>NW_028148790.1:0-1242639 GCF_965112155.1 Podarcis liolepis | reverse complement strand
AAATGGTGCCAACCGATTGCAAAAGCTCACCTGAAAGGTTTGGCACTCGAAACAGAAGGCTTTTTATCACAGGACAAGAAATCAGCCCTCAAAAACTTAACCGGCAGAAAATATTTTTTTGAAAAAATCCCTAAGCCCCGGGGTCACAATTTCAGAAAAAATCTGACTTTTGGCAGTTCACTCAAAAATGGTGCCAACCGCTTGCAAATGCTCACCTGAAAGCTTTGGCACGCGAAACAGAAGGCTTTTTATCACAGGACAAGAAATCAGCCCTCAAAAACTTAACCGGCAGAAAATATTTTTTTGAAAAAATCCCTAAGCCCCGGGGTCACAATTTCAGAAAAAATCTGACTTTTGGCAGTTCACTCAAAAATGGTGCCAAAAGCTTGAAAATGGTCACCTGAAAGCTTTGGCACTCGAAACAGAAGGCTTTTTATCACAGGACAAGAAATCAGCCCTCAAAAACTTAACCGGCAGAAAATATTTTTTTGAAAAAATCCCTAAGCCCCGGGGTCACAATTTCAGAAAAAATCTGACTTTTGGCAGTTCACTCAAAAATGGTGCCAACCGCTTGCAAATGCTCACCTGAAAGCTTTGGCACTCGAAACAGAAGGCTTTTTATCACAGGACAAGAAATCAGCCCTCAAAAACTTAACCGGCAGAAAATATTTTTTTGAAAAAATCCCTAAGCCCCGGGGTCACAATTTCAGCAAAATTCTGACTTTTGGCAGTTCACTCAAAAATGGTGCCAACCGCTTGCAAATGCTCCCCTGAAAGGTTTGGCACTCGAAACAGAAGGCTTTTTATCACAGGACAAGAAATCAGCCCTCAAAAACTTAACCGGCAGAAAATCTTTTTTTGAAAAAATCCCTAAGCCCCGGGGTCACAATTTCAGCAAAAATCTGACTTTTGGCAGTTCACTCAAAAATGGTGCCAAAAGCTTGAAAATGCTTCCCTGAAAGCTTTGGCGATGGAAACAGAAGGCTTTTTATCACAGGACAAGAAATCAGCCCTCAAAAACTTAACCGGCAGAAAATATTTTTTTGAAAAAATCCCTAAGCCCCGGGGTCACAATTTCAGCAAAAATCTGACTTTTGGCAGTTCACTCAAAAATGGTGCCAACCGCTTGCAAATGCTCACCTGAAAGGTTTGGCACTCGAAACAGAAGGCTTTTTATCACAGGACAAGAAATCAGCCCTCAAAAACTTAACCGGCAGAAAATATTTTTTTGAAAAAATCCCTAAGCCCCGGGGTCACAATTTCAGAAAAAATCTGACTTTTGGCAGTTCACTCAAAAATGGTGCCAACCGCTTGCAAATGCTCACCTGAAAGCTTTGGCACGCGAAACAGAAGGCTTTTTATCACAGGACAAGAAATCAGCCCTCAAAAACTTAACCGGCAGAAAATATTTTTTTGAAAAAATCCCTAAGCCCCGGGGTCACAATTTCAGAAAAAATCTGACTTTTGGCAGTTCACTCAAAAATGGTGCCAAGCGCTTGCAAATGCTCCCCTGAAAGCTTTGGCACTCGAAACAGAAGGCTTTTTATCACAGGACAAGAAATCAGCCCTCAAAAACTTAACCGGCAGAAAATATTTTTTTGAAAAAATCCCTAAGCCCCGGAGTCATAATTTCAGCAAAAATCTGACTTTTGGCAGTTCACTCAAAAATGGTGCCAACCGGTTGCAAATGCTCCCCTGAAAGGTTTGGCACTCGAAACAGAAGGCTTTTTATCACAGGACAAGAAATCAGCCCTCAAAAACTTAACCGGCAGAAAATATTTTTTGGAAAAAATCCCTAAGCCCCGGGGTCAGAATTTCAGAAAAAAATCTGACTTTTGGCAGTTCACTCAAAAATGGTGCCAACCGGTTGCAAATGCTCCCCTGAAAGGTTTGGCACGCGAAACAGAAGGCTTTTTATCACAGGACAAGAAATCAGCCCTCAAAAACTTAACCGGCAGAAAGTATTTTTTTGAAAAAATCCCTAAGCCCCGGGGTCACAATTTCAGCAAAAATCTGACTTTTGGCAATTCACTCAAAAATGGTGCCAACCGCTTGAAAATGCTCCCCTGAAAGGTTTGGCACTCGAAACAGAAGGCTTTTTATCACAGGACAAGTAATCAGCCCTCAAAAACTTAACCGGCAGAAAATATTTTTTTGAAAAAATCCCTAAGCCCCGGGGTCACAATTTCAGCAAAAATCTGACTTTTGGCAGTTCACTCAAAAATGGTGCCAACCGGTTGCAAATGCTCCCCTGAAAGGTTTGGCACTCGAAACAGAAGGCTTTTTATCACAGGACAAGAAATCAGCCCTCAAAAACTTAACCGGCAGAAAATATTTTTTGGAAAAAATCCCTAAGCCCCGGGGTCACAATTTCAGAAAAAAATCTGACTTTTGGCAGTTCACTCAAAAATGGTGCCAACCGCTTGCAAATGCTCACCTGAAAGCTTTGGCATGCGAAACAGAAGGCTTTTTATCACAGGACAAGAAATCAGCCCTCAAAAACTTAACCGGCAGAAAATATTTTTTTGAAAAAATCCCTAAGCCCCGGGGTCACAATTTCAGCAAAAATCTGACTTTTGGCAGTTCACTCAAAAATGGTGAAAAAAGCTTCAAAATGCTCACCTGAAAGCTTTGGCACTCGAAACAGAAGGCTTTTTATCACAGGACAAGAAATCAGCCCTCAAAAACTTAACCGGCAGAAAATATTTTTTTGAAAAAATCCCTAAGCCCCGGGGTCACAATTTCAGAAAAAATCTGACTTTTGGCAGTTCACTCAAAAATGGTGCCAACCGCTTGCAAATGCTCACCTGAAAGCTTTGGCACTCGAAACAGAAGGCTTTTTATCACAGGACAAGAAATCAGCCCTCAAAAACTTAACCGGCAGAAAATATTTTTTTGAAAAAATCCCTAAGCCCCGGGGTCACAATTTCAGAAAAAATCTGACTTTTGGCAGTTCACTCAAAAATGGTGCCAAGCGCTTGCAAATGCTCCCCTGAAAGCTTTGGCACTCGAAACAGAAGGCTTTTTATCACAGGACAAGAAATCAGCCCTCAAAAACTTAACCGGCAGAAAATATTTTTTTGAAAAAATCCCTAAGCCCCGGAGTCATAATTTCAGCAAAAATCTGACTTTTGGCAGTTCACTCAAAAATGGTGCCAACCGGTTGCAAATGCTCCCCTGAAAGGTTTGGCACTCGAAACAGAAGGCTTTTTATCACAGGACAAGAAATCAGCCCTCAAAAACTTAACCGGCAGAAAATATTTTTTGGAAAAAATCCCTAAGCCCCGGGGTCAGAATTTCAGAAAAAAATCTGACTTTTGGCAGTTCACTCAAAAATGGTGCCAACCGGTTGCAAATGCTCCCCTGAAAGGTTTGGCACGCGAAACAGAAGGCTTTTTATCACAGGACAAGAAATCAGCCCTCAAAAACTTAACCGGCAGAAAGTATTTTTTTGAAAAAATCCCTAAGCCCCGGGGTCACAATTTCAGCAAAAATCTGACTTTTGGCAATTCACTCAAAAATGGTGCCAACCGCTTGAAAATGCTCCCCTGAAAGGTTTGGCACTCGAAACAGAAGGCTTTTTATCACAGGACAAGTAATCAGCCCTCAAAAACTTAACCGGCAGAAAATATTTTTTTGAAAAAATCCCTAAGCCCCGGGGTCACAATTTCAGCAAAAATCTGACTTTTGGCAGTTCACTCAAAAATGGTGCCAACCGGTTGCAAATGCTCCCCTGAAAGGTTTGGCACTCGAAACAGAAGGCTTTTTATCACAGGACAAGAAATCAGCCCTCAAAAACTTAACCGGCAGAAAATATTTTTTGGAAAAAATCCCTAAGCCCCGGGGTCACAATTTCAGGAAAAAATCTGACTTTTGGCAGTTCACTCAAAAATGGTGCCAACCGCTTGCAAATGCTCACCTGAAAGCTTTGGCATGCGAAACAGAAGGCTTTTTATCACAGGACAAGAAATCAGCCCTCAAAAACTTAACCGGCAGAAAATATTTTTTTGAAAAAATCCCTAAGCCCCGGGGTCACAATTTCAGCAAAAATCTGACTTTTGGCAGTTCACTCAAAAATGGTGAAAAAAGCTTCAAAATGCTCACCTGAAAGCTTTGGCACTCGAAACAGAAGGCTTTTTATCACAGGACAAGAAATCAGCCCTCAAAAACTTAACCGGCAGAAAATATTTTTTTGAAAAAATCCCTAAGCCCCGGGGTCACAATTTCAGAAAAAATCTGACTTTTGGCAGTTCACTCAAAAATGGTGCCAACCGCTTGCAAATGCTCACCTGAAAGCTTTGGCACTCGAAACAGAAGGCTTTTTATCACAGGACAAGAAATCAGCCCTCAAAAACTTAACCGGCAGAAAATATTTTTTTGAAAAAATCCCTAAGCCCCGGGGTCACAATTTCAGAAAAAATCTGACTTTTGGCAGTTCACTCAAAAATGGTGCCAAGCGCTTGCAAATGCTCCCCTGAAAGCTTTGGCACTCGAAACAGAAGGCTTTTTATCACAGGACAAGAAATCAGCCCTCAAAAACTTAACCGGCAGAAAATATTTTTTTGAAAAAATCCCTAAGCCCCGGAGTCATAATTTCAGCAAAAATCTGACTTTTGGCAGTTCACTCAAAAATGGTGCCAACCGGTTGCAAATGCTCCCCTGAAAGGTTTGGCACTCGAAACAGAAGGCTTTTTATCACAGGACAAGAAATCAGCCCTCAAAAACTTAACCGGCAGAAAATATTTTTTGGAAAAAATCCCTAAGCCCCGGGGTCAGAATTTCAGAAAAAAATCTGACTTTTGGCAGTTCACTCAAAAATGGTGCCAACCGGTTGCAAATGCTCCCCTGAAAGGTTTGGCACGCGAAACAGAAGGCTTTTTATCACAGGACAAGAAATCAGCCCTCAAAAACTTAACCGGCAGAAAGTATTTTTTTGAAAAAATCCCTAAGCCCCGGGGTCACAATTTCAGCAAAAATCTGACTTTTGGCAATTCACTCAAAAATGGTGCCAACCGCTTGAAAATGCTCCCCTGAAAGGTTTGGCACTCGAAACAGAAGGCTTTTTATCACAGGACAAGTAATCAGCCCTCAAAAACTTAACCGGCAGAAAATATTTTTTTGAAAAAATCCCTAAGCCCCGGGGTCACAATTTCAGCAAAAATCTGACTTTTGGCAGTTCACTCAAAAATGGTGCCAACCGGTTGCAAATGCTCCCCTGAAAGGTTTGGCACTCGAAACAGAAGGCTTTTTATCACAGGACAAGAAATCAGCCCTCAAAAACTTAACCGGCAGAAAATATTTTTTGGAAAAAATCCCTAAGCCCCGGGGTCACAATTTCAGAAAAAAATCTGACTTTTGGCAGTTCACTCAAAAATGGTGCCAACCGCTTGCAAATGCTCACCTGAAAGCTTTGGCATGCGAAACAGAAGGCTTTTTATCACAGGACAAGAAATCAGCCCTCAAAAACTTAACCGGCAGAAAATATTTTTTTGAAAAAATCCCTAAGCCCCGGGGTCACAATTTCAGCAAAAATCTGACTTTTGGCAGTTCACTCAAAAATGGTGAAAAAAGCTTCAAAATGCTCACCTGAAAGCTTTGGCACTCGAAACAGAAGGCTTTTTATCACAGGACAAGAAATCAGCCCTCAAAAACTTAACCGGCAGAAAATATTTTTTTGAAAAAATCCCTAAGCCCCGGGGTCACAATTTCAGCAAAAATCTGACTTTTGGCAGTTCACTCAAAAATGGTGCCAACCGCTTGCAAATGCTCACCTGAAAGCTTTGGCACTCGAAACAGAAGGCTTTTTATCACAGGACAAGAAATCAGCCCTCAAAAACTTAACCGGCAGAAAATATTTTTTTGAAAAAATCCCTAAGCCCCGGGGTCACAATTTCAGCAAAATTCTGACTTTTGGCAGTTCACTCAAAAATGGTGCCAACCGCTTGCAAATGCTCCCCTGAAAGGTTTGGCACTCGAAACAGAAGGCTTTTTATCACAGGACAAGAAATCAGCCCTCAAAAACTTAACCGGCAGAAAATATTTTTTTGAAAAAATCCCTAAGCCCCGGGGTCACAATTTCAGCAAAAATCTGACTTTTGGCAGTTCACTCAAAAATGGTGCCAAAAGCTTGAAAATGCTTCCCTGAAAGCTTTGGCGATGGAAACAGAAGGCTTTTTATCACAGGACAAGAAATCAGCCCTCAAAAATTTAACCGGCAGAAAATATTTTTTTGAAAAAATCCCTAAGCCCCGGGGTCACAATTTCAGCAAAAATCTGACTTTTGGCAGTTCACTCAAAAATGGTGCCAACCGCTTGCAAATGCTCACCTGAAAGGTTTGGCACTCGAAACAGAAGGCTTTTTATCACAGGACAAGAAATCAGCCCTCAAAAACTTAACCGGCAGAAAATATTTTTTTGAAAAAATCCCTAAGCCCCGGGGTCACAATTTCAGAAAAAATCTGACTTTTGGCAGTTCACTCAAAAATGGTGCCAACCGCTTGCAAATGCTCACCTGAAAGCTTTGGCACGCGAAACAGAAGGCTTTTTATCACAGGACAAGAAATCAGCCCTCAAAAACTTAACCGGCAGAAAATATTTTTTTGAAAAAATTCCTAAGCCCCGGGGTCACAATTTCAGAAAAAATCTGACTTTTGGCAGTTCACTCAAAAATGGTGCCAAGCGCTTGCAAATGCTCCCCTGAAAGCTTTGGCACTCGAAACAGAAGGCTTTTTATCACAGGACAAGAAATCAGCCCTCAAAAACTTAACCGGCAGAAAATATTTTTTTGAAAAAATCCCTAAGCCCCGGAGTCATAATTTCAGCAAAAATCTGACTTTTGGCAGTTCACTCAAAAATGGTGCCAACCGGTTGCAAATGCTCCCCTGAAAGGTTTGGCACTCGAAACAGAAGGCTTTTTATCACAGGACAAGAAATCAGCCCTCAAAAACTTAACCGGCAGAAAATATTTTTTGGAAAAAATCCCTAAGCCCCGGGGTCAGAATTTCAGAAAAAAATCTGACTTTTGGCAGTTCACTCAAAAATGGTGCCAACCGCTTGCAAATGCTCACCTGAAAGCTTTGGCATGCGAAACAGAAGGCTTTTTATCACAGGACAAGAAATCAGCCCTCAAAAACTTAACCGGCAGAAAATATTTTTTTGAAAAAATCCCTAAGCCCCGGGGTCACAATTTCAGCAAAAATCTGACTTTTGGCAGTTCACTCAAAAATGGTGAAAAAAGCTTCAAAATGCTCACCTGAAAGCTTTGGCACTCGAAACAGAAGGCTTTTTATCACAGGACAAGAAATCAGCCCTCAAAAACTTAACCGGCAGAAAATATTTTTTTGAAAAAATCCCTAAGCCCCGGGGTCACAATTTCAGCAAAAATCTGACTTTTGGCAGTTCACTCAAAAATGGTGCCAACCGCTTGCAAATGCTCACCTGAAAGCTTTGGCACTCGAAACAGAAGGCTTTTTATCACAGGACAAGAAATCAGCCCTCAAAAACTTAACCGGCAGAAAATATTTTTTTGAAAAAATCCCTAAGCCCCGGGGTCACAATTTCAGCAAAATTCTGACTTTTGGCAGTTCACTCAAAAATGGTGCCAACCGCTTGCAAATGCTCCCCTGAAAGGTTTGGCACTCGAAACAGAAGGCTTTTTATCACAGGACAAGAAATCAGCCCTCAAAAACTTAACCGGCAGAAAATATTTTTTTGAAAAAATCCCTAAGCCCCGGGGTCACAATTTCAGCAAAAATCTGACTTTTGGCAGTTCACTCAAAAATGGTGCCAAAAGCTTGAAAATGCTTCCCTGAAAGCTTTGGCGATGGAAACAGAAGGCTTTTTATCACAGGACAAGAAATCAGCCCTCAAAAATTTAACCGGCAGAAAATATTTTTTTGAAAAAATCCCTAAGCCCCGGGGTCACAATTTCAGCAAAAATCTGACTTTTGGCAGTTCACTCAAAAATGGTGCCAACCGCTTGCAAATGCTCACCTGAAAGGTTTGGCACTCGAAACAGAAGGCTTTTTATCACAGGACAAGAAATCAGCCCTCAAAAACTTAACCGGCAGAAAATATTTTTTTGAAAAAATCCCTAAGCCCCGGGGTCACAATTTCAGAAAAAATCTGACTTTTGGCAGTTCACTCAAAAATGGTGCCAACCGCTTGCAAATGCTCACCTGAAAGCTTTGGCACGCGAAACAGAAGGCTTTTTATCACAGGACAAGAAATCAGCCCTCAAAAACTTAACCGGCAGAAAATATTTTTTTGAAAAAATTCCTAAGCCCCGGGGTCACAATTTCAGAAAAAATCTGACTTTTGGCAGTTCACTCAAAAATGGTGCCAAGCGCTTGCAAATGCTCCCCTGAAAGCTTTGGCACTCGAAACAGAAGGCTTTTTATCACAGGACAAGAAATCAGCCCTCAAAAACTTAACCGGCAGAAAATATTTTTTTGAAAAAATCCCTAAGCCCCGGAGTCATAATTTCAGCAAAAATCTGACTTTTGGCAGTTCACTCAAAAATGGTGCCAACCGGTTGCAAATGCTCCCCTGAAAGGTTTGGCACTCGAAACAGAAGGCTTTTTATCACAGGACAAGAAATCAGCCCTCAAAAACTTAACCGGCAGAAAATATTTTTTGGAAAAAATCCCTAAGCCCCGGGGTCAGAATTTCAGAAAAAAATCTGACTTTTGGCAGTTCACTCAAAAATGGTGCCAACCGGTTGCAAATGCTAACCTGAAAGGTTTGGCACGCGAAACAGAAGGCTTTTTATCACAGGACAAGAAATCAGCCCTCAAAAACTTAACCGGCAGAAAATATTTTTTTGAAAAAATCCCTAAGCCCCGGGGTCACAATTTCAGCAAAAATCTGACTTTTGGCAGTTCACTCAAAAATGGTGCCAACCGCTTGAAAATGCTCACCTGAAAGCTTTGGCGATGGAAACAGAAGGCTTTTTATCACAGGACAAGTAATCAGCCCTCAAAAACTTAACCGGCAGAAAATATTTTTTTGAAAAAATCCCTAAGCCCCGGGGTCACAATTTCAGCAAAAATCTGACTTTTGGCAGTTCACTCAAAAATGGTGCCAACCGGTTGCAAATGCTCCCCTGAAAGGTTTGGCACTCGAAACAGAAGGCTTTTTATCACAGGACAAGAAATCAGCCCTCAAAAACTTAACCGGCAGAAAATATTTTTTGGAAAAAATCCCTAAGCCCCGGGGTCACAATTTCAGAAAAAAATCTGACTTTTGGCAGTTCACTCAAAAATGGTGCCAACCGCTTGTAAATGCTCACCTGAAAGCTTTGGCACGCGAAACAGAAGGCTTTTTATCACAGGACAAGAAATCAGCCCTCAAAAACTTAACCGGCAGAAAATATTTTTTTGAAAAAATCCCTAAGCCCCGGGGTCACAATTTCAGCAAAAATCTGACTTTTGGCAGTTCACTCAAAAATGGTGCCAAAAGCTTGAAAATGCTCACCTGAAAGCTTTGGCACTCGAAACAGAAGGCTTTTTATCACAGGACAAGAAATCAGCCCTCAAAAACTTAACCGGCAGAAAATATTTTTTTGAAAAAATCCCTAAGCCCCGGGGTCACAATTTCAGAAAAAATCTGACTTTTGGCAGTTCACTCAAAAATGGTGCCAACCGCTTGCAAATGCTCACCTGAAAGCTTTGGCACTCGAAACAGAAGGCTTTTTATCACAGGACAAGAAATCAGCCCTCAAAAACTTAACCGGCAGAAAATATTTTTTTGAAAAAATCCCTAAGCCCCGGGGTCACAATTTCAGCAAAATTCTGACTTTTGGCAGTTCACTCAAAAATGGTGCCAACCGCTTGCAAATGCTCCCCTGAAAGGTTTGGCACTCGAAACAGAAGGCTTTTTATCACAGGACAAGAAATCAGCCCTCAAAAACTTAACCGGCAGAAAATCTTTTTTTGAAAAAATCCCTAAGCCCCGGGGTCACAATTTCAGCAAAAATCTGACTTTTGGCAGTTCACTCAAAAATGGTGCCAAAAGCTTGAAAATGCTTCCCTGAAAGCTTTGGCGATGGAAACAGAAGGCTTTTTATCACAGGACAAGAAATCAGCCCTCAAAAATTTAACCGGCAGAAAATATTTTTTTGAAAAAATCCCTAAGCCCCGGGGTTACAATTTCAGCAAAAATCTGACTTTTGGCAGTTCACTCAAAAATGGTGCCAACCGCTTGCAAATGCTCACCTGAAAGCTTTGGCACGCGAAACAGAAGGCTTTTTATCACAGGACAAGAAATCAGCCCTCAAAAACTTAACTGGCAGAAAATATTTTTTTGAAAAAATCCCTAAGCCCCGGGGTCACAATTTCAGCAAAAATCTGACTTTTGGCAGTTCACTCAAAAATGGTGCCAACCGCTTGCAAATGCTCACCTGAAAGCTTTGGCACTCGAAACAGAAGGCTTTTTATCACAGGACAAGAAATCAGCCCTCAAAAACTTAACCGGCAGAAAATATTTTTTTGAAAAAATCCCTAAGCCCCGGGGTCACAATTTCAGCAAAAATCTGACTTTTGGCAATTCACTCAAAAATGGTGCCAAAAGCTTGAAAATGCTCCCCTGAAAGGTTTGGCGATGGAAACAGAAGGCTTTTTATCACAGGACAAGTAATCAGCCCTCAAAAACTTAACCGGCAGAAAATATTTTTTTGAAAAAATCCCTAAGCCCCGGGGTCACAATTTCAGCAAAAATCTGACTTTTGGCAGTTCACTCAAAAATGGTGCCAACCGGTTGCAAATGCTCCCCTGAAAGGTTTGGCACTCGAAACAGAAGGCTTTTTATCACAGGACAAGAAATCAGCCCTCAAAAACTTAACCGGCAGAAAATATTTTTTGGAAAAAATCCCTAAGCCCCGGGGTCACAATTTCAGAAAAAAATCTGACTTTTGGCAGTTCACTCAAAAATGGTGCCAACCGCTTGTAAATGCTCACCTGAAAGCTTTGGCACGCGAAACAGAAGGCTTTTTATCACAGGACAAGAAATCAGCCCTCAAAAACTTAACCGGCAGAAAATATTTTTTTGAAAAAATCCCTAAGCCCCGGGGTCACAATTTCAGCAAAAATCTGACTTTTGGCAGTTCACTCAAAAATGGTGCCAAAAGCTTGAAAATGCTCACCTGAAAGCTTTGGCACTCGAAACAGAAGGCTTTTTATCACAGGACAAGAAATCAGCCCTCAAAAACTTAACCGGCAGAAAATATTTTTTTGAAAAAATCCCTAAGCCCCGGGGTCACAATTTCAGAAAAAATCTGACTTTTGGCAGTTCACTCAAAAATGGTGCCAACCGCTTGCAAATGCTCACCTGAAAGCTTTGGCACTCGAAACAGAAGGCTTTTTATCACAGGACAAGAAATCAGCCCTCAAAAACTTAACCGGCAGAAAATATTTTTTTGAAAAAATCCCTAAGCCCCGGGGTCACAATTTCAGCAAAATTCTGACTTTTGGCAGTTCACTCAAAAATGGTGCCAACCGCTTGCAAATGCTCCCCTGAAAGGTTTGGCACTCGAAACAGAAGGCTTTTTATCACAGGACAAGAAATCAGCCCTCAAAAACTTAACCGGCAGAAAATCTTTTTTTGAAAAAATCCCTAAGCCCCGGGGTCACAATTTCAGCAAAAATCTGACTTTTGGCAGTTCACTCAAAAATGGTGCCAAAAGCTTGAAAATGCTTCCCTGAAAGCTTTGGCGATGGAAACAGAAGGCTTTTTATCACAGGACAAGAAATCAGCCCTCAAAAATTTAACCGGCAGAAAATATTTTTTTGAAAAAATCCCTAAGCCCCGGGGTTACAATTTCAGCAAAAATCTGACTTTTGGCAGTTCACTCAAAAATGGTGCCAACCGCTTGCAAATGCTCACCTGAAAGCTTTGGCACGCGAAACAGAAGGCTTTTTATCACAGGACAAGAAATCAGCCCTCAAAAACTTAACTGGCAGAAAATATTTTTTTGAAAAAATCCCTAAGCCCCGGGGTCACAATTTCAGCAAAAATCTGACTTTTGGCAGTTCACTCAAAAATGGTGCCAACCGCTTGCAAATGCTCACCTGAAAGCTTTGGCACTCGAAACAGAAGGCTTTTTATCACAGGACAAGAAATCAGCCCTCAAAAACTTAACCGGCAGAAAATATTTTTTTGAAAAAATCCCTAAGCCCCGGGGTCACAATTTCAGCAAAAATCTGACTTTTGGCAATTCACTCAAAAATGGTGCCAAAAGCTTGAAAATGCTCCCCTGAAAGGTTTGGCACTCGAAACAGAAGGCTTTTTATCACAGGACAAGAAATCAGCCCTCAAAAACTTAACCGGCAGAAAATATTTTTTTGAAAAAATCCCTTAGCCCCGGGGTCACAATTTCAGAAAAAATCTGACTTTTGGCAGTTCACTCAAAAATGGTGCCAACCGCTTGCAAATGCTCACCTGAAAGCTTTGGCACTCGAAACAGAAGGCTTTTTATCACAGGACAAGAAATCAGCCCTCAAAAACTTAACCGGCAGAAAATATTTTTTTGAAAAAATCCATAAGCCCCGGGGTCACAATTTCAGAAAAAATCTGACTTTTGGCAGTTCACTCAAAAATGGTGCCAACCGCTTGCAAATGCTCCCCTGAAAGCTTTGGCACGCGAAACAGAAGGCTTTTTATCACAGGACAAGAAATCAGCCCTCAAAAACTTAACCGGCAGAAAATCTTTTTTTGAAAAAATCCCTAAGCACCGGGGTCACAATTTCAGCAAAAATCTGACTTTTGGCAATTCACTCAAAAATGGTGCCAAAAGCTTGAAAATGCTCCCCTGAAAGGTTTGGCACTCGAAACAGAAGGCTTTTTATCACAGGACAAGAAATCAGCCCTCAAAAACTTAACCGGCAGAAAATATTTTTTTGAAAAAATCCCTAAGCCCCGGGGTCACAATTTCAGAACAAATCTGAATTTTGGCAGTTCACTCAAAAATGGTGCCAACCGCTTGCAAATGCTCACCTGAAAGGTTTGGCACTCGAAACAGAAGGCTTTTTATCACAGGACAAGAAATCAGCCCTCAAAAACTTAACCGGCACAAAATATTTTTTTGAAAAAATCCCTAAGCCCCGGGGTCACAATTTCAGAAAAAAACTGACTTTTGGCAGTTCACTCAAAAATGGTGCCAACCGCTTGCAAATGCTCCCCTGAAAGCTTTGGCACGCGAAACAGAAGGCTTTTTATCACAGGACAAGAAATCAGCCCTCAAAAACTTAACCGGCAGAAAATATTTTTTTGAAAAAATCCCTAAGCCCCGGGGTCACAATTTCAGCAAAAATCTGACTTTTGGCAATTCACTCAAAAATGGTGCCAAAAGCTTGAAAATGCTCCCCTGAAAGGTTTGGCACTCGAAACAGAAGGCTTTTTATCACAGGACAAGAAATCAGCCCTCAAAAACTTAACCGGCAGAAAATATTTTTTTGAAAAAATCCCTAAGCCCCGGGGTCACAATTTCAGAAAAAATCTGACTTTTGGCAGTTCACTCAAAAATGGTGCCAACCGCTTGCAAATGCTCCCCTGAAAGCTTTGGCGATGGAAACAGAAGGCTTTTTATCACAGGACAAGAAATCAGCCCTCAAAAACTTAACCGGCAGAAAATATTTTTTTGAAAAAATCCCTAAGCCCCGGGGTCACAATTTCAGAAAAAATCTGACTTTTGGCAGTTCACTCAAAAATGGTGCCAACCGCTTGCAAATGCTCCCCTGAAAGCTTTGGCACGCGAAACAGAAGGCTTTTTATCACAGGACAAGAAATCAGCCCTCAAAAACTTAACCGGCAGAAAATCTTTTTTTGAAAAAATCCCTAAGCCCCGGGGTCACAATTTCAGCAAAAATCTGACTTTTGGCAATTCACTCAAAAATGGTGCCAAAAGCTTGAAAATGCTCCCCTGAAAGGTTTGGCACTCGAAACAGAAGGCTTTTTATCACAGGACAAGAAATCAGCCCTCAGAAACTTAACCGGCAGAAAATATTTTTTTGAAAAAATCCCTAAGCCCCGGGGTCACAATTTCAGAAAAAATCTGACTTTTGGCAGTTCACTCAAAAATGGTGCCAACCGCTTGCAAATGCTCCCCTGAAAGCTTTGGCACGCGAAACAGAAGGCTTTTTATCACAGGACAAGAAATCAGCCCTCAAAAACTTAACCGGCAGAAAATCTTTTTTTGAAAAAATCCCTAAGCCCCGGGGTCACAATTTCAGCAAAAATCTGACTTTTGGCAGTTCACTCAAAAATGGTGCCAACCGCTTGCAAATGCTCACCTGAAAGCTTTGGCGATGGAAACAGAAGGCTTTTTATCACAGGACAAGAAATCAGCCCTCAAAAACTTAACCGGCAGAAAATATTTTTTTGAAAAAATCCCTAAGCCCCGGGGTCACAATTTCAGCAGAAATCTGACTTTTGGCAATTCACTCAAAAATGGTGCCAACCGCTTGCAAATGCTCACCTGAAAGATTTGGCGATGGAAACAGAAGGCTTTTTATCACAGGACAAGAAATCAGCCCTCAAAAACTTAACCGGTAGAAAATATTTTTTTGAAAAAATCCCTAAGCCCCGGGGTCACAATTTCAGCAAAAATCTGACTTTTGGCAATTCACTCAAAAATGGTGCCAAAAGCTTGAAAATGCTCCCCTGAAAGCTTTGGCACTCGAAACAGAAGGCTTTTTATCACAGGACAAGAAATCAGCCCTCAAAAACTTAACCGGCAGAAAATATTTTTTTGAAAAAATCCCTAAGCCCCGGGGTCACAATTTCAGCAAAAATCTGACTTTTGGCAGTTCATTCAAAAATGGTGCCAACCGGTTGCAAATGCTCCCCTGAAAGGTTTGGCACTCGAAACAGAAGGCTTTTTATCACAGGACAAGAAATCAGCCCTCAAAAACTTAACCGGCAGAAAATATTTTTTTGAAAAAATCCCTAAGCCCCGGGGTCACAATTTCAGAAAAAATCTGACTTTTGGCAGTTCACTCAAAAATTGTGCCAACCGCTTGCAAATGCTCCCCTGAAAGGTTTGGCACTCGAAACAGAAGGCTTTTTATCACAGGACAAGAAATCAGCCCTCAAAAACTTAACCGGCAGAAAATATTTTTTTGAAAAAATCCCTAAGCCCCGGGGTCACAATTTCAGCAAAAATCTGACTTTTGGCAGTTCACTCAAAAATGGTGCCAAAAGCGTTAAAATGCTCCCCTGAAAGCTTTGGCGATGGAAACAGAAGGCTTTTTATCACAGGACAAGAAATCAGCCCTCAAAAATTTAACCGGCAGAAAATATTTTTTTGAAAAAATCCCTAAGCCCCGGGGTCACAATTTCAGAAAAAATCTGACTTTTGGCAGTTCACTCAAAAATGGTGCCAAAAGCTTCAAAATGCTCCCCTGAAAGGTTTGGCACTCGAAACAGAAGGCTTTTTATCACAGGACAAGAAATCAGCCCTCAAAAACTTAACCGGCAGAAAATATTTTTTTGGAAAAATCCCTAAGCCCCGGGGTCACAATTTCAGCAAAAATCTGACTTTTGGCAATTCACTCAAAAATGGTGCCAAAAGCTTGAAAATGCTCCCCTGAAAGGTTTGGCACTCGAAACAGAAGGCTTTTTATCACAGGACAAGAAATCAGCCCTCAAAAACTTAACCGGCAGAAAATATTTTTTTGAAAAAATCCCTAAGCCCCGGGGTCACAATTTCAGAAAAAATCTGACTTTTGGCAGTTCACTCAAAAATGGTGCCAACCGCTTGCAAATGCTCACCTGAAAGCTTCGGCACTCGAAACAGAAGGCTTTTTATCACAGGACAAGAAATCAGCCCTCAAAAACTTAACGAGCAGAAAATATTTTTTTGAAAAAATCCCTAAGCCCCGGGGTCACAATTTCAGAAAAAATCTGACTTTTGGCAGTTCACTCAAAAATGGTGCCAACCGCTTGCAAATGCTCCCCTGAAAGCTTTGGCACGCGAAACAGAAGGCTTTTTATCACAGGACAAGAAATCAGCCCTCAAAAACTTAACCGGCAGAAAATCTTTTTTTGAAAAAATCCCTAAGCCCCGGGGTCACAATTTCAGCAAAAATCTGACTTTTGGCAGTTCACTCAAAAATGGTGCCAAAAGCTTGAAAATGCTTCCCTGAAAGCTTTGGCGATGGAAACAGAAGGCTTTTTATCACAGGACAAGAAATCAGCCCTCAAAAATTTAACCGGCAGAAAATATTTTTTTGAAAAAATCCCTAAGCCACGGGGTTACAATTTCAGCAAAAATCTGACTTTTGGCAGTTCACTCAAAAATGGTGCCAACCGCTTGCAAATGCTCACCTGAAAGCTTTGGCACGCGAAACAGAAGGCTTTTTATCACAGGACAAGAAATCAGCCCTCAAAAACTTAACCGGCAGAAAATATTTTTTTGAAAAAATCCCTAAGCCCCGGGGTCACAATTTCAGCAAAAATCTGACTTTTGGCAGTTCACTCAAAAATGGTGCCAACCGCTTGCAAATGCTCACCTGAAAGCTTTGGCACTCGAAACAGAAGGCTTTTTATCACAGGAAAAGAAATCAGCCCTCAAAAACTTAACCGGCAGAAAATATTTTTTGGAAAAAATCCCTAAGCCCCGGGGTCACAATTTCAGCAAAAATCTGACTTTTGGCAATTCACTCAAAAATGGTGCCAAAAGCTTGAAAATGCTCCCCTGAAAGGTTTGGCACTCGAAACAGAAGGCTTTTTATCACAGGACAAGAAATCAGCCCTCAAAAACTTAACCGGCAGAAAATATTTTTTTGAAAAAATCCCTTAGCCCCGGGGTCACAATTTCAGAAAAAATCTGACTTTTGGCAGTTCACTCAAAAATGGTGCCAACCGCTTGCAAATGCTCACCTGAAAGCTTTGGCACTCGAAACAGAAGGCTTTTTATCACAGGACAAGAAATCAGCCCTCAAAAACTTAACCGGCAGAAAATATTTTTTTGAAAAAATCCCTAAGCCCCGGGGTCACAATTTCAGAAAAAATCTGACTTTTGGCAGTTCACTCAAAAATGGTGCCAACCGCTTGCAAATGCTCCCCTGAAAGCTTTGGCACGCGAAACAGAAGGCTTTTTATCACAGGACAAGAAATCAGCCCTCAAAAACTTAACCGGCAGAAAATCTTTTTTTGAAAAAATCCCTAAGCACCGGGGTCACAATTTCAGCAAAAATCTGACTTTTGGCAATTCACTCAAAAATGGTGCCAAAAGCTTGAAAATGCTCCCCTGAAAGGTTTGGCACTCGAAACAGAAGGCTTTTTATCACAGGACAAGAAATCAGCCCTCAAAAACTTAACCGGCAGAAAATATTTTTTTGAAAAAATCCCTAAGCCCCGGGGTCACAATTTCAGAACAAATCTGACTTTTGGCAGTTCACTCAAAAATGGTGCCAACCGCTTGCAAATGCTCACCTGAAAGCTTTGGCACGCGAAACAGAAGGCTTTTTATCACAGGACAAGAAATCAGCCCTCAAAAACTTAACCGGCAGAAAATATTTTTTTGAAAAAATCCCTAAGCCCCGGCGTCACAATTTCAGCAAAAATCTGAGTTTTGGCAATTCACTCAAAAATGGTGCCAAAAGCTTGCAAATGCTCCCCTGAAAGGTTTGGCACTCGAAACAGAAGGCTTTTTATCACAGGACAAGAAATCAGCCCTCAAAAACTTAACCGGCAGAAAATATTTTTTTGAAAAAATCCCTAAGCCCCGGGGTCACAATTTCAGAAAAAATCTGACTTTTGGCAGTTCACTCAAAAATGGTGCCAACCGCTTGCAAATGCTCACCTGAAAGCTTTGGCACTCGAAACAGAAGGCTTTTTATCACAGGACAAGAAATCAGCCCTCAAAAACTTAACCGGCAGAAAATATTTTTTTGAAAAAATCCCTAAGCCCCGGGGTCACAATTTCAGAAAAAATCTGACTTTTGGCAGTTCACTCAAAAATGGTGCCAACCGCTTGCAAATGCTCCCCTGAAAGCTTTGGCACGCGAAACAGAAGGCTTTTTATCACAGGACAAGAAATCAGCCCTCAAAAACTTAACCGGCAGAAAATCTTTTTTTGAAAAAATCCCTAAGCCCCGGGGTCACAATTTCAGCAAAAATCTGACTTTTGGCAATTCACTCAAAAATGGTGCCAAAAGCTTGAAAATGCTCCCCTGAAAGGTTTGGCACTCGAAACAGAAGGCTTTTTATCACAGGACAAGAAATCAGCCCTCAAAAACTTAACCGGCAGAAAATATTTTTTTGAAAAAATCCCTAAGCCCCGGGGTCACAATTTCAGAAAAAATCTGACTTTTGGCAGTTCACTCAAAAATGGTGCCAACCGCTTGCAAATGCTCACCTGAAAGCTTTGGCACTCGAAACAGAAGGCTTTTTATCACAGGACAAGAAATCAGCCCTCAAAAACTTAACCGGCAGAAAATATTTTTTTGAAAAAATCCCTAAGCCCCGGGGTCACAATTTCAGAAAAAATCTGACTTTTGGCAGTTCACTCAAAAATGGTGCCAACCGCTTGCAAATGCTCCCCTGAAAGCTTTGGCACGCGAAACAGAAGGCTTTTTATCACAGGACAAGAAATCAGCCCTCAAAAACTTAACCGGCAGAAAATCTTTTTTTGAAAAAATCCCTAAGCCCCGGGGTCACAATTTCAGCAAAAATCTGACTTTTGGCAATTCACTCAAAAATGGTGCCAAAAGCTTGAAAATGCTCCCCTGAAAGGTTTGGCACTCGAAACAGAAGGCTTTTTATCACAGGACAAGAAATCAGCCCTCAGAAACTTAACCGGCAGAAAATATTTTTTTGAAAAAATCCCTAAGCCCCGGGGTCACAATTTCAGAAAAAATCTGACTTTTGGCAGTTCACTCAAAAATGGTGCCAACCGCTTGCAAATGCTCCCCTGAAAGCTTTGGCACGCGAAACAGAAGGCTTTTTATCACAGGACAAGAAATCAGCCCTCAAAAACTTAACCGGCAGAAAATCTTTTTTTGAAAAAATCCCTAAGCCCCGGGGTCACAATTTCAGAAAAAATCTGACTTTTGGCAGTTCACTCAAAAATGGTGCCAACCGCTTGCAAATGCTCACCTGAAAGCTTTGGCGAGGGAAACAGAAGGCTTTTTATCACAGGACAAGAAATCAGCCCTCAAAAACTTAACCGGCAGAAAATATTTTTTTGAAAAAATCCCTAAGCCCCGGGGTCACAATTTCAGCAGAAATCTGACTTTTGGCAGTTCACTCAAAAATGGTGCCAACCGCTTGCAAATGCTCCCCTGAAAGCTTTGGCACGCGAAACAGAAGGCTTTTTATCACAGGACAAGAAATCAGCCCTCAAAAACTTAACCGGCAGAAAATCTTTTTTTGAAAAAATCCCTAAGCACCGGGGTCACAATTTCAGCAAAAATCTGACTTTTGGCAATTCACTCAAAAATGGTGCCAAAAGCTTGAAAATGCTCCCCTGAAAGGTTTGGCACTCGAAACAGAAGGCTTTTTATCACAGGACAAGAAATCAGCCCTCAGAAACTTAACCGGCAGAAAATATTTTTTTGAAAAAATCCCTAAGCCCCGGGGTCACAATTTCAGAAAAAATCTGACTTTTGGCAGTTCACTCAAAAATGGTGCCAACCGCTTGCAAATGCTCCCCTGAAAGCTTTGGCACGCGAAACAGAAGGCTTTTTATCACAGGACAAGAAATCAGCCCTCAAAAACTTAACCGGCAGAAAATCTTTTTTTGAAAAAATCCCTAAGCCCCGGGGTCACAATTTCAGCAAAAATCTGACTTTTGGCAGTTCACTCAAAAATGGTGCCAACCGCTTGCAAATGCTCACCTGAAAGCTTTGGCGAGGGAAACAGAAGGCTTTTTATCACAGGACAAGAAATCAGCCCTCAAAAACTTAACCGGCAGAAAATATTTTTTTGAAAAAATCCCTAAGCCCCGGGGTCACAATTTCAGCAGAAATCTGACTTTTGGCAGTTCACTCAAAAATGGTGCCAACCGCTTGCAAATGCTCACCTGAAAGCTTTGGCACTCGAAACAGAAGGCTTTTTATCACAGGACAAGAAATCAGCCCTCAAAAACTTAACCGGCAGAAAATATTTTTTTGAAAAAATCCCTAAGCCCCGGGGTCACAATTTCAGAAAAAATCTGACTTTTGGCAGTTCACTCAAAAATGGTGCCAACCGCTTGCAAATGCTCCCCTGAAAGCTTTGGCACGCGAAACAGAAGGCTTTTTATCACAGGACAAGAAATCAGCCCTCAAAAACTTAACCGGCAGAAAATCTTTTTTTGAAAAAATCCCTAAGCCCCGGGGTCACAATTTCAGCAAAAATCTGACTTTTGGCAATTCACTCAAAAATGGTGCCAAAAGCTTGAAAATGCTCCCCTGAAAGGTTTGGCACTCGAAACAGAAGGCTTTTTATCACAGGACAAGAAATCAGCCCTCAGAAACTTAACCGGCAGAAAATATTTTTTTGAAAAAATCCCTAAGCCCCGGGGTCACAATTTCAGAAAAAATCTGACTTTTGGCAGTTCACTCAAAAATGGTGCCAACCGCTTGCAAATGCTCCCCTGAAAGCTTTGGCACGCGAAACAGAAGGCTTTTTATCACAGGACAAGAAATCAGCCCTCAAAAACTTAACCGGCAGAAAATCTTTTTTTGAAAAAATCCCTAAGCCCCGGGGTCACAATTTCAGAAAAAATCTGACTTTTGGCAGTTCACTCAAAAATGGTGCCAACCGCTTGCAAATGCTCACCTGAAAGCTTTGGCGAGGGAAACAGAAGGCTTTTTATCACAGGACAAGAAATCAGCCCTCAAAAACTTAACCGGCAGAAAATATTTTTTTGAAAAAATCCCTAAGCCCCGGGGTCACAATTTCAGCAGAAATCTGACTTTTGGCAGTTCACTCAAAAATGGTGCCAACCGCTTGCAAATGCTCACCTGAAAGATTTGGCGATGGAAACAGAAGGCTTTTTATCACAGGACAAGAAATCAGCCCTCAAAAACTTAACCGGTAGAAAATATTTTTTTGAAAAAATCCCTAAGCCCCGGGGTCACAATTTCAGCAAAAATCTGACTTTTGGCAATTCACTCAAAAATGGTGCCAAAAGCTTGAAAATGCTCCCCTGAAAGCTTTGGCACTCGAAACAGAAGGCTTTTTATCACAGGACAAGAAATCAGCCCTCAAAAACTTAACCGGCAGAAAATATTTTTTTGAAAAAATCCCTAAGCCCCGGGGTCACAATTTCAGCAAAAATCTGAATTTTGGCAGTTCACTCAAAAATGGTGCCAACCGCTTGCAAATGCTCACCTGAAAGCTTTGGCACTCGAAACAGAAGGCTTTTTATCACAGGACAAGAAATCAGCCCTCAAAAACTTAACCGGCAGAAAATATTTTTTTGAAAAAATCCCTAAGCCCCGGGGTCACAATTTCAGAAAAAATCTGACTTTTGGCAGTTCACTCAAAAATGGTGCCAACCGCTTGCAAATGCTCCCCTGAAAGGTTTGGCACTCGAAACAGAAGGCTTTTTATCACAGGACAAGAAATCAGCCCTCAAAAACTTAACCGGCAGAAAATATTTTTTTGAAAAAATCCCTAAGCCCCGGGGTCACAATTTCAGCAAAAATCTGACTTTTGGCAGTTCACTCAAAAATGGTGCCAAAAGCGTGAAAATGCTCCCCTGAAAGCTTTGGCGATGGAAACAGAAGGCTTTTTATCACAGGACAAGAAATCAGCCCTCAAAAATTTAACCGGCAGAAAATATTTTTTTGAAAAAATCCCTAAGCCCCGGGGTCACAATTTCAGAAAAAATCTGACTTTTGGCAGTTCACTCAAAAATGGTGCCAAAAGCTTCAAAATGCTCCCCTGAAAGGTTTGGCACTCGAAACAGAAGGCTTTTTATCACAGGACAAGAAATCAGCCCTCAAAAACTTAACCGGCAGAAAATATTTTTTTGGAAAAATCCCTAAGCCCCGGGGTCACAATTTCAGCAAAAATCTGACTTTTGGCAATTCACTCAAAAATGGTGCCAAAAGCTTGAAAATGCTCCCCTGAAAGGTTTGGCACTCGAAACAGAAGGCTTTTTATCACAGGACAAGAAATCAGCCCTCAAAAACTTAACCGGCAGAAAATATTTTTTTGAAAAAATCCCTAAGCCCCGGGGTCACAATTTCAGAAAAAATCTGACTTTTGGCAGTTCACTCAAAAATGGTGCCAACCGCTTGCAAATGCTCCCCTGAAAGCTTTGGCACGCGAAACAGAAGGCTTTTTATCACAGGACAAGAAATCAGCCCTCAAAAACTTAACCGGCAGAAAATCTTTTTTTGAAAAAATCCCTAAGCCCCGGGGTCACAATTTCAGCAAAAATCTGACTTTTAGCAATTCACTCAAAAATGGTGCCAAAAGCTTGAAAATGCTCCCCTGAAAGGTTTGGCACTCGAAACAGAAGGCTTTTTATCACAGGACAAGAAATCAGCCCTCAAAAACTTAACCGGCAGAAAATAATTTTTTTGAAAAAATCCCTAAGCCCCGGGGTCACAATTTCAGCAAAAATCTGACTTTTGGCAGTTCACTCAAAAATGGTGCCAACCGCTTGCAAATGCTCACCTGAAAGGTTTGGCACTCGAAACAGAAGGCTTTTTATCACAGGACAAGAAATCAGCCCTCAAAAACTTAACCGGCAGAAAATATTTTTTTGAAAAAATCCCTAAGCCCCGGGGTCACAATTTCAGAAAAAATCTGACTTTTGGCAGTTCACTCAAAAATGGTGCCAACCGCTTGCAAATGCTCACCTGAAAGCTTTGGCACGCGAAACAGAAGGCTTTTTATCACAGGACAAGAAATCAGCCCTCAAAAACTTAACCGGCAGAAAATATTTTTTTGGAAAAATCCCTAAGCCCCGGGGTCACAATTTCAGCAAAAATCTGACTTTTGGCAATTCACTCAAAAATGGTGCCAAAAGCTTGAAAATGCTCCCCTGAAAGGTTTGGCACTCGAAACAGAAGGCTTTTTATCACAGGACAAGAAATCAGCCCTCAAAAACTTAACCGGCAGAAAATATTTTTTTGAAAAAATCCCTAAGCCCCGGGGTCACAATTTCAGAAAAAATCTGACTTTTGGCAGTTCACTCAAAAATGGTGCCAACCGCTTGCAAATGCTCCCCTGAAAGCTTTGGCACGCGAAACAGAAGGCTTTTTATCACAGGACAAGAAATCAGCCCTCAAAAACTTAACCGGCAGAAAATCTTTTTTTGAAAAAATCCCTAAGCCCCGGGGTCACAATTTCAGCAAAAATCTGACTTTTGGCAATTCACTCAAAAATGGTGCCAAAAGCTTGAAAATGCTCCCCTGAAAGGTTTGGCACTCGAAACAGAAGGCTTTTTATCACAGGACAAGAAATCAGCCCTCAAAAACTTAACCGGCAGAAAATATTTTTTTGAAAAAATCCCTAAGCCCCGGGGTCACAATTTCAGAAAAAATCTGACTTTTGGCAGTTCACTCAAAAATGGTGCCAACCGCTTGCAAATGCTCACCTGAAAGCTTTGGCACTCGAAACAGAAGGCTTTTTATCACAGGACAAGAAATCAGCCCTCAAAAACTTAACCGGCAGAAAATATTTTTTTGAAAAAATCCCTAAGCCCCGGGGTCACAATTTCAGAAAAAATCTGACTTTTGGCAGTTCACTCAAAAATGGTGCCAACCGCTTGCAAATGCTCCCCTGAAAGCTTTGGCACGCGAAACAGAAGGCTTTTTATCACAGGACAAGAAATCAGCCCTCAAAAACTTAACCGGCAGAAAATATTTTTTTGAAAAAATCCCTAAGCCCCGGGGTCACAATTTCAGCAAAAATCTGACTTTTGGCAATTCACTCAAAAATGGTGCCAAAAGCTTGAAAATGCTCCCCTGAAAGGTTTGGCACTCGAAACAGAAGGCTTTTTATCACAGGACAAGAAATCAGCCCTCAAAAACTTAACCGGCAGAAAATAATTTTTTTGAAAAAATCCCTAAGCCCCGGGGTCACAATTTCAGCAAAAATCTGACTTTTGGCAGTTCACTCAAAAATGGTGCCAACCGCTTGCAAATGCTCACCTGAAAGGTTTGGCACTCGAAACAGAAGGCTTTTTATCACAGGACAAGAAATCAGCCCTCAAAAACTTAACCGGCAGAAAATATTTTTTTGAAAAAATCCCTAAGCCCCGGGGTCACAATTTCAGAAAAAATCTGACTTTTGGCAGTTCACTCAAAAATGGTGCCAACCGCTTGCAAATGCTCCCCTGAAAGGTTTCGCACTCGAAACAGAAGGCTTTTTATCACAGGACAAGAAATCAGCCCTCAAAAACTTAACCGGCAGAAAATATTTTTTTGAAAAAATCCCTAAGCCCCGGGGTCACAATTTCAGCAAAAATCTGACTTTTGGCAGTTCACTCAAAAATGGTGCCAAAAGCGTGAAAATGCTCCCCTGAAAGCTTTGGCGATGGAAACAGAAGGCTTTTTATCACAGGACAAGAAATCAGCCCTCAAAAATTTAACCGGCAGAAAATATTTTTTTGAAAAAATCCCTAAGCCCCGGGGTCACAATTTCAGAAAAAATCTGACTTTTGGCAGTTCACTCAAAAATGGTGCCAAAAGCTTCAAAATGCTCCCCTGAAAGGTTTGGCACTCGAAACAGAAGGCTTTTTATCACAGGACAAGAAATCAGCCCTCAAAAACTTAACCGGCAGAAAATATTTTTTTGGAAAAATCCCTAAGCCCCGGGGTCACAATTTCAGCAAAAATCTGACTTTTGGCAGTTCACTCAAAAATGGTGCCAAAAGCTTGAAAATGCTCCCCTGAAAGGTTTGGCACTCGAAACAGAAGGCTTTTTATCACAGGACAAGAAATCAGCCCTCAAAAACTTAACCGGCAGAAAATATTTTTTTGAAAAAATCCCTAAGCCCCGGGGTCACAATTTCAGAAAAAATCTGACTTTTGGCAGTTCACTCAAAAATGGTGCCAACCGCTTGCAAATGCTCACCTGAAAGCTTTGGCACGCGAAACAGAAGGCTTTTTATCACAGGACAAGAAATCAGCCCTCAAAAACTTAACCGGCAGAAAATATTTTTTTGGAAAAATCCCTAAGCCCCGGGGTCACAATTTCAGCAAAAATCTGACTTTTGGCAGTTCACTCAAAAATGGTGCCAAAAGCTTGAAAATGCTCCCCTGAAAGGTTTGGCACTCGAAACAGAAGGCTTTTTATCACAGGACAAGAAATCAGCCCTCAAAAACTTAACCGGCAGAAAATATTTTTTTGAAAAAATCCCTAAGCCCCGGGGTCACAATTTCAGAAAAAATCTGACTTTTGGCAGTTCACTCAAAAATGGTGCCAACCGCTTGCAAATGCTCACCTGAAAGGTTTGGCACTCGAAACAGAAGGCTTTTTATCACAGGACAAGAAATCAGCCCTCAAAAACTTAACCGGCAGAAAATATTTTTTTGAAAAAATCCCTAAGCCCCGGGGTCACAATTTCAGAAAAAATCTGACTTTTGGCAGTTCACTCAAAAATGGTGCCAACCGCTTGCAAATGCTCACCTGAAAGCTTTGGCACGCGAAACAGAAGGCTTTTTATCACAGGACAAGAAATCAGCCCTCAAAAACTTAACCGGCAGAAAATATTTTTTTGGAAAAATCCCTAAGCCCCGGGGTCACAATTTCAGCAAAAATCTGACTTTTGGCAATTCACTCAAAAATGGTGCCAAAAGCTTGAAAATGCTCCCCTGAAAGGTTTGGCACTCGAAACAGAAGGCTTTTTATCACAGGACAAGAAATCAGCCCTCAAAAACTTAACCGGCAGAAAATATTTTTTTGAAAAAATCCCTAAGCCCCGGGGTCACAATTTCAGAAAAAATCTGACTTTTGGCAGTTCACTCAAAAATGGTGCCAACCGCTTGCAAATGCTCCCCTGAAAGCTTTGGCACGCGAAACAGAAGGCTTTTTATCACAGGACAAGAAATCAGCCCTCAAAAACTTAACCGGCAGAAAATCTTTTTTTGAAAAAATCCCTAAGCCCCGGGGTCACAATTTCAGCAAAAATCTGACTTTTGGCAATTCACTCAAAAATGGTGCCAAAAGCTTGAAAATGCTCCCCTGAAAGGTTTGGCACTCGAAACAGAAGGCTTTTTATCACAGGACAAGAAATCAGCCCTCAAAAACTTAACCGGCAGAAAATATTTTTTTGAAAAAATCCCTAAGCCCCGGGGTCACAATTTCAGAAAAAATCTGACTTTTGGCAGTTCACTCAAAAATGGTGCCAACCGCTTGCAAATGCTCACCTGAAAGCTTTGGCACTCGAAACAGAAGGCTTTTTATCACAGGACAAGAAATCAGCCCTCAAAAACTTAACCGGCAGAAAATATTTTTTTGAAAAAATCCCTAAGCCCCGGGGTCACAATTTCAGAAAAAATCTGACTTTTGGCAGTTCACTCAAAAATGGTGCCAACCGCTTGCAAATGCTCCCCTGAAAGCTTTGGCACGCGAAACAGAAGGCTTTTTATCACAGGACAAGAAATCAGCCCTCAAAAACTTAACCGGCAGAAAATATTTTTTTGAAAAAATCCCTAAGCCCCGGGGTCACAATTTCAGCAAAAATCTGACTTTTGGCAATTCACTCAAAAATGGTGCCAAAAGCTTGAAAATGCTCCCCTGAAAGGTTTGGCACTCGAAACAGAAGGCTTTTTATCACAGGACAAGAAATCAGCCCTCAAAAACTTAACCGGCAGAAAATAATTTTTTTGAAAAAATCCCTAAGCCCCGGGGTCACAATTTCAGCAAAAATCTGACTTTTGGCAGTTCACTCAAAAATGGTGCCAACCGCTTGCAAATGCTCACCTGAAAGGTTTGGCACTCGAAACAGAAGGCTTTTTATCACAGGACAAGAAATCAGCCCTCAAAAACTTAACCGGCAGAAAATATTTTTTTGAAAAAATCCCTAAGCCCCGGGGTCACAATTTCAGAAAAAATCTGACTTTTGGCAGTTCACTCAAAAATGGTGCCAACCGCTTGCAAATGCTCACCTGAAAGCTTTGGCACGCGAAACAGAAGGCTTTTTATCACAGGACAAGAAATCAGCCCTCAAAAACTTAACCGGCAGAAAATATTTTTTTGGAAAAATCCCTAAGCCCCTGGGTCACAATTTCAGCAAAAATCTGACTTTTGGCAATTCACTCAAAAATGGTGCCAAAAGCTTGAAAATGCTCCCCTGAAAGGTTTGGCACTCGAAACAGAAGGCTTTTTATCACAGGACAAGAAATCAGCCCTCAAAAACTTAACCGGCAGAAAATATTTTTTTGAAAAAATCCCTAAGCCCCGGGGTCACAATTTCAGCAAAAATCTGACTTTTGGCAGTTCACTCAAAAATGGTGCCAACCGCTTGCAAATGCTCACCTGAAAGCTTTGGCACGCGAAACAGAAGGCTTTTTATCACAGGACAAGAAATCAGCCCTCAAAAACTTAACCGGCAGAAAATATTTTTTTGGAAAAATCCCTAAGCCCCGGGGTCACAATTTCAGCAAAAATCTGACTTTTGGCAATTCACTCAAAAATGGTGCCAAAAGCTTGAAAATGCTCCCCTGAAAGGTTTGGCACTCGAAACAGAAGGCTTTTTATCACAGGACAAGAAATCAGCCCTCAAAAACTTAACCGGCAGAAAATATTTTTTTGAAAAAATCCCTAAGCCCCGGGGTCACAATTTCAGAAAAAATCTGACTTTTGGCAGTTCACTCAAAAATGGTGCCAACCGCTTGCAAATGCTCACCTGAAAGCTTTGGCACGCGAAACAGAAGGCTTTTTATCACAGGACAAGAAATCAGCCCTCAAAAACTTAACCGGCAGAAAATCTTTTTTTGAAAAAATCCCTAAGCCCCGGGGTCACAATTTCAGCAAAAATCTGACTTTTGGCAATTCACTCAAAAATGGTGCCAAAAGCTTGAAAATGCTCCCCTGAAAGGTTTGGCACTCGAAACAGAAGGCTTTTTATCACAGGACAAGAAATCAGCCCTCAAAAACTTAACCGGCAGAAAATATTTTTTTGAAAAAATCCCTAAGCCCCGGGGTCACAATTTCAGAAAAAATCTGACTTTTGGCAGTTCACTCAAAAATGGTGCCAACCGCTTGCAAATGCTCCCCTGAAAGCTTTGGCACGCGAAACAGAAGGCTTTTTATCACAGGACAAGAAATCAGCCCTCAAAAACTTAACCGGCAGAAAATCTTTTTTTGAAAAAATCCCTAAGCCCCGGGGTCACAATTTCAGCAAAAATCTGACTTTTGGCAATTCACTCAAAAATGGTGCCAAAAGCTTGAAAATGCTCCCCTGAAAGGTTTGGCACTCGAAACAGAAGGCTTTTTATCACAGGACAAGAAATCAGCCCTCAAAAACTTAACCGGCAGAAATTTTTTTTTGAAAAAATCCCTAAGCCCCGGGGTCACAATTTCAGAAAAAATCTGACTTTTGGCAGTTCACTCAAAAATGGTGCCAACCGCTTGCAAATGCTCCCCTGAAAGCTTTGGCACGCGAAACAGAAGGCTTTTTATCACAGGACAAGAAATCAGCCCTCAAAAACTTAACCGGCAGAAAATCTTTTTTTGAAAAAATCCCTAAGCCCCGGGGTCACAATTTCAGAAAAAATCTGACTTTTGGCAGTTCACTCAAAAATGGTGCCAACCGCTTGCAAATGCTCCCCTGAAAGCTTTGGCACGTGAAACAGAAGGCTTTTTATCACAGGACAAGAAATCAGCCCTCAAAAACTTAACCGGCAGAAAATATTTTTTTGAAAAAATCCCTAAGCCCCGGGGTCACAATTTCAGCAAAAATCTGACTTTTGGCAGTTCACTCAAAAATGGTGCCAACCGCTTGCAAATTCTCACCTGAAAGCTTTGGCGTTGGAAACAGAAGGCTTTTTATCACAGGACAAGAAATCAGCCCTCAAAAACTTAACCGGCAGAAAATATTTTTTTGAAAAAATCCCTAAGCCCCGGGGTCACAATTTCAGAAAAAATCTGACTTTTGGCAGTTCACTCAAAAATGGTGCCAACCGCTTGCAAATGCTCACCTGAAAGCTTTGGCACGCGAAACAGAAGGCTTTTTATCACAGGACAAGAAATCAGCCCTCAAAAACTTAACCGGCAGAAAATATTTTTTTGAAAAAATCCCTAAGCCCCGGGGTCACAATTTCAGCAAAAATCTGACTTTTGGCAGTTCACTCAAAAATGGTGCCAACCGCTTGCAAATGTTCACCTGAAAGGTTTGGCGATGGAAACAGAAGGCTTTTTATCACAGGACAAGAAATCAGCCCTCAAAAACTTAACCGGCAGAAAATATTTTTTTAAAAAAATCCCTAAGCCCCGGGGTCACAATTTCAGAAAAAATCTGACTTTTGGCAGTTCACTCAAAAATGGTGCCAACCGCTTGCAAATGCTCACCTGAAAGCTTTGGCACGCGAAACAGAAGGCTTTTTATCACAGGACAAGAAATCAGCCCTCAAAAACTTAACCGGCAGAAAATATTTTTTTGAAAAAATCCCTAAGCCCCGGGGTCACAATTTCAGCAAAAATCTGACTTTTGGCAATTCACTCAAAAATGGTGCCAAAAGCTTGAAAATGCTCCCCTGAAAGCTTTGGCACTCGAAACAGAAGGCTTTTTATCACAGGACAAGAAATCAGCCCTCAAAAACTTAACCGGCAGAAAATATTTTTTTGAAAAAATCCCTAAGCCCCGGGGTCACAATTTCAGCAAGAATCTGACTTTTGGCAGTTCACTCAAAAATGGTGCCAACCGCTTGCAAATGCTCACCTGAAAGCTTTGGCACTCGAAACAGAAGGCTTTTTATCACAGGACAAGAAATCAGCCCTCAAAAACTTAACCGGCAGAAAATATTTTTTTGAAAAAATCCCTAAGCCCCGGGGTCACAATTTCAGAAAAAATCTGACTTTTGGCAGTTCACTCAAAAATGGTGCCAACCGCTTGCAAATGCTCCCCTGAAAGCTTTGGCACGCGAAACAGAAGGCTTTTTATCACAGGACAAGAAATCAGCCCTCAAAAACTTAACCGGCAGAAAATATTTTTTTGAAAAAATCCCTAAGCCCCGGGGTCACAATTTCAGCAAAAATCTGACTTTTGGCAGTTCACTCAAAAATGGTGCCAACCGCTTGCAAATTCTCACCTGAAAGCTTTGGCGTTGGAAACAGAAGGCTTTTTATCACAGGACAAGAAATCAGCCCTCAAAAACTTAACCGGCAGAAAATATTTTTTTGAAAAAATCCCTAAGCCCCGGGGTCACAATTTCAGAAAAAATCTGACTTTTGGCAGTTCACTCAAAAATGGTGCCAACCGCTTGCAAATGCTCACCTGAAAGCTTTGGCACGCGAAACAGAAGGCTTTTTATCACAGGACAAGAAATCAGCCCTCAAAAACTTAACCGGCAGAAAATATTTTTTTGAAAAAATCCCTAAGCCCCGGGGTCACAATTTCAGCAAAAATCTGACTTTTGGCAGTTCACTCAAAAATGGTGCCAACCGCTTGCAAATGCTCACCTGAAAGGTTTGGCGATGGAAACAGAAGGCTTTTTATCACAGGACAAGAAATCAGCCCTCAAAAACTTAACCGGCAGAAAATATTTTTTTTAAAAAATCCCTAAGCCCCGGGGTCACAATTTCAGAAAAAATCTGACTTTTGGCAGTTCACTCAAAAATGGTGCCCACCGCTTGCAAATGCTCCCCTGAAAGCTTTGGCACGCGAAACAGAAGGCTTTTTATCACAGGACAAGAAATCAGCCCTCAAAAACTTAACCGGCAGAAAATATTTTTTTGAAAAAATCCCTAAGCCCCGGGGTCACAATTTCAGCAAAAATCTGACTTTTGGCAATTCACTCAAAAATGGTGCCAAAAGCTTGAAAATGCTCCCCTGAAAGCTTTGGCACTCGAAACAGAAGGCTTTTTATCACAGGACAAGAAATCAGCCCTCAAAAACTTAACCGGCAGAAAATATTTTTTTGAAAAAATCCCTAAGCCCCGGGGTCACAATTTCAGCAAAAATCTGACTTTTGGCAGTTCACTCAAACATGGTGCCAACCGCTTGCAAATGCTCACGTGAAAGCTTTGGCGATGGAAACAGAAGGCTTTTTATCACAGGACAAGAAATCAGCCCTCAAAAACTTAACCGGCAGAAAATATTTTTTTGAAAAAATCCATAAGCCCCGGGGTCACAATTTCAGCAAAAATCTGACTTTTGGCAGTTCACTCAAAAATGGTGCCAACCGGTTGCAAATGCTCACCTGAAAGCTTTGGCGATGGAAACAGAAGGCTTTTTATCACAGGACAAGAAATCAGCCCTCAAAAACTTAACCGGCAGAAAATATTTTTTTGAAAAAATCCCTAAGCCCCGGGGTCACAATTTCAGAAAAAATCTGACTTTTGGCAGTTCACTCAAAAATGGTGCCAACCGCTTGCAAATGTTCACCTGAAAGCTTTGGCGATTGAAACAGAAGGCTTTTTATCACAGGACAAGAAATCAGCCCTCAAAAACTTAACCGGCAGAAAATATTTTTTTGAAAAAATCCCTAAGCCCCGGGGTCACAATTTCAGCAAAAATCTGACTTTTGGCAGTTCACTCAAAAATGGTGCCAACCGCTTGCAAATGCTCACCTGAAAGCTTTGGCGATGGAAACAGAAGGCTTTTTATCACAGGACAAGAAATCAGCCCTCAAAAATTTAACCGGCAGAAAATATTTTTTTGAAAAAATCCCTAAGCCCCGGGGTCACAATTTCAGCAAAAATCTGACTTTTGGCAGTTCACTCAAAAATGGTGCCAACCGGTTGCAAATGCTCACCTGAAAGCTTTGGCGATGGAAACAGAAGGCTTTTTATCACAGGACAAGAAATCAGCCCTCAAAAACTTAACCGGCAGAAAATATTTTTTTGAAAAAATCCCTAAGCCCCGGGGTCACAATTTCAGCAAAAATCTGACTTTTGGCAGTTCACTCAAAAATGGTGCCAACCGCTTGCAAATGCTCACCTGAAAGCTTTGGCGATGGAAACAGAAGGCTTTTTATCACAGGACAGGAAATCAGCCCTCAAAAACTTAACCGGCAGAAAATATTTTTTTGAAAAAATCCCTAAGCCCCGGGGTCACAATTTCAGCAAAAATCTGACTTTTGGCAGTTCACTCAAAAATGGTGCCAACCACTTGCAAATGCTCACCTGAAAGCTTTGGCGATGGAAACAGAAGGCTTTTTATCACAGGACAAGAAATCAGCCCTCAAAAACTTAACCGGCAGAAAATATTTTTTTGAAAAAATCCATAAGCCCCGGGGTCACAATTTCAGCAAAAATCTGACTTTTGGCAGTTCACTCAAAAATGGTGCCAACCGCTTGCAAATGCTCACCTGAAAGCTTTGGCACGCGAAACAGAAGGCTTTTTATCACAGGACAAGAAATCAGCCCTCAAAAACTTAACCGGCAGAAAATATTTTTTTGAAAAAATCCCTAAGCCCCGGGGTCACAATTTCAGCAAAAATCTGACTTTTGGCAATTCAATCAAAAATGGTGCCAAAAGCTTGAAAATGCTCCCCTGAAAGCTTTGGCACTCGAAACAGAAGGCTTTTTATCACAGGACAAGAAATCAGCCCTCAAAAACTTAACCGGCAGAAAATATTTTTTTGAAAAAATCCCTAAGCCCCGGGGTCACAATTTCAGCAAGAATCTGACTTTTGGCAGTTCACTCAAAAATGGTGCCAACCGCTTGCAAATGCTCACCTGAAAGCTTTGGCACTCGAAACAGAAGGCTTTTTATCACAGGACAAGAAATCAGCCCTCAAAAACTTAACCGGCAGAAAATATTTTTTTGAAAAAATCCCTAAGCCCCGGGGTCACAATTTCAGAAAAAATCTGACTTTTGGCAGTTCACTCAAAAATGGTGCCAACCGGTTGCAAATGCTCCCCTGAAAGGTTTGGCACTCGAAACAGAAGGCTTTTTATCACAGGACAAGAAATCAGCCCTCAAAAACTTAACCGGCAGAAAATATTTTTTTGAAAAAATCCCTAAGCCCCGGGGTCACAATTTCAGAAAAAATCTGACTTTTGGCAGTTCACTCAAAAATGGTGCCAACCGCTTGCAAATGCTCCCCTGAATGGTTTGGCACTCGAAACAGAAGGCTTTTTATCACAGGACAAGAAATCAGCCCTCAAAAACTTAACCGGCAGAAAAAAATTTTTTGAAAAAATCCCTAAGCCCCGGGGTCACAATTTCAGCAAAAATCTGACTTTTGGCAGTTCACTCAAAAATGGTGCCAAAAGCGTGAAAATGCTCCCCTGAAAGCTTTGGCGATGGAAACAGAAGGCTTTTTATCACAGGACAAGAAATCAGCCCTCAAAAACTTAACCGGCAGAAAATCTTTTTTTGAAAAAATCCCTAAGCCCCGGGGTCACAATTTCAGAAAAAAACTGACTTTTGGCAGTTCAATCAAAAATGGTGCCAAAAGCTTGAAAATGCTCACCTGAAAGCTTTGGCGATGGAAACAGAAGGCTTTTTATCACAGGACAAGAAATCAGCCCTCAAAAACTTAACCGGCAGAAAATATTTTTTTGAAAAAATCCCTAAGGCCCGGGGTCACAATTTCAGCAAAAATCTGACTTTTGGCAGTTCACTCAAAAATGGTGCCAAAAGCGTGAAAATGCTCCCCTGAAAGCTTTGGCGATGGAAACAGAAGGCTTTTTATCACAGGACAAGAAATCAGCCCTCAAAAACTTAACCGGCAGAAAATCTTTTTTTGAAAAAATCCCTAAGCCCCGGGGTCACAATTTCAGAAAAAAACTGACTTTTGGCAGTTCAATCAAAAATGGTGCCAAAAGCTTGAAAATGCTCACCTGAAAGCTTTGGCGATGGAAACAGAAGGCTTTTTATCACAGGACAAGAAATCAGCCCTCAAAAACTTAACCGGCAGAAAATATTTTTTTGGAAAAATCCCTAAGCCCCGGGGTCACAATTTCAGCAAAAATCTGACTTTTGGCAATTCACTCAAAAATGGTGCCAAAAGCTTGAAAATGCTCCCCTGAAAGGTTTGGCACTCGAAACAGAAGGCTTTTTATCACAGGACAAGAAATCAGCCCTCAAAAACTTAACCGGCAGAAAATATTTTTTTGAAAAAATCCCTAAGCCCCGGGGTCACAATTTCAGCAAAAATCTGACTTTTGGCAGTTCACTCAAAAATGGTGCCAAAAGCGTGAAAATGCTCCCCTGAAAGCTTTGGCGATGGAAACAGAAGGCTTTTTATCACAGGACAAGAAATCAGCCCTCAAAAACTTAACCGGCAGAAAATATTTTTTTAAAAAAATCCCTAAGCCCCGGGGTCACAATTTCAGAAAAAATCTGACTTTTGGCAGTTCACTCAAAAATGGTGCCAACCGCTTGCAAATGCTCACCTGAAAGCTTTGGCACGCGAAACAGAAGGCTTTTTATCACAGGACAAGAAATCAGCCCTCAAAAACTTAACCGGCAGAAAATATTTTTTTGAAAAAATCCCTAAGCCCCGGGGTCACAATTTCAGAAAAAATCTGACTTTTGGCAATTCACTCAAAAATGGTGCCAACCGCTTGCAAATGCTCCCCTGAAAGCTTTGGCGATGGAAACAGAAGGCTTTTTATCACAGGACAGGAAATCAGCCCTCAAAAACTTAACCGGCAGAAAATATTTTTTTGAAAAAATCCCTAAGCCCCGGGGTCACAATTTCAGCAAAAATCTGACTTTTGGCAGTTCACTCAAAAATGGTGCCAACCACTTGCAAATGCTCACCTGAAAGCTTTGGCGATGGAAACAGAAGGCTTTTTATCACAGGACAAGAAATCAGCCCTCAAAAACTTAACCGGCAGAAAATATTTTTTTGAAAAAATCCCTAAGCCCCGGGGTCACAATTTCAGCAAAAATCTGACTTTTGGCAGTTCACTCAAAAAAGGTGCCAACCGCTTGCAAGTGCTCACCTGAAAGCTTTGGCACGCGAAACAGAAGGCTTTTTATCACAGGACAAGAAATCAGCCCTCAAAAACTTAACCGGCAGAAAATATTTTTTTGAAAAAATCCCTAAGCCCCGGGGTCACAATTTCAGCAAAAATCTGACTTTTGGCAGTTCACTCAAAAATGGTGCCAACCGCTTGCAAATGCTCACCTGAAAGCTTTGGCACGCGAAACAGAAGGCTTTTTATCACAGGACAAGAAATCAGCCCTCAAAAACTTAACCGGCAGAAAATATTTTTTTGAAAAAATCCCTAAGCCCCGGGGTCACAATTTCAGCAAAAATCTGACTTTTGGCAGTTCACTCAAAAATGGTGCCAACCGGTTGCAAATGCTCCCCTGAAAGCTTTGGCACTCGAAACAGAAGGCTTTTTATCACAGGACAAGAAATCAGCCCTCAAAAACTTAACCGGCAGAAAATATTTTTTTGAAAAAATCCCTAAGCCCCGGGGTCACAATTTCAGCAAGAATCTGACTTTTGGCAGTTCACTCAAAAATGGTGCCAACCGCTTGCAAATGCTCACCTGAAAGCTTTGGCACTCGAAACAGAAGGCTTTTTATCACAGGACAAGAAATCAGCCCTCAAAAACTTAACCGGCAGAAAATATTTTTTTGAAAAAATCCCTAAGCCCCGGGGTCACAATTTCAGAAAAAATCTGACTTTTGGCAGTTCACTCAAAAATGGTGCCAACCGCTTGCAAATGCTCCCCTGAATGGTTTGGCACTCGAAACAGAAGGCTTTTTATCACAGGACAAGAAATCAGCCCTCAAAAACTTAACCGGCAGAAAATATTTTTTTGAAAAAATCCCTAAGCCCCGGGGTCACAATTTCAGCAAAAATCTGACTTTTGGCAGTTCACTCAAAAATGGTGCCAAAAGCGTGAAAATGCTCCCCTGAAAGCTTTGGCGATGGAAACAGAAGGCTTTTTATCACAGGACAAGAAATCAGCCCTCAAAAACTTAACCGGCAGAAAATCTTTTTTTGAAAAAATCCCTAAGCCCCGGGGTCACAATTTCAGAAAAAAACTGACTTTTGGCAGTTCAATCAAAAATGGTGCCAAAAGCTTGAAAATGCTCACCTGAAAGCTTTGGCGATGGAAACAGAAGGCTTTTTATCACAGGACAAGAAATCAGCCCTCAAAAACTTAACCGGCAGAAAATATTTTTTTGAAAAAATCCCTAAGGCCCGGGGTCACAATTTCAGCAAAAATCTGACTTTTGGCAGTTCACTCAAAAATGGTGCCAAAAGCGTGAAAATGCTCCCCTGAAAGCTTTGGCGATGGAAACAGAAGGCTTTTTATCACAGGACAAGAAATCAGCCCTCAAAAACTTAACCGGCAGAAAATCTTTTTTTGAAAAAATCCCTAAGCCCCGGGGTCACAATTTCAGAAAAAAACTGACTTTTGGCAGTTCAATCAAAAATGGTGCCAAAAGCTTGAAAATGCTCACCTGAAAGCTTTGGCGATGGAAACAGAAGGCTTTTTATCACAGGACAAGAAATCAGCCCTCAAAAACTTAACCGGCAGAAAATATTTTTTTAAAAAAATCCCTAAGCCCCGGGGTCACAATTTCAGAAAAAATCTGACTTTTGGCAGTTCACTCAAAAATGGTGCCAACCGCTTGCAAATGCTCACCTGAAAGCTTTGGCACGCGAAACAGAAGGCTTTTTATCACAGGACAAGAAATCAGCCCTCAAAAACTTAACCGGCAGAAAATATTTTTTTGAAAAAATCCCTAAGCCCCGGGGTCACAATTTCAGCAAAAATCTGACTTTTGGCAATTCACTCAAAAATGGTGCCAAAAGCTTGAAAATGCTCCCCTGAAAGCTTTGGCACTCGAAACAGAAGGCTTTTTATCACAGGACAAGAAATCAGCCCTCAAAAACTTAACCGGCAGAAAATATTTTTTTGAAAAAATCCCTAAGCCCCGGGGTCACAATTTCAGCAAGAATCTGACTTTTGGCAGTTCACTCAAAAATGGTGCCAACCGCTTGCAAATGCTCACCTGAAAGCTTTGGCACTCGAAACAGAAGGCTTTTTATCACAGGACAAGAAATCAGCCCTCAAAAACTTAACCGGCAGAAAATATTTTTTTGAAAAAATCCCTAAGCCCCGGGGTCACAATTTCAGCAAAAATCTGACTTTTGGCAGTTCACTCAAAAATGGTGCCAAAAGCGTGAAAATGCTCCCCTGAAAGCTTTGGCGATGGAAACAGAAGGCTTTTTATCACAGGACAAGAAATCAGCCCTCAAAAATTTAACCGGCAGAAAATATTTTTTTAAAAAAGATCCCTAAGCCCCGGGGTCACAATTTCAGCAAAAATCTGACTTTTGGCAGTTCACTCAAAAATGGTGCCAACCGCTTGCAAATGCTCACCTGAAAGCTTTGGCGATGGAAACAGAAGGCTTTTTATCACAGGACAAGAAATCAGCCCTCAAAAACTTAACCGGCAGAAAATATTTTTTTGGAAAAATCCCTAAGCCCCGGGGTCACAATTTCAGCAAAAATCTGACTTTTGGCAATTCACTCAAAAATGGTGCCAAAAGCTTGAAAATGCTCCCCTGAAAGGTTTGGCACTCGAAACAGAAGGCTTTTTATCACAGGACAAGAAATCAGCCCTCAAAAACTTAACCGGCAGAAAATATTTTTTTGAAAAAATCCCTAAGCCCCGGGGTCACAATTTCAGCAAAAATCTGACTTTTGGCAGTTCACTCAAAAATGGTGCCAAAAGCGTGAAAATGCTCCCCTGAAAGCTTTGGCGATGGAAACAGAAGGCTTTTTATCACAGGACAAGAAATCAGCCCTCAAAAATTTAACCGGCAGAAAATATTTTTTTAAAAAAGATCCCTAAGCCCCGGGGTCACAATTTCAGCAAAAATCTGACTTTTGGCAGTTCACTCAAAAATGGTGCCAACCGCTTGCAAATGCTCACCTGAAAGCTTTGGCGATGGAAACAGAAGGCTTTTTATCACAGGACAAGAAATCAGCCCTCAAAAACTTAACCGGCAGAAAATATTTTTTTGGAAAAATCCCTAAGCCCCGGGGTCACAATTTCAGCAAAAATCTGACTTTTGGCAATTCACTCAAAAATGGTGCCAAAAGCTTGAAAATGCTCCCCTGAAAGGTTTGGCACTCGAAACAGAAGGCTTTTTATCACAGGACAAGAAATCAGCCCTCAAAAACTTAACCGGCAGAAAATATTTTTTTGAAAAAATCCCTAAGCCCCGGGGTCACAATTTCAGAAAAAATCTGACTTTTGGCAGTTCACTCAAAAATGGTGCCAACCGCTTGAAAATGCTCCCCTGAAAGGTTTGGCACTCGAAACAGAAGGCTTTTTATCACAGGACAAGAAATCAGCCCTCAAAAACTTAACCGGCAGAAAATATTTTTTTGAAAAAATCCCTAAGCCCCGGGGTCACAATTTCAGAAAAAATCTGACTTTTGGCAGTTCACTCAAAAATGGTGCCAACCGCTTGAAAATGCTCCCCTGAAAGGTTTGGCACTCGAAACAGAAGGCTTTTTATCACAGGACAAGAAATCAGCCCTCAAAAATTTAACCGGCAGAAAATATTTTTTTGAAAAAATCCCTAAGCCCCGGGGTCACAATTTCAGCAAAAATCTGACTTTTGGCAGTTCACTCAAAAATGGTGCCAACCGCTTGCAAATGCTCACCTGAAAGCTTTGGCGATGGAAACAGAAGGCTTTTTATCACAGGACAAGAAATCAGCCCTCAAAAACTTAACCGGCAGAAAATATTTTTTTGGAAAAATCCCTAAGCCCCGGGGTCACAATTTCAGCAAAAATCTGACTTTTGGCAATTCACTCAAAAATGGTGCCAAAAGCTTGAAAATGCTCCCCTGAAAGGTTTGGCACTCGAAACAGAAGGCTTTTTATCACAGGACAAGAAATCAGCCCTCAAAAACTTAACCGGCAGAAAATATTTTTTTGAAAAAATCCCTAAGCCCCGGGGTCACAATTTCAGCAAAAATCTGACTTTTGGCAGTTCACTCAAAAATGGTGCCAAAAGCGTGAAAATGCTCCCCTGAAAGCTTTGGCGATGGAAACAGAAGGCTTTTTATCACAGGACAAGAAATCAGCCCTCAAAAATTTAACCGGCAGAAAATATTTTTTTAAAAAAGATCCCTAAGCCCCGGGGTCACAATTTCAGCAAAAATCTGACTTTTGGCAGTTCACTCAAAAATGGTGCCAACCGCTTGCAAATGCTCACCTGAAAGCTTTGGCGATGGAAACAGAAGGCTTTTTATCACAGGACAAGAAATCAGCCCTCAAAAACTTAACCGGCAGAAAATATTTTTTTGGAAAAATCCCTAAGCCCCGGGGTCACAATTTCAGCAAAAATCTGACTTTTGGCAATTCACTCAAAAATGGTGCCAAAAGCTTGAAAATGCTCCCCTGAAAGGTTTGGCACTCGAAACAGAAGGCTTTTTATCACAGGACAAGAAATCAGCCCTCAAAAACTTAACCGGCAGAAAATATTTTTTTGAAAAAATCCCTAAGCCCCGGGGTCACAATTTCAGAAAAAATCTGACTTTTGGCAGTTCACTCAAAAATGGTGCCAACCGCTTGAAAATGCTCCCCTGAAAGGTTTGGCACTCGAAACAGAAGGCTTTTTATCACAGGACAAGAAATCAGCCCTCAAAAATTTAACCGGCAGAAAATATTTTTTTGAAAAAATCCCTAAGCCCCGGGGTCACAATTTCAGCAAAAATCTGACTTTTGGCAGTTCACTCAAAAATGGTGCCAACCGCTTGCAAATGCTCACCTGAAAGCTTTGGCGATGGAAACAGAAGGCTTTTTATCACAGGACAAGAAATCAGCCCTCAAAAACTTAACCGGCAGAAAATATTTTTTTGGAAAAATCCCTAAGCCCCGGGGTCACAATTTCAGCAAAAATCTGACTTTTGGCAATTCACTCAAAAATGGTGCCAAAAGCTTGAAAATGCTCCCCTGAAAGGTTTGGCACTCGAAACAGAAGGCTTTTTATCACAGGACAAGAAATCAGCCCTCAAAAACTTAACCGGCAGAAAATATTTTTTTGAAAAAATCCCTAAGCCCCGGGGTCACAATTTCAGCAAAAATCTGACTTTTGGCAGTTCACTCAAAAATGGTGCCAAAAGCGTGAAAATGCTCCCCTGAAAGCTTTGGCGATGGAAACAGAAGGCTTTTTATCACAGGACAAGAAATCAGCCCTCAAAAATTTAACCGGCAGAAAATATTTTTTTAAAAAGATCCCTAAGCCCCGGGGTCACAATTTCAGCAAAAATCTGACTTTTGGCAGTTCACTCAAAAATGGTGCCAACCGCTTGCAAATGCTCACCTGAAAGCTTTGACGATGGAAACAGAAGGCTTTTTATCACAGGACAAGAAATCAGCCCTCAAAAACTTAACCGGCAGAAAATATTTTTTTGGAAAAATCCCTAAGCCCCGGGGTCACAATTTCAGCAAAAATCTGACTTTTGGCAATTCACTCAAAAATGGTGCCAAAAGCTTGAAAATGCTCCCCTGAAAGGTTTGGCACTCGAAACAGAAGGCTTTTTATCACAGGACAAGAAATCAGCCCTCAAAAACTTAACCGGCAGAAAATATTTTTTTGAAAAAATCCCTAAGCCCCGGGGTCACAATTTCAGCAAAAATCTGAATTTTGGCAGTTCACTCAAAAATGGTGCCAACCGCTTGCAAATGCTCACCTGAAAGCTTTGGCACTCGAAACAGAAGGCTTTTTATCACAGGACAAGAAATCAGCCCTCAAAAACTTAACCGGCAGAAAATATTTTTTTGAAAAAATCCCTAAGCCCCGGGGTCACAATTTCAGCAAAAATCTGACTTTTGGCAGTTCACTCAAAAATGGTGCCAACCGGTTGCAAATGCTCCCCTGAAAGGTTTGGCACTCGAAACAGAAGGCTTTTTATCACAGGACAAGAAATCAGCCCTCAAAAACTTAACCGGCAGAAAATATTTTTTTGAAAAAATCCCTAAGCCCCGGGGTCACAATTTCAGAAAAAATCTGACTTTTGGCAGTTCACTCAAAAATGGTGCCAACCGCTTGCAAATTCTCCCCTGAATGGTTTGGCACTCGAAACAGAAGGCTTTTTATCACAGGACAAGAAATCAGCCCTCAAAAACTTAACCGGCAGAAAATATTTTTTTGAAAAAATCCCTAAGCCCCGGGGTCACAATTTCAGCAAAAATCTGACTTTTGGCAGTTCACTCAAAAATGGTGCCAAAAGCGTGAAAATGCTCCCCTGAAAGCTTTGGCGATGGAAACAGAAGGCTTTTTATCACAGGACAAGAAATCAGCCCTCAAAAATTTAACCGGCAGAAAATATTTTTTTGAAAAAATCCCTAAGCCCCGGGGTCACAATTTCAGCAAAAATCTGACTTTTGGCAGTTCACTCAAAAATGGTGCCAACCGCTTGCAAATGCTCACCTGAAAGCTTTGGCGATGGAAACAGAAGGCTTTTTATCACAGGACAAGAAATCAGCCCTCAAAAACTTAACCGGCAGAAAATATTTTTTTGAAAAAATCCCTAAGCCCCGGGGTCACAGTTTCAGAAAAAATCTGACTTTTGGCAGTTCACTCAAAAATGGTGCCAACCGCTTGCAAATGCTCACCTGAAAGCTTTGGCACGCGAAACAGAAGGCTTTTTATCACAGGACAAGAAATCAGCCCTCAAAAACTTAACCGGCAGAAAATATTTTTTTTAAAAAATCCCTAAGCCCCGGGGTCACAATTTCAGCAAAAATCTGACTTTTGGCAATTCACTCAAAAATGGTGCCAAAAGCTTGAAAATGCTCCCCTGAAAGGTTTGGCACTCGAAACAGAAGGCTTTTTATCACAGGACAAGAAATCAGCCCTCAAAAACTTAACCGGCAGAAAATATTTTTTTGAAAAAATCCCTAAGCCCCGGGGTCACAATTTCAGAAAAAATCTGACTTTTGGCAGTTCACTCAAAAATGGTGCCAACCGCTTGCAAATGCTCACCTGAAAGCTTTGGCACGCGAAACAGAAGGCTTTTTATCACAGGACAAGAAATCAGCCCTCAAAAACTTAACCGGCAGAAAATCTTTTTTTGAAAAAATCCCTAAGCCCCGGGGTCACAATTTCAGCAAAAATCTGACTTTTGGCAATTCACTCAAAAATGGTGCCAAAAGCTTGAAAATGCTCCCCTGAAAGGTTTGGCACTCGAAACAGAAGGCTTTTTATCACAGGACAAGAAATCAGCCCTCAAAAACTTAACCGGCAGAAAATATTTTTTTGAAAAAATCCCTAAGCCCCGGGGTCACAATTTCAGAAAAAATCTGACTTTTGGCAGTTCACTCAAAAATGGTGCCAACCGCTTGCAAATGCTCCCCTGAAAGCTTTGGCACGCGAAACAGAAGGCTTTTTATCACAGGACAAGAAATCAGCCCTCAAAAACTTAACCGGCAGAAAATCTTTTTTTGAAAAAATCCCTAAGCCCCGGGGTCACAATTTCAGCAAAAATCTGACTTTTGGCAATTCACTCAAAAATGGTGCCAAAAGCTTGAAAATGCTCCCCTGAAAGGTTTGGCACTCGAAACAGAAGGCTTTTTATCACAGGACAAGAAATCAGCCCTCAAAAACTTAACCGGCAGAAAATATTTTTTTGAAAAAATCCCTAAGCCCCGGGGTCACAATTTCAGAAAAAATCTGACTTTTGGCAGTTCACTCAAAAATGGTGCCAACCGCTTGCAAATGCTCCCCTGAAAGCTTTGGCACGCGAAACAGAAGGCTTTTTATCACAGGACAAGAAATCAGCCCTCAAAAACTTAACCGGCAGAAAATATTTTTTTGAAAAAATCCCTAAGCCCCGGGGTCACAATTTCAGAAAAAATCTGATTTTGGCAGTTCACTCAAAAATGGTGCCAACCGCTTGCAAATGCTCAAATGAAAGCTTTGGCGATGGAAACAGAAGGCTTTTTATCACAGGACAAGAAATCAGCCCTCAAAAACTTAACCGGCAGAAAATATTTTTTTAAAAAAATCCCTAAGCCCCGGGGTCACAATTTCAGAAAAAATCTGACTTTTGGCAGTTCACTCAAAAATGGTGCCAACCGCTTGCAAATGCTCACCTGAAAGCTTTGGCACGCGAAACAGAAGGCTTTTTATCACAGGACAAGAAATCAGCCCTCAAAAACTTAATCGGCAGAAAATATTTTTTTGAAAAAATCCCTAAGCCCCGGGGTCACAATTTCAGCAAAAATCTGACTTTTGGCAATTCACTCAAAAATGGTGCCAAAAGCTTGAAAATGCTCCCCTGAAAGCTTTGGCACTCGAAACAGAAGGCTTTTTATCACAGGACAAGAAATCAGCCCTCAAAAACTTAACCGGCAGAAAATATTTTTTTGAAAAAATCCCTAAGCCCCGGGGTCACAATTTCAGCAAGAATCTGACTTTTGGCAGTTCACTCAAAAATGGTGCCAACCGCTTGCAAATGCTCACCTGAAAGCTTTGGCACTCGAAACAGAAGGCTTTTTATCACAGGACAAGAAATCAGCCCTCAAAAACTTAACCGGCAGAAAATATTTTTTTGAAAAAATCCCTAAGCCCCGGGGTCACAATTTCAGCAAAAATCTGACTTTTGGCAGTTCACTCAAAAATGGTGCCAACCGGTTGCAAATGCTCCCCTGAAAGGTTTGGCACTCGAAACAGAAGGCTTTTTATCACAGGACAAGAAATCAGCCCTCAAAAACTTAACCGGCAGAAAATATTTTTTTGAAAAAATCCCTAAGCCCCGGGGTCACAATTTCAGCAAAAATCTGACTTTTGGCAGTTCACTCAAAAATGGTGCCAAAAGCGTGAAAATGCTCCCCTGAAAGCTTTGGCGATGGAAACAGAAGGCTTTTTATCACAGGACAAGAAATCAGCCCTCAAAAACTTAACCGGCAGAAAATATTTTTTTAAAAAAATCCCTAAGCCCCGGGGTCACAATTTCAGAAAAAATCTGACTTTTGGCAGTTCACTCAAAAATGGTGCCAACCGCTTGCAAATGCTCACCTGAAAGCTTTGGCACGCGAAACAGAAGGCTTTTTATCACAGGACAAGAAATCAGCCCTCAAAAACTTAACCGGCAGAAAATATTTTTTTGAAAAAATCCCTAAGCCCCGGGGTCACAATTTCAGCAAAAATCTGACTTTTGGCAATTCACTCAAAAATGGTGCCAAAAGCTTGAAAATGCTCCCCTGAAAGCTTTGGCACTCGAAACAGAAGGCTTTTTATCACAGGACAAGAAATCAGCCCTCAAAAACTTAACCGGCAGAAAATATTTTTTTGAAAAAATCCCTAAGCCCCGGGGTCACAATTTCAGCAAGAATCTGACTTTTGGCAGTTCACTCAAAAATGGTGCCAACCGCTTGCAAATGCTCACCTGAAAGCTTTGGCACTCGAAACAGAAGGCTTTTTATCACAGGACAAGAAATCAGCCCTCAAAAACTTAACCGGCAGAAAATATTTTTTTGAAAAAATCCCTAAGCCCCGGGGTCACAATTTCAGCAAAAATCTGACTTTTGGCAGTTCACTCAAAAATGGTGCCAACCGGTTGCAAATGCTCCCCTGAAAGGTTTGGCACTCGAAACAGAAGGCTTTTTATCACAGGACAAGAAATCAGCCCTCAAAAACTTAACCGGCAGAAAATATTTTTTTGAAAAAATCCCTAAGCCCCGGGGTCACAATTTCAGAAAAAATCTGACTTTTGGCAGTTCACTCAAAAATGGTGCCAACCGCTTGCAAATGCTCCCCTGAATGGTTTGGCACTCGAAACAGAAGGCTTTTTATCACAGGACAAGAAATCAGCCCTCAAAAACTTAACCGGCAGAAAATATTTTTTTGAAAAAATCCCTAAGCCCCGGGGTCACAATTTCAGCAAAAATCTGACTTTTGGCAGTTCACTCAAAAATGGTGCCAAAAGCGTGAAAATGCTCCCCTGAAAGCTTTGGCGATGGAAACAGAAGGCTTTTTATCACAGGACAAGAAATCAGCCCTCAAAAATTTAACCGGCAGAAAATATTTTTTTGAAAAAATCCCTAAGCCCCGGGGTCACAATTTCAGCAAAAATCTGACTTTTGGCAGTTCACTCAAAAATGGTGCCAACCGCTTGCAAATGCTCACCTGAAAGCTTTGGCGATGGAAACAGAAGGCTTTTTATCACAGGACAAGAAATCAGCCCTCAAAAACTTAACCGGCAGAAAATATTTTTTTGGAAAAATCCCTAAGCCCCGGGGTCACAATTTCAGCAAAAATCTGACTTTTGGCAATTCACTCAAAAATGGTGCCAAAAGCTTGAAAATGCTCCCCTGAAAGGTTTGGCACTCGAAACAGAAGGCTTTTTATCACAGGACAAGAAATCAGCCCTCAAAAACTTAACCGGCAGAAAATATTTTTTTGAAAAAATCCCTAAGCCCCGGGGTCACAATTTCAGCAAAAATCTGACTTTTGGCAGTTCACTCAAAAATGGTGCCAAAAGCGTGAAAATGCTCCCCTGAAAGCTTTGGCGATGGAAACAGAAGGCTTTTTATCACAGGACAAGAAATCAGCCCTCAAAAATTTAACCGGCAGAAAATATTTTTTTAAAAAGATCCCTAAGCCCCGGGGTCACAATTTCAGCAAAAATCTGACTTTTGGCAGTTCACTCAAAAATGGTGCCAACCGCTTGCAAATGCTCACCTGAAAGCTTTGGCGATGGAAACAGAAGGCTTTTTATCACAGGACAAGAAATCAGCCCTCAAAAACTTAACCGGCAGAAAATATTTTTTTGGAAAAATCCCTAAGCCCCGGGGTCACAATTTCAGCAAAAATCTGACTTTTGGCAATTCACTCAAAAATGGTGCCAAAAGCTTGAAAATGCTCCCCTGAAAGGTTTGGCACTCGAAACAGAAGGCTTTTTATCACAGGACAAGAAATCAGCCCTCAAAAACTTAACCGGCAGAAAATATTTTTTTGAAAAAATCCCTAAGCCCCGGGGTCACAATTTCAGCAAAAATCTGAATTTTGGCAGTTCACTCAAAAATGGTGCCAACCGCTTGCAAATGCTCACCTGAAAGCTTTGGCACTCGAAACAGAAGGCTTTTTATCACAGGACAAGAAATCAGCCCTCAAAAACTTAACCGGCAGAAAATATTTTTTTGAAAAAATCCCTAAGCCCCGGGGTCACAATTTCAGCAAAAATCTGACTTTTGGCAGTTCACTCAAAAATGGTGCCAACCGGTTGCAAATGCTCCCCTGAAAGGTTTGGCACTCGAAACAGAAGGCTTTTTATCACAGGACAAGAAATCAGCCCTCAAAAACTTAACCGGCAGAAAATATTTTTTTGAAAAAATCCCTAAGCCCCGGGGTCACAATTTCAGAAAAAATCTGACTTTTGGCAGTTCACTCAAAAATGGTGCCAACCGCTTGCAAATGCTCCCCTGAATGGTTTGGCACTCGAAACAGAAGGCTTTTTATCACAGGACAAGAAATCAGCCCTCAAAAACTTAACCGGCAGAAAATATTTTTTTGAAAAAATCCCTAAGCCCCGGGGTCACAATTTCAGCAAAAATCTGACTTTTGGCAGTTCACTCAAAAATGGTGCCAAAAGCGTGAAAATGCTCCCCTGAAAGCTTTGGCGATGGAAACAGAAGGCTTTTTATCACAGGACAAGAAATCAGCCCTCAAAAATTTAACCGGCAGAAAATATTTTTTTGAAAAAATCCCTAAGCCCCGGGGTCACAATTTCAGCAAAAATCTGACTTTTGGCAGTTCACTCAAAAATGGTGCCAACCGCTTGCAAATGCTCACCTGAAAGCTTTGGCGATGGAAACAGAAGGCTTTTTATCACAGGACAAGAAATCAGCCCTCAAAAACTTAACCGGCAGAAAATATTTTTTTGGAAAAATCCCTAAGCCCCGGGGTCACAATTTCAGCAAAAATCTGACTTTTGGCAATTCACTCAAAAATGGTGCCAAAAGTTTGAAAATGCTCCCCTGAAAGGTTTGGCACTCGAAACAGAAGGCTTTTTATCACAGGACAAGAAATCAGCCCTCAAAAACTTAACCGGCAGAAAATATTTTTTTGAAAAAATCCCTAAGCCCCGGGGTCACAATTTCAGAAAAAATCTGACTTTTGGCAGTTCACTCAAAAATGGTGCCAACCGCTTGCAAATGCTCACCTGAAAGCTTTGGCACTCGAAACAGAAGGCTTTTTATCACAGGACAAGAAATCAGCCCTCAAAAACTTAACCGGCAGAAAATAATTTTTTTGAAAAAATCCCTAAGCCCCGGGGTCACAATTTCAGCAAAAATCTGACTTTTGGCAATTCACTCAAAAATGGTGCCAAAAGCTTGAAAATGCTCCCCTGAAAGGTTTGGCACTCGAAACAGAAGGCTTTTTATCACAGGACAAGAAATCAGCCCTCAAAAACTTAACCGGCAGAAAATATTTTTTTGAAAAAATCCCTAAGCCCCGGGGTCACAATTTCAGCAAAAATCTGACTTTTGGCAGTTCACTCAAAAATGGTGCCAACCGCTTGCAAATGCTCACCTGAAAGCTTTGGCACGCGAAACAGAAGTCTTTTTATCACAGGACAAGAAATCAGCCCTCAAAAACTTAACCGGCAGAAAATCTTTTTTTGAAAAAATCCCTAAGCCCCGGGGTCACAATTTCAGCAAAAATCTGACTTTTGGCAATTCACTCAAAAATGGTGCCAAAAGCTTGAAAATGCTCCCCTGAAAGGTTTGGCACTCGAAACAGAAGGCTTTTTATCACAGGACAAGAAATCAGCCCTCAAAAACTTAACCGGCAGAAAATATTTTTTTGAAAAAATCCCTAAGCCCCGGGGTCACAATTTCAGAAAAAATCTGACTTTTGGCAGTTCACTCAAAAATGGTGCCAACCGCTTGCAAATGCTCCCCTGAAAGCTTTGGCACGCGAAACAGAAGGCTTTTTATCACAGGACAAGAAATCAGCCCTCAAAAACTTAACCGGCAGAAAATCTTTTTTTGAAAAAATCCCTAAGCCCCGGGGTCACAATTTCAGCAAAAATCTGACTTTTGGCAATTCACTCAAAAATGGTGCCAAAAGCTTGAAAATGCTCCCCTGAAAGGTTTGGCACTCGAAACAGAAGGCTTTTTATCACAGGACAAGAAATCAGCCCTCAAAAACTTAACCGGCAGAAAATATTTTTTTGAAAAAATCCCTAAGCCCCGGGGTCACAATTTCAGAAAAAATCTGACTTTTGGCAGTTCACTCAAAAATGGTGCCAACCGCTTGCAAATGCTCCCCTGAAAGCTTTGGCACGCGAAACAGAAGGCTTTTTATCACAGGACAAGAAATCAGCCCTCAAAAACTTAACCGGCAGAAAATCTTTTTTTGAAAAAATCCCTAAGCCCCGGGGTCACAATTTCAGAAAAAAATCTGACTTTTGGCAGTTCACTCAAAAATGGTGCCAACCGCTTGCAAATGCTCACCTGAAAGCTTTGGCGATGGAAACAGAAGGCTTTTTATCACAGGACAAGAAATCAGCCCTCAAAAACTTAACCGGCAGAAAATATTTTTTTGAAAAAATCCCTAAGCCCCGGGGTCACAATTTCAGCAGAAATCTGACTTTTGGCAGTTCACTCAAAAATGGTGCCAACCGCTTGCAAATGCTCACCTGAAAGCTTTGGCGATGGAAACAGAAGGCTTTTTATCACAGGACAAGAAATCAGCCCTCAAAAACTTAACCGGCAGAAAATATTTTTTTGAAAAAATCCCTAAGCCCCGGGGTCACAATTTCAGAAAAAATCTGACTTTTGGCAGTTCACTCAAAAATGGTGCCAACCGCTTGCAAATGCTAACCTGAAAGCTTTGGCGATGGAAACAGAAGGCTTTTTATCACAGGACAAGAAATCAGCCCTCAAAAACTTAACCGGCAGAAAATATTTTTTTTAAAAAATCCCTAAGCCCCGGGGTCACAATTTCAGAAAAAATCTGACTTTTGGCAGTTCACTCAAAAATGGTGCCAATCGCTTGCAAATGCTCCCCTGAAAGGTTTGGAACGCGAAACAGAAGGCTTTTTATCACAGGACAAGAAATCAGCCCTCAAAAACTTAACCGGCAGAAAATCTTTTTTTGAAAAAATCCCTAAGCCCCGGGGTCACAATTTCAGAAAAAATCTGACTTTTGGCAGTTCACTCAAAAATGGTGCCAACCGCTTGCAAATTCTCACCTGAAAGCTTTGGCGTTGGAAACAGAAGGCTTTTTATCACAGGACAAGAAATCAGCCCTCAAAAACTTAACCGGCAGAAAATATTTTTTTGAAAAAATCCCTAAGCCCGGGGTCACAATTTCAGCAGAAATCTGACTTTTGGCAGTTCACTCAAAAATGGTGCCAACCGCTTGCAAATGCTCCCCTGAAAGGTTTGGCACTCGAAACAGAAGGCTTTTTATCACAGGACAAGAAATCAGCCCTCAAAAACTTAACCGGCAGAAAATATTTTTTTGAAAAAATCCCTAAGCCCCGGGGTCACAATTTCAGCAAAAATCTGACTTTTGGCAGTTCACTCAAAAATGGTGCCAAAAGCGTGAAAATGCTCCCCTGAAAGCTTTGGCGATGGAAACAGAAGGCTTTTTATCACAGGACAAGAAATCAGCCCTCAAAAACTTAACCGGCAGAAAATATTTTTTTGAAAAAATCCCTAAGCCCCGGGGTCACAATTTCAGAAAAAATCTGACTTTTGGCAGTTCACTCAAAAATGGTGCCAACCGCTTGCAAATGCTCCCCTGAAAGGTTTGGCACTCGAAACAGAAGGCTTTTTATCACAGGACAAGAAATCAGCCCTCAAAAACTTAACCGGCAGAAAATATTTTTTTGAAAAAATCCCTAAGCCCCGGGGTCACAATTTCAGCAAAAATCTGACTTTTGGCAGTTCACTCAAAAATGGTGCCAACCGCTTGCAAATGCTCACCTGAAAGGTTTGGCACTCGAAACAGAAGGCTTTTTATCACAGGACAAGAAATCAGCCCTCAAAAACTTAACCGGCAGAAAATATTTTTTTGAAAAAATCCCTAAGCCCCGGGGTCACAATTTCAGCAAAAATCTGACTTTTGGCAGTTCACTCAAAAATGGTGCCAAAAGCGTGAAAATGCTCCCCTGAAAGCTTTGGCACTCGAAACAGAAGGCTTTTTATCACAGGACAAGAAATCAGCCCTCAAAAATTTAACCGGCAGAAAATATTTTTTTGAAAAAATCCCTAAGCCCCGGGGTCACAATTTCAGAAAAAATCTGACTTTTGGCAGTTCACTCAAAAATGGTGCCAACCGCTTGCAAATGCTCCCCTGAAAGGTTTGGCACTCGAAACAGAAGGCTTTTTATCACAAGACAAGAAATCAGCCCTCAAAAACTTAACCGGCAGAAAATATTTTTTTGAAAAAATCCCTAAGCCCCGGGGTCACAATTTCAGCAAAAATCTGACTTTTGGCAGTTCACTCAAAAATGGTGCCAACCGCTTGCAAATGCTCCCCTGAAAGTTTTGGCACTCGAAACAGAAGGCTTTTTATCACAGGACAAGAAATCAGCCCTCAAAAACTTAACCGGCAGAAAATATTTTTTTGAAAAAATCCCTAAGCCCCGGGGTCACAATTTCAGCAAAAATCTGACTTTTGGCAGTTCACTCAAAAATGGTGCCAAAAGCGTGAAAATGCTCCCCTGAAAGCTTTGGCGATGGAAACAGAAGGCTTTTTATCACAGGACAAGAAATCAGCCCTCAAAAATTTAACCGGCAGAAAATATTTTTTTGAAAAAATCCCTAAGCCCCGGGGTCACAATTTCAGAAAAAATCTGACTTTTGGCAGTTCACTCAAAAATGGTGCCAACCGCTTGCAAATGCTCACCTGAAAGCTTTGGCGATGGAAACAGAAGGCTTTTTATCACAGGACAAGAAATCAGCCCTCAAAAACTTAACCGGCAGAAAATATTTTTTTGAAAAAATCCCTAAGCCCCGGGGTCACAATTTCAGCAAAAATCTGACTTTTGGCAATTCACTCAAAAATGGTGCCAAAAGCTTGAAAATGCTCCCCTGAAAGGTTTGGCACTCGAAACAGAAGGCTTTTTATCACAGGACAAGAAATCAGCCCTCAAAAACTTAACCGGCAGAAAATATTTTTTTGAAAAAATCCCTAAGCCCCGGGGTCACAATTTCAGAAAAAATCTGACTTTTGGCAGTTCACTCAAAAATGGTGCCAACCGCTTGCAAATGCTCACCTGAAAGCTTTGGCACGCGAAACAGAAGGCTTTTTATCACAGGACAAGAAATCAGCCCTCAAAAACTTAACCGGCAGAAAATATTTTTTTGAAAAAATCCCTAAGCCCCGGGGTCACAATTTCAGAAAAAATCTGACTTTTGGCAGTTCACTCAAAAATGGTGCCAACCGCTTGCAAATGCTCCCCTGAAAGCTTTGGCACGCGAAACAGAAGGCTTTTTATCACAGGACAAGAAATCAGCCCTCAAAAACTTAACCGGCAGAAAATATTTTTTTGAAAAAATCCCTAAGCCCCGGGGTCACAATTTCAGCAAAAATCTGACTTTTGGCAGTTCACTCAAAAATGGTGCCAACCGCTTGCAAATTCTCACCTGAAAGCTTTGGCGTTGGAAACAGAAGGCTTTTTATCACAGGACAAGAAATCAGCCCTCAAAAACTTAACCGGCAGAAAATATTTTTTTGAAAAAATCCCTAAGCCCCGGGGTCACAATTTCAGCAAAAATCTGACTTTTGGCAGTTCACTCAAAAATGGTGCCAACCGCTTGCAAATGCTCACCTGAAAGCTTTGGCGATGGAAACAGAAGGCTTTTTATCACAGGACAAGAAATCAGCCCTCAAAAACTTAACCGGCAGAAAATATTTTTTTGAAAAAATCCCTAAGCCCCGGGGTCACAATTTCAGCAGAAATCTGACTTTTGGCAGTTCACTCAAAAATGGTGCCAACCGCTTGCAAATGCTCACCTGAAAGCTTTGGCGATGGAAACAGAAGGCTTTTTATCACAGGACAAGAAATCAGCCCTCAAAAACTTAACCGGCAGAAAATATTTTTTTGAAAAAATCCCTAAGCCCCGGGGTCACAATTTCAGCAAAAGTCTGACTTTTGGCAGTTCACTCAAAAATGGTGCCAACCGGTTGCAAATGCTCCCCTGAAATGTTTGGCACGCGAAACAGAAGGCTTTTTATCACAGGACAAGAAATCAGCCCTCAAAAACTTAACCGGCAGAAAATATTTTTTTGAAAAAATCCCTAAGCCCCGGGGTCACAATTTCAGCAAAAATCTGACTTTTCGCAGTTCACTCAAAAATGGTGCCAACCGCTTGCAAATGCTCACCTGAAAGGTTTGGCGATGGAAACAGAAGGCTTTTTATCACAGGACAAGAAATCAGCCCTCAAAAACTTAACCGGCAGAAAATATTTTTTTAAAAAAATCCCTAAGCCCCGGGGTCACAATTTCAGAAAAAATCTGACTTTTGGCAGTTCACTCAAAAATGGTGCCAACCGCTTGCAAATGCTCACCTGAAAGCTTTGGCACGCGAAACAGAAGGCTTTTTATCACAGGACAAGAAATCAGCCCTCAAAAACTTAACCGGCAGAAAATATTTTTTTGAAAAAATCCCTAAGCCCCGGGGTCACAATTTCAGCAAAAATCTGACTTTTGGCAATTCACTCAAAAATGGTGCCAAAAGCTTGAAAATGCTCCCCTGAAAGCTTTGGCACTCGAAACAGAAGGCTTTTTATCACAGGACAAGAAATCAGCCCTCAAAAACTAAACCGGCAGAAAATCTTTTTTTGAAAAAATCCCTAAGCCCCGGGGTCACAATTTCAGCAAAAATCTGACTTTTGGCAATTCACTCAAAAATGGTGCCAAAAGCTTGAAAATGCTCCCCTGAAAGGTTTGGCACTCGAAACAGAAGGCTTTTTATCACAGGACAAGAAATCAGCCCTCCAAAACTTAACCGGCAGAAAATATTTTTTTGAAAAAATCCCTAAGCCCCGGGGTCACAATTTCAGAAAAAATCTGACTTTTGGCAGTTCACTCAAAAATGGTGCCAACCGCTTGCAAATGCTCCCCTGAAAGCTTTGGCACGCGAAACAGAAGGCTTTTTATCACAGGACAAGAAATCAGCCCTCAAAAACTAAACCGGCAGAAAATCTTTTTTTGAAAAAATCCCTAAGCCCCGGGGTCACAATTTCAGCAAAAATCTGACTTTTGGCAATTCACTCAAAAATGGTGCCAAAAGCTTGAAAATGCTCCCCTGAAAGGTTTGGCACTCGAAACAGAAGGCTTTTTATCACAGGACAAGAAATCAGCCCTCAAAAACTTAACCGGCAGAAAATATTTTTTTGAAAAAATCCCTAAGCCCCGGGGTCACAATTTCAGAAAAAATCTGACTTTTGGCAGTTCACTCAAAAATGGTGCCAACCGCTTGCAAATGCTCCCCTGAAAGCTTTGGCACGCGAAACAGAAGGCTTTTTATCACAGGACAAGAAATCAGCCCTCAAAAACTTAACCGGCAGAAAATCTTTTTTTGAAAAAATCCCTAAGCCCCGGGGTCACAATTTCAGAAAAAATCTGACTTTTGGCAGTTCACTCAAAAATGGTGCCAACCGCTTGCAAATGCTCCCCTGAAAGCTTTGGCACGCGAAACAGAAGGCTTTTTATCACAGGACAAGAAATCAGCCCTCAAAAACTTAACCGGCAGAAAATATTTTTTTGAAAAAATCCCTAAGCCCTGGGGTCACAATATCAGAAAAAATCTGACTTTTGGCAGTTCACTCAAAAATGGTGCCAACCGCTTGCAAATGCTCACCTGAAAGCTTTGGCGATGGAAACAGAAGGCTTTTTATCACAGGACAAGAAATCAGCCCTCAAAAACTTAACCGGCAGAAAATATTTTTTTGAAAAAATCCCTAAGCCCCGGGGTCACAATTTCAGCAGAAATCTGACTTTTGGCAGTTCACTCAAAAATGGTGCCAACCGCTTGCAAATGCTCACCTGAAAGCTTTGGCGATGGAAACAGAAGGCTTTTTATCACAGGACAAGAAATCAGCCCTCAAAAACTTAACCGGCAGAAAATATTTTTTTGAAAAAATCCCTAAGCCCCGGGGTCACAATTTCAGCAAAAGTCTGACTTTTGGCAGTTCACTCAAAAATGGTGCCAACCGGTTGCAAATGCTCCCCTGAAATGTTTGGCACGCGAAACAGAAGGCTTTTTATCACAGGACAAGAAATCAGCCCTCAAAAACTTAACCGGCAGAAAATATTTTTTTGAAAAAATCCCTAAGCCCCGGGGTCACAATTTCAGCAAAAATCTGACTTTTGGCAGTTCACTCAAAAATGGTGAAAACCGCTTGCAAATGCTCACCTGAAAGGTTTGGCGATGGAAACAGAAGGCTTTTTATCACAGGACAAGAAATCAGCCCTCAAAAACTTAACCGGCAGAAAATATTTTTTTAAAAAAATCCCTAAGCCCCGGGGTCACAATTTCAGAAAAAATCTGACTTTTGGCAGTTCACTCAAAAATGGTGCCAACCGCTTGCAAATGCTCACCTGAAAGCTTTGGCACGCGAAACAGAAGGCTTTTTATCACAGGACAAGAAATCAGCCCTCAAAAACTTAACCGGCAGAAAATATTTTTTTGAAAAAATCCCTAAGCCCCGGGGTCACAATTTCAGCAAAAATCTGACTTTTGGCAATTCACTCAAAAATGGTGCCAACCGCTTGCAAATGCTCACCTGAAAGCTTTGGCACTCGAAACAGAAGGCTTTTTATCACAGGACAAGAAATCAGCCCTCAAAAACTTAACCGGCAGAAAATATTTTTTTGAAAAAATCCCTAAGCCCCGGGGTCACAATTTCAGCAAAAATCTGACTTTTGGCAGTTCACTCAAAAATGGTGCCAACCGCTTGCAAATGCTCACCTGAAAGCTTTGGCGATGGAAACAGAAGGCTTTTTATCACAGGACAAGAAATCAGCCTTCAAAAACTTAACCGGCAGAAAATATTTTTTTGAAAAAATCCCTAAGCCCCGGGGTCACAATTTCAGAAAAAATCTGACTTTTGGCAGTTCACTCAAAAATGGTGCCAAAAGCGTGAAAATGCTCCCCTGAAAGCTTTGGCAATGGAAACAGAAGGCTTTTTATCACAGGACAAGAAATCAGCCCTCAAAAACTTAACCGGCAGAAAATATTTTTTTGAAAAAATCCCTAAGCCCCGGGGTCACAATTTCAGAAAAAATCTGACTTTTGGCAGTTCACTCAAAAATGGTGCCAACCGGTTGCAAATGCTCACCTGAAAGCTTTGGCGATGGAAACAGAAGGCTTTTTATCACAGGACAAGAAATCAGCCCTCAAAAACTTAACCGGCAGAAAATATTTTTTTGAAAAAATCCCTAAGCCCCGGGGTCACAATTTCAGCAAAAATCTGACTTTTGGCAGTTCACTCAAAAATGGTGCCAACCGCTTGCAAATGCTCACCTGAAAGCTTTGGCGATGGAAACAGAAGGCTTTTTATCACAGGACAAGAAATCAGCCCTCAAAAACTTAACCGGCAGAAAATATTTTTTTGAAAAAATCCCTAAGCCCCGGGGTCACAATTTCAGAAAAAATCTGACTTTTGGCAGTTCACTCAAAAATGGTGCCAACCGGTTGCAAATGCTCACCTGAAAGCTTTGGCACGCGAAACAGAAGGCTTTTTATCACAGGACAAGAAATCAGCCCTCAAAAACTTAACCGGCAGAAAATATTTTTTTTAAAAAATCCCTAAGCCCCGGGGTCACAATTTCAGCAAAAATCTGACTTTTGGCAATTCACTCAAAAATGGTGCCAAAAGCTTGAAAATGCTCCCCTGAAAGCTTTGGCACTCGAAACAGAAGGCTTTTTATCACAGGACAAGAAATCAGCCCTCAAAAACTTAACCGGCAGAAAATATTTTTTTGAAAAAATCCCTAAGCCCCGGGGTAACAATTTCAGCAAAAATCTGACTTTTGGCAGTTCACTCAAAAATGGTGCCAACCGCTTGCAAATGCTCACCTGAAAGCTTTGGCACTCGAAACAGAAGGCTTTTTATCACAGGACAAGAAATCAGCCCTCAAAAACTTAACCGGCAGAAAATATTTTTTTGAAAAAATCCCTAAGCCCCGGGGTCACAATTTCAGCAAAAATCTGACTTTTGGCAGTTCACTCAAAAATGGTGCCAACCGGTTGCAAATGCTCCCCTGAAAGGTTTGGCACTCGAAACAGAAGGCTTTTTATCACAGGACAAGAAATCAGCCCTCAAAAACTTAACCGGCAGAAAATATTTTTTTGAAAAAATCCCTAAGCCCCGGGGTCACAATTTCAGAAAAAATCTGACTTTTGGCAGTTCACTCAAAAATGGTGCCAACCGGTTGCAAATGCTCCCCTGAAAGGTTTGGCACTCGAAACAGAAGGCTTTTTATCACAGGACAAGAAATCAGCCCTCAAAAACTTAACCGGCAGAAAATATTTTTTTGAAAAAATCCCTAAGCCCCGGGGTCACAATTTCAGAAAAAATCTGACTTTTGGCAGTTCACTCAAAAATGGTGCCAAAAGCGTGAAAATGCTCCCCTGAAAGCTTTGGCGATGGAAACAGAAGGCTTTTTATCACAGGACAAGAAATCAGCCCTCAAAAACTTAACCGGCAGAAAATATTTTTTTGAAAAAATCCCTAAGCCCCGGGGTCACAATTTCAGAAAAAATCTGACTTTTGGCAGTTCACTCAAAAATGGTGCCAACCGGTTGCAAATGCTCACCTGAAAGCTTTGGCGATGGAAACAGAAGGCTTTTTATCACAGGACAAGAAATCAGCCCTCAAAAACTTAACCGGCAGAAAATATTTTTTTGAAAAAATCCCTAAGCCCCGGGGTCACAATTTCAGCAAAAATCTGACTTTTGGCAGTTCACTCAAAAATGGTGCCAACCGCTTGCAAATGCTCACCTGAAAGCTTTGGCGATGGAAACAGAAGGCTTTTTATCACAGGACAAGAAATCAGCCCTCAAAAACTTAACCGGTAGAAAATATTTTTTCGAAAAAATCCCTAAGCCCCGGGGTCACAATTTCAGAAAAAATCTGACTTTTGGCAGTTCACTCAAAAATGGTGCCAACCGGTTGCAAATGCTCACCTGAAAGCTTTGGCGATGGAAACAGAAGGCTTTTTATCACAGGACAAGAAATCAGCCCTCAAAAACTTAACCGGCAGAAAATATTTTTTTGAAAAAATCCCTAAGCCCCGGGGTCAAAATTTCAGAAAAAATCTGACTTTTGGCAGTTCACTCAAAAATGGTGCCAACCGCTTGCAAATGCTCACCTGAAAGCTTTGGCGATGGAAACAGAAGGCTTTTTATCACAGGACAAGAAATCAGCCCTCAAAAACTTAACCAGCAGAAAATATTTTTTTGAAAAAATCCCTAAGCCCCGGGGTCACAATTTCAGAAAAAATCTGACTTTTCGCAGTTCACTCAAAAATGGTGCCAACCGATTGCAAATGCTCACCTGAAAGCTTTGGCGATGGAAACAGAAGGCTTTTTATCACAGGACAAGAAATCAGCCCTCAAAAACTTAACCGGCAGAAAATATTTTTTTGAAAAAATCCCTAAGCCCCGGGGTCACAATTTCAGAAAAAATCTGACTTTTGGCAGTTCACTCAAAAATGGTGCCAACCGCTTGCAAATGCTCCCCTGAAAGCTTTGGCGATGGAAACAGAAGGCTTTTTATCACAGGACAAGAAATCAGCCCTCAAAAACTTAACCGGCAGAAAATATTTTTTTGAAAAAATCCCTAAGCCCCGGGGTCACAATTTCAGCAAAAATCTGACTTTTGGCAGTTCACTCAAAAATGGTGCCAACCACTTGCAAATGCTCACCTGAAAGCTTTGGCGATGGAAACAGAAGGCTTTTTATCACAGGACAAGAAATCAGCCCTCAAAAACTTAACCGGCAGAAAATATTTTTTTGAAAAAATCCCTAAGCCCCGGGGTAACAATTTCAGCAAAAATCTGACTTTTGGCAGTTCACTCAAAAATGGTGCCAACCGCTTGCAAATGCTCACCTGAAAGCTTTGGCGATGGAAACAGAAGGCTTTTTATCACAGGACAAGAAATCAGCCCTCAAAAACTTAACCGGCAGAAAATATTTTTTTGAAAAAATCCCTAAGCCCCGGGGTCACAATTTCAGCAAAAATCTGACTTTTGGCAGTTCACTCAAAAATGCTGCCAACCGGTTGCAAATGCTCCCATGAAAGGTTTCGCACTCGAAACAGAAGGCTTTTTATCACAGGACAAGAAATCAGCCCTCAAAAACTTAACCGGCAGAAAATATTTTTTTGAAAAAATCCCTAAGCCCCGGGGTCACAATTTCAGCAAAAATCTGACTTTTGGCAGTTCACTCAAAAATGGTGCCAACCGCTTGCAAATGCTCCCCTGAAAGGATTGGCACGCGAAACAGAAGGCTTTTTATCACAGGACAAGAAATCAGCCCTCAAAAATTTAACCGGCAGAAAATATTTTTTTGAAAAAATCCCTAAGCCCCGGGGTCACAATTTCAGCAAAAATCTGACTTTTGGCAGTTCACTCAAAAATGGTGCCAACCGCTTGCAAATGCTCACCTGAAAGCTTTGGCGATGGAAACAGAAGGCTTTTTATCACAGGACAAGAAATCAGCCCTCAAAAACTTAACCGGCAGAAAATATTTTTTTGAAAAAATCCCTAAGCCCCGGGGTCACAATTTCAGAAAAAATCTGACTTTTGGCAGTTCACTCAAAAATGGTGCCAACCGCTTGCAAATGCTCACCTGAAAGCTTTGGCGATGGAAACAGAAGGCTTTTTATCACAGGACAAGAAATCAGCCCTCAAAAACTTAACCGGCAGAAAATATTTTTTTGAAAAAATCCCTAAGCCCCGGGGTCACAATTTCAGAAAAAAACTGACTTTTGGCAGTTCACTCAAAAATGGTGCCAACCGGTTGCAAATGCTCGCCTGAAAGGTTTGGCACGCGAAACAGAAGGCTTTTTATCACAGGACAAGAAATCAGCCCTCAAAAACTTAACCGGCAGAAAATATTTTTTTGAAAAAATCCCTAAGCCCCGGGGTCACAATTTCAGCAAAAATCTGACTTTTGGCAGTTCACTCAAAAATGGTGCCAACGGCTTGCAAATGCTCACCTGAAAGCTTTGGCGATGGAAACAGAAGGCTTTTTATCACAGGACAAGAAATCAGCCCTCAAAAACTTAACCGGCAGAAAATATTTTTTTGAAAAAATCCCTAAGCCCCGGGGTCACAATTTCAGCAAAAATCTGACTTTTGGCAGTTCACTCAAAAATGGTGCCAACCGCTTGCAAATGCTCACCTGAAAGCTTTGGCACGCGAAACAGAAGGCTTTTTATCACAGGACAAGAAATCAGCCCTCAAAAACTTAACCGGTAGAAAATATTTTTTCGAAAAAATCCCTAAGCCCCGGGGTCACAATTTCAGCAAAAATCTGACTTTTGGCAGTTCACTCAAAAATGGTGCCAAAAGCTTGAAAATGCTCCCCTGAAAGCTTTGGCACTCGAAACAGAAGGCTTTTTATCACAGGACAAGAAATCAGCCCTCAAAAACTTAACCGGCAGAAAATATTTTTTTGAAAAAATCCCTAAGCCCCGGGGTCACAATTTCAGAAAAAATCTGACTTTTGGCAGTTCACTCAAAAATGGTGCCAAAAGCTTGAAAATGCTCCCCTGAAAGGTTTGGCACTCGAAACAGAAGGCTTTTTATCACAGGACAAGAAATCAGCCCTCAAAAACTTAACCGGCAGAAAATATTTTTTTGAAAAAATCCCTAAGCCCCGGGGTCACAATTTCAGCAAAAATCTGACTTTTGGCAGTTCACTCAAAAATGGTGCCAACCGCTTGCAAATGCTCACCTGAAAGCTTTGGCGATGGAAACAGAAGGCTTTTTATCACAGGACAAGAAATCAGCCTTCAAAAACTTAACCGGCAGAAAATATTTTTTTGAAAAAATCCCTAAGCCCCGGGGTCACAATTTCAGAAAAAATCTGACTTTTGGCAGTTCACTCAAAAATGGTGCCAACCGCTTGCAAATGCTCCCCTGAAAGGTTTGGCACGCGAAACAGAAGGCTTTTTATCACAGGACAAGAAATCAGCCCTCAAAAACTTAACCGGCAGAAAATATTTTTTTGAAAAAATCCCTAAGCCCCGGGGTCACAATTTCAGCAAAAATCTGACTTTTGGCAGTTCACTCAAAAATGGTGCCAACCGCTTGCAAATGCTCACCTGAAAGCTTTGGCGATGGAAACAGAAGGCTTTTTATCACAGGACAAGAAATCAGCCCTCAAAAACTTAACCGGCAGAAAATATTTTTTTGAAAAAATCCATAAGCCCCGGGGTCACAATTTCAGCAAAAAATCTGACTTTTGGCAGTTCACTCAAAAATGGTGCCAATCGGTTGCAAATGCTCCCATGAAAGGTTTGGCACTCGAAACAGAAGGCTTTTTATCACAGGACAAGAAATCAGCCCTCAAAAACTTAACCGGCAGAAAATATTTTTTTGAAAAAAATCCCTAAGCCCCGGGGTCACAATTTCAGCAAAAATCTGACTTTTGGCAGTTCACTCAAAAATGGTGCCAACCGCTTGCAAATGCTCACCTGAAAGCTTTGGCGATGGAAACAGAAGGCTTTTTATCACAGGACAAGAAATCAGCCCTCAAAAACTTAACCGGCAGAAAATATTTTTTTGAAAAAATCCCTAAGCCCCGGGGTCACAATTTCAGAAAAAATCTGACTTTTGGCAGTTCACTCAAAAATGGTGCCAAAAGCTTGAAAATGCTCCCCTGAAAGGTTTGGCACTCGAAACAGAAGGCTTTTTATCACAGGACAAGAAATCAGCCCTCAAAAACTTAACCGGCAGAAAATATTTTTTTGAAAAAATCCCTAAGCCCCGGGGTCACAATTTCAGCAAAAATCTGACTTTTGGCAGTTCACTCAAAAATGGTGCCAACCGCTTGCAAATGCTCACCTGAAAGCTTTGGCGATGGAAACAGAAGGCTTTTTATCACAGGACAAGAAATCAGCCCTCAAAAACTTAACCGGCAGAAAATATTTTTTTGAAAAAATCCCTAAGCCCCGGGGTCACAATTTCAGAAAAAATCTGACTTTTGGCAGTTCACTCAAAAATGGTGCCAACCGCTTGCAAATGCTCCCCTGAAAGGTTTGGCACGCGAAACAGAAGGCTTTTTATCACAGGACAAGAAATCAGCCCTCAAAAACTTAACCGGCAGAAAATATTTTTTTGAAAAAATCCCTAAGCCCCGGGGTCACAATTTCAGCAAAAATCTGACTTTTGGCAGTTCACTCAAAAATGGTGCCAACCGCTTGCAAATGTTCACCTGAAAGCTTTGGCGATGGAAACAGAAGGCTTTTTATCACAGGACAAGAAATCAGCCCTCAAAAACTTAACCGGCAGAAAATATTTTTTTGAAAAAATCCATAAGCCCCGGGGTCACAATTTCAGCAAAAAATCTGACTTTTGGCAGTTCACTCAAAAATGGTGCCAATCGGTTGCAAATGCTCCCATGAAAGGTTTGGCACTCGAAACAGAAGGCTTTTTATCACAGGACAAGAAATCAGCCCTCAAAAACTTAACCGGCAGAAAATATTTTTTTGAAAAAATCCCTAAGCCCCGGGGTCACAATTTCAGCAAAAATCTGACTTTTGGCAGTTCACTCAAAAATGGTGCCATGCGCTTGCAAATGCTCACCTGAAAGGTTTGGCACGCGAAACAGAAGGCTTTTTATCACAGGACAAGAAATCAGCCCTCAAAAACTTAACCGGCAGAAAATATTTTTTTGAAAAATCCCTAAGCCCCGGGGTCACAATTTCAGAAAAAATCTGACTTTTGGCAGTTCACTCAAAAATGGTGCCAACCGCTGGCAAATGCTCACCTGAAAGCTTTGGCGATGGAAACAGAAGGCTTTTTGTCACAGGACAAGAAATCAGCCCTCAAAAACTTAACCAGCAGAAAATATTTTTTTGAAAAAATCCCTAAGCCCCGGGGTCACAATTTCAGCAAAAATCTGACTTTTGGCAGTTCACTCAAAAATGGTGCCAACCGCTTGCAAATGCTCACCTGAAAGCTTTGGCGATGGAAACAGAAGGCTTTTTATCACAGGACAAGAAATCAGCCGTCAAAAACTTAACCGGCAGAAAATATTTTTTTGAAAAAATCCCTAAGCCCCGGGGTCACAATTTCAGCAAAAATCTGACTTTTGGCAGTTCACTCAAAAATGGTGCCAACCGGTTGCACATGCTCACCTGAAAGCTTTGGCGATGGAAACAGAAGGCTTTTTATCACAGGACAAGAAATCAGCCCTCAAAAACTTAACCGGCAGAAAATATGTTTTTGAAAAAATCCCTAAGCCCCGGGGTCACAATTTCAGCAAAAATCTGACTTTTGGCCGTTCACTCAAAAATGGTGCCAACCGCTTGCAAATGCTCACCTGAAAGCTTTGGCGATGGAAACAGAAGGCTATTTATCACAGGACAAGAAATCAGCCCTCATAAACTTAACCGACAGAAAATATTTTTTTGAAAAAATCCCTAAGCCCTGGGGTCACAATTTCAGAAAAAATCTGACTTTTGGCAGTTCACTCAAAAATGGTGCCAACCGCTTGCAAATGCTCACCTGAAAGCTTTGGCGATGGAAACAGAAGGCTTTTTATCACAGGACAAGAAATCAGCCCTCAAAAACTTAACCGGCAGAAAATATGTTTTTGAAAAAATCCCTAAGCCCCGGGGTCACAATTTCAGCAAAAATCTGACTTTTGGCCGTTCACTCAAAAATGGTGCCAACCGCTTGCAAATGCTCACCTGAAAGCTTTGGCGATGGAAACAGAAGGCTTTTTATCACAGGACAAGAAATCAGCCCTCATAAACTTAACCGGCAGAAAATATTTTTTTGAAAAAATCCCTAAGCCCTGGGGTCACAATTTCAGAAAAAATCTGACTTTTGGCAGTTCACTCAAAAATGGTGCCAACCGCTTGCAAATGCTCACCTGAAAGCTTTGGCGATGGAAACAGAAGGCTTTTTATCAGAGGACAAGAAATCAGCCCTCAAAAACTTAACCGGCAGAAAATATTTTTTTGAAAAAATCCCTAAGCCCCGGGGTCACAATTTCAGCAAAAATCTGACTTTTGGCAGTTCACTCAAAAATGCTGCCAACCGCTTGCAAATGCTCCCCTGAAAGGTTTGGCACGCAAAACAGAAGGCTTTTTATCAGAGGACAAGAAATCAGCCCTCAAAAACTTAACCGGCAGAAAATATTTTTTTGAAAAAATCCCTAAGCCCCGGGGTCACAATTTCAGAAAAAATCTGACTTTTGGCAGTTCACTCAAAAATGGTGCCAACCGCTTGCAAATGCTCACCTGAAAGCTTTGGCGATGGAAACAGAAGGCTTTTTATCACAGGACAAGAAATCAGCCCTCAAAAACTTAACCGGCAGAAAATATGTTTTTGAAAAAATCCCTAAGCCCCGGGGTCACAATTTCAGCAAAAATCTGACTTTTGGCCGTTCACTCAAAAATGGTGCCAACCGCTTGCAAATGCTCACCTGAAAGCTTTGGCGATGGAAACAGAAGGCTTTTTATCACAGGACAAGAAATCAGCCCTCATAAACTTAACCGGCAGAAAATATTTTTTTGAAAAAATCCCTAAGCCCCGGGGTCACAATTTCAGCAAAAATCTGACTTTTGGCAGTTCACTCAAAAATGGTGCCAACCGCTGGCAAATGCTCACCTGAAAGCTTTGGCGATGGAAACAGAAGGCTTTTTATCACAGGACAAGAAATCAGCCCTCAAAAACTTAACCGGCAGAAAATATGTTTTTGAAAAAATCCCTAAGCCCCGGGGTCACAATTTCAGCAAAAATCTGACTTTTGGCAGTTCACTCAAAAATGGTGCCAACCGCTTGCAAATGCTCACCTGAAAGCTTTGGCGATGGAAACAGAAGGCTTTTTATCACAGGACAAGAAATCAGCCCTCAAAAACTTAACCGGCAGAAAATATGTTTTTGAAAAAATCCCTAAGCCCCGGGGTCACAATTTCAGAAAAAATCTGACTTTTGGCAGTTCACTCAAAAATGGTGCCAACCGCTTGCAAACGCTCACCTGAAAGCTTTGGCGATGGAAACAGAAGGCTTTTTATCACAGGACAAGAAATCAGCCCTCAAAAACTTAACCGGCAGAAAATATGTTTTTGAAAAAATCCCTAAGCCCCGGGGTCACAATTTCAGCAAAAATCTGACTTTTGGCCGTTCACTCAAAAATGGTGCCAACCGGTTGCAAATGCTCACCTGAAAGCTTTGGCGATGGAAACAGAAGGCTTTTTATCACAGGACAAGAAATCAGCCCTCATAAACTTAACCGGCAGAAAATATTTTTTTGAAAAAATCCCTAAGCCCTGGGGTCACAATTTCAGAAAAAATCTGACTTTTGGCAGTTCACTCAAAAATGGTGCCAACCGCTTGCAAATGCTCACCTGAAAGCTTTGGCGATGGAAACAGAAGGCTTTTTATCACAGGACAAGAAATCAGCCCTCAAAAACTTAACCGGCAGAAAATATGTTTTTGAAAAAATCCCTAAGCCCCGGGGTCACAATTTCAGCAAAAATCTGACTTTTGGCAGTTCACTCAAAAATGCTGCCAACCGCTTGCAAATGCTCCCCTGAAAGGTTTGGCACGCAAAACAGAAGGCTTTTTATCAGAGGACAAGAAATCAGCCCTCAAAAACTTAACCGGCAGAAAATATTTTTTTGAAAAAATCCCTAAGCCCCGGGGTCACAATTTCAGCAAAAATCTGACTTTTGGCAGTTCACTCAAAAATGCTGCCAACCGCTTGCAAATGCTCCCCTGAAAGGTTTGGCACGCAAAACAGAAGGCTTTTTATCAGAGGACAAGAAATCAGCCCTCAAAAACTTAACCGGCAGAAAATATTTTTTTGAAAAAATCCCTAAGCCCCGGGGTCACAATTTCAGAAAAAATCTGACTTTTGGCAGTTCACTCAAAAATGGTGCCAACCGCTTGCAAATGCTCACCTGAAAGCTTTGGCGATGGAAACAGAAGGCTTTTTATTACAGGACAAGAAATCAGCCCTCAAAAACTTAACCGGCAGAAAATATGTTTTTGAAAAAATCCCTAAGCCCCGGGGTAACAATTTCAGCAAAAATCTGACTTTTGGCCGTTCACTCAAAAATGGTGCCAACCGCTTGCAAATGCTCACCTGAAAGCTTTGGCGATGGAAACAGAAGGCTTTTTATCACAGGACAAGAAATGAGCCCTCATAAACTTAACCGGCAGAAAATATTTTTTTGAAAAAATCCCTAAGCCCTGGGGTCACAATTTCAGAAAAAATCTGACTTTTGGCAGTTCACTCAAAAATGGTGCCAACCGCTTGCAAATGCTCACCTGAAAGCTTTGGCGATGGAAACAGAAGGCTTTTTATCACAGGACAAGAAATCAGCCCTCAAAAACTTAACCGGCAGAAAATATTTTTTTGAAAAAATCCCTAATCCCCGGGGTCACAATTTCAGCAAAAATCTGACTTTTGGCAGTTCACTCAAAAATGCTGCCAACCGCTTGCAAATGCTCCCCTGAAAGGTTTGGCACGCAAAACAGAAGGCTTTTTATCAGAGGACAAGAAATCAGCCCTCAAAAACTTAACCGGCAGAAAATATTTTTTGGAAAAAATCCCTAAGCCCCGGGGTCACAATTTCAGCAAAAATCTGACTTTTGGCAGTTCACTCAAAAATGGTGCCAACCGCTTGCAAATGCTCACCTGAAAGCTTTGGCGATGGAAACAGAAGGCTTTTTATCACAGGACAAGAAATCAGCCCTCAAAAACTTAACGGGCAGAAAATATATTTTTGAAAAAATCCCTAAGCCCCGGGGTCACAATTTCAGAAAAAATCTGACTTTTGGCAGTTCACTCAAAAATGGTGCCATGCGCTTGCAAATGCTCACCTGAAAGGTTTGGCATGCGAAACAGAAGGCTTTTTATCACAGGACAAGAAATCAGCCCTCAAAAACTTAACCGGCAGAAAATATTTTTTTGAAAAAATCCCTAAGCCCCGGGGTCACAATTTCAGAAAAAATCTGACTTTTGGCAGTTCACTCAAAAATGGTGCCAACCGCTGGCAAATGCTCACCTGAAAGCTTTGGCGATGGAAACAGAAGGCTTTTTATCACAGGACAAGAAATCAGCCCTCAAAAACTTAACCGGCAGAAAATATTTTTTTGAAAAAATCCCTAAGCCCCGGGGTCACAATTTCAGCAAAAATCTGACTTTTGGCAGTTCACTCAAAAATGGTGCCAACCGCTTGCAAATGCTCACCTGAAAGCTTTGGCGATGGAAACAGAAGGCTTTTTATCACAGGACAAGAAATCAGCCCTCAAAAACTTAACCGGCAGAAAATATGTTTTTGAAAAAATCCCTAAGCCCCGGGGTCACAATTTCAGCAAAAATCTGACTTTTGACAGTTCACTCACAAATGCTGCCAACCGCTTGCAAATGCTCCCCTGAAAGGTTTGGCACGCAAAACAGAAGGCTTTTTATCAGAGGACAAGAAATCAGCCCTCAAAAACTTAACCGGCAGAAAATATTTTTTTGAAAAAATCCCTAAGCCCCGGGGTCACAATTTCAGCAAAAATCTGACTTTTGGCAGTTCACTCAAAAATGGTGCCAACCGCTTGCAAATGCTCACCTGAAAGCTTTGGCGATGGAAACAGAAGGCTTTTTATCACAGGACAAGAAATCAGCCCTCAAAAACTTAACCGGCAGAAAATATGTTTTTGAAAAAATCCCTAAGCCCCGGGGTCACAATTTCAGCAAAAATCTGACTTTTGACAGTTCACTCACAAATGCTGCCAACCGCTTGCAAATGCTCCCCTGAAAGGTTTGGCACGCAAAACAGAAGGCTTTTTATCAGAGGACAAGAAATCAGCCCTCAAAAACTTAACCGGCAGAAAATATTTTTTTGAAAAAATCCCTAAGCCCCGGGGTCACAATTTCAGAAAAAATCTGACTTTTGGCAGTTCACTCAAAAATGGTGCCAACCGCTTGCAAATGCTCACCTGAAAGCTTTGGCGATGGAAACAGAAGGCTTTTTATTACAGGACAAGAAATCAGCCCTCAAAAACTTAACCGGCAGAAAATATGTTTTTGAAAAAATCCCTAAGCCCCGGGGTAACAATTTCAGCAAAAATCTGACTTTTGGCCGTTCACTCAAAAATGGTGCCAACCGCTTGCAAATGCTCACCTGAAAGCTTTGGCGATGGAAACAGAAGGCTTTTTATCACAGGACAAGAAATGAGCCCTCATAAACTTAACCGGCAGAAAATATTTTTTTGAAAAAATCCCTAAGCCCTGGGGTCACAATTTCAGAAAAAATCTGACTTTTGGCAGTTCACTCAAAAATGGTGCCAACCGCTTGCAAATGCTCACCTGAAAGCTTTGGCGATGGAAACAGAAGGCTTTTTATCACAGGACAAGAAATCAGCCCTCAAAAACTTAACCGGCAGAAAATATTTTTTTGAAAAAATCCCTAATCCCCGGGGTCACAATTTCAGCAAAAATCTGACTTTTGGCAGTTCACTCAAAAATGCTGCCAACCGCTTGCAAATGCTCCCCTGAAAGGTTTGGCACGCAAAACAGAAGGCTTTTTATCAGAGGACAAGAAATCAGCCCTCAAAAACTTAACCGGCAGAAAATATTTTTTGGAAAAAATCCCTAAGCCCCGGGGTCACAATTTCAGCAAAAATCTGACTTTTGGCAGTTCACTCAAAAATGGTGCCAACCGCTTGCAAATGCTCACCTGAAAGCTTTGGCGATGGAAACAGAAGGCTTTTTATCACAGGACAAGAAATCAGCCCTCAAAAACTTAACGGGCAGAAAATATATTTTTGAAAAAATCCCTAAGCCCCGGGGTCACAATTTCAGAAAAAATCTGACTTTTGGCAGTTCACTCAAAAATGGTGCCATGCGCTTGCAAATGCTCACCTGAAAGGTTTGGCATGCGAAACAGAAGGCTTTTTATCACAGGACAAGAAATCAGCCCTCAAAAACTTAACCGGCAGAAAATATTTTTTTGAAAAAATCCCTAAGCCCCGGGGTCACAATTTCAGAAAAAATCTGACTTTTGGCAGTTCACTCAAAAATGGTGCCAACCGCTGGCAAATGCTCACCTGAAAGCTTTGGCGATGGAAACAGAAGGCTTTTTATCACAGGACAAGAAATCAGCCCTCAAAAACTTAACCGGCAGAAAATATTTTTTTGAAAAAATCCCTAAGCCCCGGGGTCACAATTTCAGCAAAAATCTGACTTTTGGCAGTTCACTCAAAAATGGTGCCAACCGCTTGCAAATGCTCACCTGAAAGCTTTGGCGATGGAAACAGAAGGCTTTTTATCACAGGACAAGAAATCAGCCCTCAAAAACTTAACCGGCAGAAAATATGTTTTTGAAAAAATCCCTAAGCCCCGGGGTCACAATTTCAGCAAAAATCTGACTTTTGACAGTTCACTCACAAATGCTGCCAACCGCTTGCAAATGCTCCCCTGAAAGGTTTGGCACGCAAAACAGAAGGCTTTTTATCAGAGGACAAGAAATCAGCCCTCAAAAACTTAACCGGCAGAAAATATTTTTTTGAAAAAATCCCTAAGCCCCGGGGTCACAATTTCAGAAAAAATCTGACTTTTGGCAGTTCACTCAAAAATGCTGCCAACCGCTTGCAAATGCTCCCCTGAAAGGTTTGGCACGCAAAACAGAAGGCTTTTTATCAGAGGACAAGAAATCAGCCCTCAAAAACTTAACCGGCAGAAAATATTTTTTTGAAAAAATCCCTAAGCCCCGGGGTCACAATTTCAGAAAAAATCTGACTTTTGGCAGTTCACTCAAAAATGGTGTCAACCGCTTGCAAATGCCCACCTGAAAGCTTTGGCGATGGAAACAGAAGGCTTTTTATCACAGGACAAGAAATCAGCCCTCAAAAACTTAACCGGCAGAAAATATGTTTTTGAAAAAATCCCTAAGCCCCGGGGTCACAATTTCAGCAAAAATCTGACTTTTGGCCGTTCACTCAAAAATGGTGCCAACCGCTTGCAAATGCTCACCTGAAAGCTTTGGCTATGGAAACAGAAGGCTTTTTATCACAGGACAAGAAATCAGCCCTCATAAACTTAACCGGCAGAAAATATTTTTTTGAAAAAATCCCTAAGCCCTGGGGTCACAATTTCAGAAAAAATCTGACTTTTGGCAGTTCACTCAAAAATGGTGCCAACCGCTTGCAAATGCTCACCTGAAAGCTTTGGCGATGGAAACAGAAGTCTTTTTATCACAGGACAAGAAATCAGCCCTCAAAAACTTAACCGGCAGAAAATATTTTTTTGAAAAAATCCCTAAGCCCCGGGGTCACAATTTCAGCAAAAATCTGACTTTTGGCAGTTCACTCAAAAATGCTGCCAACCGCTTGCAAATGCTCCCCTGAAAGGTTTGGCACGCAAAACAGATGGCTTTTTATCAGAGGACAAGAAATCAGCCCTCAAAAACTTAACCGGCAGAAAATATTTTTTTGAAAAAATCCCTAAGCCCCGGGGTCACAATTTCAGAAAAAATCTGACTTTTGGCAGTTCACTCAAAAATGGTGCCATGCGCTTGCAAATGCTCACCTGAAAGGTTTGGCACGCGAAACAGAAGGCTTTTTATCACAGGACAAGAAATCAGCCCTCAAAAACTTAACCGGCAGAAAATATTTTTTTGAAAAATCCCTAAGCCCCGGGGTCACAATTTCAGAAAAAATCTGACTTTTGGCAGTTCACTCAAAAATGGTGCCAACCGCTTGCAAATGCTCACCTGAAAGCTTTGGCGATGGAAACAGAAGGCTTTTTATTACAGGACAAGAAATCAGCCCTCAAAAACTTAACCGGCAGAAAATATGTTTTTGAAAAAATCCCTAAGCCCCGGGGTAACAATTTCAGCAAAAATCTGACTTTTGGCCGTTCACTCAAAAATGGTGCCAACCGCTTGCAAATGCTCACCTGAAAGCTTTGGCGATGGAAACAGAAGGCTTTTTATCACAGGACAAGAAATGAGCCCTCATAAACTTAACCGGCAGAAAATATTTTTTTGAAAAAATCCCTAAGCCCTGGGGTCACAATTTCAGAAAAAATCTGACTTTTGGCAGTTCACTCAAAAATGGTGCCAACCGCTTGCAAATGCTCACCTGAAAGCTTTGGCGATGGAAACAGAAGGCTTTTTATCACAGGACAAGAAATCAGCCCTCAAAAACTTAACCGGCAGAAAATATTTTTTTGAAAAAATCCCTAATCCCCGGGGTCACAATTTCAGCAAAAATCTGACTTTTGGCAGTTCACTCAAAAATGCTGCCAACCGCTTGCAAATGCTCCCCTGAAAGGTTTGGCACGCAAAACAGAAGGCTTTTTATCAGAGGACAAGAAATCAGCCCTCAAAAACTTAACCGGCAGAAAATATTTTTTGGAAAAAATCCCTAAGCCCCGGGGTCACAATTTCAGCAAAAATCTGACTTTTGGCAGTTCACTCAAAAATGGTGCCAACCGCTTGCAAATGCTCACCTGAAAGCTTTGGCGATGGAAACAGAAGGCTTTTTATCACAGGACAAGAAATCAGCCCTCAAAAACTTAACGGGCAGAAAATATATTTTTGAAAAAATCCCTAAGCCCCGGGGTCACAATTTCAGAAAAAATCTGACTTTTGGCAGTTCACTCAAAAATGGTGCCATGCGCTTGCAAATGCTCACCTGAAAGGTTTGGCATGCGAAACAGAAGGCTTTTTATCACAGGACAAGAAATCAGCCCTCAAAAACTTAACCGGCAGAAAATATTTTTTTGAAAAAATCCCTAAGCCCCGGGGTCACAATTTCAGAAAAAATCTGACTTTTGGCAGTTCACTCAAAAATGGTGCCAACCGCTGGCAAATGCTCACCTGAAAGCTTTGGCGATGGAAACAGAAGGCTTTTTATCACAGGACAAGAAATCAGCCCTCAAAAACTTAACCGGCAGAAAATATTTTTTTGAAAAAATCCCTAAGCCCCGGGGTCACAATTTCAGCAAAAATCTGACTTTTGGCAGTTCACTCAAAAATGGTGCCAACCGCTTGCAAATGCTCACCTGAAAGCTTTGGCGATGGAAACAGAAGGCTTTTTATCACAGGACAAGAAATCAGCCCTCAAAAACTTAACCGGCAGAAAATATGTTTTTGAAAAAATCCCTAAGCCCCGGGGTCACAATTTCAGCAAAAATCTGACTTTTGACAGTTCACTCACAAATGCTGCCAACCGCTTGCAAATGCTCCCCTGAAAGGTTTGGCACGCAAAACAGAAGGCTTTTTATCAGAGGACAAGAAATCAGCCCTCAAAAACTTAACCGGCAGAAAATATTTTTTTGAAAAAATCCCTAAGCCCCGGGGTCACAATTTCAGAAAAAATCTGACTTTTGGCAGTTCACTCAAAAATGCTGCCAACCGCTTGCAAATGCTCCCCTGAAAGGTTTGGCACGCAAAACAGAAGGCTTTTTATCAGAGGACAAGAAATCAGCCCTCAAAAACTTAACCGGCAGAAAATATTTTTTTGAAAAAATCCCTAAGCCCCGGGGTCACAATTTCAGAAAAAATCTGACTTTTGGCAGTTCACTCAAAAATGGTGTCAACCGCTTGCAAATGCCCACCTGAAAGCTTTGGCGATGGAAACAGAAGGCTTTTTATCACAGGACAAGAAATCAGCCCTCAAAAACTTAACCGGCAGAAAATATGTTTTTGAAAAAATCCCTAAGCCCCGGGGTCACAATTTCAGCAAAAATCTGACTTTTGGCCGTTCACTCAAAAATGGTGCCAACCGCTTGCAAATGCTCACCTGAAAGCTTTGGCTATGGAAACAGAAGGCTTTTTATCACAGGACAAGAAATCAGCCCTCATAAACTTAACCGGCAGAAAATATTTTTTTGAAAAAATCCCTAAGCCCTGGGGTCACAATTTCAGAAAAAATCTGACTTTTGGCAGTTCACTCAAAAATGGTGCCAACCGCTTGCAAATGCTCACCTGAAAGCTTTGGCGATGGAAACAGAAGTCTTTTTATCACAGGACAAGAAATCAGCCCTCAAAAACTTAACCGGCAGAAAATATTTTTTTGAAAAAATCCCTAAGCCCCGGGGTCACAATTTCAGCAAAAATCTGACTTTTGGCAGTTCACTCAAAAATGCTGCCAACCGCTTGCAAATGCTCCCCTGAAAGGTTTGGCACGCAAAACAGATGGCTTTTTATCAGAGGACAAGAAATCAGCCCTCAAAAACTTAACCGGCAGAAAATATTTTTTTGAAAAAATCCCTAAGCCCCGGGGTCACAATTTCAGAAAAAATCTGACTTTTGGCAGTTCACTCAAAAATGGTGCCATGCGCTTGCAAATGCTCACCTGAAAGGTTTGGCACGCGAAACAGAAGGCTTTTTATCACAGGACAAGAAATCAGCCCTCAAAAACTTAACCGGCAGAAAATATTTTTTTGAAAAATCCCTAAGCCCCGGGGTCACAATTTCAGAAAAAATCTGACTTTTGGCAGTTCACTCAAAAATGGTGCCAACCGCTGGCAAATGCTCACCTGAAAGCTTTGGCGATGGAAACAGAAGGCTTTTTATCACAGGACAAGAAATCAGCCCTCAAAAACTTAACCGGCAGAAAATATTTTTTTGAAAAAATCCCTAAGCCCCGGGGTCACAATTTCAGCAAAAATCTGACTTTTGGCAGTTCACTCAAAAATGGTGCCAACCGCTTGCAAATGCTCACCTGAAAGCTTTGGCGATGGAAACAGAAGGCTTTTTATCACAGGACAAGAAATCAGCCCTCAAAAACTTAACCGGCAGAAAATATGTTTTTGAAAAAATCCCTAAGCCCCGGGGTCACAATTTCAGAAAAAATCTGACTTTTGGCAGTTCACTCAAAAATGGTGCCAACCGCTTGCAAATGCTCACCTGAAAGCTTTGGCGATGGAAACAGAAGGCTTTTTATCACAGGACAAGAAATCAGCCCTCAAAAACTTAACCGGCAGAAAATATGTTTTTGAAAAAATCCCTAAGCCCCGGGGTCACAATTTCAGCAAAAATCTGACTTTTGGCCGTTCACTCAAAAATGGTGCCAACCGCTTCCAAATGCTCACCTGAAAGCTTTGGCGATGGAAACAGAAGGCTTTTTATCACAGGACAAGAAATCAGCCCTCATAAACTTAACCGGCAGAAAATATTTTTTTGAAAAAATCCCTAAGCCCTGGGGTCACAATTTCAGAAAAAATCTGACTTTTGGCAGTTCACTCAAAAATGGTGCCAACCGGTTGCAAATGCTCACCTGAAAGCTTTGGCGATGGAAACAGAAGGCTTTTTATCACAGGACAAGAAATCAGCCCTCAAAAACTTAACCGGCAGAAAATATTTTTTTGAAAAAATCCCTAAGCCCCGGGGTCACAATTTCAGCAAAAATCTGACTTTTGGCAGTTCACTCAAAAATGGTGCCAACCGCTTGCAAATGCTCCCCTGAAAGGTTTGGCGATGGAAACAGAAGGCTTTTTATCACAGGACAAGAAATCAGCCCTCAAAAACTTAACCGGTAGAAAATATTTTTTTGAAAAAATCCCTAAGCCCCGGGGTCACAATTTCAGCAAAAATCTGACTTTTGGCAGTTCACTCAAAAATGGTGACAACTGCTTGCAAATGCTCACCTGAAAGCTTTGGCGATGGAAACAGAAGGCTTTTTATCACAGGACAAGAAATCAGCCCTCAAAAACTTAACGGGCAGAAAATATTTTTTTGAAAAAATCCCTAAGCCCCGGGGTCACAATTTCAGAAAAAATCTGACTTTTGGCAGTTCACTCAAAAATGGTGCCATGCGCTTGCAAATGCTAACCTGAAAGGTTTGGCACGCGAAACAGAAGGCTTTTTATCACAGGACAAGAAATCAGCCCTCAAAAACTTAACCGGCAGAAAATATTTTTTTGAAAAATCCCTAAGCCCCGGGGTCACAATTTCAGAAAAAATCTGACTTTTGGCAGTTCACTCAAAAATGGTGCCAACCGCTGGCAAATGCTCACCTGAAAGCTTTGGCGATGGAAACAGAAGGCTTTTTATCACAGGACAAGAAATCAGCCCTCAAAAACTTAACCGGCAGAAAATATTTTTTTGAAAAAATCCCTAAGCCCCGGGGTCACAATTTCAGCCAAAATCTGACTTTTGGCAGTTCACTCAAAAATGGTGCCAACCGGTTGCAAATGCTCACCTGAAAGCTTTGGCGATGGAAACAGAAGGCTTTTTATCACAGGACAAGAAATCAGCCCTCAAAAACTTAACCGGTAGAAAATATTTTTTTGAAAAAATCCCTAAGCCCCGGGGTCACAATTTCAGCAAAAATCTGACTTTTGGCAGTTCACTCAAAAATGGTGCCAACCGCTTGCAAATGCTCCCCTGAAAGGTTTGGCAATGGAAACAGAAGGCTTTTTATCACAGGACAAGAAATCAGCCCTCAAAAACTTAACCGGTAGAAAATATTTTTTTGAAAAAATCCCTAAGCCCCGGGGTCACAATTTCAGCAAAAATCTGACTTTTGGCAGTTCACTCAAAAATGGTGACAACTGCTTGCAAATGCTCACCTGAAAGCTTTGGCGATGGAAACAGAAGGCTTTTTATCACAGGACAAGAAATCAGCCCTCAAAAACTTAACGGGCAGAAAATATTTTTTTGAAAAAATCCCTAAGCCCCGGGGTCACAATTTCACAAAAAATCTGACTTTTGGCAGTTCACTCAAAAATGGTGCCATGCGCTTGCAAATGCTCACCTGAAAGGTTTGGCACGCGAAACAGAAGGCTTTTTATCACAGGACAAGAAATCAGCCCTCAAAAACTTAACCGGCAGAAAATATTTTTTTGAAAAATCCCTAAGCCCCGGGGTCACAATTTCAGAAAAAATCTGACTTTTGGCAGTTCACTCAAAAATGGTGCCAACCGCTGGCAAATGCTCACCTGAAAGCTTTGGCGATGGAAACAGAAGGCTTTTTATCACAGGACAAGAAATCAGCCCTCAAAAACTTAACCGGCAGAAAATATTTTTTTGAAAAAATCCCTAAGCCCCGGGGTCACAATTTCAGAAAAAATCTGACTTTTGGCAGTTCACTCAAAAATGGTGCCAAAAGCTTGCAAATGCTCCCCTGAAAGGTTTGGCACTGGAAACAGAAGGCTTTTTATCACAGGACAAGAAATCAGCCCTCAAAAACTTAACCGGCAGAAAATATTTTTTTGAAAAATTCCCTAAGCCCCGGGGTCACAATTTCAGCAAAAATCTGACTTTTGGCAGTTCACTCAAAAATGGTGCCAACCGGTTGGAAATGCTCACCTGAAAGCTTTGGCGATGGAAACAGAAGGCTTTTTATCACAGGACAAGAAATCAGCCCTCAAAAACTTAACCGGCAGAAAATATTTTTTTGAAAAAATCCCTAAGCCCCGGGGTCACAATTTCAGCAAAAATCTGACTTTTGGCAGTTCACTCAAAAATGGTGCCAACCGCTTGCAAATGCTCCCCTGAAAGGTTTGGCACGCGAAACAGAAGGCTTTTTATCACAGGACAAGAAATCAGCCCTCAAAAACTTAACGGGCAGAAAATATTTTTTTGAAAAAATCCCTAAGCCCCGGGGTCACAATTTCAGCAAAAATCTGACTTTTGGCAGTTCACTCAAAAATGGTGCCAACCGCTTGCAAATGCTCCCCTGAAAGGTTTGGCACGCGAAACAGAAGGCTTTTTATCACAGGACAAGAAATCAGCCCTCATAAACTTAACCGGCAGAAAATATTTTTTTGAAAAAATCCCTAAGCCCTGGGGTCACAATTTCAGCAAAAATCTGACTTTTGGCAGTTCACTCAAAAATGGTGCCAACCGCTTGCAAATGCTCACCTGAAAGCTTTGGCGATGGAAACAGAAGGCTTTTTATCACAGGACAAGAAATCAGCCCTCAAAAACTTAACCGGCAGAAAATATTTTTTTGAAAAAATCCCTAAGCCCCGGGGTCACAATTTCAGTAAAAATCTGACTTTTGGCAGTTCACTCAAAAATGGTGCCAACCGCTTGCAAATGCTCCCCTGAAAGGTTTGGCGATGGAAACAGAAGGCTTTTTATCACAGGACAAGAAATCAGCCCTCAAAAACTTAACCGGTAGAAAATATTTTTTTGAAAAAATCCCTAAGCCCCGGGGTCACAATTTCAGCAAAAATCTGACTTTTGGCAGTTCACTCAAAAATGGTGACAACTGCTTGCAAATGCTCACCTGAAAGCTTTGGCGATGGAAACAGAAGGCTTTTTATCACAGGACAAGAAATCAGCCCTCAAAAACTTAACGGGCAGAAAATATTTTTTTGAAAAATCCCTAAGCCCCGGGGTCACAATTTCAGAAAAAATCTGACTTTTGGCAGTTCACTCAAAAATGGTGCCAACCGCTGGCAAATGCTCACCTGAAAGCTTTGGCGATGGAAACAGAAGGCTTTTTATCACAGGACAAGAAATCAGCCCTCAAAAACTTAACCGGCAGAAAATATTTTTTTGAAAAAATCCCTAAGCCCCGGGGTCACAATTTCAGCCAAAATCTGACTTTTGGCAGTTCACTCAAAAATGGTGCCAACCGGTTGCAAATGCTCACCTGAAAGCTTTGGCGATGGAAACAGAAGGCTTTTTATCACAGGACAAGAAATCAGCCCTCAAAAACTTAACCGGTAGAAAATATTTTTTTGAAAAAATCCCTAAGCCCCGGGGTCACAATTTCAGCAAAAATCTGACTTTTGGCAGTTCACTCAAAAATGGTGCCAACCGCTTGCAAATGCTCCCCTGAAAGGTTTGGCGATGGAAACAGAAGGCTTTTTATCACAGGACAAGAAATCAGCCCTCAAAAACTTAACCGGTAGAAAATATTTTTTTGAAAAAATCCCTAAGCCCCGGGGTCACAATTTCAGCAAAAATCTGACTTTTGGCAGTTCACTCAAAAATGGTGACAACTGCTTGCAAATGCTCACCTGAAAGCTTTGGCGATGGAAACAGAAGGCTTTTTATCACAGGACAAGAAATCAGCCCTCAAAAACTTAACGGGCAGAAAATATTTTTTTGAAAAAATCCCTAAGCCCCGGGGTCACAATTTCACAAAAAATCTGACTTTTGGCAGTTCACTCAAAAATGGTGCCATGCGCTTGCAAATGCTCACCTGAAAGGTTTGGCACGCGAAACAGAAGGCTTTTTATCACAGGACAAGAAATCAGCCCTCAAAAACTTAACCGGCAGAAAATATTTTTTTGAAAAATCCCTAAGCCCCGGGGTCACAATTTCAGAAAAAATCTGACTTTTGGCAGTTCACTCAAAAATGGTGCCAACCGCTGGCAAATGCTCACCTGAAAGCTTTGGCGATGGAAACAGAAGGCTTTTTATCACAGGACAAGAAATCAGCCCTCAAAAACTTAACCGGCAGAAAATATTTTTTTGAAAAAATCCCTAAGCCCCGGGGTCACAATTTCAGCAAAAATCTGACTTTTGGCAGTTCACTCAAAAATGGTGCCAAAAGCTTGCAAATGCTCCCCTGAAAGGTTTGGCACTCGAAACAGAAGGCTTTTTATCACAGGACAAGAAATCAGCCCTCAAAAACTTAACCGGCAGAAAATATTTTTTTGAAAAATTCCCTAAGCCCCGGGGTCACAATTTCAGCAAAAATCTGACTTTTGGCAGTTCACTCAAAAATGGTGCCAACCGGTTGGAAATGCTCACCTGAAAGCTTTGGCGATGGAAACAGAAGGCTTTTTATCACAGGACAAGAAATCAGCCCTCAAAAACTTAACCGGCAGAAAATATTTTTTTGAAAAAATCCCTAAGCCCCGGGGTCACAATTTCAGCAAAAATCTGACTTTTGGCAGTTCACTCAAAAATGCTGCCAACCGCTTGCAAATGCTCCCCTGAAAGGTTTGGCACGCGAAACAGAAGGCTTTTTATCACAGGACAAGAAATCAGCCCTCAAAAACTTAACCGGCAGAAAATATTTTTTTGAAAAAATCCCTAAGCCCCGGGGTCACAATTTCAGCAAAAATCTGACTTTTGGCAGTTCACTCAAAAATGGTGCCAACCGCTTGCAAATGCTCACCTGAAAGCTTTGGCGATGGAAACAGAAGGCTTTTTATCACAGGACAAGAAATCAGCCCTCAAAAACTTAACCGGCAGAAAATATTTTTTTGAAAAAATCCCTAAGCCCCGGGGTCACAATTTCAGTAAAAATCTGACTTTTGGCAGTTCACTCAAAAATGGTGCCAACCGGTTGCAAATGCTCACCTGAAAGCTTTGGCGATGGAAACAGAAGGCTTTTTATCACAGGACAAGAAATCAGCCCTCAAAAACTTAACCGGTAGAAAATATTTTTTTGAAAAAATCCCTAAACCCCGGGGTCACAATTTCAGAAAAAATCTGACTTTTGGCAGTTCACTCAAAAATGGTGCCAACCGCTTGCAAATGCTCCCCTGAAAGGTTTGGCGATGGAAACAGAAGGCTTTTTATCACAGGACAAGAAATCAGCCCTCAAAAACTTAACCGGCAGAAAATATTTTTTTGAAAAAATCCCTAAGCCCCGGGGTCACAATTTCAGCAAAAATCTGACTTTTGGCAGTTCACTCAAAAATGGTGACAACCGGTTGCAAATGCTCACCTGAAAGCTTTGGCGATGGAAACAGAAGGCTTTTTATCACAGGACAAGAAATCAGCCCTCAAAAACTTAACCGGTAGAAAATATTTTTTTGAAAAAATCCCTAAGCCCCGGGGTCACAATTTCAGCAAAAATCTGACTTTTGGCAGTTCACTCAAAAATGGTGCCAACCGCTTGCAAATGCTCCCCTGAAAGGTTTGGCGATGGAAACAGAAGGCTTTTTATCACAGGACAAGAAATCAGCCCTCAAAAACTTAACCGGTAGAAAATATTTTTTTGAAAAAATCCCTAAGCCCCGGGGTCACAATTTCAGCAAAAATCTGACTTTTGGCAGTTCACTCAAAAATGGTGACAACTGCTTGCAAATGCTCACCTGAAAGCTTTGGCGATGGAAACAGAAGGCTTTTTATCACAGGACAAGAAATCAGCCCTCAAAAACTTAACGGGCAGAAAATATTTTTTTGAAAAAATCCCTAAGCCCCGGGGTCACAATTTCAGCAAAAATCTGACTTTTGGCAGTTCACTCAAAAATGGTGCCAACCGCTTGCAAATGCTCCCCTGAAAGGTTTGGCGATGGAAACAGAAGGCTTTTTATCACAGGACAAGAAATCAGCCCTCAAAAACTTAACCGGTAGAAAATATTTTTTTGAAAAAATCCCTAAGCCCCGGGGTCACAATTTCAGCAAAAATCTGACTTTTGGCAGTTCACTCAAAAATGGTGCCAACCGGTTGCAAATGCTCACCTGAAAGCTTTGGCGATGGAAACAGAAGGCTTTTTATCACAGGACAAGAAATCAGCCCTCAAAAACTTAACCGGCAGAAAATATTTTTTTGAAAAAATCCCTAAGCCCCGGGGTCACAATTTTAGCAAAAATCTGACTTTTGGCAGTTCACTCAAAAATGGTGCCAACCGCTTGCAAATGCTCACCTGAAAGGTTTGGCACGCGAAACAGAAGGCTTTTTATCACAGGACAAGAAATCAGCCCTCAAAAACTTAACCGGCAGAAATTTTTTTTTTTGAAAAAATCCCTAAGCCCCGGGGTCACAATTTCAGCAAAAATCTGACTTTTGGCAGTTCACTCAAAAATGGTGCCAAAAGCTTGAAAATGCTCCCCTGAAAGGTTTGGCACTCGAAACAGAAGGCTTTTTATCACAGGACAAGAAATCAGCCCTCAAAAACTTAACCGGCAGAAAATATTTTTTTGAAAAAATCCCTAAGCCCCGGGGTCACAATTTCAGCAAAAATCTGACTTTTGGCAGTTCACTCAAAAATGGTGCCAACCGCTTGAAAATGCTCACCTGAAAGCTTTGGCGATGGAAACAGAAGGCTTTTTATCACAGGACAAGAAATCAGCCCTCAAAAACTTAACCGGCAGAATATATTTTTTTGAAAAAATCCCTAAGCCCCGGGGTCACAATTTCAGAAAAAAACTGACTTTTGGCAGTTCACTCAAAAATGGTGCCAACCGCTTGCAAATGCTCCCCTGAAAGGTTTGGCACGCGAAACAGAAGGCTTTTTATCACAGGACAAGAAATCAGCCCTCAAAAACTTAACCGGCAGAAAATATTTTTTTGAAAAAATCCCTAAGCCCCGGGGTCACAATTTCAGCAAAAATCTGACTTTTGGCAGTTCACTCAAAAATGGTGCCAACCGGTTGCAAACGCTCCCCTGAAAGCTTTGGCGATGGAAACAGAAGGCTTTTTATCACAGGACAAGAAATCAGCCCTCAAAAACTTGACCGGCAGAAAATATTTTTTTGAAAAATTCCCTAAGCCCCGGGGTCACAATTTCAGCAAAAATCTGACTTTTGGCAGTTCACTCAAAAATGGTGCCAAAAGCTTGAAAATGCTCCCCTGAAAGGTTTGGCACTCGAAACAGAAGGCTTTTTATCACAGGACAAGAAATCAGCCCTCAAAAACTTAACCGGCAGAAAATATTTTTTTGAAAAAATCCCTAAGCCCCGGGGTCACAATTTCAGCAAAAATCTGACTTTTGGCAGTTCACTCAAAAATGGTGCCAACCGCTTGCAAATGCTCCCCTGAAAGCTTTGGCGATGGAAACAGAAGGCTTTTTATCACAGGACAAGAAATCAGCCCTCAAAAACTTAACCGGTAGAAAATATTTTTTTGAAAAAATCCCTAAGCCCCGGGGTCACAATTTCAGCAAAAATCTGACTTTTGGCAGTTCACTCAAAAATGGTGCAAACCGCTTGCAAATGCTCACCTGAAAGCTTTGGCGATGGAAACAGAAGGCTTTTTATCACAGGACAAGAAATCAGCCCTCAAAAACTTAACCGGTAGAAAATATTTTTTTGAAAAAATCCCTAAGCCCCGGGGTCACAATTTCAGCAAAAATCTGACTTTTGGCAGTTCACTCAAAAATGGTGCCAACCGCTTGCAAATGCTCACCTGAAAGCTTTGGCGATGGAAACAGAAGGCTTTTTATCACAGGACAAGAAATCAGCCCTCAAAAACTTAACCGGTAGAAAATATTTTTTTGAAAAAATCCCTAAGCCCCGGGGTCACAATTTCAGCAAAAATCTGACTTTTGGCAGTTCACTCAAAAATGGTGCCAACCGATTGCAAATGCTCACCTGAAAGCTTTGGCGATGGAAACAGAAGGCTTTTTATCACAGGACAAGAAATCAGCCCTCAAAAACTTAACCGGCAGAAAATATTTTTTTGAAAAAATCCCTAAGCCCCGGGGTCACAATTTCAGCAAAAATCTGACTTTTGGCAGTTCACTCAAAAATGGTGCCAATCGCTTGCAAATGCTCCCCTGAAAGGTTTGGCACGCGAAACAGAAGGCTTTTTATCACAGGACAAGAAATCAGCCCTCAAAAACTTAACCGGCAGAATATATTTTTTTGAAAAAATCCCTAAGCCCCGGGGTCACAATTTCAGAAAAAATCTGACTTTTGGCAGTTCACTCAAAAATGGTGCCAACCGCTTGCAAATGCTCCCCTGAAAGGTTTGGCACGCAAAACAGAAGGCTTTTTATCACAGGACAAGAAATCAGCCCTCAAAAACTTAACCGGCAGAAAATATTTTTTTGAAAAAATCCCTAAGCCCCGGGGTCACAATTTCAGCAAAAATCTGACTTTTGGCAGTTCACTCAAAAATGGTGCCAACCGGTTGCAAATGCTCACCTGAAAGCTTTGGCGATGGAAACAGAAGGCTTTTTATCACAGGACAAGAAATCAGCCCTCAAAAACTTAACCGGCAGAAAATATTTTTTTGAAAAAATCCCTAAGCCCCGGGGTCACAATTTCAGCAAAAATCTGACTTTTGGCAGTTCACTCAAAAATGGTGCCAACCGCTTGCAAATGCTCACCTGAAAGCTTTGGCGATGGAAACAGAAGGCTTTTTATCACAGGACAAGAAATCAGCCCTCAAAAACTTAACCGGCAGAAAATATTTTTTTGAAAAAATCCCTAAGCCCCGGGGTCACAATTTCAGCAAAAATCTAACTTTTGGCAGTTCACTCAAAAATGGTGCCAACCGCTTGAAAATGCTCACCTGAAAGGTTTGGCACTCGAAACCGAAGGCTTTTTATCACAGGACAAGAAATCAGCCCTCAAAAACTTAACCGGCAGAAAATATTTTTTTGAAAAAATCCCTAAGCCCCGGGGTCACAATTTCAGAAAAAATCTGACTTTTGGCAGTTCACTCAAAAAAGGTGCCAACCGCTTGCAAATGCTCACCTGAAAGCTTTGGCGATGGAAACAGAAGGCTTTTTATCACAGGACAAGAAATCAGCCCTCAAAAACTTAACCGGCAGAAAATATTTTTTTGAAAAAATCCCTAAGCCCCGGGGTCACAATTTCAGCAAAAATCTGACTTTTGGCAGTTCACTCAAAAATGGTGCCAACCGCTTGCAAATGCTCCCCTGAAAGCTTTGGCGATGGAAACAGAAGGCTTTTTATCACAGGACAAGAAATCAGCCCTCAAAAATGGTGCCAACCGCTTGCAAATGCTCACCTGAAAGCTTTGGCGATGGAAACAGAAGGCTTTTTATCACAGGACAAGAAATCAGCCCTCAAAAACTTAACCGGCAGAAAATATTTTTTTGAAAAAATCCCTAAGCCCCGGGGTCACAATTTCAGCAAAAATCTGACTTTTGGCAGTTCACTCAAAAATGGTGCCAACCGCTTGCAAATGCTCACCTGAAAGCTTTGGCGATGGAAACAGAAGGCTTTTTATCACAGGACAAGAAATCAGCCCTCAAAAACTTAACCGGCAGAAAATATTTTTTTGAAAAAATCCCTAAGCCCCGGGGTCACAATTTCAGCAAAAATCTGACTTTTGGCAGTTCACTCAAAAATGGTGCCAACCGGTTGCAAATGCTCACCTGAAAGCTTTGGCGATGGAAACAGAAGGCTTTTTATCACAGGACAAGAAATCAGCCCTCAAAAACTTAACCTGCAGAAAATATTTTTTTGAAAAAATCCCTAAGCCCCGGGGTCACAATTTCAGCAAAAATCTGACTTTTGGCAGTTCACTCAAAAATGGTGCCAACCGGTTGCAAATGCTCCCCTGAAAGCTTTGGCGATGGAAACAGAAGGCTTTTTACCACAGGACAAGAAATCAGCCCTCAAAAACTTAACCGGCAGAAAATATTTTTTTGAAAAAATCCCTAAGCCCTGGGGTCACAATTTCAGCAAAAATCTGACTTTTGGCAGTTCACTCAAAAATGGTGCCAACCGCTTGCAAACGCTCCCCTGAAAGCTTTGGCGATGGAAACAGAAGGCTTTTTATCACAGGACAAGAAATCAGCCCTCAAAAACTTAACCGGCAGAAAATATTTTTTTGAAAAAATCCCTAAGCCCCGGGGTCACAATTTCAGCAAAAATCTGACTTTTGGCAGTTCCCTCAAAAATGGTGCCAACCGCTTGCAAATGCTCCCCTGAAAGGTTTGGCACGCGAAACAGAAGGCTTTTTATCACAGGACAAGAAATCAGCCCTCAAAAACTTAACCGGCAGAAAATATGTTTTTGAAAAAATCCCTAAGCCCCGGGGTCACAATTTCAGAAAAAATCTGACTTTTGGCAGTTCACTCAAAAATGGTGCCAACCGGTTGCAAATGCTCACCTGAAAGCTTTGGCGATGGAAACAGAAGGCTTTTTATCACAGGACAAGAAATCAGCCCTCAAAAACTTAACCGGCAGAAAATATTTTTTTTGAAAAAATCCCTAAGCCCCGGGGTCACAATTTCAGCAAAAATCTGACTTTTGGCAGTTCACTCAAAAATGGAGCCAACCGCTTGCAAATGCTCACCTGAAAGCTTTGGCGATGGAAACAGAAGGCTTTTTATCACAGGACAAGAAATCAGCCCTCAAAAACTTAACCGGCAGAAAATATTTTTTTGAAAAAATCCCTAAGTCCCGGGGTCACAATTTCAGCAAAAATCTGACTTTTGGCAGTTCACTCAAAAATGGTGCCAACCGCTTGCAAATGCTCACCTGAAAGCTTTGGCGATGGAAACAGAAGGCTTTTTATCACAGGACAAGAAATCAGCCCTCAAAAACTTAACCGGCAGAAAATATTTTTTTTGAAACAATCCCTAAGCCCCGGGGTCACAATTTCAGCAAAAATCTGACTTTTGGCAGTTCACTCAAAAATGGAGCCAACCGCTTGCAAATGCTCACCTGAAAGCTTTGGCGATGGAAACAGAAGGCTTTTTATCACAGGACAAGAAATCAGCCCTCAAAAACTTAACCGGCAGAAAATATTTTTTTGAAAAAATCCCTAAGCCCCGGGGTCACAATTTCAGCAAAAATCTGACTTTTGGCAGTTCACTCAAAAATGGTGCCAACCGCTTGCAAATGCTCACCTGAAAGCTTTGGCGATGGAAACAGAAGGCTTTTTATCACAGGACAAGAAATCAGCCCTCAAAAACTTAACCGGGAGAAAATATTTTTTTGAAAAAATCCCTAAGCCCCGGGGTTACAATTTCAGCAAAAATCTGACTTTTGGCAGTTCACTCAAAAAAGGTGCCAACCGCTTGCAAATGCTCCCCTGAAAGCTTTGGCGATGGAAACAGAAGGCTTTTTATCACAGGACAAGAAATCAGCCCTCAAAAACTTAACCGGCAGAAAATATTTTTTTGAAAAAATCGCTAAGCCCCGGGGTCACAATTTCAGCAAAAATCTGACTTTTAGCAATTCACTCAAAAATGGTGCCAACCGCTTGCAAACGCTCCCCTGAAAGCTTTGGCGATGGAAACAGAAGGCTTTTTATCACAGGACAAGAAATCAGCCCTCAAAAACTTAACCGGCAGAAAATATTTTTTTGAAAAAATCCCTAAGCCCCGGGGTCACAATTTCAGCAAAAATCTGACTTTTGGCAGTTCACTCAAAAATGGTGCCAACCGCTTGCAAATGCTCCCCTGAAAGGTTTGGCACGCGAAACAGAAGGCTTTTTATCACAGGACAAGAAATCAGCCCTCAAAAACTTAACCGGCAGAAAAATTTTTTTTGAAAAAATCCCTAAGCCCCGGGGTCACAATTTCAGCAAAAATCTGACTTTTGGCAGTTCACTCAAAAATTGTGCCAAAAGCTTGAAAATGCTCCCCCGAAAGGTTTGGCAAACGAAACAGAAGGCTTTTTATCACAGGACAAGAAATCAGCCCTCAAAAACTTAACCGGCAGAAAATATTTTTTTGAAAAAATCCCTAAGCCCCGGGGTCACAATTTCAGAAAAAATCTGACTTTTGGCAGTTCACTCAAAAATGGTGCCAACCGGTTGCAAATGCTCACCTGAAAGCTTTGGCGATGGAAACAGAAGGCTTTTTATCACAGGACAAGAAATCAGCCCTCAAAAACTTAACCGGCAGAAAATATTTTTTTGAAAAAATCCCTAAGCCCCGGGGTCACAATTTCAGCAAAAATCTGACTTTTGGCAATTCACTCAAAAATGGTGCCAACCGCTTGCAAACGCTCCCCTGAAAGCTTTGGCGATGGAAACAGAAGGCTTTTTATCACAGGACAAGAAATCAGCCCTCAAAAACTTAACCGGCAGAAAATATTTTTTTGAAAAAATCCCTAAGCCCCGGGGTCACAATTTCAGCAAAAATCTGACTTTTGGCAGTTCACTCAAAAATGGTGCCAAAAGCTTGAAAATGCTCCCCTGAAAGGTTTGGCACTCGAAACAGAAGGCTTTTTATCACAGGACAAGAAATCAGCCCTCAAAAACTTAACCGGCAGAAAATATTTTTTTGAAAAAATCCCTAAGCCCCGGGGTCACAATTTCAGCAAAAATCTGACTTTTGGCAGTTCACTCAAAAATGGTGCCAATCGCTTGCAAATGCTCCCCTGAAAGGTTTGGCACGCGAAACAGAAGGCTTTTTATCACAGGACAAGAAATCAGCCCTCAAAAACTTAACCGGCAGAATATATTTTTTTGAAAAAATCCCTAAGCCCCGGGGTCACAATTTCAGAAAAAATCTGACTTTTGGCAGTTCACTCAAAAATGGTGCCAACCGCTTGCAAATGCTCCCCTGAAAGGTTTGGCACGCGAAACAGAAGGCTTTTTATCACAGGACAAGAAATCAGCCCTCAAAAACTTAACCGGCAGAAAATATTTTTTTGAAAAAATCCCTAAGCCCCGGGGTCACAATTTCAGCAAAAATCTGACTTTTGGCAGTTCACTCAAAAATGGTGCCAACCGGTTGCAAATGCTCACCTGAAAGCTTTGGCGATGGAAACAGAAGGCTTTTTATCACAGGACAAGAAATCAGCCCTCAAAAACTTAACCGGCAGAAAATATTTTTTTGAAAAAATCCCTAAGCCCCGGGGTCACAATTTCAGCAAAAATCTGACTTTTGGCAGTTCACTCAAAAATGGTGCCAACCGCTTGCAAATGCTCACCTGAAAGCTTTGGCGATGGAAACAGAAGGCTTTTTATCACAGGACAAGAAATCAGCCCTCAAAAACTTAACCGGCAGAAAATATTTTTTTGAAAAAATCCCTAAGCCCCGGGGTCACAATTTCAGCAAAAATCTAACTTTTGGCAGTTCACTCAAAAATGGTGCCAACCGCTTGAAAATGCTCACCTGAAAGGTTTGGCACTCGAAACCGAAGGCTTTTTATCACAGGACAAGAAATCAGCCCTCAAAAACTTAACCGGCAGAAAATATTTTTTTGAAAAAATCCCTAAGCCCCGGGGTCACAATTTCAGAAAAAATCTGACTTTTGGCAGTTCACTCAAAAATGGAGCCAACCGCTTGCAAATGCTCACCTGAAAGCTTTGGCGATGGAAACAGAAGGCTTTTTATCACAGGACAAGAAATCAGCCCTCAAAAACTTAACCGGCAGAAAATATTTTTTTGAAAAAATCCCTAAGCCCCGGGGTCACAATTTCAGCAAAAATCTGACTTTTGGCAGTTCACTCAAAAATGGTGCCAACCGCTTGCAAATGCTCACCTGAAAGCTTTGGCGATGGAAACAGAAGGCTTTTTATCACAGGACAAGAAATCAGCCCTCAAAAACTTAACCGGCAGAAAATATTTTTTTTGAAACAATCCCTAAGCCCCGGGGTCACAATTTCAGCAAAAATCTGACTTTTGGCAGTTCACTCAAAAATGGAGCCAACCGCTTGCAAATGCTCACCTGAAAGCTTTGGCGATGGAAACAGAAGGCTTTTTATCACAGGACAAGAAATCAGCCCTCAAAAACTTAACCGGCAGAAAATATTTTTTTGAAAAAATCCCTAAGCCCCGGGGTCACAATTTCAGCAAAAATCTGACTTTTGGCAGTTCACTCAAAAATGGTGCCAACCGCTTGCAAATGCTCACCTGAAAGCTTTGGCGATGGAAACAGAAGGCTTTTTATCACAGGACAAGAAATCAGCCCTCAAAAACTTAACCGGGAGAAAATATTTTTTTGAAAAAATCCCTAAGCCCCGGGGTTACAATTTCAGCAAAAATCTGACTTTTGGCAGTTCACTCAAAAAAGGTGCCAACCGCTTGCAAATGCTCCCCTGAAAGCTTTGGCGATGGAAACAGAAGGCTTTTTATCACAGGACAAGAAATCAGCCCTCAAAAACTTAACCGGCAGAAAATATTTTTTTGAAAAAATCGCTAAGCCCCGGGGTCACAATTTCAGCAAAAATCTGACTTTTAGCAATTCACTCAAAAATGGTGCCAACCGCTTGCAAACGCTCCCCTGAAAGCTTTGGCGATGGAAACAGAAGGCTTTTTATCACAGGACAAGAAATCAGCCCTCAAAAACTTAACCGGCAGAAAATATTTTTTTGAAAAAATCCCTAAGCCCCGGGGTCACAATTTCAGCAAAAATCTGACTTTTGGCAGTTCACTCAAAAATGGTGCCAACCGCTTGCAAATGCTCCCCTGAAAGGTTTGGCACGCGAAACAGAAGGCTTTTTATCACAGGACAAGAAATCAGCCCTCAAAAACTTAACCGGCAGAAAAAATTTTTTTGAAAAAATCCCTAAGCCCCGGGGTCACAATTTCAGCAAAAATCTGACTTTTGGCAGTTCACTCAAAAATTGTGCCAAAAGCTTGAAAATGCTCCCCCGAAAGGTTTGGCAAACGAAACAGAAGGCTTTTTATCACAGGACAAGAAATCAGCCCTCAAAAACTTAACCGGCAGAAAATATTTTTTTGAAAAAATCCCTAAGCCCCGGGGTCACAATTTCAGAAAAAATCTGACTTTTGGCAGTTCACTCAAAAATGGTGCCAACCGGTTGCAAATGCTCACCTGAAAGCTTTGGCGATGGAAACAGAAGGCTTTTTATCACAGGACAAGAAATCAGCCCTCAAAAACTTAACCGGCAGAAAATATTTTTTTGAAAAAATCCCTAAGCCCCGGGGTCACAATTTCAGCAAAAATCTGACTTTTGGCAATTCACTCAAAAATGGTGCCAACCGCTTGCAAACGCTCCCCTGAAAGCTTTGGCGATGGAAACAGAAGGCTTTTTATCACAGGACAAGAAATCAGCCCTCAAAAACTTAACCGGCAGAAAATATTTTTTTGAAAAAATCCCTAAGCCCCGGGGTCACAATTTCAGCAAAAATCTGACTTTTGGCAGTTCACTCAAAAATGGTGCCAAAAGCTTGAAAATGCTCCCCTGAAAGGTTTGGCACTCGAAACAGAAGGCTTTTTATCACAGGACAAGAAATCAGCCCTCAAAAACTTAACCGGCAGAAAATATTTTTTTGAAAAAATCCCTAAGCCCCGGGGTCACAATTTCAGCAAAAATCTGACTTTTGGCAGTTCACTCAAAAATGGTGCCAACCGGTTGCAAATGCTCACCTGAAAGCTTTGGCGATGGAAACAGAAGGCTTTTTATCACAGGACAAGAAATCAGCCCTCAAAAACTTAACCGGCAGAAAATATTTTTTTGAAAAAATCCCTAAGCCCCGGGGTCACAATTTCGGCAAAAATCTGACTTTTGGCAGTTCACTCAAAAATGGTGCCAACCGCTTGCAAATGCTCACCTGAAAGCTTTGGCGATGGAAACAGAAGGCTTTTTATCACAGGACAAGAAATCAGCCCTCAAAAACTTAACCGGCAGAAAATATTTTTTTGAAAAAATCCCTAAGCCCCGGGGTCACAATTTCAGCAAAAATCTGACTTTTGGCAGTTCACTCAAAAATGGTGCCAACCGCTTGCAAATGCTCACCTGAAAGCTTTGGCGACGGAAACAGAAGGCTTTTTATCACAGGACAAGAAATCAGCCCTCAAAAACTTAACCGGCAGAAAATATTTTTTTGAAAAAATCCCTAAGCCCCGGGGTCACAATTTCAGCAAAAATCTGACTTTTGGCAGTTCACTCAAAAATGGTGCCGACCGCTTGCAAATTCTCCCCTGAAAGGTTTGGCACGCGAAACAGAAGGCTTTTTATCACAGGACAAGAAATCAGCCCTCAAAAACTTAACCGGCAGAAAAATTTTTTTTGAAAAAATCCCTAAGCCCCGGGGTCACAATTTCAGCAAAAATCTGACTTTTGGCAGTTCACTCAAAAATTGTGCCAAAAGCTTGAAAATGCTCCCCCGAAAGGTTTGGCAAACGAAACAGAAGGCTTTTTATCACAGGACAAGAAATCAGCCCTCAAAAACTTAACCGGCAGAAAATATTTTTTTGAAAAAATCCCTAAGCCCCGGGGTCACAATTTCAGAAAAAATCTGACTTTTGGCAGTTCACTCAAAAATGGTGCCAACCGGTTGCAAATGCTCACCTGAAAGCTTTGGCGATGGAAACAGAAGGCTTTTTATCACAGGACAAGAAATCAGCCCTCAAAAACTTAACCGGCAGAAAATATTTTTTTGAAAAAATCCCTAAGCCCCGGGGTCACAATTTCAGCAAAAATCTGACTTTTGGCAATTCACTCAAAAATGGTGCCAACCGCTTGCAAACGCTCCCCTGAAAGCTTTGGCGATGGAAACAGAAGGCTTTTTATCACAGGACAAGAAATCAGCCCTCAAAAACTTAACCGGCAGAAAATATTTTTTTGAAAAAATCCCTAAGCCCCGGGGTCACAATTTCAGCAAAAATCTGACTTTTGGCAGTTCACTCAAAAATGGTGCCAAAAGCTTGAAAATGCTCCCCTGAAAGGTTTGGCACTCGAAACAGAAGGCTTTTTATCACAGGACAAGAAATCAGCCCTCAAAAACTTAACCGGCAGAAAATATTTTTTTGAAAAAATCCCTAAGCCCCGGGGTCACAATTTCAGCAAAAATCTGACTTTTGGCAGTTCACTCAAAAATGGTGCCAACCGGTTGCAAATGCTCACCTGAAAGCTTTGGCGATGGAAACAGAAGGCTTTTTATCACAGGACAAGAAATCAGCCCTCAAAAACTTAACCGGCAGAAAATATTTTTTTGAAAAAATCCCTAAGCCCCGGGGTCACAATTTCGGCAAAAATCTGACTTTTGGCAGTTCACTCAAAAATGGTGCCAACCGCTTGCAAATGCTCACCTGAAAGCTTTGGCGATGGAAACAGAAGGCTTTTTATCACAGGACAAGAAATCAGCCCTCAAAAACTTAACCGGCAGAAAATATTTTTTTGAAAAAATCCCTAAGCCCCGGGGTCACAATTTCAGCAAAAATCTGACTTTTGGCAGTTCACTCAAAAATGGTGCCAACCGCTTGCAAATGCTCACCTGAAAGCTTTGGCGACGGAAACAGAAGGCTTTTTATCACAGGACAAGAAATCAGCCCTCAAAAACTTAACCGGCAGAAAATATTTTTTTGAAAAAATCCCTAAGCCCCGGGGTCACAATTTCAGCAAAAATCTGACTTTTGGCAGTTCACTCAAAAATGGTGCCGACCGCTTGCAAATTCTCCCCTGAAAGGTTTGGCACGCGAAACAGAAGGCTTTTTATCACAGGACAAGAAATCAGCCCTCAAAAACTTAACCGGCAGAAAATATGTTTTTGAAAAAATCCCTAAGCCCCGGGGTCACAATTTCAGCAAAAATCTGACTTTTGGCAGTTCACTCAAAAATGGTGCCCAAAAGCTTGAAAATGCTCCCCTGAAAGGTTTGGCACTCGAAACAGAAGGCTTTTTATCACAGGACAAGAAATCAGCCCTCAAAAACTTAACCGGCAGAAAATATTTTTTTGAAAAAATCCCTAAGCCCCGGGGTCACAATTTCAGCAAAAATCTGACTTTTGGCAGTTCACTCCAAAAAGGTGCCAACCGCTTGCAAATGCTCACCTGAAAGCTTTGGCGATGGAAAGAAGGCTTTTTATCACAGGACAAGAAATCAGCCCTCAAAAACTTAACCGGCAGAAAATATTTTTTTGAAAAAATCCCTAAGCCCCGGGGTCACAATTTCAGCAAAAATCTGACTTTTGGCAGTTCACTCAAAAATGGTGCCAACCGCTTGCAAATGCTCCCCTGAAAGGTTTGGCACGCGAAACAGAAGGCTTTTTATCACAGGACAAGAAATCAGCCCTCAAAAACTTAACCGGCAGAAAATATTTTTTTGAAAAAATCCCTAAGCCCCGGGGTCACAATTTCAGCAAAAATCTGACTTTTGGCAGTTCACTCAAAAATTGTGCCAAAAGCTTGAAAATGCTCCCCTGAAAGGTTTGGCAAACGAAACAGAAGGCTTTTTATCACAGGACAAGAAATCAGCCCTCAAAAACTTAACCGGCAGAAAATATTTTTTTGAAAAAATCCCTAAGCCCCGGGGTCACAATTTCAGAAAAAATCTGACTTTTGGCAGTTCACTCAAAAATGGTGCCAACCGGTTGCAAATGCTCACCTGAAAGCTTTGGCGATGGAAACAGAAGGCTTTTTATCACAGGACAAGAAATCAGCCCTCAAAAACTTAACCGGGAGAAAATATTTTTTTGAAAAAATCCATAAACCCCGGGGTTACAATTTCAGCAAAAATCTGACTTTTGGCAGTTCACTCAAAAAAGGTGCCAACCGCTTGCAAATGCTCACCTGAAAGCTTTGGCGATGGAAACAGAAGGCTTTTTATCACAGGACAAGAAATCAGCCCTCAAAAACTTAACCGGCAGAAAATATTTTTTTGAAAAAATCGCTAAGCCCCGGGGTCACAATTTCAGCAAAAATCTGACTTTTAGCAATTCACTCAAAAATGGTGCCAACCGCTTGCAAACGCTCCCCTGAAAGCTTTGGCGATGGAAACAGAAGGCTTTTTATCACAGGACAAGAAATCAGGCCTCAAAAACTTAACCGGCAGAAAATATTTTTTTGAAAAAATCCCTAAGCCCCGGGGTCACAATTTCAGCAAAAATCTGACTTTTGGCAGTTCACTCAAAAATGGTGCCAACCGCTTGCAAATGCTCCCCTGAAAGGTTTGGCACGCGAAACAGAAGGCTTTTTATCACAGGACAAGAAATCAGCCCTCAAAAACTTAACCGGCAGAAATTTTTTTTTGAAAAAATCCCTAAGCCCCGGGGTCACAATTTCAGCAAAAATCTGACTTTTGGCAGTTCACTCAAAAATTGTGCCAAAAGCTTGAAAATGCTCCCCTGAAAGGTTTGGCAAACGAAACAGAAGGCTTTTTATCACAGGACAAGAAATCAGCCCTCAAAAACTTAACCGGCAGAAAATATTTTTTTGAAAAAATCCCTAAGCCCCGGGGTCACAATTTCAGAAAAAATCTGACTTTTGGCAGTTCACTCAAAAATGGTGCCAACCGGTTGCAAATGCTCACCTGAAAGCTTTGGCGATGGAAACAGAAGGCTTTTTATCACAGGACAAGAAATCAGCCCTCAAAAACTTAACCGGCAGAAAATATTTTTTTGAAAAAATCCCTAAGCCCCGGGGTCACAATTTCAGCAAAAATCTGACTTTTGGCAATTCACTCAAAAATGGTGCCAACCGCTTGCAAACGCTCCCCTGAAAGCTTTGGCGATGGAAACAGAAGGCTTTTTATCACAGGACAAGAAATCAGCCCTCAAAAACTTAACCGGCAGAAAATATTTTTTTGAAAAAATCCCTAAGCCCCGGGGTCACAATTTCAGCAAAAATCTGACTTTTGGCAGTTCACTCAAAAATGGTGCCAAAAGCTTGAAAATGCTCCCCTGAAAGGTTTGGCACTCGAAACAGAAGGCTTTTTATCACAGGACAAGAAATCAGCCCTCAAAAACTTAACCGGCAGAAAATATTTTTTTGAAAAAATCCCTAAGCCCCGGGGTCACAATTTCAGCAAAAATCTGACTTTTGGCAGTTCACTCAAAAATGGTGCCAACCGGTTGCAAATGCTCACCTGAAAGCTTTGGCGATGGAAACAGAAGGCTTTTTATCACAGGACAAGAAATCAGCCCTCAAAAACTTAACCGGCAGAAAATATTTTTTTGAAAAAATCCCTAAGCCCCGGGGTCACAATTTCGGCAAAAATCTGACTTTTGGCAGTTCACTCAAAAATGGTGCCAACCGCTTGCAAATGCTCACCTGAAAGCTTTGGCGATGGAAACAGAAGGCTTTTTATCACAGGACAAGAAATCAGCCCTCAAAAACTTAACCGGCAGAAAATATTTTTTTGAAAAAATCCCTAAGCCCCAGGGTCACAATTTCAGCAAAAATCTGACTTTTGGCAGTTCACTCAAAAATGGTGCCAACCGCTTGCAAATGCTCACCTGAAAGCTTTGGCGACGGAAACAGAAGGCTTTTTATCACAGGACAAGAAATCAGCCCTCAAAAACTTAACCGGCAGAAAATATTTTTTTGAAAAAATCCCTAAGCCCCGGGGTCACAATTTCAGCAAAAATCTGACTTTTGGCAGTTCACTCAAAAATGGTGCCAACCGCTTGCAAATTCTCCCCTGAAAGGTTTGGCACGCGAAACAGAAGGCTTTTTATCACAGGACAAGAAATCAGCCCTCAAAAACTTAACCGGCAGAAAATATGTTTTTGAAAAAATCCCTAAGCCCCGGGGTCACAATTTCAGCAAAAATCTGACTTTTGGCAGTTCACTCAAAAATGGTGCCCAAAAGCTTGAAAATGCTCCCCTGAAAGGTTTGGCACTCGAAACAGAAGGCTTTTTATCACAGGACAAGAAATCAGCCCTCAAAAACTTAACCGGCAGAAAATATTTTTTTGAAAAAATCCCTAAGCCCCGGGGTCACAATTTCAGCAAAAATCTGACTTTTGGCAGTTCACTCCAAAAAGGTGCCAACCGCTTGCAAATGCTCACCTGAAAGCTTTGGCGATGGAAAGAAGGCTTTTTATCACAGGACAAGAAATCAGCCCTCAAAAACTTAACCGGCAGAAAATATTTTTTTGAAAAAATCCCTAAGCCCCGGGGTCACAATTTCAGCAAAAATCTGACTTTTGGCAGTTCACTCAAAAATGGTGCCAACCGCTTGCAAATGCTCCCCTGAAAGGTTTGGCACGCGAAACAGAAGGCTTTTTATCACAGGACAAGAAATCAGCCCTCAAAAACTTAACCGGCAGAAAATATTTTTTTGAAAAAATCCCTAAGCCCCGGGGTCACAATTTCAGCAAAAATCTGACTTTTGGCAGTTCACTCAAAAATTGTGCCAAAAGCTTGAAAATGCTCCCCTGAAAGGTTTGGCAAACGAAACAGAAGGCTTTTTATCACAGGACAAGAAATCAGCCCTCAAAAACTTAACCGGCAGAAAATATTTTTTTGAAAAAATCCCTAAGCCCCGGGGTCACAATTTCAGAAAAAATCTGACTTTTGGCAGTTCACTCAAAAATGGTGCCAACCGCTTGCAAATGCTCACCTGAAAGCTTTGGCGATGGAAACAGAAGGCTTTTTATCACAGGACAAGAAATCAGCCCTCAAAAACTTAACCGGCAGAAAATATTTTTTTGAAAAAATCCCTAAGCCCCGGGGTCACAATTTCAGCAAAAATCTGACTTTTGGCAATTCACTCAAAAATGGTGCCAACCGCTTGCAAACGCTCCCCTGAAAGCTTTGGCGATGGAAACAGAAGGCTTTTTATCACAGGACAAGAAATCAGCCCTCAAAAACTTAACCGGCAGAAAATATTTTTTTGAAAAAATCCCTAAGCCCCGGGGTCACAATTTCAGCAAAAATCTGACTTTTGGCAGTTCACTCAAAAATGGTGCCAAAAGCTTGAAAATGCTCCCCTGAAAGGTTTGGCACTCGAAACAGAAGGCTTTTTATCACAGGACAAGAAATCAGCCCTCAAAAACTTAACCGGCAGAAAATATTTTTTTGAAAAAATCCCTAAGCCCCGGGGTCACAATTTCAGCAAAAATCTGACTTTTGGCAGTTCACTCAAAAATGGTGCCAACCGGTTGCAAATGCTCACCTGAAAGCTTTGGCGATGGAAACAGAAGGCTTTTTATCACAGGACAAGAAATCAGCCCTCAAAAACTTAACCGGCAGAAAATATTTTTTTGAAAAAATCCCTAAGCCCCGGGGTCACAATTTCAGCAAAAATCTGACTTTTAGCAATTCACTCAAAAATGGTGCCAACCGCTTGAAAATGCTCCCCTGAAAGGTTTGGCACTCGAAACAGAAGGCTTTTTATCACAGGACAAGAAATCAGCCCTCAAAAACTTAACCGGCAGAAAATATTTTTTTGAAAAAATCCCTAAGCCCCGGGGTCACAATTTCAGCAAAAATCTGACTTTTGGCAGTTCACTCAAAAATGGTGCCAACCGCTTGCAAATTCTCCCCTGAAAGGTTTGGCACGCGAAACAGAAGGCTTTTTATCACAGGACAAGAAATCAGCCCTCAAAAACTTAACCGGCAGAAAATATTTTTTTGAAAAAATCCCTAAGCCCCGGGGTCACAATTTCAGCAAAAATCTGACTTTTGGCAGTTCACTCAAAAATGGTGCCAAAAGCTTGAAAATGCTCCCCTGAAAGGTATGGCACTCGAAACAGAAGGCTTTTTATCACAGGACAAGAAATCAGCCCTCAAAAACTTAACCGGCAGAAAATTTTTTTTGAAAAAATCCCTAAGCCCCGGGGTCACAATTTCAGCAAAAATCTGACTTTTGGCAGTTCACTCAAAAATGGTGCCAACTGGTTGCAAATGCTCACCTGAAAGCTTTGGCGATGGAAACAGAAGGCTTTTTATCACAGGACAAGAAATCAGCCCTCAAAAACTTAACCGGCAGAAAATATTTTTTTTGAAAAAATCCCTAAGCCCCGGGGTCACAATTTCAGCAAAAATCTGACTTTTGGCAGTTCACTCAAAAATGGTGCCAACCGCTTGCAAATGCTCACCTGAAAGCTTTGGCGATGGAAACAGAAGGCTTTTTATCACAGGACAAGAAATCAGCCCTCAAAAACTTAACCGGCAGAAAATATTTTTTTGAAAAAATCCCTAAGCCCCGGGGTCACAATTTCAGCAAAAATCTGACTTTTGGCAGTTCACTCAAAAATGGTGCCAACCGCTTGCAAATGCTCCCCTGAAAGGTTTGGCACGCGAAACAGAAGGCTTTTTATCACAGGACAAGAAATCAGCCCTCAAAAACTTAACCGGCAGAAATTTTTTTTTGAAAAAATCCCTAAGCCCCGGGGTCACAATTTCAGCAAAAATCTGACTTTTGGCAGTTCACTCAAAAATTGTGCCAAAAGCTTGAAAATGCTCCCCTGAAAGGTTTGGCAAACGAAACAGAAGGCTTTTTATCACAGGACAAGAAATCAGCCCTCAAAAACTTAACCGGCAGAAAATATTTTTTTGAAAAAATCCCTAAGCCCCGGGGTCACAATTTCAGAAAAAATCTGACTTTTGGCAGTTCACTCAAAAATGGTGCCAACCGGTTGCAAATGCTCACCTGAAAGCTTTGGCGATGGAAACAGAAGGCTTTTTATCACAGGACAAGAAATCAGCCCTCAAAAACTTAACCGGCAGAAAATATTTTTTTGAAAAAATCCCTAAGCCCCGGGGTCACAATTTCAGCAAAAATCTGACTTTTGGCAATTCACTCAAAAATGGTGCCAACCGCTTGCAAACGCTCCCCTGAAAGCTTTGGCGATGGAAACAGAAGGCTTTTTATCACAGGACAAGAAATCAGCCCTCAAAAACTTAACCGGCAGAAAATATTTTTTTGAAAAAATCCCTAAGCCCCGGGGTCACAATTTCAGCAAAAATCTGACTTTTGGCAGTTCACTCAAAAATGGTGCCAAAAGCTTGAAAATGCTCCCCTGAAAGGTTTGGCACTCGAAACAGAAGGCTTTTTATCACAGGACAAGAAATCAGCCCTCAAAAACTTAACCGGCAGAAAATATTTTTTTGAAAAAATCCCTAAGCCCCGGGGTCACAATTTCAGCAAAAATCTGACTTTTGGCAGTTCACTCAAAAATGGTGCCAACCGGTTGCAAATGCTCACCTGAAAGCTTTGGCGATGGAAACAGAAGGCTTTTTATCACAGGACAAGAAATCAGCCCTCAAAAACTTAACCGGCAGAAAATATTTTTTTGAAAAAATCCCTAAGCCCCGGGGTCACAATTTCGGCAAAAATCTGACTTTTGGCAGTTCACTCAAAAATGGTGCCAACCGCTTGCAAATGCTCACCTGAAAGCTTTGGCGATGGAAACAGAAGGCTTTTTATCACAGGACAAGAAATCAGCCCTCAAAAACTTAACCGGCAGAAAATATTTTTTTGAAAAAATCCCTAAGCCCCAGGGTCACAATTTCAGCAAAAATCTGACTTTTGGCAGTTCACTCAAAAATGGTGCCAACCGCTTGCAAATGCTCACCTGAAAGCTTTGGCGACGGAAACAGAAGGCTTTTTATCACAGGACAAGAAATCAGCCCTCAAAAACTTAACCGGCAGAAAATATTTTTTTGAAAAAATCCCTAAGCCCCGGGGTCACAATTTCAGCAAAAATCTGACTTTTGGCAGTTCACTCAAAAATGGTGCCAACCGCTTGCAAATTCTCCCCTGAAAGGTTTGGCACGCGAAACAGAAGGCTTTTTATCACAGGACAAGAAATCAGCCCTCAAAAACTTAACCGGCAGAAAATATGTTTTTGAAAAAATCCCTAAGCCCCGGGGTCACAATTTCAGCAAAAATCTGACTTTTGGCAGTTCACTCAAAAATGGTGCCCAAAAGCTTGAAAATGCTCCCCTGAAAGGTTTGGCACTCGAAACAGAAGGCTTTTTATCACAGGACAAGAAATCAGCCCTCAAAAACTTAACCGGCAGAAAATATTTTTTTGAAAAAATCCCTAAGCCCCGGGGTCACAATTTCAGCAAAAATCTGACTTTTGGCAGTTCACTCCAAAAAGGTGCCAACCGCTTGCAAATGCTCACCTGAAAGCTTTGGCGATGGAAAGAAGGCTTTTTATCACAGGACAAGAAATCAGCCCTCAAAAACTTAACCGGCAGAAAATATTTTTTTGAAAAAATCCCTAAGCCCCGGGGTCACAATTTCAGCAAAAATCTGACTTTTGGCAGTTCACTCAAAAATGGTGCCAACCGCTTGCAAATGCTCCCCTGAAAGGTTTGGCACGCGAAACAGAAGGCTTTTTATCACAGGACAAGAAATCAGCCCTCAAAAACTTAACCGGCAGAAAATATTTTTTTGAAAAAATCCCTAAGCCCCGGGGTCACAATTTCAGCAAAAATCTGACTTTTGGCAGTTCACTCAAAAATTGTGCCAAAAGCTTGAAAATGCTCCCCTGAAAGGTTTGGCAAACGAAACAGAAGGCTTTTTATCACAGGACAAGAAATCAGCCCTCAAAAACTTAACCGGCAGAAAATATTTTTTTGAAAAAATCCCTAAGCCCCGGGGTCACAATTTCAGAAAAAATCTGACTTTTGGCAGTTCACTCAAAAATGGTGCCAACCGCTTGCAAATGCTCACCTGAAAGCTTTGGCGATGGAAACAGAAGGCTTTTTATCACAGGACAAGAAATCAGCCCTCAAAAACTTAACCGGCAGAAAATATTTTTTTGAAAAAATCCCTAAGCCCCGGGGTCACAATTTCAGCAAAAATCTGACTTTTGGCAATTCACTCAAAAATGGTGCCAACCGCTTGCAAACGCTCCCCTGAAAGCTTTGGCGATGGAAACAGAAGGCTTTTTATCACAGGACAAGAAATCAGCCCTCAAAAACTTAACCGGCAGAAAATATTTTTTTGAAAAAATCCCTAAGCCCCGGGGTCACAATTTCAGCAAAAATCTGACTTTTGGCAGTTCACTCAAAAATGGTGCCAAAAGCTTGAAAATGCTCCCCTGAAAGGTTTGGCACTCGAAACAGAAGGCTTTTTATCACAGGACAAGAAATCAGCCCTCAAAAACTTAACCGGCAGAAAATATTTTTTTGAAAAAATCCCTAAGCCCCGGGGTCACAATTTCAGCAAAAATCTGACTTTTGGCAGTTCACTCAAAAATGGTGCCAACCGGTTGCAAATGCTCACCTGAAAGCTTTGGCGATGGAAACAGAAGGCTTTTTATCACAGGACAAGAAATCAGCCCTCAAAAACTTAACCGGCAGAAAATATTTTTTTGAAAAAATCCCTAAGCCCCGGGGTCACAATTTCAGCAAAAATCTGACTTTTAGCAATTCACTCAAAAATGGTGCCAACCGCTTGAAAATGCTCCCCTGAAAGGTTTGGCACTCGAAACAGAAGGCTTTTTATCACAGGACAAGAAATCAGCCCTCAAAAACTTAACCGGCAGAAAATATTTTTTTGAAAAAATCCCTAAGCCCCGGGGTCACAATTTCAGCAAAAATCTGACTTTTGGCAGTTCACTCAAAAATGGTGCCAACCGCTTGCAAATTCTCCCCTGAAAGGTTTGGCACGCGAAACAGAAGGCTTTTTATCACAGGACAAGAAATCAGCCCTCAAAAACTTAACCGGCAGAAAATATTTTTTTGAAAAAATCCCTAAGCCCCGGGGTCACAATTTCAGCAAAAATCTGACTTTTGGCAGTTCACTCAAAAATGGTGCCAAAAGCTTGAAAATGCTCCCCTGAAAGGTATGGCACTCGAAACAGAAGGCTTTTTATCACAGGACAAGAAATCAGCCCTCAAAAACTTAACCGGCAGAAAATTTTTTTTGAAAAAATCCCTAAGCCCCGGGGTCACAATTTCAGCAAAAATCTGACTTTTGGCAGTTCACTCAAAAATGGTGCCAACTGGTTGCAAATGCTCACCTGAAAGCTTTGGCGATGGAAACAGAAGGCTTTTTATCACAGGACAAGAAATCAGCCCTCAAAAACTTAACCGGCAGAAAATATTTTTTTTGAAAAAATCCCTAAGCCCCGGGGTCACAATTTCAGCAAAAATCTGACTTTTGGCAGTTCACTCAAAAATGGTGCCAACCGCTTGCAAATGCTCACCTGAAAGTTTTGGCGATGGAAACAGAAGGCTTTTTATCACAGGACAAGAAATCAGCCCTCAAAAACTTAACCGGCAGAAAATATTTTTTTGAAAAAATCCCTAAGCCCCAGGGTCACAATTTCAGCAAAAATCTGACTTTTGGCAGTTCACTCAAAAATGGTGCCCAAAAGCTTGAAAATGCTCCCCTGAAAGGTTTGGCACTCGAAACAGAAGGCTTTTTATCACAGGACAAGAAATCAGCCCTCAAAAACTTAACCGGCAGAAAATATTTTTTTGAAAAAATCCCTAAGCCCCGGGGTCACAATTTCAGAAAAAATCTGACTTTTGGCAGGTCACTCAAAAAAGGTGCCAACCGCTTGCAAATGCTCACCTGAAAGCTTTGGCGATGGAAACAGAAGGCTTTTTATCACAGGACAAGAAATCAGCCCTCAAAAACTTAACCGGCAGAAAATATTTTTTTGAAAAAATCTCTAAGCCCCGGGGTCACAATTTCAGCAAAAATCTGACTTTTGGCAGTTCACTCAAAAACGGTGCCAACCGGTTGCAAATGCTCCCCTGAAAGCTTTGGCGATGGAAACAGAAGGCTTTTTATCACAGGACAAGAAATCAGCCCTCAAAAACTTAACCGGCAGAAAATATTTTTTTGAAAAAATCCCTAAGCCCCGGGGTCACAATTTCAGCAAAAATCTGACTTTTGGCAGTTCACTCAAAAATGGTGCCAACCGCTTGCAAATGCTCCCCTGAAAGGTTTGGCACGCGAAACAGAATGCTTTTTATCACAGGACAAGAAATCAGCCCTCAAAAACTTAACCGGCAGAAAATATTTTTTTGAAAAAATCCCTAAGCCCCGGGGTCACAATTTCAGCAAAAATCTAACTTTTGGCAGTTCACTCTTAAATGGTGCCAAAAGCTTGAAAATGCTCCCCTGAAAGGTTTGGCACTCGAAACAGAAGGCTTTTTATCACAGGACAAGAAATCAGCCCTCAAAAACTTAACCGGCAGAAAATATTTTTTTGAAAAAATCCCTAAGCCCCGGGGTCACAATTTCAGCAAAAATCTGACTTTTGGCAGTTCACTCAAAAATGGTGCCAACCGCTTGCAAATGCTCCCCTGAAAGGTTTGGCACGCGAAACAGAAGGCTTTTTATCACAGGACAAGAAATCAGCCCTCAAAAACTTAACCGGCAGAAAATATTTTTTTGAAAAAATCCCTAAGCCCCGGGGTCACAATTTCAGCAAAAATCTGACTTTTGGCAGTTCACTCAAAAATTGTGCCAAAAGCTTGAAAATGCTCCCCTGAAAGGTTTGGCAAACGAAACAGAAGGCTTTTTATCACAGGACAAGAAATCAGCCCTCAAAAACTTAACCGGCAGAAAATATTTTTTTGAAAAAATCCCTAAGCCCCGGGGTCACAATTTCAGAAAAAATCTGACTTTTGGCAGTTCACTCAAAAATGGTGCCAACCGCTTGCAAATGCTCACCTGAAAGCTTTGGCGATGGAAACAGAAGGCTTTTTATCACAGGACAAGAAATCAGCCCTCAAAAACTTAACCGGCAGAAAATATTTTTTTGAAAAAATCCCTAAGCCCCGGGGTCACAATTTCAGCAAAAATCTGACTTTTGGCAATTCACTCAAAAATGGTGCCAACCGCTTGCAAACGCTCCCCTGAAAACTTTGGCGATGGAAACAGAAGGCTTTTTATCACAGGACAAGAAATCAGCCCTCAAAAACTTAACCGGCAGAAAATATTTTTTTGAAAAAATCCCTAAGCCCCGGGGTCACAATTTCAGCAAAAATCTGACTTTTGGCAGTTCACTCAAAAATGGTGCCAAAAGCTTGAAAATGCTCCCCTGAAAGGTTTGGCACTCGAAACAGAAGGCTTTTTATCACAGGACAAGAAATCAGCCCTCAAAAACTTAACCGGCAGAAAATATTTTTTTGAAAAAATCCCTAAGCCCCGGGGTCACAATTTCAGCAAAAATCTGACTTTTGGCAGTTCACTCAAAAATGGTGCCAACCGGTTGCAAATGCTCACCTGAAAGCTTTGGCGATGGAAACAGAAGGCTTTTTATCACAGGACAAGAAATCAGCCCTCAAAAACTTAACCGGCAGAAAATATTTTTTTGAAAAAATCCCTAAGCCCCGGGGTCACAATTTCAGCAAAAATCTGACTTTTGGCAGTTCACTCAAAAATGGTGCCAACCGCTTGAAAATGCTCCCCTGAAAGGTTTGGCACTCGAAACAGAAGGCTTTTTATCACAGGACAAGAAATCAGCCCTCAAAAACTTAACCGGCAGAAAATATTTTTTTGAAAAAATCCCTAAGCCCCGGGGTCACAATTTCAGCAAAAATCTGACTTTTAGCAATTCACTCAAAAATGGTGCCAACCGCTTGAAAATGCTCCCCTGAAAGGTTTGGCACTCGAAACAGAAGGCTTTTTATCACAGGACAAGAAATCAGCCCTCAAAAACTTAACCGGCAGAAAATATTTTTTTGAAAAAATCCCTAAGCCCCGGGGTCACAATTTCAGCAAAAATCTGACTTTTGGCAGTTCACTCAAAAATGGTGCCAACCGCTTGCAAATTCTCCCCTGAAAGGTTTGGCACGCGAAACAGAAGGCTTTTTATCACAGGACAAGAAATCAGCCCTCAAAAACTTAACCGGCAGAAAATATTTTTTTGAAAAAATCCCTAAGCCCCGGGGTCACAATTTCAGCAAAAATCTGACTTTTGGCAGTTCACTCAAAAATGGTGCCAAAAGCTTGAAAATGCTCCCCTGAAAGGTATGGCACTCGAAACAGAAGGCTTTTTATCACAGGACAAGAAATCAGCCCTCAAAAACTTAACCGGCAGAAATTTTTTTTTGAAAAAATCCCTAAGCCCCGGGGTCACAATTTCAGCAAAAATCTGACTTTTGGCAGTTCACTCAAAAATGGTGCCAACTGGTTGCAAATGCTCACCTGAAAGCTTTGGCGATGGAAACAGAAGGCTTTTTATCACAGGACAAGAAATCAGCCCTCAAAAACTTAACCGGCAGAAAATATTTTTTTTGAAAAAATCCCTAAGCCCCGGGGTCACAATTTCAGCAAAAATCTGACTTTTGGCAGTTCACTCAAAAATGGTGCCAACCGCTTGCAAATGCTCACCTGAAAGTTTTGGCGATGGAAACAGAAGGCTTTTTATCACAGGACAAGAAATCAGCCCTCAAAAACTTAACCGGCAGAAAATATTTTTTTGAAAAAATCCCTAAGCCCCAGGGTCACAATTTCAGCAAAAATCTGACTTTTGGCAGTTCACTCAAAAATGGTGCCCAAAAGCTTGAAAATGCTCCCCTGAAAGGTTTGGCACTCGAAACAGAAGGCTTTTTATCACAGGACAAGAAATCAGCCCTCAAAAACTTAACCGGCAGAAAATATTTTTTTGAAAAAATCCCTAAGCCCCGGGGTCACAATTTCAGAAAAAATCTGACTTTTGGCAGGTCACTCAAAAAAGGTGCCAACCGCTTGCAAATGCTCACCTGAAAGCTTTGGCGATGGAAACAGAAGGCTTTTTATCACAGGACAAGAAATCAGCCCTCAAAAACTTAACCGGCAGAAAATATTTTTTTGAAAAAATCTCTAAGCCCCGGGGTCACAATTTCAGCAAAAATCTGACTTTTGGCAGTTCACTCAAAAACGGTGCCAACCGGTTGCAAATGCTCCCCTGAAAGCTTTGGCGATGGAAACAGAAGGCTTTTTATCACAGGACAAGAAATCAGCCCTCAAAAACTTAACCGGCAGAAAATATTTTTTTGAAAAAATCCCTAAGCCCCGGGGTCACAATTTCAGCAAAAATCTGACTTTTGGCAGTTCACTCAAAAATGGTGCCAACCGCTTGCAAATGCTCCCCTGAAAGGTTTGGCACGCGAAACAGAATGCTTTTTATCACAGGACAAGAAATCAGCCCTCAAAAACTTAACCGGCAGAAAATATTTTTTTGAAAAAATCCCTAAGCCCCGGGGTCACAATTTCAGCAAAAATCTAACTTTTGGCAGTTCACTCTTAAATGGTGCCAAAAGCTTGAAAATGCTCCCCTGAAAGGTTTGGCACTCGAAACAGAAGGCTTTTTATCACAGGACAAGAAATCAGCCCTCAAAAACTTAACCGGCAGAAAATATTTTTTTGAAAAAATCCCTAAGCCCCGGGGTCACAATTTCAGCAAAAATCTGACTTTTGGCAGTTCACTCAAAAATGGTGCCAACCGGTTGCAAATGCTCACCTGAAAGCTTTGGCGATGGAAACAGAAGGCTTTTTATCACAGGACAAGAAATCAGCCCTCAAAAACTTAACCGGCAGAAAATATTTTTTTTGAAAAAATCCCTAAGCCCCGGGGTCACAATTTCAGCAAAAATCTGACTTTTGGCAGTTCACTCAAAAATGGTGCCAACCGCTTGCAAATGCTCACCTGAAAGCTTTGGTGATGGAAACAGAAGGCTTTTTATCACAGGACAAGAAATCAGCCCTCAAAAACTTAACCGGCAGAAAATATTTTTTTGAAAAAATCCCTAAGCCCCAGGGTCACAATTTCAGCAAAAATCTGACTTTTGGCAGTTCACTCAAAAATGGTGCCAACCGCTTGCAAATGCTCACCTGAAAGCTTTGGCGATCGAAACAGATGGCTTTTTATCACAGGACAAGAAATCAGCCCTCAAAAACTTAACCGGCAGAAAATATTTTTTTGAAAAAATCCCTAAGCCCCGGGGTCACAATTTCAGCAAAAATCTGACTTTTGGCAGTTCACTCAAAAAAGGTGCCAACCGCTTGCAAATGCTCACCTGAAAGCTTTGGCGATGGAAACAGAAGGCTTTTTATCACAGGACAAGAAATCAGCCCTCAAAAACTTAACCGGCAGAAAATATTTTTTTGAAAAAATCCCTAAGCCCCAGGGTCACAATTTCAGCAAAAATCTGACTTTTGGCAGTTCACTCAAAAATGGTGCCAACCGCTTGCAAATGCTCACCTGAAAGCTTTGGCGATGGAAACAGATGGCTTTTTATCACAGGACAAGAAATCAGCCCTCAAAAACTTAACCGGCAGAAAATATTTTTTTGAAAAAATCCCTAAGCCCCGGGGTCACAATTTCAGCAAAAATCTGACTTTTGGCAGTTCACTCAAAAAAGGTGCCAACCGCTTGCAAATGCTCACCTGAAAGCTTTGGCGATGGAAACAGAAGGCTTTTTATCACAGGACAAGAAATCAGCCCTCAAAAACTTAACCGGCAGAAAATATTTTTTTGAAAAAATCCCTAAGCCCCGGGGTCACAATTTCAGCAAAAATCTGACTTTTAGCAATTCACTCAAAAATGGTGCCAACCGCTTGCAAACGCTCCCCTGAAAGCTTTGGCGATGGAAACAGAAGGCTTTTTATCACAGGACAAGAAATCAGCCCTCAAAAACTTAACCGGCAGAAAATATTTTTTTGAAAAAATCACAATTTCAGCAAAAATCTGACTTTTGGCAGTTCACTCAAAAATGGTGCCAAAAGCTTGAAAATGCTCCCCTGAAAGGTTTGGCACTCGAAACAGAAGGCTTTTTATCACAGGACAAGAAATCAGCCCTCAAAAACTTAACCGGCAGAAAATATTTTTTTGAAAAAATCCCTAAGCCCCGGGGTCACAATTTCAGCAAAAATCTGACTTTTGGCAGTTCACTCAAAAAAGGTGCCAACCGCTTGCAAATGCTCACCTGAAAGCTTTGGCGATGGAAACAGAAGGCTTTTTATCACAGGACAAGAAATCAGCCCTCAAAAACTTAACCGGCAAAAAATATTTTTTTGAAAAAATCCCTAAGCCCCGGGGTCACAATTTCAGCAAAAATCTGACTTTTGGCAGTTCACTCAAAAATGGTGCCAACCGGTTGCAAATGCTCAACTGAAAGCTTTGTCGATGGAAACAGAAGGCTTTTTATCACAGGACAAGAAATCAGCCCTCAAAAACTAAACCGGCAGAAAATATTTTTTTGAAAAAATCCCTAAGCCCCGGGGTCACAATTTCAGAAAAAATCTGACTTTTGGCAGTTCACTCAAAAATGGTGCCAACCGCTTGCAAATGCTCACCTGAAAGCTTTGGCGATGGAAACAAAAGGCTTTTTATCACAGGACAAGAAATCAGCCCTCAAAAACTTAACCGGCAGAAAATATTTTTTTGAAAAAATCCCTAAGCCCCGGGGTCACAATTTCAGCAAAAATCTGACTTTTGGCAGTTCACTCAAAAATGGTGCCAACCGCTTGCAAATGCTCCCCTGAAAGGTTTGGCACGCGAAACAGAAGGCTTTTTATCACAGGACAAGAAATCAGCCCTCAAAAACTTAACCGGCAGAAAATATTTTTTTGAAAAAATCCCTAAGCCCCGGGGTCACAATTTCAGCAAAAATCTGACTTTTGGCAGTTCACTCAAAAATGGTGCCAACCGCTTGCAAATGCTCCCCTGAAAGCTTTGGCACGCGAAACAGAAGGCTTTTTATCACAGGACAAGAAATCAGCCCTCAAAAACTTAACCGGCAGAAAATATTTTTTTGAAAAAATCCCTAAGCCCCGGGGTCACAATTTCAGAAACAATCTGACTTTTGGCAGTTCACTCAAAAATGGTGCCAACCGCTTGCAAATGCTCACCTGAGAGCTTTGGCGATGGAAACAGAAGGCTTTTTATCACAGGACAAGAAATCAGCCCTCAAAAACTTAACCGGCAGAAAATATTTTTTTGAAAAAATCCCTAAGCCCCGGGGTCACAATTTCAGAAAAAATCTGACTTTTGGCAGTTCACTCAAAAATGGTGCCAACCGCTTGCAAATGCTCACCTGAAAGCTTTGGCGATGGAAACAGAAGGCTTCTTATCACAGGACAAGAAATCAGCCCTCAAAAACTTAACCGGCAGAAAATATTTTTTTGAAAAAATCCCTAAGCCCCGGGGTCACAATTTCAGCAAAAATCTGACTTTTGGCAGTTCACTCAAACATGGTGGCAACCGCTTGCAAATGCTCACGTGAAAGCTTTGGCGATGGAAACAGAAGGCTTTTTATCACAGGACAAGAAATCAGCCCTCAAAAATTTAACCGGCAGAAAATATTTTTTTGAAAAAATCCCTAAGCCCCGGGGTCACAATTTCAGCAAAAATCTGACTTTTGGCAGTTCACTCAAAAATGGTGCCAACCGGTTGCAAATGCTCACCTGAAAGCTTTGGCGATGGAAACAGAAGGCTTTTTATCACAGGACAAGAAATCAGCCCTCAAAAACTTAACCGGCAGAAAATATTTTTTTGAAAAAATCCCTAAGCCCCGGGGTCACAATTTCAGAAAAAATCTGACTTTTGGCAGGTCACTCAAAAATGGTGCCAACCGCTTGCAAATGCTCACCTGAAAGCTTTGGCGATGGAAACAGAAGGCTTTTTATCACAGGACAAGAAATCAGCCCTCAAAAATTTAACCGGCAGAAAATATTTTTTTGAAAAAATCCCTAAGCCCCGGGGTCACAATTTCAGCAAAAATCTGACTTTTGGCAGTTCACTCAAAAATGGTGCCAAAAGCTTGAAAATGCTCCCCTGAAAGCTTTGGCGATGGAAACAGAAGGCTTTTTATCACAGGACAAGAAATCAGCCCTCAAAAACTTAACCGGCAGAAAATATTTTTTTGAAAAAATCCCTAAGCCCCGGGGTCACAATTTCAGCAAAAATCTGACTTTTGGCAATTCACTCAAAAATGGTGCCAAAAGCTTGAAAATGCTCCCCTGAAAGGTTTGGCACTCGAAACAGAAGGCTTTTTATCACAGGACAAGAAATCAGCCCTCAAAAACTTAACCGGCAGAAAATATTTTTTTGAAAAAATCCCTAAGCCCCGGGGTCACAATTTCAGAAAAAATCTGACTTTTGGCAGTTCACTCAAAAATGGTGCCAACCGCTTGCAAATGCTAACCTGAAAGCTTTGGCGATGGAAACAGAAGGCTTTTTATCACAGGACAAGAAATCAGCCCTCAAAAACTTAACCGGCAGAAAATATTTTTTTTAAAAAATCCCTAAGCCCCGGGGTCACAATTTCAGAAAAAATCTGACTTTTGGCAGTTCACTCAAAAATGGTGCCAATCGCTTGCAAATGCTCCCCTGAAAGGTTTGGAACGCGAAACAGAAGGCTTTTTATCACAGGACAAGAAATCAGCCCTCAAAAACTTAACCGGCAGAAAATATTTTTTTGAAAAAATCCCTAAGCCCCGGGGTCACAATTTCAGAAACAATCTGACTTTTGGCAGTTCACTCAAAAATGGTGCCAACCGCTTGCAAATGCTCACCTGAAAGCTTTGGCGATGGAAACAGAAGGCTTTTTATCACAGGACAAGAAATCAGCCCTCAAAAACTTAACCGGCAGAAAATATTTTTTTGAAAAAATCCCTAAGCCCCGGGGTCACAATTTCAGCAAAAATGTGACTTTTGGCAGTTCACTCAAAAATTGTGCCAACCGCTTGCAAATGCTCACCTGAAAGCTTTGGCGATGGAAACAGAAGGCTTCTTATCACAGGACAAGAAATCAGCCCTCAAAAACTTAACCGGCAGAAAATATTTTTTTGAAAAAATCCCTAAGCCCCGGGGTCACAATTTCAGCAAAAATCTGACTTTTGGCAGTTCACTCAAACATGGTGGCAACCGCTTGCAAATGCTCACGTGAAAGCTTTGGCGATGGAAACAGAAGGCTTTTTATCACAGGACAAGAAATCAGCCCTCAAAAATTTAACCGGCAGAAAATATTTTTTTGAAAAAATCCCTAAGCCCCGGGGTCACAATTTCAGCAAAAATCTGACTTTTGGCAGTTCACTCAAAAATGGTGCCAACCGGTTGCAAATGCTCACCTGAAAGCTTTGGCGATGGAAACAGAAGGCTTTTTATCACAGGACAAGAAATCAGCCCTCAAAAACTTAACCGGCAGAAAATATTTTTTTGAAAAAATCCCTAAGCCCCGGGGTCACAATTTCAGCAAAAATCTGACTTTTGGCAGGTCACTCAAAAATGGTGCCAACCGCTTGCAAATGCTCACCTGAAAGCTTTGGCGATGGAAACAGAAGGCTTTTTATCACAGGACAAGAAATCAGCCCTCAAAAATTTAACCGGCAGAAAATATTTTTTTGAAAAAATCCCTAAGCCCCGGGGTCACAATTTCAGCAAAAATCTGACTTTTGGCAGTTCACTCAAAAATGGTGCCAAAAGCTTGAAAATGCTCCCCTGAAAGCTTTGGCGATGGAAACAGAAGGCTTTTTATCACAGGACAAGAAATCAGCCCTCAAAAACTTAACCGGCAGAAAATATTTTTTTGAAAAAATCCCTAAGCCCCGGGGTCACAATTTCAGAAAAAATCTGACTTTTGGCAGTTCACTCAAAAATGGTGCCAACCGCTTGCAAATGCTCCCCTGAAAGCTTTGGCGATGGAAACAGAAGGCTTTTTATCACAGGACAAGAAATCAGCCCTCAAAAACTTAACCGGCAGAAAATATTTTTTTGAAAAAATCCCTAAGCCCCGGGGTCACAATTTCAGAAAAAATCTGACTTTTGGCAGTTCACTCAAAAATGGTGCCAACCGCTTGCAAATGCTCCCCTGAAAGGTTTGGCACTCGAAACAGAAGGCTTTTTATCACAGGACAAGAAATCAGCCCTCAAAAACTTAACCGGCAGAAAATCTTTTTTTGAAAAAATCCCTAAGCCCCGTCACAATTTCAGCAAAAATCTGACTTTTGGCAGTTCACTCAAAAATGGTGCCAACCGCTTGCAAATGCTCACCTGAAAGGTTTGGCCCTCGAAACAGAAGGCTTTTTATCACAGGACTAGAAATCAGCCCTCAAAAACTTAACCGGCAGAAAATCTGTTTTTGAAAAAATCCCTAAGCCCCGGGGTCACAATTTCAGAAAAAAATCTGACTTTTGGCAGTTCACTCAAAAATGGTGCCAACCGCTTGCAAATGCTCACCTGAAAGCTTTGGCACGCGAAACAGAAGGCTTTTTATCACAGGACAAGAAATCAGCCCTCAAAAACTTAACCGGCAGAAAATATTTTTTTGAAAAAATCCCTAAGCCCCGGGGTCACAATTTCAGCAAAAATCTGACTTTTGGCAATTCACTCAAAAATGGTGCCAAAAGCTTGAAAATGCTCCCTTGAAAGGTTTGGCACTCGAAACAGAAGGCTTTTTATCACAGGACAAGAAATCAGCCCTCAAAAACTTAACCGGCAGAAAATCTTTTTCTGAAAAAATCCCTAAGCCCCGGGGTCACAATTTCAGAAAAAATCTGACTTTTGGCAGTTCAATCAAAAATGGTGCCAAAAGCTTGAAAATGCTTCCCTGAAAGCTTTGGCTATGGAAACAGTAGGCTTTTTATCACAGGACAAGAAATCAGCCCTCAAAAATTTAACCGGCAGAAAATATTTTTTTGAAAAAATCCCTAAGCCCCGGGGTCACAATTTCAGCAAAAATCTGACTTTTGGCAGTTCACTCAAAAATGGTGCCAACCGCTTGCAAATGCTCCCCTGAAAGGTTTGGCACACGAAACAGAAGGCTTTTTATCACAGGACAAGAAATCAGCCCTCAAAAACTTAACCGGCAGAAAATATTTTTTGGAAAAAGCCCTAAGCCCCGGGGTCACAATTTCAGCAAAAATCTGACTTTTGGCAGTTCACTCAAAAATGGTGCCAACCGCTTGCAAATGCTCCCCTGAAAGGTTTGGCACTCGAAACAGAAGGCTTTTTATCACAGGACAAGAAATCAGCCCTCAAAAACTTAACCGGCAGAAAATATTTTTTTGAAAAAATCCCTAAGCCCCGGGGTCACAATTTCAGCAAAAATCTGACTTTTGGCAATTCACTCAAAAATGGTGCCAAAAGCTTGAAAATGCTCCCCTGAAAGGTTTGGCACTCGAAACAGAAGGCTTTTTATCACAGGACAATAAATCAGCCCTCAAAAACTTAACCGGCAGAAAATATTTTTTGGAAAAAATCCCTAAGCCCCGGGGTCACAATTTCAGAAAAAATCTGACTTTGGCAGTTCACTCAAAAATGGTGCCAACCGCTTGCAAATGCTCACCTGAAAGCTTTGGCACTCGAAACAGAAGGCTTTTTATCACAGGACAAGAAATCAGCCCTCAAAAACTTAACCGGCAGAAAATATTTTTTTGAAAAAATCCCTAAGCCCCGGGGTCACAATTTCAGAAAAAATCTGACTTTTGGCAGTTCACTCAAAAATGGTGCCAACCGCTTGCAAATGCTAACCTGAAAGCTTTGGCGATGGAAACAGAAGGCTTTTTATCACAGGACAAGAAATCAGCCCTCAAAAACTTAACCGGCAGAAAATATTTTTTTGAAAAAATCCCTAAGCCCCGGGGTCACAATTTCAGAAAAAATCTGACTTTTGGCAGTTCACTCAAAAATGGTGCCAAAAGCTTGAAAATGCTCCCCTGAAAGGTTTGGCACGCGAAACAGAAGGCTTTTTATCACAGGACAAGAAATCAGCCCTCAAAAACTTAACCGGCAGAAAATATTTTTTTGAAAAAATCCCTAAGCCCCGGGGTCACAATTTCAGCAAAAATCTGACTTTTGGCAGTTCACTCAAACATGGTGCCAACCGCTTGCAAATGCTCACCTGAAAGCTTTGGCGATGGAAACAGAAGGCTTTTTATCACAGGACAAGAAATCAGCCCTCAAAAACTTAACCGGCAGAAAATATTTTTTTGAAAAAATCCCTAAGCCCCGGGGTCACAATTTCAGCAAAAATCTGACTTTTGGCAGTTCACTCAAAAATGGTGCCAACCGGTTGCAAATGCTCACCTGAAAGCTTTGGCGATGGAAACAGAAGGCTTTTTATCACAGGACAAGAAATCAGCCCTCAAAAACTTAACCGGCAGAAAATATTTTTTTGAAAAAATCCCTAAGCCCCGGGGTCACAATTTCAGAAAAAAACTGACTTTTGGCAGTTCACTCAAAAATGGTGCCAAAAGCTTGAAAATGCTCCCCTGAAAGGTTTGGCACTCGAAACCGAAGGCTTTTTATCACAGGACAAGAAATCAGCCCTCAAAAACTTAACCGGCAGAAAATATTTTTTTGAAAAAATCCCTAAGCCCCGGGGTCACAATTTCAGCAAAAATCTGACTTTTGGCAGTTCACTCAAAAATGGTGCCAACCGCTTGCAAATGCTCACCTGAAATCTTTGGCGATGGAAACAGAAGGCTTTTTATCACAGGACAAGAAATCAGCCCTCAAAAACTTAACCGGCAGAAAATATTTTTTTGAAAAAATCCCTAAGCCCCGGGGTCACAATTTCAGCAAAAATCTGACTTTTGGCAGTTCACTCAAAAATGGTGCCAACCGCTTGCAAATGCTCACCTGAAAGCTTTGGAACGCGAAACAGAAGGCTTTTTATCACAGGACAAGAAATCAGCCCTCAAAAACTTAACCGGCAGAAAATATTTTTTTGAAAAAATCCCTAAGCCCCGGGGTCACAATTTCAGCAAAAATCTGACTTTTGGCAATTCACTCAAAAATGGTGCCAAAAGCTTGAAAATGCTCCCCTGAAAGGTTTGGCACTCGAAACAGAAGGCTTTTTATCACAGGACAAGAAATCAGCCCTCAAAAACTTAACCGGCAGAAAATATTTTTTTAAAAAATCCCTAAGCCCCGGGGTCACAATTTCAGCAAAAATCTGACTTTTGGCAGTTCACTCAAAAATGGTGCCAACCGCTTGCAAATGCTCACCTGAAAGCTTTGGAACGCGAAACAGAAGGCTTTTTATCACAGGACAAGAAATCAGCCCTCAAAAACTTAACCGGCAGAAAATATTTTTTTGAAAAAATCCCTAAGCCCCGGGGTCACAATTTCAGCAAAAATCTGACTTTTGGCAATTCACTCAAAAATGGTGCCAAAAGCTTGAAAATGCTCCCCTGAAAGGTTTGGCACTCGAAACAGAAGGCTTTTTATCACAGGACAAGAAATCAGCCCTCAAAAACTTAACCGGCAGAAAATATTTTTTTAAAAAATCCCTAAGCCCCGGGGTCACAATTTCAGAAAAAATCTGACTTTTGGCAGTTCATTCAAAAATGGTGCCAACCGCTTGCAAATGCTCACCTGAAAGCTTTGGCACTCGAAACAGAAGGCTTTTTATCACAGGACAAGAAATCAGCCCTCAAAAACTTAACCGGCAGAAAATATTTTTTTGAAAAAATCCCTAAGCCCCGGGGTCACAATTTCAGCAAAAATCTGACTTTTGGCAGTTCACTCAAACATGGTGGCAACCGCTTGCAAATGCTCACGTGAAAGCTTTGGCGATGGAAACAGAAGGCTTTTTATCACAGGACAAGAAATCAGCCCTCAAAAATTTAACCGGCAGAAAATATTTTTTTGAAAAAATCCCTAAGCCCCGGGGTCACAATTTCAGCAAAAATCTGACTTTTGGCAGTTCACTCAAAAATGGTGCCAACCGGTTGCAAATGCTCACCTGAAAGCTTTGGCGATGGAAACAGAAGGCTTTTTATCACAGGACAAGAAATCAGCCCTCAAAAACTTAACCGGCAGAAAATATTTTTTTGAAAAAATCCCTAAGCCCCGGGGTCACAATTTCAGCAAAAATCTGACTTTTGGCAGGTTACTCAAAAATGGTGCCAACCGCTTGCAAATGCTCACCTGAAAGCTTTGGCGATGGAAACAGAAGGCTTTTTATCACAGGACAAGAAATCAGCCCTCAAAAATTTAACCGGCAGAAAATATTTTTTTAAAAAAAATCCCTAAGCCCCGGGGTCACAATTTCAGCAAAAATCTGACTTTTGGCAGTTCACTCAAAAATGGTGCCAAAAGCTTGAAAATGCTCCCCTGAAAGCTTTGGCGATGGAAACAGAAGGCTTTTTATCACAGGACAAGAAATCAGCCCTCAAAAACTTAACCGGCAGAAAATATTTTTTTGAAAAAATCCCTAAGCCCCGGGGTCACAATTTCAGAAAAAATCTGACTTTTGGCAGTTCACTCAAAAATGGTGCCAAAAGCTTGAAAATGCTCCCCTGAAAGCTTTGGCGATGGAAACAGAAGGCTTTTTATCACAGGACAAGAAATCAGCCCTCAAAAACTTAACCGGCAGAAAATATTTTTTTGAAAAAATCCCTAAGCCCCGGGGTCACAATTTCAGCAAAAATCTGACTTTTGGCAGTTCACTCAAAAATGGTGCCAACCGCTTGCAAATGCTCACCTGAAAGCTTTGGCGATGGAAACAGAAGGCTTCTTATCACAGGACAAGAAATCAGCCCTCAAAAACTTAACCGGCAGAAAATATTTTTTTGAAAAAATCCCTAAGCCCCGGGGTCACAATTTCAGCAAAAATCTGACTTTTGGCAGTTCACTCAAACATGGTGGCAACCGCTTGCAAATGCTCACGTGAAAGGTTTGGCGATGGAAACAGAAGGCTTTTTATCACAGGACAAGAAATCAGCCCTCAAAAATTTAACCGGCAGAAAATATTTTTTTGAAAAAATCCCTAAGCCCCGGGGTCACAATTTCAGCAAAAATCTGACTTTTGGCAGTTCACTCAAAAATGGTGCCAACCGGTTGCAAATGCTCACCTGAAAGCTTTGGCGATGGAAACAGAAGGCTTTTTATCACAGGACAAGAAATCAGCCCTCAAAAACTTAACCGGCAGAAAATATTTTTTTGAAAAAATCCCTAAGCCCCGGGGTCACAATTTCAGCAAAAATCTGACTTTTGGCAGGTCACTCAAAAATGGTGCCAACCGCTTGCAAATGCTCACCTGAAAGCTTTGGCGATGGAAACAGAAGGCTTTTTATCACAGGACAAGAAATCAGCCCTCAAAAATTTAACCGGCAGAAAATATTTTTTTGAAAAAACCCCTAAGCCCCGGGGTCACAATTTCAGCAAAAATCTGACTTTTGGCAGTTCACTCAAAAATGGTGCCAAAAGCTTGAAAATGCTCCCCTGAAAGCTTTGGCGATGGAAACAGAAGGCTTTTTATCACAGGACAAGAAATCAGCCCTCAAAAACTTAACCGGCAGAAAATATTTTTTTGAAAAAATCCCTAAGCCCCGGGGTCACAATTTCAGCAAAAATCTGACTTTTGGCAATTCACTCAAAAATGGTGCCAAAAGCTTGAAAATGCTCCCCTGAAAGGTTTGGCACTCGAAACAGAAGGCTTTTTATCACAGGACAAGAAATCAGCCCTCAAAAACTTAACCGGCAGAAAATATTTTTTTAAAAAATCCCTAAGCCCCGGGGTCACAATTTCAGAAAAAATCTGACTTTTGGCAGTTCATTCAAAAATGGTGCCAACCGCTTGCAAATGCTCACCTGAAAGCTTTGGCACTCGAAACAGAAGGCTTTTTATCACAGGACAAGAAATCAGCCCTCAAAAACTTAACCGGCAGAAAATATTTTTTTGAAAAAATCCCTATGCCCCGGGGTCACAATTTCAGAAAAAATCTGACTTTTGGCAGTTCACTCAAAAATGGTGCCAACCGCTTGCAAATGCTAACCTGAAAGCTTTGGCGATGGAAACAGAAGGCTTTTTATCACAGGACAAGAAATTAGCCCTCAAAAACTTAACCGGCAGAAAATATTTTTTTGAAAAAATCCCTAAGCCCCGGGGTCACAATTTCAGAAAAAATCTGACTTTTGGCAGTTCACTCAAAAATGGTGCCAATCGCTTGCAAATGCTCCCCTGAAAGGTTTGGAACGCGAAACAGAAGGCTTTTTATCACAGGACAAGAAATCAGCCCTCAAAAATTTAACCGGCAGAAAATATTTTTTTGAAAAAATCCCTAAGCCCCGGGGTCACAATTTCAGCAAAAATCTGACTTTTGGCAGTTCACTCAAAAATGGTGCCAAAAGCTTGAAAATGCTCCCCTGAAAGCTTTGGCGATGGAAACAGAAGGCTTTTTATCACAGGACAAGAAATCAGCCCTCAAAAACTTAACCGGCAGAAAATATTTTTTTGAAAAAATCCCTAAGCCCCGGGGTCACAATTTCAGAAAAAATCTGACTTTTGGCAGTTCACTCAAAAATGGTGCCAACCGCTTGCAAATGCTCCCCTGAAAGCTTTGGCGATGGAAACAGAAGGCTTTTTATCACAGGACAAGAAATCAGCCCCCAAAAACTTAACCGGCAGAAAATATTTTTTTGAAAAAATCCCTAAGCCCCGGGGTCACAATTTCAGCAAAAATCTGACTTTTGGCAGTTCACTCAAAAAAGGTGCCAACCGCTTGCAAATGCTCACCTGAAAGCTTTGGCACGCGAAACAGAAGGCTTTTTATCACAGGACAAGAAATCAGCCCTCAAAAACTTAACCGGCAGAAAATATTTTTTTGAAAAAATCCCTAAGCCCCGGGGTCACAATTTCAGCAAAAATCTGACTTTTGGCAATTCACTCAAAAATGGTGCCAAAAGCTTGAAAATGCTCCCCTGAAAGGTTTGGCACTCGAAACAGAAGGCTTTTTATCACAGGACAAGAAATCAGCCCTCAAAAACTTAACCGGCAGAAAATATTTTTTTGAAAAAATCCCTAAGCCCCGGGGTCACAATTTCAGAAAAATTCTGATTTTGGCAGTTCACTCAAAAATGGTGCCAACCGCTTGCAAATGCTCCCCTGAAAGGTTTGGCACTCGAAACAGAAGGCTTTTCATCACAGGACAAGAAATCAGCCCTCAAAAACTTAACCGGCAGAAAATATTTTTTTGAAAAAATCCCTAAGCCCCGGGGTCACAATTTCAGAAAAAATCTGACTTTTGGCAGTTCACTCAAAAATGGTGCCAACCGCTTGCAAATGCTCACCTGAAAGCTTTGGCGATGGAAACAGAAGGCTTTTTATCACAGGACAAGAAATCAGCCCTCAAAAACTTAACCGTCAGAAAATATTTTTTTGAAAAAATCCCTAAGCCCCGGGGTCACAATTTCAGAAAAAATCTGACTTTTGGCAGTTCACTCAAAAATGGTGCCAACCGCTTGCAAATGCTCCCCTGAAAGGTTTGGCACGCGAAACAGAAGGCTTTTTATCACAGGACAAGAAATCAGCCCTCAAAAACTTAACCGGCAGAAAATATTTTTTTGAAAAAATCCCTAAGCCCCGGGGTCACAATTTCAGCAAAAATCTGACTTTTGGCAGTTCACTCAAAAATGGTGCCAACCGCTTGAAAATGCTCCCCTGAAAGGTTTGGCACACGAAACAGAAGGCTTTTTTATCACAGGACAAGAAATCAGCCCTCAAAAACTTAACCGGCAGAAAATATTTTTTTGAAAAAATCCCTAAGCCCCGGGGTCACAATTTCAGCAAAAATCTGACTTTTGGCAGTTCACTCAAAAATGGTGCCAACCGCTTGCAAATGCTCACCTGAAAGCTTTGGCGATGGAAACAGAAGGCTTCTTATCACAGGACAAGAAATCAGCCCTCAAAAACTTAACCGGCAGAAAATATTTTTTTGAAAAAATCCCTAAGCCCCGGGGTCACAATTTCAGCAAAAATCTGACTTTTGGCAGTTCACTCAAACATGGTGGCAACCGCTTGCAAATGCTCACGTGAAAGGTTTGGCGATGGAAACAGAAGGCTTTTTATCACAGGACAAGAAATCAGCCCTCAAAAATTTAACCGGCAGAAAATATTTTTTTGAAAAAATCCCTAAGCCCCGGGGTCACAATTTCAGCAAAAATCTGACTTTTGGCAGTTCACTCAAAAATGGTGCCAACCGGTTGCAAATGCTCACCTGAAAGCTTTGGCGATGGAAACAGAAGGCTTTTTATCACAGGACAAGAAATCAGCCCTCAAAAACTTAACCGGCAGAAAATATTTTTTTGAAAAAATCCCTAAGCCCCGGGGTCACAATTTCAGCAAAAATCTGACTTTTGGCAGGTCACTCAAAAATGGTGCCAACCGCTTGCAAATGCTCACCTGAAAGCTTTGGCGATGGAAACAGAAGGCTTTTTATCACAGGACAAGAAATCAGCCCTCAAAAATTTAACCGGCAGAAAATATTTTTTTGAAAAAACCCCTAAGCCCCGGGGTCACAATTTCAGCAAAAATCTGACTTTTGGCAGTTCACTCAAAAATGGTGCCAAAAGCTTGAAAATGCTCCCCTGAAAGCTTTGGCGATGGAAACAGAAGGCTTTTTATCACAGGACAAGAAATCAGCCCTCAAAAACTTAACCGGCAGAAAATATTTTTTTGAAAAAATCCCTAAGCCCCGGGGTCACAATTTCAGCAAAAATCTGACTTTTGGCAATTCACTCAAAAATGGTGCCAAAAGCTTGAAAATGCTCCCCTGAAAGGTTTGGCACTCGAAACAGAAGGCTTTTTATCACAGGACAAGAAATCAGCCCTCAAAAACTTAACCGGCAGAAAATATTTTTTTAAAAAATCCCTAAGCCCCGGGGTCACAATTTCAGAAAAAATCTGACTTTTGGCAGTTCATTCAAAAATGGTGCCAACCGCTTGCAAATGCTCACCTGAAAGCTTTGGCACTCGAAACAGAAGGCTTTTTATCACAGGACAAGAAATCAGCCCTCAAAAACTTAACCGGCAGAAAATATTTTTTTGAAAAAATCCCTATGCCCCGGGGTCACAATTTCAGAAAAAATCTGACTTTTGGCAGTTCACTCAAAAATGGTGCCAACCGCTTGCAAATGCTAACCTGAAAGCTTTGGCGATGGAAACAGAAGGCTTTTTATCACAGGACAAGAAATTAGCCCTCAAAAACTTAACCGGCAGAAAATATTTTTTTGAAAAAATCCCTAAGCCCCGGGGTCACAATTTCAGAAAAAATCTGACTTTTGGCAGTTCACTCAAAAATGGTGCCAATCGCTTGCAAATGCTCCCCTGAAAGGTTTGGAACGCGAAACAGAAGGCTTTTTATCACAGGACAAGAAATCAGCCCTCAAAAATTTAACCGGCAGAAAATATTTTTTTGAAAAAATCCCTAAGCCCCGGGGTCACAATTTCAGCAAAAATCTGACTTTTGGCAGTTCACTCAAAAATGGTGCCAAAAGCTTGAAAATGCTCCCCTGAAAGCTTTGGCGATGGAAACAGAAGGCTTTTTATCACAGGACAAGAAATCAGCCCTCAAAAACTTAACCGGCAGAAAATATTTTTTTGAAAAAATCCCTAAGCCCCGGGGTCACAATTTCAGAAAAAATCTGACTTTTGGCAGTTCACTCAAAAATGGTGCCAACCGCTTGCAAATGCTCCCCTGAAAGCTTTGGCGATGGAAACAGAAGGCTTTTTATCACAGGACAAGAAATCAGCCCCCAAAAACTTAACCGGCAGAAAATATTTTTTTGAAAAAATCCCTAAGCCCCGGGGTCACAATTTCAGCAAAAATCTGACTTTTGGCAGTTCACTCAAAAAAGGTGCCAACCGCTTGCAAATGCTCACCTGAAAGCTTTGGCACGCGAAACAGAAGGCTTTTTATCACAGGACAAGAAATCAGCCCTCAAAAACTTAACCGGCAGAAAATATTTTTTTGAAAAAATCCCTAAGCCCCGGGGTCACAATTTCAGCAAAAATCTGACTTTTGGCAATTCACTCAAAAATGGTGCCAAAAGCTTGAAAATGCTCCCCTGAAAGGTTTGGCACTCGAAACAGAAGGCTTTTTATCACAGGACAAGAAATCAGCCCTCAAAAACTTAACCGGCAGAAAATATTTTTTTGAAAAAATCCCTAAGCCCCGGGGTCACAATTTCAGAAAAATTCTGATTTTGGCAGTTCACTCAAAAATGGTGCCAACCGCTTGCAAATGCTCCCCTGAAAGGTTTGGCACTCGAAACAGAAGGCTTTTCATCACAGGACAAGAAATCAGCCCTCAAAAACTTAACCGGCAGAAAATATTTTTTTGAAAAAATCCCTAAGCCCCGGGGTCACAATTTCAGAAAAAATCTGACTTTTGGCAGTTCACTCAAAAATGGTGCCAACCGCTTGCAAATGCTCACCTGAAAGCTTTGGCGATGGAAACAGAAGGCTTTTTATCACAGGACAAGAAATCAGCCCTCAAAAACTTAACCGTCAGAAAATATTTTTTTGAAAAAATCCCTAAGCCCCGGGGTCACAATTTCAGAAAAAATCTGACTTTTGGCAGTTCACTCAAAAATGGTGCCAACCGCTTGCAAATGCTCCCCTGAAAGGTTTGGCACGCGAAACAGAAGGCTTTTTATCACAGGACAAGAAATCAGCCCTCAAAAACTTAACCGGCAGAAAATATTTTTTTGAAAAAATCCCTAAGCCCCGGGGTCACAATTTCAGCAAAAATCTGACTTTTGGCAGTTCACTCAAAAATGGTGCCAACCGCTTGAAAATGCTCCCCTGAAAGGTTTGGCACACGAAACAGAAGGCTTTTTTATCACAGGACAAGAAATCAGCCCTCAAAAACTTAACCGGCAGAAAATATTTTTTGGAAAAAGCCCTAAGCCCCGGGGTCACAATTTCAGCAAAAATCTGACTTTTGGCAGTTCACTCAAAAATGGTGCCAACCGCTTGCAAATGCTCCCCTGAAAGGTTTGGCACTCGAAACAGAAGGCTTTTTATCACAGGACAAGAAATCAGCCCTCAAAAATTTAACCGGCAGAAAATATTTTTTTGAAAAAATCCCTAAGCCCCGGGGTCACAATTTCAGCAAAAATCTGACTTTTGGCAATTCACTCAGAAATGGTGCCAAAAGCTTGAAAATGCTCCCCTGAAAGGTTTGGCACTCGAAACAGAAGGCTTTTTATCACAGGACAATAAATCAGCCCTCAAAAACTTAACCGGCAGAAAATATTTTTTGGAAAAAATCCCTAAGCCCCGGGGTCACAATTTCAGAAAAAATCTGACTTTGGCAGTTCACTCAAAAATGGTGCCAACCGCTTGCAAATGCTCACCTGAAAGCTTTGGCACGCGAAACAGAAGGCTTTTTATCACAGGACAAGAAATCAGCCCTCAAAAACTTAACCGGCAGAAAATATTTTTTTGAAAAAATCCCTAAGCCCCGGGGTCACAATTTCAGAAAAAATCTGACTTTTGGCAGTTCACTCAAAAATGGTGCCAAAAGCTTGAAAATGCTCCCCTGAAAGGTTTGGCACGCGAAACAGAAGGCTTTTTATCACAGGACAAGAAATCAGCCCTCAAAAACTTAACCGGCAGAAAATATTTTTTTGAAAAAATCCCTAAGCCCCGGGGTCACAATTTCAGCAAAAATCTGACTTTTGGCAGTTCACTCAAAAATGGTGCCAACCGCTTGCAAATGCTCACCTGAAAGCTTTGGCGATGGAAACAGAAGGCTTTTTATCACAGGACAAGAAATCAGCCCTCAAAAATTTAACCGGCAGAAAATATTTTTTTGAAAAAATCCCTAAGCCCCGGGGTCACAATTTCAGCAAAAATCTGACTTTTGGCAGTTCACTCAAAAATGGTGCCAACCGCTTGCAAATGCTCACCTGAAAGCTTTGGCGATGGAAACAGAAGGCTTTTTATCACAGGACAAGAAATCAGCCCTCAAAAACTTAACCGGCAGAAAATATTTTTTTGAAAAAATCCCTAAGCCCCGGGGTCACAATTTCAGCAAAAATCTGACTTTTGGCAGTTCACTCAAAAATGGTGCCAACCGCTTGCAAATGCTCCCCTGAAAGCTTTGGCGATGGAAACAGAAGGCTTTTTATCACAGGACAAGAAATCAGCCCTCAAAAACTTAACCGGCAGAAAATATTTTTTTGAAAAAATCCCTAAGCCCCGGGGTCACAATTTCAGCAAAAATCTGACTTTTGGCAGTTCACTCAAAAATGGTGCCAACCACTTGCAAATGCTCACCTGAAAGCTTTGGCGATGGAAACAGAAGGCTTTTTATCACAGGACAAGAAATCAGCCCTCAAAAACTTAACCGGCAGAAAATATTTTTTTGAAAAAATCCCTAAGCCCCGGGGTCACAATTTCAGCAAAAATCTGACTTTTGGCAGTTCACTCAAAAAAGGTGCCAACCGCTTGCAAATGCTCACCTGAAAGCTTTGGCACTCGAAACAGAAGGCTTTTTATCACAGGACAAGAAATCAGCCCTCAAAAACTTAACCGGCAGAAAATATTTTTTGGAAAAAGCCCTAAGCCCCGGGGTCACAATTTCAGCAAAAATCTGACTTTTGGCAGTTCACTCAAAAATGGTGCCAACCGCTTGCAAATGCTCCCCTGAAAGGTTTGGCACTCGAAACAGAAGGCTTTTTATCACAGGACAAGAAATCAGCCCTCAAAAATTTAACCGGCAGAAAATATTTTTTTGAAAAAATCCCTAAGCCCCGGGGTCACAATTTCAGCAAAAATCTGACTTTTGGCAATTCACTCAGAAATGGTGCCAAAAGCTTGAAAATGCTCCCCTGAAAGGTTTGGCACTCGAAACAGAAGGCTTTTTATCACAGGACAATAAATCAGCCCTCAAAAACTTAACCGGCAGAAAATATTTTTTGGAAAAAATCCCTAAGCCCCGGGGTCACAATTTCAGAAAAAATCTGACTTTGGCAGTTCACTCAAAAATGGTGCCAACCGCTTGCAAATGCTCACCTGAAAGCTTTGGCACGCGAAACAGAAGGCTTTTTATCACAGGACAAGAAATCAGCCCTCAAAAACTTAACCGGCAGAAAATATTTTTTTGAAAAAATCCCTAAGCCCCGGGGTCACAATTTCAGAAAAAATCTGACTTTTGGCAGTTCACTCAAAAATGGTGCCAAAAGCTTGAAAATGCTCCCCTGAAAGGTTTGGCACGCGAAACAGAAGGCTTTTTATCACAGGACAAGAAATCAGCCCTCAAAAACTTAACCGGCAGAAAATATTTTTTTGAAAAAATCCCTAAGCCCCGGGGTCACAATTTCAGCAAAAATCTGACTTTTGGCAGTTCACTCAAAAATGGTGCCAACCGCTTGCAAATGCTCACCTGAAAGCTTTGGCGATGGAAACAGAAGGCTTTTTATCACAGGACAAGAAATCAGCCCTCAAAAATTTAACCGGCAGAAAATATTTTTTTGAAAAAATCCCTAAGCCCCGGGGTCACAATTTCAGCAAAAATCTGACTTTTGGCAGTTCACTCAAAAATGGTGCCAACCGCTTGCAAATGCTCACCTGAAAGCTTTGGCGATGGAAACAGAAGGCTTTTTATCACAGGACAAGAAATCAGCCCTCAAAAACTTAACCGGCAGAAAATATTTTTTTGAAAAAATCCCTAAGCCCCGGGGTCACAATTTCAGCAAAAATCTGACTTTTGGCAGTTCACTCAAAAATGGTGCCAACCGCTTGCAAATGCTCCCCTGAAAGCTTTGGCGATGGAAACAGAAGGCTTTTTATCACAGGACAAGAAATCAGCCCTCAAAAACTTAACCGGCAGAAAATATTTTTTTGAAAAAATCCCTAAGCCCCGGGGTCACAATTTCAGCAAAAATCTGACTTTTGGCAGTTCACTCAAAAATGGTGCCAACCACTTGCAAATGCTCACCTGAAAGCTTTGGCGATGGAAACAGAAGGCTTTTTATCACAGGACAAGAAATCAGCCCTCAAAAACTTAACCGGCAGAAAATATTTTTTTGAAAAAATCCCTAAGCCCCGGGGTCACAATTTCAGCAAAAATCTGACTTTTGGCAGTTCACTCAAAAAAGGTGCCAACCGCTTGCAAATGCTCACCTGAAAGCTTTGGCACTCGAAACAGAAGGCTTTTTATCACAGGACAAGAAATCAGCCCTCAAAAACTTAACCGGCAGAAAATATTTTTTTGAAAACATCCCTAAGCCCCGGGGTCACAATTTCAGCAAAAATCTGACTTTTGGCAGTTCACTCAAAAATGGTGCCAACCGCTTGCAAATGCTCACCTGAAAGCTTTGGCGATGGAAACAGAAGGCTTTTTATCACAGGACAAGAAATCAGCCCTCAAAAACTTAACCGGCAGAAAATATTTTTTTGAAAAAATCCCTAAGCCCCGGGGTCACAATTTCAGCAAAAATCTGACTTTTGGCAGTTCACTCAAAAATGGTGCCAACCGCTTGCAAATGTTCACCTGAAAGCTTTGGCGATTGAAACAGAAGGCTTTTTATCACAGGACAAGAAATCAGCCCTCAAAAACTTAACCGGCAGAAAATATTTTTTTGAAAAAATCCCTAAGCCCCGGGGTCACAATTTCAGCAAAAATCTGACTTTTGGCAGTTCACTCAAAAATGGTGCCAACCGCTTGCAAATGCTCACCTGAAAGCTTTGGCGATGGAAACAGAAGGCTTTTTATCACAGGACAAGAAATCAGCCCTCAAAAATTTAACCGGCAGAAAATATTTTTTTGAAAAAATCCCTAAGCCCCGGGGTCACAATTTCAGCAAAAATCTGACTTTTGGCAGTTCACTCAAAAATGGTGCCAACCGCTTGCAAATGCTCACCTGAAAGCTTTGGCGATGGAAACAGAAGGCTTTTTATCACAGGACAAGAAATCAGCCCTCAAAAACTTAACCGGCAGAAAATATTTTTTTGAAAAAATCCCTAAGCCCCGGGGTCACAATTTCAGCAAAAATCTGACTTTTGGCAGTTCACTCAAAAATGGTGCCAACCGCTTGCAAATGCTCCCCTGAAAGCTTTGGCGATGGAAACAGAAGGCTTTTTATCACAGGACAAGAAATCAGCCCTCAAAAACTTAACCGGCAGAAAATATTTTTTTGAAAAAATCCCTAAGCCCCGGGGTCACAATTTCAGCAAAAATCTGACTTTTGGCAGTTCACTCAAAAATGGTGCCAACCACTTGCAAATGCTCACCTGAAAGCTTTGGCGATGGAAACAGAAGGCTTTTTATCACAGGACAAGAAATCAGCCCTCAAAAACTTAACCGGCAGAAAATATTTTTTTGAAAAAATCCCTAAGCCCCGGGGTCACAATTTCAGCAAAAATCTGACTTTTGGCAGTTCACTCAAAAAAGGTGCCAACCGCTTGCAAATGCTCACCTGAAAGCTTTGGCACTCGAAACAGAAGGCTTTTTATCACAGGACAAGAAATCAGCCCTCAAAAACTTAACCGGCAGAAAATATTTTTTTGAAAACATCCCTAAGCCCCGGGGTCACAATTTCAGCAAAAATCTGACTTTTGGCAGTTCACTCAAAAATGGTGCCAACCGCTTGCAAATGCTCACCTGAAAGCTTTGGCACGCGAAACAGAAGGCTTTTTATCACAGGACAAGAAATCAGCCCTCAAAAACTTAACCGGCAGAAAATATTTTTTTGAAAAAATCCCTAAGCCCCGGGGTCACAATTTCAGAAAAAATCTGACTTTTGGCAGTTCACTCAAAAATGGTGCCAACCGGTTGCAAATGCTCCCTTGAAAGGTTTGGCACTCGAAACAGAAGGCTTTTTATCACAGGGCAAGAAATCAGCCCTCAAAAACTTAACCGGCAGAAAATATTCTTCTGAAAAAATCCCTAAGCCCCGGGGTCACAATTTCAGAAAAAATCTGACTTTTGGCAGTTCACTCAAAAATGGTGCCAACCGCTTGCAAATGCTCACCTGAAAGCTTTGGCACGCGAAACAGAAGGCTTTTTATCACAGGACAAGAAATCAGCCCTCAAAAACTTAACCGGCAGAAAATATTTTTTTGAAAAAATCCCTAAGCCCCGGGGTCACAATTTCAGAAAAAATCTGACTTTTGGCAGTTCACTCAAACATGGTGGCAACCGCTTGCAAATGCTCACGTGAAAGGTTTGGCACTCGAAACAGAAGGCTTTTTATCACAGGGCAAGAAATCAGCCCTCAAAAACTTAACCGGCAGAAAATATTCTTTTGAAAAAATCCCTAAGCCCCGGGGTCACAATTTCAGAAAAAATCTGACTTTTGGCAGTTCACTCAAAAATGGTGCCAACCGCTTGCAAATGCTCACCTGAAAGCTTTGGCACGCGAAACAGAAGGCTTTTTATCACAGGACAAGAAATCAGCCCTCAAAAACTTAACTGGCAGAAAATATTTTTTTGAAAAAATCCCTAAGCCCCGGGGTCACAATTTCAGCAAAAATCTGACTTTTGGCAGTTCACTCAAAAATGGTGCCAACCGGTTGCAAATGCTCCCCTGAAAGGTTTGGCACTCGAAACAGAAGGCTTTTTATCACAGGACAAGAAATCAGCCCTCAAAAACTTAACCGGCAGAAAATATTTTTTTGAAAAAATCCCTAAGCCCCGGGGTCACAATTTCAGAAAAAATCTGACTTTTGGCAGTTCACTCAAAAATGGTGCCAACCGCTTGCAAATGCTCACCTGAAAGCTTTGGCACTCGAAACAGAAGGCTTTTTATCACAGGACAAGAAATCAGCCCTCAAAAACTTAACCGGCAGAAAATATTTTTTTGAAAAAATCCCTAAGCCCCGGGGTCACAATTTCAGCAAAAATCTGACTTTTGGCAGTTCACTCAAAAATGGTGCCAAAAGCTTGAAAATGCTCCCCTGAAAGGTTTGGCACTCGAAACAGAAGGCTTTTTATCACAGGACAAGAAATCAGCCCTCAAAAACTTAACCGGCAGAAAATATTTTTTTGAAAAAATCCCTAAGCCCCGGGGTCACAATTTCAGAAAAAATCTGACTTTTGGCAGTTCACTCAAAAATGGTGCCAAAAGCTTGAAAATGCTCCCCTGAAAGGTTTGGCACTCGAAACAGAAGGCTTTTTATCACAGGACAAGAAATCAGCCCTCAAAAACTTAACCGGCTGAAAATATTTTTTTGAAAAAATCCCTAAGCCCCGGGGTCACAATTTCAGCAAAAATCTGACTTTTGGAAGTTCACTCAAAAATGGTGCCAACCGCTTGAAAATGCTCACCTGAAAGCTTTGGCGATGGAAACAGAAGGCTTTTTATCACAGGACAAGAAATCAGCCCTCAAAAACTTAACCGGCAGAAAATATTTTTTTGAAAAAATCCCTAAGCCCCGGGGTCACAATTTCAGAAAAAATCTGACTTTTGGCAGTTCACTCAAAAATGGTGCCAACCGGTTGCAAATGCTCACCTGAAAGCTTTGGCGATGGAAACAGAAGGCTTTTTATCACAGGACAAGAAATCAGCCCTCAAAAACTTAACCGGCAGAAAATATTTTTTTGAAAAAATCCCTAAGCCCCGGGGTCACAATTTCAGAAAAAATCTGACTTTTGGCAGTTCACTCAAAAATGGTGCCAAAAGCTTGAAAATGCTCCCCTGAAAGGTTTGGCACTCGAAACAGAAGGCTTTTTATCACAGGACAAGAAATCAGCCCTCAAAAACTTAACCGGCAGAAAATATTTTTTTGGAAAAATCCCTAAGCCCCGGGGTCACAATTTCAGCAAAAATCTGACTTTTGGCAGTTCACTCAAAAATGGTGCCAACCGCTTGCAAATGCTCCCCTGAAAGCTTTGGCGATGGAAACAGAAGGCTTTTTATCACAGGACAAGAAATCAGCCCTCAAAAACTTAACCGGCAGAAAATATTTTTTTGAAAAAATCCCTAAGCCCCGGGGTCACAATTTCAGAAAAAATCTGACTTTTGGCAGTTCACTCAAAAATGGTGCCAAAAGCTTGAAAATGCTCCCCTGAAAGGTTTGGCACTCGAAACAGAAGGCTTTTTATAACAGGACAAGAAATCAGCCCTCAAAAACTTAACCGGCTGAGAATATTTTTTTGAAAAAATCCCTAAGCCCCGGGGTCACAATTTCAGCAAAAATCTGACTTTTGGAAGTTCACTCAAAAATGGTGCCAACCGCTTGAAAATGCTCACCTGAAAGCTTTGGCGATGGAAACAGAAGGCTTTTTATCACAGGACAAGAAATCAGCCCTCAAAAACTTAACCGGCAGAAAATATTTTTTTGAAAAAATCCCTAAGCCCCGGGGTCACAATTTCAGCAAAAATCTGACTTTTGGCAGTTCACTCAAAAATGGTGCCAACCGCTTGCAAATGCTCACCTGAAAGCTTTGGCGATGGAAACAGAAGGCTTTTTATCACAGGACAAGAAATCAGCCCTCAAAAACTTAACCGGCAGAAAATATTTTTTTGAAAAAATCCCTAAGCCCCGGGGTCACAATTTCAGCAAAAATCTGACTTTTGGCAGTTCACTCAAAAATGGTGCCAACCGCTTGCAAATGCTCACCTGAAAGCTTTGGCGATGGAAACAGAAGGCTTTTTATCACAGGACAAGAAATCAGCCCTCAAAAACTTAACTGGCAGAAAATATTTTTTTGAAAAAATCCCTAAGCCCCGGGGTCACAATTGCAGCAAAAATCTGACTTTTGGCAGTTCACTCAAAAATGGTGCCAACCGCTTGCAAATGCTCCCCTGAAAGGTTTGGCACGCGAAACAGAAGGCTTTTTATCACAGGACAAGAAATCAGCCCTCAAAAACTTATCGGGCAGAAAATATTTTTTTGAAAAAATCCCTAAGCCCCGGGGTCACAATTTCAGAAAAAATCTGACTTTTGGCAGTTCACTCAAAAATGGTGCCAACCGCTTGCAAATGCTCCCCTGAAAGGTTTGGCACGCGAAACAGAAGGCTTTTTATCACAGGACAAGAAATCAGCCCTCAAAAACTTAACCGGCAGAAAATATTTTTTTGAAAAAATCCCTAAGCCCCGGGGTCACAATTTCAGCAAAAATCTGACTTTTGGCAGTTCACTCAAAAATGGTGCCAACCGGTTGCAAATGCTCCCCTGAAAGCTTTGGCGATGGAAACAGAAGGCTTTTTATCACAGGACAAGAAATCAGCCCTCAAAAACTTAACCGGCAGAAAATATTTTTTTGAAAAAATCCCTAAGCCCCGGGGTCACAATTTCAGCAAAAATCTGACTTTTGGGAGTTCACTCAAAAATGGTGCCAACCGCTTGCAAATGCTCACCTGAAAGCTTTGGCGATGGAAACAGAAGGCTTTTTATCACAGGACAAGAAATCAGCCCTCAAAAACTTAACCGGCAGAAAATATTTTTTTGAAAAAATCCCTAAGCCCCGGGGTCACAATTGCAGCAAAAATCTGACTTTTGGCAGTTCACTCAAAAATGGTGCCAACCGCTTGCAAATGCTCACCTGAAAGCTTTGGCGATGGAAACAGAAGGCTTTTTATCACAGGACAAGAAATCAGCCCTCAAAAACTTAACTGGCAGAAAATATTTTTTTGAAAAAATCCCTAAGCCCCGGGGTCACAATTTCAGCAAAAATCTGACTTTTGGCAGTTCACTCAAAAATGGTGCCAACCGCTTGCAAATGCTCCCCTGAAAGGTTTGGCACGCGAAACAGAAGGCTTTTTATCACAGGACAAGAAATCAGCCCTCAAAAACTTAACCGGCAGAAAATATTTTTTTGAAAAAATCCCTAAGCCCCGGGGTCACAATTTCAGCAAAAATCTGACTTTTGGCAGTTCACTCAAAAATGGTGCCAAAAGCTTGCAAATGCTCCCCTGAAAGCTTTGGCGATGGAAACAGAAGGCTTTTTATCACAGGACAAGAAATCAGCCCTCAAAAACTTAACCGGCAGAAAATATTTTTTTGAAAAAATCCCTAAGCCCCGGGGTCACAATTTCAGCAAAAATCTGACTTTTGGCAGTTCACTCAAAAATGGTGCCAACCGCTTGCAAATGCTCCCCTGAAAGGTTTGGCACGCGAAACAGAAGGCTTTTTATCACAGGACAAGAAATCAGCCCTCAAAAACTTAACCGGCAGAAAATATTTTTTTGAAAAAATCCCTAAACCCCGGGGTCACAATTTCAGCAAAAATCTGACTTTTGGCAGTTCACTCAAAAATGGTGCCAACCGCTTGCAAATGCTCCCCTGAAAGGTTTGGCACGCGAAACAGAAGGCTTTTTATCACAGGACAAGAAATCAGCCCTCAAAAACTTAACCGGCAGAAAATATTTTTTTGAAAAAATCCCTAAGCCCCGGGGTCACAATTTCAGCAAAAATCTGACTTTTGGCAGTTCACTCAAAAATGGTGCCAACCGGTTGCAAATGCTCCCCTGAAAGCTTTGGCGATGGAAACAGAAGGCTTTTTATCACAGGACAAGAAATCAGCCCTCAAAAACTTAACCGGCAGAAAATATTTTTTTGAAAAAATCCCTAAGCCCCGGGGTCACAATTTCAGCAAAAATCTGACTTTTGGCAGTTCACTCAAAAATGGTGCCAACCGCTTGCAAATGCTCACCTGAAAGCTTTGGCGATGGAAACAGAAGGCTTTTTATCACAGGACAAGAAATCAGCCCTCAAAAACTTAACCGGCAGAAAATATTTTTTTGAAAAAATCCCTAAGCCCCGGGGTCACAATTTCAGCAAAAATCTGACTTTTGGCAGTTCACTCAAAAATGGTGCCAACCGCTTGCAAATGCTCACCTGAAAGCTTTGGCGATGGAAACAGAAGGCTTTTTATCACAGGACAAGAAATCAGCCCTCAAAAACTTAACCGGCAGAAAATATTTTTTTGAAAAAATCCCTAAGCCCCGGGGTCACAATTTCAGCAAAAATCTGACTTTTGGCAGTTCACTCAAAAATGGTGCCAACCGCTTGCAAATGCTCACCTGAAAGGTTTGGCACGCGAAACAGAAGGCTTTTTATCACAGGACAAGAAATCAGCCCTCAAAAACTTAACCGGCAGAAAATATTTTTTTGAAAAAATCCCTAAGCCCCGGGGTCACAATTTCAGAAAAAATCTGACTTTTGGCAGTTCACTCAAAAATGCTGCCAACCGCTTGCAAATGCTCCCCTGAAAGGTTTGGCACGCGAAACAGAAGGCTTTTTATCACAGGACAAGAAATCAGCCCTCAAAAACTTAACCGGCAGAAAATATTTTTTTGAAAAAATCCCTAAGCCCCGGGGTCACAATTTCAGCAAAAATCTGACTTTTGGCAGTTCACTCAAAAATGGTGCCAACCGGTTGCAAATGCTCCCCTGAAAGCTTTGGCGATGGAAACAGAAGGCTTTTTATCACAGGACAAGAAATCAGCCCTCAAAAACTTAACCGGCAGAAAATATTTTTTTGAAAAAATCCCTAAGCCCCGGGGTCACAATTTCAGCAAAAATCTGACTTTTGGGAGTTCACTCAAAAATGGTGCCAACCGCTTGCAAATGCTCACCTGAAAGCTTTGGCGATGGAAACAGAAGGCTTTTTATCACAGGACAAGAAATCAGCCCTCAAAAACTTAACCGGCAGAAAATATTTTTTTGAAAAAATCCCTAAGCCCCGGGGTCACAATTGCAGCAAAAATCTGACTTTTGGCAGTTCACTCAAAAATGGTGCCAACCGCTTGCAAATGCTCACCTGAAAGCTTTGGCACGCGAAACAGAAGGCTTTTTATCACAGGACAAGAAATCAGCCCTCAAAAACTTAACCGGCAGAAAATATTTTTTTGAAAAAATCCCTAAACCCCGGGGTCACAATTTCAGAAAAAATCTGACTTTTGGCAGTTCACTCAAAAATGGTGCCAACCGCTTGCAAATGCTCCCCTGAAAGGTTTGGCACGCGAAACAGAAGGCTTTTTATCACAGGACAAGAAATCAGCCCTCAAAAACTTAACCGGCAGAAAATATTTTTTTGAAAAAATCCCTAAGCCCCGGGGTCACAATTTCAGCAAAAATCTGACTTTTGGCAGTTCACTCAAAAATGGTGCCAACCGGTTGCAAATGCTCCCCTGAAAGCTTTGGCGATGGAAACAGAAGGCTTTTTATCACAGGACAAGAAATCAGCCCTCAAAAACTTAACCGGCAGAAAATATTTTTTTGAAAAAATCCCTAAGCCCCGGGGTCACAATTTCAGCAAAAATCTGACTTTTGGGAGTTCACTCAAAAATGGTGCCAACCGCTTGCAAATGCTCACCTGAAAGCTTTGGCGATGGAAACAGAAGGCTTTTTATCACAGGACAAGAAATCAGCCCTCAAAAACTTAACCGGCAGAAAATATTTTTTTGAAAAAATCCCTAAGCCCCGGGGTCACAATTGCAGCAAAAATCTGACTTTTGGCAGTTCACTCAAAAATGGTGCCAACCGCTTGCAAATGCTCACCTGAAAGCTTTGGCGATGGAAACAGAAGGCTTTTTATCACAGGACAAGAAATCAGCCCTCAAAAACTTAACCGGCAGAAAATATTTTTTTGAAAAAATCCCTAAGCCCCGGGGTCACAATTTCAGCAAAAATCTGACTTTTAGCAGTTCACTCAAAAATGGTGCCAACCGCTTGCAAATGCTCACCTGAAAGCTTTGGCGATGGAAACAGAAGGCTTTTTATCACAGGACAAGAAATCAGCCCTCAAAAACTTAACCGGCAGAAAATATTTTTTTGAAAAAATCCCTAAGCCCCGGGGTCACAATTTCAGAAAAAATCTGACTTTTGGCAGTTCACTCAAAAATGCTGCCAACCGCTTGCAAATGCTCCCCTGAAAGGTTTGGCACGCGAAACAGAAGGCTTTTTATCACAGGACAAGAAATCAGCCCTCAAAAACTTAACCGGCAGAAAATATTTTTTTGAAAAAATCCCTAAGCCCCGGGGTCACAATTTCAGCAAAAATCTGACTTTTGGCAGTTCACTCAAAAATGGTGCCAACCGGTTGCAAATGCTCCCCTGAAAGCTTTGGCGATGGAAACAGAAGGCTTTTTATCACAGGACAAGAAATCAGCCCTCAAAAACTTAACCGGCAGAAAATATTTTTTTGAAAAAATCCCTAAGCCCCGGGGTCACAATTTCAGCAAAAATCTGACTTTTGGGAGTTCACTCAAAAATGGTGCCAACCGCTTGCAAATGCTCACCTGAAAGCTTTGGCGATGGAAACAGAAGGCTTTTTATCACAGGACAAGAAATCAGCCCTCAAAAACTTAACCGGCAGAAAATATTTTTTTGAAAAAATCCCTAAGCCCCGGGGTCACAATTGCAGCAAAAATCTGACTTTTGGCAGTTCACTCAAAAATGGTGCCAACCGCTTGCAAATGCTCCCCTGAAAGCTTTGGCACGCGAAACAGAAGGCTTTTTATCACAGGACAAGAAATCAGCCCTCAAAAACTTAACCGGCAGAAAATATTTTTTTGAAAAAATCCCTAAACCCCGGGGTCACAATTTCAGAAAAAATCTGACTTTTGGCAGTTCACTCAAAAATGGTGCCAACCGCTTGCAAATGCTCCCCTGAAAGGTTTGGCACGCGAAACAGAAGGCTTTTTATCACAGGACAAGAAATCAGCCCTCAAAAACTTAACCGGCAGAAAATATTTTTTTGAAAAAATCCCTAAGCCCCGGGGTCACAATTTCAGCAAAAATCTGACTTTTGGCAGTTCACTCAAAAATGGTGCCAACCGGTTGCAAATGCTCCCCTGAAAGCTTTGGCGATGGAAACAGAAGGCTTTTTATCACAGGACAAGAAATCAGCCCTCAAAAACTTAACCGGCAGAAAATATTTTTTTGAAAAAATCCCTAAGCCCCGGGGTCACAATTTCAGCAAAAATCTGACTTTTGGGAGTTCACTCAAAAATGGTGCCAACCGCTTGCAAATGCTCACCTGAAAGCTTTGGCGATGGAAACAGAAGGCTTTTTATCACAGGACAAGAAATCAGCCCTCAAAAACTTAACCGGCAGAAAATATTTTTTTGAAAAAATCCCTAAGCCCCGGGGTCACAATTGCAGCAAAAATCTGACTTTTGGCAGTTCACTCAAAAATGGTGCCAACCGCTTGCAAATGCTCACCTGAAAGCTTTGGCGATGGAAACAGAAGGCTTTTTATCACAGGACAAGAAATCAGCCCTCAAAAACTTAACCGGCAGAAAATATTTTTTTGAAAAAATCCCTAAGCCCCGGGGTCACAATTTCAGCAAAAATCTGACTTTTAGCAGTTCACTCAAAAATGGTGCCAACCGCTTGCAAATGCTCACCTGAAAGCTTTGGCGATGGAAACAGAAGGCTTTTTATCACAGGACAAGAAATCAGCCCTCAAAAACTTAACCGGCAGAAAATATTTTTTTGAAAAAATCCCTAAGCCCCGGGGTCACAATTTCAGAAAAAATCTGACTTTTGGCAGTTCACTCAAAAATGGTGCCAACCGCTTGCAAATGCTCACCTGAAAGCTTTGGCGATGGAAACAGAAGGCTTTTTATCACAGGACAAGAAATCAGCCCTCAAAAACTTAACCGGCAGAAAATATTTTTTTGAAAAAATCCCTAAGCCCCGGGGTCACAATTTCAGAAAAAATCTGACTTTTGGCAGTTCACTCAAAAATGGTGCCAACCGCTTGCAAATGCTCCCCTGAAAGGTTTGGCACGCGAAACAGAAGGCTTTTTATCACAGGACAAGAAATCAGCCCTCAAAAACTTAACCGGCAGAAAATATTTTTTTGAAAAAATCCCTAAGCCCCGGGGTCACAATTTCAGCAAAAATCTGACTTTTGGCAGTTCACTCAAAAATGGTGCCAACCGGTTGCAAATGCTCCCCTGAAAGCTTTGGCGATGGAAACAGAAGGCTTTTTATCACAGGACAAGAAATCAGCCCTCAAAAACTTAACCGGCAGAAAATATTTTTTTGAAAAAATCCCTAAGCCCCGGGGTCACAATTTCAGCAAAAATCTGACTTTTGGCAGTTCACTCAAAAATGGTGCCCACCGCTTGCAAATGCTCACCTGAAAGCTTTGGCGATGGAAACAGAAGGCTTTTTATCACAGGACAAGAAATCAGCCCTCAAAAACTTAACCGGCAGAAAATATTTTTTTGAAAAAATCCCTAAGCCCCGGGGTCACAATTTCAGCAAAAATCTGACTTTTGGCAGTTCACTCAAAAATGGTGCCAACCGCTTGCAAATGCTCACCTGAAAGCTTTGGCGATGGAAACAGAAGGCTTTTTATCACAGGACAAGAAATCAGCCCTCAAAAACTTAACCGGCAGAAAATATTTTTTTGAAAAAATCCCTAAGCCCCGGGGTCACAATTTCAGAAAAAATCTGACTTTTGGCAGTTCACTCAAAAATGGTGCCAACCGCTTGCAAATGCTCCCCTGAAAGGTTTGGCACGCGAAACAGAAGGCTTTTTATCACAGGACAAGAAATCAGCCCTCAAAAACTTAACCGGCAGAAAATATTTTTTTGAAAAAATCCCTAAGCCCCGGGGTCACAATTTCAGCAAAAATCTGACTTTTGGCAGTTCACTCAAAAATGGTGCCAAAAGCTTGCAAATGCTCCCCTGAAAGCTTTGGCGATGGAAACAGAAGGCTTTTTATCACAGGACAAGAAATCAGCCCTCAAAAACTTAACCGGCAGAAAATATTTTTTTGAAAAAATCCCTAAGCCCCGGGGTCACAATTTCAGCAAAAATCTGACTTTTGGCAGTTCACTCAAAAATGGTGCCAACCGCTTGCAAATGCTCCCCTGAAAGGTTTGGCACGCGAAACAGAAGGCTTTTTATCACAGGACAAGAAATCAGCCCTCAAAAACTTATCGGGCAGAAAATATTTTTTTGAAAAAATCCCTAAGCCCCGGGGTCACAATTTCAGAAAAAATCTGACTTTTGGCAGTTCACTCAAAAATGGTGCCAACCGCTTGCAAATGCTCCCCTGAAAGGTTTGGCACGCGAAACAGAAGGCTTTTTATCACAGGACAAGAAATCAGCCCTCAAAAACTTAACCGGCAGAAAATATTTTTTTGAAAAAATCCCTAAGCCCCGGGGTCACAATTTCAGCAAAAATCTGACTTTTGGCAGTTCACTCAAAAATGGTGCCAACCGGTTGCAAATGCTCACCTGAAAGCTTTGGCGATGGAAACAGAAGGCTTTTTATCACAGGACAAGAAATCAGCCCTCAAAAACTTAACCGGCAGAAAATATTTTTTTGAAAAAATCCCTAAGCCCCGGGGTCACAATTTCAGCAAAAATCTGACTTTTGGCAGTTCACTCAAAAATGGTGCCAACCGCTTGCAAATGCTCCCCTGAAAGGTTTGGCACGCGAAACAGAAGGCTTTTTATCACAGGACAAGAAATCAGCCCTCAAAAACTTAACCGGCAGAAAATATTTTTTTGAAAAAATCCCTAAGCCCCGGGGTCACAATTTCAGCAAAAATCTGACTTTTGGCAGTTCACTCAAAAATGGTGCCAAAAGCTTGCAAATGCTCCCCTGAAAGCTTTGGCGATGGAAACAGAAGGCTTTTTATCACAGGACAAGAAATCAGCCCTCAAAAACTTAACCGGCAGAAAATATTTTTTTGAAAAAATCCCTAAGCCCCGGGGTCACAATTTCAGCAAAAATCTGACTTTTGGCAGTTCACTCAAAAATGGTGCCAACCGCTTGCAAATGCTCCCCTGAAAGGTTTGGCACGCGAAACAGAAGGCTTTTTATCACAGGACAAGAAATCAGCCCTCAAAAACTTAACCGGCAGAATATATTTTTTTGAAAAAATCCCTAAGCCCCGGGGTCACAATTTCAGCAAAAATCTGACTTTTGGCAGTTCACTCAAAAATGGTGCCAACCGGTTGCAAATGCTCCCCTGAAAGCTTTGGCGATGGAAACAGAAGGCTTTTTATCACAGGACAAGAAATCAGCCCTCAAAAACTTAACCGGCAGAAAATATTTTTTTGAAAAAATCCCTAAGCCCCGGGGTCACAATTTCAGCAAAAATCTGACTTTTGGGAGTTCACTCAAAAATGGTGCCAACCGCTTGCAAATGCTCACCTGAAAGCTTTGGCGATGGAAACAGAAGGCTTTTTATCACAGGACAAGAAATCAGCCCTCAAAAACTTAACCGGCAGAAAATATTTTTTTGAAAAAATCCCTAAGCCCCGGGGTCACAATTGCAGCAAAAATCTGACTTTTGGCAGTTCACTCAAAAATGGTGCCAACCGTTTGCAAATGCTCACCTGAAAGCTTTGGCGATGGAAACAGAAGGCTTTTTATCACAGGACAAGAAATCAGCCCTCAAAAACTTAACCGGCAGAAAATATTTTTTTGAAAAAATCCCTAAGCCCCGGGGTCACAATTTCAGCAAAAATCTGACTTTTGGCAGTTCACTCAAAAATGGTGCCAACCGCTTGCAAATGCTCACCTGAAAGCTTTGGCGATGGAAACAGAAGGCTTTTTATCACAGGACAAGAAATCAGCCCTCAAAAACTTAACCGGCAGAAAATATTTTTTTGAAAAAATCCCTAAGCCCCGGGGTCACAATTTCAGAAAAAATCTGACTTTTGGCAGTTCACTCAAAAATGGTGCCAACCGCTTGCAAATGCTCACCTGAAAGCTTTGGCGATGGAAACAGAAGGCTTTTTATCACAGGACAAGAAATCAGCCCTCAAAAACTTAACCGGCAGAAAATATTTTTTTGAAAAAATCCCTAAGCCCCGGGGTCACAATTTCAGAAAAAAATCTGACTTTTGGCAGTTCACTCAAAAATGGTGCCAACCGCTTGCAAATGCTCCCCTGAAAGCTTTGGCGATGAAAACAGAAGGCTTTTTATCACAGGACAAGAAATCAGCCCTCAAAAACTTAACCGGCAGAAAATATTTTTTTGAAAAAATCCCTAAGCCCCGGGGTCACAATTTCAGCAAAAATCTGACTTTTGGCAGTTCACTCAAAAATGGTGCCAACCGCTTGCAAATGCTCACCTGAAAGCTTTGGCAATGGAAACATAAGGCTTTTTATCACAGGACAAGAAATCAGCCCTCAAAAACTTAACCGGCAGAAAATATTTTTTTGAAAAAATCCATAAGCCCCGGGGTCACAATTTCAGCAAAAATCTGACTTTTGGCAATTCACTCAAAAATGGTGCCAAAAGCTTGAAAATGCTCCCCTGAAAGGTTTGGCACTCGAAACAGAAGGCTTTTTATCACAGGACAAGAAATCAGCCCTCAAAAACTTAACCGGCAGAAAATATTTTTTTGAAAAAATCCCTAAGCCCCGGGGTCACAATTTCAGCAAAAATCTGACTTTTGGCAGTTCACTCAAAAATGGTGCCAACCGCTTGCAAATGCTCCCCTGAAAGCTTTGGTGATGGAAACAGAAGGCTTTTTATCACAGGACAAGAAATCAGCCCTCAAAAACTTAACCGGCAGAAAATATTTTTTTGAAAAAATCCCTAAGCCCCGGGGTCACAATTTCAGCAAAAATCTGACTTTTGGGAGTTCACTCAAAAATGGTGCCAACCGCTTGCAAATGCTCACCTGAAAGCTTTGGCGATGGAAACAGAAGGCTTTTTATCACAGGACAAGAAATCAGCCCTCAAAAACTTAACCGGCAGAAAATATTTTTTTGAAAAAATCCCTAAGCCCCGGGGTCACAATTGCAGCAAAAATCTGACTTTTGGCAGTTCACTCAAAAATGGTGCCAACCGCTTGCAAATGCTCACCTGAAAGCTTTGGCGATGGAAACAGAAGGCTTTTTATCACAGGACAAGAAATCAGCCCTCAAAAACTTAACCGGCAGAAAATATTTTTTTGAAAAAATCCCTAAGCCCCGGGGTCACAATTTCAGCAAAAATCTGACTTTTGGGAGTTCACTCAAAAATGGTGCCAACCGCTTGCAAATGCTCACCTGAAAGCTTTGGCGATGGAAACAGAAGGCTTTTTATCACAGGACAAGAAATCAGCCCTCAAAAACTTAACCGGCAGAAAATATTTTTTTGAAAAAATCCCTAAGCCCCGGGGTCACAATTTCAGCAAAAATCTGACTTTTGGCAGTTCACTCAAAAATGGTGCCAACCGCTTGCAAATGCTCACCTGAAAGCTTTGGCGATGGAAACAGAAGGCTTTTTATCACAGGACAAGAAATCAGCCCTCAAAAACTTAACCGGCAGAAAATATTTTTTTGAAAAAATCCCTAAGCCCCGGGGTCACAATTTCAGAAAAAATCTGACTTTTGGCAGTTCACTCAAAAATGGTGCCAAAAGCTTGAAAATGCTCCCCTGAAAGGTTTGGCACTCGAAACAGAAGGCTTTTTATCACAGGACAAGAAACCAGCCCTCAAAAACTTAACCGGCAGAAAATATTTTTTTGAAAAAATCCCTAAGCCCCGGGGTCACAATTTCAGCAAAAATCTGACTTTTGGCAGTTCACTCAAAAATGGTGCCAACCGCTTGCAAATGCTCACCTGAAAGCTTTGGCGATGGAAACAGAAGGCTTTTTATCACAGGAAAAGAAATCAGCCCTCAAAAACTTAACCGGCAGAAAATATTTTTTTGAAAAAATCCCTAAGCCCCGGGGTCACAATTTCAGCAAAAATCTGACTTTTGGCAGTTCACTCAAAAATGGTGCCAACCGCTTGCAAATGCTGACCTGAAAGCTTTGGCGATGGAAACAGAAGGCTTTTTATCACAGGACAAGAAATCAGCCCTCAAAAACTTAACCGGCAGAAAATATTTTTTTGAAAAAATCCCTAAGCCCCGGGGTCACAATTTCAGCAAAAATCTGACTTTTGGCAGTTCACTCAAAAATGGTGCCAAAAGCTTCAAAATGCTCCCCTGAAAGGTTTGGCACTCGAAACAGAAGGCTTTTTATCACAGGACAAGAAATCAGCCCTCAAAAACTTAACCGGCAGAAAATATTTTTTTGAAAAAATCCCTAAGCCCCGGGGTCACAATTTCAGAAAAAATCTGACTTTTGGCAGTTCACTCAAAAATGGTGCCAACCGCTTGCAAATGCTCACCTGAAAGCTTTGGCGATGGAAACAGAAGGCTTTTTATCACAGGACAAGAAATCAGCCCTCAAAAACTTAACTGGCAGAAAATATTTTTTTGAAAAAATCCCTAAGCCCCGGGGTCACAATTTCAGCAAAAATCTGACTTTTGGCAGTTCACTCAAAAATGGTGCCAAAAGCTTGAAAATGCTCCCCTGAAAGGTTTGGCACTCGAAACAGAAGGCTTTTTATCACAGGACAAGAAATCAGCCCTCAAAAACTTAACCGGCAGAAAATATTTTTTGGAAAAAATCCCTAAGCCCCGGGGTCACAATTTCAGCAAAAATCTGACTTTTGGCAGTTCACTCAAAAATGGTGCCAACCGCTTGCAAATGCTGACCTGAAAGCTTTGGCGATGGAAACAGAAGGCTTTTTATCACAGGACAAGAAATCAGCCCTCAAAAACTTAACCGGCAGAAAATATTTTTTTGAAAAAATCCCTAAGCCCCGGGGTCACAATTTCAGAAAAAATCTGACTTTTGGCAGTTCACTCAAAAATGGTGCCAAAAGCTTCAAAATGCTCCCCTGAAAGGTTTGGCACTCGAAACAGAAGGCTTTTTATCACAGGACAAGAAATCAGCCCTCAAAAACTTAACCGGATGAAAATATTTTTTTGAAAAAATCCCTAAGCCCCGGGGTCACAATTTCAGTAAAAATCTGACTTTTGGCAGTTCACTCAAAAATGGTGCCAACCGCTTGCAAATGCTCACCTGAAAGCTTTGGCGATGGAAACAGAAGGCTTTTTATCACAGGACAAGAAATCAGCCCTCAAAAACTTAACCGGCAGAAAATATTTTTTTGAAAAAATCCCTAAGCCCCGGGGTCACAATTTCAGCAAAAATCTGACTTTTGGCAGTTCACTCAAAAATGGTGCCAACCGCTTGCAAATGCTCACCTGAAAGCTTTGGCGATGGAAACAGAAGGCTTTTTATCACAGGACAAGAAATCAGCCCTCAAAAACTTAACCGGCAGAAAATATTTTTTTGAAAAAATCCCTAAGCCCCGGGGTCACAATTTCAGCAAAAATCTGACTTTTGGCAGTTCACTCAAAAATGGTGCCAACCGCTTGCAAATGCTTACCTGAAAGCTTTGGCGATGGAAACAGAAGTCTTTTTATCACAGGACAAGAAATCAGCCCTCAAAAACTTAACCGGCAGAAAATATTTTTTTGAAAAAATCCCTAAGCCCCGGGGTCACAATTTCAGCAAAAATCTGACTTTTGGCAGTTCACTCAAAAATGGTGCCAACCGGTTGCAAATGCTCCCCTGAAAGCTTTGGCGATGGAAACAGAAGGCTTTTTATCACAGGACAAGAAATCAGCCCTCAAAAACTTAACCGGCAGAAAATATTTTTTTGAAAAAATCCCTAAGCCCCGGGGTCACAATTTCAGCAAAAATCTGACTTTTGGCAGTTCACTCAAAAATGGTGCCAACCGCTTGCAAATGCTCACCTGAAAGCTTTGGCGATGAAAACAGAAGGCTTTTTATCACAGGACAAGAAATCAGCCCTCAAAAACTTAACCGGCAGAAAATATTTTTTTGAAAAAATCCCTAAGCCCCGGGGTCACAATTTCAGCAAAAATCTGACTTTTGGCAGTTCACTCAAAAATGGTGCCAACCGCTTGCAAATGCTCACCTGAAAGCTTTGGCGATGGAAACAGAAGGCTTTTTATCACAGGACAAGAAATCAGCCCTCAAAAACTTAACCGGCAGAAAATATTTTTTTGAAAAAATCCCTAAGCCCCGGGGTCACAATTTCAGCAAAAATCTGACTTTTGGCAATTCACTCAAAAATGGTGCCAAAAGCTTGAAAATGCCTCCCTGAAAGGTTTGGCACTCGAAACAGAAGGCTTTTTATCACAGGACAAGAAATCAGCCCTCAAAAACTTAACCGGCAGAAAATATTTTTTTGAAAAAATCCCTAAGCCCCGGGGTCACAATTTCAGCAAAAATCTGACTTTTGGCAGTTCACTCAAAAATGGTGCCAACCGCTTGCAAATGCTTACCTGAAAGCTTTGGCGATGGAAACAGAAGTCTTTTTATCACAGGACAAGAAATCAGCCCTCAAAAACTTAACCGGCAGAAAATATTTTTTTGAAAAAATCCCTAAGCCCCGGGGTCACAATTTCAGCAAAAATCTGACTTTTGGCAGTTCACTCAAAAATGGTGCCAACCGGTTGCAAATGCTCCCCTGAAAGCTTTGGCGATGGAAACAGAAGGCTTTTTATCACAGGACAAGAAATCAGCCCTCAAAAACTTAACCGGCAGAAAATATTTTTTTGAAAAAATCCCTAAGCCCCGGGGTCACAATTTCAGCAAAAATCTGACTTTTGGCAGTTCACTCAAAAATGGTGCCAACCGCTTGCAAATGCTCACCTGAAAGCTTTGGCGATGAAAACAGAAGGCTTTTTATCACAGGACAAGAAATCAGCCCTCAAAAACTTAACCGGCAGAAAATATTTTTTTGAAAAAATCCCTAAGCCCCGGGGTCACAATTTCAGCAAAAATCTGACTTTTGGCAGTTCACTCAAAAATGGTGCCAACCGCTTGCAAATGCTCACCTGAAAGCTTTGGCGATGGAAACAGAAGGCTTTTTATCACAGGACAAGAAATCAGCCCTCAAAAACTTAACCGGCAGAAAATATTTTTTTGAAAAAATCCCTAAGCCCCGGGGTCACAATTTCAGCAAAAATCTGACTTTTGGCAATTCACTCAAAAATGGTGCCAAAAGCTTGAAAATGCCTCCCTGAAAGGTTTGGCACTCGAAACAGAAGGCTTTTTATCACAGGACAAGAAATCAGCCCTCAAAAACTTAACCGGCAGAAAATATTTTTTTGAAAAAATCCCTAAGCCCCGGGGTCACAATTTCAGCAAAAATCTGACTTTTGGCAGTTCACTCAAAAATGGTGCCAAAAGCTTGAAAATGCTCCCCTGAAAGGTTTGGCACTCGAAACAGAAGGCTTTTTATCACAGGACAAGAAATCAGCCCTCAAAAACTTAACCGGCAGAAAATATTTTTTTGAAAAAATCCCTAAGCCCCGGGGTCACAATTTCAGCAAAAATCTGACTTTTGGCAGTTCACTCAAAAATGGTGCCAACCGCTTGCAAATGCTCACCTGAAAGCTTTGGCGATGGAAACAGAAGACTTTTTATCACAGGACAAGAAATCAGCCCTCAAAAACATAACCGGCAGAAAATATTTTTTTGAAAAAATCCCTAAGCCCCGGGGTCACAATTTCAGCAAAAATCTGACTTTTGGCAGTTCACTCAAAAATGGTGCCAACCGCTTGCAAATGCTCCCCTGAAAGCTTTGGCGATGGAAACAGAAGGCTTTTTATCACAGGACAAGAAATCAGCCCTCAAAAACTTAACCGGCAGAAAATATTTTTTTGAAAAAATCCCTAAGCCCCGGGGTCACAATTTCAGCAAAAATCTGACTTTTGGCAGTTCACTCAAAAATGGTGCCAACCGCTTGCAAATGCTCACCTGAAAGCTTTGGCGATGAAAACAGAAGGCTTTTTATCACAGGACAAGAAATCAGCCCTCAAAAACTTAACCGGCAGAAAATATTTTTTTGAAAAAATCCCTAAGCCCCGGGGTCACAATTTCAGCAAAAATCTGACTTTTGGCAGTTCACTCAAAAATGGTGCCAACCGCTTGCAAATGCTCACCTGAAAGCTTTGGCGATGGAAACAGAAGGCTTTTTATCACAGGACAAGAAATCAGCCCTCAAAAACTTAACCGGCAGAAAATATTTTTTTGAAAAAATCCCTAAGCCCCGGGGTCACAATTTCAGCAAAAATCTGACTTTTGGCAATTCACTCAAAAATGGTGCCAAAAGCTTGAAAATGCTCCCCTGAAAGGTTTGGCACTCGAAACAGAAGGCTTTTTATCACAGGACAAGAAATCAGCCCTCAAAAACTTAACCGGCAGAAAATATTTTTTTGAAAAAATCCCTAAGCCCCGGGGTCACAATTTCAGCAAAAATCTGACTTTTGGCAGTTCACTCAAAAATGGTGCCAACCGCTTGCAAATGCTCACCTGAAAGCTTTGGCGATGAAAACAGAAGGCTTTTTATCACAGGACAAGAAATCAGCCCTCAAAAACTTAACCGGCAGAAAATATTTTTTTGAAAAAATCCCTAAGCCCCGGGGTCACAATTTCAGCAAAAATCTGACTTTTGGCAGTTCACTCAAAAATGGTGCCAACCGCTTGCAAATGCTCACCTGAAAGCTTTGGCGATGGAAACAGAAGGCTTTTTATCACAGGACAAGAAATCAGCCCTCAAAAACTTAACCGGCAGAAAATATTTTTTTGAAAAAATCCCTAAGCCCCGGGGTCACAATTTCAGCAAAAATCTGACTTTTGGCAATTCACTCAAAAATGGTGCCAAAAGCTTGAAAATGCCTCCCTGAAAGGTTTGGCACTCGAAACAGAAGGCTTTTTATCACAGGACAAGAAATCAGCCCTCAAAAACTTAACCGGCAGAAAATATTTTTTTAAAAAAATCCCTAAGCCCCGGGGTCACAATTTCAGCAAAAATCTGACTTTTGGCAGTTCACTCAAAAATGGTGCCAACCGCTTGCAAATGCTCCCCTGAAAGCTTTGGCGATGGAAACAGAAGGCTTTTTATCACAGGACAAGAAATCAGCCCTCAAAAACTTAACTGGCAGAAAATATTTTTTTGAAAAAATCCCTAAGCCCCGGGGTCACAATTTCAGCAAAAATCTGACTTTTGGCAGTTCACTCAAAAATGGTGCCAACCGCTTGCAAATGCTGACCTGAAAGCTTTGGCGATGGAAACAGAAGGCTTTTTATCACAGGACAAGAAATCAGCCCTCAAAAACTTAACCGGCAGAAAATATTTTTTTGAAAAAATCTCTAAGCCCCGGGGTCACAATTTCAGCAAAAATCTGACTTTTGGCAGTTCACTCAAAAATGGTGCCAAAAGCTTGAAAATGCTCCCCTGAAAGGTTTGGCACTCGAAACAGAAGGCTTTTTATCACAGGACAAGAAATCAGCCCTCAAAAACTTAACCGGCAGAAAATATTTTTTTGAAAAAATCCCTAAGCCCCGGGGTCACAATTTCAGCAAAAATCTGACTTTTGGCAGTTCACTCAAAAATGGTGCCAACCGCTTGAAAATGCTCCCCTGAAAGGTTTGGCACTCGAAACAGAAGGCTTTTTATCACAGGACAAGAAATCAGCCCTCAAAAACTTAACCGGCAGAAAATATTTTTTTGAAAAAATCCCTAAGCCCCGGGGTCACAATTTCAGCAAAAATCTGACTTTTGGCAGTTCACTAAAAAATGGTGCCAAAAGCTTGAAAATGCTCCCCTGAAAGGTTTGGCACGCGAAACAGAAGGCTTTTTATCACAGGACAAGAAATCAGCCCTCAAAAACTTAACCGGCAGAAAATATTTTTTTGAAAAAATCCCTAAGCCCCGGGGTCACAATTTCAGCAAAAATCTGACTTTTGGCAGTTCACTCAAAAATGGTGCCAACCGCTTGAAAATGCTCACCTGAAAGCTTTGGCGATGGAAACAGAAGTCTTTTTATCACAGGACAAGAAATCAGCCCTCAAAAACTTAACCGGCAGAAAATATTTTTTTGAAAAAATCCCTAAGCCCCGGGGTCACAATTTCAGCAAAAATCTGACTTTTGGCAGTTCACTCAAAAATGGTGCCAACCGCTTGCAAATGCTCACCTGAAAGCTTTGGCGATGGAAACAGAAGGCTTTTTATCACAGGACAAGAAATCAGCCCTCAAAAACTTAACCGGCAGAAAATATTTTTTTGAAAAAATCCCTAAGCCCCGGGGTCACAATTTCAGCAAAAATCTGACTTTTGGCAGTTCACTCAAAAATGGTGCCAACCGCTTGCAAATGCTCCCCTGAAAGCTTTGGCGATGGAAACAGAAGGCTTTTTATCACAGGACAAGAAATCAGCCCTCAAAAACTTAACCGGCAGAAAATATTTTTTTGAAAAAATCCCTAAGCCCCTGGGTCACAATTTCAGCAAAAATCTGACTTTTGGCAGTTCACTCAAAAATGGTGCCAACCGCTTGCAAATGCTCCCCTGAAAGGTTTGGCACACGAAACAGAAGGCTTTTTATCACAGGACAAGAAATCAGCCCTCAAAAACTTAACCGGCAGAAAATATTTTTTTGAAAAAATCCCTAAGCCCCGGGGTCACAATTTCAGCAAAAATCTGACTTTTGGGAGTTCACTCAAAAATGGTGCCAACCGCTTGCAAATGCTCACCTGAAAGCTTTGGCGATGGAAACAGAAGGCTTTTTATCACAGGACAAGAAATCAGCCATCAAAAACTTAACCGGCAGAAAATATTTTTTTGAAAAAATCCCTAAGCCCCGGGGTCACAATTTCAGCAAAAATCTGACTTTTGGGAGTTCACTCAAAAATGGTGCCAACCGCTTGCAAATGCTCACCTGAAAGCTTTGGCGATGGAAACAGAAGGCTTTTTATCACAGGACAAGAAATCAGCCCTCAAAAACTTAACCGGCAGAAAATATTTTTTTGAAAAAATCCCGAAGCCCCGGGGTCACAATTTCAGCAAAAATCTGACTTTTGGCAGTTCACTCAAAAATGCTGCCAACCGCTTGCAAATGCTCACCTGAAAGCTTTGGCGATGGAAACAGAAGGCTTTTTATCACAGGACAAGAAATCAGCCCTCAAAAACTTAACCGGCAGAAAATATTTTTTTGAAAAAATCCCTAAGCCCCGGGGTCACAATTTCATCAAAAATCTGACTTTTGGCAGTTCACTCAAAAATGGTGCCAACCGCTTGCAAATGCTCACCTGAAAGCTTTGGCGATGGAAACAGAAGGCTTTTTATCACAGGACAAGAAATCAGCCCTCAAAAACTTAACCGGCAGAAAATATTTTTTTGAAAAAATCCCTAAGCCCCGGGGTCACAATTTCAGAAAAAATCTGACTTTTGGCAGTTCACTCAAAAATGGTGCCAAAAGCTTGAAAATGCTCCCCTGAAAGGTTTGGCACTCGAAACAGAAGGCTTTTTATCACAGGACAAGAAACCAGCCCTCAAAAACTTAACCGGCAGAAAATATTTTTTTGAAAAAATCCCTAAGCCCCGGGGTCACAATTTCAGCCAAAATCTGACTTTTGGCAGTTCACTCAAAAATGGTGCCAACCGCTTGCAAATGCTCACCTGAAAGCTTTGGCGATGGAAACAGAAGGCTTTTTATCACAGGAAAAGAAATCAGCCCTCAAAAACTTAACTGGCAGAAAATATTTTTTTGAAAAAATCCCTAAGCCCCGGGGTCACAATTTCAGAAAAAATCTGACTTTTGGCAGTTCACTCAAAAATGGTGCCAACCGCTTGCAAATGCTCCCCTGAAAGTTTTGGCACGCGAAACAGAAGGCTTTTTATCACAGGACAAGAAATCAGCCCTCAAAAACTTAACCGGTAGAAAATATTTTTTTGAAAAAATCCCTAAGCCCCGGGGTCACAATTTCAGCAAAAATCTGACTTTTGGCAGTTCACTCAAAAATGGTGCCAACCGCTTGCAAATGCTCCCCTGAAAGCTTTGGCGATGGAAACAGAAGGCTTTTTATCACAGGACAAGAAATCAGCCCTCAAAAACTTAACCGGCAGAAAATATTTTTTTGAAAAAATCCCTAAGCCCCGGGGTCACAATTTCAGCAAAAATCTGACTTTTGGCAGTTCACTCAAAAATGGTGCCAACCGCTTGCAAATGCTCACCTGAAAGCTTTGGCGATGGAAACAGAAGGCTTTTTATCACAGGACAAGAAATCAGCCCTCAAAAACTTAACCGGCAGAAAATATTTTTTGGAAAAAATCCCTAAGCCCCGGGGTCACAATTTCAGCAAAAATCTGACTTTTGGCAATTCACTCAAAAATGGTGCCAAAAGCTTGAAAATGCTCCCCTGAAAGGTTTGGCACTCGAAACAGAAGGCTTTTTATCACAGGACAAGAAATCAGCCCTCAAAAACTTAACCGGCAGAAAATATTTTTTTGAAAAAATCCCTAAGCCCCGGGGTCACAATTTCAGCAAAAATCTGACTTTTGGCAGTTCACTCAAAAATGGTGCCAACCGCTTGCAAATGCTCACCTGAAAGCTTTGGCGATGGAAACAGAAGGCTTTTTATCACAGGACAAGAAATCAGCCCTCAAAAACTTAACCGGCAGAAAATATTTTTTTGAAAAAATCCCTAAGCCCCGGGGTCACAATTTCAGCAAAAATCTGACTTTTGGCAGTTCACTCAAAAATGGTGCCAACCGCTTGCAAATGCTCCCCTGAAAGCTTTGGCGATGGAAACAGAAGGCTTTTTATCACAGGACAAGAAATCAGCCCTCAAAAACTTAACCGGCAGAAAATATTTTTTTGAAAAAATCCCTAAGCCCCTGGGTCACAATTTCAGCAAAAATCTGACTTTTGGCAGTTCACTCAAAAATGGTGCCAACCGCTTGCAAATGCTCCCCTGAAAGGTTTGGCACACGAAACAGAAGGCTTTTTATCACAGGACAAGAAATCAGCCCTCAAAAACTTAACCGGCAGAAAATATTTTTTTGAAAAAATCCCTAAGCCCCGGGGTCACAATTTCAGCAAAAATCTGACTTTTGGGAGTTCACTCAAAAATGGTGCCAACCGCTTGCAAATGCTCACCTGAAAGCTTTGGCGATGGAAACAGAAGGCTTTTTATCACAGGACAAGAAATCAGCCATCAAAAACTTAACCGGCAGAAAATATTTTTTTGAAAAAATCCCTAAGCCCCGGGGTCACAATTTCAGCAAAAATCTGACTTTTGGGAGTTCACTCAAAAATGGTGCCAACCGCTTGCAAATGCTCACCTGAAAGCTTTGGCGATGGAAACAGAAGGCTTTTTATCACAGGACAAGAAATCAGCCCTCAAAAACTTAACCGGCAGAAAATATTTTTTTGAAAAAATCCCGAAGCCCCGGGGTCACAATTTCAGCAAAAATCTGACTTTTGGCAGTTCACTCAAAAATGCTGCCAACCGCTTGCAAATGCTCACCTGAAAGCTTTGGCGATGGAAACAGAAGGCTTTTTATCACAGGACAAGAAATCAGCCCTCAAAAACTTAACCGGCAGAAAATATTTTTTTGAAAAAATCCCTAAGCCCCGGGGTCACAATTTCATCAAAAATCTGACTTTTGGCAGTTCACTCAAAAATGGTGCCAACCGCTTGCAAATGCTCACCTGAAAGCTTTGGCGATGGAAACAGAAGGCTTTTTATCACAGGACAAGAAATCAGCCCTCAAAAACTTAACCGGCAGAAAATATTTTTTTGAAAAAATCCCTAAGCCCCGGGGTCACAATTTCAGAAAAAATCTGACTTTTGGCAGTTCACTCAAAAATGGTGCCAAAAGCTTGAAAATGCTCCCCTGAAAGGTTTGGCACTCGAAACAGAAGGCTTTTTATCACAGGACAAGAAACCAGCCCTCAAAAACTTAACCGGCAGAAAATATTTTTTTGAAAAAATCCCTAAGCCCCGGGGTCACAATTTCAGCCAAAATCTGACTTTTGGCAGTTCACTCAAAAATGGTGCCAACCGCTTGCAAATGCTCACCTGAAAGCTTTGGCGATGGAAACAGAAGGCTTTTTATCACAGGAAAAGAAATCAGCCCTCAAAAACTTAACTGGCAGAAAATATTTTTTTGAAAAAATCCCTAAGCCCCGGGGTCACAATTTCAGAAAAAATCTGACTTTTGGCAGTTCACTCAAAAATGGTGCCAACCGCTTGCAAATGCTCCCCTGAAAGTTTTGGCACGCGAAACAGAAGGCTTTTTATCACAGGACAAGAAATCAGCCCTCAAAAACTTAACCGGTAGAAAATATTTTTTTGAAAAAATCCCTAAGCCCCGGGGTCACAATTTCAGCAAAAATCTGACTTTTGGCAGTTCACTCAAAAATGGTGCCAACCGCTTGCAAATGCTCCCCTGAAAGCTTTGGCGATGGAAACAGAAGGCTTTTTATCACAGGACAAGAAATCAGCCCTCAAAAACTTAACCGGCAGAAAATATTTTTTTGAAAAAATCCCTAAGCCCCGGGGTCACAATTTCAGCAAAAATCTGACTTTTGGCAGTTCACTCAAAAATGGTGCCAACCGCTTGCAAATGCTCACCTGAAAGCTTTGGCGATGGAAACAGAAGGCTTTTTATCACAGGACAAGAAATCAGCCCTCAAAAACTTAACCGGCAGAAAATATTTTTTGGAAAAAATCCCTAAGCCCCGGGGTCACAATTTCAGCAAAAATCTGACTTTTGGCAATTCACTCAAAAATGGTGCCAAAAGCTTGAAAATGCTCCCCTGAAAGGTTTGGCACTCGAAACAGAAGGCTTTTTATCACAGGACAAGAAATCAGCCCTCAAAAACTTAACCGGCAGAAAATATTTTTTTGAAAAAATCCCTAAGCCCCGGGGTCACAATTTCAGCAAAAATCTGACTTTTGGGAGTTCACTCAAAAATGGTGCCAACCGCTTGCAAATGCTCACCTGAAAGCTTTGGCGATGGAAACAGAAGGCTTTTTATCACAGGACAAGAAATCAGCCATCAAAAACTTAACCGGCAGAAAATATTTTTTTGAAAAAATCCCTAAGCCCCGGGGTCACAATTTCAGCAAAAATCTGACTTTTGGGAGTTCACTCAAAAATGGTGCCAACCGCTTGCAAATGCTCACCTGAAAGCTTTGGCGATGGAAACAGAAGGCTTTTTATCACAGGACAAGAAATCAGCCCTCAAAAACTTAACCGGCAGAAAATATTTTTTTGAAAAAATCCCTAAGCCCCGGGGTCACAATTTCAGCAAAAATCTGACTTTTGGCAGTTCACTCAAAAATGGTGCCAACCGCTTGCAAATGCTCACCTGAAAGCTTTGGCGATGGAAACAGAAGGCTTTTTATCACAGGACAAGAAATCAGCCCTCAAAAACTTAACCGGCAGAAAATATTTTTTTGAAAAAATCCCTAAGCCGCGGGGTCACAATTTCAGAAAAAATCTGACTTTTGGCAGTTCACTCAAAAATGGTGCCAAAAGCTTGAAAATGCTCCCCTGAAAGGTTTGGCACTCGAAACAGAAGGCTTTTTATCACAGGACAAGAAACCAGCCCTCAAAAACTTAACCGGCAGAAAATATTTTTTTGAAAAAATCCCTAAGCCCCGGGGTCACAATTTCAGCCAAAATCTGACTTTTGGCAGTTCACTCAAAAATGGTGCCAACCGCTTGCAAATGCTCACCTGAAAGCTTTGGCGATGGAAACAGAAGGCTTTTTATCACAGGAAAAGAAATCAGCCCTCAAAAACTTAACCGGCAGAAAATATTTTTTTGAAAAAATCCCTAAGCCCCGGGGTCACAATTTCAGAAAAAATCTGACTTTTGGCAGTTCACTCAAAAATGGTGCCAACCGCTTGCAAATGCTCCCCTGAAAGTTTTGGCACGCGAAACAGAAGGCTTTTTATCACAGGAGAAGAAATCAGCCCTCAAAAACTTAACCGGCAGAAAATATTTTTTTGAAAAAATCCCTAAGCCCCGGGGTCACAATTTCAGCAAAAATCTGACTTTTGGCAGTTCACTCAAAAATGGTGCCAACCGCTTGCAAATGCTCCCCTGAAAGCTTTGGCGATGGAAACAGAAGGCTTTTTATCACAGGACAAGAAATCAGCCCTCAAAAACTTAACCGGCAGAAAATATTTTTTTGAAAAAATCCCTAAGCCCCGGGGTCACAATTTCAGCAAAAATCTGACTTTTGGCAGTTCACTCAAAAATGGTGCCAACCGCTTGCAAATGCTCACCTGAAAGCTTTGGCGATGGAAACAGAAGGCTTTTTATCACAGGACAAGAAATCAGCCCTCAAAAACTTAACCGGCAGAAAATATTTTTTGGAAAAAATCCCTAAGCCCCGGGGTCACAATTTCAGCAAAAATCTGACTTTTGGCAGTTCACTCAAAAATGGTGCCAACCGGTTGCAAATGCTCATCTGAAAGCTTTGGCGATGGAAACAGAAGGCTTTTTATCACAGGACAAGAAATCAGCCCTCAAAAACTTAACCGGTAGAAAATATTTTTTTGAAAAAATCCCTAAGCCCCGGGGTCACAATTTCAGCAAAAATATGACTTTTGGCAGTTCACTCAAAAATGGTGCCAACCGGTTGCAAATGCTCATCTGAAAGCTTTGGCGATGGAAACAGAAGGCTTTTTATCACAGGACAAGAAATCAGCCCTCAAAAACTTAACCGGTAGAAAATATTTTTTTGAAAAAATCCCTAAGCCCCGGGGTCACAATTTCAGAAAAAATCTGACTTTTGGCAGTTCACTCAAAAATGGTGCCAACCGCTTGCAAATGCTCATCTGAAAGCTTTGGCGATGGAAACAGAAGGCTTTTTATCACAGGACAAGAAATCAGCCCTCAAAAACTTAACCGGTAGAAAATATTTTTTTGAAAAAATCCCTAAGCCCCGGGGTCACAATTGCAGCAAAAATCTGACTTTTGGCAGTTCACTCAAAAATGGTGCCAACCGGTTGCAAATGCTCATCTGAAAGCTTTGGCGATGGAAACAGAAGGCTTTTTATCACAGGACAAGAAATCAGCCCTCAAAAACTTAACCGGTAGAAAATATTTTTTTGAAAAAATCCCTAAGCCCCGGGGTCACAATTTCAGCAAAAATATGACTTTTGGCAGTTCACTCAAAAATGGTGCCAACCGGTTGCAAATGCTCATCTGAAAGCTTTGGCGTTGGAAACAGAAGGCTTTTTATCACAGGACAAGAAATCAGCCCTCAAAAACTTAACCGGTAGAAAATATTTTTTTGAAAAAATCCCTAAGCCCCGGGGTCACAATTTCAGAAAAAAACTGACTTTTGGCAGTTCACTCAAAAATGGTGCCAACCGCTTGCAAATGCTCCCCTGAAAGGTTTGGCACGCGAAACAGAAGGCTTTTTATCACAGGACAAGAAATCAGCCCTCAAAAACTTAACCGGCAGAAAATATTTTTTTGAAAAAATCCCTAAGCCCCGGGGTCACAATTTCAGCAAAAATCTGACTTTTGGCAGTTCACTCAAAAATGGTGCCAAAAGCTTGCAAATGCTCCCCTGAAAGCTTTGGCGATGGAAACAGAAGGCTTTTTATCACAGGACAAGAAATCAGCCCTCAAAAACTTAACCGGCAGAAAATATTTTTTTGAAAAAATCCCTAAGCCTCGGGGTCACAATTTCAGCAAAAATCTGACTTTTGGCAGTTCACTCAAAAATGGTGCCAACCGGTTGCAAATGCTCCCCTGAAAGGTTTGGCACGCGAAACAGAAGGCTTTTTATCACAGGACAAGAAATCAGCCCTCAAAAACTTAACCGGCAGAAAATATTTTTTTGAAAAAATCCCTAAGCCCCGGGGTCACAATTTCAGAAAAAATCTGACTTTTGGCAGTTCACTCAAAAATGGTGCCAACCGCTTGCAAATGCTCCCCTGAAAGGTTTGGCACGCGAAACAGAAGGCTTTTTATCACAGGACAAGAAATCAGCCCTCAAAAACTTAACCGGCAGAAAATATTTTTTTGAAAAAATCCCTAAGCCCCGGGGTCACAATTTCAGCAAAAATCTGACTTTTGGCAGTTCACTCAAAAATGGTGCCAACCGGTTGCAAATGCTCCCCTGAAAGCTTTCGCGATGGAAACAGAAGGCTTTTTATCACAGGACAAGAAATCAGCCCTCAAAAACTTAACCGGCAGAAAATATTTTTTTGAAAAAATCCCTAAGCCCCGGGGTCACAATTTCAGCAAAAATCTGACTTTTGGCAGTTCACTCAAAAATGGTGCCAACCGCTTGCAAATGCTCCCCTGAAAGGTTTGGCACGCGAAACAGAAGGCTTTTTATCTCAGGACAAGAAATCAGCCCTCAAAAACTTAACCGGCAGAAAATATTTTTTTGAAAAAATCCCTAAGCCCCGGGGTCACAATTGCAGCAAAAATCTGACTTTTGGCAGTTCACTCAAAAATGGTGCCAACCGATTGCAAATGCTCATCTGAAAGCTTTGGCGATGGAAACAGTAGGCTTTTTATCACAGGACAAGAAATCAGCCCTCAAAAACTTAACCGGTAGAAAATATTTTTTTGAAAAAATCCCTAAGCCCCGGGGTCACAATTTCAGCAAAAATATGACTTTTGGCAGTTCACTCAAAAATGGTGCCAACCGGTTGCAAATGCTCATCTGAAAGCTTTGGCGATGGAAACAGAAGGCTTTTTATCACAGGACAAGAAATCAGCCCTCAAAAAGTTAACCGGCAGAAAATATTTTTTTGAAAAAATCCCTAAGCCCCGGGGTCACAATTTCAGAAAAAAACTGACTTTTGGCAGTTCACTCAAAAAGTGGTGCCAACCGCTTGCAAATGCTCATCTGAAAGCTTTGGCGATGGAAACAGAAGGCTTTTTATCACAGGACAAGAAATCAGCCCTCAAAAACTTAACCGGTAGAAAATATTTTTTTGAAAAAATCCCTAAGCCCCGGGGTCACAATTGCAGCAAAAATCTGACTTTTGGCAGTTCACTCAAAAATGGTGCCAACCGGTTGCAAATGCTCATCTGAAAGCTTTGGCGATGGAAACAGAAGGCTTTTTATCACAGGACAAGAAATCAGCCCTCAAAAACTTAACCGGTAGAAAATATTTTTTTGAAAAAATCCCTAAGCCCCGGGGTCACAATTTCAGCAAAAATATGACTTTTGGCAGTTCACTCAAAAATGGTGCCAACCGGTTGCAAATGCTCATCTGAAAGCTTTGGCGATGGAAACAGAAGGCTTTTTATCACAGGACAAGAAATCAGCCCTCAAAAACTTAACCGGTAGAAAATATTTTTTTGAAAAAATCCCTAAGCCCCGGGGTCACAATTTCAGAAAAAAACTGACTTTTGGCAGTTCACTCAAAAATGGTGCCAACCGCTTGCAAATGCTCCCCTGAAAGGTTTGGCACGCGAAACAGAAGGCTTTTTATCACAGGACAAGAAATCAGCCCTCAAAAACTTAACCGGCAGAAAATATTTTTTTGAAAAAATCCCTAAGCCCCGGGGTCACAATTTCAGCAAAAATCTGACTTTTGGCAGTTCACTCAAAAATGGTGCCAAAAGCTTGCAAATGCTCCCCTGAAAGCTTTGGCGATGGAAACAGAAGGCTTTTTATCACAGGACAAGAAATCAGCCCTCAAAAACTTAAACGGCAGAAAATATTTTTTTGAAAAAATCCCTAAGCCCCGGGGTCACAATTTCAGCAAAAATCTGACTTTTGGCAGTTCACTCAAAAATGGTGCCAACCGGTTGCAAATGCTCCCCTGAAAGGTTTGGCACGCGAAACAGAAGGCTTTTTATCACAGGACAAGAAATCAGCCCTCAAAAACTTAACCGGCAGAAAATATTTTTTTGAAAAAATCCCTAAGCCCCGGGGTCACAATTTCAGAAAAAATCTGACTTTTGGCAGTTCACTCAAAAATGGTGCCAACCGCTTGCAAATGCTCCCCTGAAAGGTTTGGCACGCGAAACAGAAGGCTTTTTATCACAGGACAAGAAATCAGCCCTCAAAAACTTAACCGGCAGAAAATATTTTTTTGAAAAAATCCCTAAGCCCCGGGGTCACAATTTCAGCAAAAATCTGACTTTTGGCAGTTCACTTAAAAATGGTGCCAACCGGTTGCAAATGCTCCCCTGAAAGCTTTGGCGATGGAAACAGAAGGCTTTTTATCACAGGACAAGAAATCAGCCCTCAAAAACTTAACCGGCAGAAAATATTTTTTTGAAAAAATCCCTAAGCCCCGGGGTCACAATTTCAGCAAAAATCTGACTTTTGGGAGTTCACTCAAAAATGGTGCCAACCGCTTGCAAATGCTCACCTGAAAGCTTTGGCGATGGAAACAGAAGGCTTTTTATCACAGGACAAGAAATCAGCCCTCAAAAACTTAACGGGCAGAAAATATTTTTTTGAAAAAATCCCTAAGCCCCGGGGTCACAATTGCAGCAAAAATCTGACTTTTGGCAGTTCACTCAAAAATGGTGCCAACCGCTTGCAAATGCTCACCTGAAAGCTTTGGCGATGGAAACAGAAGGCTTTTTATCACAGGACAAGAAATCAGCCCTCAAAAACTTAACCGGCAGAAAATATTTTTTTGAAAAAATCCCTAAGCCCCGGGGTCACAATTTCAGCAAAAATCTGACTTTTGGCAGTTCACTCAAAAATGGTGCCAACCGCTTGCAAATGCTCACCTGAAAGCTTTGGCGATGGAAACAGAAGGCTTTTTATCACAGGACAAGAAATCATCCCTCAAAAACTTAACCGGCAGAAAATATTTTTTTGAAAAAATCCCTAAGCCCCGGGGTCACAATTTCAGAAAAAATCTGACTTTTGGCAGTTCACTCAAAAATGGTGCCAACCGCTTGCAAATGCTCACCTGAAAGCTTTGGCGATGGAAACAGAAGGCTTTTTATCACAGGACAAGAAATCCGCCCTCAAAAACTTAACCGGCAGAAAATATTTTTTTGAAAAAATCCCTAAGCCCCGGGGTCACAATTTCAGAAAAAATCTGACTTTTGGCAGTTCACTCAAAAATGGTGCCAAAAGCTTGAAAATGCTCCCCTGAAAGGTTTGGCACTCGAAACAGAAGGCTTTTTATCACAGGACAAGAAACCAGCCCTCAAAAACTTAACCGGCAGAAAATATTTTTTTGAAAAAATCCCTAAGCCCCGGGGTCACAATTTCAGCAAAAATCTGACTTTTGGCAGTTCACTCAAAAATGGTGCCAACCGCTTGCAAATGCTCACCTGAAAGCTTTGGCGATGGAAACAGAAGGCTTTTTATCACAGGAAAAGAAATCAGCCCTCAAAAACTTAACCGGCAGAAAATATTTTTTTGAAAAAATCCCTAAGCCCCGGGGTCACAATTTCAGAAAAAAATCTGACTTTTGGCAGTTCACACAAAAATGGTGCCAACCGCTTGCAAATGCTCCCCTGAAAGGTTTGGCACGCGAAACAGAAGGCTTTTTATCACAGGACAAGAAATCAGCCCTCAAAAACTTAACCGGCAGAAAATATTTTTTTGAAAAAATCCCTAAGCCCCGGGGTCACAATTTCAGCAAAAATCTGACTTTTGGCAGTTCACTCAAAAATGGTGCCAACCGCTTGCAAATGCTCACCTGAAAGCTTTGGCGATGGAAACAGAAGGCTTTTTATCACAGGACAAGAAATCAGCCCTCAAAAACTTAACCGGTAGAAAATATTTTTTTGAAAAAATCCCTAAGCCCCGGGGTCACAATTTCAGCAAAAATATGACTTTTGGCAGTTCACTCAAAAATGGTGCCAACCGGTTGCAAATGCTCATCTGAAAGCTTTGGCGTTGGAAACAGAAGGCTTTTTATCACAGGACAAGAAATCAGCCCTCAAAAACTTAACCGGTAGAAAATATTTTTTTGAAAAAATCCCTAAGCCCCGGGGTCACAATTTCAGAAAAAAACTGACTTTTGGCAGTTCACTCAAAAATGGTGCCAACCGCTTGCAAATGCTCCCCTGAAAGGTTTGGCACGCGAAACAGAAGGCTTTTTATCACAGGACAAGAAATCAGCCCTCAAAAACTTAACCGGCAGAAAATATTTTTTTGAAAAAATCCCTAAGCCCCGGGGTCACAATTTCAGCAAAAATCTGACTTTTGGCAGTTCACTCAAAAATGGTGCCAACCGGTTGCAAATGCTCCCCTGAAAGCTTTCGCGATGGAAACAGAAGGCTTTTTATCACAGGACAAGAAATCAGCCCTCAAAAACTTAACCGGCAGAAAATATTTTTTTGAAAAAATCCCTAAGCCCCGGGGTCACAATTTCAGCAAAAATCTGACTTTTGGCAGTTCACTCAAAAATGGTGCCAACCGCTTGAAAATGCTCCCCTGAAAGGTTTGGCACTCGAAACAGAAGGCTTTTTATCACAGGACAAGAAATCAGCCCTCAAAAACTTAACCGGCAGAAAATATTTTTTTGAAAAAATCCCTAAGCCCCGGGGTCACAATTTCAGCAAAAATCTGACTTTTGGCAGTTCACTAAAAAATGGTGCCAAAAGCTTGAAAATGCTCCCCTGAAAGGTTTGGCACGCGAAACAGAAGGCTTTTTATCACAGGACAAGAAATCAGCCCTCAAAAACTTAACCGGCAGAAAATATTTTTTTGAAAAAATCCCTAAGCCCCGGGGTCACAATTTCAGCAAAAATCTGACTTTTGGCAGTTCACTCAAAAATGGTGCCAACCGCTTGAAAATGCTCACCTGAAAGCTTTGGCGATGGAAACAGAAGTCTTTTTATCACAGGACAAGAAATCAGCCCTCAAAAACTTAACCGGCAGAAAATATTTTTTTGAAAAAATCCCTAAGCCCCGGGGTCACAATTTCAGCAAAAATCTGACTTTTGGCAGTTCACTCAAAAATGGTGCCAACCGCTTGCAAATGCTCACCTGAAAGCTTTGGCGATGGAAACAGAAGGCTTTTTATCACAGGACAAGAAATCAGCCCTCAAAAACTTAACCGGCAGAAAATATTTTTTTGAAAAAATCCCTAAGCCCCGGGGTCACAATTTCAGCAAAAATCTGACTTTTGGCAGTTCACTCAAAAATGGTGCCAACCGCTTGCAAATGCTCCCCTGAAAGCTTTGGCGATGGAAACAGAAGGCTTTTTATCACAGGACAAGAAATCAGCCCTCAAAAACTTAACCGGCAGAAAATATTTTTTTGAAAAAATCCCTAAGCCCCTGGGTCACAATTTCAGCAAAAATCTGACTTTTGGCAGTTCACTCAAAAATGGTGCCAACCGCTTGCAAATGCTCCCCTGAAAGGTTTGGCACACGAAACAGAAGGCTTTTTATCACAGGACAAGAAATCAGCCCTCAAAAACTTAACCGGCAGAAAATATTTTTTTGAAAAAATCCCTAAGCCCCGGGGTCACAATTTCAGCAAAAATCTGACTTTTGGGAGTTCACTCAAAAATGGTGCCAACCGCTTGCAAATGCTCACCTGAAAGCTTTGGCGATGGAAACAGAAGGCTTTTTATCACAGGACAAGAAATCAGCCATCAAAAACTTAACCGGCAGAAAATATTTTTTTGAAAAAATCCCTAAGCCCCGGGGTCACAATTTCAGCAAAAATCTGACTTTTGGGAGTTCACTCAAAAATGGTGCCAACCGCTTGCAAATGCTCACCTGAAAGCTTTGGCGATGGAAACAGAAGGCTTTTTATCACAGGACAAGAAATCAGCCCTCAAAAACTTAACCGGCAGAAAATATTTTTTTGAAAAAATCCCTAAGCCCCGGGGTCACAATTTCAGCAAAAATCTGACTTTTGGCAGTTCACTCAAAAATGCTGCCAACCGCTTGCAAATGCTCACCTGAAAGCTTTGGCGATGGAAACAGAAGGCTTTTTATCACAGGACAAGAAATCAGCCCTCAAAAACTTAACCGGCAGAAAATATTTTTTTGAAAAAATCCCTAAGCCCCGGGGTCACAATTTCATCAAAAATCTGACTTTTGGCAGTTCACTCAAAAATGGTGCCAACCGCTTGCAAATGCTCACCTGAAAGCTTTGGCGATGGAAACAGAAGGCTTTTTATCACAGGACAAGAAATCAGCCCTCAAAAACTTAACCGGCAGAAAATATTTTTTTGAAAAAATCCCTAAGCCCCGGGGTCACAATTTCAGAAAAAATCTGACTTTTGGCAGTTCACTCAAAAATGGTGCCAAAAGCTTGAAAATGCTCCCCTGAAAGGTTTGGCACTCGAAACAGAAGGCTTTTTATCACAGGACAAGAAACCAGCCCTCAAAAACTTAACCGGCAGAAAATATTTTTTTGAAAAAATCCCTAAGCCCCGGGGTCACAATTTCAGCCAAAATCTGACTTTTGGCAGTTCACTCAAAAATGGTGCCAACCGCTTGCAAATGCTCACCTGAAAGCTTTGGCGATGGAAACAGAAGGCTTTTTATCACAGGAAAAGAAATCAGCCCTCAAAAACTTAACTGGCAGAAAATATTTTTTTGAAAAAATCCCTAAGCCCCGGGGTCACAATTTCAGAAAAAATCTGACTTTTGGCAGTTCACTCAAAAATGGTGCCAACCGCTTGCAAATGCTCCCCTGAAAGTTTTGGCACGCGAAACAGAAGGCTTTTTATCACAGGACAAGAAATCAGCCCTCAAAAACTTAACCGGTAGAAAATATTTTTTTGAAAAAATCCCTAAGCCCCGGGGTCACAATTTCAGCAAAAATCTGACTTTTGGCAGTTCACTCAAAAATGGTGCCAACCGCTTGCAAATGCTCCCCTGAAAGCTTTGGCGATGGAAACAGAAGGCTTTTTATCACAGGACAAGAAATCAGCCCTCAAAAACTTAACCGGCAGAAAATATTTTTTTGAAAAAATCCCTAAGCCCCGGGGTCACAATTTCAGCAAAAATCTGACTTTTGGCAGTTCACTCAAAAATGGTGCCAACCGCTTGCAAATGCTCACCTGAAAGCTTTGGCGATGGAAACAGAAGGCTTTTTATCACAGGACAAGAAATCAGCCCTCAAAAACTTAACCGGCAGAAAATATTTTTTTGAAAAAATCCCTAAGCCCCGGGGTCACAATTTCAGAAAAAAATCTGACTTTTGGCAGTTCACACAAAAATGGTGCCAACCGCTTGCAAATGCTCCCCTGAAAGGTTTGGCACGCGAAACAGAAGGCTTTTTATCACAGGACAAGAAATCAGCCCTCAAAAACTTAACCGGCAGAAAATATTTTTTTGAAAAAATCCCTAAGCCCCGGGGTCACAATTTCAGCAAAAATCTGACTTTTGGCAGTTCACTCAAAAATGGTGCCAACCGCTTGCAAATGCTCACCTGAAAGCTTTGGCGATGGAAACAGAAGGCTTTTTATCACAGGACAAGAAATCAGCCCTCAAAAACTTAACCGGTAGAAAATATTTTTTTGAAAAAATCCCTAAGCCCCGGGGTCACAATTTCAGCAAAAATATGACTTTTGGCAGTTCACTCAAAAATGGTGCCAACCGGTTGCAAATGCTCATCTGAAAGCTTTGGCGTTGGAAACAGAAGGCTTTTTATCACAGGACAAGAAATCAGCCCTCAAAAACTTAACCGGTAGAAAATATTTTTTTGAAAAAATCCCTAAGCCCCGGGGTCACAATTTCAGAAAAAAACTGACTTTTGGCAGTTCACTCAAAAATGGTGCCAACCGCTTGCAAATGCTCCCCTGAAAGGTTTGGCACGCGAAACAGAAGGCTTTTTATCACAGGACAAGAAATCAGCCCTCAAAAACTTAACCGGCAGAAAATATTTTTTTGAAAAAATCCCTAAGCCCCGGGGTCACAATTTCAGCAAAAATCTGACTTTTGGCAGTTCACTCAAAAATGGTGCCAACCGGTTGCAAATGCTCCCCTGAAAGCTTTCGCGATGGAAACAGAAGGCTTTTTATCACAGGACAAGAAATCAGCCCTCAAAAACTTAACCGGCAGAAAATATTTTTTTGAAAAAATCCGTAAGCCCCGGGGTCACAATTTCAGCAAAAATCTGACTTTTGGCAGTTCACTCAAAAATGGTGCCAACCGCTTGAAAATGCTCCCCTGAAAGGTTTGGCACTCGAAACAGAAGGCTTTTTATCACAGGACAAGAAATCAGCCCTCAAAAACTTAACCGGCAGAAAATATTTTTTTGAAAAAATCCCTAAGCCCCGGGGTCACAATTTCAGCAAAAATCTGACTTTTGGCAGTTCACTAAAAAATGGTGCCAAAAGCTTGAAAATGCTCCCCTGAAAGGTTTGGCACGCGAAACAGAAGGCTTTTTATCACAGGACAAGAAATCAGCCCTCAAAAACTTAACCGGCAGAAAATATTTTTTTGAAAAAATCCCTAAGCCCCGGGGTCACAATTTCAGCAAAAATCTGACTTTTGGCAGTTCACTCAAAAATGGTGCCAACCGCTTGAAAATGCTCACCTGAAAGCTTTGGCGATGGAAACAGAAGTCTTTTTATCACAGGACAAGAAATCAGCCCTCAAAAACTTAACCGGCAGAAAATATTTTTTTGAAAAAATCCCTAAGCCCCGGGGTCACAATTTCAGCAAAAATCTGACTTTTGGCAGTTCACTCAAAAATGGTGCCAACCGCTTGCAAATGCTCACCTGAAAGCTTTGGCGATGGAAACAGAAGGCTTTTTATCACAGGACAAGAAATCAGCCCTCAAAAACTTAACCGGCAGAAAATATTTTTTTGAAAAAATCCCTAAGCCCCGGGGTCACAATTTCAGCAAAAATCTGACTTTTGGCAGTTCACTCAAAAATGGTGCCAACCGCTTGCAAATGCTCCCCTGAAAGCTTTGGCGATGGAAACAGAAGGCTTTTTATCACAGGACAAGAAATCAGCCCTCAAAAACTTAACCGGCAGAAAATATTTTTTTGAAAAAATCCCTAAGCCCCTGGGTCACAATTTCAGCAAAAATCTGACTTTTGGCAGTTCACTCAAAAATGGTGCCAACCGCTTGCAAATGCTCCCCTGAAAGGTTTGGCACACGAAACAGAAGGCTTTTTATCACAGGACAAGAAATCAGCCCTCAAAAACTTAACCGGCAGAAAATATTTTTTTGAAAAAATCCCTAAGCCCCGGGGTCACAATTTCAGCAAAAATCTGACTTTTGGCAGTTCACTCAAAAATGGTGCCAACCGCTTGCAAATGCTCACCTGAAAGCTTTGGCGATGGAAACAGAAGGCTTTTTATCACAGGACAAGAAATCAGCCCTCAAAAACTTAACCGGCAGAAAATATTTTTTTGAAAAAATCCCTAAGCCCCGGGGTCACAATTTCAGCAAAAATCTGACTTTTGGCAGTTCACTCAAAAATGCTGCCAACCGCTTGCAAATGCTCACCTGAAAGCTTTGGCGATGGAAACAGAAGGCTTTTTATCACAGGACAAGAAATCAGCCCTCAAAAACTTAACCGGCAGAAAATATTTTTTTGAAAAAATCCCTAAGCCCCGGGGTCACAATTTCATCAAAAATCTGACTTTTGGCAGTTCACTCAAAAATGGTGCCAACCGCTTGCAAATGCTCACCTGAAAGCTTTGGCGATGGAAACAGAAGGCTTTTTATCACAGGACAAGAAATCAGCCCTCAAAAACTTAACCGGCAGAAAATATTTTTTTGAAAAAATCCCTAAGCCCCGGGGTCACAATTTCAGAAAAAATCTGACTTTTGGCAGTTCACTCAAAAATGGTGCCAAAAGCTTGAAAATGCTCCCCTGAAAGGTTTGGCACTCGAAACAGAAGGCTTTTTATCACAGGACAAGAAACCAGCCCTCAAAAACTTAACCGGCAGAAAATATTTTTTTGAAAAAATCCCTAAGCCCCGGGGTCACAATTTCAGCCAAAATCTGACTTTTGGCAGTTCACTCAAAAATGGTGCCAACCGCTTGCAAATGCTCACCTGAAAGCTTTGGCGATGGAAACAGAAGGCTTTTTATCACAGGAAAAGAAATCAGCCCTCAAAAACTTAACTGGCAGAAAATATTTTTTTGAAAAAATCCCTAAGCCCCGGGGTCACAATTTCAGAAAAAATCTGACTTTTGGCAGTTCACTCAAAAATGGTGCCAACCGCTTGCAAATGCTCCCCTGAAAGTTTTGGCACGCGAAACAGAAGGCTTTTTATCACAGGACAAGAAATCAGCCCTCAAAAACTTAACCGGTAGAAAATATTTTTTTGAAAAAATCCCTAAGCCCCGGGGTCACAATTTCAGCAAAAATCTGACTTTTGGCAGTTCACTCAAAAATGGTGCCAACCGCTTGCAAATGCTCCCCTGAAAGCTTTGGCGATGGAAACAGAAGGCTTTTTATCACAGGACAAGAAATCAGCCCTCAAAAACTTAACCGGCAGAAAATATTTTTTTGAAAAAATCCCTAAGCCCCGGGGTCACAATTTCAGCAAAAATCTGACTTTTGGCAGTTCACTCAAAAATGGTGCCAACCGCTTGCAAATGCTCACCTGAAAGCTTTGGCGATGGAAACAGAAGGCTTTTTATCACAGGACAAGAAATCAGCCCTCAAAAACTTAACCGGCAGAAAATATTTTTTGGAAAAAATCCCTAAGCCCCGGGGTCACAATTTCAGCAAAAATCTGACTTTTGGCAATTCACTCAAAAATGGTGCCAAAAGCTTGAAAATGCTCCCCTGAAAGGTTTGGCACTCGAAACAGAAGGCTTTTTATCACAGGACAAGAAATCAGCCCTCAAAAACTTAACCGGCAGAAAATATTTTTTTGAAAAAATCCCTAAGCCCCGGGGTCACAATTTCAGCAAAAATCTGACTTTTGGGAGTTCACTCAAAAATGGTGCCAACCGCTTGCAAATGCTCACCTGAAAGCTTTGGCGATGGAAACAGAAGGCTTTTTATCACAGGACAAGAAATCAGCCATCAAAAACTTAACCGGCAGAAAATATTTTTTTGAAAAAATCCCTAAGCCCCGGGGTCACAATTTCAGCAAAAATCTGACTTTTGGGAGTTCACTCAAAAATGGTGCCAACCGCTTGCAAATGCTCACCTGAAAGCTTTGGCGATGGAAACAGAAGGCTTTTTATCACAGGACAAGAAATCAGCCCTCAAAAACTTAACCGGCAGAAAATATTTTTTTGAAAAAATCCCTAAGCCCCGGGGTCACAATTTCAGCAAAAATCTGACTTTTGGCAGTTCACTCAAAAATGGTGCCAACCGCTTGCAAATGCTCACCTGAAAGCTTTGGCGATGGAAACAGAAGGCTTTTTATCACAGGACAAGAAATCAGCCCTCAAAAACTTAACCGGCAGAAAATATTTTTTTGAAAAAATCCCTAAGCCGCGGGGTCACAATTTCAGAAAAAATCTGACTTTTGGCAGTTCACTCAAAAATGGTGCCAAAAGCTTGAAAATGCTCCCCTGAAAGGTTTGGCACTCGAAAAAGAAGGCTTTTTATCACAGGACAAGAAACCAGCCCTCAAAAACTTAACCGGCAGAAAATATTTTTTTGAAAAAATCCCTAAGCCCCGGGGTCACAATTTCAGCCAAAATCTGACTTTTGGCAGTTCACTCAAAAATGGTGCCAACCGCTTGCAAATGCTCACCTGAAAGCTTTGGCGATGGAAACAGAAGGCTTTTTATCACAGGAAAAGAAATCAGCCCTCAAAAACTTAACCGGCAGAAAATATTTTTTTGAAAAAATCCCTAAGCCCCGGGGTCACAATTTCAGCAAAAATCTGACTTTTGGCAGTTCACTCAAAAATGGTGCCAACCGCTTGCAAATGCTCCCCTGAAAGTTTTGGCACGCGAAACAGAAGGCTTTTTATCACAGGACAAGAAATCAGCCCTCAAAAACTTAACCGGTAGAAAATATTTTTTTGAAAAAATCCCTAAGCCCCGGGGTCACAATTTCAGCAAAAATCTGACTTTTGGCAGTTCACTCAAAAATGGTGCCAACCGCTTGCAAATGCTCCCCTGAAAGCTTTGGCGATGGAAACAGAAGGCTTTTTATCACAGGACAAGAAATCAGCCCTCAAAAACTTAACCGGCAGAAAATATTTTTTTGAAAAAATCCCTAAGCCCCGGGGTCACAATTTCAGAAAAAATCTGACTTTTGGCAGTTCACTCAAAAATGGTGCCAAAAGCTTGAAAATGCTCCCCTGAAAGGTTTGGCACTCGAAACAGAAGGCTTTTTATCACAGGACAAGAAACCAGCCCTCAAAAACTTAACCGGCAGAAAATATTTTTTTGAAAAAATCCCTAAGCCCCGGGGTCACAATTTCAGCAAAAATCTGACTTTTGGCAATTCACTGAAAAATGGTGCCAAAAGCTTGAAAATGCTCCCCTGAAAGGTTTGGCACTCGAAACAGAAGGCTTTTTATCACAGGACAAGAAATCAGCCCTCAAAAACTTAACCGGCAGAAAATATTTTTTTGAAAAAATCCCTAAGCCCCGGGGTCACAATTGCAGCAAAAATCTGACTTTTGGCAGTTCACTCAAAAATGGTGCCAACCGCTTGCAAATGCTCATCTGAAAGCTTTGGCGATGGAAACAGAAGGCTTTTTATCACAGGACAAGAAATCAGCCCTCAAAAACTTAACCGGCAGAAAATATTTTTTTGAAAAAATCCCTAAGCCTCGGGGTCACAATTTCAGCAAAAATCTGACTTTTGGCAGTTCACTCAAAAATGGTGCCAACCGGTTGCAAATGCTCCCCTGAAAGGTTTGGCACGCGAAACAGAAGGCTTTTTATCACAGGACAAGAAATCAGCCCTCAAAAACTTAACCGGCAGAAAATATTTTTTTGAAAAAATCCCTAAGCCCCGGGGTCACAATTTCAGAAAAAATCTGACTTTTGGCAGTTCACTCAAAAATGGTGCCAACCGCTTGCAAATGCTCCCCTGAAAGGTTTGGCACGCGAAACAGAAGGCTTTTTATCACAGGACAAGAAATCAGCCCTCAAAAACTTAACCGGCAGAAAATATTTTTTTGAAAAAATCCCTAAGCCCCGGGGTCACAATTTCAGCAAAAATCTGACTTTTGGCAGTTCACTCAAAAATGGTGCCAACCGGTTGCAAATGCTCCCCTGAAAGCTTTCGCGATGGAAACAGAAGGCTTTTTATCACAGGACAAGAAATCAGCCCTCAAAAACTTAACCGGCAGAAAATATTTTTTTGAAAAAATCCCTAAGCCCCGGGGTCACAATTTCAGCAAAAATCTGACTTTTGGCAGTTCACTCAAAAATGGTGCCAACCGCTTGCAAATGCTCCCCTGAAAGGTTTGGCACGCGAAACAGAAGGCTTTTTATCTCAGGACAAGAAATCAGCCCTCAAAAACTTAACCGGCAGAAAATATTTTTTTGAAAAAATCCCTAAGCCCCGGGGTCACAATTGCAGCAAAAATCTGACTTTTGGCAGTTCACTCAAAAATGGTGCCAACCGATTGCAAATGCTCATCTGAAAGCTTTGGCGATGGAAACAGAAGGCTTTTTATCACAGGACAAGAAATCAGCCCTCAAAAACTTAACCGGCAGAAAATATTTTTTTGAAAAAATCCCTAAGCCCCGGGGTCACAATTTCAGCAAAAATCTGACTTTTGGCAGTTCACTCAAAAATGGTGCCAACCGCTTGCAAATGCTCCCCTGAAAGTTTTGGCACGCGAAACAGAAGGCTTTTTATCACAGGACAAGAAATCAGCCCTCAAAAACTTAACCGGTAGAAAATATTTTTTTGAAAAAATCCCTAAGCCCCGGGGTCACAATTTCAGCAAAAATCTGACTTTTGGCAGTTCACTCAAAAATGGTGCCAACCGCTTGCAAATGCTCCCCTGAAAGCTTTGGCGATGGAAACAGAAGGCTTTTTATCACAGGACAAGAAATCAGCCCTCAAAAACTTAACCGGCAGAAAATATTTTTTTGAAAAAATCCCTAAGCCCCGGGGTCACAATTTCAGAAAAAATCTGACTTTTGGCAGTTCACTCAAAAATGGTGCCAAAAGCTTGAAAATGCTCCCCTGAAAGGTTTGGCACTCGAAACAGAAGGCTTTTTATCACAGGACAAGAAACCAGCCCTCAAAAACTTAACCGGCAGAAAATATTTTTTTGAAAAAATCCCTAAGCCCCGGGGTCACAATTTCAGCAAAAATCTGACTTTTGGCAATTCACTGAAAAATGGTGCCAAAAGCTTGAAAATGCTCCCCTGAAAGGTTTGGCACTCGAAACAGAAGGCTTTTTATCACAGGACAAGAAATCAGCCCTCAAAAACTTAACCGGCAGAAAATATTTTTTTGAAAAAATCCCTAAGCCCCGGGGTCACAATTGCAGCAAAAATCTGACTTTTGGCAGTTCACTCAAAAATGGTGCCAACCGGTTGCAAATGCTCATCTGAAAGCTTTGGCGATGGAAACAGAAGGCTTTTTATCACAGGACAAGAAATCAGCCCTCAAAAACTTAACCGGCAGAAAATATTTTTTTGAAAAAATCCCTAAGCCTCGGGGTCACAATTTCAGCAAAAATCTGACTTTTGGCAGTTCACTCAAAAATGGTGCCAACCGGTTGCAAATGCTCCCCTGAAAGGTTTGGCACGCGAAACAGAAGGCTTTTTATCACAGGACAAGAAATCAGCCCTCAAAAACTTAACCGGCAGAAAATATTTTTTTGAAAAAATCCCTAAGCCCCGGGGTCACAATTTCAGAAAAAATCTGACTTTTGGCAGTTCACTCAAAAATGGTGCCAACCGCTTGCAAATGCTCCCCTGAAAGGTTTGGCACGCGAAACAGAAGGCTTTTTATCACAGGACAAGAAATCAGCCCTCAAAAACTTAACCGGCAGAAAATATTTTTTTGAAAAAATCCCTAAGCCCCGGGGTCACAATTTCAGCAAAAATCTGACTTTTGGCAGTTCACTCAAAAATGGTGCCAACCGGTTGCAAATGCTCCCCTGAAAGCTTTCGCGATGGAAACAGAAGGCTTTTTATCACAGGACAAGAAATCAGCCCTCAAAAACTTAACCGGCAGAAAATATTTTTTTGAAAAAATCCCTAAGCCCCGGGGTCACAATTTCAGCAAAAATCTGACTTTTGGCAGTTCACTCAAAAATGGTGCCAACCGCTTGCAAATGCTCCCCTGAAAGGTTTGGCACGCGAAACAGAAGGCTTTTTATCTCAGGACAAGAAATCAGCCCTCAAAAACTTAACCGGCAGAAAATATTTTTTTGAAAAAATCCCTAAGCCCCGGGGTCACAATTGCAGCAAAAATCTGACTTTTGGCAGTTCACTCAAAAATGGTGCCAACCGATTGCAAATGCTCATCTGAAAGCTTTGGCGATGGAAACAGAAGGCTTTTTATCACAGGACAAGAAATCAGCCCTCAAAAACTTAACCGGTAGAAAATATTTTTTTGAAAAAATCCCTAAGCCCCGGGGTCACAATTTCAGCAAAAATATGACTTTTGGCAGTTCACTCAAAAATGGTGCCAACCGGTTGCAAATGCTCATCTGAAAGCTTTGGCGATGGAAACAGAAGGCTTTTTATCACAGGACAAGAAATCAGCCCTCAAAAAGTTAACCGGCAGAAAATATTTTTTTGAAAAAATCCCTAAGCCCCGGGGTCACAATTTCAGAAAAAAACTGACTTTTGGCAGTTCACTCAAAAATGGTGCCAACCGCTTGCAAATGCTCATCTGAAAGCTTTGGCGATGGAAACAGAAGGCTTTTTATCACAGGACAAGAAATCAGCCCTCAAAAACTTAACCGGTAGAAAATATTTTTTTGAAAAAATCCCTAAGCCCCGGGGTCACAATTGCAGCAAAAATCTGACTTTTGGCAGTTCACTCAAAAATGGTGCCAACCGGTTGCAAATGCTCATCTGAAAGCTTTGGCGATGGAAACAGAAGGCTTTTTATCACAGGACAAGAAATCAGCCCTCAAAAACTTAACCGGTAGAAAATATTTTTTTGAAAAAATCCCTAAGCCCCGGGGTCACAATTTCAGCAAAAATATGACTTTTGGCAGTTCACTCAAAAATGGTGCCAACCGGTTGCAAATGCTCATCTGAAAGCTTTGGCGATGGAAACAGAAGGCTTTTTATCACAGGACAAGAAATCAGCCCTCAAAAACTTAACCGGTAGAAAATATTTTTTTGAAAAAATCCCTAAGCCCCGGGGTCACAATTTCAGAAAAAAACTGACTTTTGGCAGTTCACTCAAAAATGGTGCCAACCGCTTGCAAATGCTCCCCTGAAAGGTTTGGCACGCGAAACAGAAGGCTTTTTATCACAGGACAAGAAATCAGCCCTCAAAAACTTAACCGGCAGAAAATATTTTTTTGAAAAAATCCCTAAGCCCCGGGGTCACAATTTCAGCAAAAATCTGACTTTTGGCAGTTCACTCAAAAATGGTGCCAAAAGCTTGCAAATGCTCCCCTGAAAGCTTTGGCGATGGAAACAGAAGGCTTTTTATCACAGGACAAGAAATCAGCCCTCAAAAACTTAAACGGCAGAAAATATTTTTTTGAAAAAATCCCTAAGCCCCGGGGTCACAATTTCAGCAAAAATCTGACTTTTGGCAGTTCACTCAAAAATGGTGCCAACCGGTTGCAAATGCTCCCCTGAAAGGTTTGGCACGCGAAACAGAAGGCTTTTTATCACAGGACAAGAAATCAGCCCTCAAAAACTTAACCGGCAGAAAATATTTTTTTGAAAAAATCCCTAAGCCCCGGGGTCACAATTTCAGAAAAAATCTGACTTTTGGCAGTTCACTCAAAAATGGTGCCAACCGCTTGCAAATGCTCCCCTGAAAGGTTTGGCACGCGAAACAGAAGGCTTTTTATCACAGGACAAGAAATCAGCCCTCAAAAACTTAACCGGCAGAAAATATTTTTTTGAAAAAATCCCTAAGCCCCGGGGTCACAATTTCAGCAAAAATCTGACTTTTGGCAGTTCACTTAAAAATGGTGCCAACCGGTTGCAAATGCTCCCCTGAAAGCTTTGGCGATGGAAACAGAAGGCTTTTTATCACAGGACAAGAAATCAGCCCTCAAAAACTTAACCGGCAGAAAATATTTTTTTGAAAAAATCCCTAAGCCCCGGGGTCACAATTTCAGCAAAAATCTGACTTTTGGGAGTTCACTCAAAAATGGTGCCAACCGCTTGCAAATGCTCACCTGAAAGCTTTGGCGATGGAAACAGAAGGCTTTTTATCACAGGACAAGAAATCAGCCCTCAAAAACTTAACGGGCAGAAAATATTTTTTTGAAAAAATCCCTAAGCCCCGGGGTCACAATTGCAGCAAAAATCTGACTTTTGGCAGTTCACTCAAAAATGGTGCCAACCGCTTGCAAATGCTCACCTGAAAGCTTTGGCGATGGAAACAGAAGGCTTTTTATCACAGGACAAGAAATCAGCCCTCAAAAACTTAACCGGCAGAAAATATTTTTTTGAAAAAATCCCTAAGCCCCGGGGTCACAATTTCAGCAAAAATCTGACTTTTGGCAGTTCACTCAAAAATGGTGCCAACCGCTTGCAAATGCTCACCTGAAAGCTTTGGCGATGGAAACAGAAGGCTTTTTATCACAGGACAAGAAATCATCCCTCAAAAACTTAACCGGCAGAAAATATTTTTTTGAAAAAATCCCTAAGCCCCGGGGTCACAATTTCAGAAAAAATCTGACTTTTGGCAGTTCACTCAAAAATGGTGCCAACCGCTTGCAAATGCTCACCTGAAAGCTTTGGCGATGGAAACAGAAGGCTTTTTATCACAGGACAAGAAATCCGCCCTCAAAAACTTAACCGGCAGAAAATATTTTTTTGAAAAAATCCCTAAGCCCCGGGGTCACAATTTCAGAAAAAATCTGACTTTTGGCAGTTCACTCAAAAATGGTGCCAAAAGCTTGAAAATGCTCCCCTGAAAGGTTTGGCACTCGAAACAGAAGGCTTTTTATCACAGGACAAGAAACCAGCCCTCAAAAACTTAACCGGCAGAAAATATTTTTTTGAAAAAATCCCTAAGCCCCGGGGTCACAATTTCAGCAAAAATCTGACTTTTGGCAGTTCACTCAAAAATGGTGCCAACCGCTTGCAAATGCTCACCTGAAAGCTTTGGCGATGGAAACAGAAGGCTTTTTATCACAGGAAAAGAAATCAGCCCTCAAAAACTTAACCGGCAGAAAATATTTTTTTGAAAAAATCCCTAAGCCCCGGGGTCACAATTTCAGAAAAAAATCTGACTTTTGGCAGTTCACACAAAAATGGTGCCAACCGCTTGCAAATGCTCCCCTGAAAGGTTTGGCACGCGAAACAGAAGGCTTTTTATCACAGGACAAGAAATCAGCCCTCAAAAACTTAACCGGCAGAAAATATTTTTTTGAAAAAATCCCTAAGCCCCGGGGTCACAATTTCAGCAAAAATCTGACTTTTGGCAGTTCACTCAAAAATGGTGCCAACCGGTTGCAAATGCTCACCTGAAAGCTTTGGCGATGGAAACAGAAGGCTTTTTATCACAGGACAAGAAATCAGCCCTCAAAAACTTAACCGGTAGAAAATATTTTTTTGAAAAAATCCCTAAGCCCCGGGGTCACAATTTCAGCAAAAATATGACTTTTGGCAGTTCACTCAAAAATGGTGCCAACCGGTTGCAAATGCTCATCTGAAAGCTTTGGCGTTGGAAACAGAAGGCTTTTTATCACAGGACAAGAAATCAGCCCTCAAAAACTTAACCGGTAGAAAATATTTTTTTGAAAAAATCCCTAAGCCCCGGGGTCACAATTTCAGAAAAAAACTGACTTTTGGCAGTTCACTCAAAAATGGTGCCAACCGCTTGCAAATGCTCCCCTGAAAGGTTTGGCACGCGAAACAGAAGGCTTTTTATCACAGGACAAGAAATCAGCCCTCAAAAACTTAACCGGCAGAAAATATTTTTTTGAAAAAATCCCTAAGCCCCGGGGTCACAATTTCAGCAAAAATCTGACTTTTGGCAGTTCACTCAAAAATGGTGCCAACCGGTTGCAAATGCTCCCCTGAAAGCTTTCGCGATGGAAACAGAAGGCTTTTTATCACAGGACAAGAAATCAGCCCTCAAAAACTTAACCGGCAGAAAATATTTTTTTGAAAAAATCCCTAAGCCCCGGGGTCACAATTTCAGCAAAAATCTGACTTTTGGCAGTTCACTCAAAAATGGTGCCAACCGCTTGCAAATGCTCCCCTGAAAGGTTTGGCACGCGAAACAGAAGGCTTTTTATCTCAGGACAAGAAATCAGCCCTCAAAAACTTAACGGGCAGAAAATATTTTTTTGAAAAAATCCCTAAGCCCCGGGGTCACAATTGCAGCAAAAATCTGACTTTTGGCAGTTCACTCAAAAATGGTGCCAACCGATTGCAAATGCTCATCTGAAAGCTTTGGCGATGGAAACAGAAGGCTTTTTATCACAGGACAAGAAATCAGCCCTCAAAAACTTAACCGGCAGAAAATATTTTTTTGAAAAAATCCCTAAGCCCCGGGGTCACAATTTCAGCAAAAATCTGACTTTTGGCAGTTCACTCAAAAATGGTGCCAACCGGTTGCAAATGCTCACCTGAAAGCTTTGGCGATGGAAACAGAAGGCTTTTTATCACAGGACAAGAAATCAGCCCTCAAAAACTTAACGGGCAGAAAATATTTTTTTGAAAAAATCCCTAAGCCCAGGGGTCACAATTGCAGCAAAAATCTGACTTTTGGCAGTTCACTCAAAAATGGTGCCAACCGCTTGCAAATGCTCACCTGAAAGCTTTGGCGATGGAAACAGAAGGCTTTTTATCACAGGACAAGAAATCAGCCCTCAAAAACTTAACCGGCAGAAAATATTTTTTTGAAAAAATCCCTAAGCCCCGGGGTCACAATTTCAGCAAAAATCTGACTTTTGGCAGTTCACTCAAAAATGGTGCCAACCGCTTGCAAATGCTCACCTGAAAGCTTTGGCGATGGAAACAGAAGGCTTTTTATCACAGGACAAGAAATCATCCCTCAAAAACTTAACCGGCAGAAAATATTTTTTTGAAAAAATCCCTAAGCCCCGGGGTCACAATTTCAGAAAAAATCTGACTTTTGGCAGTTCACTCAAAAATGGTGCCAACCGCTTGCAAATGCTCACCTGAAAGCTTTGGCGATGGAAACAGAAGGCTTTTTATCACAGGACAAGAAATCCGCCCTCAAAAACTTAACCGGCAGAAAATATTTTTTTGAAAAAATCCCTAAGCCCCGGGGTCACAATTTCAGAAAAAATCTGACTTTTGGCAGTTCACTCAAAAATGGTGCCAAAAGCTTGAAAATGCTCCCCTGAAAGGTTTGGCACTCGAAACAGAAGGCTTTTTATCACAGGACAAGAAACCAGCCCTCAAAAACTTAACCGGCAGAAAATATTTTTTTGAAAAAATCCCTAAGCCCCGGGGTCACAATTTCAGCAAAAATCTGACTTTTGGCAGTTCACTCAAAAATGGTGCCAACCGCTTGCAAATGCTCACCTGAAAGCTTTGGCGATGGAAACAGAAGGCTTTTTATCACAGGAAAAGAAATCAGCCCTCAAAAACTTAACCGGCAGAAAATATTTTTTTGAAAAAATCCCTAAGCCCCGGGGTCACAATTTCAGAAAAAAATCTGACTTTTGGCAGTTCACACAAAAATGGTGCCAACCGCTTGCAAATGCTCCCCTGAAAGGTTTGGCACGCGAAACAGAAGGCTTTTTATCACAGGACAAGAAATCAGCCCTCAAAAACTTAACCGGCAGAAAATATTTTTTTGAAAAAATCCCTAAGCCCCGGGGTCACAATTTCAGCAAAAATCTGACTTTTGGCAGTTCACTCAAAAATGGTGCCAACCGGTTGCAAATGCTCACCTGAAAGCTTTGGCGATGGAAACAGAAGGCTTTTTATCACAGGACAAGAAATCAGCCCTCAAAAACTTAACCGGTAGAAAATATTTTTTTGAAAAAATCCCTAAGCCCCGGGGTCACAATTTCAGCAAAAATATGACTTTTGGCAGTTCACTCAAAAATGGTGCCAACCGGTTGCAAATGCTCATCTGAAAGCTTTGGCGTTGGAAACAGAAGGCTTTTTATCACAGGACAAGAAATCAGCCCTCAAAAACTTAACCGGTAGAAAATATTTTTTTGAAAAAATCCCTAAGCCCCGGGGTCACAATTTCAGAAAAAAACTGACTTTTGGCAGTTCACTCAAAAATGGTGCCAACCGCTTGCAAATGCTCCCCTGAAAGGTTTGGCACGCGAAACAGAAGGCTTTTTATCACAGGACAAGAAATCAGCCCTCAAAAACTTAACCGGCAGAAAATATTTTTTTGAAAAAATCCCTAAGCCCCGGGGTCACAATTTCAGCAAAAATCTGACTTTTGGCAGTTCACTCAAAAATGGTGCCAACCGGTTGCAAATGCTCCCCTGAAAGCTTTCGCGATGGAAACAGAAGGCTTTTTATCACAGGACAAGAAATCAGCCCTCAAAAACTTAACCGGCAGAAAATATTTTTTTGAAAAAATCCCTAAGCCCCGGGGTCACAATTTCAGCAAAAATCTGACTTTTGGCAGTTCACTCAAAAATGGTGCCAACCGCTTGCAAATGCTCCCCTGAAAGGTTTGGCACGCGAAACAGAAGGCTTTTTATCTCAGGACAAGAAATCAGCCCTCAAAAACTTAACGGGCAGAAAATATTTTTTTGAAAAAATCCCTAAGCCCCGGGGTCACAATTGCAGCAAAAATCTGACTTTTGGCAGTTCACTCAAAAATGGTGCCAACCGATTGCAAATGCTCATCTGAAAGCTTTGGCGATGGAAACAGAAGGCTTTTTATCACAGGACAAGAAATCAGCCCTCAAAAACTTAACCGGTAGAAAATATTTTTTTGAAAAAATCCCTAAGCCCCGGGGTCACAATTTCAGCAAAAATATGACTTTTGGCAGTTCACTCAAAAATGGTGCCAACCGGTTGCAAATGCTCATCTGAAAGCTTTGGCGATGGAAACAGAAGGCTTTTTATCACAGGACAAGAAATCAGCCCTCAAAAAGTTAACCGGCAGAAAATATTTTTTTGAAAAAATCCCTAAGCCCCGGGGTCACAATTTCAGAAAAAAACTGACTTTTGGCAGTTCACTCAAAAATGGTGCCAACCGCTTGCAAATGCTCATCTGAAAGCTTTGGCGATGGAAACAGAAGGCTTTTTATCACAGGACAAGAAATCAGCCCTCAAAAACTTAACCGGTAGAAAATATTTTTTTGAAAAAATCCCTAAGCCCCGGGGTCACAATTGCAGCAAAAATCTGACTTTTGGCAGTTCACTCAAAAATGGTGCCAACCGGTTGCAAATGCTCATCTGAAAGCTTTGGCGATGGAAACAGAAGGCTTTTTATCACAGGACAAGAAATCAGCCCTCAAAAACTTAACCGGTAGAAAATATTTTTTTGAAAAAATCCCTAAGCCCCGGGGTCACAATTTCAGCAAAAATATGACTTTTGGCAGTTCACTCAAAAATGGTGCCAACCGGTTGCAAATGCTCATCTGAAAGCTTTGGCGATGGAAACAGAAGGCTTTTTATCACAGGACAAGAAATCAGCCCTCAAAAACTTAACCGGTAGAAAATATTTTTTTGAAAAAATCCCTAAGCCCCGGGGTCACAATTTCAGAAAAAAACTGACTTTTGGCAGTTCACTCAAAAATGGTGCCAACCGCTTGCAAATGCTCCCCTGAAAGGTTTGGCACGCGAAACAGAAGGCTTTTTATCACAGGACAAGAAATCAGCCCTCAAAAACTTAACCGGCAGAAAATATTTTTTTGAAAAAATCCCTAAGCCCCGGGGTCACAATTTCAGCAAAAATCTGACTTTTGGCAGTTCACTCAAAAATGGTGCCAAAAGCTTGCAAATGCTCCCCTGAAAGCTTTGGCGATGGAAACAGAAGGCTTTTTATCACAGGACAAGAAATCAGCCCTCAAAAACTTAAACGGCAGAAAATATTTTTTTGAAAAAATCCCTAAGCCCCGGGGTCACAATTTCAGCAAAAATCTGACTTTTGGCAGTTCACTCAAAAATGGTGCCAACCGGTTGCAAATGCTCCCCTGAAAGGTTTGGCACGCGAAACAGAAGGCTTTTTATCACAGGACAAGAAATCAGCCCTCAAAAACTTAACCGGCAGAAAATATTTTTTTGAAAAAATCCCTAAGCCCCGGGGTCACAATTTCAGAAAAAATCTGACTTTTGGCAGTTCACTCAAAAATGGTGCCAACCGCTTGCAAATGCTCCCCTGAAAGGTTTGGCACGCGAAACAGAAGGCTTTTTATCACAGGACAAGAAATCAGCCCTCAAAAACTTAACCGGCAGAAAATATTTTTTTGAAAAAATCCCTAAGCCCCGGGGTCACAATTTCAGCAAAAATCTGACTTTTGGCAGTTCACTTAAAAATGGTGCCAACCGGTTGCAAATGCTCCCCTGAAAGCTTTGGCGATGGAAACAGAAGGCTTTTTATCACAGGACAAGAAATCAGCCCTCAAAAACTTAACCGGCAGAAAATATTTTTTTGAAAAAATCCCTAAGCCCCGGGGTCACAATTTCAGAAAAAATCTGACTTTTGGCAGTTCACTCAAAAATGGTGCCAACCGCTTGCAAATGCTCACCTGAAAGCTTTGGCGATGGAAACTGAAGGCTTTTTATCACAGGACAAGAAATCAGCCCTCAAAAACTTAACCGGCAGAAAATATTTTTTTGAAAAAATCCCTAAGCCCCGGGGTCACAATTTCAGCAAAAATCTGACTTTTGGCAGTTCACTCAAAAATGGTGCCAACCGCTTGCAAATGCTCACCTGAAAGCTTTGGCGATGGAAACAGAAGGCTTTTTATCACAGGACAAGAAATCATCCCTCAAAAACTTAACCGGCAGAAAATATTTTTTTGAAAAAATCCCTAAGCCCCGGGGTCACAATTTCAGAAAAAATCTGACTTTTGGCAGTTCACTCAAAAATGGTGCCAAAAGCTTGAAAATGCTCCCCTGAAAGCTTTGGCGATGGAAACAGAAGGCTTTTTATCACAGGACAAGAAATCCGCCCTCAAAAACTTAACCGGCAGAAAATATTTTTTTGAAAAAATCCCTAAGCCCCGGGGTCACAATTTCAGCAAAAATCTGACTTTTGGCAGTTCACTCAAAAATGGTGCCAACCGCTTGCAAATGCTCACCTGAAAGCTTTGGCGATGGAAACAGAAGGCTTTTTATCACAGGAAAAGAAATCAGCCCTCAAAAACTTAACCGGCAGAAAATATTTTTTTGAAAAAATCCCTAAGCCCCGGGGTCACAATTTCAGAAAAAAATCTGACTTTTGGCAGTTCACACAAAAATGGTGCCAACCGCTTGCAAATGCTCCCCTGAAAGGTTTGGCACGCGAAACAGAAGGCTTTTTATCACAGGACAAGAAATCAGCCCTCAAAAACTTAACCGGCAGAAAATATTTTTTTGAAAAAATCCCTAAGCCCCGGGGTCACAATTTCAGCAAAAATCTGACTTTTGGCAGTTCACTCAAAAATGGTGCCAACCGCTTGCAAATGCTCCCCTGAAAGCTTTGGCGATGGAAACAGAAGGCTTTTTATCACAGGACAAGAAATCAGCCCTCAAAAACTTAACCGGCAGAAAATATTTTTTTGAAAAAATCCCTAAGCCCCGGGGTCACAATTTCAGCAAAAATCTGACTTTTGGCAGTTCACTCAAAAATGGTGCCAACCGCTTGCAAATGCTCACCTGAAAGCTTTGGCGATGAAAACAGAAGGCTTTTTATCACAGGACAAGAAATCAGCCCTCAAAAACTTAACCGGCAGAAAATATTTTTTTGAAAAAATCCCTAAGCCCCGGGGTCACAATTTCAGCAAAAATCTGACTTTTGGCAGTTCACTCAAAAATGGTGCCAACCGCTTGCAAATGCTCACCTGAAAGCTTTGGCAATGGAAACAGAAGGCTTTTTATCACAGGACAAGAAATCAGCCCTCAAAAACTTAACCGGCAGAAAATATTTTTTTGAAAAAATCCATAAGCCCCGGGGTCACAATTTCAGCAAAAATCTGACTTTTGGCAATTCACTCAAAAATGGTGCCAAAAGCTTGAAAATGCTCCCCTGAAAGGTTTGGCACTCGAAACAGAAGGCTTTTTATCACAGGACAAGAAATCAGCCCTCAAAAACTTAACCGGCAGAAAATATTTTTTTGAAAAAATCCCTAAGCCCCGGGGTCACAATTTCAGCAAAAATCTGACTTTTGGCAGTTCACTCAAAAATGGTGCCAACCGCTTGCAAATGCTCCCCTGAAAGCTTTGGTGATGGAAACAGAAGGCTTTTTATCACAGGACAAGAAATCAGCCCTCAAAAACTTAACCGGCAGAAAATATTTTTTTGAAAAAATCCCTAAGCCCCGGGGTCACAATTTCAGCAAAAATCTGACTTTTGGCAGTTCACTCAAAAATGGTGCCAACCGCTTGCAAATGCTCACCTGAAAGCTTTGGCGATGGAAACAGAAGGCTTTTTATCACAGGACAAGAAATCAGCCCTCAAAAACTTAACCGGCAGAAAATATTTTTTTGAAAAAATCCCTAAGCCCCGGGGTCACAATTTCAGAAAAAATCTGACTTTTGGCAGTTCACTCAAAAATGGTGCCAACCGCTTGCAAATGCTCACCTGAAAGCTTTGGCGATGGAAACAGAAGGCTTTTTATCACAGGACAAGAAATCAGCCCTCAAAAACTTAACTGGCAGAAAATATTTTTTTGAAAAAATCCCTAAGCCCCGGGGTCACAATTTCAGCAAAAATCTGACTTTTGGCAGTTCACTCAAAAATGGTGCCAACCGGTTGCAAAAGCTGACCTGAAAGCTTTCGCGATGGAAACAGAAGGCTTTTTATCACAGGACAAGAAATCAGCCCTCAAAAACTTAACCGGCAGAAAATATTTTTTTGAAAAAATCCCTAAGCCCCGGGGTCACAATTTCAGCAAAAATCTGACTTTTGGCAGTTCACTCAAAAATGGTGCCAAAAGCTTCAAAATGCTCCCCTGAAAGGTTTGGCACTCGAAACAGAAGGCTTTTTATCACAGGACAAGAAATCAGCCCTCAAAAACTTAACCGGCAAAAAATATTTTTTTGAAAAAATCCCTAAGCCCCGGGGTCACAATTTCAGCAAAAATCTGACTTTTGGCAGTTCACTCAAAAATGGTGCCAACCGCTTGCAAATGCTCACCTGAAAGCTTTGGCGATGGAAACAGAAGGCTTTTTATCACAGGACAAGAAATCAGCCCTCAAAAACTTAACCGGCAGAAAATATTTTTTTCAAAAAATCCCTAAGCCCCGGGGTCACAATTTCAGCAAAAATCTGACTTTTGGCAGTTCACTCAAAAATGGTGCCAAAAGCTTGAAAATGCTCCCCTGAAAGGTTTGGCACTCGAAACAGAAGGCTTTTTATCACAGGACAAGAAATCAGCCCTCAAAAACTTAACCGGCAGAAAATATTTTTTGGAAAAAATCCCTAAGCCCCGGGGTCACAATTTCAGCAAAAATCTGACTTTTGGCAGTTCACTCAAAAATGGTGCCAACCGCTTGAAAATGCTCCCCTGAAAGCTTTGGTGATGGAAACAGAAGGCTTTTTATCACAGGACAAGAAACCAGCCCTCAAAAACTTAACCGGCAGAAAATATTTTTTTGAAAAAATCCCTAAGCCCCGGGGTCACAATTTCAGCAAAAATCTGACTTTTGGCAGTTCACTCAAAAATGGTGCCAACCGGTTGCAAATGCTCCCCTGAAAGCTTTGGCGATGGAAACAGAAGGCTTTTTATCACAGGACAAGAAATCAGCCCTCAAAAACTTAACCGGCAGAAAATATTTTTTTGAAAAAATCCCTAAGCCCCGGGGTCACAATTTCAGCAAAAATCTGACTTTTGGGAGTTCACTCAAAAATGGTGCCAACCGCTTGCAAATGCTCACCTGAAAGCTTTGGCGATGGAAACAGAAGGCTTTTTATCACAGGACAAGAAATCAGCCCTCAAAAACTTAACGGGCAGAAAATATTTTTTTGAAAAAATCCCTAAGCCCCGGGGTCACAATTGCAGCAAAAATCTGACTTTTGGCAGTTCACTCAAAAATGGTGCCAACCGCTTGCAAATGCTCACCTGAAAGCTTTGGCGATGGAAACAGAAGGCTTTTTATCACAGGACAAGAAATCAGCCCTCAAAAACTTAACCGGCAGAAAATATTTTTTTGAAAAAATCCCTAAGCCCCGGGGTCACAATTTCAGCAAAAATCTGACTTTTGGCAGTTCACTCAAAAATGGTGCCAACCGCTTGCAAATGCTCACCTGAAAGCTTTGGCGATGGAAACAGAAGGCTTTTTATCACAGGACAAGAAATCATCCCTCAAAAACTTAACCGGCAGAAAATATTTTTTTGAAAAAATCCCTAAGCCCCGGGGTCACAATTTCAGAAAAAATCTGACTTTTGGCAGTTCACTCAAAAATGGTGCCAAAAGCTTGAAAATGCTCCCCTGAAAGCTTTGGCGATGGAAACAGAAGGCTTTTTATCACAGGACAAGAAATCCGCCCTCAAAAACTTAACCGGCAGAAAATATTTTTTTGAAAAAATCCCTAAGCCCCGGGGTCACAATTTCAGCAAAAATCTGACTTTTGGCAGTTCACTCAAAAATGGTGCCAACCGCTTGCAAATGCTCACCTGAAAGCTTTGGCGATGGAAACAGAAGGCTTTTTATCACAGGAAAAGAAATCAGCCCTCAAAAACTTAACCGGCAGAAAATATTTTTTTGAAAAAATCCCTAAGCCCCGGGGTCACAATTTCAGAAAAAAATCTGACTTTTGGCAGTTCACACAAAAATGGTGCCAACCGCTTGCAAATGCTCCCCTGAAAGGTTTGGCACGCGAAACAGAAGGCTTTTTATCACAGGACAAGAAATCAGCCCTCAAAAACTTAACCGGCAGAAAATATTTTTTTGAAAAAATCCCTAAGCCCCGGGGTCACAATTTCAGCAAAAATCTGACTTTTGGCAGTTCACTCAAAAATGGTGCCAACCGGTTGCAAATGCTCCCCTGAAAGCTTTGGCGATGGAAACAGAAGGCTTTTTATCACAGGACAAGAAATCAGCCCTCAAAAACTTAACCGGCAGAAAATATTTTTTTGAAAAAATCCCTAAGCCCCGGGGTCACAATTTCAGCAAAAATCTGACTTTTGGCAGTTCACTCAAAAATGGTGCCAACCGCTTGCAAATGCTCACCTGAAAGCTTTGGCGATGAAAACAGAAGGCTTTTTATCACAGGACAAGAAATCAGCCCTCAAAAACTTAACCGGCAGAAAATATTTTTTTGAAAAAATCCCTAAGCCCCGGGGTCACAATTTCAGCAAAAATCTGACTTTTGGCAGTTCACTCAAAAATGGTGCCAACCGCTTGCAAATGCTCACCTGAAAGCTTTGGCAATGGAAACAGAAGGCTTTTTATCACAGGACAAGAAATCAGCCCTCAAAAACTTAACCGGCAGAAAATATTTTTTTGAAAAAATCCATAAGCCCCGGGGTCACAATTTCAGCAAAAATCTGACTTTTGGCAATTCACTCAAAAATGGTGCCAAAAGCTTGAAAATGCTCCCCTGAAAGGTTTGGCACTCGAAACAGAAGGCTTTTTATCACAGGACAAGAAATCAGCCCTCAAAAACTTAACCGGCAGAAAATATTTTTTTGAAAAAATCCCTAAGCCCCGGGGTCACAATTTCAGCAAAAATCTGACTTTTGGCAGTTCACTCAAAAATGGTGCCAACCGCTTGCAAATGCTCACCTGAAAGCTTTGGCGATGGAAACAGAAGGCTTTTTATCACAGGACAAGAAATCAGCCCTCAAAAACTTAACCGGCAGAAAATATTTTTTTGAAAAAATCCCTAAGCCCCGGGGTCACAATTTCAGAAAAAATCTGACTTTTGGCAGTTCACTCAAAAATGGTGCCAACCGCTTGCAAATGCTCACCTGAAAGCTTTGGCGATGGAAACAGAAGGCTTTTTATCACAGGACAAGAAATCAGCCCTCAAAAACTTAACCGGCAGAAAATATTTTTTTGAAAAAATCCCTAAGCCCCGGGGTCACAATTTCAGAAAAAATCTGACTTTTGGCAGTTCACTCAAAAATGGTGCCAAAAGCTTGAAAATGCTCCCCTGAAAGGTTTGGCACTCGAAACAGAAGGCTTTTTATCACAGGACAAGAAACCAGCCCTCAAAAACTTAACCGGCAGAAAATATTTTTTTGAAAAAATCCCTAAGCCCCGGGGTCACAATTTCAGCAAAAATCTGACTTTTGGCAGTTCACTCAAAAATGGTGCCAACCGCTTGCAAATGCTCACCTGAAAGCTTTGGCGATGGAAACAGAAGGCTTTTTATCACAGGAAAAGAAATCAGCCCTCAAAAACTTAACCGGCAGAAAATATTTTTTTGAAAAAATCCCTAAGCCCCGGGGTCACAATTTCAGAAAAAAATCTGACTTTTGGCAGTTCACACAAAAATGGTGCCAACCGCTTGCAAATGCTCCCCTGAAAGGTTTGGCACGCGAAACAGAAGGCTTTTTATCACAGGACAAGAAATCAGCCCTCAAAAACTTAACCGGCAGAAAATATTTTTTTGAAAAAATCCCTAAGCCCCGGGGTCACAATTTCAGCAAAAATCTGACTTTTGGCAGTTCACTCAAAAATGGTGCCAACCGGTTGCAAATGCTCCCCTGAAAGCTTTGGCGATGGAAACAGAAGGCTTTTTATCACAGGACAAGAAATCAGCCCTCAAAAACTTAACCGGCAGAAAATATTTTTTTGAAAAAATCCCTAAGCCCCGGGGTCACAATTTCAGCAAAAATCTGACTTTTGGCAGTTCACTCAAAAATGGTGCCAACCGCTTGCAAATGCTCACCTGAAAGCTTTGGCAATGGAAACAGAAGGCTTTTTATCACAGGACAAGAAATCAGCCCTCAAAAACTTAACCGGCAGAAAATATTTTTTTGAAAAAATCCATAAGCCCCAGGGTCACAATTTCAGCAAAAATCTGACTTTTGGCAATTCACTCAAAAATGGTGCCAAAAGCTTGAAAATGCTCCCCTGAAAGGTTTGGCACTCGAAACAGAAGGCTTTTTATCACAGGACAAGAAATCAGCCCTCAAAAACTTAACCGGCAGAAAATATTTTTTTGAAAAAATCCCTAAGCCCCGGGGTCACAATTTCAGCAAAAATCTGACTTTTGGCAGTTCACTCAAAAATGGTGCCAACCGCTTGCAAATGCTCACCTGAAAGCTTTGGCGATGGAAACAGAAGGCTTTTTATCACAGGACAAGAAATCAGCCCTCAAAAACTTAACCGGCAGAAAATATTTTTTTGAAAAAATCCCTAAGCCCCGGGGTCACAATTTCAGAAAAAATCTGACTTTTGGCAGTTCACTCAAAAATGGTGCCAACCGCTTGCAAATGCTCACCTGAAAGCTTTGGCGATGGAAACAGAAGGCTTTTTATCACAGGACAAGAAATCCGCCCTCAAAAACTTAACCGGCAGAAAATATTTTTTTGAAAAAATCCCTAAGCCCCGGGGTCACAATTTCAGAAAAAATCTGACTTTTGGCAGTTCACTCAAAAATGGTGCCAAAAGCTTGAAAATGCTCCCCTGAAAGGTTTGGCACTCGAAACAGAAGGCTTTTTATCACAGGACAAGAAACCAGCCCTCAAAAACTTAACCGGCAGAAAATATTTTTTTGAAAAAATCCCTAAGCCCCGGGGTCACAATTTCAGCAAAAATCTGACTTTTGGCAGTTCACTCAAAAATGGTGCCAACCGCTTGCAAATGCTCACCTGAAAGCTTTGGCGATGAAAACAGAAGGCTTTTTATCACAGGACAAGAAATCAGCCCTCAAAAACTTAACCGGCAGAAAATATTTTTTTGAAAACATCCCTAAGCCCTGGGGTCACAATTTCAGCAAAAATCTGACTTTTGGCAGTTCACTCAAAAATGGTGCCAACCGGTTGCAAATGCTCACCTGAAAGCTTTGGCGATGGAAACAGAAGGCTTTTTATCACAGGACAAGAAATCAGCCCTCCAAAACTTAACCGGCAGAAAATATTTTTTTGAAAAAATCCCTAAGCCCCGGGGTCACAATTTCAGCAAAAATCTGACTTTTGGCAGTTCACTCAAAAATGGTGCCAACCGCTTGCAAATGCTCACCTGAAAGCTTTGGCGATGGAAACAGAAGGCTTTTTATCACAGGACAAGAAATCAGCCCTCAAAAACTTAACCGGCAGAAAATATTTTTTTGAAAAAATCCCTAAGCCCCGGGGTCACAATTTCAGCAAAAATCTGACTTTTGGCAGTTCACTCAAAAATGGTGCCAAAAGCTTGAAAATGCTCCCCTGAAAGCTTTGGCGATGGAAACAGAAGGCTTTTTATCACAGGACAAGAAATCAGCCCTCAAAAACTTAACCGGCAGAAAATATTTTTTTGAAAAAATCCCTAAGCCCCGGGGTCACAATTTCAGAAAAAATCTGACTTTTGGCAGTTCACTCAAAAATGGTGCCAACCGCTTGCAAATGCTCACCTGAAAGCTTTGGCGATGGAAACAGAAGGCTTTTTATCACAGGACAAGAAATCAGCCCTCAAAAACTTAACCGGTAGAAAATATTTTTTTGAAAAAATCCCTAAGCCCCGGGGTCACAATTTCAGCAAAAATCTGACTTTTGGCAGTTCACTCAAAAATGGTGCCAACCGCTTGCAAATGCTCCCCTGAAAGGTTTGGCACTCGAAACAGAAGGCTTTTTATCACAGGACAAGAAATCAGCCCTCAAAAACTTAACCGGCAGAAAATATTTTTTTGAAAAAATCCCTAAGCCCCGGGGTCACAATTTCAGAAAAAATCTGACTTTTGGCAGTTCACTCAAAAATGGTGCCAAAAGCTTGAAAATGCTCCCCTGAAAGGTTTGGCACTCGAAACAGAAGGCTTTTTATCACAGGACAAGAAATCAGCCCTCAAAAACTTAACCGGCAGAAAATATTTTTTTGAAAAAATCCCTAAGCCCCGGGGTCACAATTTCAGCAAAAATCTGACTTTTGGCAGTTCACTCAAAAAGGGTGCCAACCGGTTGCAAATGCTCCCCTGAAAGGTTTGGCACGCGAAACAGAAGGCTTTTTATCACAGGACAAGAAATCAGCCCTCAAAAACTTAACCGGCAGAAAATATTTTTTTGAAAAAATCCCTAACCCCCGGGGTCACAATTTCAGTAAAAATCTGACTTTTGGCAGTTCACTCAAAAATGGTGCCAACCGCTTGCAAATGCTCACCTGAAAGCTTTGGCGATGGAAACAGAAGGCTTTTTATCACAGGACAAGAAATCAGCCCTCAAAAACTTAACCGGCAGAAAATATTTTTTTGAAAAAATCCCTAAGCCCCGGGGTCACAATTTCAACAAAAATCTGACTTTTGGCAGTTCACTCAAAAATGGTGCCAACCGCTTTCAAATGCTCACCTGAAAGCTTTGGCGATGGAAACAGAAGGCTTTTTATCACAGGACAAGAAATCAGCCCTCAAAAACTTAACCGGCAGAAAATATTTTTTTGAAAAAATCCCTAAGCCCCGGGGTCACAATTTCAGCAAAAATCTGACTTTTGGAAGTTCACACAAAAATGGTGCCAAAAGCTTGAAAATGCTCCCCTGAAAGGTTTGGCACTCGAAACAGAAGGCTTTTTATCACAGGACAAGAAACCAGCCCTCAAAAACTTAACCGGCAGAAAATATTTTTTTGAAAAAATCCCTAAGCCCCGGGGTCACAATTTCAGCAAAAATCTGACTTTTGGCAGTTCACTCAAAAATGGTGCCAACCGGTTGCAAATGCTCCCCTGAAAGGTTTGGCACGCGAAACAGAAGGCTTTTTATCACAGGACAAGAAATCAGCCCTCAAAAACTTAACCGGCAGAAAATATTTTTTTGAAAAAATCCCTAAGCCCCGGGGTCACAATTTCAGAAAAAATCTGACTTTTGGCAGTTCACTCAAAAATGGTGCCAACCGCTTGCAAATGCTCACCTGAAAGCTTTGGCAATGGAAACAGAAGGCTTTTTATCACAGGACAAGAAATCAGCCCTCAAAAACTTAACCGGTAGAAAATATTTTTTTGAAAAAATCCCTAAGCCCCGGGGTCACAATTTCAGCAAAAATCTGACTTTTGGCAGTTCACTCAAAAATGGTGCCAACCGGTTGCAAATGCTCCCCTGAAAGGTTTGGCACGCGAAACAGAAGGCTTTTTATCACAGGACAAGAAATCAGCCCTCAAAAACTTAACCGGCAGAAAATATTTTTTTGAAAAAATCCCTAAGCCCCGGGGTCACAATTTCAGCAAAAATCTGACTTTTGGCAGTTCACTCAAAAATGGTGCCAACCGCTTGCAAATGCTCACCTGAAAGCTTTGGCAATGGAAACAGAAGGCTTTTTATCACAGGACAAGAAATCAGCCCTCAAAAACTTAACCGGCAGAAAATATTTTTTTGAAAAAATCCATAAGCCCCAGGGTCACAATTTCAGCAAAAATCTGACTTTTGGCAATTCACTCAAAAATGGTGCCAAAAGCTTGAAAATGCTCCCCTGAAAGCTTTGGCGATGGAAACAGAAGGCTTTTTATCACAGGACAAGAAATCAGCCCTCAAAAACTTAACCGGCAGAAAATATTTTTTTGAAAAAATCCCTAAGCCCCGGGGTCACAATTTCAGAAAAAATCTGACTTTTGGCAGTTCACTCAAAAATGGTGCCAACCGCTTGCAAATGCTCACCTGAAAGCTTTGGCGATGGAAACAGAAGGCTTTTTATCACAGGACAAGAAATCAGCCCTCAAAAACTTAACCGGTAGAAAATATTTTTTTGAAAAAATCCCTAAGCCCCGGGGTCACAATTTCAGCAAAAATCTGACTTTTGGCAGTTCACTCAAAAATCGTGCCAAAAGCTTGAAAATGCTCCCCTGAAAGGTTTGGCACTCGAAACAGAAGGCTTTTTATCACAGGACAAGAAATCAGCCCTCAAAAACTTAACCGGCATAAAATATTTTTTTGAAAAAATCCCTAAGCTCCGGGGTCACAATTTCAGAAAAAATCTGACTTTTGGCAGTTCACTCAAAAATGGTGCCAAAAGCTTGAAAATGCTCCCCTGAAAGGTTTGGCACTCGAAACAGAAGGCTTTTTATCACAGGACAAGAAACCAGCCCTCAAAAACTTAACCGGCAGAAAATATTTTTTTGAAAAAATCCCTAAGCCCCGGGGTCACAATTTCAGCAAAAATCTGACTTTTGGCAGTTCACTCAAAAAGGGTGCCAACCGGTTGCAAATGCTCCCCTGAAAGGTTTGGCACGCGAAACAGAAGGCTTTTTATCACAGGACAAGAAATCAGCCCTCAAAAACTTAACCGATAGAAAATATTTTTTTGAAAAAATCCCTAAGCCCCGGGGTCACAATTTCAGCAAAAATCTGACTTTTGGCAGTTCACTCAAAAATGGTGCCAACCGCTTGCAAATGCTCACCTGAAAGCTTTGGCGACGAAAACAGAAGGCTTTTTATCACAGGACAAGAAATCAGCCCTCAAAAACTTAACCGGCAGAAAATATTTTTTTGAAAAAATCCCTAAGCCCCGGGGTCACAATTTCAGAAAAAATCTGACTTTTGGCAGTTCACTCAAAAATGGTGCCAAAAGCTTGAAAATGCTCCCCTGAAAGGTTTGGCACTCGAAACAGAAGGCTTTTTATCACAGGACAAGAAACCAGCCCTCAAAAACTTAACCGGCAGAAAATATTTTTTTGAAAAAATCCCTAAGCCCCGGGGTCACAATTTCAGCAAAAATCTGACTTTTGGCAGTTCACTCAAAAATGCTGCCAACCGGTTGCAAATGCTCCCCTGAAAGCTTTGGCGATGGAAACAGAAGGCTTTTTATCACAGGACAAGAAATCAGCCCTCAAAAACTTAACCGATAGAAAATATTTTTTTGAAAAAATCCCTAAGCCCCGGGGTCACAATTTCAGCAAAAATCTGACTTTTGGCAATTCACTCAAAAATGGTGCCAAAAGCTTGAAAATGCTCCCCTGAAAGGTTTGGCACTCGAAACAGAAGGCTTTTTATCACAGGACAAGAAATCAGCCCTCAAAAACTTAACCGGCAGAAAATATTTTTTTGAAAAAATCCCTAAGCCCCGGGGTCACAATTTCAGCAAAAATCTGACTTTTGGCAGTTCACTCAAAAATGGTGCCAACCGCTTGCAAATGCTCCCCTGAAAGCTTTGGTGATGGAAACAGAAGGCTTTTTATCACAGGACAAGAAACCAGCCCTCAAAAACTTAACCGGCAGAAAATATTTTTTTGAAAAAATCCCTAAGCCCCGGGGTCACAATTTCAGCAAAAATCTGACTTTTGGCAGTTCACTCAAAAATGGTGCCAACCGCTTGCAAATGCTCACCTGAAAGCTTTGGCGATGGAAACAGAAGGCTTTTTATCACAGGACAAGAAATCAGCCCTCAAAAACTTAACCGGCAGAAAATATTTTTTTGAAAAAATCCCTAAGCCCCGGGGTCACAATTTCAGAAAAAATCTGACTTTTGGCAGTTCACTCAAAAATGGTGCCAACCGCTTGCAAATGCTCACCTGAAAGCTTTGGCGATGGAAACAGAAGGCTTTTTATCACAGGACAAGAAATCAGCCCTCAAAAACTTAACTGGCAGAAAATATTTTTTTGAAAAAATCCCTAAGCCCCGGGGTCACAATTTCAGCAAAAATCTGACTTTTGGCAGTTCACTCAAAAATGGTGCCAACCGGTTGCAAATGCTGACCTGAAAGCTTTCGCGATGGAAACAGAAGGCTTTTTATCACAGGACAAGAAATCAGCCCTCAAAAACTTAACCGGCAGAAAATATTTTTTTGAAAAAATCCCTAAGCCCCGGGGTCACAATTTCAGCAAAAATCTGACTTTTGGCAGTTCACTCAAAAATGGTGCCAAAAGCTTCAAAATGCTCCCCTGAAAGGTTTGGCACTCGAAACAGAAGGCTTTTTATCACAGGACAAGAAATCAGCCCTCAAAAACTTAACCGGCAAAAAATATTTTTTTGAAAAAATCCCTAAGCCCCGGGGTCACAATTTCAGCAAAAATCTGACTTTTGGCAGTTCACTCAAAAATGGTGCCAACCGCTTGCAAATGCTCACCTGAAAGCTTTGGCGATGGAAACAGAAGGCTTTTTATCACAGGACAAGAAATCAGCCCTCAAAAACTTAACCGGCAGAAAATATTTTTTTCAAAAAATCCCTAAGCCCCGGGGTCACAATTTCAGCAAAAATCTGACTTTTGGCAGTTCACTCAAAAATGGTGCCAAAAGCTTGAAAATGCTCCCCTGAAAGGTTTGGCACTCGAAACAGAAGGCTTTTTATCACAGGACAAGAAATCAGCCCTCAAAAATTTAACCGGCAGAAAATATTTTTTGGAAAAAAATCCCTAAGCCCCGGGGTCACAATTTCAGCAAAAATCTGACTTTTGGCAGTTCACTCAAAAATGGTGCCAACCGCTTGAAAATGCTCCCCTGAAAGCTTTGGTGATGGAAACAGAAGGCTTTTTATCACAGGACAAGAAACCAGCCCTCAAAAACTTAACCGGCAGAAAATATTTTTTTGAAAAAATCCCTAAGCCCCGGGGTCACAATTTCAGCAAAAATCTGACTTTTGGCAGTTCACTCAAAAATGGTGCCCAAAAGCTTGAAAATGCTCACCTGAAAGCTTTGGCGATGGAAACAGAAGGCTTTTTATCACAGGACAAGAAATCAGCCCTCAAAAACTTAACCGGCAGAAAATATTTTTTTGAAAAAATCCCTAAGCCCCGGGGTCACAATTTCAGAAAAAATCTGACTTTTGGCAGTTCACTCAAAAATGGTGCCAACCGCTTGCAAATGCTCACCTGAAAGCTTTGGCGATGGAAACAGAAGGCTTTTTATCACAGGACAAGAAATCAGCCCTCAAAAACTTAACTGGCAGAAAATATTTTTTTGAAAAAATCCCTAAGCCCCGGGGTCACAATTTCAGCAAAAATCTGACTTTTGGCAGTTCACTCAAAAATGGTGCCAACCGGTTGCAAATGCTGACCTGAAAGCTTTCGCGATGGAAACAGAAGGCTTTTTATCACAGGACAAGAAATCAGCCCTCAAAAACTTAACCGGCAGAAAATATTTTTTTGAAAAAATCCCTAAGCCCCGGGGTCACAATTTCAGCAAAAATCTGACTTTTGGCAGTTCACTCAAAAATGGTGCCAAAAGCTTCAAAATGCTCCCCTGAAAGGTTTGGCACTCGAAACAGAAGGCTTTTTATCACAGGACAAGAAATCAGCCCTCAAAAACTTAACCGGCAAAAAATATTTTTTTGAAAAAATCCCTAAGCCCCGGGGTCACAATTTCAGCAAAAATCTGACTTTTGGCAGTTCACTCAAAAATGGTGCCAACCGCTTGCAAATGCTCACCTGAAAGCTTTGGCGATGGAAACAGAAGGCTTTTTATCACAGGACAAGAAATCAGCCCTCAAAAACTTAACCGGCAGAAAATATTTTTTTCAAAAAATCCCTAAGCCCCGGGGTCACAATTTCAGCAAAAATCTGACTTTTGGCAGTTCACTCAAAAATGGTGCCAAAAGCTTGAAAATGCTCCCCTGAAAGGTTTGGCACTCGAAACAGAAGGCTTTTTATCACAGGACAAGAAATCAGCCCTCAAAAATTTAACCGGCAGAAAATATTTTTTGGAAAAAAATCCCTAAGCCCCGGGGTCACAATTTCAGCAAAAATCTGACTTTTGGCAGTTCACTCAAAAATGGTGCCAACCGCTTGAAAATGCTCCCCTGAAAGCTTTGGTGATGGAAACAGAAGGCTTTTTATCACAGGACAAGAAACCAGCCCTCAAAAACTTAACCGGCAGAAAATATTTTTTTGAAAAAATCCCTAAGCCCCGGGGTCACAATTTCAGCAAAAATCTGACTTTTGGCAGTTCACTCAAAAATGGTGCCCAAAAGCTTGAAAATGCTCACCTGAAAGCTTTGGCGATGGAAACAGAAGGCTTTTTATCACAGGACAAGAAATCAGCCCTCAAAAACTTAACCGGCAGAAAATATTTTTTTGAAAAAATCCCTAAGCCCCGGGGTCACAATTTCAGAAAAAATCTGACTTTTGGCAGTTCACTCAAAAATGGTGCCAACCGCTTGCAAATGCTCACCTGAAAGCTTTGGCGATGGAAACAGAAGGCTTTTTATCACAGGACAAGAAATCAGCCCTCAAAAACTTAACTGGCAGAAAATATTTTTTTGAAAAAATCCCTAAGCCCCGGGGTCACAATTTCAGCAAAAATCTGACTTTTGGCAGTTCACTCAAAAATGGTGCCAACCGGTTGCAAATGCTGACCTGAAAGCTTTGGCGATGGAAACAGAAGGCTTTTTATCACAGGACAAGAAATCAGCCCTCAAAAACTTAACCGGCAGAAAATATTTTTTTGAAAAAATCCCTAAGCCCCGGGGTCACAATTTCAGCAAAAATCTGACTTTTGGCAGTTCACTCAAAAATGGTGCCAAAAGCTTCAAAATGCTCCCCTGAAAGGTTTGGCACTCGAAACAGAAGGCTTTTTATCACAGGACAAGAAATCAGCCCTCAAAAACTTAACCGGCAAAAAATATTTTTTTGAAAAAATCCCTAAGCCCCGGGGTCACAATTTCAGCAAAAATCTGACTTTTGGCAGTTCACTCAAAAATGGTGCCAACCGCTTGCAAATGCTCACCTGAAAGCTTTGGTGATGGAAACAGAAGGCTTTTTATCACAGGACAAGAAATCAGCCCTCAAAAACTTAACCGGCAGAAAATATTTTTTTCAAAAAATCCCTAAGCCCCGGGGTCACAATTTCAGCAAAAATCTGACTTTTGGCAGTTCACTCAAAAATGGTGCCAAAAGCTTGAAAATGCTCCCCTGAAAGGTTTGGCACTCGAAACAGAAGGCTTTTTATCACAGGACAAGAAATCAGCCCTCAAAAACTTAACCGGCAGAAAATATTTTTTTGAAAAAATCCCTAAGCCCCGGGGTCACAATTTCAGCAAAAATCTGACTTTTGGCAGTTCACTCAAAAATGGTGCCAAAAGCTTGAAAATGCTCCCCTGAAAGCTTTGGCGATGGAAACAGAAGGCTTTTTATCACAGGACAAGAAATCAGCCCTCAAAAACTTAACCGGCAGAAAATATTTTTTTGAAAAAATCCCTAAGCCCCGGGGTCACAATTTCAGCAAAAATCTGACTTTTGGCAGTTCACTCAAAAATGGTGCCAAAAGCTTAAAAATGCTCCCCTGAAAGGTTTGGCACTCGAAACAGAAGGCTTTTTATCACAGGACAAGAAATCAGCCCTCAAAAACTTAACCGGCTGAAAATATTTTTTTGAAAAAATCCCTAAGCCCCGGGGTCACAATTTCAGCAAAAATCTGACTTTTGGCAGTTCACTCAAAAATGGTGCCAACCGCTTGCAAATGCTCACCTGAAAGCTTTGGCGATGGAAACAGAAGGCTTTTTATCACAGGACAAGAAATCAGCCCTCAAAAACTTAACCGGCAGAAAATATTTTTTTGAAAAAATCCCTAAGCCCCGGGGTCACAATTTCAGCAAAAATCTGACTTTTGGCAGTTCACTCAAAAATGGTGCCAACCGCTTGCAAATGCTCACCTGAAAGCTTTGGCGATGGAAACAGAAGGCTTTTTATCACAGGACAAGAAATCAGCCCTCAAAAACTTAACCGGCAGAAAATATTTTTTTGAAAAAATCCCTAAGCCCCGGGGTCACAATTTCAGAAAAAATCTGACTTTTGGCAGTTCACTCAAAAATGGTGCCAACCGCTTGCAAATGCTCCCCTGAAAGGTTTGGCACGCGAAACAGAAGGCTTTTTATCACAGGACAAGAAATCAGCCCTCAAAAACTTAACCGGCAGAAAATATTTTTTTGAAAAAATCCCTAAGCCCCGGGGTCACAATTTCAGCAAAAATCTGACTTTTGGCAGTTCACTCAAAAATGGTGCCAAAAGCTTAAAAATGCTCCCCTGAAAGGTTTGGCACTCGAAACATAAGGCTTTTTATCACAGGACAAGAAATCAGCCCTCAAAAACTTAACCGGCTGAAAATATTTTTTTGAAAAAATCCCTAAGCCCCGGGGTCACAATTTCAGCAAAAATCTGACTTTTGGCAGTTCACTCAAAAATGGTGCCAACCGCTTGCAAATGCTCACCTGAAAGCTTTGGCGATGGAAACAGAAGGCTTTTTATCACAGGACAAGAAATCAGCCCTCAAAAACTTAACCGGCAGAAAATATTTTTTTGAAAAAATCCCTAAGCCCCGGGGTCACAATTTCAGCAAAAATCTGACTTTTGGCAGTTCACTCAAAAATGGTGCCAACCGCTTGCAAATGCTCCCCTGAAAGCTTTGGCGATGGAAACAGAAGGCTTTTTATCACAGGACAAGAAATCAGCCCTCAAAAACTTAACCGGCAGAAAATATTTTTTTGAAAAAATCCCTAAGCCCCGGGGTCACAATTTCAGCAAAAATCTGACTTTTGGCAGTTCACTCAAAAATGGTGCCAACCGCTTGCAAATGCTCCCCTGAAAGGTTTGGCACGCGAAACAGAAGGCTTTTTATCACAGGACAAGAAATCAGCCCTCAAAAACTTAACCGGCAGAAAATATTTTTTTGAAAAAATCCCTAAGCCCCGGGGTCACAATTTCAGCAAAAATCTGACTTTTGGCAGTTCACTCAAAAATGGTGCCAACCGCTTGCAAATGCTCCCCTGAAAGCTTTGGCGATGGAAACAGAAGGCTTTTTATCACAGGACAAGAAATCAGCCCTCAAAAACTTAACCGGCAGAAAATATTTTTTTGAAAAAATCCCTAAGCCCCGGGGTCACAATTTCAGCAAAAATCTGACTTTTGGCAGTTCACTCAAAAATGGTGCCAACCGCTTGCAAATGCTCACCTGAAAGCTTTGGCGATGGAAACAGAAGGCTTTTTATCACAGGACAAGAAATCAGCCCTCAAAAACTTAACCGGCAGAAAATATTTTTTTGAAAAAATCCCTAAGCCCCGGGGTCACAATTTCAGCAAAAATCTGACTTTTGGCAGTTCACTCAAAAATGGTGCCAACCGCTTGCAAATGCTCACCTGAAAGCTTTGGCGATGGAAACAGAAGGCTTTTTATCACAGGACAAGAAATCAGCCCTCAAAAACTTAACCGGCAGAAAATATTTTTTTGAAAAAATCCCTAAGCCCCGGGGTCACAATTTCAGCAAAAATCTGACTTTTGGCAGTTCACTCAAAAATGGTGCCAACCGCTTGCTAATGCTCACCTGAAAGCTTTGGCGATGGAAACAGAAGGCTTTTTATCACAGGACAAGAAATCAGCCCTCAAAAACTTAACCGGCAGAAAATATTTTTTTGAAAAAATCCCTAAGCCCCGGGGTCACAATTTCAGCAAAAATCTGACTTTTGGCAGTTCACTCAAAAATGGTGCCAACCGCTTGCAAATGCTCCCCTGAAAGGTTTGGCACGCGAAACAGAAGGCTTTTTATCACAGGACAAGAAATCAGCCCTCAAAAACTTAACCGGCAGAAAATATTTTTTTGAAAAAATCCCTAAGCCCCGGGGTCACAATTTCAGCAAAAATCTGACTTTTGGCAGTTCACTCAAAAATGGTGCCAACCGCTTGCAAATGCTCCCCTGAAAGCTTTGGCGATGGAAACAGAAGGCTTTTTATCACAGGACAAGAAATCAGCCCTCAAAAACTTAACCGGCAGAAAATATTTTTTTGAAAAAATCCCTAAGCCCCGGGGTCACAATTTCAGCAAAAATCTGACTTTTGGCAGTTCACTCAAAAATGGTGCCAAAAGCTTAAAAATGCTCCCCTGAAAGGTTTGGCACTCGAAACAGAAGGCTTTTTATCACAGGACAAGAAATCAGCCCTCAAAAACTTAACCGGCTGAAAATATTTTTTTGAAAAAATCCCTAAGCCCCGGGGTCACAATTTCAGCAAAAATCTGACTTTTGGCAGTTCACTCAAAAATGGTGCCAACCGCTTGCAAATGCTCACCTGAAAGCTTTGGCGATGGAAACAGAAGGCTTTTTATCACAGGACAAGAAATCAGCCCTCAAAAACTTAACCGGCAGAAAATATTTTTTTGAAAAAATCCCTAAGCCCCGGGGTCACAATTTCAGCAAAAATCTGACTTTTGGCAGTTCACTCAAAAATGGTGCCAACCGCTTGCAAATGCTCCCCTGAAAGCTTTGGCGATGGAAACAGAAGGCTTTTTATCACAGGACAAGAAATCAGCCCTCAAAAACTTAACCGGCAGAAAATATTTTTTTGAAAAAATCCCTAAGCCCCGGGGTCACAATTTCAGCAAAAATCTGACTTTTGGCAGTTCACTCAAAAATGGTGCCAACCGCTTGCAAATGCTCCCCTGAAAGGTTTGGCACGCGAAACAGAAGGCTTTTTATCATAGGACAAGAAATCAGCCCTCAAAAACTTAACCGGCAGAAAATATTTTTTTGAAAAAATCCCTAAGCCCCGGGGTCACAATTTCAGCAAAAATCTGACTTTTGGCAGTTCACTCAAAAATGGTGCCAACCGCTTGCAAATGCTCCCCTGAAAGCTTTGGCGATGGAAACAGAAGGCTTTTTATCACAGGACAAGAAATCAGCCCTCAAAAACTTAACCGGCAGAAAATATTTTTTTGAAAAAATCCCTAAGCCCCGGGGTCACAATTTCAGCAAAAATCTGACTTTTGGCAGTTCACTCAAAAATGGTGCCAACCGCTTGCAAATGCTCACCTGAAAGCTTTGGCGATGGAAACAGAAGGCTTTTTATCACAGGACAAGAAATCAGCCCTCAAAAACTTAACCGGCAGAAAATATTTTTTTGAAAAAATCCCTAAGCCCCGGGGTCACAATTTCAGCAAAAATCTGACTTTTGGCAGTTCACTCAAAAATGGTGCCAACCGCTTGCAAATGCTCACCTGAAAGCTTTGGCGATGGAAACAGAAGGCTTTTTATCACAGGACAAGAAATCAGCCCTCAAAAACTTAACCGGCAGAAAATATTTTTTTGAAAAAATCCCTAAGCCCCGGGGTCACAATTTCAGCAAAAATCTGACTTTTGGCAGTTCACTCAAAAATGGTGCCAACCGCTTGCAAATGCTCACCTGAAAGCTTTGGCGATGGAAACAGAAGGCTTTTTATCACAGGACAAGAAATCAGCCCTCAAAAACTTAACCGGCAGAAAATATTTTTTTGAAAAAATCCCTAAGCCCCGGGGTCACAATTTCAGCAAAAATCTGACTTTTGGCAGTTCACTCAAAAATGGTGCCAACCGCTTGCAAATGCTCCCCTGAAAGGTTTGGCACGCGAAACAGAAGGCTTTTTATCACAGGACAAGAAATCAGCCCTCAAAAACTTAACCGGCAGAAAATATTTTTTTGAAAAAATCCCTAAGCCCCGGGGTCACAATTTCAGCAAAAATCTGACTTTTGGCAGTTCACTCAAAAATGGTGCCAACCGCTTGCAAATGCTCCCCTGAAAGCTTTGGCGATGGAAACAGAAGGCTTTTTATCACAGGACAAGAAATCAGCCCTCAAAAACTTAACCGGCAGAAAATATTTTTTTGAAAAAATCCCTAAGCCCCGGGGTCACAATTTCAGCAAAAATCTGACTTTTGGCAGTTCACTCAAAAATGGTGCCAACCGCTTGCAAATGCTCACCTGAAAGCTTTGGCGATGGAAACAGAAGGCTTTTTATCACAGGACAAGAAATCAGCCCTCAAAAACTTAACCGGCAGAAAATATTTTTTTGAAAAAATCCCTAAGCCCCGGGGTCACAATTTCAGCAAAAATCTGACTTTTGGCAGTTCACTCAAAAATGGTGCCAACCGCTTGCAAATGCTCACCTGAAAGCTTTGGCGATGGAAACAGAAGGCTTTTTATCACAGGACAAGAAATCAGCCCTCAAAAACTTAACCGGCAGAAAATATTTTTTTGAAAAAATCCCTAAGCCCCGGGGTCACAATTTCAGCAAAAATCTGACTTTTGGCAGTTCACTCAAAAATGGTGCCAACCGCTTGCAAATGCTCACCTGAAAGCTTTGGCGATGGAAACAGAAGGCTTTTTATCACAGGACAAGAAATCAGCCCTCAAAAACTTAACCGGCAGAAAATATTTTTTTGAAAAAATCCCTAAGCCCCGGGGTCACAATTTCAGCAAAAATCTGACTTTTGGCAGTTCACTCAAAAATGGTGCCAACCGCTTGCAAATGCTCCCCTGAAAGGTTTGGCACGCGAAACAGAAGGCTTTTTATCACAGGACAAGAAATCAGCCCTCAAAAACTTAACCGGCAGAAAATATTTTTTTAAAAAAAATCCCTAAGCCCCGGGGTCACAATTTCAGCAAAAATCTGACTTTTGGCAGTTCACTCAAAAATGGTGCCAACCGCTTGCAAATGCTCCCCTGAAAGCTTTGGCGATGGAAACAGAAGGCTTTTTATCACAGGACAAGAAATCAGCCCTCAAAAACTTAACCGGCAGAAAATATTTTTTTGAAAAAATCCCTAAGCCCCGGGGTCACAATTTCAGCAAAAATCTGACTTTTGGCAGTTCACTCAAAAATGGTGCCAACCGCTTGCAAATGCTCACCTGAAAGCTTTGGCGATGGAAACAGAAGGCTTTTTATCACAGGACAAGAAATCAGCCCTCAAAAACTTAACCGGCAGAAAATATTTTTTTGAAAAAATCCCTAAGCCCCGGGGTCACAATTTCAGAAAAAATCTGACTTTTGGCAGTTCACTCAAAAATGGTGCCAACCGCTTGCAAATGCTCACCTGAAAGCTTTGGCGATGGAAACAGAAGGCTTTTTATCACAGGACAAGAAATCAGCCCTCAAAAACTTAACTGGCAGAAAATATTTTTTTGAAAAAATCCCTAAGCCCCGGGGTCACAATTTCAGCAAAAATCTGACTTTTGGCAGTTCACTCAAAAATGGTGCCAACCGCTTGCAAATGCTCACCTGAAAGCTTTGGCGATGGAAACAGAAGGCTTTTTATCACAGGACAAGAAATCAGCCCTCAAAAACTTAACCGGCAGAAAATATTTTTTTGAAAAAATCCCTAAGCCCCGGGGTCACAATTTCAGCAAAAATCTGACTTTTGGCAGTTCACTCAAAAATGGTGCCAAAAGCTTCAAAATGCTCCCCTGAAAGGTTTGGCACTCGAAACAGAAGGCTTTTTATCACAGGACAAGAAATCAGCCCTCAAAAACTTAACCGGCAGAAAATATTTTTTTGAAAAAATCCCTAAGCCCCGGGGTCACAATTTCAGCAAAAATCTGACTTTTGGCAGTTCACTCAAAAATGGTGCCAACCGCTTGCAAATGCTGACCTGAAAGCTTTGGCGATGGAAACAGAAGGCTTTTTATCACAGGACAAGAAATCAGCCCTCAAAAACTTAACCGGCAGAAAATATTTTTTTGAAAAAATCCCTAAGCCCCGGGGTCACAATTTCAGCAAAATTCTGACTTTTGGCAGTTCACTCAAAAATGGTGCCAAAAGCTTGAAAATGCTCCCCTGAAAGGTTTGGCACTCGAAACAGAAGGCTTTTTATCACAGGACAAGAAATCAGCACTCAAAAACTTAACCGGCAGAAAATATTTTTTTGAAAAAATCCCTAAGCCCCGGGGTCACAATTTCAGCAAAAATCTGACTTTTGGCAGTTCACTCAAAAATGGTGCCAACCGCTTGCAAATGCTCCCCTGAAAGCTTTGGCGATGGAAACAGAAGGCTTTTTATCACAGGACAAGAAATCAGCCCTCAAAAACTTAACCGGCAGAAAATATTTTTTTGAAAAAATCCCTAAGCCCCGGGGTCACAATTTCAGCAAAAATCTGACTTTTGGCAGTTCACTCAAAAATGGTGCCAACCGCTTGAAAATGCTCACCTGAAAGCTTTGGCGATGGAAACAGAAGGCTTTTTATCACAGGACAAGAAATCAGCCCTCAAAAACTTAACCGGCAGAAAATATTTTTTTGAAAAAATCCCTAAGCCCCGGGGTCACAATTTCAGCAAAAATCTGACTTTTGGCAGTTCACTCAAAAATGGTGCCAACCGCTTGCAAATGCTCACCTGAAAGCTTTGGCGATGGAAACAGAAGGCTTTTTATCACAGGACAAGAAATCAGCCCTCAAAAACTTAACCGGCAGAAAATATTTTTTTGAAAAAATCCCTAAGCCCCGGGGTCACAATTTCAGCAAAAATCTGACTTTTGGCAGTTCACTCAAAAATGGTGCCAACCGCTTGCAAATGCTCACCTGAAAGCTTTGGCGATGGAAACAGAAGGCTTTTTATCACAGGACAAGAAATCAGCCCTCAAAAACTTAACCGGCAGAAAATCTTTTTTTGAAAAAATCCCTAAGCCCCGGGGTCACAATTTCAGAAAAAATCTGACTTTTGGCAGTTCACTCAAAAATGGTGCCAACCGCTTGCAAATGCTCCCCTGAAAGGTTTGGCACGCGAAACAGAAGGCTTTTTATCACAGGACAAGAAATCAGCCCTCAAAAACTTAACCGGCAGAAAATATTTTTTTGAAAAAATCCCTAAGCCCCGGGGTCACAATTTCAGCAAAAATCTGACTTTTGGAAGTTCACTCAAAAATGGTGCCAACCGCTTGCAAATGCTCACCTGAAAGCTTTGGCGATGGAAACAGAAGGCTTTTTATCACAGGACAAGAAATCAGCCCTCAAAAACTTAACCGGCAGAAAATATTTTTTTGAAAAAATCCCTAAGCCCCAGGGTCACAATTTCAGCAAAAATCTGACTTTTGGGAGTTCACTCAAAAATGGTGCCAACCGCTTGCAAATGCTCACCTGAAAGCTTTGGCGATGGAAACAGAAGGCTTTTTATCACAGGACAAGAAATCAGCCCTCAAAAACTTAACCGGCAGAAAATATTTTTTTGAAAAAATCCCTAAGCCCCGGGGTCACAATTTCAGAAAAAATCTGACTTTTGGCAGTTCACTCAAAAATGGTGCCAAAAGCTTGAAAATGCTCCCCTGAAAGGTTTGGCACTCGAAACAGAAGTCTTTTTATCACAGGACAAGAAATCAGCCCTCAAAAACTTAACCGGCAGAAAATATTTTTTTGAAAAAATCCCTAAGCCCCGGGGTCACAATTTCAGAAAAAATCTGACTTTTGGCAGTTCACTCAAAAATGGTGCCAAAAGCTTGAAAATGCTCCCCTGAAAGGTTTGGCACTCGAAACAGAAGGCTTTTTATCACAGGACAAGAAACCAGCCCTCAAAAACTTAACCGGCAGAAAATATTTTTTTGAAAAAATCCCTAAGCCCCGGGGTCACAATTTCAGCCAAAATCTGACTTTTGGCAGTTCACTCAAAAATGGTGCCAACCGCTTGCAAATGCTCACCTGAAAGCTTTGGCGATGGAAACAGAAGGCTTTTTATCACAGGAAAAGAAATCAGCCCTCAAAAACTTAACCGGCAGAAAATATTTTTTTGAAAAAATCCCTAAGCCCCGGTGTCACAATTTCAGAAAAAATCTGACTTTTGGCAGTTCACTCAAAAATGGTGCCAACCGCTTGCAAATGCTCCCCTGAAAGGTTTGGCACGCGAAACAGAAGGCTTTTTATCACAGGACAAGAAATCAGCCCTCAAAAACTTAACCGGTAGAAAATATTTTTTTGAAAAAATCCCTAAGCCCCGGGGTCACAATTTCAGCCAAAATCTGACTTTTGGCAGTTCACTCAAAAATGGTGCCAACCGCTTGCAAATGCTCACCTGAAAGCTTTGGCGATGGAAACAGAAGGCTTTTTATCACAGGAAAAGAAATCAGCCCTCAAAAACTTAACCGGCAGAAAATATTTTTTTGAAAAAATCCCTAAGCCCCGGGGTCACAATTTCAGCAAAAATCTGACTTTTGGCAGTTCACTCAAAAATGGTGCCAACCGGTTGCAAATGCTCCACTGAAAGCTTTGGCGATGGAAACAGAAGGCTTTTTATCACAGGACAAGAAATCAGCCCTCAAAAACTTAACCGGCAGAAAATATTTTTTTGAAAAAATCCCTAAGCCCCGGGGTCACAATTTCAGCAAAAATCTGACTTTTGGAAGTTCACTCAAAAATGGTGCCAACCGCTTGCAAATGCTCACCTGAAAGCTTTGGCGATGGAAACAGAAGGCTTTTTATCACAGGACAAGAAATCAGCCCTCAAAAACTTAACCGGCAGAAAATATTTTTTTGAAAAAATCCCTAAGCCCCGGGGTCACAATTTCAGCAAAAATCTGACTTTTGGGAGTTCACTCAAAAATGGTGCCAACCGCTTGCAAATGCTCACCTGAAAGCTTTGGCGATGGAAACAGAAGGCTTTTTATCACAGGACAAGAAATCAGCCCTCAAAAACTTAACCGGCAGAAAATATTTTTTTGAAAAAATCCCTAAGCCCCGGGGTCACAATTGCAGAAAAAATCTGACTTTTGGCAGTTCACTCAAAAATGGTGCCAACCGGTTCCAAATGCTCCCCTGAAAGGTTTGGCACTCGAAACAGAAGGCTTTTTATCACAGGACAAGAAATCAGCCCTCAAAAACTTAACCGGCAGAAAATATTTTTTTGAAAAAATCCCTAAGCCCCGGGGTCACAATTTCAGCAAAAATCTGACTTTTGGCAGTTCACTCAAAAATGGTGCCAAAAGCTTGAAAATGCTCCCCTGAAAGGTTTGGCACTCGAAACAGAAGGCTTTTTATCACAGGACAAGAAACCAGCCCTCAAAAACTTAACCGGCAGAAAATATTTTTTTGAAAAAATCCCTAAGCCCCGGGGTCACAATTTCAGCCAAAATCTGACTTTTGGCAGTTCACTCAAAAATGGTGCCAACCGCTTGCAAATGCTCACCTGAAAGCTTTGGCGATGGAAACAGAAGGCTTTTTATCACAGGAAAAGAAATCAGCCCTCAAAAACTTAACCGGCAGAAAATATTTTTTTGAAAAAATCCCTAAGCCCCGGTGTCACAATTTCAGAAAAAATCTGACTTTTGGCAGTTCACTCAAAAATGGTGCCAACCGCTTGCAAATGCTCCCCTGAAAGGTTTGGCACGCGAAACAGAAGGCTTTTTATCACAGGACAAGAAATCAGCCCTCAAAAACTTAACCGGTAGAAAATATTTTTTTGAAAAAATCCCTAAGCCCCGGGGTCACAATTTCAGCCAAAATCTGACTTTTGGCAGTTCACTCAAAAATGGTGCCAACCGCTTGCAAATGCTCACCTGAAAGCTTTGGCGATGGAAACAGAAGGCTTTTTATCACAGGAAAAGAAATCAGCCCTCAAAAACTTAACCGGCAGAAAATATTTTTTTGAAAAAATCCCTAAGCCCCGGGGTCACAATTTCAGAAAAAATCTGACTTTTGGCAGTTCACTCAAAAATGGTGCCAACCGCTTGCAAATGCTCCCCTGAAAGGTTTGGCACGCGAAACAGAAGGCTTTTTATCACAGGACAAGAAATCAGCCCTCAAAAACTTAACCGGTAGAAAATATTTTTTTGAAAAAATCCCTAAGCCCCGGGGTCACAATTTCAGCAAAAATCTGACTTTTGGCAGTTCACTCAAAAATGGTGCCAACCGCTTGCAAATGCTCCCCTGAAAGCTTTGGCGATGGAAACAGAAGGCTTTTTATCACAGGACAAGAAATCAGCCCTCAAAAACTTAACCGGCAGAAAATATTTTTTTGAAAAAATCCCTAAGCCCCGGGGTCACAATTTCAGCAAAAATCTGACTTTTGGCAGTTCACTCAAAAATGGTGCCAACCGCTTGCAAATGCTCACCTGAAAGCTTTGGCGATGGAAACAGAAGGCTTTTTATCACAGGACAAGAAATCAGCCCTCAAAAACTTAACCGGCAGAAAATATTTTTTTGAAAAAATCCCTAAGCCCCGGGGTCACAATTTCAGCAAAAATCTGACTTTTGGCAATTCACTCAAAAATGGTGCCAAAAGCTTGAAAATGCTCCCCTGAAAGGTTTGGCACGCGAAACAGAAGGCTTTTTATCACAGGACAAGAAATCAGCCCTCAAAAACTTAACCGGCAGAAAATATTTTTTTGAAAAAATCCCTAAGCCCCGGGGTCACAATTTCAGCAAAAATCTGACTTTTGGCAGTTCACTCAAAAATGGTGCCAACCGCTTGCAAATGCTCCCCTGAAAGCTTTCGCGATGGAAACAGAAGGCTTTTTATCACAGGACAAGAAATCAGCCCTCAAAAACTTAACCGGCAGAAAATATTTTTTTGAAAAAATCCCTAAGCCCCGGCGTCACAATTTCAGCAAAAATCTGACTTTTGGCAGTTCACTCAAAAATGGTGCCAACCGCTTGCAAATGCTCCCCTGAAAGCTTTGGCACTCGAAACAGAAGGCTTTTTATCACAGGACAAGAAATCAGCCCTCAAAAACTTAACCGGCAGAAAATATTTTTTTGAAAAAATCCCTAAGCCCCGGGGTCACAATTGCAGCAAAAATCTGACTTTTGGCAGTTCACTCAAAAATGGTGCCAAAAGCTTGAAAATGCTCCCTTGAAAGGTTTGGAACTCAAAACAGAATGCTTTTTATCACAGGACAAGAAATCAGCCCTCAAAAACTTAACCGGCAGAAAATATTTTTTTGAAAAAAATCCCTTAGCCCCGGGGTCACAATTTCAGCAAAAATCTGACTTTTGGCAGTTCACTCAAAAATGGTGCCAAAAGCTTGAAAATGCTCCCCTGAAAGCTTTGGCACTCGAAACAGAAGGCTTTTTATCACAGGACAAGAAATCAGCCCTCAAAAACTTAACCGGCAGAAAATATTTTTTTGAAAAAATCCCTTAGCCCCGGGGTCACAATTTCAGCAAAAATCTGACTTTTGGCAGTTCACTCAAAAATGGTGCCAACCGGTTGCAAATGCTCCCCTGAAAGGTTTGGCACTCGAAACAGAAGGTTTTTTATCACAGGACAAGAAATCAGCCCTCAAAAACTTAACCGGCAGAAAATATTTTTTGGAAAAAATCCCTAAGCCCCGGGGTCAGAATTTCAGAAAAAAATCTGACTTTTGGCAGTTCACTCAAAAATGGTGCCAACCGGTTCCAAATGCTCCCCTGAAAGGTTTGGCACGCGAAACAGAAGGCTTTTTATCACAGGACAAGAAATCAGCCCTCAAAAACTTAACCGGCAGAAAATATTTTTTTGAAAAAATCCCTAAGCCCCGGGGTCACAATTTCAGCAAAAATCTGACTTTTGGCAGTTCACTCAAAAATGGTGCAAAAAGCTTGAAAATGCTCCCCTGAAAGGTTTGGCACTCGAAACAGAAGGCTTTTTATCACAGGACAAGAAACCAGCCCTCAAAAACTTAACCGGCAGAAAATATTTTTTTGAAAAAATCCCTAAGCCCCGGGGTCACAATTTCAGCAAAAATCTGACTTTTGGCAGTTCACTCAAAAATGGTGCCAACCGCTTGCAAATGCTCACCTGAAAGCTTTGGCGATGGAAACAGAAGGCTTTTTATCACAGGACAAGAAATCAGCCCTCAAAAAGTTAACCGGCAGAAAATATTTTTTTGAAAAAATCCCTAAGCCCCGGGGTCACAATTTCAGAAAAAATCTGACTTTTGGCAGTTCACTCAAAAATGGTGCCAACCGCTTGCAAATGCTCCCCTGAAAGGTTTGGCACGCGAAACAGAAGGCTTTTTATCACAGGACAAGAAATCAGCCCTCAAAAACTTAACCGGCAGAAAATATTTTTTTGAAAAAATCCCTAAGCCCCGGGGTCACAATTTCAGCTAAAATCTGACTTTTGGCAGTTCACTCAAAAATGGTGCCAACCGGTTGCAAATGCTCCCCTGAAAGCTTTGGCGATGGAAACAGAAGGCTTTTTATCACAGGACAAGAAATCAGCCCTCAAAAACTTAACCGGCAGAAAATATTTTTTTGAAAAAATCCCTAAGCCCCGGGGTCACAATTTCAGCAAAAATCTGACTTTTGGCAGTTCACTCAAAAATGGTGCCAACCGCTTGCAAATGCTCACCTGAAAGCTTTGGCGATGGAAACAGAAGGCTTTTTATCACAGGACAAGAAATCAGCCCTCAAAAAGTTAACCGGCAGAAAATATTTTTTTGAAAAAATCCCTAAGCCCCGGGGTCACAATTTCAGAAAAAATCTGACTTTTGGCAGTTCACTCAAAAATGGTGCCAACCGCTTGCAAATGCTCCCCTGAAAGGTTTGGCACGCGAAACAGAAGGCTTTTTATCACAGGACAAGAAATCAGCCCTCAAAAACTTAACCGGTAGAAAATATTTTTTTGAAAAAATCCCTAAGCCCCGGGGTCACAATTTCAGCAAAAATCTGACTTTTGGCAGTTCACTCAAAAATGGTGCCAACCGCTTGCAAATGCTCCCCTGAAAGCTTTGGCGATGGAAACAGAAGGCTTTTTATCACAGGACAAGAAATCAGCCCTCAAAAACTTAACCGGCAGAAAATATTTTTTTGAAAAAATCCCTAAGCCCCGGGGTCACAATTTCAGCAAAAATCTGACTTTTGGCAGTTCACTCAAAAATGGTGCCAACCGCTTGCAAATGCTCACCTGAAAGCTTTGGCGATGGAAACAGAAGGCTTTTTATCACAGGACAAGAAATCAGCCCTCAAAAACTTAACCGGCAGAAAATATTTTTTTGAAAAAATCCCTAAGCCCCGGGGTCACAATTTCAGCAAAAATCTGACTTTTGGCAATTCACTCAAAAATGGTGCCAAAAGCTTGAAAATGCTCCCCTGAAAGGTTTGGCACGCGAAACAGAAGGCTTTTTATCACAGGACAAGAAATCAGCCCTCAAAAACTTAACCGGCAGAAAATATTTTTTTGAAAAAATCCCTAAGCCCCGGGGTCACAATTTCAGCAAAAATCTGACTTTTGGCAGTTCACTCAAAAATGGTGCCAACCGCTTGCAAATGCTCCCCTGAAAGCTTTCGCGATGGAAACAGAAGGCTTTTTATCACAGGACAAGAAATCAGCCCTCAAAAACTTAACCGGCAGAAAATATTTTTTTGAAAAAATCCCTAAGCCCCGGCGTCACAATTTCAGCAAAAATCTGACTTTTGGCAGTTCACTCAAAAATGGTGCCAACCGCTTGCAAATGCTCCCCTGAAAGCTTTGGCACTCGAAACAGAAGGCTTTTTATCACAGGACAAGAAATCAGCCCTCAAAAACTTAACCGGCAGAAAATATTTTTTTGAAAAAATCCCTAAGCCCCGGGGTCACAATTGCAGCAAAAATCTGACTTTTGGCAGTTCACTCAAAAATGGTGCCAAAAGCTTGAAAATGCTCCCTTGAAAGGTTTGGAACTCAAAACAGAATGCTTTTTATCACAGGACAAGAAATCAGCCCTCAAAAACTTAACCGGCAGAAAATATTTTTTTGAAAAAAATCCCTTAGCCCCGGGGTCACAATTTCAGCAAAAATCTGACTTTTGGCAGTTCACTCAAAAATGGTGCCAAAAGCTTGAAAATGCTCCCCTGAAAGCTTTGGCACTCGAAACAGAAGGCTTTTTATCACAGGACAAGAAATCAGCCCTCAAAAACTTAACCGGCAGAAAATATTTTTTTGAAAAAATCCCTTAGCCCCGGGGTCACAATTTCAGCAAAAATCTGACTTTTGGCAGTTCACTCAAAAATGGTGCCAACCGGTTGCAAATGCTCCCCTGAAAGGTTTGGCACTCGAAACAGAAGGTTTTTTATCACAGGACAAGAAATCAGCCCTCAAAAACTTAACCGGCAGAAAATATTTTTTGGAAAAAATCCCTAAGCCCCGGGGTCAGAATTTCAGAAAAAAATCTGACTTTTGGCAGTTCACTCAAAAATGGTGCCAACCGGTTCCAAATGCTCCCCTGAAAGGTTTGGCACGCGAAACAGAAGGCTTTTTATCACAGGACAAGAAATCAGCCCTCAAAAACTTAACCGGCAGAAAATATTTTTTTGAAAAAATCCCTAAGCCCCGGGGTCACAATTTCAGCAAAAATCTGACTTTTGGCAGTTCACTCAAAAATGGTGCAAAAAGCTTGAAAATGCTCCCCTGAAAGGTTTGGCACTCGAAACAGAAGGCTTTTTATCACAGGACAAGAAACCAGCCCTCAAAAACTTAACCGGCAGAAAATATTTTTTTGAAAAAATCCCTAAGCCCCGGGGTCACAATTTCAGCAAAAATCTGACTTTTGGCAGTTCACTCAAAAATGGTGCCAACCGCTTGCAAATGCTCACCTGAAAGCTTTGGCGATGGAAACAGAAGGCTTTTTATCACAGGACAAGAAATCAGCCCTCAAAAAGTTAACCGGCAGAAAATATTTTTTTGAAAAAATCCCTAAGCCCCGGGGTCACAATTTCAGAAAAAATCTGACTTTTGGCAGTTCACTCAAAAATGGTGCCAACCGCTTGCAAATGCTCCCCTGAAAGGTTTGGCACGCGAAACAGAAGGCTTTTTATCACAGGACAAGAAATCAGCCCTCAAAAACTTAACCGGCAGAAAATATTTTTTTGAAAAAATCCCTAAGCCCCGGGGTCACAATTTCAGCTAAAATCTGACTTTTGGCAGTTCACTCAAAAATGGTGCCAACCGGTTGCAAATGCTCCCCTGAAAGCTTTGGCGATGGAAACAGAAGGCTTTTTATCACAGGACAAGAAATCAGCCCTCAAAAACTTAACCGGCAGAAAAAAATTTTTTGAAAAAATCCCTAAGCCCCGGGGTCACAATTTCAGCAAAAATCTGACTTTTGGCAGTTCACTCAAAAATGGTGCCAACCGGTTGCAAATGCTCCCCTGAAAGCTTTGGCGATGGAAACAGAAGGCTTTTTATCACAGGACAAGAAATCAGCCCTCAAAAACTTAACCGGCAGAAAATATTTTTTTGAAAAAATCCCTAAGCCCCGGGGTCACAATTTCAGCAAAAATCTGACTTTTGGGAGTTCACTCAAAAATGGTGCCAACCGCTTGCAAATGCTCACCTGAAAGCTTTGGCGATGGAAACAGAAGGATTTTTATCACAGGACAAGAAATCAGCCCTCAAAAACTTAACCGGCAGAAAATATTTTTTTGAAAAAATCCCTAAGCCCCGGGGTCACAATTTCAGCAAAAATCTGACTTTTGGCAGTTCACTCAAAAATGGTGCCAACAGCTTGCAAATGCTCACCTGAAAGCTTTGGCGATGGAAACAGAAGGCTTTTTATCACAGGACAAGAAATCAGCCCTCAAAAACTTAACCGGCAGAAAATATTTTTTTGAAAAAATCCCTAAGCCCCGGGGTCACAATTTCAGAAAAAATCTGACTTTTGGCAGTTCACTCAAAAATGGTGCCAAAAGCTTGAAAATGCTCCCCTGAAAGGTTTGGCGATGGAAACAGAAGGCTTTTTATCACAGGACAAGAAATCAGCCCTCAAAAACTTAACCGGCAGAAAATATTTTTTTGAAAAAATCCCTAAGCCCCGGGGTCACAATTTCAGCAAAAATCTGACTTTTGGCAGTTCACTCAAAAATGGTGCCAACCGCTTGCAAATGCTCCCCTGAAAGCTTTGGCGATGGAAACAGAAGGCTTTTTATCACAGGAAAAGAAATCAGCCCTCAAAAACTTAACCGGCAGAAAATATTTTTTTGAAAAAATCCCTAAGCCCCGGTGTCACAATTTCAGAAAAAATCTGACTTTTGGCAGTTCACTCAAAAATGGTGCCAACCGCTTGCAAATGCTCCCCTGAAAGGTTTGGCACGCGAAACAGAAGGCTTTTTATCACAGGACAAGAAATCAGCCCTCAAAAACTTAACCGGTAGAAAATATTTTTTTGAAAAAATCCCTAAGCCCCGGGGTCACAATTTCAGCAAAAATCTGACTTTTGGCAGTTCACTCAAAAATGGTGCCAAAAGCTTGAAAATGCTCCCCTGAAAGCTTTGGCGATGGAAACAGAAGGCTTTTTATCACAGGACAAGAAATCAGCCCTCAAAAACTTAACCGGCAGAAAATATTTTTTTGAAAAAATCCCTAAGCCCCGGGGTCACAATTTCAGCAAAAATCTGACTTTTGGCAATTCACTCAAAAATGGTGCCAAAAGCTTGAAAATGCTCCCCTGAAAGGTTTGGCACTCGAAACAGAAGGCTTTTTATCACAGGACAAGAAATCAGCCCTCAAAAACTTAACCGGCAGAAAATATTTTTTTGAAAAAATCCCTAAGCCCCGGGGTCACAATTTCAGCAAAAATCTGACTTTTGGCAGTTCACTCAAAAATGGTGCCAACCGGTTACAAATGCTCCCCTGAAAGCTTTCGCGATGGAAACAGAAGGCTTTTTATCACAGGACAAGAAATCAGCCCTCAAAAACTTAACCGGCAGAAAATATTTTTTTGAAAAAATCCCTAAGCCCCGGCGTCACAATTTCAGCAAAAATCTGACTTTTGGCAGTTCACTCAAAAATGGTGCCAACCGCTTGCAAATGCTCCCCTGAAAGGTTTGGCACGCGAAACAGAAGGCTTTTTATCTCAGGACAAGAAATCAGCCCTCAAAAACTTAACCGGCAGAAAATATTTTTTTGAAAAAATCCCTAAGCCCCGGGGTCACAATTTCAGAAAAAATCTGACTTTTGGCAGTTCACTCAAAAATGGTGCCAACCGCTTGCAAATGCTCACCTGAAAGCTTTGGCGATGGAAACAGAAGGCTTTTTATCACAGGACAAGAAATCAGCCCTCAAAAACTTAACCGGCAGAAAATATTTTTTTGAAAAAATCCCTAAGCCCCGGGGTCACAATTGCAGCAAAAATCTGACTTTTGGCAGTTCACTCAAAAATGGTGCCAAAAGCTTGAAAATGCTCCCTTGAAAGGTTTGGCACTCGAAACAGAATGCTTTTTATCACAGGACAAGAAATCAGCCCTCAAAAACTTAACCGGCAGAAAATATTTTTTTGAAAAAAATCCCTTAGCCCCGGGGTCACAATTTCAGCAAAAATCTGACTTTTGGCAGTTCACTCAAAAATGGTGCCAAAAGCTTGAAAATGCTCCCCTGAAAGCTTTGGCACTCGAAACAGAAGGCTTTTTATCACAGGACAAGAAATCAGCCCTCAAAAACTTAACCGGCAGAAAATATTTTTTTGAAAAAATCCCTTAGCCCCGGGGTCACAATTTCAGCAAAAATCTGACTTTTGGCAGTTCACTCAAAAATGGTGCCAACCGGTTGCAAATGCTCCCCTGAAAGGTTTGGCACTCGAAACAGAAGGCTTTTTATCACAGGACAAGAAATCAGCCCTCAAAAACTTAACCGGCAGAAAATATTTTTTGGAAAAAATCCCTAAGCCCCGGGGTCAGAATTTCAGAAAAAAATCTGACTTTTGGCAGTTCACTCAAAAATGGTGCCAGCCGGTTGCAAATGCTCCCCTGAAAGGTTTGGCACGCGAAACAGAAGGCTTTTTATCACAGGACAAGAAATCAGCCCTCAAAAACTTAACCGGCAGAAAATATTTTTTTGAAAAAATCCCTAAGCCCCGGGGTCACAATTTCAGCAAAAATCTGACTTTTGGCAGTTCACTCAAAAATGGTGCCAAAAGCTTGAAAATGCTCCCCTGAAAGGTTTGGCACTCGAAACAGAAGGCTTTTTATCACAGGACAAGAAACCAGCCCTCAAAAACTTAACCGGCAGAAAATATTTTTTTGAAAAAAACCCTAAGCCCCGGGGTCACAATTTCAGCAAAAATCTGACTTTTGGCAGTTCACTCAAAAATGGTGCCAACCGCTTGCAAATGCTCACCTGAAAGCTTTGGCGATGGAAACAGAAGGCTTTTTATCACAGGACAAGAAATCAGCCCTCAAAAAGTTAACCGGCAGAAAATATTTTTTTGAAAAAATCCCTAAGCCCCGGGGTCACAATTTCAGAAAAAATCTGACTTTTGGCAGTTCACTCAAAAATGGTGCCAACCGCTTGCAAATGCTCCCCTGAAAGGTTTGGCACGCGAAACAGAAGGCTTTTTATCACAGGACAAGAAATCAGCCCTCAAAAACTTAACCGGCAGAAAATATTTTTTTGAAAAAATCCCTAAGCCCCGGGGTCACAATTTCAGCTAAAATCTGACTTTTGGCAGTTCACTCAAAAATGGTGCCAACCGCTTGCAAATGCTCCCCTGAAAGCTTTGGCGATGGAAACAGAAGGCTTTTTATCACAGGACAAGAAATCAGCCCTCAAAAACTTAACCGGCAGAAAATATTTTTTTGAAAAAATCCCTAAGCCCCGGGGTCACAATTTCAGCAAAAATCTGACTTTTGGGAGTTCACTCAAAAATGGTGCCAACCGCTTGCAAATGCTCACCTGAAAGGTTTGGCACTCGAAACAGAAGGCTTTTTATCACAGGACAAGAAACCAGCCCTCAAAAACTTAACCGGTAGAAAATATTTTTTTGAAAAAATCCCTAACCCCCGGGTTCACAATTTCAGCAAAAATCTGACTTTTGGCAGTTCACTCAAAAATGGTGCCAACCGCTTGCAAATGCTCACCTGAAAGCTTTGGCGATGGAAACAGAAGGCTTTTTATCACAGGACAAGAAATCAGCCCTCAAAAACTTAACCGGCAGAAAATATTTTTTTGAAAAAATCCCTAAGCCCCGGGGTCACAATTTCAGCAAAAATCTCACTTTTGGCAGTTCACTCAAAAATGGTGCCAACCGCTTGCAAATGCTCACCTGAAAGCTTTGGCGATGGAAACAGAAGGCTTTTTATCACAGGACAAGAAATCAGCCCTCAAAAACTTAACCGGCAGAAAATATTTTTTTGAAAAAATCCCTAAGCCCCGGGGTCACAATTTCAGAAAAAATCTGACTTTTGGCAGTTCACTCAAAAATGGTGCCAAAAGCTTGAAAATGCTCCCCTGAAAGGTTTGGCGATGGAAACAGAAGGCTTTTTATCACAGGACAAGAAATCAGCCCTCAAAAACTTAACCGGCAGAAAATATTTTTTTGAAAAAATCCCTAAGCCCCGGGGTCACAATTTCAGCAAAAATCTGACTTTTGGCAGTTCACTCAAAAATGGTGCCAACCGCTTGCAAATGCTCCCCTGAAAGCTTTGGCGATGGAAACAGAAGGCTTTTTATCACAGGAAAAGAAATCAGCCCTCAAAAACTTAACCGGCAGAAAATATTTTTTTGAAAAAATCCCTAAGCCCCGGTGTCACAATTTCAGAAAAAATCTGACTTTTGGCAGTTCACTCAAAAATGGTGCCAACCGCTTGCAAATGCTCCCCTGAAAGGTTTGGCACGCGAAACAGAAGGCTTTTTATCACAGGACAAGAAATCAGCCCTCAAAAACTTAACCGGTAGAAAATATTTTTTTGAAAAAATCCCTAAGCCCCGGGGTCACAATTTCAGCAAAAATCTGACTTTTGGCAGTTTACTCAAAAATGGTGCCAACCGCTTGCAAATGCTCCCCTGAAAGGTTTGGCACTCGAAACAGAAGGCTTTTTATCACAGGACAAGAAATCAGCCCTCAAAAACTTAACCGGCAGAAAATATTTTTTGGAAAAAATCCCTAAGCCCCGGGGTCAGAATTTCAGAAAAAAATCTGACTTTTGGCAGTTCACTCAAAAATGGTGCCAGCCGGTTGCAAATGCTCCCCTGAAAGGTTTGGCACGCGAAACAGAAGGCTTTTTATCACAGGACAAGAAATCAGCCCTCAAAAACTTAACCGGCAGAAAATATTTTTTTGAAAAAATCCCTAAGCCCCGGGGTCACAATTTCAGCAAAAATCTGACTTTTGGCAGTTCACTCAAAAATGGTGCCAAAAGCTTGAAAATGCTCCCCTGAAAGGTTTGGCACTCGAAACAGAAGGCTTTTTATCACAGGACAAGAAACCAGCCCTCAAAAACTTAACCGGCAGAAAATATTTTTTTGAAAAAAACCCTAAGCCCCGGGGTCACAATTTCAGCAAAAATCTGACTTTTGGCAGTTCACTCAAAAATGGTGCCAACCGCTTGCAAATGCTCACCTGAAAGCTTTGGCGATGGAAACAGAAGGCTTTTTATCACAGGACAAGAAATCAGCCCTCAAAAAGTTAACCGGCAGAAAATATTTTTTTGAAAAAATCCCTAAGCCCCGGGGTCACAATTTCAGAAAAAATCTGACTTTTGGCAGTTCACTCAAAAATGGTGCCAACCGCTTGCAAATGCTCCCCTGAAAGGTTTGGCACGCGAAACAGAAGGCTTTTTATCACAGGACAAGAAATCAGCCCTCAAAAACTTAACCGGCAGAAAATATTTTTTTGAAAAAATCCCTAAGCCCCGGGGTCACAATTTCAGCTAAAATCTGACTTTTGGCAGTTCACTCAAAAATGGTGCCAACCGCTTGCAAATGCTCCCCTGAAAGCTTTGGCGATGGAAACAGAAGGCTTTTTATCACAGGACAAGAAATCAGCCCTCAAAAACTTAACCGGCAGAAAATATTTTTTTGAAAAAATCCCTAAGCCCCGGGGTCACAATTTCAGCAAAAATCTGACTTTTGGGAGTTCACTCAAAAATGGTGCCAACCGCTTGCAAATGCTCACCTGAAAGGTTTGGCACTCGAAACAGAAGGCTTTTTATCACAGGACAAGAAACCAGCCCTCAAAAACTTAACCGGTAGAAAATATTTTTTTGAAAAAATCCCTAACCCCCGGGTTCACAATTTCAGCAAAAATCTGACTTTTGGCAGTTCACTCAAAAATGGTGCCAACCGCTTGCAAATGCTCACCTGAAAGCTTTGGCGATGGAAACAGAAGGCTTTTTATCACAGGACAAGAAATCAGCCCTCAAAAACTTAACCGGCAGAAAATATTTTTTTGAAAAAATCCCTAAGCCCCGGGGTCACAATTTCAGCAAAAATCTGACTTTTGGCAGTTCACTCAAAAATGGTGCCAACCGCTTGCAAATGCTCACCTGAAAGCTTTGGCGATGGAAACAGAAGGCTTTTTATCACAGGACAAGAAATCAGCCCTCAAAAACTTAACCGGCAGAAAATATTTTTTTGAAAAAATCCCTAAGCCCCGGGGTCACAATTTCAGAAAAAATCTGACTTTTGGCAGTTCACTCAAAAATGGTGCCAAAAGCTTGAAAATGCTCCCCTGAAAGGTTTGGCGATGGAAACAGAAGGCTTTTTATCACAGGACAAGAAATCAGCCCTCAAAAACTTAACCGGCAGAAAATATTTTTTTGAAAAAATCCCTAAGCCCCGGGGTCACAATTTCAGCAAAAATCTGACTTTTGGCAGTTCACTCAAAAATGGTGCCAACCGCTTGCAAATGCTCCCCTGAAAGCTTTGGCGATGGAAACAGAAGGCTTTTTATCACAGGAAAAGAAATCAGCCCTCAAAAACTTAACCGGCAGAAAATATTTTTTTGAAAAAATCCCTAAGCCCCGGTGTCACAATTTCAGAAAAAATCTGACTTTTGGCAGTTCACTCAAAAATGGTGCCAACCGCTTGCAAATGCTCCCCTGAAAGGTTTGGCACGCGAAACAGAAGGCTTTTTATCACAGGACAAGAAATCAGCCCTCAAAAACTTAACCGGTAGAAAATATTTTTTTGAAAAAATCCCTAAGCCCCGGGGTCACAATTTCAGCAAAAATCTGACTTTTGGCAGTTCACTCAAAAATGGTGCCAACCGCTTGCAAATGCTCCCCTGAAAGCTTTGGCGATGGAAACAGAAGGCTTTTTATCACAGGACAAGAAATCAGCCCTCAAAAACTTAACCGGCAGAAAATATTTTTTTGAAAAAATCCCTAAGCCCCGGGGTCACAATTGCAGCAAAAATCTGACTTTTGGCAGTTCACTCAAAAATGGTGCCAAAAGCTTGAAAATGCTCCCTTGAAAGGTTTGGCACTCGAAACAGAATGCTTTTTATCACAGGACAAGAAATCAGCCCTCAAAAACTTAACCGGCAGAAAATATTTTTTTGAAAAAATCCCTAAGCCCCGGGGTCACAATTTCAGAAAAAATCTGACTTTTGGCAGTTCACTCAAAAATGGTGCCACCCGGTTGCAAATGCTCATCTGAAAGCTTTGGCGATGGAAACAGAAGGCTTTTTATCACAGGACAAGAAATCAGCCCTCAAAAACTTAACCGGTAGAAAATATTTTTTTGAAAAAATCCCTAAGCCCCGAGGTCACAATTTCAGCAAAAATCTGACTTTTGGCAGTTCACTCAAAAATGGTGCCAAAAGCTTGAAAATGCTCCCCTGAAAGGTTTGGCACTCGAAACAGAAGGCTTTTTATCACAGGACAAGAAATCAGCCCTCAAAAACTTAACCGGTAGAAAATATTTTTTTGAAAAAATCCCTAAGCCCCGGGGTCACAATTTCAGAAAAAAACTGACTTTTGGCAGTTCACTCAAAAATGGTGCCAAACGCTTGAAAATGCTCCCCTGAAAGGTTTGGCACTCGAAACAGAAGGCTTTTTATCACAGGACAAGAAATCAGCCCTCAAAAACTTAACCGGCAGAAAATATTTTTTTGAAAAAATCCCTAAGCCCCGGGGTCACAATTTCAGCAAAAATCTGACTTTTGGCAGTTCACTCAAAAATGGTGCCAAAAGCTTGAAAATGCTCCCCTGAAAGGTTTGGCACTCGAAACAGAAGGCTTTTTATCACAGGACAAGAAATCAGCCCTCAAAAACTTAACCGGCTGAAAATATTTTTTTGAAAAAATCCCTAAGCCCCGGGGTCACAATTTCAGCAAAAATCTGACTTTTGGCAGTTCACTCAAAAATGGTGCCAACCGGTTGCAAATGCTCATCTGAAAGCTTTGGCGATGGAAACAGAAGGCTTTTTATCACAGGACAAGAAATCAGCCCTCAAAAACTTAACCGGTAGAAAATATTTTTTTGAAAAAATCCCTAAGCCCCGGGGTCACAATTTCAGCAAAAATCTGACTTTTGGCAGTTCACTCAAAAATGGTGCCAACCGGTTGCAAATGCTCATCTGAAAGCTTTGGCGATGGAAACAGAAGGCTTTTTATCACAGGACAAGAAATCAGCCCTCAAAAACTTAACCGGTAGAAAATATTTTTTTGAAAAAATCCCTAAGCCCCGGGGTCACAATTTCAGAAAAAAACTGACTTTTGGCAGTTCACTCAAAAATGGTGCCAAACGCTTGAAAATGCTCCCTTGAAAGGTTTGGCACTCGAAACAGAATGCTTTTTATCACAGGACAAGAAATCAGCCCTCAAAAACTTAACCGGCAGAAAATATTTTTTTGAAAAAATCCCTAAGCCCCGGGGTCACAATTTCAGAAAAAATCTGACTTTTGGCAGTTCACTCAAAAATGGTGCCAACCGGTTGCAAATGCTCATCTGAAAGCTTTGGCGATGGAAACAGAAGGCTTTTTATCACAGGACAAGAAATCAGCCCTCAAAAACTTAACCGGTAGAAAATATTTTTTTGAAAAAATCCCTAAGCCCCGAGGTCACAATTTCAGCAAAAATCTGACTTTTGGCAGTTCACTCAAAAATGGTGCCAAAAGCTTGAAAATGCTCACCTGAAAGGTTTGGCACTCGAAACAGAAGGCTTTTTATCACAGGACAAGAAATCAGCCCTCAAAAACTTAACCGGTAGAAAATATTTTTTTGAAAAAATCCCTAAGCCCCGGGGTCACAATTTCAGCAAAAATCTGAATTTTGGCAGTTCACTCAAAAATGGTGCCAACCGCTTGCAAATGCTCACCTGAATGCTTTGGCGATGGAAACAGAAGGCTTTTTATCACAGGACAAGAAATCAGCCCTCAAAAACTTAACCGGCAGAAAATATTTTTTTGAAAAAATCCCTAAGCCCCGGGGTCACAATTTCAGAAAAAATCTGACTTTTGGCAGTTCACTCAAAAATGGTGCCAACCGCTTGCAAATGCTCCCCTGAAAGGTTTGGCACGCGAAACAGAAGGCTTTTTATCACAGGACAAGAAATCAGCCCTCAAAAACTTAACCGGCAGAAAATATTTTTTTGAAAAAATCCCTAAGCCCCGGGGTCACAATTTCAGCAAAAATCTGACTTTTGGCAGTTCACTCAAAAATGGTGCCAACCGCTGGCAAATGCCCACCTGAAAGCTTTGGCGATGGAAACAGAAGGCTTTTTATCACAGGACAAGAAATCAGCCCTCAAAAACTTAACCGGCAGAAAATATTTTTTTGAAAAAATCCCTAAGCCCCGGGGTCACAATTTCAGCAAAAATCTGACTTTTGGCAGTTCACTCAAAAATGGTGCCAACCGGTTGCAAATGCTGACCTGAAAGCTTTGGCGATGGAAACAGAAGGCTTTTTATCACAGGACAAGAAATCAGCCCTCAAAAACTTAACCGGCAGAAAATATTTTTTTGAAAAAATCCCTAAGCCCCGGGGTCACAATTTCAGCAAAAATCTGACTTTTGGCAATTCACTCAAAAATGGTGCCAAAAGCTTGAAAATCCTCCCCTGAAAGGTTTGGCACTCGAAACAGAAGGCTTTTTATCACAGGACAAGAAATCAGCCCTCAAAAACTTAACCGGCAGAAAATATTTTTTTGAAAAAATCCCTAAGCCCCGGGGTCACAATTTCAGCAAAAATCTGACTTTTGGCAGTTCACTCAAAAATGGTGCCAACCGCTTGCAAATGCTCACCTGAAAGCTTTGGCGATGGAAACAGAAGGCTTTTTATCACAGGACAAGAAATCAGCCCTCAAAAACTTAACCGGCAGAAAATATTTTTTTGAAAAAATCCCTAAGCCCCGGGGTCACAATTTCAGCAAAAATCTGACTTTTGGCAGTTCACTCAAAAATGGTGCCAACCGCTTGCAAATGCTCACCTGAAAGCTTTGGCGATGGAAACAGAAGGCTTTTTATCACAGGACAAGAAATCAGCCCTCAAAAACTTAACCGGCAGAAAATATTTTTTTGAAAAAATCCCTAAGCCCCGGGGTCACAATTTCAGCAAAAATCTGACTTTTGGCAATTCACTCAAAAATGGTGCCAAAAGCTTGAAAATCCTCCCCTGAAAGGTTTGGCACTCGAAACAGAAGGCTTTTTATCACAGGACAAGAAATCAGCCCTCAAAAACTTAACCGGCAGAAAATATTTTTTTGAAAAAATCCCTAAGCCCCGGGGTCACAATTTCAGCAAAAATCTGACTTTTGGCAGTTCACTCAAAAATCGTGCCAACCGCTTGCAAATGCTCACCTGAAAGCTTTGGCGATGGAAACAGAAGGCTTTTTATCACAGGACAAGAAATCAGCCCTCAAAAACTTAACCGGTAGAAAATATTTTTTTGAAAAAATCCCTAAGCCCCGGGTTCACAATTTCAGCAAAAATCTGACTTTCGGCAGATCACTCAAAAATGGTGCCAAAAGCTTGAAAATGCTCCCCTGAAAGGTTTGGCACTCGAAACAGAAGGCTTTTTATCACAGGACAAGAAATCAGCCCTCAAAAACTTAACCGGCAGAAAATATTTTTTTGAAAAAATCCCTAAGCCCCGGGGTCACAATTTCAGAAAAAATCTGACTTTTGGCAGTTCACGCAAAAATGGTGCCAAAAGCTTGAAAATGCTCCCCTGAAAGGTTTGGCACTCGAAACAGAAGGCTTTTTATCACAGGACAAGAAATCAGCCCTCAAAAACTTAACCGGCAGAAAATATTTTTTTGAAAAAATCCCTAAGCCCCGGGGTCACAATTTCAGCAAAAATCTGACTTTTGGCAGTTCACTCAAAAATCGTGCCAACCGCTTGCAAATGCTCACCTGAAAGCTTTGGCGATGGAAACAGAAGGCTTTTTATCACAGGACAAGAAATCAGCCCTCAAAAACTTAACCGGTAGAAAATATTTTTTTGAAAAAATCCCTAACCCCCGGGTTCACAATTTCAGCAAAAATCTGACTTTCGGCAGATCACTCAAAAATGGTGCCAAAAGCTTGAAAATGCTCCCCTGAAAGGTTTGGCACTCGAAACAGAAGGCTTTTTATCACAGGACAAGAAATCAGCCCTCAAAAACTTAACCGGCAGAAAATATTTTTTTGAAAAAATCCCTAAGCCCCGGGGTCACAATTTCAGAAAAAATCTGACTTTTGGCAGTTCACGCAAAAATGGTGCCAAAAGCTTGAAAATGCTCCCCTGAAAGGTTTGGCACTCGAAACAGAAGGCTTTTTATCACAGGACAAGAAATCAGCCCTCAAAAACTTAACCGGCAGAAAATATTTTTTTGAAAAAATCCCTAAGCCCCGGGGTCACAATTTCAGCAAAAATCTGACTTTTGGCAGTTCACTCAAAAATCGTGCCAACCGCTTGCAAATGCTCACCTGAAAGCTTTGGCGATGGAAACAGAAGGCTTTTTATCACAGGACAAGAAATCAGCCCTCAAAAACTTAACCGGCAGAAAATATTTTTTTGAAAAAATCCCTAAGCCCCGGGGTCACAATTTCAGCAAAAATCTGACTTTTGGCAGTTCACTCAAAAATGGTGCCAACCGCTTGCAAATGCTCCCCTGAAAGGTTTGGCACGCGAAACAGAAGGCTTTTTATCACAGGACAAGAAATCAGCCCTCAAAAACTTAACCGGCAGAAAATATTTTTTTGAAAAAATCCCTAAGCCCCGGGGTCACAATTTCAGCAAAAATCTGACTTTTGGCAGTTCACTCAAAAATGGTGCCAACCGCTTGCAAATGCTCCCCTGAAAGGTTTGGCACGCAAAACAGAAGGCTTTTTATCACAGGACAAGAAATCAGCCCTCAAAAACTTAACCGGCAGAAAATATTTTTTTGAAAAAATCCCTAAGCCCCGGGGTCACAATTTCAGCAAAAATCTGACTTTTGGCAGTTCACTCAAAAATGGTGCCAACCGCTTGCAAATGCTCACCTGAAAGCTTTGGCACGCGAAACAGAAGGCTTTTTATCACAGGACAAGAAATCAGCCCTCAAAAACTTAACCGGCAGAAAATATTTTTTTGAAAAAATCCCTAAGCCCCGGGGTCACAATTTCAGAAAAAATCTGACTTTTGGCAGTTCACTCAAAAATCGTGCCAACCGCTTGCAAATGCTCACCTGAAAGCTTTGGCGATGGAAACAGAAGGCTTTTTATCACAGGACAAGAAATCAGCCCTCAAAAACTAAACCGGCAGAAAATATTTTTTTGAAAAAATCCCTAAGCCCCGGGGTCACAATTTCAGCAAAAATCTGACTTTTGGCAGTTCACTCAAAAATCGTGCCAACCGCTTGCAAATGCTCACCTGAAAGCTTTGGCGATGGAAACAGAAGGCTTTTTATCACAGGACAAGAAATCAGCCCTCAAAAACTTAACCGGTAGAAAATATTTTTTTGAAAAAATCCCTAAGCCCCGGGTTCACAATTTCAGCAAAAATCTGACTTTCGGCAGATCACTCAAAAATGGTGCCAAAAGCTTGAAAATGCTCCCCTGAAAGGTTTGGCACTCGAAACAGAAGGCTTTTTATCACAGGACAAGAAATCAGCCCTCAAAAACTTAACCGGCAGAAAATATTTTTTTGAAAAAATCCCTAAGCCCCGGGGTCACAATTTCAGAAAAAATCTGACTTTTGGCAGTTCACGCAAAAATGGTGCCAAAAGCTTGAAAATGCTCCCCTGAAAGGTTTGGCACTCGAAACAGAAGGCTTTTTATCACAGGACAAGAAATCAGCCCTCAAAAACTTAACCGGCTGAAAATATTTTTTTGAAAAAATCCCTAAGCCCCGGGGTCACAATTTCAGCAAAAATCTGACTTTTGGCAGTTCACTCAAAAATGGTGCCAACCGCTTGCAAATGCTCCCGTGAAAGGTTTGGCACGCGAAACAGAAGGCTTTTTATCACAGGACAAGAAATCAGCCCTCAAAAACTTAACCGGCAGAAAATATTTTTTTGAAAAAATCCCTAAGCCCCGGGGTCACAATTTCAGCAAAAATCTGACTTTTGGCAGTTCACTCAAAAATGGTGCCAACCGCTTGCAAATGCTCACCTGAAAGCTTTGGCGATGGAAACAGAAGGCTTTTTATCACAGGACAAGAAATCAGCCCTCAAAAACTTAACCGGCAGAAAATATTTTTTTGAAAAAATCCCTAAGCCCCGGGGTCACAATTTTAAAAAAAAATCTGACTTTTGGCAGTTCACTCAAAAATGGTGCCAACCGCTTGCAAATGCTCCCCTGAAAGGTTTGGCACGCGAAACAGAAGGCTTTTTATCACAGGACAAGAAATCAGCCCTCAAAAACTTAACCGGCAGAAAATATTTTTTTGAAAAAATCCCTAAGCCCCGGGGTCACAATTTCAGCAAAAATCTGACTTTTGGCAGTTCACTCAAAAATGGTGCCAACCGGTTGCAAATGCTCCCCTGAAAGCTTTGGCGATGGAAACAGAAGGCTTTTTATCACAGGACAAGAAATCAGCCCTCAAAAACTTAACCGGCAGAAAATATTTTTTTGAAAAAATCCCTAAGCCCCGGGGTCACAATTTCAGCAAAAATCTGACTTTTGGGAGTTCACTCAAAAATGGTGCCAACCGCTTGCAAATGCTCACCTGAATGCTTTGGCGATGGAAACAGAAGGCTTTTTATCACAGGACAAGAAATCAGCCCTCAAAAACTTAACCGGCAGAAAATATTTTTTTGAAAAAATCCCTAAGCCCCGGGGTCACAATTTCAGAAAAAATCTGACTTTTGGCAGTTCACTCAAAAATGGTGCCAACCGCTTGCAAATGCTCCCCTGAAAGGTTTGGCACGCGAAACAGAAGGCTTTTTATCACAGGACAAGAAATCAGCCCTCAAAAACTTAACCGGCAGAAAATATTTTTTTGAAAAAATCCCTAAGCCCCGGGGTCACAATTTCAGCAAAAATCTGACTTTTGGCAGTTCACTCAAAAATGGTGCCAACCGTTGGCAAATGCCCACCTGAAAGCTTTGGCGATGGAAACAGAAGGCTTTTTATCACAGGACAAGAAATCAGCCCTCAAAAACTTAACCGGCAGAAAATATTTTTTTGAAAAAATCCCTAAGCCCCGGGGTCACAATTTCAGCAAAAATCTGACTTTTGGCAGTTCACTCAAAAATGGTGCCAACCGCTTGCAAATGCTCACCTGAAAGCTTTGGCGATGGAAACAGAAGTCTTTTTATCACAGGACAAGAAATCAGCCCTCAAAAACTTAACCGGCAGAAAATATGTTTTTGAAAAAATCCCTAAGCCCCGGGGTCACAATTTCAGAAAATATCTGACTTTTGGCAGTTCACTCAAAAATGGTGCCAACCGCTTGCAAATGCTCACCTGAAAGCTTTGGCGATGGAAACAGAAGGCTTTTTATCACAGGACAAGAAATCAGCCCTCAAAAACTTAACCGGCAGAAAATATTTTTTTGAAAAAATCCCTAAGCCCCGGGGTCACAATTTCAGCAAAAATCTGACTTTTGGCAGTTCACTCAAAAATGGTGCCAACCGCTTGCAAATGCTCCCCTGAAAGGTTTGGCACGCGAAACAGAAGGCTTTTTATCACAGGACAAGAAATCAGCCGTCAAAAACTTAACCGGCAGAAAATATTTTTTTGAAAAAATCCCTAAGCCCCGGGGTCACAATTTCAGCAAAAATCTGACTTTTGGCAGTTCACTCAAAAATGGTGCCAACCGCTTGCAAATGCTCACCTGAAAGCTTTGGCGATGGAAACAGAAGGCTTTTTATCACAGGACAAGAAATCAGCCCTCAAAAACTTAACCGGCAGAAAATATTTTTTTGAAAAAATCCCTAAGCCCCGGGGTCACAATTTCAGCAAAAATCTGACTTTTGGCAATTCACTCAAAAATGGTGCCAAAAGCTTGAAAATCCTCCCCTGAAAGGTTTGGCACTCGAAACAGAAGGCTTTTTATCACAGGACAAGAAATCAGCCCTCAAAAACTTAACCGGCAGAAAATATTTTTTTGAAAAAATCCCTAAGCCCCGGGGTCACAATTTCAGCAAAAATCTGACTTTTGGCAGTTCACTCAAAAATCGTGCCAACCGCTTGCAAATGCTCACCTGAAAGCTTTGGCGATGGAAACAGAAGGCTTTTTATCACAGGACAAGAAATCAGCCCTCAAAAACTTAACCGGTAGAAAATATTTTTTTGAAAAAATCCCTAAGCCCCGGGTTCACAATTTCAGCAAAAATCTGACTTTCGGCAGATCACTCAAAAATGGTGCCAAAAGCTTGAAAATGCTCCCCTGAAAGGTTTGGCACTCGAAACAGAAGGCTTTTTATCACAGGACAAGAAATCAGCCCTCAAAAACTTAACCGGCAGAAAATATTTTTTTGAAAAAATCCCTAAGCCCCGGGGTCACAATTTCAGAAAAAATCTGACTTTTGGCAGTTCACGCAAAAATGGTGCCAAAAGCTTGAAAATGCTCCCCTGAAAGGTTTGGCACTCGAAACAGAAGGCTTTTTATCACAGGACAAGAAATCAGCCCTCAAAAACTTAACCGGCAGAAAATATTTTTTTGAAAAAATCCCTAAGCCCCGGGGTCACAATTTCAGCAAAAATCTGACTTTTGGCAGTTCACTCAAAAATCGTGCCAACCGCTTGCAAATGCTCACCTGAAAGCTTTGGCGATGGAAACAGAAGGCTTTTTATCACAGGACAAGAAATCAGCCCTCAAAAACTTAACCGGTAGAAAATATTTTTTTGAAAAAATCCCTAACCCCCGGGTTCACAATTTCAGCAAAAATCTGACTTTTGGCAGTTCACTCAAAAATGGTGCCAACCGGTTGCAAATTCTCCCCTGAAAGGTTTGGCACGCGAAACAGAAGGCTTTTTATCACAGGACAAGAAATCAGCCCTCAAAAACTTAACCGGCAGAAAATATTTTTTTGAAAAAATCCCTAAGCCCCGGGGTCACAATTTCAGCAAAATTCTGACTTTTGGCAGTTCACTCAAAAATGGTGCCAACCGCTTGCAAATGCTCACCTGAAAGCTTTGGCACGCGAAACAGAAGGCTTTTTATCACAGGACAAGAAATCAGCCCTCAAAAACTTAACCGGCAGAAAATATTTTTTTGAAAAAATCCCTAAGCCCCGGGGTCACAATTTCAGCAAAAATCTGACTTTTGGCAGTTCACTCAAAAATGGTGCCAACCGCTTGCAAATGCTCCCCTGAAAGGTTTGGCACGCGAAACAGAAGGCTTTTTATCACAGGACAAGAAATCAGCCCTCAAAAACTTAACCGGCAGAAAATATTTTTTTGAAAAAATCCCTAAGCCCCGGGGTCACAATTTCAGAAAAAATCTGACTTTTGGCAGTTCACGCAAAAATGGTGCCAAAAGCTTGAAAATGCTCCCCTGAAAGGTTTGGCACTCGAAACAGAAGGCTTTTTATCACAGGACAAGAAATCAGCCCTCAAAAACTTAACCGGCAGAAAATATTTTTTTGAAAAAATCCCTAAGCCCCGGGGTCACAATTTCAGCAAAAATCTGACTTTTGGCAGTTCACTCAAAAATCGTGCCAACCGCTTGCAAATGCTCACCTGAAAGCTTTGGCGATGGAAACAGAAGGCTTTTTATCACAGGACAAGAAATCAGCCCTCAAAAACTTAACCGGTAGAAAATATTTTTTTGAAAAAATCCCTAACCCCCGGGTTCACAATTTCAGCAAAAATCTGACTTTTGGCAGTTCACTCAAAAATGGTGCCAACCGGTTGCAAATGCTCCCCTGAAAGGTTTGGCACGCGAAACAGAAGGCTTTTTATCACAGGACAAGAAATCAGCCCTCAAAAACTTAACCGGTAGAAAATATTTTTTTGAAAAAATCCCTAAGCCCCGGGGTCACAATTTCAGAAAAAATCTGACTTTTGGCAGTTCACTCAAAAATGGTGCCAAAAGCTTGAAAATGCTCCCCTGAAAGGTTTGGCACTCGAAACAGAAGGCTTTTTATCACAGGACAAGAAATCAGCCCTCAAAAACTTAACCGGCAGAAAATATTTTTTTGAAAAAATCCCTAAGCCCCGGGGTCACAATTTCAGCAAAAATCTGACTTTTGGCAGTTCACTCAAAAATGGTGACAACCGCTTGCAAATGCTCACCTGAAAGCTTTGGCACTCGAAACAGAAGGCTTTTTATCACAGGACAAGAAATCAGCCCTCAAAAACTTAACCGGCAGAAAATATTTTTTTGAAAAAATCCCTAAGCCCCGGGGTCACAATTTCAGAAAAAATCTGACTTTTGGCAGTTCACTCAAAAATGGTGCCAACCGCTTGCAAATTCTCCCCTGAAAGGTTTGGCACGCGAAACAGAAGGCTTTTTATCACAGGACAAGAAATCAGCCCTCAAAAACTTAACCGGCAGAAAATATTTTTTTGAAAAAATCCCTAAGCCCCGGGGTCACAATTTCAGCAAAAATCTGACTTTTGGCCGTTCACTCAAAAATGGTGCCAACCGCTTGCAAATGCTCCCCTGAAAGGTTTGGCACGCGAAACAGAAGGCTTTTTATCACAGGACAAGAAATCAGCCCTCAAAAACTGAACCGGCAGAAAATATTTTTTTGAAAAAATCCCTAAGCCCCGGGGTCACAATTTCAGCAAAAATCTGACTTTTGGCAGTTCACTCAAAAATGGTGCCAACCGCTTGCAAATGCTCGCCTGAAAGGTTTGGCACGCGAAACAGAAGGCTTTTTATCACAGGACAAGAAATCAGCCCTCAAAAACTTAACCGGCAGAAAATATTTTTTTGAAAAAATCCCTAAGCCCCGGGGTCACAATTTCAGCAAAAATCTGACTTTTGGCAGTTCACTCAAAAATGGTGCCAACCGCTTGCAAATGCTCCCCTGAAAGGTTTGGCACGCGAAACAGAAGGCTTTTTATCACAGGACAAGAAATCAGCCCTCAAAAACTTAACCGGCAGAAAATATTTTTTTGAAAAAATCCCTAAGCCCCGGGGTCACAATTTCAGCAAAAATCTGACTTTTGGCAGTTCACTCAAAAATGGTGCTAACCGCTTGCAAATGCTCACCTGAAAGCTTTGGCACGCGAAACAGAAGGCTTTTTATCACAGGACAAGAAATCAGCCCTCAAAAACTTAACCGGCAGAAAATATTTTTTTGAAAAAATCCCTAAGCCCCGGGGTCACAATTTCAGAAAAAATCTGACTTTTGGCAGTTCACTCAAAAATGGTGCCAACCGCTTGCAAATGCTCACCTGAAAGCTTTGGCGATGGAAACAGAAGGCTTTTTATCACAGGACAAGAAATCAGCCCTCAAAAACTTAACCGGCAGAAAATATTTTTTTGAAAAAATCCCTAAGCCCCGGGGTCACAATTTCAGCAAAAATCTGACTTTTGGCAGTTCACTCAAAAATGGTGCCAACCGCTTGCAAATGCTCACCTGAAAGCTTTGGCACGCGAAACAGAAGTCTTTTTATCACAGGACAAGAAATCAGCCCTCAAAAACTTAACCTGCAGAAAATATTTTTTTGAAAAAATCCCTAAGCCCCGGGGTCACAATTTCAGAAAAAATCTGACTTTTGGCAGTTCACTCAAAAATGGTGCCAACCGCTTGCAAATGCTCACCTGAAAGCTTTGGCGATGGAAACAGAAGGCTTTTTATCACAGGACAAGAAATCAGCCCTCAAAAACTTAACCGGCAGAAAATATTTTTTTGAAAAAATCCCTAAGCCCCGGGGTCACAATTTCAGCAAAAATCTGACTTTTGGCAGTTCACTCAAAAATCGTGCCAACCGCTTGCAAATGCTCACCTGAAAGCTTTGGCGATGGAAAAAGAAGGCTTTTTATCACAGGACAAGAAATCAGCCCTCAAAAACTTAACCGGTAGAAAATATTTTTTTGAAAAAATCCCTAAGCCCCGGGTTCACAATTTCAGCAAAAATCTGACTTTTGGCAGTTCACTCAAAAATGGTGCCAACCGGTTGCAAATGCTCCCCTGAAAGGTTTGGCACGCGAAACAGAAGGCTTTTTATCACAGGACAAGAAATCAGCCCTCAAAAACTTAACCGGTAGAAAATATTTTTTTGAAAAAATCCCTAAGCCCCGGGGTCACAATTTCAGAAAAAATCTGACTTTTGGCAGTTCACTCAAAAATGGTGCCAAAAGCTTGAAAATGCTCACCTGAAAGCTTTGGCACTCGAAACAGAAGGCTTTTTATCACAGGACAAGAAATCAGCCCTCAAAAACTTAACCGGCAGAAAATATTTTTTTGAAAAAATCCCTAAGCCCCGGGGTCACAATTTCAGCAAAAATCTGACTTTTGGCAGTTCACTCAAAAATGGTGCCAACCGCTTGCAAATGCTCACCTGAAAGCTTTGGCACGCGAAACAGAAGGCTTTTTATCACAGGACAAGAAATCAGCCCTCAAAAACTTAACCGGCAGAAAATATTTTTTTGAAAAAATCCCTAAGCCCCGGGTTCACAATTTCAGCAAAAATCTGACTTTTGGCAGTTCACTCAAAAATGGTGCCAACCGCTTGCAAATGCTCCCGTGAAAGGTTTGGCACGCGAAACAGAAGGCTTTTTATCACAGGACAAGAAATCAGCCCTCAAAAACTTAACCGGCAGAAAATATTTTTTTGAAAAAATCCCTAAGCCCCGGGGTCACAATTTCAGCAAAAATCTGACTTTTGGCAGTTCACTCAAAAATGGTGCCAACCGCTTGCAAATGCTCCCCTGAAAGGTTTGGCACGCGAAACAGAAGGCTTTTTATCACAGGACAAGAAATCAGCCCTCAAAAACTTAACCGGCAGAAAATATTTTTTTGAAAAAATCCCTAAGCCCCGGGGTCACAATTTCAGCAAAAATCTGACTTTTGGCAGTTCACTCAAAAATGGTGCCAACTGCTTGCAAATGCTCACCTGAAAGCTTTGGCACGCGAAACAGAAGGCTTTTTATCACAGGACAAGAAATCAGCCCTCAAAAACTTAACCGGCAGAAAATATTTTTTTGAAAAAATCCCTAAGCCCCGGGGTCACAATTTCAGAAAAAATCTGACTTTTGGCAGTTCACTCAAAAATGGTGCCAACCGCTTGCAAATTCTCCCCTGAAAGGTTTGGCACGCGAAACAGAAGGCTTTTTATCACAGGACAAGAAATCAGCCCTCAAAAACTTAACCGGCAGAAAATATTTTTTTGAAAAAATCCCTTAGCCCCGGGGTCACAATTTCAGCAAAAATCTGACTTTTGGCAATTCACTCAAAAATGGTGCCAAAAGCTTGAAAATGCTCCCCTGAAAGGTTTGGCACTCGAAACAGAAGGCTTTTTATCACAGGACAAGAAATCAGCCCTCAAAAACTTAACCGGCAGAAAATATTTTTTTGAAAAAATCCCTAAGCCCCGGGGTCACAATTTCAGAAAAAATCTGACTTTTGGCAGTTCACTCAAAAATCGTGCCAACCGCTTGCAAATGCTCACCTGAAAGCTTTGGCGATGGAAACAGAAGGCTTTTTATCACAGGACAAGAAATCAGCCCTCAAAAACTTAACCGGCAGAAAATATTTTTTTGAAAAAATCCCTAAGCCCCGGGGTCACAATTTCAGCAAAAATCTGACTTTTGGCAGTTCACTCAAAAATGGTGCCAACCGCTTGCAAATGCTCACCTGAAAGCTTTGGCGATGGAAACAGAAGTCTTTTTATCACAGGACAAGAAATCAGCCCTCAAAAACATAACCGGCAGAAAATATTTTTTTGAAAAAATCCCTAAGCCCCGGGGTCACAATTTCAGCAAAAATCTGACTTTTGGCAGTTCACTCAAAAATGGTGCCAACCGCTTGCAAATGCTCCCCTGAAAGCTTTGGCACGCGAAACAGAAGGCTTTTTATCACAGGACAAGAAATCAGCCCTCAAAAACTTAACCGGCAGAAAATATTTTTTTGAAAAAATCCCTAAGCCCCGGGGTCACAATTTCAGCAAAAATCTGACTTTTGGCAGTTCCCTCAAAAATGGTGCCAACCGCTTGCAAATGCTCACCTGAAAGGTTTGGCACTCGAAACAGAAGGCTTTTTATCACAGGACAAGAAATCAGCCCTCAAAAACTTAACCGGCAGCAAATATTTTTTTGAAAAAATCCCTAAGCCCCGGGGTCACAATTTCAGCAAAAATCTGACTTTTGGCAATTCACTCAAAAATGGTGCCAAAAGCTTGAAAATGCTCCCCTGAAAGGTTTGGCACTCGAAACAGAAGGCTTTTTATCACAGGACAAGAAATCAGCCCTCAAAAACTTAACCGGCAGAAAATATTTTTTTGAAAAAATCCCTAAGCCCCGGGGTCACAATTTCAGCAAAAATCTGACTTTTGGCAGTTCACTCAAAAATCGTGCCAACCGCTTGCAAATGCTCACCTGAAAGCTTTGGCGATGGAAACAGAAGGCTTTTTATCACAGGACAAGAAATCAGCCCTCAAAAACTTAACCGGTAGAAAATATTTTTTTGAAAAAATCCCTAACCCCCGGGTTCACAATTTCAGCAAAAATCTGACTTTTGGCAGTTCACTCAAAAATGGTGCCAACCGGTTGCAAATGCTCCCCTGAAAGGTTTGGCACGCGAAACAGAAGGCTTTTTATCACAGGACACGAAATCAGCCCTCAAAAACTTAACCGGTAGAAAATATTTTTTTGAAAAAATCCCTAAGCCCCGGGGTCACAATTTCAGAAAAAATCTGACTTTTGGCAGTTCACTCAAAAATGGTGCCAAAAGCTTGAAAATGCTCCCCTGAAAGGTTTGGCACTCGAAACAGAAGGCTTTTTATCACAGGACAAGAAATCAGCCCTCAAAAACTTAACCGGCAGAAAATATTTTTTTGAAAAAATCCCTAAGCCCCGGGGTCACAATTTCAGAAAAAATCTGACTTTTGGCAGTTCACGCAAAAATGGTGCCAAAAGCTTGAAAATGCTCACCTGAAAGCTTTGGCACTCGAAACAGAAGGCTTTTTATCACAGGACAAGAAATCAGCCCTCAAAAACTTAACCGGCAGAAAATATTTTTTTGAAAAAATCCCTAAGCCCCGGGGTCACAATTTCAGAAAAAATCTGACTTTTGGCAGTTCACTCAAAAATGGTGCCAACCGCTTGCAAATGCTCACCTGAAAGCTTTGGCGATGGAAACAGAAGGCTTTTTATCACAGGACAAGAAATCAGCCCTCAAAAACTTAACCGGCAGAAAATATTTTTTTGAAAAAATCCCTAAGCCCCGGGGTCACAATTTCAGCAAAAATCTGACTTTTGGCAGTTCACTCAAAAATGGTGCCAACCGCTTGCAAATGCTCACCTGAAAGCTTTGGCACGCGAAACAGAAGGCTTTTTATCACAGGACAAGAAATCAGCCCTCAAAAACTTAACCTGCAGAAAATATTTTTTTGAAAAAATCCCTAAGCCCCGGGGTCACAATTTCAGAAAAAATCTGACTTTTGGCAGTTCACTCAAAAATGGTGCCAACCGCTTGCAAATGCTCACCTGAAAGCTTTGGCGATGGAAACAGAAGGCTTTTTATCACAGGACAAGAAATCAGCCCTCAAAAACTTAACCGATAGAAAATATTTTTTTGAAAAAATCCCTAAGCCCCGGGTTCACAATTTCAGCAAAAATCTGACTTTTGGCAGTTCACTCAAAAATGGTGCCAACCGGTTGCAAATGCTCCCCTGAAAGGTTTGGCAAGCGAAACAGAAGGCTTTTTATCACAGGACAAGAAATCAGCCCTCAAAAACTTAACCGGTAGAAAATATTTTTTTGAAAAAATCCCTAAGCCCCGGGGTCACAATTTCAGAAAAAATCTGACTTTTGGCAGTTCACTCAAAAATGGTGCCAAAAGCTTGAAAATGCTCACCTGAAAGCTTTGGCACTCGAAACAGAAGGCTTTTTATCACAGGACAAGAAATCAGCCCTCAAAAACTTAACCGGCAGAAAATATTTTTTTGAAAAAATCCCTAAGCCCCGGGGTCACAATTTCAGCAAAAATCTGACTTTTGGCAGTTCACTCAAAAATCGTGCCAACCGCTTGCAAATGCTCACCTGAAAGCTTTGGCACGCGAAACAGAAGGCTTTTTATCACAGGACAAGAAATCAGCCCTCAAAAACTTAACCGGTAGAAAATATTTTTTTGAAAAAATCCCTAACCCCCGGGTTCACAATTTCAGCAAAAATCTGACTTTTGGCAGTTCACTCAAAAATGGTGCCAACCGCTTGCAAATGCTCCCCTGAAAGGTTTGGCACGCGAAACAGAAGGCTTTTTATCACAGGACAAGAAATCAGCCCTCAAAAACTTAACCGGCAGAAAATATTTTTTTGAAAAAATCCCTAAGCCCCGGGGTCACAATTTCAGCAAAAATCTGACTTTTGGCAGTTCACTCAAAAATGGTGCCAACCGGTTGCAAATGCTCACCTGAAAGCTTTGGCGATGGAAACAGAAGGCTTTTTATCACAGGACAAGAAATCAGCCCTCAAAAACTTAACCGGCAGAAAATATTTTTTTGAAAAAATCCCTAAGCCCCGGGTTCACAATTTCAGCAAAAATCTGACTTTTGGCAGTTCACTCAAAAATGGTGCCAACCGCTTGCAAATGCTCCCGTGAAAGGTTTGGCACGCGAAACAGAAGGCTTTTTATCACAGGACAAGAAATCAGCCCTCAAAAACTTAACCGGCAGAAAATATTTTTTTGAAAAAATCCCTAAGCCCCGGGGTCACAATTTCAGCAAAAATCTGACTTTTGGCAGTTCACTCAAAAATGGTGCCAACCGCTTGCAAATGCTCCCCTGAAAGGTTTGGCACGCGAAACAGAAGGCTTTTTATCACAGGACAAGAAATCAGCCCTCAAAAACTTAACCGGCAGAAAATATTTTTTTGAAAAAATCCCTAAGCCCCGGGGTCACAATTTCAGCAAAAATCTGACTTTTGGCAATTCATTCAAAAATGGTGCCAAAAGCTTGAAAATGCTCCCCTGAAAGGTTTGGCACTCGAAACAGAAGGCTTTTTATCACAGGACAAGAAATCAGCCCTCAAAAACTTAACCGGCAGAAAATATTTTTTTGAAAAAATCCCTAAGCCCCGGGGTCACAATTTCAGAAAAAATCTGACTTTTGGCAGTTCACTCAAAAATCGTGCCAACCGCTTGCAAATGCTCACCTGAAAGCTTTGGCGATGGAAACAGAAGGCTTTTTATCACAGGACAAGAAATCAGCCCTCAAAAACTTAACCGGCAGAAAATATTTTTTTGAAAAAATCCCTAAGCCCCGGGGTCACAATTTCAGCAAAAATCTGACTTTTGGCAGTTCACTCAAAAATGGTGCCAACCGCTTGCAAATGCTCCCCTGAAAGGTTTGGCACGCGAAACAGAAGGCTTTTTATCACAGGACAAGAAATCAGCCCTCAAAAACTTAACCGGCAGAAAATATTTTTTTGAAAAAATCCCTAAGCCCCGGGTTCACAATTTCAGCAAAAATCTGACTTTTGGCAGTTCACTCAAAAATGGTGCCAACCGCTTGCAAATGCTCCCGTGAAAGGTTTGGCACGCGAAACAGAAGGCTTTTTATCACAGGACAAGAAATCAGCCCTCAAAAACTTAACCGGCAGAAAATATTTTTTTGAAAAAATCCCTAAGCCCCGGGGTCACAATTTCAGCAAAAATCTGACTTTTGGCAATTCATTCAAAAATGGTGCCAAAAGCTTGAAAATGCTCCCCTGAAAGGTTTGGCACTCGAAACAGAAGGCTTTTTATCACAGGACAAGAAATCAGCCCTCAAAAACTTAACCGGCAGAAAATATTTTTTTGAAAAAATCCCTAAGCCCCGGGGTCACAATTTCAGAAAAAATCTGACTTTTGGCAGTTCACTCAAAAATCGTGCCAACCGCTTGCAAATGCTCACCTGAAAGCTTTGGCGATGGAAACAGAAGGCTTTTTATCACAGGACAAGAAATCAGCCCTCAAAAACTTAACCGGCAGAAAATATTTTTTTGAAAAAATCCCTAAGCCCCGGGGTCACAATTTCAGCAAAAATCTGACTTTTGGCAGTTCACTCAAAAATGGTGCCAACCGCTTGCAAATGCTCACCTGAAAGCTTTGGCGATGGAAACAGAAGGCTTTTTATCACAGGACAAGAAATCAGCCCTCAAAAACATAACCGGCAGAAAATATTTTTTTGAAAAAATCCCTAAGCCCCGGGGTCACAATTTCAGCAAAAATCTGACTTTTGGCAGTTCACTCAAAAATGGTGCCAACCGCTTGCAAATGCTCCCCTGAAAGCTTTGGCACGCGAAACAGAAGGCTTTTTATCACAGGACAAGAAATCAGCCCTCAAAAACTTAACCGGCAGAAAATATTTTTTTGAAAAAATCCCTAAGCCCCGGGGTCACAATTTCAGAAAAAATCTGACTTTTGGCAGTTCCCTCAAAAATGGTGCCAACCGCTTGCAAATGCTCACCTGAAAGGTTTGGCACTCGAAACAGAAGGCTTTTTATCACAGGACAAGAAATCAGCCCTCAAAAACTTAACCGGCAGAAAATATTTTTTTGAAAAAATCCCTAAGCCCCGGGGTCACAATTTCAGCAAAAATCTGACTTTTGGCAGTTCACTCAAAAATCGTGCCAACCGCTTGCAAATGCTCACCTGAAAGCTTTGGCGATGGAAACAGAAGGCTTTTTATCACAGGACAAGAAATCAGCCCTCAAAAACTTAACCGGTAGAAAATATTTTTTTGAAAAAATCCCTAACCCCCGGGTTCACAATTTCAGCAAAAATCTGACTTTTGGCAGTTCACTCAAAAATGGTGCCAACCGGTTGCAAATGCTCCCCTGAAAGGTTTGGCACGCGAAACAGAAGGCTTTTTTATCACAGGACAAGAAATCAGCCCTCAAAAACTTAACCGGTAGAAAATATTTTTTTGAAAAAATCCCTAAGCCCCGGGGTCACAATTTCAGAAAAAATCTGACTTTTGGCAGTTCACTCAAAAATGGTGCCAAAAGCTTGAAAATGCTCCCCTGAAAGGTTTGGCACTCGAAACAGAAGGCTTTTTATCACAGGACAAGAAATCAGCCCTCAAAAACTTAACCGGCAGAAAATATTTTTTTGAAAAAATCCCTAAGCCCCGGGGTCACAATTTCAGAAAAAATCTGACTTTTGGCAGTTCACGCAAAAATGGTGCCAAAAGCTTGAAAATGCTCACCTGAAAGCTTTGGCACTCGAAACAGAAGGCTTTTTATCACAGGACAAGAAATCAGCCCTCAAAAACTTAACCGGCAGAAAATATTTTTTTGAAAAAATCCCTAAGCCCCGGGGTCACAATTTCAGCAAAAATCTGACTTTTGGCAGTTCACTCAAAAATGGTGCCAACCGCTTGCAAATGCTCACCTGAAAGCTTTGGCGATGGAAACAGAAGGCTTTTTATCACAGGACAAGAAATCAGCCCTCAAAAACTTAACCGGTAGAAAATATTTTTTTGAAAAAATCCCTAACCCCCGGGTTCACAATTTCAGCAAAAATCTGACTTTTGGCAGTTCACTCAAAAATGGTGCCAACCGGTTGCAAATGCTCCCCTGAAAGGTTTGGCACGCGAAACAGAAGGCTTTTTTATCACAGGACAAGAAATCAGCCCTCAAAAACTTAACCGGTAGAAAATATTTTTTTGAAAAAATCCCTAAGCCCCGGGGTCACAATTTCAGAAAAAATCTGACTTTTGGCAGTTCACTCAAAAATGGTGCCAAAAGCTTGAAAATGCTCCCCTGAAAGGTTTGGCACTCGAAACAGAAGGCTTTTTATCACAGGACAAGAAATCAGCCCTCAAAAACTTAACCGGCAGAAAATATTTTTTTGAAAAAATCCCTAAGCCCCGGGGTCACAATTTCAGAAAAAATCTGACTTTTGGCAGTTCACGCAAAAATGGTGCCAAAAGCTTGAAAATGCTCACCTGAAAGCTTTGGCACTCGAAACAGAAGGCTTTTTATCACAGGACAAGAAATCAGCCCTCAAAAACTTAACCGGCAGAAAATATTTTTTTGAAAAAATCCATAAGCCCCGGGGTCACAATTTCAGCAAAAATCTGACTTTTGGCAGTTCACTCAAAAATGGTGCCAACCGGTTGCAAATGCTCACCTGAAAGCTTTGGCGATGGAAACAGAAGGCTTTTTATCACAGGACAAGAAATGAGCCCTCAAAAACTTAACCGGCAGAAAATATTTTTTTGAAAAAATCCCTAAGCCCCGGGGTCACAATTTCAGAAAAAATCTGACTTTTGGCAGTTCACTCAAAAATCGTGCCAACCGCTTGCAAATGCTCACCTGAAAGCTTTGGCGATGGAAACAGAAGGCTTTTTATCACAGGACAAGAAATCAGCCCTCAAAAACTTAACCGGCAGAAAATATTTTTTTGAAAAAATCCCTAAGCCCCGGGGTCACAATTTCAGCAAAAATCTGACTTTTGGCAGTTCACTCAAAAATGGTGCCAACCGCTTGCAAATGCTCACCTGAAAGCTTTGGCACGCGAAACAGAAGGCTTTTTATCACAGGACAAGAAATCAGCCCTCAAAAACTTAACCGGCAGAAAATATTTTTTTGAAAAAATCCCTAAGCCCCGGGTTCACAATTTCAGCAAAAATCTGACTTTTGGCAGTTCACTCAAAAATGGTGCCAACCGCTTGCAAATGCTCCCCTGAAAGGTTTGGCACGCGAAACAGAAGGCTTTTTATCACAGGACAAGAAATCAGCCCTCAAAAACTTAACCGGCAGAAAATATTTTTTTGAAAAAATCCCTAAGCCCCGGGGTCACAATTTCAGCAAAAATCTGACTTTTGGCAGTTCACTCAAAAATGGTGCCAACCGCTTGCAAATGCTCCCCTGAAAGGTTTGGCACGCGAAACAGAAGGCTTTTTATCACAGGACAAGAAATCAGCCCTCAAAAACTTAACCGGCAGAAAATATTTTTTTGAAAAAATCCCTAAGCCCCGGGGTCACAATTTCAGCAAAAATCTGACTTTTGGCAGTTCACTCAAAAATGGTGCCAACCGCTTGCAAATGCTCACCTGAAAGCTTTGGCGATGGAAACAGAAGGCTTTTTATCACAGGACAAGAAATCAGCCCTCAAAAACATAACCGGCAGAAAATATTTTTTTGAAAAAATCCCTAAGCCCCGGGGTCACAATTTCAGCAAAAATCTGACTTTTGGCAGTTCACTCAAAAATGGTGCCAACCGCTTGCAAATGCTCCCCTGAAAGCTTTGGCACGCGAAACAGAAGGCTTTTTATCACAGGACAAGAAATCAGCCCTCAAAAACTTAACCAGCAGCAAATATTTTTTTGAAAAAATCCCTAAGCCCCGGGGTCACAATTTCAGCAAAAATCTGACTTTTGGCAGTTCACTCAAAAATGGTGCCAACCGCTTGCAAATGCTCACCTGAAAGCTTTGGCGATGGAAACAGAAGGCTTTTTATCACAGGACAAGAAATCAGCCCTCAAAAACTTAACCGGCAGAAAATATTTTTTTGAAAAAATCCCTAAGCCCCGGGGTCACAATTTCAGCAAAAATCTGACTTTTGGCAGTTCACTCAAAAATGGTGCCAAAAGCTTGAAAATGCTCACCTGAAAGCTTTGTCGATGGAAACAGAAGGCTTTTTATCACAGGACAAGAAATCAGCCCTCAAAAACATAACCGGCAGAAAATATTTTTTTGAAAAAATCCCTAAGCCCCGGGGTCACAATTTCAGCAAAAATCTGACTTTTGGCAGTTCACTCAAAAATGGTGCCAAAAGCTTGAAAATGCTCACCTGAAAGCTTTGTCGATGGAAACAGAAGGCTTTTTATCACAGGACAAGAAATCAGCCCTCAAAAACATAACCGGCAGAAAATATTTTTTTGAAAAAATCCCTAAGCCCCGGGGTCACAATTTCAGCAAAAATCTGACTTTTGGCAGTTCACTCAAAAATGGTGCCAACCGCTTGCAAATGCTCCCCTGAAAGGTTTGGCACGCGAAACAGAAGGCTTTTTATCACAGGACAAGAAATCAGCCCTCAAAAACTTAACCGGCAGAAAATATTTTTTTGAAAAAATCCCTAAGCCCCGGGGTCACAATTTCAGCAAAAATCTGACTTTTGGCAGTTCCCTCAAAAATGGTGCCAACCGCTTGCAAATGCTCCCCTGAAAGCTTTGGCACGCGAAACAGAAGGCTTTTTATCACAGGACAAGAAATCAGCCCTCAAAAACTTAACCAGCAGCAAATATTTTTTTGAAAAAATCCCTAAGCCCCGGGGTCACAATTTCAGCAAAAATCTGACTTTTGGCAGTTCACTCAAAAATGGTGCCAACCGCTTGCAAATGCTCACCTGAAAGCTTTGGCGATGGAAACAGAAGGCTTTTTATCACAGGACAAGAAATCAGCCCTCAAAAACTTAACCGGCAGAAAATATTTTTTTGAAAAAATCCCTAAGCCCCGGGGTCACAATTTCAGCAAAAATCTGACTTTTGGCAGTTCACTCAAAAATGGTGCCAAAAGCTTGAAAATGCTCACCTGAAAGCTTTGTCGATGGAAACAGAAGGCTTTTTATCACAGGACAAGAAATCAGCCCTCAAAAACATAACCGGCAGAAAATATTTTTTTGAAAAAATCCCTAAGCCCCGGGGTCACAATTTCAGCAAAAATCTGACTTTTGGCAGTTCACTCAAAAATGGTGCCAAAAGCTTGAAAATGCTCACCTGAAAGCTTTGTCGATGGAAACAGAAGGCTTTTTATCACAGGACAAGAAATCAGCCCTCAAAAACATAACCGGCAGAAAATATTTTTTTGAAAAAATCCCTAAGCCCCGGGGTCACAATTTCAGCAAAAATCTGACTTTTGGCAGTTCACTCAAAAATGGTGCCAACCGCTTGCAAATGCTCCCCTGAAAGGTTTGGCACGCGAAACAGAAGGCTTTTTATCACAGGACAAGAAATCAGCCCTCAAAAACTTAACCGGCAGAAAATATTTTTTTGAAAAAATCCCTAAGCCCCGGGGTCACAATTTCAGCAAAAATCTGACTTTTGGCAGTTCCCTCAAAAATGGTGCCAACCGCTTGCAAATGCTCACCTGAAAGGTTTGGCACTCGAAACAGAAGGCTTTTTATCACAGGACAAGAAATCAGCCCTCAAAAACTTAACCGGCAGCAAATATTTTTTTGAAAAAATCCCTAAGCCCCGGGGTCACAATTTCAGCAAAAATCTGACTTTTGGCAGTTCACTCAAAAATGGTGCCAACCGCTTGCAAATGCTCACCTGAAAGCTTTGGCGATGGAAACAGAAGGCTTTTTATCACAGGACAAGAAATCAGCCCTCAAAAACTTAACCGGCAGAAAATATTTTTTTAAAAAAATCCCTAAGCCCCGGGGTCACAATTTCAGAAAAAATCTGACTTTTGGCAGTTCACTCAAAAATGGTGCCAACCGCTTGCAAATGCTCCCCTGAAAGGTTTGGCACGCGAAACAGAAGGCTTTTTATCACAGGACAAGAAATCAGCCCTCAAAAACTTAACCGGCAGAAAATATTTTTTTGAAAAAATCCCTAAGCCCCGGGGTCACAATTTCAGCAAAAATCTGACTTTTGGCAGTTCCCTCAAAAATGGTGCCAACCGCTTGCAAATGCTCACCTGAAAGGTTTGGCACTCGAAACAGAAGGCTTTTTATCACAGGACAAGAAATCAGCCCTCAAAAACTTAACCGGCAGCAAATATTTTTTTGAAAAAATCCCTAAGCCCCGGGGTCACAATTTCAGCAAAAATCTGACTTTTGGCAGTTCACTCAAAAATGGTGCCAACCGCTTGCAAATGCTCACCTGAAAGCTTTGGCGATGGAAACAGAAGGCTTTTTATCACAGGACAAGAAATCAGCCCTCAAAAACTTAACCGGCAGAAAATATTTTTTTAAAAAAATCCCTAAGCCCCGGGGTCACAATTTCAGAAAAAATCTGACTTTTGGCAGTTCACTCAAAAATGGTGCCAACCGCTTGCAAATGCTCACCTGAAAGCTTTGGCACTCGAAACAGAAGGCTTTTTATCACAGGACAAGAAATCAGCCCTCAAAAACTTAACCGGCAGAAAATATTTTTTTGAAAAAATCCCTAAGCCCCGGGGTCACAATTTCAGCAAAAATCTGACTTTTGGCAGTTCACTCAAAAATGGTGCCAAAAGCTTGAAAATGCTCACCTGAAAGCTTTGTCGATGGAAACAGAAGGCTTTTTATCACAGGACAAGAAATCAGCCCTCAAAAACATAACCGGCAGAAAATATTTTTTTGAAAAAATCCCTAAGCCCCGGGGTCACAATTTCAGCAAAAATCTGACTTTTGGCAGTTCACTCAAAAATGGTGCCAACCGCTTGCAAATGCTCCCCTGAAAGGTTTGGCACGCGAAACAGAAGGCTTTTTATCACAGGACAAGAAATCAGCCCTCAAAAACTTAACCGGCAGAAAATATTTTTTTGAAAAAATCCCTAAGCCCCGGGGTCACAATTTCAGCAAAAATCTGACTTTTGGCAGTTCCCTCAAAAATGGTGCCAACCGCTTGCAAATGCTCACCTGAAAGGTTTGGCACTCGAAACAGAAGGCTTTTTATCACAGGACAAGAAATCAGCCCTCAAAAACTTAACCGGCAGCAAATATTTTTTTGAAAAAATCCCTAAGCCCCGGGGTCACAATTTCAGCAAAAATCTGACTTTTGGCAGTTCACTCAAAAATGGTGCCAACCGCTTGCAAATGCTCACCTGAAAGCTTTGGCGATGAAAACAGAAGGCTTTTTATCACAGGACAAGAAATCAGCCCTCAAAAACTTAACCGGCAGAAAATATTTTTTTGAAAAAATCCCTAAGCCCCGGGGTCACAATTTCAGCAAAAATCTGACTTTTGGCAATTCACTCAAAAATGGTGCCAAAAGCTTGAAAATGCTCCCCTGAAAGCTTTGGCGATGGAAACAGAAGGCTTTTTATCACAGGACAAGAAATCAGCCCTCAAAAACTTAACCGGCAGAAAATATTTTTTGGAAAAAATCCCTAAGCCCCGGGGTCACAATTTCAGCAAAAATCTGACTTTTGGCAGTTCACTCAAAAATGGTGCCAACCGCTTGCAAATGCTCCCCTGAAAGGTTTGGCACGCGAAACAGAAGGCTTTTTATCTCAGGACAAGAAATCAGCCCTCAAAAACTTAACCGGCTGAAAATATTTTTTTTTGAAAAAATCCCTAAGCCCCGGGGTCACAATTTCAGAAAAAATCTGACTTTTGGCAGTTCACTCAAAAATGGTGCCAACCGCTTGCAAATGCTCACCTGAAAGCTTTGGCGATGGAAACAGAAGGCTTTTTATCACAGGACAAGAAATCAGCCCTCAAAAACATAACCGGCAGAAAATATTTTTTTGAAAAAATCCCTAAGCCCCGGGGTCACAATTTCAGCAAAAATCTGACTTTTGGCAGTTCACTCAAAAATGGTGCCAACCGCTTGCAAATGCTCCCCTGAAAGCTTTGGCACGCGAAACAGAAGGCTTTTTATCACAGGACAAGAAATCAGCCCTCAAAAACTTAACCAGCAGCAAATATTTTTTTGAAAAAATCCCTAAGCCCCGGGGTCACAATTTCAGCAAAAATCTGACTTTTGGCAGTTCACTCAAAAATGGTGCCAACCGCTTGCAAATGCTCACCTGAAAGCTTTGGCGATGGAAACAGAAGGCTTTTTATCACAGGACAAGAAATCAGCCCTCAAAAACTTAACCGGCAGAAAATATTTTTTTGAAAAAATCCCTAAGCCCCGGGGTCACAATTTCAGCAAAAATCTGACTTTCGGCAGTTCACTCAAAAATGGTGCCAAAAGCTTGAAAATGCTCACCTGAAAGCTTTGTCGATGGAAACAGAAGGCTTTTTATCACAGGACAAGAAATCAGCCCTCAAAAACATAACCGGCAGAAAATATTTTTTTGAAAAAATCCCTAAGCCCCGGGGTCACAATTTCAGCAAAAATCTGACTTTTGGCAGTTCACTCAAAAATGGTGCCAAAAGCTTGAAAATGCTCACCTGAAAGCTTTGTCGATGGAAACAGAAGGCTTTTTATCACAGGACAAGAAATCAGCCCTCAAAAACATAACCGGCAGAAAATATTTTTTTGAAAAAATCCCTAAGCCCCGGGGTCACAATTTCAGCAAAAATCTGACTTTTGGCAGTTCACTCAAAAATGGTGCCAACCGCTTGCAAATGCTCCCCTGAAAGGTTTGGCTCGCGAAACAGAAGGCTTTTTATCACAGGACAAGAAATCAGCCCTCAAAAACTTAACCGGCAGAAAATATTTTTTTGAAAAAATCCCTAAGCCCCGGGGTCACAATTTCAGCAAAAATCTGACTTTTGGCAGTTCCCTCAAAAATGGTGCCAACCGCTTGCAAATGCTCACCTGAAAGGTTTGGCACTCGAAACAGAAGGCTTTTTATCACAGGACAAGAAATCAGCCCTCAAAAACTTAACCGGCAGCAAATATTTTTTTGAAAAAATCCCTAAGCCCCGGGGTCACAATTTCAGCAAAAATCTGACTTTTGGCAGTTCACTCAAAAATGGTGCCAACCGCTTGCAAATGCTCACCTGAAAGCTTTGGCGATGGAAACAGAAGGCTTTTTATCACAGGACAAGAAATCAGCCCTCAAAAACTTAACCGGCAGAAAATATTTTTTTAAAAAAATCCCTAAGCCCCGGGGTCACAATTTCAGAAAAAATCTGACTTTTGGCAGTTCACTCAAAAATGGTGCCAACCGCTTGCAAATGCTCACCTGAAAGCTTTGGCACTCGAAACAGAAGGCTTTTTATCACAGGACAAGAAATCAGCCCTCAAAAACTTAACCGGCAGAAAATATTTTTTTGAAAAAATCCCTAAGCCCCGGGGTCACAATTTCAGCAAAAATCTGACTTTTGGCAGTTCACTCAAAAATGGTGCCAAAAGCTTGAAAATGCTCACCTGAAAGCTTTGTCGATGGAAACAGAAGGCTTTTTATCACAGGACAAGAAATCAGCCCTCAAAAACATAACCGGCAGAAAATATTTTTTTGAAAAAATCCCTAAGCCCCGGGGTCACAATTTCAGCAAAAATCTGACTTTTGGCAGTTCACTCAAAAATGGTGCCAACCGCTTGCAAATGCTCCCCTGAAAGGTTTGGCACGCGAAACAGAAGGCTTTTTATCACAGGACAAGAAATCAGCCCTCAAAAACTTAACCGGCAGAAAATATTTTTTTGAAAAAATCCCTAAGCCCCGGGGTCACAATTTCAGCAAAAATCTGACTTTTGGCAGTTCCCTCAAAAATGGTGCCAACCGCTTGCAAATGCTCACCTGAAAGGTTTGGCACTCGAAACAGAAGGCTTTTTATCACAGGACAAGAAATCAGCCCTCAAAAACTTAACCGGCAGCAAATATTTTTTTGAAAAAATCCCTAAGCCCCGGGGTCACAATTTCAGCAAAAATCTGACTTTTGGCAGTTCACTCAAAAATGGTGCCAACCGCTTGCAAATGCTCACCTGAAAGCTTTGGCGATGAAAACAGAAGGCTTTTTATCACAGGACAAGAAATCAGCCCTCAAAAACTTAACCGGCAGAAAATATTTTTTTGAAAAAATCCCTAAGCCCCGGGGTCACAATTTCAGCAAAAATCTGACTTTTGGCAATTCACTCAAAAATGGTGCCAAAAGCTTGAAAATGCTCCCCTGAAAGCTTTGGCGATGGAAACAGAAGGCTTTTTATCACAGGACAAGAAATCAGCCCTCAAAAACTTAACCGGCAGAAAATATTTTTTGGAAAAAATCCCTAAGCCCCGGGGTCACAATTTCAGCAAAAATCTGACTTTTGGCAGTTCACTCAAAAATGGTGCCAACCGCTTGCAAATGCTCCCCTGAAAGGTTTGGCACGCGAAACAGAAGGCTTTTTATCTCAGGACAAGAAATCAGCCCTCAAAAACTTAACCGGCTGAAAATATTTTTTTTTGAAAAAATCCCTAAGCCCCGGGGTCACAATTTCAGAAAAAATCTGACTTTTGGCAGTTCACTCAAAAATGGTGCCAACCGCTTGCAAATGCTCACCTGAAAGCTTTGGCGATGGAAACAGAAGGCTTTTTATCACAGGACAAGAAATCAGCCCTCAAAAACTTAACCGGCAGAAAATATTTTTTTGAAAAAATCCCTAAGCCCCGGGGTCACAATTTCAGCAAAAATCTGACTTTTGGCAGTTCACTCAAAAATCGTGCCAACCGCTTGCAAATGCTCAACTGAAAGCTTTGGCGATGGAAACAGAAGGCTTTTTATCACAGGACAAGAAATCAGCCCTCAAAAACTTAACCGGCAGAAAATATTTTTTTGAAAAAATCCCTAAGCCCCGGGTTCACAATTTCAGCAAAAATCTGACTTTCGGCAGTTCACTCAAAAATGGTGCCAAAAGCTTGAAAATGCTCCCCTGAAAGGTTTGGCACTCGAAACAGAAGGCTTTTTATCACAGGACAAGTAATCAGCCCTCAAAAACTTAACCGGTAGAAAATATTTTTTAGAAAAAATCCCTAAGCCCCGGGTCACAATTTCAGCAAAAATCTGACTTTTGGCAGTTCACTCAAAAATGGTGCCAACCGGTTGCAAATGCTCCCCTGAAAGGTTTGGCACGCGAAACAGAAGGCTTTTTATCACAGGACAAGAAATCAGCCCTCAAAAACTTAACCGGTAGAAAATATTTTTTTGAAAAAATCCCTAAGCACCGGGGTCACAATTTCAGAAAAAATCTGACTTTTGGCAGTTCACTCAAAAATGGTGCCAAAAGCTTGAAAATGCTCCCCTGAAAGGTTTGGCACTCGAAACAGAAGGCTTTTTATCACAGGACAAGAAATCAGCCCTCAAAAACTTAACCGGCAGAAAATATTTTTTTGAAAAAATCCCTAAGCCCCGGGGTCACAATTTCAGCAAAAATCTGACTTTTGGCAGTTCACGCAAAAATGGTGCCAACCGCTTGCAAATGCTCACCTGAAAGCTTTGGCGATGGAAACAGAAGGCTTTTTATCACAGGACAAGAAATCAGCCCTCAAAAACTTAACCGGCAGAAAATATTTTTTTGAAAAAATCCCTAAGCCCCGGGGTCACAATTTCAGAAAAAATCTGACTTTTGGCAGTTCACTCAAAAATGGTGCCAACCGCTTGCAAATGCTCACCTGAAAGCTTTGGCGATGGAAACAGAAGGCTTTTTATCACAGGACAAGAAATCAGCCCTCAAAAACTTAACCGGCAGAAAATATTTTTTTGAAAAAATCCCTAAGCCCCGGGGTCACAATTTCAGCAAAAATCTGACTTTTGGCAGTTCACTCAAAAATCGTGCCAACCGCTTGCAAATGCTCCCCTGAAAGCTTTGGCGATGGAAACAGAAGGCTTTTTATCACAGGACAAGAAATCAGCCCTCAAAAACTTAACCGGCAGAAAATATTTTTTTGAAAAAATCCCTAAGCCCCGGGGTCACAATTTCAGCAAAAATCTGACTTTTGGCAGTTCACTCAAAAATGGTGCCAACCGGTTGCAAGTGCTCCCCTGAAAGGTTTGGCACGCGAAACAGAAGGCTTTTTATCACAGGACAAGAAATCAGCCCTCAAAAACTTAACCGGTAGAAAATATTTTTTTGAAAAAATCCCTAAGCACCGGGGTCACAATTTCAGAAAAAATCTGACTTTTGGCAGTTCACTCAAAAATGGTGCCAAAAGCTTGAAAATGCTCCCCTGAAAGGTTTGGCACTCGAAACAGAAGGCTTTTTATCACAGGACAAGAAATCAGCCCTCAAAAACTTAACCGGCAGAAAATATTTTTTTGAAAAAATCCCTCAGCCCCGGGGTCACAATTTCAGCAAAAATCTGACTTTTGGCAGTTCACTCAAAAATGGTGCCAACCGCTTGCAAATGCTCACCTGAAAGCTTTGGCGATGGAAACAGAAGGCTTTTTATCACAGGACAAGAAATCAGCCCTCAAAAACTTAACCGGCAGAAAATATTTTTTTGAAAAAATCCCTAAGCCCCGGGGTCACAATTTCAGCAAAAATCTGACTTTTGGCAGTTCACTCAAAAATGGTGCCAACCGCTTGCAAATGCTCCCCTGAAAGGTTTGGCATGCGAAACAGAAGGCTTTTTATCACAGGACAAGAAATCAGCCCTCAAAAACTTAACTGGCAGAAAATATTTTTTTGAAAAAATCCCTAAGCCCCGGGGTCACAATTTCAGCAAAAATCTGACTTTTGGCAGTTCACTCAAAAATGGTGCCAACCGCTTGCAAATGCTCACCTGAAAGCTTTGGCGATGGAAACAGAAGGCTTTTTATCACAGGACAAGAAATCAGCCCTCAAAAACTTAACCGGCAGAAAATATTTTTTTGAAAAAATCCCTAAGCCCCGGGGTCACAATTTCAGCAAAAATCTGACTTTTGGCAATTCACTCAAAAATGGTGCCAAAAGCTTGAAAATGCTCCCCTGAAAGGTTTGGCACTCGAAACAGAAGGCTTTTTATCACAGGACAAGAAATCAGCCCTCAAAAACTTAACCGGCAGAAAATATTTTTTTGAAAAAATCCCTAAGCCCCGGGGTCACAATTTCAGCAAAAATCTGACTTTTGGCAGTTCACTCAAAAATCGTGCCAACCGCTTGCAAATGCTCACCTGAAAGCTTTGGCGATGGAAACAGAAGGCTTTTTATCACAGGACAAGAAATCAGCCCTCAAAAACTTAACCGGCAGAAAATATTTTTTTGAAAAAATCCCTAAGCCCCGGGGTCACAATTTCAGCAAAAATCTGACTTTTGGCAGTTCACTCAAAAATGGTGCCAACCGGTTGCAAATGCTCCCCTGAAAGGTTTGGCACGCGAAACAGAAGGCTTTTTATCACAGGACAAGAAATCAGCCCTAAAAAATTTAACCGGCAGAAAATATTTTTTTGAAAAAATCCCTAAGCCCCGGGGTCACAATTTCAGAAAAAATCTGACTTTTGGCAGTTCACTCAAAAATGGTGCCAACCGCTTGCAAATGCTCCCCTGAAAGCTTTGGCACTCGAAACAGAAGGCTTTTTATCACAGGACAAGAAATCAGCCCTCAAAAACTTAACCAGCAGAAAATATTTTTTTGAAAAAATCCCTAAGCCCCGGGGTCACAATTTCAGCAAAAATCTGACTTTTGTCAGTTCACTCAAAAATGGTGCCAAAAGCTTGAAAATGCTCACCTGAAAGCTTTGGCGATGGAAACAGAAGGCTTTTTATCACAGGACAAGAAATCAGCCCTCAAAAACATAACCGGCAGAAAATATTTTTTTGAAAAAATCCCTTAGCCCCGGGGTCACAATTTCAGAAAAAATCTGACTTTTGGCAGTTCACTCAAAAATGGTGCCAACCGGTTGCAAATGCTCCCCTGAAAGGTTTGGCACGCGAAACAGAAGGCTTTTTATCACAGGACAAGAAATCAGCCCTCAAAAACTTAACCGGCAGAAAATATTTTTTTGAAAAAATCCCTTAGCCCCGGGGTCACAATTTCAGAAAAAATCTGACTTTTGGCAGTTCACTCAAAAATGGTGCCAACCGGTTGCAAATGCTCCCCTGAAAGGTTTGGCACGCGAAACAGAAGGCTTTTTATCACAGGACAAGAAATCAGCCCTCAAAAACTTAACCGGCAGAAAATATTTTTTTGAAAAAATCCCTAAGCCCCGGGGTCACAATTTCAGCAAAAATCTGACTTTTGGCAGTTCACTCAAAAATGGTGCCAACCGCTTGCAAATGCTCACCTGAAAGCTTTGGCGATGGAAACAGAAGTCTTTTTATCACAGGACAAGAAATCAGCCCTCAAAAACTTAACCAGCAGAAAATATTTTTTTGAAAAAATCCCTAAGCCCCGGGGTCACAATTTCAGCAAAAATCTGACTTTTGTCAGTTCACTCAAAAATGGTGCCAAAAGCTTGAAAATGCTCCCCTGAAAGGTTTGGCACTCGAAACAGAAGGCTTTTTATCACAGGACAAGAAATCAGCCCTCAAAAACATAACCGGCAGAAAATATTTTTTTGAAAAAATCCCTTAGCCCCGGGGTCACAATTTCAGAAAAAATCTGACTTTTGGCAGTTCACTCAAAAATGGTGCCAACCGGTTGCAAATGCTCCCCTGAAAGGTTTGGCACGCGAAACAGAAGGCTTTTTATCACAGGACAAGAAATCAGCCCTCAAAAACTTAACCGGCAGAAAATATTTTTTTGAAAAAATCCCTTAGCCCCGGGGTCACAATTTCAGAAAAAATCTGACTTTTGGCAGTTCACTCAAAAATGGTGCCATCCGGTTGCAAATGCTCCCCTGAAAGGTTTGGCACGCGAAACAGAAGGCTTTTTATCACAGGACAAGAAATCAGCCCTCAAAAACTTAACCGGCAGAAAATATTTTTTTGAAAAAATCCCTAAGCCCCGGGGTCACAATTTCAGCAAAAATCTGACTTTTGTCAGTTCACTCAAAAATGGTGCCAAAAGCTTGAAAATGCTCACCTGAAAGCTTTGGCGATGGAAACAGAAGGCTTTTTATCACAGGACAAGAAATCAGCCCTCAAAAACATAACCGGCAGAAAATATTTTTTTGAAAAAATCCCTTAGCCCCGGGGTCACAATTTCAGAAAAAATCTGACTTTTGGCAGTTCACTCAAAAATGGTGCCAACCGGTTGCAAATGCTCCCCTGAAAGGTTTGGCACGCGAAACAGAAGGCTTTTTATCACAGGACAAGAAATCAGCCCTCAAAAACTTAACCGGCAGAAAATATTTTTTTGAAAAAATCCCTTAGCCCCGGGGTCACAATTTCAGAAAAAATCTGACTTTTGGCAGTTCACTCAAAAATGGTGCCAACCGGTTGCAAATGCTCCCCTGAAAGGTTTGGCACGCGAAACAGAAGGCTTTTTATCACAGGACAAGAAATCAGCCCTCAAAAACTTAACCGGCAGAAAATATTTTTTTGAAAAAATCCCTAAGCCCCGGGGTCACAATTTCAGCAAAAATCTGACTTTTGGCAGTTCACTCAAAAATGGTGCCAACCGCTTGCAAATGCTCACCTGAAAGCTTTGGCGATGGAAACAGAAGTCTTTTTATCACAGGACAAGAAATCAGCCCTCAAAAACTTAACCGGCAGAAAATATTTTTTGGAAAAAATCCCTAAGCCTCGGGGTCACAATTTCAGCAAAAATCTGACTTTTGTCAGTTCACTCAAAAATGGTGCCAAAAGCTTGAAAATGCTCACCTGAAAGCTTTGGCGATGGAAACAGAAGGCTTTTTATCACAGGACAAGAAATCAGCCCTCAAAAACATAACCGGCAGAAAATATTTTTTTGAAAAAATCCCTAAGCCCCGGGGTCACAATTTCAGCAAAAATCTGACTTTTGGCAGTTCACTCAAAAATGGTGCCAACCGGTTGCAAATGCTCCCCTGAAAGGTTTGGCACTCGAAACAGAAGGCTTTTTATCACAGGACAAGAAATCAGCCCTCAAAAACTTAACCGGCAGAAAATATTTTTTGGAAAAAATCCCTAAGCCCCGGGGTCACAATTTCAGAAAAAAATCTGACTTTTGGCAGTTCACTCAAAAATGGTGCCAAAAGCTTGAAAATGCTCCCCTGAAAGGTTTGGCACTCGAAACAGAAGGCTTTTTATCACAGGACAAGAAATCAGCCCTCAAAAACTTAACCGGCAGAAAATATTTTTTTGAAAAAATCCCTAAGCCCCGGGGTCACAATTTCAGCAAAAATCTGACTTTTGGCAGTTCACTCAAAAATGGTGCCAACCGCTTGCAAATGCTCACCTGAAAGCTTTGGCGATGGAAACAGAAGGCTTTTTATCACAGGACAAGAAATCAGCCCTCAAAAACTTAACCGGCAGAAAATATTTTTTTGAAAAAATCCCTAAGCCCCGGGGTCACAATTTCAGAAAAAATCTGACTTTTGGCAGTTCACTCAAAAATGGTGCCAACCGCTTGCAAATGCTCCCCTGAAAGGTTTGGCATGCGAAACAGAAGGCTTTTTATCACAGGACAAGAAATCAGCCCTCAAAAACTTAACCGGCAGAAAATATTTTTTTGAAAAAATCCCTAAGCCCCGGGGTCACAATTTCAGCAAAAATCTGACTTTTGGCAGTTCACTCAAAAATGGTGCCAACCGCTTGCAAATGCTCACCTGAAAGCTTTGGCGATGGAAACAGAAGGCTTTTTATCACAGGACAAGAAATCAGCCCTCAAAAACTTAACCGGCAGAAAATATTTTTTTGAAAAAATCCCTAAGCCCCGGGGTCACAATTTCAGCAAAAATCTGACTTTTGGCAATTCACTCAAAAATGGTGCCAAAAGCTTGAAAATGCTCCCCTGAAAGGTTTGGCACTCGAAACAGAAGGCTTTTTATCACAGGACAAGAAATCAGCCCTCAAAAACTTAACCGGCAGAAAATATTTTTTTGAAAAAATCCCTAAGCCCCGGGGTCACAATTTCAGCAAAAATCTGACTTTTGGCAGTTCACTCAAAAATCGTGCCAACCGCTTGCAAATGCTCACCTGAAAGCTTTGGCGATGGAAACAGAAGGCTTTTTATCACAGGACAAGAAATCAGCCCTCAAAAACTTAACCGGCAGAAAATATTTTTTTGAAAAAATCCCTAAGCCCCGGGGTCACAATTTCAGCAAAAATCTGACTTTTCGCAGTTCACTCAAAAATGGTGCCAACCGGTTGCAAATGCTCCCCTGAAAGGTTTGGCACTCGAAACAGAAGGCTTTTTATCACAGGACAAGAAATCAGCCCTCAAAAACTTAACCGGCAGAAAATATTTTTTTGAAAAAATCCCTAAGCCCCGGGGTCACAATTTCAGAAAAAATCTGACTTTTGGCAGTTCACTCAAAAATGGTGCCAACCGCTTGCAAATGCTCACCTGAAAGCTTTGGCGATGGAAACAGAAGGCTTTTTATCACAGGACAAGAAATCGGCCCTCAAAAACATAACCGGCAGAAAATATTTTTTTGAAAAAATCCCTAAGCCCCGGGGTCACAATTTCAGAAAAAATCTGACTTTTGGCAGTTCACTCAAAAATGGTGCCAACCGGTTGCAAATGCTCCCCTGAAAGGTTTGGCACGCGAAACAGAAGGCTTTTTATCACAGGACAAGAAATCAGCCATCAAAAACTTAACCGGCAGAAAATATTTTTTTGAAAAAATCCCTTAGCCCCGGGGTCACAATTTCAGAAAAAATCTGACTTTTGGCAGTTCACTCAAAAATGGTGCCAACCGGTTGCAAATGCTCCCCTGAAAGGTTTGGCACGCGAAACAGAAGGCTTTTTATCACAGGACAAGAAATCAGCCCTCAAACACTTAACCGGCAGAAAATATTTTTTTGAAAAAATCCCTAAGCCCCGGGGTCACAATTTCAGCAAAAATCTGACTTTTGGCAGTTCACTCAAAAATGGTGCCAACCGCTTGCAAATGCTCACCTGAAAGCTTTGGCGATGGAAACAGAAGGCTTTTTATCACAGGACAAGAAATCAGCCCTCAAAAACTTAACCGGCAGAAAATATTTTTTGGAAAAAATCCCTAAGCCCCGAGGTCAAAATTTCAGCAAAAATCTGACTTTTGTCAGTTCACTCAAAAATGGTGCCAAAAGCTTGAAAATGCTCACCTGAAAGCTTTGGCGATGGAAACAGAAGGCTTTTTATCACAGGACAAGAAATCAGCCCTCAAAAACATAACCGGCAGAAAATATTTTTTTGAAAAAATCCCTAAGCCCCGGGGTCACAATTTCAGCAAAAATCTGACTTTTGGCAGTTCACTCAAAAATGGTGCCAACCGGTTGCAAATGCTCCCCTGAAAGGTTTGGCACTCGAAACAGAAGGCTTTTTATCACAGGACAAGAAATCAGCCCTCAAAAACTTAACCGGCAGAAATTTTTTTTTGGAAAAAATCCCTAAGCCCCGGGGTCACAATTTCAGAAAAAAATCTGACTTTTGGCAGTTCACTCAAAAATGGTGCCAACCGCTTGCAAATGCTCACCTGAAAGGTTTGGCACTCGAAACAGAAGGCTTTTTATCACAGGACAAGAAATCAGCCCTCAAAAACTTAACCGGCAGAAAATATTTTTTTGAAAAAATCCCTAAGCCCCGGGGTCACAATTTCAGCAAAAATCTGACTTTTGGCAGTTCACTCAAAAATGGTGCCAACCGCTTGCAAATGCTCCCCTGAAAGCTTTGGCACTCGAAACAGAAGGCTTTTTATCACAGGACAAGAAATCAGCCCTCAAAAACTTAACCGGCAGAAAATATTTTTTTGAAAAAATCCCTAAGCCCCGGGGTCACAATTTCAGCAAAAATCTGACTTTTGGCAGTTCACTCAAAAATGGTGCCAAAAGCTTGAAAATGCTCCCCTGAAAGGTTTGGCACTCGAAACAGAAGGCTTTTTATCACAGGACAAGAAATCAGCCCTCAAAAACTTAACCGGCAGAAAATATTTTTTTGAAAAAATCCCTAAGCCCCGGGGTCACAATTTCAGAAAAAATCTGACTTTTGGCAGTTCACTCAAAAATGGTGCCAACCACTTGCAAATGCTCACCTGAAAGCTTTGGCGATGGAAACAGAAGGCTTTTTATCACAGGACAAGAAATCAGCCCTCAAAAACTTAACCGGCAGAAAATATTTTTTTGAAAAAATCCCTAAGCCCCGGGGTCACAATTTCAGCAAAAATCTGACTTTTGGCAGTTCACTCAAAAATGATGCCAACCGGTTGCAAATGCTCCCCTGAAAGGTTTGGCACTCGAAACAGAAGGCTTTTTATCACAGGACAAGAAATCAGCCCTCAAAAACTTAACCGGCAGAAAATATTTTTTGGAAAAAATCCCTAAGCCCCGGGGTCACAATTTCAGAAAAAAATCTGACTTTTGGCAGTTCACTCAAAAATGGTGCCAACCGCTTACAAATGCTCACCTGAAAGGTTTGGCACTCGAAACAGAAGGCTTTTTATCACAGGACAAGAAATCAGCCCTCAAAAACTTAACCGGCAGAAAATATTTTTTTGAAAAAATCCCTAAGCCCCGGGGTCACAATTTCAGCAGAAATCTGACTTTTGGCAGTTCACTCAAAAATGGTGCCAACCGCTTGCAAATGCTCACCTGAAAGCTTTGGCACTCGAAACAGAAGGCTTTTTATCACAGGACAAGAAATCAGCCCTCAAAAACTTAACCGGCAGAAAATATTTTTTTGAAAAAATCCCTAAGCCCCGGGGTCACAATTTCAGCAAAAATCTGACTTTTGGCAGTTCACTCAAAAATGGTGCCAACCGCTTGCAAATGCTCACCTGAAAGCTTTGGCGATGGAAACAGAAGGCTTTTTATCACAGGACAAGAAATCAGCCCTCAAAAACTTAACCGGCAGAAAATATTTTTTGGAAAAAATCCCTAAGCCCCGGGGTCACAATTTCAGAAAAAAATCTGACTTTTGGCAGTTCACTCAAAAATGGTGCCAAAAGCTTGAAAATGCTCCCCTGAAAGGTTTGGCACTCGAAACAGAAGGCTTTTTATCACAGGACAAGAAATCAGCCCTCAAAAACTTAACCGGCAGAAAATATTTTTTTGAAAAAATCCCTAAGCCTCGGGGTCACAATTTCAGAAAAAATCTGACTTTTGGCAGTTCACTCAAAAATGGTGCCAACCACTTGCAAATGCTCACCTGAAAGCTTTGGCGATGGAAACAGAAGGCTTTTTATCACAGGACAAGAAATCAGCCCTCAAAAACTTAACCGGCAGAAAATATTTTTTTGAAAAAATCCCTAAGCCCCGGGGTCACAATTTCAGCAAAAATCTGACTTTTGGCAGTTCACTCAAAAATGGTGCCAAAAGCTTGAAAATGCTCCCCTGAAAGGTTTGGCACTCGAAACAGAAGGCTTTTTATCACAGGACAAGAAATCAGCCCTCAAAAACTTAACCGGCAGAAAATATTTTTTTGAAAAAATCCCTAAGCCCCGGGGTCACAATTTCAGAAAAAATCTGACTTTTGGCAGTTCACTCAAAAATGGTGCCAACCACTTGCAAATGCTCACCTGAAAGCTTTGGCGATGGAAACAGAAGGCTTTTTATCACAGGACAAGAAATCAGCCCTCAAAAACTTAACCGGCAGAAAATATTTTTTTGAAAAAATCCCTAAGCCCCGGGGTCACAATTTCAGCAAAAATCTGACTTTTGGCAGTTCACTCAAAAATGATGCCAACCGGTTGCAAATGCTCCCCTGAAAGGTTTGGCACTCGAAACAGAAGGCTTTTTATCACAGGACAAGAAATCAGCCCTCAAAAACTTAACCGGCAGAAAATATTTTTTGGAAAAAATCCCCAAGCCCCGGGGTCACAATTTCAGAAAAAAATCTGACTTTTGGCAGTTCACTCAAAAATGGTGCCAACCGCTTACAAATGCTCACCTGAAAGGTTTGGCACTCGAAACAGAAGGCTTTTTATCACAGGACAAGAAATCAGCCCTCAAAAACTTAACCGGCAGAAAATATTTTTTTGAAAAAATCCCTAAGCCCCGGGGTCACAATTTCAGCAGAAATCTGACTTTTGGCAGTTCACTCAAAAATGGTGCCAATCGCTTGCAAATGCTCACCTGAAAGCTTTGGCACTCGAAACAGAAGGCTTTTTATCACAGGACAAGAAATCAGCCCTCAAAAACTTAACCGGCAGAAAATATTTTTTTGAAAAAATCCCTAAGCCCCGGGGTCACAATTTCAGCAAAAATCTGACTTTTGGCAGTTCACTCAAAAATGGTGCCAACCGCTTGCAAATGCTCACCTGAAAGCTTTGGCGATGGAAACAGAAGGCTTTTTATCACAGGACAAGAAATCAGCCCTCAAAAACTTAACCGGCAGAAAATATTTTTTGGAAAAAATCCCTAAGCCCCGGGGTCACAATTTCAGAAAAAAATCTGACTTTTGGCAGTTCACTCAAAAATGGTGCCAAAAGCTTGAAAATGCTCCCCTGAAAGGTTTGGCACTCGAAACAGAAGGCTTTTTATCACAGGACAAGAAATCAGCCCTCAAAAACTTAACCGGCAGAAAATATTTTTTTGAAAAAATCCCTAAGCCCCGGGGTCACAATTTCAGCAAAAATCTGACTTTTGGCAGTTCACTCAAAAATGGTGCCAACCGCTTGCAAATGCTCACCTGAAAGCTTTGGCGATGGAAACAGAAGGCTTTTTATCACAGGACAAGAAATCAGCCCTCAAAAACTTAACCGGCAGAAAATATTTTTTTGAAAAAATCCCTAAGCCCCGGGGTCACAATTTCAGAAAAAATCTGACTTTTGGCAGTTCACTCAAAAATGGTGCCAACCGCTTGCAAATGCTCCCCTGAAAGGTTTGGCATGCGAAACAGAAGGCTTTTTATCACAGGACAAGAAATCAGCCCTCAAAAACTTAACCGGCAGAAAATATTTTTTTGAAAAAATCCCTAAGCCCCGGGGTCACAATTTCAGCAAAAATCTGACTTTTGGCAGTTCACTCAAAAATGGTGCCAACCGCTTGCAAATGCTCACCTGAAAGCTTTGGCGATGGAAACAGAAGGCTTTTTATCACAGGACAAGAAATCAGCCCTCAAAAACTTAACCGGCAGAAAATATTTTTTTGAAAAAATCCCTAAGCCCCGGGGTCACAATTTCAGCAAAAATCTGACTTTTGGCAGTTCACTCAAAAATCGTGCCAACCGCTTGCAAATGCTCACCTGAAAGCTTTGGCGATGGAAACAGAAGGCTTTTTATCACAGGACAAGAAATCAGCCCTCAAAAACTTAACCGGCAGAAAATATTTTTTTGAAAAAATCCCTAAGCCCCGGGGTCACAATTTCAGCAAAAATCTGACTTTTGGCAGTTCACTCAAAAATGGTGCCAACCGGTTGCAAATGCTCCCCTGAAAGGTTTGGCACTCGAAACAGAAGGCTTTTTATCACAGGACAAGAAATCAGCCCTCAAAAACTTAACCGGCAGAAAATATTTTTTTGAAAAAATCCCTAAGCCCCGGGGTCACAATTTCAGAAAAAATCTGACTTTTGGCAGTTCACTCAAAAATGGTGCCAACCGCTTGCAAATGCTCCCCTGAAAGCTTTGGCACTCGAAACAGAAGGCTTTTTATCACAGGACAAGAAATCAGCCCTCAAAAACTTAACCAGCAGAAAATATTTTTTTGAAAAAATCCCTTAGCCCCGGGGTCACAATTTCAGCAAAAATCTGACTTTTGTCAGTTCACTCAAAAATGGTGCCAAAAGCTTGAAAATGCTCACCTGAAAGCTTTGGCGATGGAAACAGAAGGCTTTTTATCACAGGACAAGAAATCAGCCCTCAAAAACTTAACCGGCAGAAAATATTTTTTTGAAAAAATCCCTAAGCCCCGGGGTCACAATTTCAGCAAAAATCTGACTTTTGGCAGTTCACTCAAAAATCGTGCCAACCGCTTGCAAATGCTCACCTGAAAGCTTTGGCGATGGAAACAGAAGGCTTTTTATCACAGGACAAGAAATCAGCCCTCAAAAACTTAACCGGCAGAAAATATTTTTTTGAAAAAATCCCTAAGCCCCGGGGTCACAATTTCAGCAAAAATCTGACTTTTGGCAGTTCACTCAAAAATGGTGCCAACCGGTTGCAAATGCTCCCCTGAAAGGTTTGGCACTCGAAACAGAAGGCTTTTTATCACAGGACAAGAAATCAGCCCTCAAAAACTTAACCGGCAGAAAATATTTTTTTGAAAAAATCCCTAAGCCCCGGGGTCACAATTTCAGAAAAAATCTGACTTTTGGCAGTTCACTCAAAAATGGTGCCAACCGCTTGCAAATGCTCCCCTGAAAGCTTTGGCACTCGAAACAGAAGGCTTTTTATCACAGGACAAGAAATCAGCCCTCAAAAACTTAACCAGCAGAAAATATTTTTTTGAAAAAATCCCTTAGCCCCGGGGTCACAATTTCAGCAAAAATCTGACTTTTGTCAGTTCACTCAAAAATGGTGCCAAAAGCTTGAAAATGCTCACCTGAAAGCTTTGGCGATGGAAACAGAAGGCTTTTTATCACAGGACAAGAAATCAGCCCTCAAAAACATAACCGGCAGAAAATATTTTTTTGAAAAAATCCCTTAGCCCCGGGGTCACAATTTCAGAAAAAATCTGACTTTTGGCAGTTCACTCAAAAATGGTGCCAACCGGTTGCAAATGCTCCCCTGAAAGGTTTGGCACGCGAAACAGAAGGCTTTTTATCACAGGACAAGAAATCAGCCCTCAAAAACTTAACCGGCAGAAAATATTTTTTTGAAAAAATCCCTTAGCCCCGGGGTCACAATTTCAGAAAAAATCTGACTTTTGGCAGTTCACTCAAAAATGGTGCCAACCGGTTGCAAATGCTCCCCTGAAAGGTTTGGCACGCGAAACAGAAGGCTTTTTATCACAGGACAAGAAATCAGCCCTCAAACACTTAACCGGCAGAAAATATTTTTTTGAAAAAATCCCTAAGCCCCGGGGTCACAATTTCAGCAAAAATCTGACTTTTGGCAGTTCACTCAAAAATGGTGCCAACCGCTTGCAAATGCTCACCTGAAAGCTTTGGCGATGGAAACAGAAGCCTTTTTATCACAGGACAAGAAATCAGCCCTCAAAAACTTAACCGGCAGAAAATATTTTTTGGAAAAAATCCCTAAGCCCCGAGGTCAAAATTTCAGCAAAAATCTGACTTTTGTCAGTTCACTCAAAAATGGTGCCAAAAGCTTGAAAATGCTCACCTGAAAGCTTTGGCGATGGAAACAGAAGGCTTTTTATCACAGGACAAGAAATCAGCCCTCAAAAACATAACCGGCAGAAAATATTTTTTTGAAAAAATCCCTAAGCCCCGGGGTCACAATTTCAGCAAAAATCTGACTTTTGGCAGTTCACTCAAAAATGGTGCCAACCGGTTGCAAATGCTCCCCTGAAAGGTTTGGCACTCGAAACAGAAGGCTTTTTATCACAGGACAAGAAATCAGCCCTCAAAAACTTAACCGGCAGAAAATTTTTTTTGGAAAAAATCCCTAAGCCCCGGGGTCACAATTTCAGAAAAAAATCTGACTTTTGGCAGTTCACTCAAAAATGGTGCCAACCGCTTGCAAATGCTCACCTGAAAGGTTTGGCACTCGAAACAGAAGGCTTTTTATCACAGGACAAGAAATCAGCCCTCAAAAACTTAACCGGCAGAAAATATTTTTTTGAAAAAATCCCTAAGCCCCGGGGTCACAATTTCAGCAAAAATCTGACTTTTGGCAGTTCACTCAAAAATGGTGCCAACCGCTTGCAAATGCTCACCTGAAAGCTTTGGCACTCGAAACAGAAGGCTTTTTATCACAGGACAAGAAATCAGCCCTCAAAAACTTAACCGGCAGAAAATATTTTTTTGAAAAAATCCCTAAGCCCCGGGGTCACAATTTCAGCAAAAATCTGACTTTTGGCAGTTCACTCAAAAATGGTGCCAACCGCTTGCAAATGCTCACCTGAAAGCTTTGGCACGCGAAACAGAAGGCTTTTTATCACAGGACAAGAAATCAGCCCTCAAAAACTTAACCGGCAGAAAATATTTTTTTGAAAAAATCCCTAAGCCTCGGGGTCACAATTTCAGAAAAAATCTGACTTTTGGCAGTTTACTCAAAAATGGTGCCAACCACTTGCAAATGCTCACCTGAAAGCTTTGGCGATGGAAACAGAAGGCTTTTTATCACAGGACAAGAAATCAGCCCTCAAAAACTTAACCGGCAGAAAATATTTTTTTGAAAAAATCCCTAAGCCCCGGGGTCACAATTTCAGCAAAAATCTGACTTTTGGCAGTTCACTCAAAAATGGTGCCAAAAGCTTGAAAATGCTCCCCTGAAAGGTTTGGCACTCGAAACAGAAGGCTTTTTATCACAGGACAAGAAATCAGCCCTCAAAAACTTAACCGGCAGAAAATATTTTTTTGAAAAAATCCCTAAGCCCCGGGGTCACAATTTCAGAAAAAATCTGACTTTTGGCAGTTCACTCAAAAATGGGGCCAACCACTTGCAAATGCTCACCTGAAAGCTTTGGCGATGGAAACAGAAGGCTTTTTATCACAGGACAAGAAATCAGCCCTCAAAAACTTAACCGGCAGAAAATATTTTTTTGAAAAAATCCCTAAGCCCCGGGGTCACAATTTCAGCAAAAATCTGACTTTTGGCAGTTCACTCAAAAATGATGCCAACCGGTTGCAAATGCTCCCCTGAAAGGTTTGGCACTCGAAACAGAAGGCTTTTTATCACAGGACAAGAAATCAGCCCTCAAAAACTTAACCGGCAGAAAATATTTTTTTGAAAAAATCCCTAAGCCCCGGGGTCACAATTTCAGAAAAAAATCTGACTTTTGGCAGTTCACTCAAAAATGGTGCCAACCGCTTACAAATGCTCACCTGAAAGGTTTGGCACTCGAAACAGAAGGCTTTTTATCACAGGACAAGAAATCAGCCCTCAAAAACTTAACCGGCAGAAAATATTTTTTTGAAAAAATCCCTAAGCCCCGGGGTCACAATTTCAGCAGAAATCTGACTTTTGGCAGTTCACTCAAAAATGGTGCCAACCGCTTGCAAATGCTCACCTGAAAGCTTTGGCACTCGAAACAGAAGGCTTTTTATCACAGGACAAGAAATCAGCCCTCAAAAACTTAACCGGCAGAAAATATTTTTTTGAAAAAATCCCTAAGCCCCGGGGTCACAATTTCAGCAAAAATCTGACTTTTGGCAGTTCACTCAAAAATGGTGCCAACCGCTTGCAAATGCTCACCTGAAAGCTTTGGCGATGGAAACAGAAGGCTTTTTATCACAGGACAAGAAATCAGCCCTCAAAAACTTAACCGGCAGAAAATATTTTTTTGAAAAAATCCCTAAGCCCCGGGGTCATAATTTCAGCAAAAATCTGACTTTTGGCAGTTCACTCAAAAATGGTGCCAAAAGCTTGAAAATGCTCACCTGAAAGCTTTGGCGATGGAAACAGAAGGCTTTTTATCACAGGACAAGAAATCAGCCCTCAAAAACTTAACCGGCAGAAAATATTTTTTTGAAAAAATCCCTAAGCCCCGGGGTCACAATTTCAGAAAAAATCTGACTTTTGGCAGTTCACTCAAAAATGGTGCCAACCGCTTGCAAATGCTCACCTGAAAGCTTTGGCGATGGAAACAGAAGGCTTTTTATCACAGGACAAGAAATCAGCCCTCAAAAACTTAACCGGCAGAAAATATTTTTTTGAAAATATCCCTAAGCCCCGGGGTCACAATTTCAGCAAAAATCTGACTTTTCGCAGTTCCCTCAAGAATGGTGCCAACCGCTTGCAAATGCTCCCCTGAAAGGTTTGGCACGCGAAACAGAAGGCTTTTTATCAAAGGACAAGAAATCAGTCCTCAAAAATTTAACAGGCAGAAAATATTTTTTTGAAAAAATCCCTAAGCCCCGGGGTCACAATTTCAGCAAAAATCTGACTTTTGGCAGTTCACTCAAAAATGGTGCCAAAAGCTTGAAAATGCTCCCCTGAAAGGTTTGGCACTCGAAACAGAAGGCTTTTTATCACAGGACAAGAATTCAGCCCTCAAAAACTTAACCGGCAGAAAATATTTTTTTGAAAAAATCCCTAAGCCCCGGGGTCACAATTTCAGCAAAAATCTGACTTTTGGCAGTTCACTCAAAAATTGTGCCAACCGCTTGCAAATGCTCACCTGAAAGCTTTGGCACTCGAAACAGAAGGCTTTTTATCACAGGACAAGAAATCAGCCCTCAAAAACTTAACCGGCAGAAAATATTTTTTTGAAAAAATCCCTAAGCCCCGGGGGTCACAATTTCAGCAAAAATCTGACTTTTGGCAGTTCACTCAAAAATGGTGCCAACCGCTTGCAAATGCTCACCTGAAAGCTTTGGCGATGGAAACAGAAGGCTTTTTATCACAGGACAAGAAATCAGCCCTCAAAAACTTAACCGGCAGAAAATATTTTTTTGAAAAAATCCCTAAGCCCCGGGGTCATAATTTCAGCAAAAATCTGACTTTTGGCAGTTCACTCAAAAATGGTGCCAAAAGCTTGAAAATGCTCACCTGAAAGCTTTGGCCATGGAAACAGAAGGCTTTTTATCACAGGACAAGAAATCAGCCCTCAAAAACTTAACCGGCAGAAAATATTTTTTTGAAAAAATCCCTAAGCCCCGGGGTCACAATTTCAGTAAAAATCTGACTTTTGGCAGTTCACTCAAAAATGGTGCCAACCGCTTGCAAATGCTCACCTGAAAGCTTTGGCGATGGAAACAGAAGGCTTTTTATCACAGGACAAGAAATCAGCCCTCAAAAACTTAACCGGCAGAAAATATTTTTTTTTTTGAAAAAATCCCTAAGCCCCGGGGTCACAATTTCAGAAAAAATCTGACTTTTGGCAGTTCACTCAAAAATGGTGCCAAAAGCTTGAAAATGCTCCCCTGAAAGGTTTGGCACTCGAAACAGAAGGCTTTTTATCACAGGACAAGAAATCAGCCCTCAAAAACTTAACCGGCAGAAAATATTTTTTTGAAAAAATCCCTAAGCCCCGGGGTCACAATTTCAGAAAAAATCTGACTTTTGGCAGTTCACTCAAAAATGGTGCCAACCGCTTGCAAATGCTCACCTGAAAGCTTTGGCGATGGAAACAGAAGGCTTTTTATCACAGGACAAGAAATCAGCCCTCAAAAACTTAACCGGCAGAAAATATTTTTTTGAAAATATCCCTAAGCCCCGGGGTCACAATTTCAGCAAAAATCTGACTTTTGGCAGTTCACTCAAAAATGGTGCCAACCGCTTGCAAATGCTCACCTGAAAGCTTTGGCGATGGAAACAGAAGGCTTTTTATCACAGGACAAGAAATCAGCCCTCAAAAACTTAACCGGCAGAAAATATTTTTTTTTTGAAAAAATCCCTAAGCCCCGGGGTCACAATTTCAGAAAAAATCTGACTTTTGGCAGTTCACTCAAAAATGGTGCCAAAAGCTTGAAAATGCTCCCCTGAAAGGTTTGGCACTCGAAACAGAAGGCTTTTTATCACAGGACAAGAAATCAGCCCTCAAAAACTTAACCGGCAGAAAATATTTTTTTGAAAAAATCCCTAAGCCCCGGGGTCACAATTTCAGAAAAAATCTGACTTTTGGCAGTTCACTCAAAAATGGTGCCAAAAGCTTGAAAATGCTCCCCTGAAAGCTTTGGCGATGGAAACAGAAGGCTTTTTATCACAGGACAAGAAATCAGCCCTCAAAAACTTAACCGGCAGAAAATATTTTTTTGAAAAAATCACAATTTCAGAAAAAATCTGACTTTTGGCAGTTCACTCAAAAATGGTGCCAACCGCTTGCAAATGCTCACCTGAAAGCTTTGGCGATGGAAACAGAAGGCTTTTTATCACAGGACAAGAAATCAGCCCTCAAAAACTTAACCGGCAGAAAATATTTTTTTGAAAATATCCCTAAGCCCCGGGGTCACAATTTCAGAAAAAATCTGACTTTTGGCAGTTTACTCAAAAATGGTGCCAACCGCTTGCAAATGCTCACCTGAAAGCTTTGGCGATGGAAACAGAAGGTTTTTATCACAGGACAAGAAATCAGCCCTCAAAAACTTAACCGGCAGAAAATATTTTTTTGAAAAAATCCCTAAGCCCCGGGGTCACAATTTCAGAAAAAATCTGACTTTTGGCAGTTCACTCAAAAATGGTGCCAAAAGCTTGAAAATGCTCCCCTGAAAGGTTTGGCACTCAAAACAGAAGGCTTTTTATCACAGGACAAGAAATCAGCCCTCAAAAACTTAACCGGCAGAAAATATTTTTTTGAAAAAATCCCTAAGCCCCGGGGTCACAATTTCAGAAAAAATCTGACTTTTGGCAGTTCCCTCAAGAATGGTGCCAACCGCTTGCAAATGCTCCCCTGAAAGGTTTGGCACGCGAAACAGAAGGCTTTTTATCACAGGACAAGAAATCAGCCCTCAAAAACTTAACAGGCAGAAAATATTTTTTTGAAAAAATCCCTAAGCCCCGGGGTCACAATTTCAGCAAAAATCTGACTTTTGGCAGTTCACTCAAAAATGGTGCCAAAAGCTTGAAAATGCTCCCCTGAAAGGTTTGGCACTCGAAACAGAAGGCTTTTTATCACAGGACAAGAATTCAGCCCTCAAAAACTTAACCGGCAGAAAATATTTTTTTGAAAAAATCCCTAAGCCCCGGGGTCACAATTTCAGAAAAAATCTGACTTTTGGCAGTTTACTCAAAAATGGTGCCAACCGCTTGCAAATGCTCACCTGAAAGCTTTGGCGATGGAACCAAAGGCTTTTTATCACAGGATAAGAAATCAGCCCTCAAAAACTTAACCGGCAGAAAATATTTTTTTGAAAAAATCCCTAAGCCCCGGGGTCACAATTTCAGAAAAAATCTGACTTTTGGCAGTTCACTCAAAAATGGTGCCAAAAGCTTGAAAATGCTCCCCTGAAAGGTTTGGCACTCGAAACAGAAGGCTTTTTATCACAGGACAAGAAATCAGCCCTCAAAAACTTAACCGGCAGAAAATATTTTTTTGAAAAAATCCCTAAGCCCCGGGGTCACAATTTCAGAAAAAATCTGACTTTTGGCAGTTCACTCAAAAATGGTGCCAACCGCTTGCAAATGCTCACCTGAAAGCTTTGGCGATGGAAACAGAAGGCTTTTTATCACAGGACAAGAAATCAGCCCTCAAAAACTTAACCGGCAGAAAATATTTTTTTGAAAAAATCCCTAAGCCCCGGGGTTACAATTTCAGCAAAAATCTGACTTTTGGCAGTTCACTCAAGAATGGTGCCAACCGCTTGCAAATGCTCCCCTGAAAGGTTTGGCACGCGAAACAGAAGGCTTTTTATCACAGGACAAGAAATCAGCCCTCAAAAACTTAACCGGCAGAAAATATTTTTTTGAAAAAATCCCTAAGCCCCGGGGTCACAATTTCAGCAAAAATCTGACTTTTGGCAGTTCACTCAAAAATGGTGCCAAAAGCTTGAAAATGCTCCCCTGAAAGGTTTGGCACTCGAAACAGAAGGCTTTTTATCACAGGACAAGAATTCAGCCCTCAAAAACTTAACCGGCAGAAAATATTTTTTAGTAAAAATCCCTAAGCCCCGGGGTCACAATTTCAGCAAAAATCTGACTTTTGGCAGTTCACTCAAAAATGGTGCCAACCGGTTGCAAATGCTCCTCTGAAAGGTTTGGCACGCGAAACAGAAGGCTTTTTATCACAGGACAAGAAATCAGCCCTCAAAAACTTAACCGGCAGAAAATATTTTTTTGAAAAAATCCCTAAGCCCCGGGGTCACAATTTCAGAAAAAATCTGACTTTTGGCAGTTCACTCAAAAATGGTGCCAACCGCTTGCAAATGCTCACCTGAAAGGTTTGGCACTCGAAACAGAAGGCTTTTTATCACAGGACAAGAAATCAGCCCTCAAAAACTTAACCGGCAGAAAATATTTTTTTGAAAAAATCCCTAAGCCCCGGGGTCACAATTTCAGAAAAAATCTGACTTTTGGCAGTTCACTGAAAAATGGTGCCAAAAGCTTGAAAATGCTCACCTGAAAGCTTTGGCGATGGAAACAGAAGGCTTTTTATCACAGGACAAGAAATCAGCCCTCAAAAACTTAACCGGCAGAAAATATTTTTTTGAAAAAATCCCTAAGCCCCGGGGTCACAATTTCAGAAAAAATCTGACTTTTGGCAGTTCACTCAAAAATGGTGCCAACCGCTTGCAAATTCTCCCCTGAAAGGTTTGGCACGCGAAACAGAAGGCTTTTTATCACAGGACAAGAAATCAGCCCTCAAAAACTTAACCGGCAGAAAATCTTTTTTTGAAAAAATCCCTAAGCCCCGGGGTCACAATTTCAGCAAAAATCTGACTTTTGGCAGTTCACTCAAAAATGGTGCCAAAAGCTTGAAAATGCTCCCCTGAAAGGTTTGGCACTCGAAACAGAAGGCTTTTTATCACAGGACAAGAATTCAGCCCTCAAAAACTTAACCGGCAGAAAATATTTTTTTGAAAATATCCCTAAGCCCCGGGGTCACAATTTCAGCAAAAATCTGACTTTTGGCAGTTCACTCAAAAATGGTGCCAACCGCTTGCAAATGCTCACCTGAAAGCTTTGGCGATGGAAACAGAAGGCTTTTTATCACAGGACAAGAAATCAGCCCTCAAAAACTTAACCGGCAGAAAATATTTTTTTTTTGAAAAAATCCCTAAGCCCCGGGGTCACAATTTCAGAAAAAATCTGACTTTTGGCAGTTCACTCAAAAATGGTGCCAAAAGCTTGAAAATGCTCCGCTGAAAGGTTTGGCACTCGAAACAGAAGGCTTTTTATCACAGGACAAGAAATCAGCCCTCAAAAACTTAACCGGCAGAAAATATTTTTTTGAAAAAATCCCTAAGCCCCGGGGTCACAATTTCAGAAAAAATCTGACTTTTGGCAGTTCACTCAAAAATGGTGCCAAAAGCTTGAAAATGCTCCCCTGAAAGCTTTGGCGATGGAAACAGAAGGCTTTTTATCACAGGACAAGAAATCAGCCCTCAAAAACTTATCCGGCAGAAAATATTTTTTTGAAAAAATCACAATTTCAGAAAAAATCTGACTTTTGGCAGTTCACTCAAAAATGGTGCCAACCGCTTGCAAATGCTCACCTGAAAGCTTTGGCGATGGAAACAGAAGGCTTTTTATCACAGGACAAGAAATCAGCCCTCAAAAACTTAACCGGCAGAAAATATTTTTTTGAAAATATCCCTAAGCCCCGGGGTCACAATTTCAGAAAAAATCTGACTTTTGGCAGTTTACTCAAAAATGGTGCCAACCGCTTGCAAATGCTCACCTGAAAGCTTTGGCGATGGAAACAGAAGGTTTTTATCACAGGACAAGAAATCAGCCCTCAAAAACTTAACCGGCAGAAAATATTTTTTTGAAAAAATCCCTAAGCCCCGGGGTCACAATTTCAGAAAAAATCTGACTTTTGGCAGTTCACTCAAAAATGGTGCCAAAAGCTTGAAAATGCTCCCCTGAAAGGTTTGGCACTCAAAACAGAAGGCTTTTTATCACAGGACAAGAAATCAGCCCTCAAAAACTTAACCGGCAGAAAATATTTTTTTGAAAAAATCCCTAAGCCCCGGGGTCACAATTTCAGAAAAAATCTGACTTTTGGCAGTTCACTCAAAAATGGTGCCAACCGCTTGCAAATGCTCACCTGAAAGCTTTGGCAATGGAAACAGAAGGCTTTTTATCACAGGACAAGAAATCAGCCCTCAAAAACTTAACCGGCAGAAAATATTTTTTTGAAAATATCCCTAAGCCCCGGGGTCACAATTTCAGCAAAAATCTGACTTTTGGCAGTTCCCTCAAGAATGGTGCCAACCGCTTGCAAATGCTCCCCTGAAAGGTTTGGCACGCGAAACAGAAGGCTTTTTATCACAGGACAAGAAATCAGCCCTCAAAAACTTAACAGGCAGAAAATATTTTTTTGAAAAAATCCCTAAGCCCCGGGGTCACAATTTCAGCAAAAATCTGACTTTTGGCAGTTCACTCAAAAATGGTGCCAAAAGCTTGAAAATGCTCCCCTGAAAGGTTTGGCACTCGAAACAGAAGGCTTTTTATCACAGGACAAGAATTCAGCCCTCAAAAACTTAACCGGCAGAAAATATTTTTTTGAAAAAATCCCTAAGCCCCGGGGTCACAATTTCAGAAAAAATCTGACTTTTGGCAGTTTACTCAAAAATGGTGCCAACCGCTTGCAAATGCTCACCTGAAAGCTTTGGCGATGGAAACAGAAGGCTTTTTATCACAGGACAAGAAATCAGCCCTCAAAAACTTAACCGGCAGAAAATATTTTTTTGAAAAAATCCCTAAGCCCCGGGGTCACAATTTCAGAAAAAATCTGACTTTTGGCAGTTCACTCAAAAATGGTGCCAAAAGCTTGAAAATGCTCCCCTGAAAGGTTTGGCACTCGAAACAGAAGGCTTTTTATCACAGGACAAGAAATCAGCCCTCAAAAACTTAACCGGCAGAAAATATTTTTTTGAAAAAATCCCTAAGCCCCGGGGTCACAATTTCAGAAAAAATCTGACTTTTGGCAGTTCACTCAAAAATGGTGCCAACCGCTTGGAAATGCTCCCCTGAAAGGTTTGGCACGCGAAACAGAAGGCTTTTTATCACAGGACAAGAAATCAGCCCTCAAAAACTTAACAGGCAGAAAATATTTTTTTGAAAAAATCCCTAAGCCCCGGGGTCACAATTTCAGCAAAAATCTGACTTTTGGCAGTTCACTCAAAAATGGTGCCAAAAGCTTGAAAATGCTCCCCTGAAAGGTTTGGCACTCGAAACAGAAGGCTTTTTATCACAGGACAAGAATTCAGCCCTCAAAAACTTAACCGGCAGAAAATATTTTTTTGAAAAAATCCCTAAGCCCCGGGGTCACAATTTCAGAAAAAATCTGACTTTTGGCAGTTTACTCAAAAATGGTGCCAACCGCTTGCAAATGCTCACCTGAAAGCTTTGGCGATGGAAACAGAAGGCTTTTTATCACAGGACAAGAAATCAGCCCTCAAAAACTTAACCGGCAGAAAATATTTTTTTGAAAAAATCCCTAAGCCCCGGGGTCACAATTTCAGAAAAAATCTGACTTTTGGCAGTTCACTCAAAAATGGTGCCAAAAGCTTGAAAATGCTCCCCTGAAAGGTTTGGCACTCGAAACAGAAGGCTTTTTATCACAGGACAAGAAATCAGCCCTCAAAAACTTAACCGGCAGAAAATATTTTTTTGAAAAAATCCCTAAGCCCCGGGGTCACAATTTCAGAAAAAATCTGACTTTTGGCAGTTCACTCAAAAATGGTGCCAACCGCTTGCAAATGCTCACCTGAAAGCTTTGGCGATGGAAACAGAAGGCTTTTTATCACAGGACAAGAAATCAGCCCTCAAAAACTTAACCGGCAGAAAATATTTTTTTGAAAAAATCCCTAAGCCCCGGGGTCACAATTTCAGCAAAAATCTGACTTTTGGCAGTTCACTCAAGAATGGTGCCAACCGCTTGCAAATGCTCCCCTGAAAGGTTTGGCACGCGAAACAGAAGGCTTTTTATCACAGGACAAGAAATCAGCCCTCAAAAACTTAACCGGCAGAAAATATTTTTTTGAAAAAATCCCTAAGCCCCGGGGTCACAATTTCAGCAAAAATCTGACTTTTGGCAGTTCACTCAAAAATGGTGCCAAAAGCTTGAAAATGCTCCCCTGAAAGGTTTGGCACTCGAAACAGAAGGCTTTTTATCACAGGACAAGAATTCAGCCCTCAAAAACTTAACCGGCAGAAAATATTTTTTAGTAAAAATCCCTAAGCCCCGGGGTCACAATTTCAGCAAAAATCTGACTTTTGGCAGTTCACTCAAAAATGGTGCCAACCGGTTGCAAATGCTCCCCTGAAAGGTTTGGCACGCGAAACAGAAGGCTTTTTATCACAGGACAAGAAATCAGCCCTCAAAAACTTAACCGGCAGAAAATATTTTTTTGAAAAAATCCCTAAGCCCCGGGGTCACAATTTCAGAAAAAATCTGACTTTTGGCAGTTCACTCAAAAATGGTGCCAACCGCTTGCAAATGCTCACCTGAAAGGTTTGGCACTCGAAACAGAAGGCTTTTTATCACAGGACAAGAAATCAGCCCTCAAAAACTTAACCGGCAGAAAATATTTTTTTGAAAAAATCCCTAAGCCCCGGGGTCACAATTTCAGAAAAAATCTGACTTTTGGCAGTTCACTGAAAAATGGTGCCAAAAGCTTGAAAATGCTCACCTGAAAGCTTTGGCGATGGAAACAGAAGGCTTTTTATCACAGGACAAGAAATCAGCCCTCAAAAACTTAACCGGCAGAAAATATTTTTTTGAAAAAATCCCTAAGCCCCGGGGTCACAATTTCAGCAAAAATCTGACTTTTGGCAGTTCACTCAAAAATGGTGCCAACCGCTTGCAAATGCTCACCTGAAAGATTTGGCAGTCGAAACAGAAGGCTTTTTATCACAGGACAAGAAATCAGCCCTCAAAAACTTAACCGGCAGAAAATATTTTTTTGAAGAAATCCCTAAGCCCCGGGGTCACAATTTCAGAAAAAATCTGACTTTTGGCAGTTCACTCAAAAATGGTGCCAACCGCTTGCAAATGCTGCCCTGAAAGGTTTGGCAATCGAAACAGAAGGCTTTTTATCACAGGAGAAGAAATCAGCCCTCAAAAACTTAACCGGCAGAAAATATTTTTTTGAAAAAATCCCTAAGCCCCGGGGTCACAATTTCAGCAAAAATCTGACTTTTGGCAGTTCACTCAAAAAATGGTGCCAACCGCTTGCAAATGCTCACCTGAAAGGTTTGGCACTCGAAACAGAAGGCTTTTTATCACAGGACAAGAAATCAGCCCTCAAAAACTTAACCGGCAGAAAATATTTTTTTGAAAAAATCCCTAAGCCCCGGGGTCACAATTTCAGCAAAAATCTGACTTTTGGCAGTTCACTCAAAAATGGTGCCAAAAGCTTGAAAATGCTCCCCTGAAACGTTTGGCACTCGAAACAGAAGGCTTTTTATCACAGGACAAGAATTCAGCCCTCAAAAACTTAACCGGCAGAAAATATTTTTTAGTAAAAATCCCTAAGCCCCGGGGTCACAATTTCAGCAAAAATCTGACTTTTGGCAGTTCACTCAAAAATGGTGCCAACCGGTTGCAAATGCTCCCCTGAAAGGTTTGGCACGCGAAACAGAAGGCTTTTTATCACAGGACAAGAAATCAGCCCTCAAAAACTTAACCGGCAGAAAATATTTTTTTGAAAAAATCCCTAAGCCCCGGGGTCACAATTTCAGAAAAAATCTGACTTTTGGCAGTTCACTCAAAAATGGTGCCAACCGCTTGCAAATGCTCACCTGAAAGGTTTGGCACTCGAAACAGAAGGCTTTTTATCACAGGACAAGAAATCAGCCCTCAAAAACTTAACCGGCAGAAAATATTTTTTTGAAAAAATCCCTAAGCCCCGGGGTCACAATTTCAGAAAAAATCTGACTTTTGGCAGTTCACTGAAAAATGGTGCCAAAAGCTTGAAAATGCTCACCTGAAAGCTTTGGCGATGGAAACAGAAGGCTTTTTATCACAGGACAAGAAATCAGCCCTCAAAAACTTAACCGGCAGAAAATATTTTTTTGAAAAAATCCCTAAGCCCCGGGGTCACAATTTCAGCAAAAATCTGACTTTTGGCAGTTCACTCAAAAATGGTGCCAACCGCTTGCAAATGCTCACCTGAAAGATTTGGCAGTCGAAACAGAAGGCTTTTTATCACAGGACAAGAAATCAGCCCTCAAAAACTTAACCGGCAGAAAATATTTTTTTGAAAAAATCCCTAAGCCCCGGGGTCACAATTTCAGCAAAAATCTGACTTTTGGCAGTTCACTCAAAAATGGTGCCAAAAGCTTGAAAATGCTCCCCTGAAAGGTTTGGCACTCGAAACAGAAGGCTTTTTATCACAGGACAAGAATTCAGCCCTCAAAAACTTAACCGGCAGAAAATATTTTTTTGAAAAAATCCCTAAGCCCCGGGGTCACAATTTCAGAAAAAATCTGACTTTTGGCAGTTTACTCAAAAATGGTGCCAACCGCTTGCAAATGCTCACCTGAAAGCTTTGGCGATGGAAACAGAAGGCTTTTTATCACAGGACAAGAAATCAGCCCTCAAAAACTTAACCGGCAGAAAATATTTTTTTGAAAAAATCCCTAAGCCCCGGGGTCACAATTTCAGAAAAAATCTGACTTTTGGCAGTTCACTCAAAAATGGAGCCAAAAGCTTGAAAATGCTCCCCTGAAAGGTTTGGCACTCGAAACAGAAGGCTTTTTATCACAGGACAAGAAATCAGCCCTCAAAAACTTAACCGGCAGAAAATATTTTTTTGAAAAAATCCCTAAGCCCCGGGGTCACAATTTCAGAAAAAATCTGACTTTTGGCAGTTCACTCAAAAATGGTGCCAACCGCTTGCAAATGCTCACCTGAAAGCTTTGGCGATGGAAACAGAAGGCTTTTTATCACAGGACAAGAAATCAGCCCTCAAAAACTTAACCGGCAGAAAATATTTTTTTGAAAAAATCCCTAAGCCCCGGGGTCACAATTTCAGCAAAAATCTGACTTTTGGCAGTTCACTCAAGAATGGTGCCAACCGCTTGCAAATGCTCCCCTGAAAGGTTTGGCACGCGAAACAGAAGGCTTTTTATCACAGGACAAGAAATCAGCCCTCAAAAACTTAACCGGCAGAAAATATTTTTTTGAAAAAATCCCTAAGCCCCGGGGTCACAATTTCAGCAAAAATCTGACTTTTGGCAGTTCACTCAAAAATGGTGCCAAAAGCTTGAAGATGCTCCCCTGAAAGGTTTGGCACTCGAAACAGAAGGCTTTTTATCACAGGACAAGAATTCAGCCCTCAAAAACTTAACCGGCAGAAAATATTTTTTAGTAAAAATCCCTAAGCCCCGGGGTCACAATTTCAGCAAAAATCTGACTTTTGGCAGTTCACTCAAAAATGGTGCCAACCGGTTGCAAATGCTCCCCTGAAAGGTTTGGCACGCGAAACAGAAGGCTTTTTATCACAGGACAAGAAATCAGCCCTCAAAAACTTAACCGGCAGAAAATATTTTTTTGAAAAAATCCCTAAGCCCCGGGGTCACAATTTCAGAAAAAATCTGACTTTTGGCAGTTCACTCAAAAATGGTGCCAAAAGCTTGAAAATGCTCACCTGAAAGGTTTGGCACTCGAAACAGAAGGCTTTTTATCACAGGACAAGAAATCAGCCCTCAAAAACTTAACCGGCAGAAAATATTTTTTTGAAAAAATCCCTAAGCCCCGGGGTCACAATTTCAGAAAAAATCTGACTTTTGGCAGTTCACTGAAAAATGGTGCCAAAAGCTTGAAAATGCTCACCTGAAAGCTTTGGCGATGGAAACAGAAGGCTTTTTATCACAGGACAAGAAATCAGCCCTCAAAAACTTAACCGGCAGAAAATATTTTTTTGAAAAAATCCCTAAGCCCCGGGGTCACAATTTCAGCAAAAATCTGACTTTTGGCAGTTCACTCAAAAATGGTGCCAACCGCTTGAAAATGCTCACCTGAAAGATTTGGCAGTCGAAACAGAAGGCTTTTTATCACAGGACAAGAAATCAGCCCTCAAAAACTTAACCGGCAGAAAATATTTTTTTGAAGAAATCCCTAAGCCCCGGGGTCACAATTTCAGAAAAAATCTGACTTTTGGCAGTTCACTCAAAAATGGTGCCAACCGCTTGCAAATGCTGCCCTGAAAGGTTTGGCAATCGAAACAGAAGGCTTTTTATCACAGGACAAGAAATCAGCCCTCAAAAACTTAACCGGCAGAAAATATTTTTTTGAAAAAATCCCTAAGCCCCGGGGTCACAATTTCAGCAAAAATCTGACTTTTGGCAGTTCACTCAAAAATGGTGCCAACCGCTTGCAAATGCTCACCTGAAAGGTTTGGCACTCAAAACAGAAGGATTTTTATCACAGGACAAGAAATCAGCCCTCAAAAACTTAACCGGCAGAAAATATTTTTTTGAAAAAATCCCTAAGCCCCGGGGTCACAATTTCAGCAAAAATCTGACTTTTGGAAGTTCACTCAAAAATGGTGCCATCCGCTTGCAAATACTCACCTGAAAGCTTTGGCGATGGAAACAGAAGGCTTTTTATCACAGGACAAGAAATCAGCCCTCAAAAACTTAACCGGTAGAAAATATTTTTTTGAAAAAATCCCTAAGCCCGGGGTCACACTTTCAGCAAAAATCTGACTTTTGGCAGTTCACTCAAAAATGGTGCCAACCGCTTGCAAATGCTCACCTGAAAGCTTTGGCGATGGAAACAGAAGGCTTTTTATCACAGGACAAGAAATCAGCCCTCAAAAACTTAACCGGCAGAAAATATTTTTTTGAAAAAATCCCTAAGCCCCGGGGTCACAATTTCAGCAAAAATCTGACTTTTGGCAGTTCACTCAAAAATGGTGCCAACCGGTTGCAAATGCTCCCCTGAAAGGTTTGGCACGCGAAACAGAAGGCTTTTTATCACAGGACAAGAAATCAGCCCTCAAAAACTTAACCGGCAGAAAATATTTTTTTGAAAAAATCCCTAAGCCCCGGGGTCACAATTTCAGCAAAAATCTGACTTTTGGCAGTTCACTCAAAAATGGTGCCAAAAGCTTGAAAATGCTCACCTGAAAGGTTTGGCACTCGAAACAGAAGGCTTTTTATCACAGGACAAGAAATCAGCCCTCAAAAACTTAACCGGCAGAAAATATTTTTTTGAAAAAATCCCTAAGCCCCGGGGTCACAATTTCAGAAAAAATCTGACTTTTGGCAGTTCACTGAAAAATGGTGCCAAAAGCTTGAAAATGCTCACCTGAAAGCTTTGGCGATGGAAACAGAAGGCTTTTTATCACAGGACAAGAAATCAGCCCTCAAAAACTTAACCGGCAGAAAATATTTTTTTGAAAAAATCCCTAAGCCCCGGGGTCACAATTTCAGCAAAAATCTGACTTTTGGCAGTTCACTCAAAAATGGTGCCAACCGCTTGAAAATGCTCACCTGAAAGATTTGGCAGTCGAAACAGAAGGCTTTTTATCACAGGACAAGAAATCAGCCCTCAAAAACTTAACCGGCAGAAAATATTTTTTTGAAGAAATCCCTAAGCCCCGGGGTCACAATTTCAGAAAAAATCTGACTTTTGGCAGTTCACTCAAAAATGGTGCCAACCGCTTGCAAATGCTGCCCTGAAAGGTTTGGCAATCGAAACAGAAGGCTTTTTATCACAGGAGAAGAAATCAGCCCTCAAAAACTTAACCGGCAGAAAATATTTTTTTGAAAAAATCCCTAAGCCCCGGGGTCACAATTTCAGCAAAAATCTGACTTTTGGCAGTTCACTCAAAAAATGGTGCCAACCGCTTGCAAATGCTCACCTGAAAGGTTTGGCACTCGAAACAGAAGGCTTTTTATCACAGGACAAGAAATCAGCCCTCAAAAACTTAACCGGCAGAAAATATTTTTTTGAAAAAATCCCTAAGCCCCGGGGTCACAATTTCAGAAAAAATCTGACTTTTGGCAGTTCACTCAAAAATGGTGCCAACCGCTTGCAAATGCTCACCTGAAAGGTTTGGCACTCGAAACAGAAGGCTTTTTATCACAGGACAAGAATTCAGCCCTCAAAAACTTAACCGGCAGAAAATATTTTTTAGTAAAAATCCCTAAGCCCCGGGGTCACAATTTCAGCAAAAATCTGACTTTTGGCAGTTCACTCAAAAATGGTGCCAACCGGTTGCAAATGCTCCCCTGAAAGGTTTGGCACGCGAAACAGAAGGCTTTTTATCACAGGACAAGAAATCAGCCCTCAAAAACTTAACCGGCAGAAAATATTTTTTTGAAAAAATCCCTAAGCCCCGGGGTCACAATTTCAGAAAAAATCTGACTTTTGGCAGTTCACTCAAAAATGGTGCCAACCGCTTGCAAATGCTCACCTGAAAGGTTTGGCACTCGAAACAGAAGGCTTTTTATCACAGGACAAGAAATCAGCCCTCAAAAACTTAACCGGCAGAAAATATTTTTTTGAAAAAATCCCTAAGCCCCGGGGTCACAATTTCAGAAAAAATCTGACTTTTGGCAGTTCACTGAAAAATGGTGCCAAAAGCTTGAAAATGCTCACCTGAAAGCTTTGGCGATGGAAACAGAAGGCTTTTTATCACAGGACAAGAAATCAGCCCTCAAAAACTTAACCGGCAGAAAATATTTTTTTGAAAAAATCCCTAAGCCCCGGGGTCACAATTTCAGCAAAAATCTGACTTTTGGCAGTTCACTCAAAAATGGTGCCAACCGCTTGCAAATGCTCACCTGAAAGATTTGGCAGTCGAAACAGAAGGCTTTTTATCACAGGACAAGAAATCAGCCCTCAAAAACTTAACCGGCAGAAAATATTTTTTTGAAGAAATCCCTAAGCCCCGGGGTCACAATTTCAGAAAAAATCTGACTTTTGGCAGTTCACTCAAAAATGGTGCCAAAAGCTTGAAAATGCTCCCCTGAAAGGTTTGGCACTCGAAACAGAAGGCTTTTTATCACAGGACAAGAAATCAGCCCTCAAAAACTTAACCGGCAGAAAATATTTTTTTGAAAAAATCCCTAAGCCCCGGGGTCACAATTTCAGAAAAAATCTGACTTTTGGCAGTTCACTCAAAAATGGTGCCAACCGCTTGCAAATGCTCACCTGAAAGCTTTGGCGATGGAAACAGAAGGCTTTTTATCACAGGACAAGAAATCAGCCCTCAAAAACTTAACCGGCAGAAAATATTTTTTTGAAAAAATCCCTAAGCCCCGGGGTCACAATTTCCGAAAAAATCTGACTTTTGGCAGTTCACTCAAGAATGGTGCCAACCGCTTGCAAATGCTCCCCTGAAAGGTTTGGCACGCGAAACAGAAGGCTTTTTATCACAGGACAAGAAATCAGCCCTCAAAAACTTAACCGGCAGAAAATATTTTTTTGAAAAAATCCCTAAGCCCCGGGGTCACAATTTCAGCAAAAATCTGACTTTTGGCAGTTCACTCAAAAATGGTGCCAAAAGCTTGAAGATGCTCCCCTGAAAGGTTTGGCACTCGAAACAGAAGGCTTTTTATCACAGGACAAGAATTCAGCCCTCAAAAACTTAACCGGCAGAAAATATTTTTTAGTAAAAATCCCTAAGCCCCGGGGTCACAATTTCAGCAAAAATCTGACTTTTGGCAGTTCACTCAAAAATGGTGCCAACCGGTTGCAAATGCTCCCCTGAAAGGTTTGGCACGCGAAACAGAAGGCTTTTTATCACAGGACAAGAAATCAGCCCTCAAAAACTTAACCGGCAGAAAATATTTTTTTGAAAAAATCCCTAAGCCCCGGGGTCACAATTTCAGAAAAAATCTGACTTTTGGCAGTTCACTCAAAAATGGTGCCAAAAGCTTGAAAATGCTCACCTGAAAGGTTTGGCACTCGAAACAGAAGGCTTTTTATCACAGGACAAGAAATCAGCCCTCAAAAACTTAACCGGCAGAAAATATTTTTTTGAAAAAATCCCTAAGCCCCGGGGTCACAATTTCAGAAAAAATCTGACTTTTGGCAGTTCACTGAAAAATGGTGCCAAAAGCTTGAAAATGCTCACCTGAAAGCTTTGGCGATGGAAACAGAAGGCTTTTTATCACAGGACAAGAAATCAGCCCTCAAAAACTTAACCGGCAGAAAATATTTTTTTGAAAAAATCCCTAAGCCCCGGGGTCACAATTTCAGCAAAAATCTGACTTTTGGCAGTTCACTCAAAAATGGTGCCAACCGCTTGAAAATGCTCACCTGAAAGATTTGGCAGTCGAAACAGAAGGCTTTTTATCACAGGACAAGAAATCAGCCCTCAAAAACTTAACCGGCAGAAAATATTTTTTTGAAGAAATCCCTAAGCCCCGGGGTCACAATTTCAGAAAAAATCTGACTTTTGGCAGTTCACTCAAAAATGGTGCCAACCGCTTGCAAATGCTGCCCTGAAAGGTTTGGCAATCGAAACAGAAGGCTTTTTATCACAGGAGAAGAAATCAGCCCTCAAAAACTTAACCGGCAGAAAATATTTTTTTGAAAAAATCCCTAAGCCCCGGGGTCACAATTTCAGCAAAAATCTGACTTTTGGCAGTTCACTCAAAAAATGGTGCCAACCGCTTGCAAATGCTCACCTGAAAGGTTTGGCACTCGAAACAGAAGGCTTTTTATCACAGGACAAGAAATCAGCCCTCAAAAACTTAACCGGCAGAAAATATTTTTTTGAAAAAATCCCTAAGCCCCGGGGTCACAATTTCAGCAAAAATCTGACTTTTGGCAGTTCACTCAAAAATGGTGCCAACCGCTTGCAAATGCTCCCCTGAAAGGTTTGGCACGCGAAACAGAAGGCTTTTTATCACAGGACAAGAAATCAGCCCTCAAAAACTTAACCGGCAGAAAATATTTTTTTGAAAAAATCCCTAAGCCCCGGGGTCACAATTTCAGAAAAAAACTGACTTTTGGCAGTTCACTCAAAAATGGTGCCAAAAGCTTGCAAATGCTCACCTGAAAGCTTTGGCGATGGAAACAGAAGGCTTTTTATCACAGGACAAGAAATCAGCCCTCAAAAACTTAACCGGCAGAAAATATTTTTTTGAAAAAATCCCTAAGCCCCGGGGTCACAATTTCAGAAAAAATCTGACTTTTGGCAGTTCACTCAAAAATGGTGCCAAAAGCTTGAAAATGCTCCCCTGAAAGGTTTGGCACTCGAAACAGAAGGCTTTTTATCACAGGACAAGAAATCAGCCCTCAAAAACTTAACCGGCAGAAAATATTTTTTTGAAAAAATCCCTTAGCCCCGGGGTCACAATTTCAGCAAAAATCTGACTTTTGGCAGTTCACTCAAAAATTGTGCCAACCGCTTGAAAATGCTCACCTGAAAGGTTTGGCACTCGAAACAGAAGGCTTTTTATCACAGGACAAGAAATCAGCCCTCAAAAACTTAACCGGCAGAAAATATTTTTTTGAAAAAATCCCTAAGCCCCGGGGTCACAATTTCAGAAAAAATCTGACTTTTGGCAGTTCACTCAAAAATGGTGCCAAAAGCTTGAAAATGCTCCCCTGAAAGGTTTGGCACTCGAAACAGAAGGCTTTTTATCACAGGACAAGAAATCAGCCCTCAAAAACTTAACCGGCAGAAAATATTTTTTTGAAAAAATCCCTAAGCCCCGGGGTCACAATTTCAGAAAAAATCTGACTTTTGGCAGTTCACTCAAAAATGGTGCCAAAAGCTTGAAAATGCTCCCCTGAAAGGTTTGGCACTCGAAACAGAAGGCTTTTTATCACAGAACAAGAAATCAGCCCTCAAAAACTTAACCGGCAGAAAATAGTTTTTTGAAAAAATCCCTAAGCCCCGGGGTCACAATTTCAGCAAAAATCTGACTTTTGGCAGTTCACTCAAAAATGGTGCCAACCGCTTGCAAATGCTCCCCTGAAAGGTTTGGCACGCGAAACAGAAGGCTTTTTATCACAGGACAAGAAATCAGCCCTCAAAAACTTAACCGGCAGAAAATATTTTTTTGAAAAAATCCCTAAGCCCCGGGGTCACAATTTCAGAAAAAAACTGACTTTTGGCAGTTCACTCAAAAATGGTGCCAAAAGCTTGCAAATGCTCACCTGAAAGCTTTGGCGATGGAAACAGAAGGCTTTTTATCACAGGACAAGAAATCAGCCCTCAAAAACTTAACCGGCAGAAAATATTTTTTTGAAAAAATCCCTAAGCCCCGGGGTCACAATTTCAGAAAAAATCTGACTTTTGGCAGTTCACTCAAAAATGGTGCCAAAAGCTTGAAAATGCTCCCCTGAAAGGTTTGGCACTCGAAACAGAAGGCTTTTTATCACAGGACAAGAAATCAGCCCTCAAAAACTTAACCGGCAGAAAATATTTTTTTGAAAAAATCCCTTAGCCCCGGGGTCACAATTTCAGCAAAAATCTGACTTTTGGCAGTTCACTCAAAAATTGTGCCAACCGCTTGAAAATGCTCACCTGAAAGGTTTGGCACTCGAAACAGAAGGCTTTTTATCACAGGACAAGAAATCAGCCCTCAAAAACTTAACCGGCAGAAAATATTTTTTTGAAAAAATCCCTAAGCCCCGGGGTCACAATTTCAGAAAAAATCTGACTTTTGGCAGTTCACTCAAAAATGGTGCCAAAAGCTTGAAAATGCTCCCCTGAAAGGTTTGGCACTCGAAACAGAAGGCTTTTTATCACAGGACAAGAAATCAGCCCTCAAAAACTTAACCGGCAGAAAATATTTTTTTGAAAAAATCCCTTAGCCCCGGGGTCACAATTTCAGCAAAAATCTGACTTTTGGCAGTTCACTCAAAAATGGTGCCAACCGCTTGAAAATGCTCACCTGAATGCTTTGGCGATGGAAACAGAAGGCTTTTTATCACAGGACAAGAAATCAGCCCTCAAAAACTTAACCGGCAGAAAATATTTTTTTGAAAAAATCCCTAAGCCCCGGGGTCACAATTTCAGAAAAAATCTGACTTTTGGAAGTTCACTCAAAAATGGTGCCAACCGCTTGCAAATGCTCACCTGAAAGCTTTGGCGATGGAAACAGAAGGCTTTTTATCACAGGACAAGAAATCAGCCCTCAAAAACTTAACCGGCAGAAAATATTTTTTTGAAAAAATCCCTAAGCCCCGGGGTCACAATTTCAGCAAAAATCTGACTTTTGGCAGTTCACTCAAAAATGGTGCCAATCGGTTGCAAATGCTCCCCTGAAAGCTTTGGCGATGGAAACAGAAGGCTTTTTATCACAGGACAAGAAATCAGCCCTCAAAAACTTAACCGGCAGAAAATATTTTTTTGAAAAAATCCCTAAGCCCCGGGGTCACAATTTCAGAAAAAATCTGACTTTTGGCAGTTCACTCAAAAATGGTGCCAACCGCTTGAAAATGCTCCCCTGAAAGGTTTGGCACTCGAAACGGAAGGCTTTTTATCACAGGACAAGAAATCAGCCCTCAAAAACTTAACCGGCAGAAAATATTTTTTTGAAAAAATCCCTAAGCCCCGGGGTCACAATTTCAGCAAAAATCTGACTTTTGGCAGTTCACTCAAAAATGGTGCCAACCGCTTGCAAATGCTCCCCTGAAAGGTTTGGCACGCGAAACAGAAGGCTTTTTATCACAGGACAACAAATCAGCCCTCAAAAACTTAACCGGCAGAAAATATTTTTTTGAAAAAATCCCTAAGCCCCGGGGTCACAATTTCAGAAAAAATCTGACTTTTGGCAGTTCACTCAAAAATGGTGCCAAAAGCTTGAAAATGCTCCCCTGAAAGGTTTGGCACTCGAAGCAGAAGGCTTTTTATCACAGGACAAGAAATCAGCCCTCAAAAACTTGACCGGCAGAAAATATTTTTTTGAAAAAATCCCTAAGCCCCGGGGTCACAATTTCAGCAAAAATCTGACTTTTGGCAGTTCACTCAAAAATGGTGCCAACCGCTTGCAAATGCTCCCCTGAAAGGTTTGGCACGCGAAACAGAAGGCTTTTTATCACAGGACAAGAAATCAGCCCTCAAAAACTTAACCGGCAGAAAATTTTTTTTTGAAAAAATCCCTAAGCCCCGGGGTCACAATTTCAGAAAAAATCTGACTTTTGGCAGTTCACTCAAAAATGGTGCCAACCGCTTGCAAATGCTCCCTTGAAAGCTTTGGCGATGGAAACAGAAGGCTTTTTATCACAGGACAAGAAATCAGCCCTCAAAAACTTAACCGGCAGAAAATATTTTTTTGAAAAAATCCCTAAGCCCCGGGGTCACAATTTCAGCAAAAATCTGACTTTTGGCAGTTCACTCAAAAATGGTGCCAACCGCTTGCAAATGCTCACCTGAAAGCTTTGGCGATGGAAACAGAAGGCTTTTTATCACAGGACAAGAAATCAGCCCTCAAAAACTTAACCGGCAGCAAATATTTTTTTGAAAAAATCCCTAAGCCCCGGGGTCACAATTTCAGCAAAAATCTGACTTTTGGCAGTTCACTCAAAAATGGTGCCAAAAGCTTGAAAATGCTCCCCTGAAAGGTTTGGCACTCGAAACAGAAGGCTTTTTATCACAGGACAAGAAATCAGCCCTCAAAAACTTAAACGGCAGAAACTATTTTTTTGAAAAAATCCCTTAGCCCCGGGGTCACAATTTCAGCAAAAATCTGACTTTTGGCAGTTCACTCAAAAATTGTGCCAACCGCTTGAAAATGCTCACCTGAAAGGTTTGGCACTCGAAACAGAAGGCTTTTTATCACAGGACAAGAAATCAGCCCTCAAAAACTTAACCGGCAGAAAATATTTTTTTGAAAAAATCCCTAAGCCCCGGGGTCACAATTTCAGCAAAAATCTGACTTTTGGCAGTTCACTCAAAAATGGTGTCAACCGCTTGCAAATGCTCCCCTGAAAGATTTGGCAGTCGAAACAGAAGGCTTTTTATCACAGGACAAGAAATCAGCCCTCAAAAACTTAACCGGCAGAAAATATTTTTTTGAAAAAATCCCTAAGCCCCGGGGTCACAATTTCAGCAAAAATCTGACTTTTGGCAGTTCACTCAAAAATGGTGCCAACCGCTTGCAAATGCTCACCTGAAAGGTTTGGCACTCGAAACAGAAGGGTTTTTATCACAGGACAAGAAATCAGCCCTCAAAAACTTAACCGGCAGAAAATATTTTTTTGAAAAAATCCCTAAGCCCCGGGGTCACAATTTCAGAAAAAATCTGACTTTTGGCAGTTCACTCAAAAATGGTACCAACCGCTTGCAAATGCTCACCTGAAAGCTTTGGCGATGGAAACAGAAGGCTTTTTATCACAGGACAAGAAATCAGCCCTCAAAAACTTAACCGGCAGAAAATATTTTTTTGAAAAAATCCCTAAGCCCCGGGGTCACAATTTCAGCAAAAATCTGACTTTTGGCAGTTCACTCAAAAATGGTGCCAACCGCTTGCAAATGCTCCCTTGAAAGGTTTGGCACGCGAAACAGAAGGGTTTTTATCACAGGACAAGAAATCAGCCCTCAAAAACTTAACCGGCAGAAAATATTTTTTTGAAAAAATCCCTAAGCCCCGGGGTCACAATTTCAGCAAAAATCTGACTTTTGGCAGTTCACTCAAAAATGGTGCCAACCGCTTGCAAATGCTCACCTGAAAGCTTTGGCGATGGAAACAGAAGGCTTTTTATCACAGGACAAGAAATCAGCCCTCAAAAACTTAACCGGCAGAAAATATTTTTTTGAAAAAATCCCTAAGCCCCGGGGTCACAATTTCAGCAAAAATCTGACTTTTGGCAGTTCACTCAAAAATGGTGTCAACCGCTTGCAAATGCTCCCCTGAAAGATTTGGCAGTCGAAACAGAAGGCTTTTTATCACAGGACAAGAAATCAGCCCTCAAAAACTTAACCGGCAGAAAATATTTTTTTGAAAAAATCCCTAAGCCCCGGGGTCACAATTTCAGCAAAAATCTGACTTTTGGCAGTTCACTCAAAAATGGTGCCAACCGCTTGCAAATGCTCACCTGAAAGGTTTGGCACTCGAAACAGAAGGGTTTTTATCACAGGACAAGAAATCAGCCCTCAAAAACTTAACCGGCAGAAAATAGTTTTTTGAAAAAATCCCTAAGCCCCGGGGTCACAATTTCAGAAAAAATCTGACTTTTGGCAGTTCACTCAAAAATGGTGCCAAAAGCTTGAAAATGCTCCCCTGAAATGTTTGGCACTCGAAACAGAAGGCTTTTTATCACAGAACAAGAAATCAGCCCTCAAAAACTTAACCGGCAGAAAATAGTTTTTTGAAAAAATCCCTAAGCCCCGGGGTCACAATTTCAGCAAAAATCTGACTTTTGGCAGTTCACTCAAAAATGGTGCCAACCGCTTGCAAATGCTCCCCTGAAAGCTTTGGCGATGGAAACAGAAGGCTTTTTATCACAGGACAAGAAATCAGCCCTCAAAAACTTAACCGGCAGAAAATATTTTTTTGAAAAAATCCCTAAGCCCCGGGGTCACAATTTCAGCAAAAATCTGACTTTTGGCAGTTCACTCAAAAATGGTGCCAACCGCTTGCAAATGCTCCCCTGAAAGGTTTGGCACGCGAAACAGAAGGCTTTTTATCACAGGACAAGAAATCAGCCCTCAAAAACTTAACCGGCAGAAAATATTTTTTTGAAAAAATCCCTAAGCCCCGGGGTCACAATTTCAGAAAAAATCTGACTTTTGGCAGTTCACTCAAAAATGGTGCCAAAAGCTTGCAAATGCTCACCTGAAAGCTTTGGCGATGGAAACAGAAGGCTTTTTATCACAGGACAAGAAATCAGCCCTCAAAAACTTAACCGGCAGAAAATATTTTTTTGAAAAAATCCCTAAGCCCCGGGGTCACAATTTCAGAAAAAATCTGACTTTTGGCAGTTCACTCAAAAATGGTGCCAAAAGCTTGAAAATGCTCCCCTGAAAGGTTTGGCACTCGAAACAGAAGGCTTTTTATCACAGGACAAGAAATCAGCCCTCAAAAACTTGACCGGCAGAAAATATTTTTTTGAAAAAATCCCTAAGCCCCGGGGTCACAATTTCAGAAAAAATCTGACTTTTGGCAGTTCACTCAAAAATGGTGCCAAAAGCTTGAAAATGCTCCCCTGAAATGTTTGGCACTCGAAACAGAAGGCTTTTTATCACAGAACAAGAAATCAGCCCTCAAAAACTTAACCGGCAGAAAATATTTTTTTGAAAAAATCCCTAAGCCCCGGGGTCACAATTTCAGAAAAAATCTGACTTTTGGCAGTTCACTCAAAAATGGTGCCAAAAGCTTGAAAATGCTCCCCTGAAATGTTTGGCACTCGAAACAGAAGGCTTTTTATCACAGAACAAGAAATCAGCCCTCAAAAACTTAACCGGCAGAAAATATTTTTTTGAAAAAATCCCTAAGCCCCGGGGTCACAATTTCAGAAAAAATCTGACTTTTGGCAGTTCACTCAAAAATGGTGCCAACCGCTTGCAAATGCTCCCCTGAAAGGTTTGGCACGCGAAACAGAAGGCTTTTTATCACAGGACAAGAAATCAGCCCTCAAAAACTTAACCGGCAGAAAATATTTTTTTGAAAAAATCCCTAAGCCCCGGGGTCACAATTTCAGAAAAAATCTGACTTTTGGCAGTTCACTCAAAAATGGTGCCAAAAGCTTGCAAATGCTCACCTGAAAGCTTTGGCGATGGAAACAGAAGGCTTTTTATCACAGGACAAGAAATCAGCCCTCAAAAACTTAACCGGCAGAAAATATTTTTTTGAAAAAATCCCTAAGCCCCGGGGTCACAATTTCAGAAAAAATCTGACTTTTGGCAGTTCACTCAAAAATGGTGCCAAAAGCTTGAAAATGCTCCCCTGAAAGGTTTGGCACTCGAAACAGAAGGCTTTTTATCACAGGACAAGAAATCAGCCCTCAAAAACTTAACCGGCAGAAAATATTTTTTTGAAAAAATCCCTTAGCCCCGGGGTCACAATTTCAGCAAAAATCTGACTTTTGGCAGTTCACTCAAAAATTGTGCCAACCGCTTGAAAATGCTCACCTGAAAGGTTTGGCACTCGAAACAGAAGGCTTTTTATCACAGGACAAGAAATCAGCCCTCAAAAACTTAACCGGCAGAAAATATTTTTTTGAAAAAATCCCTAAGCCCCGGGGTCACAATTTCAGAAAAAATCTGACTTTTGGCAGTTCACTCAAAAATGGTGCCAACCGCTTGCAAATGCTCACCTGAAAGCTTTGGCGATGGAAACAGAAGGCTTTTTATCACAGGACAAGAAATCAGCCCTCAAAAAATTAACCGGCAGAAAATATTTTTTTGAAAAAATCCCTAAGCCCCGGGGTCACAATTTCAGCAAAAATCTGACTTTTGGCAGTTCACTCAAAAATTGTGCCAATCGGTTGCAAATGCTCCCCTGAAAGCTTTGGCGATGGAAACAGAAGGCTTTTTATCACAGGACAAGAAATCAGCCCTCAAAAACTTAACCGGCAGAAAATATTTTTTTGAAAAAATCCCTAAGCCCCGGGGTCACAATTTCAGAAAAAATCTGACTTTTGGCAGTTCACTCAAAAATGGTGCCAACCGCTTGCAAATGCTCACCTGAAAGCTTTGGCGATGGAAACAGAAGGCTTTTTATCACAGGACAAGAAATCAGCCCTCAAAAACTTAACCGGCAGAAAATATTTTTTGAAAAAATCCCTAAGCCCCGGGGTCACAATTTCAGTAAAAATCTGACTTTTGGCAGTTCACTCAAAAATGGTGCCAACCGCTTGCAAATGCTCCCCTGAAAGGTTTGGCACGCGAAACAGAAGGCTTTTTATCACAGGACAAGAAATCAGCCCTCAAAAACTTAACCGGCAGAAAATATTTTTTTGAAAAATCCCTAAGCCCCGGGGTCACAATTTCAGCAAAAATCTGACTTTTGGCAGTTCACTCAAAAGTGGTGCCAATCGCTTGCAAATGCTCCCCTGAAAGCTTTGGCGATGGAAACAGAAGGCTTTTTATCACAGGACAAGAAATCAGCCCTCAAAAACTTAACCGGCAGAAAATATTTTTTTGAAAAAATCCCTAAGCCCCGGGGTCACAATTTCAGAAAAAATCTGACTTTTGGCAGTTCACTCAAAAATGGTGCCAAAAGCTTGAAAATGCTCCCCTGAAAGGTTTGGCACTCGAAACGGAAGGCTTTTTATCACAGGACAAGAAATCAGCCCTCAGAAACTTAACCGGCAGAAAATATTTTTTTGAAAAAATCCCTAAGCCCCGGGGTCACAATTTCAGAAAAAATCTGACTTTTGGCAGTTCACTCAAAAATGGTGCCAACCGCTTGCAAATGCTCCCCTGAAAGGTTTGGCACTCGAAACAGAAGGCTTTTTATCACAGGACAAGAAATCAGCCCTCAAAAACTTGACCGGCAGAAAATATTTTTTTGAAAAAATCCCTAAGCCCCGGGGTCACAATTTCAGAAAAAATCTGACTTTTGGCAGTTCACTCAAAAATGGTGCCAACCGCTTGCAAATGCTGACCTGAAAGCTTTGGCGATGGAAACAGAAGGCTTTTTATCACAGGACAAGAAATCAGCCCTCAAAAACTTAACCGGCAGAAAATATTTTTTTGAAAAAATCCCTAAGCCCCGGGGTCACAATTTCATCAAAAATCTGACTTTTGGCAGTTCACTCAAAAATGGTGCCAACCGGCTGCAAATGCTCCCCTGAAAGGTTTGGCACGCGAAACAGAAGGCTTTTTATCACAGGACAAGAAATCAGCCCTCAAAAACTTAACCGGCAGAAAATATTTTTTGAAAAAATCCCTTAGCCCCGGGGTCACAATTTCAGCAAAAATCTGACTTTTGGCAGTTCACTCAAAAATTGTGCCAACCGCTTGAAAATGCTCACCTGAAAGGTTTGGCACTCGAAACAGAAGGCTTTTTATCACAGGACAAGAAATCAGCCCTCAAAAACTTAACCGGCAGAAAATATTTTTTGGAAAAAATCCCTAAGCCCCGGGGTCACAATTTCAGAAAAAATCTGACTTTTGGCAGTTCACTCAAAAATGGTGCCAACCGCTTGCAAATGCTCACCTGAAAGCTTTCGATGGAAACAGAAGGCTTTTTATCACAGGACAAGAAATCAGCCCTCAAAAACTTAAACCGGCAGAAAATATTTTTTTGAAAAAATCCCTAAGCCCCGGGGTCACAATTTCAGCAAAAATCTGACTTTTGGCAGTTCACTCAAAAATGGTGCCAATCGGTTGCAAATGCTCCCCTGAAAGCTTTGGCGATGGAAACAGAAGGCTTTTTATCACAGGACAAGAAATCAGCCCTCAAAAACTTAACCGGCAGAAAATATTTTTTTGAAAAAATCCCTAAGCCCCGGGGTCACAATTTCAGAAAAAATCTGACTTTTGACAGTTCACTCAAAAATGGTGCCAAAAGCTTGCAAATGCTCCCCTGAAAGGTTTGGCGATGGAAACAGAAGGCTTTTTATCACAGGACAAGAAATCAGCCCTCAAAAACTTAACCGGCAGAAAATATTTTTTGAAAAAATCCCTAAGCCCCCGGGGTCACAATTTCAGAAAAAATCTGACTTTTGGCAGTTCACTCAAAAATGGTGCCAAAAGCTTGAAAATGCTCCCCTGAAAGGTTTGGCACTCGAAACAGAAGGCTTTTTATCACAGGACAAGAAATCAGCCCTCAAAAACTTGACCGGCAGAAAATATTTTTTTGAAAAAATCCCTAAGCCCCGGGGTCACAATTTCAGAAAAAATCTGACTTTTGGCAGTTCACTCAAAAATGGGTGCCAACCGCTTGCAAATGCTCACCTGAAAGCTTTGGCGATGGAAACAGAAGGCTTTTTATCACAGGACAAGAAATCAGCCCTCAAAAACTTAACCGGCAGAAAATATTTTTTTGAAAAAATCCCTAAGCCCCGGGGTCACAATTTCAGTAAAAATCTGACTTTTGGCAGTTCACTCAAAAATGGTGCCAACCGCTTGCAAATGCTCCCCTGAAAGGTTTGGCACGCGAAACAGAAGGCTTTTTATCACAGGACAAGAAATCAGCCCTCAAAAACTTAAACCGGCAGAAAATATTTTTTTGAAAAAATCCCTAAGCCCCGGGGTCACAATTTCAGCAAAAATCTGACTTTTGGCAGTTCACTCAAAAATGGTGCCAATCGCTTGCAAATGCTCCCCTGAAAGCTTTGGCGATGGAAACAGAAGGCTTTTTATCACAGGACAAGAAATCAGCCCTCAAAAACTTAACCGGCAGAAAATATTTTTTTGAAAAAATCCCTAAGCCCCGGGGTCACAATTTCAGAAAAAATCTGACTTTTGGCAGTTCACTCAAAAATGGTGCCAAAAGCTTGAAAATGCTCCCCTGAAAGGTTTGGCACTCGAAACGGAAGGCTTTTTATCACAGGACAAGAAATCAGCCCTCAGAAACTTAACCGGCAGAAAATATTTTTTTGAAAAAATCCCTAAGCCCCGGGGTCACAATTTCAGAAAAAATCTGACTTTTGGCAGTTCACTCAAAAATGGTGCCAAAAGCTTGAAAATGCTCCCCTGAAAGGTTTGGCACTCGAAACAGAAGGCTTTTTATCACAGGACAAGAAATCAGCCCTCAAAAACTTGACCGGCAGAAAATATTTTTTTGAAAAAATCCCTAAGCCCCGGGGTCACAATTTCAGTAAAAATCTGACTTTTGGCAGTTCACTCAAAAATGGTGCCAACCGCTTGCAAATGCTCCCCTGAAAGGTTTGGCACGCGAAACAGAAGGCTTTTTATCACAGGACAAGAAATCAGCCCTCAAAAACTTAACCGGCAGAAAATATTTTTTTGAAAAAATCCCTAAGCCCCGGGGTCACAATTTCAGCAAAAATCTGACTTTTGGCAGTTCACTCAAAAATGGTGCCAAAAGCTTGCAAATGCTCACCTGAAAGCTTTGGCGATGGAAACAGAAGGCTTTTTATCACAGGACAAGAAATCAGCCCTCAAAAACTTAACCGGCAGAAAATATTTTTTTGAAAAAATCCCTAATCCCCGGGGTCACAATTTCAGCAAAAATCTGACTTTTGGCAGTTCACTCAAAAATGGTGCCAAAAGCTTGAAAATGCTCCCCTGAAAGGTTTGGCACTCGAAACAGAAGGCTTTTTATCACAGGACAAGAAATCAGCCCTAAAAAACTTAACCGGCAGAAACTATTTTTTTGAAAAAATCCCTAAGCCCCGGGGTCACAATTTCAGCAAAAATCTGACTTTTGGCAATTCACTCAAAAATGGTGCCAACCGGTTGCAAATGCTCCCCTGAAAGGTTTGGCACTCGAAACAGAAGGCTTTTTATCACAGGACAAGTAATCAGCCCTCAAAAACTTAACCGGCAGAAAATATTTTTTTGAAAAAATCCCTAAGCCCCGGGGTCACAATTTCAGCAAAAATCTGACTTTTGGCAGTTCACTCAAAAATGGTGCCAACCGCTTGCAAATGCTCACCTGAAAGCTTTGGCGATGGAAACAGAAGGCTTTTTATCACAGGACAAGAAATCAGCCCTCAAAAACTTAACCGGCAGAAAATATTTTTTTGAAAAAATCCCTAAGCCCCGGGGTCACAATTTCAGCAAAAATCTGACTTTTGGCAGTTCATTCAAAAATGGTGCCAACCGCTTGCAAATGCTCCCCTGAAAGGTTTGGCACGCGAAACAGAAGGCTTTTTATCACAGGACAAGAAATCAGCCCTCAAAAACTTAACCGGCAGAAAATATTTTTTTGAAAAAATCCCTAAGCCCCGGGGTCACAATTTCAGCAAAAATCTGACTTTTGGCAGTTCATTCAAAAATGGTGCCAACCGCTTGCAAATGCTCACCTGAAAGCTTTGGCACTCGAAACAGAAGGCTTTTTATCACAGGACAAGAAATCAGCCCTCAAAAACTTAACCGGCAGAAAATATTTTTTTGAAAAAATCCCTAAGCCCCGGGGTCACAATTTCAGCAAAAATCTGACTTTTGGCAGTTCACTCAAAAATGGTGCCAACCGCTTGCAAATGCTCCCCTGAAAGGTTTGGCACGCGAAACAGAAGGCTTTTTATCACAGGACAAGAAATCAGCCCTCAAAAACCTAACCGGCAGAAAATATTTTTTTGAAAAAATCCCTAAGCCCCGGGGTCACAATTTCAGCAAAATTGTGACTTTTGGCAGTTCACTCAAAAATGGTGCCAACCGCTTGCAAATGCTCACCTAAAAGCTTTGGCACTCGAAACAGAAGGCTTTTTATCACAGGACAAGAAATCAGCCCTCAAAAACTTAACCGGCAGAAAATATTTTTTTGAAAAAATCCCTAAGCCCCGGGGTCAGAATTTCAGAAAAAAATCTGACTTTTGGCAGTTCACTCAAAAATGGTGCCAACCGGTTGCAAATGCTCCCCTGAAAGGTTTGGCACGCGAAACAGAAGGCTTTTTATCACAGGACAAGAAATCAGCCCTCAAAAACTTAACCGGCAGAAAATATTTTTTTGAAAAAATCCCTAAGCCCCGGGGTCACAATTTCAGCAAAAATCTGACTTTTGGCAGTTCACTCAAAAATGGTGCCAACCGCTTGCAAATGCTCACCTGAAAGCTTTGGCACTCGAAACAGAAGGCTTTTTATCACAGGACAAGAAATCAGCCCTCAAAAACTTAACCGGCAGAAAATATTTTTTTGAAAAAATCCCTAAGCCCCGGGGTCACAATTTCAGCAAAAATCTGACTTTTGGCAGTTCACTCAAAAATGGTGCCAACCGGTTGCAAATGCTCCCCTGAAAGGTTTGGCACTCGAAACAGAAGGCTTTTTATCACAGGACAAGAAATCAGCCCTCAAAAACTTAACCGGCAGAAAATATTTTTTTGAAAAAATCCCTAAGCCCCGGGGTCACAATTTCAGCAAAAATCTGACTTTTGGCAGTTCACTCAAAAATGGTGCCAACCGCTTGCAAATGCTCACCTGAAAGGTTTGGCACTCGAAACAGAAGGCTTTTTATCACAGGACAAGAAATCAGCCCTCAAAAACTTAACCGGCAGAAAATATTTTTTTGAAAAAATCCCTAAGCCCCGGGGTCACAATTTCAGCAAAAATCTGACTTTTGGCAGTTCACTCAAAAATGGTGCCAACCGCTTGCAAATGCTCCCCTGAAAGGTTTGGCACGCGAAACAGAAGGCTTTTTATCACAGGACAAGAAATCAGCCCTCAAAAACCTAACCGTCAGAAAATATTTTTTTGAAAAAATCCCTAAGCCCCGGGGTCACAATTTCAGCAAAAATGTGACTTTTGGCAGTTCACTCAAAAATGGTGCCAACCGCTTGCAAATGCTCACCTGAAAGCTTTGGCACTCGAAACAGAAGGCTTTTTATCACAGGACAAGAAATCAGCCCTCAAAAACTTAACCGGCAGAAAATATTTTTTTGAAAAAATCCCTAAGCCCCGGGGTCACAATTTCAGCAAAAATCTGACTTTTGGCAGTTCACTCAAAAATGGTGCCAACCGCTTGCAAATGCTCACCTGAAAGGTTTGGCACTCGAAACAGAAGGCTTTTTATCACAGGACAAGAAATCAGCCCTCAAAAACTTAACCGGCAGAAAATATTTTTTGGAAAAAATCCCTAAGCCCCGGGGTCAGAATTTCAGAAAAAAATCTGACTTTTGGCAGTTCACTCAAAAATGGTGCCAACCGGTTGCAAATGCTCCCCTGAAAGGTTTGGCACGCGAAACAGAAGGCTTTTTATCACAGGACAAGAAATCAGCCCTCAAAAACTTAACCGGCAGAAAATATTTTTTTGAAAAAATCCCTAAGCCCCGGGGTCACAATTTCAGCAAAAATCTGACTTTTGGCAGTTCACTCAAAAATGGTGCCAACCGCTTGCAAATGCTCACCTGAAAGCTTTGGCACTCGAAACAGAAGGCTTTTTATCACAGGACAAGAAATCAGCCCTCAAAAACTTAACCGGCAGAAAATATTTTTTTGAAAAAATCCCTAAGCCCCGGAGTCACAATTTCAGCAAAAATCTGACTTTTGGCAGTTCACTCAAAAATGGTGCCAACCGGTTGCAAATGCTCCCCTGAAAGGTTTGGCACTCGAAACAGAAGGCTTTTTATCACAGGACAAGAAATCAGCCCTCAAAAACTTAACCGGCAGAAAATATTTTTTTGAAAAAATCCCTAAGCCCCGGGGTCACAATTTCAGCAAAAATCTGACTTTTGGCAGTTCACTCAAAAATGGTGCCAAAAGCTTGAAAATGCTCCCCTGAAAGGTTTGGCACTCGAAACAGAAGGCTTTTTATCACAGGACAAGAAATCAGCCCTCAAAAACTTAACCGGCAGAAACTATTTTTTTTGAAAAAATCCCTTAGCCCCGGGGTCACAATTTCAGCAAAAATCTGACTTTTGGCAGTTCACTCAAAAATTGTGCCAACCGCTTGAAAATGCTCACCTGAAAGGTTTGGCACTCGAAACAGAAGGCTTTTTATCACAGGACAAGAAATCAGCCCTCAAAAACTTAACCGGCAGAAAATATTTTTTTGAAAAAATCCCTAAGCCCCGGGGTCACAATTTCAGCAAAAATCTGACTTTTGGCAGTTCACTCAAAAATGGTGCCAACCGCTTGCAAATGCTCCCCTGAAAGCTTTGGCGATGGAAACAGAAGGCTTTTTATCACAGGACAAGAAATCAGCCCTCAAAAACTTAACCGGCAGAAAATATTTTTTTGAAAAAATCCCTAAGCCCCGGGGTCACAATTTCAGCAAAAATCTGACTTTTGGCAGTTCACTCAAAAATGGTGCCAACCGGTTGCAAATGCTCACCTGAAAGCTTTGGCGATGGAAACAGAAGGCTTTTTATCACAGGACAAGAAATCAGCCCTCAAAAACTTAACCGGCAGAAAATATTTTTTTGAAAAAATCCCTAAGCCCCGGGGTCACAATTTCAGCAAAAATCTGACTTTTGGCAATTCACTCAAAAATGGTGCCAACCGCTTGAAAATGCTCCCCTGAAAGGTTTGGCACTCGAAACAGAAGGCTTTTTATCACAGGACAAGTAATCAGCCCTCAAAAACTTAACCGGCAGAAAATATTTTTTTGAAAAAATCCCTAAGCCCCGGGGTCACAATTTCAGCATAAATCTGACTTTTGGCAGTTCACTCAAAAATGGTGCCAACCGGTTGAAAATGCTCACCTGAAAGGTTTGGCACTCGAAACAGAAGGCTTTTTATCACAGGACAAGAAATCAGCCCTCAAAAACTTAACCGGCAGAAAATATTTTTTTGAAAAAATCCCTAAGCCCCGGGGTCACAATTTCAGCAAAAATCTGACTTTTGGCAGTTCACTCAAAAATGGTGCCAACCGCTTGCAAATGCTCCCCTGAAAGCTTTGGCGATGGAAACAGAAGGTTTTTTATCACAGGACAAGAAATCAGCCCTCAAAAACTTAACCGGCAGAAAATATTTTTTTGAAAAAATCCCTAAGCCCCGGGGTCACAATTTCAGCAAAAATCTGACTTTTGGCAATTCACTCAAAAATGGTGCCAACCGCTTGAAAATGCTCCCCTGAAAGGTTTGGCACTCGAAACAGAAGGCTTTTTATCACAGGACAAGTAATCAGCCCTCAAAAACTTAACCGGCAGAAAATATTTTTTTGAAAAAATCCCTAAGCCCCGGGGTCACAATTTCAGCATAAATATGACTTTTGGCAGTTCACTCAAAAATGGTGCCAACCGCTTGCAAATGCTGACCTGAAAGCTTTGGCGATGGAAACAGAAGGCTTTTTATCACAGGACAAGAAATCAGCCCTCAAAAACTTAACCGGCAGAAAATATTTTTTTGAAAAAATCCCTAAGCCCCGGGGTCACAATTTCAGCAAAAATCTGACTTTTGGCAGTTCACTCAAAAATGGTGCCAACCGCTTGCAAATGCTCCCCTGAAAGCTTTGGCGATGGAAACAGAAGGCTTTTTATCACAGGACAAGAAATCAGCCCTCAAAAACTTAACCGGCAGAAAATATTTTTTTGAAAAAATCCCTAAGCCCCGGGGTCACAATTTCAGCAAAAATCTGACTTTTGGCAATTCACTCAAAAATGGTGCCAACCGCTTGAAAATGCTCCCCTGAAAGGTTTGGCACTCGAAACAGAAGGCTTTTTATCACAGGACAAGTAATCAGCCCTCAAAAACTTAACCGGCAGAAAATATTTTTTTGAAAAAATCCCTAAGCCCCGGGGTCACAATTTCAGCAAAAATCTGACTTTTGGCAGTTCACTCAAAAATGGTGTCAACCGCTTGCAAATGCTCACCTGAAAGCTTTGGCACTCGAAACAGAAGGCTTTTTATCACAGGACAAGAAATCAGCCCTCAAAAACTGAACCGGCAGAAAATATTTTTTTGAAAAAATCCCTAAGCCCCGGGGTCACAATTTCAGCAAAAATCTGACTTTTGGCAGTTCACTCAAAAATGGTGCCAACCGCTTGCAAATGCTCACCTGAAAGGTTTGGCACTCGAAACAGAAGGCTTTTTATCACAGGACAAGAAATCAGCCCTCAAAAACTTAACCGGCAGAAAATATTTTTTGGAAAAAATCCCTAAGCCCCGAGGTCAGAATTTCAGAAAAAAATCTGACTTTTGGCAGTTCACTCAAAAATGGTGCCAACCGGTTACAAATGCTCCCCTGAAAGGTTTGGCACGCGAAACAGAAGGCTTTTTATCACAGGACAAGAAATCAGCCCTCAAAAACTTAACCGGCAGAAAATATTTTTTTGAAAAAATCCCTAAGCCCCGGGGTCACAATTTCAGCAAAAATCTGACTTTTGGCAGTTCACTCAAAAATGGTGCCAACCGCTTGCAAATGCTCACCTGAAAGCTTTGGCACTCGAAACAGAAGGCTTTTTATCACAGGACAAGAAATCAGCCCTCAAAAACTTAACCGGCAGAAAATATTTTTTGGAAAAAATCCCTAAGCCCCGGGGTCACAATTTCAGCAAAAATCTGACTTTTGGCAGTTCACTCAAAAATGGTGCCAACCGCTTGCAAATGCTCACCTGAAAGGTTTGGCACTCGAAACAGAAGGCTTTTTATCACAGGACAAGAAATCAGCCCTCAAAAACTTAACCGGCAGAAAATATTTTTTGGAAAAAATCCCTAAGCCCCGAGGTCAGAATTTCAGAAAAAAATCTGACTTTTGGCAGTTCACTCAAAAATGGTGCCAACCGGTTACAAATGCTCCCCTGAAAGGTTTGGCACGCGAAACAGAAGGCTTTTTATCACAGGACAAGAAATCAGCCCTCAAAAACTTAACCGGCAGAAAATATTTTTTTGAAAAAATCCCTAAGCCCCGGGGTCACAATTTCAGCAAAAATCTGACTTTTGGCAGTTCACTCAAAAATGGTGCCAACCGCTTGCAAATGCTCACCTGAAAGCTTTGGCACTCGAAACAGAAGGCTTTTTATCACAGGACAAGAAATCAGCCCTCAAAAACTTAACCGGCAGAAAATATTTTTTTGAAAAAATCCCTAAGCCCCGGAGTCACAATTTCAGCAAAAATCTGACTTTTGGCAGTTCACTCAAAAATGGTGCCAACCGGTTGCAAATGCTCCATTGAAAGGTTTGGCACTCGAAACAGAAGGCTTTTTATCACAGGACAAGAAATCAGCCCTCAAAAACTTAACCGGCAGAAAATATTTTTTTGAAAAAATCCCTAAGCCCCGGGGTCACAATTTCAGCAAAAATCTGACTTTTGGCAGTTCACTCAAAAATGGTGCCAACCGGTTGCAAATGCTCCCCTGAAAGGTTTGGCACTCGAAACAGAAGGCTTTTTATCACAGGACAAGAAATCAGCCCTCAAAAACTTAACCGGCAGAAAATATTTTTTGGAAAAAATCCCTAAGCCCCGGGGTCACAATTTCAGAAAAAAATCTGACTTTTGGCAGTTCACTCAAAAATGGTGCCAACCGCTTGCAAATGCTCACCTGAAAGGTTTGGCACTCGAAACAGAAGGCTTTTTATCACAGGACAAGAAATCAGCCCTCAAAAACTTAACCGGCAGAAAATATTTTTTTGAAAAAATCCCTAAGCCCCGGGGTCACAATTTCAGCAAAAATCTGACTTTTAGCAGTTCACTCAAAAATTGTGCCAAACGCTTGCAAATGCTCACCTGAAAGGTTTGGCACTCGAAACAGAAGGCTTTTTATCACAGGACAAGAAATCAGCCCTCAAAAACTTAACCGGCAGAAAATATTTTTTTGAAAAAATCCCTTACCCCGGGGTCACAATTTCAGCAAAAATCTGACTTTTGGCAGTTCACTCAAAAATGGTGCCAACCGCTTGAAAATGCTCACCTGAAAGGTTTGGCACTCGAAACAGAAGGCTTTTTATCACAGGACAAGAAATCAGCCCTCAAAAACTTAACCGGCAGAAAATATTTTTTTGAAAAAATCCCTAAGCCCCGGGGTCACAATTTCAGCAAAAATCTGACTTTTGGCAGTTCACTCAAAAATGGTGCCAACCGCTTGCAAATGCTCCCCTGAAAGCTTTGGCGATGGAAACAGAAGGCTTTTTATCACAGGACAAGAAATCAGCCCTCAAAAACTTAACCGGCAGAAAATATTTTTTTGAAAAAATCCCTAAGCCCCGGGGTCACAATTTCAGCAAAAATCTGACTTTTGGCAGTTCACTCAAAAATGGTGCCAACCGCTTGCAAATGCTCCCCTGAAAGCTTTGGCGATGGAAACAGAAGGCTTTTTATCACAGGACAAGAAATCAGCCCTCAAAAACTTAACCGGCAGAAAATATTTTTTTGAAAAAATCCCTAAGCCCCGGAGTCACAATTTCAGCAAAAATCTGACTTTTGGCAGTTCACTCAAAAATGGTGCCAACCGGTTGCAAATGCTCCCCTGAAAGGTTTGGCACTCGAAACAGAAGGCTTTTTATCACAGGACAAGAAATCAGCCCTCAAAAACTTAACCGGCAGAAAATATTTTTTGGAAAAAATCCCTAAGCCCCGGGGTCAGAATTTCAGAAAAAAATCTGACTTTTGGCAGTTTACTCAAAAATGGTGCCAACCGGTTGCAAATGCTCCCCTGAAAGGTTTGGCACTCGAAACAGAAGGCTTTTTATCACAGGACAAGAAATCAGCCCTCAAAAACTTAACCGGCAGAAAATATTTTTTTGAAAAAATCCCTTAGCCCCGGGGTCACAATTTCAGCAAAAATCTGACTTTTGGCAGTTCACTCAAAAATGGTGCCAACCGCTTGAAAATGCTCACCTGAAAGGTTTGGCACTCGAAACAGAAGGCTTTTTATCACAGGACAAGAAATCAGCCCTCAAAAACTTAACCGGCAGAAAATATTTTTTTGAAAAAATCCCTAAGCCCCGGGGTCACAATTTCAGCAAAAATCTGACTTTTGGCAGTTCACTCAAAAATGGTGCCAACCGCTTGCAAATGCTCCCCTGAAAGCTTTGGCGATGGAAACAGAAGGCTTTTTATCACAGGACAAGAAATCAGCCCTCAAAAACTTAACCGGCAGAAAATATTTTTTTGAAAAAATCCCTAAGCCCCGGGGTCACAATTTCAGCAAAAATCTGACTTTTGGCAGTTCACTCAAAAATGGTGCCAACCGCTTGCAAATGCTCCCCTGAAAGCTTTGGCACTCGAAACAGAAGGCTTTTTATCACAGGACAAGAAATCAGCCCTCAAAAACTTAACCGGCAGAAAATATTTTTTGGAAAAAATCCCTAAGCCCCGGGGTCAGAATTTCAGAAAAAAATCTGACTTTTGGCAGTTCACTCAAAAATGGTGCCAACCGGTTGCAAATGCTCCCCTGAAAGGTTTGGCATGCGAAACAGAAGGCTTTTTATCACAGGACAAGAAATCAGCCCTCAAAAACTTAACCGGCAGAAAATATTTTTTTGAAAAAATCCCTAAGCCCCGGGGTCACAATTTCAGCAAAAATCTGACTTTTGGCAGTTCACTCAAAAATGGTGCCAACCGCTTGCAAATGCTCCCCTGAAAGCTTTGGCGATGGAAACAGAAGGCTTTTTATCACAGGACAAGAAATCAGCCCTCAAAAACTTAACCGGCAGAAAATATTTTTTTGAAAAAATCCCTAAGCCCCGGAGTCACAATTTCAGCAAAAATCTGACTTTTGGCAGTTCACTCAAAAATGGTGCCAACCGGTTGCAAATGCTCCCCTGAAAGGTTTGGCACTCGAAACAGAAGGCTTTTTATCACAGGACAAGAAATCAGCCCTCAAAAACTTAACCGGCAGAAAATATTTTTTGGAAAAAATCCCTAAGCCCCGGGGTCAGAATTTCAGAAAAAAATCTGACTTTTGGCAGTTCACTCAAAAATGGTGCCAACCGGTTGCAAATGCTCCCCTGAAAGGTTTGGCACTCGAAACAGAAGGCTTTTTATCACAGGACAAGAAATCAGCCCTCAAAAACTTAACCGGCAGAAAATATTTTTTTGAAAAAATCCCTTAGCCCCGGGGTCACAATTTCAGCAAAAATCTGACTTTTGGCAGTTCACTCAAAAATGGTGCCAACCGCTTGAAAATGCTCACCTGAAAGGTTTGGCACTCGAAACAGAAGGCTTTTTATCACAGGACAAGAAATCAGCCCTCAAAAACTTAACCGGCAGAAAATATTTTTTTGAAAAAATCCCTAAGCCCCGGGGTCACAATTTCAGCAAAAATCTGACTTTTGGCAGTTCACTCAAAAATGGTGCCAACCGCTTGCAAATGCTCCCCTGAAAGCTTTGGCGATGGAAACAGAAGGCTTTTTATCACAGGACAAGAAATCAGCCCTCAAAAACTTAACCGGCAGAAAATATTTTTTTGAAAAAATCCCTAAGCCCCGGGGTCACAATTTCAGCAAAAATCTGACTTTTGGCAGTTCACTCAAAAATGGTGCCAACCGCTTGCAAATGCTCCCCTGAAAGCTTTGGCACTCGAAACAGAAGGCTTTTTATCACAAGACAAGAAATCAGCCCTCAAAAACTTAACCGGCAGAAAATATTTTTTGGAAAAAATCCCTAAGCCCCGGGGTCAGAATTTCAGAAAAAAATCTGACTTTTGGCAGTTCACTCAAAAATGGTGCCAACCGGTTGCAAATGCTCCCCTGAAAGGTTTGGCACGCGAAACAGAAGGCTTTTTATCACAGGACAAGAAATCAGCCCTCAAAAACTTAACCGGCAGAAAATATTTTTTTGAAAAAATCCCTAAGCCCCGGGGTCACAATTTCAGCAAAAATCTGACTTTTGGCAGTTCACTCAAAAATGGTGCCAACCGCTTGCAAATGCTCACCTGAAAGCTTTGGCACTCGAAACAGAAGGCTTTTTATCACAGGACAAGAAATCAGCCCTCAAAAACTTAACCGGCAGAAAATATTTTTTTGAAAAAATCCCTAAGCCCTGGAGTCACAATTTCAGCAAAAATCTGACTTTTGGCAGTTCACTCAAAAATGGTGCCAACCGGTTGCAAATGCTCCCCTGAAAGGTTTGGCACTCGAAACAGAAGGCTTTTTATCACAGGACAAGAAATCAGCCCTCAAAAACTTAACCGGCAGAAAATATTTTTTGGAAAAAATCCCTAAGCCCCGGGGTCAGAATTTCAGAAAAAAATCTGACTTTTGGCAGTTCACTCAAAAATGGTGCCAACCGGTTGCAAATGCTCCCCTGAAAGGTTTGGCACGCGAAACAGAAGGCTTTTTATCACAGGACAAGAAATCAGCCCTCAAAAACTTAACCGGCAGAAAATATTTTTTTGAAAAAATCCCTAAGCCCCGGGGTCACAATTTCAGCAAAAATCTGACTTTTGGCAGTTCACTCAAAAATGGTGCCAAAAGCTTGCAAATGCTCCCCTGAAAGGTTTGGCACTCGAAACAGAAGGCTTTTTATCACAGGACAAGAAATCAGCCCTCAAAAACTTAACCGGCAGAAAATATTTTTTTGAAAAAATCCCTAAGCCCCGGAGTCACAATTTCAGCAAAAATCTGACTTTTGGCAGTTCACTCAAAAATGGTGCCAACCGGTTTCAAATGCTCCCCTGAAAGGTTTGGCACGCGAAACAGAAGGCTTTTTATCACAGGACAAGAAATCAGCCCTCAAAAACTTAACCGGCAGAAAATATTTTTTTGAAAAAATCCCTAAGCCCCGGGGTCACAATTTCAGCAAAAATCTGACTTTTGGCAGTTCACTCAAAAATGGTGCCAACCGCTTGCAAATGCTCCCCTGAAAGCTTTGGCACTCGAAACAGAAGGCTTTTTATCACAGGACAAGAAATCAGCCCTCAAAAACTTAACCGGCAGAAAATATTTTTTGGAAAAAATCCCTAAGCCCCGGGGTCACAATTTCAGAAAAAAATCTGACTTTTGGCAGTTCACTCAAAAATGGTGCCAACCGCTTGCAAATGCTCACCTGAAAGGTTTGGCACTCGAAACAGAAGGCTTTTTATCACAGGACAAGAAATCAGCCCTCAAAAACTTAACCGGCAGAAAATATTTTTTTGAAAAAATCCCTAAGCCCCGGGGTCACAATTTCAGCAAAAATCTGACTTTTGGCAGTTCACTCAAAAATTGTGCCAACCGCTTGAAAATGCTCACCTGAAAGGTTTGGCACGCGAAACAGAAGGCTTTTTATCACAGGACAAGAAATCAGCCCTCAAAAACTTAACCGGCAGAAAATATTTTTTTGAAAAAATCCCTAAGCCCCGGGGTCACAATTTCAGCAAAAATCTGACTTTTGGCAGTTCACTCAAAAATTGTGCCAACCGCTTGAAAATGCTCACCTGAAAGGTTTGGCACTCGAAACAGAAGGCTTTTTATCACAGGACAAGAAATCAGCCCTCAAAAACTTAACCGGCAGAAAATATTTTTTTGAAAAAATCCCTAAGCCCCGGGGTCACAATTTCAGCAAAAATCTGACTTTTGGCAGTTCACTCAAAAATGGTGCCAACCGCTTGCAAATGCTCCCCTGAAAGCTTTGGCGATGGAAACAGAAGGCTTTTTATCACAGGACAAGAAATCAGCCCTCAAACACTTAACCGGCAGAAAATATTTTTTTGAAAAAATCCCTAAGCCCCGGGGTCACAATTTCAGCAAAAATCTGACTTTTGGCAGTTCACTCAAAAATGGTGCCAACCGCTTGCAAATGCTCACCTGAAAGGTTTGGCACTCGAAACAGAAGGCTTTTTATCACAGGACAAGAAATCAGCCCTCAAAAACTTAACCGGCAGAAAATATTTTTTTGAAAAAATCCCTAAGCCCCGGGGTCACAATTTCAGCAAAAATCTGACTTTTGGCAATTCACTCAAAAATGGTGCCAACCGCTTGAAAATGCTCCCCTGAAAAGTTTGGCACTCGAAACAGAAGGCTTTTTATCACAGGACAAGAAATCAGCCCTCAAAAACTTAACCGGCAGAAAATATTTTTTTGAAAAAATCCCTAAGCCCCGGGGTCACAATTTCAGCAAAAATCTGACTTTTGGCAGTTCACTCAAAAATGGTGCCAACCGCTTGCAAATGCTCCCCTGAAAGGTTTGGCACGCGAAACAGAAGGCTTTTTATCACAGGACAAGAAATCAGCCCTCAAAAACTTAACCGGCAGAAAATATTTTTTTGAAAAAATCCCTAAGCCCCGGGGTCACAATTTCAGCAAAAATCTGACTTTTGGCAGTTCACTCAAAAATGGTGCCAACCGCTTGCAAATGCTCACCTGAAAGCTTTGGCACTCGAAACAGAAGGCTTTTTATCACAGGACAAGAAATCAGCCCTCAAAAACTTAACCGGCAGAAAATATTTTTTTGAAAAAATCCCTAAGCCCCGGAGTCACAATTTCAGCAAAAATCTGACTTTTGGCAGTTCACTCAAAAATGGTGCCAACCGGTTGCAAATGCTCCCCTGAAAGGTTTGGCACTCGAAACAGAAGGCTTTTTATCACAGGACAAGAAATCAGCCCTCAAAAACTTAACCGGCAGAAAATATTTTTTGGAAAAAATCCCTAAGCCCCGGGGTCAGAATTTCAGAAAAAAATCTGACTTTTGGCAGTTCACTCAAAAATGGTGCCAACCGGTTGCAAATGCTCCCCTGAAAGGTTTGGCACTCGAAACAGAAGGCTTTTTATCACAGGACAAGAAATCAGCCCTCAAAAACTTAACCGGCAGAAAATATTTTTTTGAAAAAATCCCTTAGCCCCGGGGTCACAATTTCAGCAAAAATCTGACTTTTGGCAGTTCACTCAAAAATGGTGCCAACCGCTTGAAAATGCTCACCTGAAAGGTTTGGCACTCGAAACAGAAGGCTTTTTATCACAGGACAAGAAATCAGCCCTCAAAAACTTAACCGGCAGAAAATATTTTTTTGAAAAAATCCCTAAGCCCCGGGGTCACAATTTCAGCAAAAATCTGACTTTTGGCAGTTCACTCAAAAATGGTGCCAACCGCTTGCAAATGCTCCCCTGAAAGCTTTGGCGATGGAAACAGAAGGCTTTTTATCACAGGACAAGAAATCAGCCCTCAAAAACTTAACCGGCAGAAAATATTTTTTTGAAAAAATCCCTAAGCCCCGGGGTCACAATTTCAGCAAAAATCTGACTTTTGGCAGTTCACTCAAAAATGGTGCCAACCGCTTGCAAATGCTCCCCTGAAAGCTTTGGCACTCGAAACAGAAGGCTTTTTATCACAGGACAAGAAATCAGCCCTCAAAAACTTAACCGGCAGAAAATATTTTTTGGAAAAAATCCCTAAGCCCCGGGGTCAGAATTTCAGAAAAAAATCTGACTTTTGGCAGTTCACTCAAAAATGGTGCCAACCGGTTGCAAATGCTCCCCTGAAAGGTTTGGCACGCGAAACAGAAGGCTTTTTATCACAGGACAAGAAATCAGCCCTCAAAAACTTAACCGGCAGAAAATATTTTTTTGAAAAAATCCCTAAGCCCTGGGGTCACAATTTCAGCAAAAATCTGACTTTTGGCAGTTCACTCAAAAATGGTGCCAACCGCTTGCAAATGCTCCCCTGAAAGCTTTGGCGATGGAAACAGAAGGCTTTTTATCACAGGACAAGAAATCAGCCCTCAAAAACTTAACCGGCAGAAAATATTTTTTTGAAAAAATCCCTAAGCCCCGGAGTCACAATTTCAGCAAAAATCTGACTTTTGGCAGTTCACTCAAAAATGGTGCCAACCGGTTGCAAATGCTCCCCTGAAAGGTTTGGCACTCGAAACAGAAGGCTTTTTATCACAGGACAAGAAATCAGCCCTCAAAAACTTAACCGGCAGAAAATATTTTTTGGAAAAAATCCCTAAGCCCCGGGGTCAGAATTTCAGAAAAAAATCTGACTTTTGGCAGTTCACTCAAAAATGGTGCCAACCGGTTGCAAATGCTCCCCTGAAAGGTTTGGCACTCGAAACAGAAGGCTTTTTATCACAGGACAAGAAATCAGCCCTCAAAAACTTAACCGGCAGAAAATATTTTTTTGAAAAAATCCCTTAGCCCCGGGGTCACAATTTCAGCAAAAATCTGACTTTTGGCAGTTCACTCAAAAATGGTGCCAACCGCTTGAAAATGCTCACCTGAAAGGTTTGGCACTCGAAACAGAAGGCTTTTTATCACAGGACAAGAAATCAGCCCTCAAAAACTTAACCGGCAGAAAATATTTTTTTGAAAAAATCCCTAAGCCCCGGGGTCACAATTTCAGCAAAAATCTGACTTTTGGCAGTTCACTCAAAAATGGTGCCAACCGCTTGCAAATGCTCCCCTGAAAGCTTTGGCGATGGAAACAGAAGGCTTTTTATCACAGGACAAGAAATCAGCCCTCAAAAACTTAACCGGCAGAAAATATTTTTTTGAAAAAATCCCTAAGCCCCGGGGTCACAATTTCAGCAAAAATCTGACTTTTGGCAGTTCACTCAAAAATGGTGCCAACCGCTTGCAAATGCTCCCCTGAAAGCTTTGGCACTCGAAACAGAAGGCTTTTTATCACAGGACAAGAAATCAGCCCTCAAAAACTTAACCGGCAGAAAATATTTTTTGGAAAAAATCCCTAAGCCCCGGGGTCAGAATTTCAGAAAAAAATCTGACTTTTGGCAGTTCACTCAAAAATGGTGCCAACCGGTTGCAAATGCTCCCCTGAAAGGTTTGGCACGCGAAACAGAAGGCTTTTTATCACAGGACAAGAAATCAGCCCTCAAAAACTTAACCGGCAGAAAATATTTTTTTGAAAAAATCCCTAAGCCCCGGGGTCACAATTTCAGCAAAAATCTGACTTTTGGCAGTTCACTCAAAAATGGTGCCAACCGCTTGCAAATGCTCACCTGAAAGCTTTGGCACTCGAAACAGAAGGCTTTTTATCACAGGACAAGAAATCAGCCCTCAAAAACTTAACCGGCAGAAAATATTTTTTTGAAAAAATCCCTAAGCCCCGGAGTCACAATTTCAGCAAAAATCTGACTTTTGGCAGTTCACTCAAAAATGGTGCCAACCGGTTGCAAATGCTCCCCTGAAAGGTTTGGCACTCGAAACAGAAGGCTTTTTATCACAGGACAAGAAATCAGCCCTCAAAAACTTAACCGGCAGAAAATATTTTTTGGAAAAAATCCCTAAGCCCCGGGGTCAGAATTTCAGAAAAAAATCTGACTTTTGGCAGTTCACTCAAAAATGGTGCCAACCGCTTGCAAATGCTCCCCTGAAAGCTTTGGCGATGGAAACAGAAGGCTTTTTATCACAGGACAAGAAATCAGCCCTCAAAAACTTAACCGGCAGAAAATATTTTTTTGAAAAAATCCCTAAGCCCCGGGGTCACAATTTCAGCAAAAATCTGACTTTTGGCAGTTCACTCAAAAATGGTGCCAAAAGCTTGCAAATGCTCCCCTGAAAGGTTTGGCACTCGAAACAGAAGGCTTTTTATCACAGGACAAGAAATCAGCCCTCAAAAACTTAACCGGCAGAAAATATTTTTTGGAAAAAATCCCTAAGCCCCGGGGTCACAATTTCAGCAAAAATCTGACTTTTGGCAGTTCACTCAAAAATGGTGCCAACCGCTTGCAAATGCTCCCCTGAAAGCTTTGGCGATGGAAACAGAAGGCTTTTTATCACAGGACAAGAAATCAGCCCTCAAAAACTTAACCGGCAGAAAATATTTTTTTGAAAAAATCCCTAAGCCCCGGGGTCACAATTTCAGCAAAAATCTGACTTTTGGCAGTTCACTCAAAAATGGTGCCAACCGCTTGCAAATGCTCCCCTGAAAGCTTTGGCACTCGAAACAGAAGGCTTTTTATCACAGGACAAGAAATCAGCCCTCAAAAACTTAACCGGCAGAAAATATTTTTTTGAAAAAATCCCTAAGCCCCGGGGTCACAATTTCAGAAAAAAATCTGACTTTTGGCAGTTCACTCAAAAATGGTGCCAACCGGTTGCAAATGCTCACCTGAAAGCTTTGGCACTCGAAACAGAAGGCTTTTTATCACAGGACAAGAAATCAGCCCTCAAAAACCTAACCGGCAGAAAATATTTTTTTGAAAAAATCCCTAAGCCCCGGAGTCACAATTTCAGCAAAAATCTGACTTTTGGCAGTTCACTCAAAAATGGTGCCAACCGGTTGCAAATGCTCCCCTGAAAGGTTTGGCACGGGAAACAGAAGGCTTTTTATCACAGGACAAGAAATCAGCCCTCAAAAACTTAACCGGCAGAAAATATTTTTTTGAAAAAATCCCTAAGCCCCGGGGTCACAATTTCAGCAAAAATCTGACTTTTGGCAGTTCACTCAAAAATGGTGCCAACCGGTTGCAAATGCTCCCCTGAAAGGTTTGGCACTCGAAACAGAAGGCTTTTTATCACAGGACAAGAAATCAGCCCTCAAAAACTTAACCGGCAGAAAATATTTTTTGGAAAAAATCCCTAAGCCCCGGGGTCACAATTTCAGAAAAAAATCTGACTTTTGGCAGTTCACTCAAAAATGGTGCCAACCGCTTGCAAATGCTCACCTGAAAGGTTTGGCACTCGAAACAGAAGGCTTTTTATCACAGGACAAGAAATCAGCCCTCAAAAACTTAACCGGCAGAAAATATTTTTTTGAAAAAATCCCTAAGCCCCGGGGTCACAATTTCAGCAAAAATCTGACTTTTGGCAGTTCACTCAAAAATTGTGCCAACCGCTTGAAAATGCTCACCTGAAAGGTTTGGCACGCGAAACAGAAGGCTTTTTATCACAGGACAAGAAATCAGCCCTCAAAAACTTAACCGGCAGAAAATATTTTTTTGAAAAAATCCCTAAGCCCCGGGGTCACAATTTCAGCAAAAATCTGACTTTTGGCAGTTCACTCAAAAATTGTGCCAACCGCTTGAAAATGCTCACCTGAAAGGTTTGGCACTCGAAACAGAAGGCTTTTTATCACAGGACAAGAAATCAGCCCTCAAAAACTTAACCGGCAGAAAATATTTTTTTGAAAAAATCCCTAAGCCCCGGGGTCACAATTTCAGCAAAAATCTGACTTTTGGCAGTTCACTCAAAAATGGTGCCAACCGCTTGCAAATGCTCCCCTGAAAGCTTTGGCGATGGAAACAGAAGGCTTTTTATCACAGGACAAGAAATCAGCCCTCAAACACTTAACCGGCAGAAAATATTTTTTTGAAAAAATCCCTAAGCCCCGGGGTCACAATTTCAGCAAAAATCTGACTTTTGGCAGTTCACTCAAAAATGGTGCCAACCGCTTGAAAATGCTCCCCTGAAAAGTTTGGCACTCGAAACAGAAGGCTTTTTATCACAGGACAAGAAATCAGCCCTCAAAAACTTAACCGGCAGAAAATATTTTTTTGAAAAAATCCCTAAGCCCCGGGGTCACAATTTCAGCAAAAATCTGACTTTTGGCAGTTCACTCAAAAATGGTGCCAACCGCTTGCAAATGCTCCCCTGAAAGGTTTGGCACGCGAAACAGAAGGCTTTTTATCACAGGACAAGAAATCAGCCCTCAAAAACTTAACCGGCAGAAAATATTTTTTTGAAAAAATCCCTAAGCCCCGGGGTCACAATTTCAGCAAAAATCTGACTTTTGGCAGTTCACTCAAAAATGGTGCCAACCGCTTGCAAATGCTCACCTGAAAGCTTTGGCACTCGAAACAGAAGGCTTTTTATCACAGGACAAGAAATCAGCCCTCAAAAACTTAACCGGCAGAAAATATTTTTTTGAAAAAATCCCTAAGCCCCGGGGTCACAATTTCAGCAAAAATCTGACTTTTGGCAGTTCACTCAAAAATGGTGCCAACCGCTTGCAAATGCTCACCTGAAAGGTTTGGCACTCGAAACAGAAGGCTTTTTATCACAGGACAAGAAATCAGCCCTCAAAAACTTAACCGGCAGAAAATATTTTTTGGAAAAAATCCCTAAGCCCCGGGGTCACAATTTCAGCAAAAATCTGACTTTTGGCAGTTCACTCAAAAATTGTGCCAACCGCTTGAAAATGCTCACCTGAAAGGTTTGGCACTCGAAACAGAAGGCTTTTTATCACAGGACAAGAAATCAGCCCTCAAAAACTTAACCGGCAGAAAATATTTTTTTGAAAAAATCCCTAAGCCCCGGGGTCACAATTTCAGCAAAAATCTGACTTTTGGCAGTTCACTCAAAAATGGTGCCAACCGCTTGCAAATGCTCACCTGAAAGCTTTGGCGATGGAAACAGAAGGCTTTTTATCACAGGACAAGAAATCAGCCCTCAAAAACTTAACCGGCAGAAAATATTTTTTTGAAAAAATCCCTAAGCCCCGGGGTCACAATTTCAGCAAAAATCTGACTTTTGGCAGTTGACTCAAAAATGGTGCCAACCGGTTGCAAATGCTCCCCTGAAAGGTTTGGCACTCGAAACAGAAGGCTTTTTATCACAGGACAAGAAATCAGCCCTCAAAAACTTAACCGGCAGAAAATATTTTTTTGAAAAAATCCCTAAGCCCCGGGGTCACAATTTCAGCAAAAATCTGACTTTTGGCAGTTCACTCAAAAATGGTGCCAAAAGCTTGAAAATGCTCCCCTGAAAGGTTTGGCACTCGAAACAGAAGGCTTTTTATCACAGGACAAGAAATCAGCCCTCAAAAACTTAACCGGCAGAAAATATTTTTTTGAAAAAATCCCTAAGCCCCGGGGTCACAATTTCAGCAAAAATCTGACTTTTGGCAGTTCACTCAAAAATGGTGCCAAAAGTTTGAAAATGCTCCCCTGAAAGCTTTGGCACTCGAAACAGAAGGCTTTTTATCACAGGACAAGAAATCAGCCCTCAAAAACTTAACCGGCAGAAAATATTTTTTTGAAAAAATCCCTTAGCCCCGGGGTCACAATTTCAGCAAAAATCTGACTTTTGGCAGTTCACTCAAAAATGGTGCCAACCGCTTGAAAATGCTCACCTGAAAGATTTGGCACTCGAAACAGAAGGCTTTTTATCACAGGACAAGAAATCAGCCCTCAAAAACTTAACCGGCAGAAAATATTTTTTTGAAAAAATCCCTAAGCCCCGGGGTCACAATTTCAGCAAAAATCTGACTTTTGGCAGTTCACTCAAAAATGGTGCCAACCGCTTGAAAATGCTCACCTGAAAGATTTGGCACTCGAAACAGAAGGCTTTTTATCACAGGACAAGAAATCAGCCCTCAAAAACTTAACCGGCAGAAAATATTTTTTTGAAAAAATCCCTAAGCCCCGGGGTCACAATTTCAGCAAAAATCTGACTTTTGGCAGTTCACTCAAAAATGGTGCCAACCGCTTGCAAATGCTCCCCTGAAAGCTTTGGCGATGGAAACAGAAGGCTTTTTATCACAGGACAAGAAATCAGCCCTCAAAAACTTAACCGGCAGAAAATATTTTTTTGAAAAAATCCCTAAGCCCCGGGGTCACAATTTCAGCAAAAATCTGACTTTTGGCAGTTCACTCAAAAATGGTGCCAACCGCTTGCAAATGCTCCCCTGAAAGCTTTGGCGATGGAAACAGAAGGCTTTTTATCACAGGACAAGAAAGCAGCCCTCAAAAACTTAACCGGCAGAAAATATTTTTTTGAAAAAATCCCTAAGCCCCGGGGTCACAATTTCAGAAAAAAATCTGACTTTTGGCAGTTCACTCAAAAATGGTGCCAACCGCTTGCAAATGCTCACCTGAAAGCTTTGGCACTCGAAACAGAAGGCTTTTTATCACAGGACAAGAAATCAGCCCTCAAAAACTTAACCGGCAGAAAATATTTTTTTGAAAAAATCCCTAAGCCCCGGAGTCACAATTTCAGCAAAAATCTGACTTTTGGCAGTTCACTCAAAAATGGTGCCAACCGGTTGCAAATGCTCCCCTGAAAGGTTTGGCACTCGAAACAGAAGGCTTTTTATCACAGGACAAGAAATCAGCCCTCAAAAACTTAACCGGCAGAAAATATTTTTTGGAAAAAATCCCTAAGCCCCGGGGTCAGAATTTCAGAAAAAAATCTGACTTTTGGCAGTTCACTCAAAAATGGTGCCAACCGGTTGCAAATGCTCCCCTGAAAGGTTTGGCACGCGAAACAGAAGGCTTTTTATCACAGGACAAGAAATCAGCCCTCAAAAACTTAACCGGCAGAAAATATTTTTTTGAAAAAATCCCTAAGCCCCGGGGTCACAATTTCAGCAAAAATCTGACTTTTGGCAGTTCACTCAAAAATGGTGCCAACCGGTTGCAAATGCTCCCCTGAAAGCTTTGGCGATGGAAACAGAAGGCTTTTTATCACAGGACAAGAAATCAGCCCTCAAAAACTTAACCGGCAGAAAATATTTTTTGGAAAAAATCCCTAAGCCCCGGGGTCACAATTTCAGAAAAAAATCTGACTTTTGGCAGTTCACTCAAAAATGGTGCCAACCGCTTGCAAATGCTCACCTGAAAGGTTTGGCACTCGAAACAGAAGGCTTTTTATCACAGGACAAGAAATCAGCCCTCAAAAACTTAACCGGCAGAAAATATTTTTTTGAAAAAATCCCTAAGCCCCGGGGTCACAATTTCAGCAAAAATCTGACTTTTGGCAGTTCACTCAAAAATTGTGCCAACCGCTTGAAAATGCTCACCTGAAAGGTTTGGCACTCGAAACAGAAGGCTTTTTATCACAGGACAAGAAATCAGCCCTCGAAAACTTAACCGGCAGAAAATATTTTTTTGAAAAAATCCCTAAGCCCCGGGGTCACAATTTCAGCAAAAATATGACTTTTGGCAGTTCACTCAAAAATGGTGCCAACCGCTTGCAAATGCTCCCCTGAAAGCTTTGGCGATGGAAACAGAAGGCTTTTTATCACAGGACAAGAAATCAGCCCTCAAAAACTTAACCGGCAGAAAATATTTTTTTGAAAAAATCCCTAAGCCCCGGGGTCACAATTTCAGCAAAAATCTGACTTTTGGCAGTTCACTCAAAAATGGTGCCAACCGCTTGCAAATGCTCCCCTGAAAGCTTTGGCGATGGAAACAGAAGGCTTTTTATCACAGGACAAGAAATCAGCCCTCAAAAACTTAACCGGCAGAAAATATTTTTTTGAAAAAATCCCTAAGCCCCGGGGTCACAATTTCAGCAAAAATCTGACTTTTGGCAATTCACTCAAAAATGGTGCCAACCGCTTGAAAATGCTCCCCTGAAAGGTTTGGCACTCGAAACAGAAGGCTTTTTATCACAGGACAAGTAATCAGCCCTCAAAAACTTAACCAGCAGAAAATATTTTTTTGAAAAAATCCCTAAGCCCCGGGGTCACAATTTCAGCAAAAATCTGACTTTTGGCAGTTCACTCAAAAATGGTGCCAACCGGTTGCAAAGGCTCCCCTGAAAGGTTTGGCACTCGAAACAGAAGGCTTTTTATCACAGGACAAGAAATCAGCCCTCAAAAACTTAACCGGCAGAAAATATTTTTTTGAAAAAATCCCTAAGCCCCGGGGTCACAATTTCAGAAAAAAATCTGACTTTTGGCAGTTCACTCAAAAATGGTGCCAACCGCTTGCAGATGCTCACCTGAAAGGTTTGGCACTCGAAACAGAAGGCTTTTTATCACAGGACAAGAAATCAGCCCTCAAAAACTTAACCGGCAGAAAATATTTTTTTGAAAAAATCCCTTAGCCCCGGGGTCACAATTTCAGCAAAAATCTGACTTTTGGCAGTTCACTCAAAAATGGTGCCAACCGCTTGCAAATGCTCCCCTGAAAGCTTTGGCGATGGAAACAGAAGGCTTTTTATCACAGGACAAGAAATCAGCCCTCAAAAACTTAACCGGCAGAAAATATTTTTTTGAAAAAATCCCTAAGCCCCGGGGTCACAATTTCAGCAGAAATCTGACTTTTGGCAGTTCACTCAAAAATGGTGCCAACCGCTTGAAAATGCTCCCCTGAAATCTTTGGCGATGGAAACAGAAGGCTTTTTATCACAGGACAAGAAATCAGCCCTCAAAAACTTAACCGGCAGAAAATATTTTTTTGAAAAAATCCCTAAGCCCCGGGGTCACAATTTCAGCAAAAATCTGACTTTTGGCAATTCACTCAAAAATGGTGCCAACCGCTTGAAAATGCTCCCCTGAAAGGTTTGGCACTCGAAACAGAAGGCTTTTTATCACAGGACAAGTAATCAGCTCTCAAAAACTTAACCGGCAGAAAATATTTTTTTGAAAAAATCCCTAAGCCCCGGGGTCACAATTTCAGCAAAAATCTGACTTTTGGCAGTTCACTCAAAAATGGTGCCAACCGCTTGCAAATGCTCACCTGAAAGCTTTGGCAATGGAAATAGAAGGCTTTTTATCACAGGACAAGAAATCAGCCCTCAAAAACTTAACCGGCAGAAAATATTTTTTTGAAAAAATCCCTAAGCCCCGGGGTCACAATTTCAGCAAAAATCTGACTTTTGGCAGTTGACTCAAAAATGGTGCCAAAAGCTTGAAAATGCTCCCCTGAAAGGTTTGGCACGCGAAACAGAAGGCTTTTTATCACAGGACAAGAAATCAGCCCTCAAAAACTTAACCGGCAGAAAATATTTTTTTGAAAAAAATCCCTAAGCCCCGGGGTCATAATTTCAGAAAAAATCTGACTTTTGGAAGTTCACTCAAAAATTGTGCCAACCGCTTGAAAATGCTCACCTGAAAGGTTTGGCACTCGAAACAGAAGGCTTTTTATCACAGGACAAGAAATCAGCCCTCAAAAACTTAACCGGCAGAAAATATTTTTTTGAAAAAATCCCTAAGCCCCGGGGTCACAATTTCAGCAAAAATCTGACTTTTGGCAGTTCACTCAAAAATGGTGCCAACCGCTTGCAAATGCTCACCTGAAAGCTTTGGCGATGGAAACAGAAGGCTTTTTATCACAGGACAAGAAATCAGCCCTCAAAAACTTAACCGGCAGAAAATATTTTTTTGAAAAAATCCCTAAGCCCCGGGGTCACAATTTCAGAAAAAATCTGACTTTTGGCAGTTCACTCAAAAATGGTGCCAAAAGCTTGAAAATGCTCCCCTGAAAGGTTTGGCACTCGAAACGGAAGGCTTTTTATCACAGGACAAGAAATCAGCCCTCAAAAACTTAACCGGCAGAAAATATTTTTTTGAAAAAAATCCCTAAGCCCCGGGGTCATAATTTCAGAAAAAATCTGACTTTTGGAAGTTCACTCAAAAATTGTGCCAACCGCTTGAAAATGCTCACCTGAAAGGTTTGGCACTCGAAACAGAAGGCTTTTTATCACAGGACAAGAAATCAGCCCTCAAAAACTTAACCGGCAGAAAATATTTTTTTGAAAAAATCCCTAAGCCCCGGGGTCACAATTTCAGCAAAAATCTGACTTTTGGCAGTTCACTCAAAAATGGTGCCAACCGCTTGCAAATGCTCACCTGAAAGCTTTGGCGATGGAAACAGAAGGCTTTTTATCACAGGACAAGAAATCAGCCCTCAAAAACTTAACCGGCAGAAAATATTTTTTTGAAAAAATCCCTAAGCCCCGGGGTCACAATTTCAGAAAAAATCTGACTTTTGGCAGTTCACTCAAAAATGGTGCCAAAAGCTTGAAAATGCTCCCCTGAAAGGTTTGGCACTCGAAACAGAAGGCTTTTTATCACAGGACAAGAAATCAGCCCTCAAAAACTTGACCGGCAGAAAATATTTTTTTGAAAAAATCCCTAAGCCCCGGGGTCACAATTTCAGAAAAAATCTGACTTTTGGCAGTTCACTCAAAAATGGTGCCAACCGCTTGCAAATGCTGACCTGAAAGCTTTGGCGATGGAAACAGAAGGCTTTTTATCACAGGACAAGAAATCAGCCCTCAAAAACTTAACCGGCAGAAAATATTTTTTTGAAAAAATCCCTAAGCCCCGGGGTCACAATTTCAGCAAAAATCTGACTTTTGGCAATTCACTCAAAAATGGTGCCAACCGCTTGAAAATGCTCCCCTGAAAGGTTTGGCACTCGAAACAGAAGGCTTTTTATCACAGGACAAGTAATCAGCCCTCAAAAACTTAACCGGCAGAAAATATTTTTTTGAAAAAATCCCTAAGCCCCGGGGTCACAATTTCAGCAAAAATCTGACTTTTGGCAGTTCACTCAAAAATGTTGCCAACCGCTTGCAAATGCTCACCTGAAAGCTTTGGCGATGGAAACAGAAGGCTTTTTATCACAGGACAAGAAATCAGCCGTCAAAAACTTAACCGGCAGAAAATATTTTTTTGAAAAAATCCCTAAGCCCCGGGGTCACAATTTCAGCAAAAATCTGACTTTTGGCAGTTCACTCAAAAATGGTGCCAACCGCTTGCAAATGCTCACCTGAAAGCTTTGGCACTCGAAACAGAAGGCTTTTTATCACAGGACAAGAAATCAGCCCTCAAAAACTTAACCGGCAGAAAATATTTTTTTGAAAAAATCCCTAAGCCCCGGGGTCACAATTTCAGAAAAAATCTGACTTTTGGCAGTTCACTCAAAAATGGTGCCAAAAGCTTGAAAATGCTCCCCTGAAAGGTTTGGCACTCGAAACGGAAGGCTTTTTATCACAGGACAAGAAATCAGCCCTCAAAAACTTAACCGGCAGAAAATATTTTTTTGAAAAAATCCCTAAGCCCCGGGGTCACAATTTCAGAAAAAATCTGACTTTTGGCAGTTCACTCAAAAATGGTGCCAAAAGCTTTAAAATGCTCCCCTGAAAGGTTTGGCACTCGAAACAGAAGGCTTTTTATCACAGGACAAGAAATCAGCCCTCAAAAACTTGACCGGCAGAAAATATTTTTTTGAAAAAATCCCTAAGCCCCGGGGTCACAATTTCAGCAAAAATCTGACTTTTGGCAGTTCACTCAAAAATGGTGCCAAAAGCTTGCAAATGCTCCCCTGAAAGCTTTGGCGATGGAAACAGAAGGCTTTTTATCACAGGACAAGAAATCAGCCCTCAAAAACTTAACCGGCAGAAAATATTTTTTTGAAAAAATCCCTAAGCCCCGGGGTCACAATTTCAGCAAAAATCTGACTTTTGGCAATTCACTCAAAAATGGTGCCAACCGCTTGCAAATGCTCCCCTGAAAGGTTTGGCACTCGAAACAGAAGGCTTTTTATCACAGGATAAGAAATCAGCCCTCAAAAACTTGACCGGCAGAAAATATTTTTTTGAAAAAATCCCTAAGCCCCGGGGTCACAATTTCAGCAAAAATCTGACTTTTGGCAGTTCACTCAAAAATGGTGCCAAAAGCTTGCAAATGCTCCCCTGAAAGCTTTGGCGATGGAAACAGAAGGCTTTTTATCACAGGACAAGAAATCAGCCCTCAAAAACTTAACCGGCAGAAAATATTTTTTTGAAAAAATCCCTAAGCCCCGGGGTCACAATTTCAGAAAAAATCTGACTTTTGGCAGTTCACTCAAAAATGGTGCCAAAAGCTTGAAAATGCTCCCCTGAAAGGTTTGGCACTCGAAACGGAAGGCTTTTTATCACAGGACAAGAAATCAGCCCTCAAAAACTTAACCGGCAGAAAATATTTTTTTGAAAAAATCCCTAAGCCCCGGGGTCACAATTTCAGAAAAAATCTGACTTTTGGCAGTTCACTCAAAAATTGTGCCAAAAGCTTGAAAATGCTCCCCTGAAAGGTTTGGCACTCGAAACAGAAGGCTTTTTATCACAGGACAAGAAATCAGCCCTCAAAAACTTGACCGGCAGAAAATATTTTTTTGAAAAAATCCCTAAGTCCCGGGGTCACAATTTCAGCAAAAATCTGACTTTTGGCAGTTCACTCAAAAATGGTGCCAACCGCTTGCAAATGCTCACCTGAAAGCTTTGGCGATGGAAACAGAAGGCTTTTTATCACAGGACAAGAAATCAGCCCTCAAAAACTTAACCGGCAGAAAATATTTTTTTGAAAAAATCCCTAAGCCCCGGGGTCACAATTTCAGAAAAAATCTGACTTTTGGCAGTTCACTCAAAAATGGTGCCAAAAGCTTGAAAATGCTCCCCTGAAAGGTTTGGCACTCGAAACGGAAGGCTTTTTATCACAGGACAAGAAATCAGCCCTCAAAAACTTAACCGGCAGAAAATATTTTTTTGAAAAAATCCCTAAGCCCCGGGGTCACAATTTCAGAAAAAATCTGACTTTTGGCAGTTCACTCAAAAATTGTGCCAAAAGCTTGAAAATGCTCCCCTGAAAGGTTTGGCACTCGAAACAGAAGGCTTTTTATCACAGCACAAGAAATCAGCCCTCAAAAACTTAACCGGCAGAAAATATTTTTTTGAAAAAATCCCTAAGCCCCGGGGTCACAATTTCAGCAAAAATCTGACTTTTGGCAGTTCACTCAAAAATGGTGCCAACCGCTTGCAAATGCTCCCCTGAAAGGTTTGGCACGCGAAACAGAAGGCTTTTTATCACAGGACAAGAAATCAGCCCTCAAAAACTTAACCGGCAGAATTTTTTTTTTGAAAAAATCCCTAAGCCCCGGGGTCACAATTTCAGCAAAAATCTGACTTTTGGCAATTCACTCAAAAATGGTGCCAACCGCTTGCAAATGCTCCCCTGAAAGGTTTGGCACGCGAAACAGAAGGCTTTTTATTACAGGACAAGAAATCAGCCCTCAAAAACTTAACCGGCAGAAAATATTTTTTTGAAAAAATCCCTAAGCCTGGGGTCACAATTTCAGCAAAAATCTGACTTTTGGCAGTTCACTCAAAAATGGTGCCAACCGCTTGCAAATGCTCCCCTGAAAGCTTTGGCGATGGAAACAGAAGGCTTTTTATCACAGGACAAGAAATCAGCCCTCAAAAACTTAACCGGCAGAAAATATTTTTTTGAAAAAATCCCTAAGCCCCGGGGTCACAATTTCAGCAAAAATCTGACTTTTGGCAGTTCACTCAAAAATGGTGCCAACCGCTTGAAAATGCTCACCTGAAAGATTTGGCACTCGAAACAGAAGGCTTTTTATCACAGGACAAGAAATCAGCCCTCAAAAACTTAACCGGCAGAAAATATTTTTTTGAAAAAATCCCTAAGCCCCGGGGTCACAATTTCAGCAAAAATCTGACTTTTGGCAATTCACTCAAAAATGGTGCCAACCGCTTGCAAATGCTCCCCTGAAAGGTTTGGCACGCGAAACAGAAGGCTTTTTATCACAGGACAAGAAATCAGCCCTCAAAAACTTAACCGGCAGAAAATATTTTTTGGAAAAAATCCCTAAGCCCCGGGGTCAGAATTTCAGAAAAAAATCTGACTTTTGGCAGTTCACTCAAAAATGGTGCCAACCGGTTGCAAATGCTCCCCTGAAAGGTTTGGCACGCGAAACAGAAGGCTTTTTATCACAGGACAAGAAATCAGCCCTCAAAAACTTAACCGCCAGAAAATATTTTTTTGAAAAAATCCCTAAGCCCCGGGGTCACAATTTCAGCAAAAATCTGACTTTTGGCAGTTCACTCAAAAATGGTGCCAACCGCTTGCAAATGCTCCCCTGAAAGCTTTGGCGATGGAAACAGAAGGCTTTTTATCACAGGACAAGAAATCAGCCCTCAAAAACTTAACCGGCAGAAAATATTTTTTTGAAAAAATCCCTAAGCCCCGGGGTCACAATTTCAGCAAAAATCTGACTTTTGGCAATTCACTCAAAAATGGTGCCAACCGCTTGCAAATGCTCCCCTGAAAGGTTTGGCACGCGAAACAGAAGGCTTTTTATCACAGGACAAGAAATCAGCCCTCAAAAACTTAACCGGCAGAAAATATTTTTTGGAAAAAATCCCTAAGCCCCGGGGTCAGAATTTCAGAAAAAAATCTGACTTTTGGCAGTTCACTCAAAAATGGTGCCAACCGGTTGCAAATGCTCCCCTGAAAGGTTTGGAACGCGAAGCAGAAGGCTTTTTATCACAGGACAAGAAATCAGCCCTCAAAAACTTAACCGGCAGAAAATATTTTTTTGAAAAAATCCCTAAGCCCCGGGGTCACAATTTCAGCAAAAATCTGACTTTTGGCAGTTCACTCAAAAATGGTGCCAACCGCTTGCAAATGCTCCCCTGAAAGCTTTGGCGATGGAAACAGAAGGCTTTTTATCACAGGACAAGAAATCAGCCCTCAAAAACTTAACCGGCAGAAAATATTTTTTTGAAAAAATCCCTAAGCCCCGGGGTCACAATTTCAGCAAAAATCTGACTTTTGGCAATTCACTCAAAAATGGTGCCAACCGCTTGCAAATGCTCCCCTGAAAGGTTTGGCACGCGAAACAGAAGGCTTTTTATCACAGGACAAGAAATCAGCCCTCAAAAACTTAACCGGCAGAAAATATTTTTTGGAAAAAATCCCTAAGCCCCGGGGTCACAATTTCAGAAAAAATCTGACTTTTGGCAGTTCACTCAAAAATGGTGCCAAAACCTTGCAAATGCTCACCTGAAAGCTTTGGCGATGGAAACAGAAGGCTTTTTATCACAGGACAAGAAATCAGCCCTCAAAAACTTAACCGGCAGAAAATATTTTTTTGAAAAAATCCCTAAGCCCCGGGGTCACAATTTCAGCAAAAATCTGACTTTTGGCAGTTCACTCAAAAATGGTGCCAACCGCTTGCAAATGCTCACCTGAAAGGTTTGGCACTCGAAACAGAAGGCTTTTTATCACAGGACAAGAAATCAGCCCTCAAAAACTTAACCGGCAGAAAATATTTTTTGGAAAAAATCCCTAAGCCCCGGGGTCAGAATTTCAGAAAAAAATCTGACTTTTGGCAGTTCACTCAAAAATGGTGCCAACCGGTTGCAAATGCTCCCCTGAAAGGTTTGGCACGCGAAACAGAAGGCTTTTTATCACAGGACAAGAAATCAGCCCTCAAAAACTTAACCGGCAGAAAATATTTTTTTGAAAAAATCCCTAAGCCCCGGGGTCACAATTTCAGCAAAAATCTGACTTTTGGCAGTTCACTCAAAAATGGTGCCAACCGCTTGCAAATGCTGACCTGAAAGCTTTGGCGATGGAAACAGAAGGCTTTTTATCACAGGACAAGAAATCAGCCCTCAAAAACTTAACCGGCAGAAAATATTTTTTTGAAAAAATCCCTTAGCCCCGGGGTCACAATTTCAGCAAAAATCTGACTTTTGGCAGTTCACTCAAAAATTGTGCCAGCCGCTTGAAAATGCTCACCTGAAAGGTTTGGCACTCGAAACAGAAGGCTTTTTATCACAGGACAAGAAATCAGCCCTCAAAAACTTAACCGGCAGAAAATATTTTTTTGAAAAAATCCCTAAGCCCCGGGGTCACAATTTCAGCAAAAATCTGACTTTTGGCAGTTCACTCAAAAATGGTGCCAACCGCTTGCAAATGCTCCCCTGAAAGCTTTGGCGATGGAAACAGAAGGCTTTTTATCACAGGACAAGAAATCAGCCCTCAAAAACTTAACCGGCAGAAAATATTTTTTTGAAAAAATCCCTAAGCCCCGGGGTCACAATTTCAGCAAAAATCTGACTTTTGGCAGTTCACTCAAAAATGGTGCCAACCGCTTGCAAATGCTCCCCTGAAAGCTTTGGCGATGGAAACAGAAGGCTTTTTATCACAGGACAAGAAATCAGCCCTCAAAAACTTAACCGGCAGAAAATATTTTTTTGAAAAAATCCCTAAGCCCTGGGGTCACAATTTCAACAAAAATCTGACTTTTGGCAGTTCACTCAAAAATGGTGCCAACCGCTTGCAAATGCTCCCCTGAAAGCTTTGGCGATGGAAACAGAAGGCTTTTTATCACAGGACAAGAAATCAGCCCTCAAAAACTTAACCGGCAGAAAATATTTTTTTGAAAAAATCCCTAAGCCCCGGGGTCACAATTTCAGCATAAATCTGACTTTTGGCAGTTCACTCAAAAATGGTGCCAACCGGTTGCAAATGCTCCCCTGAAAGGTTTGGCACTCGAAACAGAAGGCTTTTTATCACAGGACAAGAAATCAGCCCTCAAAAACTTAACCGGCAGAAAATATTTTTTGGAAAAAATCCCTAAGCCCCGGGGTCACAATTTCAGAAAAAAATCTGACTTTTGGCAGTTCACTCAAAAATGGTGCCAACCGCTTGCAAATGCTCACCTGAAAGGTTTGGCACTCGAAACAGAAGGCTTTTTATCACAGGACAAGAAATCAGCCCTCAAAAACTTAACCGGCAGAAAATATTTTTTTGAAAAAATCCCTAAGCCCCGGGGTCACAATTTCAGCAAAAATCTGACTTTTGGCAGTTCACTCAAAAATTGTGCCAACCGCTTGAAAATGCTCACCTGAAAGGTTTGGCACTCGAAACAGAAGGCTTTTTATCACAGGACAAGAAATCAGCCCTCAAAAACTTAACCGGCAGAAAATATTTTTTTGAAAAAATCCCTAAGCCCCGGGGTCACAATTTCAGCAAAAATCTGACTTTTGGCAGTTCACTCAAAAATGGTGCCAACCGCTTGCAAATGCTCCCCTGAAAGCTTTGGCGATGGAAACAGAAGGCTTTTTATCACAGGACAAGAAATCAGCCCTCAAAAACTTAAGCGGCAGAAAATATTTTTTTGAAAAAATCCCTTAGCCCCGGGGTCACAATTTCAGCAAAAATCTGACTTTTGGCAGTTCACTCAAAAATTGTGCCAACCGCTTGAAAATGCTCACCTGAAAGGTTTGGCACTCGAAACAGAAGGCTTTTTATCACAGGACAAGAAATCAGCCCTCAAAAACTTAACCGGCAGAAAATATTTTTTTGAAAAAATCCCTAAGCCCCGGGGTCACAATTTCAGCAAAAATCTGACTTTTGGCAGTTCACTCAAAAATGGTGCCAACCGCTTGCAAATGCTCCCCTGAAAGCTTTGGCGATGGAAACAGAAGGCTTTTTATCACAGGACAAGAAATCAGCCCTCAAAAACTTAAGCGGCAGAAAATATTTTTTTGAAAAAATCCCTAAGCCCCGGGGTCACAATTTCAGCAAAAATCTGACTTTTGGCAATTCACTCAAAAATGGTGCCAACCGCTTGAAAATGCTCCCCTGAAAGGTTTGGCACTCGAAACAGAAGGCTTTTTATCACAGGACAAGTAATCAGCCCTCAAAAACTTAACCGGCAGAAAATATTTTTTTGAAAAAATCCCTAAGCCCCGGGGTCACAATTTCAGCAAAAATCTGACTTTTGGCAGTTCACTCAAAAATGGTGCCAAAAGCATGAAAATGCTCCCCTGAAAGCTTTGGCACTCGAAACAGAAGGCTTTTTATCACAGGACAAGAAATCAGCCCTCAAAAACTTAACCGGCAGAAAATATTTTTTTGAAAAAATCCCTTAGCCCCGGGGTCACAATTTCAGCAAAAATCTGACTTTTGGCAGTTCACTCAAAAATGGTGCCAACCGCTTGCAAATGCTCACCTGAAAGGTTTGGCACTCGAAACAGAAGGCTTTTTATCACAGGACAAGAAATCAGCCCTCAAAAACTTAACCGGCAGAAAATATTTTTTTGAAAAAATCCCTAAGCCCCGGGGTCACAATTTCAGCAAAAATCTGACTTTTGGCAGTTCACTCAAAAATTGTGCCAACCGCTTGAAAATGCTCACCTGAAAGGTTTGGCACTCGAAACAGAAGGCTTTTTATCACAGGACAAGAAATCAGCCCTCAAAAACTTAACCGGCAGAAAATATTTTTTTGAAAAAATCCCTAAGCCCCGGGGTCACAATTTCAGCAAAAATCTGACTTTTGGCAGTTCACTCAAAAATGGTGCCAACCGCTTGCAAATGCTCCCCTGAAAGCTTTGGCGATGGAAACAGAAGGCTTTTTATCACAGGACAAGAAATCAGCCCTCAAAAACTTAAGCGGCAGAAAATATTTTTTTGAAAAAATCCCTTAGCCCCGGGGTCACAATTTCAGCAAAAATCTGACTTTTGGCAGTTCACTCAAAAATTGTGCCAACCGCTTGAAAATGCTCACCTGAAAGGTTTGGCACTCGAAACAGAAGGCTTTTTATCACAGGACAAGAAATCAGCCCTCAAAAACTTAACCGGCAGAAAATGTTTTTTTGAAAAAATCCCTAAGCCCCGGGGTCACAATTTCAGCAAAAATCTGACTTTTGGCAGTTCACTCAAAAATGGTGCCAACCGCTTGCAAATGCTCCCCTGAAAGCTTTGGCGATGGAAACAGAAGGCTTTTTATCACAGGACAAGAAATCAGCCCTCAAAAACTTAAGCGGCAGAAAATATTTTTTTGAAAAAATCCCTAAGCCCCGGGGTCACAATTTCAGCAAAAATCTGACTTTTGGCAATTCACTCAAAAATGGTGCCAACCGCTTGAAAATGCTCCCCTGAAAGGTTTGGCACTCGAAACAGAAGGCTTTTTATCACAGGACAAGTAATCAGCCCTCAAAAACTTAACCGGCAGAAAATATTTTTTTGAAAAAATCCCTAAGCCCCGGGGTCACAATTTCAGCAAAAATCTGACTTTTGGCAGTTCACTCAAAAATGGTGCCAAAAGCATGAAAATGCTCCCCTGGAAGCTTTGGCACTCGAAACAGAAGGCTTTTTATCACAGGACAAGAAATCAGCCCTCAAAAACTTAACCGGCAGAAAATATTTTTTTGAAAAAATCCCTTAGCCCCGGGGTCACAATTTCAGCAAAAATCTGACTTTTGGCAGTTCACTCAAAAATTGTGCCAACCGCTTGAAAATGCTCACCTGAAAGGTTTGGCACTCGAAACAGAAGGCTTTTTATCACAGGACAAGAAATCAGCCCTCAAAAACTTAACCGGCAGAAAATATTTTTTTGAAAAAATCCCTAAGCCCCGGGGTCACAATTTCAGCAAAAATCTGACTTTTGGCAGTTCACTCAAAAATGGTGCCAACCGCTTGAAAATGCTCCCCTGAAAGCTTTGGCGATGGAAACAGAAGGCTTTTTATCACAGGACAAGAAATCAGTCGTCAAAAACTTAACCGGCAGAAAATATTTTTTTGAAAAAATCCCTAAGCCCCGGGGTCACAATTTCAGCAAAAATCTGACTTTTGGCAATTCACTCAAAAATGGTGCCAACCGCTTGAAAATGCTCCCCTGAAAGGTTTGGCACTCGAAACAGAAGGCTTTTTATCACAGGACAAGTAATCAGCCCTCAAAAACTTAACCGGCAGAAAATATTTTTTTGAAAAAATCCCTAAGCCCCGGGGTCACAATTTCAGCAAAAATCTGACTTTTGGCAGTTCAATCAAAAATGGTGCCAACCGCTTGCAAATGCTCACCTGAAAGCTTTGGCGATGGAAACAGAAGGCTTTTTATCACAGGACAAGAAATGAGCCCTCAAAAACTTAACCGGCAGAAAATATTTTTTTGAAAAAATCCCTAAGCCCCGGGGTCACAATTTCAGCAAAAATCTGACTTTTGGCAGTTCACTCAAAAATGGTGCCAACCGCTTGCAAATGCTCCCCTGAAAGGTTTGGCACGCGAAACAGAAGGCTTTTTATCACAGGACAAGAAATCAGCCCTCAAAAACTTAACCGGCAGAAAATATTTTTTTGAAAAAATCCCTAAGCCCCGGGGTCACAATTTCAGCAAAAATCTGACTTTTGGCAGTTCACTCAAAAATGGTGCCAACCGCTTGCAAATGCTCACCTGAAAGCTTTGGCACTCGAAACAGAAGGCTTTTTATCACAGGACAAGAAATCAGCCCTCAAAAACTTAACCGGCAGAAAATATTTTTTGGAAAAAATCCCTAAGCCCCGGGGTCAGAATTTCAGAAAAAAATCTGACTTTTGGCAGTTCACTCAAAAATGGTGCCAACCGGTTGCAAATGCTCCCCTGAAAGGTTTGGCACGCGAAACAGAAGGCTTTTTATCACAGGACAAGAAATCAGCCCTCAAAAACTTAACCGGCAGAAAATATTTTTTTGAAAAAATCCCTAAGCCCCGGGGTCACAATTTCAGCAAAAATCTGACTTTTGGCAGTTCACTCAAAAATGGTGCCAACCGCTTGAAAATGCTCCCCTGAAAGGTTTGGCACTCGAAACAGAAGGCTTTTTATCACAGGACAAGAAATCAGCCCTCAAAAACTTAACCGGCAGAAAATATTTTTTTGAAAAAATCCCTAAGCCCCGGGGTCACAATTTCAGCAAAAATCTGACTTTTGGCAGTTTACTCAAAAATGGTGCCAACCGCTTGCAAATGCTCCCCTGAAAGTTTTGGCACTCGAAACAGAAGGCTTTTTATCACAGGACAAGAAATCAGCCCTCAAAAACTTAACCGGCAGAAAATATTTTTTTGAAAAAATCCCTAAGCCCCGGGGTCACAATTTCAGCAAAAATCTGACTTTTGGCAGTTCACTCAAAAATGGTGCCAACCGCTTGCAAATGCTCACCTGAAAGCTTTGGCACTCGAAACAGAAGGCTTTTTATCACAGGACAAGAAATCAGCCCTCAAAAACTTAACCGGCAGAAAATATTTTTTTGAAAAAATCCCTAAGCCCCGGGGTCACAATTTCAGCTAAAATCTGACTTTTGGCAGTTCACTCAAAAATGGTGCAACCGCTTGCAAATGCTCACCTGAAAGCTTTGACGATGGAAACAGAAGGCTTTTTATCACAGGACAAGAAATGAGCCCTCAAAAACTTAACCGGCAGAAAATATTTTTTTGAAAAAATCCCTAAGCCCCGGGGTCATAATTTCAGCAAAAATTTGACTTTTGGCAGTTCACTCAAAAATGGTGCCAAAAGCTTGAAAATGCTCACCTGAAAGCTTTGGCGAAGGAAACAGAAGGCTTTTTATCACAGGACAAGAAATCAGCCCTCAAAAACTTAACCGGCAGAAAATAGTTTTTTGAAAAAATCCCTAAGCCCCGGAGTCACAATTTCAGAAAAAATCTGACTTTTGGCAGTTCACTCAAAAATGGTGCCAACCGCTTGCAAATGCTCCCCTGAAAGGTTTGGCACTCAAAACAGAAGGATTTTTATCACAGGACAAGAAATCAGCCCTCAAAAACTTAACCGGCAGAAAATATTTTTTTGAAAAAATCCCTAAGCCCCGGGGTCACAATTTCAGAAAAAATCTGACTTTTGGCAGTTCACTCAAAAATGGTGCCAAAAGCTTGAAAATGCTCCCCTGAAAGGTTTGGCACTCGAAACAGAAGGCTTTTTATCACAGGACAAGAAATCAGCCCTCAAAAACTTAACCGGCAGAAAATATTTTTTTGAAAAAATCCCTAAGCCCCGGGGTCACAATTTCAGAAAAAAATCTGACTTTTGGCAGTTCACTCAAAAATGGTGCCAAAAGCTTGAAAATGCTCCCCTGAAAGGTTTGGCACTCGAAACAGAAGGCTTTTTATCACAGGACAAGAAATCAGCCCTCAAAAACTTGACCGGCAGAAAATATTTTTTTGAAAAAATCCCTAAGCCCCGGGGTCACAATTTCAGAAAAAATCTGACTTTTGGCAGTTCACTCAAAAATGGTGCCAACCGCTTGCAAATGCTCACCTGAAAGCTTTGGCGATGGAAACAGAAGGCTTTTTATCACAGAACAAGAAATCAGCCCTCAAAAACCTAACCGGCAGAAAATATTTTTTTGAAAAAATTCCTAAGCCCCGGGGTCACAATTTCAGAAAAAAATCTGACTTTTGGCAGTTCACTCAAAAATGGTGCCAACCGCTTGCAAATGCTCACCTGAAAGGTTTGGCACTCGAAACAGAAGGCTTTTTATCACAGGACAAGAAATCAGCCCTCAAAAACTTAACCGGCAGAAAATATTTTTTTGAAAAAATCCCTAAGCCCCGGGGTCACAATTTCAGCAAAAATCTGACTTTTGGCAGTTCACTCAAAAATGGTGCCAACCGCTTGCAAATGCTCACCTGAAAGCTTTGGCACTCGAAACAGAAGGCTTTTTATCACAGGACAAGAAATCAGCCCTCAAAAACTTAACCGGCAGAAAATATTTTTTTGAAAAAATCCCTAAGCCCCGGGGTCACAATTTCAGCAAAAATCTGACTTTTGGCAGTTCACTCAAAAATGGTGCCAACCGCTTGCAAATGCTCACCTGAAAGGTTTGGCACTCGAAACAGAAGGCTTTTTATCACAGGACAAGAAATCAGCCCTCAAAAACTTAACCGGCAGAAAATATTTTTTTGAAAAAATCCCTAAGCCCCGGGGTCACAATTTCAGCAAAAATCTGACTTTTGGCAGTTCACTCAAAAATGGTGCCAACCGCTTGCAAATGCTCACCTGAAAGCTTTGGCACTCGAAACAGAAGGCTTTTTATCACAGGACAAGAAATCAGCCCTCAAAAACTTAACCGGCAGAAAATATTTTTTTGAAAAAATCCCTAAGCCCCGGGGTCACAATTTCAGCAAAAATCTGACTTTTGGCAGTTCACTCAAAAATGGTGCCAACCGCTTGCAAATGCTCACCTGAAAGCTTTGGCGATGGAAACAGAAGGCTTTTTATCACAGGACAAGAAATCAGCCCTCAAAAACTTAACCGGCAGAAAATATTTTTTTGAAAAAATCCCTAAGCCCCGGGGTCATAATTTCAGCAAAAATCTGACTTTTGGCAGTTCACTCAAAAATGGTGCCAAAAGCTTGAAAATGCTCACCTGAAAGCTTTGGCGATGGAAACAGAAGGCTTTTTATCACAGGACAAGAAATCAGCCCTCAAAAACTTAACCGGCAGAAAATAGTTTTTTGAAAAAATCCCTAAGCCCCGGGGTCACAATTTCAGAAAAAATCTGACTTTTGGCAGTTCACTCAAAAATGGTGCCAAAAGCTTGAAAATGCTCCCCTGAAAGGTTTGGCACTCGAAACAGAAGGCTTTTTATCACAGGACAAGAAATCAGCCCTCAAAAACTTAACCGGCAGAAAATATTTTTTTGAAAAAATCCCTAAGCCCCGGGGTCACAATTTCAGAAAAAATCTGACTTTTGGCAGTTCACTCAAAAATGGTGCCAACCGCTTGCAAATGCTCCCCTGAAAGGTTTGGCACTCGAAACAGAAGGCTTTTTATCACAGGACAAGAAATCAGCCCTCAAAAACTTAACCGGCAGAAAATATTTTTTTGAAAAAATCCCTAAGCCCCGGGGTCATAATTTCAGCAAAAATCTGACTTTTGGCAGTTCACTCAAAAATGGTGCCAAAAGCTTGAAAATGCTCACCTGAAAGCTTTGGCGATGGAAACAGAAGGCTTTTTATCACAGGACAAGAAATCAGCCCTCAAAAACTTAACCGGCAGAAAATATTTTTTTGAAAAAATCCCTAAGCCCCGGGGTCACAATTTCAGAAAAAATCTGACTTTTGGCAGTTCACTCAAAAATGGTGCCAACCGCTTGCAAATGCTCACCTGAAAGCTTTGGCGATGGAAACAGAAGGCTTTTTATCACAGAACAAGAAATCAGCCCTCAAAAACTTAACCGGCAGAAAATATTTTTTTGAAAAAATCCCTAAGCCCCGGGGTCACAATTTCAGCAAAAATCTGACTTTTGGCAGTTCACTCAAAAATGGTGCCAATCGGTTGCAAATGCTCCCCTGAAAGCTTTGGCGATGGAAACAGAAGGCTTTTTATCACAGGACAAGAAATCAGCCCTCAAAAACTTAACCGGCAGAAAATATTTTTTTGAAAAAATCCCTAAGCCCCGGGGTCACAATTTCAGAAAAAATCTGACTTTTGGCAGTTCACTCAAAAATGGTGCCAACCGCTTGCAAATGCTCACCTGAAAGCTTTGGCGATGGAAACAGAAGGCTTTTTATCACAGAACAAGAAATCAGCCCTCAAAAACTTAACCGGCAGAAAATATTTTTTTGAAAAAATCCCTAAGCCCCGGGGTCACAATTTCAGCAAAAATCTGACTTTTGGCAGTTCACTCAAAAATGGTGCCAATCGGTTGCAAATGCTCCCCTGAAAGCTTTGGCGATGGAAACAGAAGGCTTTTTATCACAGGACAAGAAATCAGCCCTCAAAAACTTAACCGGCAGAAAATATTTTTTTGAAAAAATCCCTAAGCCCCGGGGTCACAATTTCAGAAAAAATCTGACTTTTGGCAGTTCACTCAAAAATGGTGCCAAAAGCTTGAAAATGCTCCCCTGAAAGGTTTGGCACTCGAAACAGAAGGCTTTTTATCACAGGACAAGAAATCAGCCCTCAAAAACTTAACCGGCAGAAAATATTTTTTTGAAAAAATCCCCTGAAAGCTTTGGCGATGGAAACAGAAGGCTTTTTATCACAGGACAAGAAATCAGCCCTCAAAAACTTAACCGGCAGAAAATATTTTTTTGAAAAAATCCCTAAGCCCCGGGGTCACAATTTCAGAAAAAATCTGACTTTTGGCAGTTCACTCAAAAATGGTGCCAACCGCTTGCAAATGCTCACCTGAAAGCTTTGGCGATGGAAACAGAATGCTTTTTATCACAGGACAAGAAATCAGCCCTCAAAAACTTAACCGGCAGAAAATATTTTTTTGAAAAAATCCCTAAGCCCCGGGGTCACAATTTCAGCAAAAATCTGACTTTTGGCAGTTCACTCAAAAATGGTGCCAACCGCTTGCAAATGCTCCCTTAAAAGCTTTGGCGATGGAAACAGAAGTCTTTTTATCACAGGACAAGAAATCAGCCCTCAAAAACTTAACCGGCAGAAAATATTTTTTTGAAAAAATCCCTACGCCCCGGGGTCACAATTTCAGCAAAAATCTGACTTTTGGCAGTTCACTCAAAAATGGTGCCAACCGCTTGCAAATGCTCCCCTGAAAGCTTTGGCGATCGAAACAGAAGGCTTTTTATCACAGGACAAGAAATCAGCCCTCAAAAACTTAACCGGCAGAAAATATTTTTTTGAAAAAATCCCTAAGCCCCGGGGTCACAATTTAAGCAAAAATCTGACTTTTGGCAGTTCACTCAAAAATGGTGCCAACCGCTTGCAAATGCTCCCCTGAAAGCTTTGGCACTCAAAACAGAAGGATTTTTATCACAGGACAAGAAATCAGCCCTCAAAAACTTAACCGGCAGAAAATATTTTTTTGAAAAAATCCCTAAGCCCCGGGGTCACAATTTCAGAAAAAATCTGACTTTTGGCAGTTCACTCAAAAATGGTGCCAATCGGTTGCAAATGCTCCCCTGAAAGCTTTGGCGATGGAAACAGAAGGCTTTTTATCACAGGACAAGAAATCAGCCCTCAAAAACTTAACCGGCAGAAAATATTTTTTTGAAAAAATCCCTAAGCCCCGGGGTCACAATTTCAGAAAAAATCTGACTTTTGGCAGTTCACTCAAAAATGGTGCCAATCGGTTGCAAATGCTCCCCTGAAAGCTTTGGCGATGGAAACAGAAGGCTTTTTATCACAGGACAAGAAATCAGCCCTCAAAAACTTAACCGGCAGAAAATATTTTTTTGAAAAAATCCCTAAGCCCCGGGGTCACAATTTCAGCAAAAATCTGACTTTTGGCAGTTCACTCAAAAATGGTGCCAAAAGCTTGAAAATGCTCCCCTGAAAGGTTTGGCACTCGAAACAGAAGGCTTTTTATCACAGGACAAGAAATCAGCCCTCAAAAACTTGACCGGCAGAAAATATTTTTTTGAAAAAATCCCTAAGCCCCGGGGTCACAATTTCAGAAAAAATCTGACTTTTGGCAGTTCACTCAAAAATGGTGCCAACCGCTTGCAAATGCTCACCTGAAAGCTTTGCGATGGAAACAGAAGGCTTTTTATCACAGGACAAGAAATCAGCCCTCAAAAACTTAACCGGCAGAAAATATTTTTTTGAAAAAATCCCTAAGCCCCGGGGTCACAATTTCAGCAAAAATCTGACTTTTGGCAGTTCACTCAAAAATGGTGCCAAAAGCTTGAAAATGCTCCCCTGAAAGGTTTGGCACGCGAAACAGAAGGCTTTTTATCACAGGACAAGAAATCAGCCCTCAAAAACTTAACCGGCAGAAAATATTTTTTTGAAAAAATCCCTAAGCCCCGGGGTCACAATTTCAGCAAAAATCTGACTTTTGGCAGTTCACTCAAAAATGGTGCCAACCGCTTGCAAATGCTCCCCTGAAAGGTTTGGCACGCGAAACAGAAGGCTTTTTATCACAGGACAAGAAATCAGCCCTCAAAAACTTAACCGGCAGAAAATATTTTTTTGAAAAAATCCCTAAGCCCCGGGGTCACAATTTCCGAAAAAATCTGACTTTTGGCAGTTCACTCAAAAATGGTTCCAAAAGCTTGAAAATGCTCCCCTGAAAGGTTTGGCACGCGAAACAGAAGGCTTTTTATCACAGGACAAGAAATCAGCCCTCAAAAACTTAACCGGCAGAAAATATTTTTTTGAAAAAATCCCTAAGCCCCGGGGTCACAATTTCAGCAAAAATCTGACTTTTGGCAGTTCACTCAAAAATGGTGCCAACCGCTTGCAAATGCTCCCCTGAAAGGTTTGGCACGCGAAGCAGAAGGCTTTTTATCACAGGACAAGAAATCAGCCCTCAAAAACTTAACCGGCAGAAAATATTTTTTTGAAAAAATCCCTAAGCCCCGGGGTCACAATTTCAGCAAAAATCTGACTTTTGGCAGTTCACTCAAAAATGGTGCCAACCGGTTGCAAATGCTCCCCTGAAAGCTTTGGCGATGGAAACAGAAGGCTTTTTATCACAGGACAAGAAATTAGCCCTCAAAAACTTAACCGGCAGAAAATATTTTTTTGAAAAAATCCCTAAGCCCCGGGGTCACAATTTCAGCAAAAATCTGACTTTTGGCAGTTCACTCAAAAATGGTGCCAACCGCTTGCAAATGCTCCCCTGAAAGCTTTGGCGATGGAAACAGAAGGCTTTTTATCACAGGACAAGAAATCAGCCCTCAAAAACTTAACCAGCAGAAAATATTTTTTTGAAAAAATCCCTAAGCCCCGGGGTCACAATTTCAGAAAAAATCTGACTTTTGGCAGTTCACTCAAAAATGGTGCCAAAAGCTTGAAAATGCTCCCCTGAAAGGTTTGGCACTCGAAACAGAAGGCTTTTTATCACAGGACAAGAAATCAGCCCTCAAAAACTTAACCGGCAGAAAATATTTTTTTGAAAAAATCCCTAAGCCCCGGGGTCACAATTTCAGAAAAAATCTGACTTTTGGCAGTTCACTCAAAAATGGTGCCAACCGCTTGCAAATGCTCACCTGAAAGCTTTGGCGATGGAAACAGAAGGCTTTTTATCACAGGACAAGAAATCAGCCCTCAAAAACTTAACCGGCAGAAAATATTTTTTTGAAAAAATCCCTACGCCCCGGGGTCACAATTTCAGCAAAAATCTGACTTTTGGCAGTTCACTCAAAAATGGTGCCAACCGCTTGCAAATGCTCCCCTGAAAGCTTTGGCGAACGAAACAGAAGGCTTTTTATCACAGGACAAGAAATCAGCCCTCAAAAACTTAACCGGCAGAAAATATTTTTTTGAAAAAATCCCTAAGCCCCGGGGTCACAATTTCAGCAAAAATCTGACTTTTGGCAGTTCACTCAAAAATGGTGCCAACCGCTTGCAAATGCTCCCCTGAAAGCTTTGGCACTCAAAACAGAAGGATTTTTATCACAGGACGAGAAATCAGCCCTCAAAAACTTAACCGGCAGAAAATATTTTTTTGAAAAAATCCCTAAGCCCCGGGGTCACAATTTCAGCAAAAATCTGACTTTTGGCAGTTCACTCAAAAATGGTGCCAATCGGTTGCAAATGCTCCCCTGAAAGCTTTGGCGATGGAAACAGAAGGCTTTTTATCACAGGACAAGAAATCAGCCCTCAAAAACTTAACCGGCAGAAAATTTTTTTTTGAAAAAATCCCTAAGCCCCGGGGTCACAATTTCAGAAAAAATCTGACTTTTGGCAGTTCACTCAAAAATGGTGCCAAAAGCTTGAAAATGCTCCCCTGAAAGGTTTGGCACGCGAAACAGAAGGCTTTTTATCACAGGACAAGAAATCAGCCCTCAAAAACTTAACCGGCAGAAAATATTTTTTTGAAAAAATCCCTAAGCCCCGGGGTCACAATTTCAGAAAAAATCTGACTTTTGGCAGTTCACTCAAAAATGGTGCCAAAAGCTTGAAAATGCTCCCCTGAAAGGTTTGGCACTCGAAACAGAAGGCTTTTTATCACAGGACAAGAAATCAGCCCTCAAAAACTTAACCGGCAGAAAATATTTTTTTGAAAAAATCCCTAAGCCCCGGGGTCACAATTTCAGAAAAAATCTGACTTTTGGCAGTTCACTCAAAAATGGTGCCAACCGCTTGCAAATGCTCACCTGAAAGCTTTGCGATGGAAACAGAAGGCTTTTTATCACAGGACAAGAAATCAGCCCTCAAAAACTTAACCGGCAGAAAATATTTTTTTGAAAAAATCCCTAAGCCCCGGGGTCACAATTTCAGCAAAAATCTGACTTTTGGCAGTTCACTCAAAAATGGTGCCAACCCCTTGCAAATGCTCCCCTGAAAGGTTTGGCACGCGAAGCAGAAGGCTTTTTATCACAGGACAAGAAATCAGCCCTCAAAAACTTAACCGGCAGAAAATATTTTTTTGAAAAAATCCCTAAGCCCCGGGGTCACAATTTCAGCAAAAATCTGACTTTTGGCAGTTCACTCAAAAATGGTGCCAACCGCTTGCAAATGCTCCCCTGAAAGCTTTGGCGATGGAAACAGAAGGCTTTTTATCACAGGACAAGAAATCAGCCCTCAAAAACTTAACCAGCAGAAAATATTTTTTTGAAAAAATCCCTAAGCCCCGGGGTCACAATTTCAGAAAAAATCTGACTTTTGGCAGTTCACTCAAAAATGGTGCCAAAAGCTTGAAAATGCTCCCCTGAAAGGTTTGGCACTCGAAACAGAAGGCTTTTTATCACAGGACAAGAAATCAGCCCTCAAAAACTTAACCGGCAGAAAATATTTTTTTGAAAAAATCCCTAAGCCCCGGGGTCACAATTTCAGAAAAAATCTGACTTTTGGCAGTTCACTCAAAAATGGTGTCAACCGCTTGCAAATGCTCCCCTGAAAGCTTTGGCGATGGAAACAGAAGGCTTTTTATCACAGGACAAGAAATCAGCCCTCAAAAACTTAACCGGCAGAAAATTTTTTTTTGAAAAAATCCCTAAGCCCCGGGGTCACAATTTCAGAAAAAATCTGACTTTTGGCAGTTCACTCAAAAATGGTGCCAATCGGTTGCAAATGCTCCCCTGAAAGCTTTGGCGATGGAAACAGAAGGCTTTTTATCACAGGACAAGAAATCAGCCCTCAAAAACTTAACCGGCAGAAAATATTTTTTTGAAAAAATCCCTAAGCCCCGGGGTCACAATTTCAGAAAAAATCTGACTTTTGGCAGTTCACTCAAAAATGGTGCCAAAAGCTTGAAAATGCTCCCCTGAAAGGTTTGGCACTCGAAACAGAAGGCTTTTTATCACAGGACAAGAAATCAGCCCTCAAAAACTTAACCGGCAGAAAATATTTTTTTGAAAAAATCCCTAAGCCCCGGGGTCACAATTTCAGAAAAAATCTGACTTTTGGCAGTTCACTCAAAAATGGTGCCAACCGCTTGCAAATGCTCACCTGAAAGCTTTGCGATGGAAACAGAAGGCTTTTTATCACAGGACAAGAAATCAGCCCTCAAAAACTTAACCGGCAGAAAATATTTTTTTGAAAAAATCCCTAAGCCCCGGGGTCACAATTTCAGCAAAAATCTGACTTTTGGCAGTTCACTCAAAAATGGTGCCAACCGCTTGCAAATGCTCCCCTGAAAGGTTTGGCACGCGAAGCAGAAGGCTTTTTATCACAGGACAAGAAATCAGCCCTCAAAAACTTAACCGGCAGAAAATATTTTTTTGAAAAAATCCCTAAGCCCCGGGGTCACAATTTCAGCAAAAATCTGACTTTTGGCAGTTCACTCAAAAATGGTGCCAACCGCTTGCAAATGCTCCCCTGAAAGCTTTGGCGATGGAAACAGAAGGCTTTTTATCACAGGACAAGAAATCAGCCCTCAAAAACTTAACCAGCAGAAAATATTTTTTTGAAAAAATCCCTAAGCCCCGGGGTCACAATTTCAGAAAAAATCTGACTTTTGGCAGTTCACTCAAAAATGGTGCCAAAAGCTTGAAAATGCTCCCCTGAAAGGTTTGGCACTCGAAACAGAAGGCTTTTTATCACAGGACAAGAAATCAGCCCTCAAAAACTTAACCGGCAGAAAATATTTTTTTGAAAAAATCCCTAAGCCCCGGGGTCACAATTTCAGAAAAAATCTGACTTTTGGCAGTTCACTCAAAAATGGTGCCAACCGCTTGCAAATGCTCCCCTGAAAGGTTTGGCACGCGAAACAGAAGGCTTTTTATCACAGGACAAGAAATCAGCCCTCAAAAACTTAACCGGCAGAAAATATTTTTTTGAAAAAATCCCTAAGCCCCGGGGTCACAATTTCAGCAAAAATCTGACTTTTGGCAGTTCACTCAAAAATGGTGCCAACCGCTTGCAAATGCTCACCTGAAAGCTTTGGCGATGGAAACAGAAGGCTTTTTATCACAGGACAAGAAATCAGCCCTCAAAAACTTAACCGGCAGAAAATATTTTTTTGAAAAAATCCCTACGCCCCGGGGTCACAATTTCAGCAAAAATCTGACTTTTGGCAGTTCACTCAAAAATGGTGCCAACCGCTTGCAAATGCTCCCCTGAAAGCTTTGGCGAACGAAACAGAAGGCTTTTTATCACAGGACAAGAAATCAGCCCTCAAAAACTTAACCGGCAGAAAATATTTTTTTGAAAAAATCCCTAAGCCCCGGGGTCACAATTTCAGCAAAAATCTGACTTTTGGCAGTTCACTCAAAAATGGTGCCAACCGCTTGCAAATGCTCCCCTGAAAGCTTTGGCACTCAAAACAGAAGGATTTTTATCACAGGACGAGAAATCAGCCCTCAAAAACTTAACCGGCAGAAAATATTTTTTTGAAAAAATCCCTAAGCCCCGGGGTCACAATTTCAGAAAAAATCTGACTTTTGGCAGTTCACTCAAAAATGGTGCCAATCGGTTGCAAATGCTCCCCTGAAAGCTTTGGCGATGGAAACAGAAGGCTTTTTATCACAGGACAAGAAATCAGCCCTCAAAAACTTAACCGGCAGAAAATATTTTTTTGAAAAAATCCCTAAGCCCCGGGGTCACAATTTCAGAAAAAATCTGACTTTTGGCAGTTCACTCAAAAATGGTGCCAATCGGTTGCAAATGCTCCCCTGAAAGCTTTGGCGATGGAAACAGAAGGCTTTTTATCACAGGACAAGAAATCAGCCCTCAAAAACTTAACCGGCAGAAAATATTTTTTTGAAAAAATCCCTAAGCCCCGGGGTCACAATTTCAGAAAAAATCTGACTTTTGGCAGTTCACTCAAAAATGGTGCCAAAAGCTTGAAAATGCTCCCCTGAAAGGTTTGGCACTCGAAACAGAAGGCTTTTTATCACAGGACAAGAAATCAGCCCTCAAAAACTTGACGGGCAGAAAATATTTTTTTGAAAAAATCCCTAAGCCCCGGGGTCACAATTTCAGAAAAAATCTGACTTTTGGCAGTTCACTCAAAAATGGTGCCAACCGCTTGCAAATGCTCACCTGAAAGCTTTGCGATGGAAACAGAAGGCTTTTTATCACAGGACAAGAAATCAGCCCTCAAAAACTTAACCGGCAGAAAATATTTTTTTGAAAAAATCCCTAAGCCCCGGGGTCACAATTTCAGCAAAAAACTGACTTTTGGCAGTTCACTCAAAAATGGTGCCAAAAGCTTGAAAATGCTCCCCTGAAAGGTTTGGCACGCGAAACAGAAGGCTTTTTATCACAGGACAAGAAATCAGCCCTCAAAAACTTAACCGGCAGAAAATATTTTTTTGAAAAAATCCCTAAGCCCCGGGGTCACAATTTCAGCAAAAATCTGACTTTTGGCAGTTCACTCAAAAATGGTGCCAACCGCTTGCAAATGCTCCCCTGAAAGGTTTGGCACGCGAAACAGAAGGCTTTTTATCACAGGACAAGAAATCAGCCCTCAAAAACTTAACCGGCAGAAAATATTTTTTTGAAAAAATCCCTAAGCCCCGGGGTCACAATTTCCGAAAAAATCTGACTTTTGGCAGTTCACTCAAAAATGGTGCCAAAAGCTTGAAAATGCTCCCCTGAAAGGTTTGGCACGCGAAACAGAAGGCTTTTTATCACAGGACAAGAAATCAGCCCTCAAAAACTTAACCGGCAGAAAATATTTTTTTGAAAAAATCCCTAAGCCCCGGGGTCACAATTTCAGCAAAAATCTGACTTTTGGCAGTTGACTCAAAAATGGTGCCAACCGCTTGCAAATGCTCCCCTGAAAGGTTTGGCACGCGAAGCAGAAGGCTTTTTATCACAGGACAAGAAATCAGCCCTCAAAAACTTAACCGGCAGAAAATATTTTTTTGAAAAAATCCCTAAGCCCCGGGGTCACAATTTCAGAAAAAAACTGACTTTTGGCAGTTCACTCAAAAATTGTGCCAACCGCTTGAAAATGCTCCCCTGAAAGGTTTGGCACTCGAAACAGAAGGCTTTTTATCACAGGACAAGAAATCAGCCCTCAAAAACTTAACCGGCAGAAAATATTTTTTTGAAAAAATCCCTAAGCCCCGGGGTCACAATTTCAGCAAAAATCTGACTTTTGGCAGTTCACTCAAAAATGGTGCCAACCGCTTGCAAATGCTCCCCTGAAAGCTTTGGCGATGGAAACAGAAGGCTTTTTATCACAGGACAAGAAATCAGCCCTCAAAAACTTAACCGGCAGAAAATATTTTTTTGAAAAAATCCCTAAGCCCCGGGGTCACAATTTCAGCAAAAATCTGACTTTTGGCAGTTCACTCAAAAATGGTGCCAACCGGTTGCAAATGCTCAGCTGAAAGCTTTGGCGATGGAAACAAAAGTCTTTTTATCACAGGACAAGAAATCAGCCCTCAAAAACTTAACCGGCAGAAAATATTTTTTTGAAAAAATCCCTAAGCCCCGGGGTCACAATTTCAGCAAAAATCTGACTTTTGGCAGTTCACTCAAAAATGGTGCCAACCGCTTGCAAATGCTCACCTGAAAGCTTTGGCGATGGAAACAGAAGGCTTTTTATCACAGGACAAGAAATCAGCCCTCAAAAACTTAACCGGCAGAAAATATTTTTTTGAAAAAATCCCTAAGCCCCGGGGTCACAATTTCAGCAAAAATCTGACTTTTGGCAGTTCACTCAAAAATGGTGCCAACCGCTTGCAAATGCTCCCCTGAAAGCTTTGGCGATGGAAACAGAAGGCTTTTTATCACAGGACAAGAAATCAGCCCTCAAAAACTTAACCGGCAGAAAATATTTTTTTGAAAAAATCCCTAAGCCCCGGGGTCACAATTTCAGTAAAAATCTGACTTTTGGCAGTTCACTCAAAAATGGTGCCAACCGCTTGCAAATGCTCCCCTGAAAGCTTTGGCACGCGAAACAGAAGGATTTTTTCACAGGACAAGAAATCAGCCCTCAAAAACTTAACCGGCAGAAAATATTTTTTTAAAAAAATCCCTAAGCCCCGGGGTCACAATTTCAGCAAAAATCTGACTTTTGGCAGTTTACTCAAAAATGGTGCAAACCGCTTGCAAATGCTCCCCTGAAAGCTTTGGCACGCAAAACAGAAGGATTTTTATCACAGGACAAGAAATCAGCCCTCAAAAACTTAACCGGCAGAAAATATTTTTTTGAAAAAATCCCTAAGCCCCGGGGTCACAATTTCAGCAAAAATCTGACTTTTGGCAGTTCACTCAAAAATGGTGCCAACCGCTTGCAAATGCTCACCTGAAAGAGTTTGGCACTCGAAACAGAAGGCTTTTTATCACAGGACAAGAAATCAGCCCTCAAAAACTTAACCGGCAGAAAATATTTTTTTGAAAAAATCCCTAAGCCCCGGGGTCACAATTTCAGAAAAAATCTGACTTTTGGCAGTTCACTCAAAAATGGTGCCAACCGGTTGCAAATGCTCCCCTGAAAGGTTTGGCGATGGAAACAGAAGGCTTTTTATCACAGGACAAGAAATCAGCCCTCAAAAACTTAACCGGCAGAAAATATTTTTTTGAAAAAAATCCCTTAGCCCCGGGGTCACAATTTCAGCAAAAATCTGACTTTTGGCAGTTCACTCAAAAATTGTGCCAACCGCTTGAAAATGCTCCCCTGAAAGCTTTGGCGATGGAAACAGAAGGCTTTTTATCACAGGACAAGAAATCAGCCCTCAAAAACTTAACCGGCAGAAAATATTTTTTTGAAAAAATCCCTAAGCCCCGGGGTCACAATTTCAGAAAAAATCTGACTTTTGGCAGTTCACTCAAAAATGGTGCCAAAAGCTTGCAAATGCTCCCCTGAAAGGTTTGGCACTCAAAACAGAAGGCTTTTTATCACAGGACAAGAAATCAGCCCTCAAAAACTTAACCGGCAGAAAATATTTTTTTGAAAAAATCCCTAAGCCCCGGGGTCACAATTTCAGCAAAAATCTGACTTTTGGCAGTTCACTCAAAAATGGTGCCAACCGCTTGCAAATGCTCACCTGAAAGCTTTGGCGATGGAAACAGAAGGCTTTTTATCACAGGACAAGAAATCAGCCCTCAAAAACTTAACCGGCAGAAAATATTTTTTTGAAAAAATCCCTAAGCCCCGGGGTCACAATTTCAGCAAAAATCTGACTTTTGGCAGTTCACTCAAAAATGGTGCCAACCGCTTGCAAATGCTCACCTGAAAGCTTTGGCGATGGAAACAGAAGGCTTTTTATCACAGGACAAGAAATCAGCCCTCAAAAACTTAACCGGCAGAAAATATTTTTTTGAAAAAATCCCTAAGCCCCGGGGTCACAATTTCAGCAAAAATCTGACTTTTGGCAGTTCACTCAAAAATGGTGCCAACCGCTTGCAAATGCTCCCCTGAAAGCTTTGGCGATGGAAACAGAAGGCTTTTTATCACAGGACAAGAAATCAGCCCTCAAAAACTTAACCGGCAGAAAATATTTTTTTGAAAAAATCCCTAAGCCCCGGGGTCACAATTTCAGTAAAAATCTGACTTTTGGCAGTTCACTCAAAAATGGTGCCAACCGCTTGCAAATGCTCCCCTGAAAGCTTTGGCACGCGAAACAGAAGGATTTTTATCACAGGACAAGAAATCAGCCCTCAAAAACTTAACCGGCAGAAAATATTTTTTTGAAAAAATCCCTAAGCCCCGGGGTCACAATTTCAGCAAAAATCTGACTTTTGGCAGTTCACTCAAAAATGGTGCCAACCGCTTGCAAATGCTCCCCTGAAAGGTTTGGCACGCGAAACAGAAGGCTTTTTATCACAGGACAAGAAATCGGCCCTCAAAAACTTAACCGGCAGAAAATATTTTTTTGAAAAAAAATCCCTAAGCCCCGGGGTCACAATTTCAGCAAAAATCTGACTTTTGGCAGTTCACTCAAAAATGGTGCCAACCGCTTGCAAATGCTCACCTGAAAGCTTTGGCGATGGAAACAGAAGGCTTTTTATCACAGGACAAGAAATCAGCCCTCAAAAACTTAACCGGCAGAAAATATTTTTTTGAAAGAATCCCTAAGCCCTGGGGTCACAATTTCAGAAAAAATCTGACTTTTGGCAGTTCACTCAAAAATGGTGCCAACCGGTTGCAAATGCTCCCCTGAAAGGTTTGGCGATGGAAACAGAAGGCTTTTTATCACAGGACAAGAAATCAGCCCTCAAAAACTTAACCGGCAGAAAATATTTTTTTGAAAGAATCCCTAAGCCCCGGGGTCACAATTTCAGAAAAAATCTGACTTTTGGCAGTTCACTCAAAAATGGTGCCAACCGGTTGCAAATGCTCCCCTGAAAGGTTTGGCGATGGAAACAGAAGGCTTTTTATCACAGGACAAGAAATCAGCCCTCAAAAACTTAACCGGCAGAAAATATTTTTTTGAAAAATATCCCTTAGCCCCGGGGTCACAATTTCAGCAAAAATCTGACTTTTGGCAGTTCACTCAAAAATTGTGCCAACCGCTTGAAAATGCTCCCCTGAAAGCTTTGGCGATGGAAACAGAAGGCTTTTTATCACAGGACAAGAAATCAGCCCTCAAAAACTTAACCGGCAGAAAATATTTTTTTGAAAAAATCCCTAAGCCCCGGGGTCACAATTTCAGAAAAAAACTGACTTTTGGCAGTTCACTCAAAAATGGTGCCAAAAGCTTGCAAATGCTCCCCTGAAAGGTTTGGCACTCAAAACAGAAGGCTTTTTATCACAGGACAAGAAATCAGCCCTCAAAAACTTAACCGGCAGAAAATATTTTTTTGAAAAAATCCCTAAGCCCCGGGGTCACAATTTCAGCAAAAATCTGACTTTTGGCAGTTCACTCAAAAATGGTGCCAACCGCTTGCAAATGCTCACCTGAAAGCTTTGGCGATGGAAACAGAAGGCTTTTTATCACAGGACAAGAAATCAGCCCTCAAAAACTTAACCGGCAGAAAATATTTTTTTGAAAAAATCCCTAAGCCCCGGGGTCACAATTTCAGCAAAAATCTGACTTTTGGCAGTTCACTCAAAAATGGTGCCAACCGCTTGCAAATGCTCCCCTGAAAGGTTTGGCACGCGAAACAGAAGGCTTTTTATCACAGGACAAGAAATCAGCCCTCAAAAACTTAACCGGCAGAAAATATTTTTTTGAAAAAATCCCTAAGCCCCGGGGTCACAATTTCAGAAAAAATCTGACTTTTGGCAGTTCACTCAAAAATGGTGCCAATCGGTTGCAAATGCTCCCCTGAAAGCTTTGGCGATGGAAACAGAAGGCTTTTTATCACAGGACAAGAAATCAGCCCTCAAAAACTTAACCGGCAGAAAATATTTTTTTGAAAAAATCCCTAAGCCCCGGGGTCACAATTTCAGAAAAAATCTGAGTTTTGGCAGTTCACTCAAAAATGGTGCCAATCGGTTGCAAATGCTCCCCTGAAAGCTTTGGCGATGGAAACAGAAGGCTTTTTATCACAGGACAAGAAATCAGCCCTCAAAAACTTAACCGGCAGAAAATATTTTTTTGAAAAAATCCCTAAGCCCCGGGGTCACAATTTCAGCAAAAATCTGACTTTTGGCAGTTCACTCAAAAATGGTGCCAAAAGCTTGAAAATGCTCCCCTGAAAGGTTTGGCACTCGAAACAGAAGGCTTTTTATCACAGGACAAGAAATCAGCCCTCAAAAACTTGACCGGCAGAAAATATTTTTTTGAAAAAATCCCTAAGCCCCGGGGTCACAATTTCAGAAAAAATCTGACTTTTGGCAGTTCACTCAAAAATGGTGCCAACCGCTTGCAAATGCTCACCTGAAAGCTTTGCGATGGAAACAGAAGGCTTTTTATCACAGGACAAGAAATCAGCCCTCAAAAACTTAACCGGCAGAAAATATTTTTTTGAAAAAATCCCTAAGCCCCGGGGTCACAATTTCAGCAAAAATCTGACTTTTGGCAGTTCACTCAAAAATGGTGCCAAAAGCTTGAAAATGCTCCCCTGAAAGGTTTGGCACGCGAAACAGAAGGCTTTTTATCACAGGACAAGAAATCAGCCCTCAAAAACTTAACCGGCAGAAAATATTTTTTTGAAAAAATCCCTAAGCCCCGGGGTCACAATTTCAGCAAAAATCTGACTTTTGGCAGTTCACTCAAAAATGGTGCCAACCGCTTGCAAATGCTCCCCTGAAAGGTTTGGCACGCGAAACAGAAGGCTTTTTATCACAGGACAAGAAATCAGCCCTCAAAAACTTAACCGGCAGAAAATATTTTTTTGAAAAAATCCCTAAGCCCCGGGGTCACAATTTCAGAAAAAATCTGAGTTTTGGCAGTTCACTCAAAAATGGTGCCAATCGGTTGCAAATGCTCCCCTGAAAGCTTTGGCGATGGAAACAGAAGGCTTTTTATCACAGGACAAGAAATCAGCCCTCAAAAACTTAACCGGCAGAAAATATTTTTTTGAAAAAATCCCTAAGCCCCGGGGTCACAATTTCAGCAAAAATCTGACTTTTGGCAGTTCACTCAAAAATGGTGCCAAAAGCTTGAAAATGCTCCCCTGAAAGGTTTGGCACTCGAAACAGAAGGCTTTTTATCACAGGACAAGAAATCAGCCCTCAAAAACTTGACCGGCAGAAAATATTTTTTTGAAAAAATCCCTAAGCCCCGGGGTCACAATTTCAGAAAAAATCTGACTTTTGGCAGTTCACTCAAAAATGGTGCCAACCGCTTGCAAATGCTCACCTGAAAGCTTTGCGATGGAAACAGAAGGCTTTTTATCACAGGACAAGAAATCAGCCCTCAAAAACTTAACCGGCAGAAAATATTTTTTTGAAAAAATCCCTAAGCCCCGGGGTCACAATTTCAGCAAAAATCTGACTTTTGGCAGTTCACTCAAAAATGGTGCCAAAAGCTTGAAAATGCTCCCCTGAAAGGTTTGGCACGCGAAACAGAAGGCTTTTTATCACAGGACAAGAAATCAGCCCTCAAAAACTTAACCGGCAGAAAATATTTTTTTGAAAAAATCCCTAAGCCCCGGGGTCACAATTTCAGCAAAAATCTGACTTTTGGCAGTTCACTCAAAAATGGTGCCAACCGCTTGCAAATGCTCCCCTGAAAGGTTTGGCACGCGAAACAGAAGGCTTTTTATCACAGGACAAGAAATCAGCCCTCAAAAACTTAACCGGCAGAAAATATTTTTTTGAAAAAATCCCTAAGCCCCGGGGTCACAATTTCCGAAAAAATCTGACTTTTGGCAGTTCACTCAAAAATGGTTCCAAAAGCTTGAAAATGCTCCCCTGAAAGGTTTGGCACGCGAAACAGAAGGCTTTTTATCACAGGACAAGAAATCAGCCCTCAAAAACTTAACCGGCAGAAAATATTTTTTTGAAAAAATCCCTAAGCCCCGGGGTCACAATTTCAGCAAAAATCTGACTTTTGGCAGTTCACTCAAAAATGGTGCCAACCGCTTGCAAATGCTCCCCTGAAAGGTTTGGCACGCGAAGCAGAAGGCTTTTTATCACAGGACAAGAAATCAGCCCTCAAAAACTTAACCGGCAGAAAATATTTTTTTGAAAAAATCCCTAAGCCCCGGGGTCACAATTTCAGCAAAAATCTGACTTTTGGCAGTTCACTCAAAAATGGTGCCAACCGGTTGCAAATGCTCCCCTGAAAGCTTTGGCGATGGAAACAGAAGGCTTTTTATCACAGGACAAGAAATCAGCCCTCAAAAACTTAACCGGCAGAAAATATTTTTTTGAAAAAATCCCTAAGCCCCGGGGTCACAATTTCAGCAAAAATCTGACTTTTGGCAGTTCACTCAAAAATGGTGCCAAAAGCTTGAAAATGCTCCCCTGAAAGGTTTGGCGATGGAAACAGAAGGCTTTTTATCACAGGACAAGAAATCAGCCCTCAAAAACTTAACCGGCAGAAAATATTTTTTTGAAAAAATCCCTAAGCCCCGGGGTCACAATTTCAGCAAAAATCTGACTTTTGGCAGTTCACTCAAAAATGGTGCCAAAAGCTTGAAAATGCTCCCCTGAAAGGTTTGGCACTCGAAACAGAAGGCTTTTTATCACAGGACAAGAAATCAGCCCTCAAAAACTTGACCGGCAGAAAATATTTTTTTGAAAAAATCCCTAAGCCCCGGGGTCACAATTTCAGAAAAAATCTGACTTTTGGCAGTTCACTCAAAAATGGTGCCAACCGCTTGCAAATGCTCACCTGAAAGCTTTGCGATGGAAACAGAAGGCTTTTTATCACAGGACAAGAAATCAGCCCTCAAAAACTTAACCGGCAGAAAATATTTTTTTGAAAAAATCCCTAAGCCCCGGGGTCACAATTTCAGCAAAAATCTGACTTTTGGCAGTTCACTCAAAAATGGTGCCAAAAGCTTGAAAATGCTCCCCTGAAAGGTTTGGCACGCGAAACAGAAGGCTTTTTATCACAGGACAAGAAATCAGCCCTCAAAAACTTAACCGGCAGAAAATATTTTTTTGAAAAAATCCCTAAGCCCCGGGGTCACAATTTCAGCAAAAATCTGACTTTTGGCAGTTCACTCAAAAATGGTGCCAACCGCTTGCAAATGCTCCCCTGAAAGGTTTGGCACGCGAAACAGAAGGCTTTTTATCACAGGACAAGAAATCAGCCCTCAAAAACTTAACCGGCAGAAAATATTTTTTTGAAAAAATCCCTAAGCCCCGGGGTCACAATTTCCGAAAAAATCTGACTTTTGGCAGTTCACTCAAAAATGGTTCCAAAAGCTTGAAAATGCTCCCCTGAAAGGTTTGGCACGCGAAACAGAAGGCTTTTTATCACAGGACAAGAAATCAGCCCTCAAAAACTTAACCGGCAGAAAATATTTTTTTGAAAAAATCCCTAAGCCCCGGGGTCACAATTTCAGCAAAAATCTGACTTTTGGCAGTTCACTCAAAAATGGTGCCAACCGCTTGCAAATGCTCCCCTGAAAGGTTTGGCACGCGAAGCAGAAGGCTTTTTATCACAGGACAAGAAATCAGCCCTCAAAAACTTAACCGGCAGAAAATATTTTTTTGAAAAAATCCCTAAGCCCCGGGGTCACAATTTCAGCAAAAATCTGACTTTTGGCAGTTCACTCAAAAATGGTGCCAACCGGTTGCAAATGCTCCCCTGAAAGCTTTGGCGATGGAAACAGAAGGCTTTTTATCACAGGACAAGAAATTAGCCCTCAAAAACTTAACCGGCAGAAAATATTTTTTTGAAAAAATCCCTAAGCCCCGGGGTCACAATTTCAGCAAAAATCTGACTTTTGGCAGTTCTCTCAAAAATGGTGCCAACCGCTTGCAAATGCTCCCCTGAAAGCTTTGGCGATGGAAACAGAAGGCTTTTTATCACAGGACAAGAAATCAGCCCTCAAAAACTTAACCGGCAGAAAATATTTTTTTGAAAAAATCCCTAAGCCCCGGGGTCACAATTTCAGAAAAAATCTGACTTTTGGCAGTTCACTCAAAAATGGTGCCAAAAGCTTAAAAATGCTCCCCAGAAAGGTTTGGCACTCGAAACAGAAGGCTTTTTATCACAGGACAAGAAATCAGCCCTCAAAAACTTAACCGGCAGAAAATATTTTTTTGAAAAAATCCCTAAGCCCCGGGGTCACAATTTCAGCAAAAATCTGACTTTTGGCAGTTCACTCAAAAATGGTGCCAACCGCTTGCAAATGCTCCCCTGAAAGGTTTGGCACGCGAAACAGAAGGCTTTTTATCACAGGACAAGAAATCAGCCCTCAAAAACTTAACCGGCAGAAAATATTTTTTTGAAAAAATCCCTAAGCACAATTTCAGAAAAAATCTGACTTTTGGCAGTTCACTCAAAAATGGTGCCAACCGCTTGCAAATGCTCACCTGAAAGCTTTGGCGATGGAAACAGAAGGCTTTTTATCACAGGACAAGAAATCAGCCCTCAAAAACTTAACCGGCAGAAAATATTTTTTTGAAAAAATCCCTAAGCCCCGGGGTCACAATTTCCGAAAAAATCTGACTTTTGGCAGTTCACTCAAAAATGGTTCCAAAAGCTTGAAAATGCTCCCCTGAAAGGTTTGGCACGCGAAACAGAAGGCTTTTTATCACAGGACAAGAAATCAGCCCTCAAAAACTTAACCGGCAGAAAATATTTTTTTGAAAAAATCCCTAAGCCCCGGGGTCACAATTTCAGCAAAAATCTGACTTTTGGCAGTTCACTCAAAAATGGTGCCAACCGCTTGCAAATGCTCCCCTGAAAGGTTTGGCACGCGAAGCAGAAGGCTTTTTATCACAGGACAAGAAATCAGCCCTCAAAAACTTAACCGGCAGAAAATATTTTTTTGAAAAAATCCCTAAGCCCCGGGGTCACAATTTCAGCAAAAATCTGACTTTTGGCAGTTCACTCAAAAATGGTGCCAACCGGTTGCAAATGCTCCCCTGAAAGCTTTGGCGATGGAAACAGAAGGCTTTTTATCACAGGACAAGAAATTAGCCCTCAAAAACTTAACCGGCAGAAAATATTTTTTTGAAAAAATCCCTAAGCCCCGGGGTCACAATTTCAGCAAAAAACTGACTTTTGGCAGTTCTCTCAAAAATGGTGCCAACCGCTTGCAAATGCTCCCCTGAAAGCTTTGGCGATGGAAACAGAAGGCTTTTTATCACAGGACAAGAAATCAGCCCTCAAAAACTTAACCGGCAGAAAATATTTTTTTGAAAAAATCCCTAAGCCCCGGGGTCACAATTTCAGAAAAAATCTGACTTTTGGCAGTTCACTCAAAAATGGTGCCAAAAGCTTAAAAATGCTCCCCAGAAAGGTTTGGCACTCGAAACAGAAGGCTTTTTATCACAGGACAAGAAATCAGCCCTCAAAAACTTAACCGGCAGAAAATATTTTTTTGAAAAAATCCCTAAGCCCCGGGGTCACAATTTCAGCAAAAATCTGACTTTTGGCAGTTCACTCAAAAATGGTGCCAACCGCTTGCAAATGCTCCCCTGAAAGGTTTGGCACGCGAAACAGAAGGCTTTTTATCACAGGACAAGAAATCAGCCCTCAAAAACTTAACCGGCAGAAAATATTTTTTTGAAAAAATCCCTAAGCACAATTTCAGAAAAAATCTGACTTTTGGCAGTTCACTCAAAAATGGTGCCAACCGCTTGCAAATGCTCACCTGAAAGCTTTGGCGATGGAAACAGAAGGCTTTTTATCACAGGACAAGAAATCAGCCCTCAAAAACTTAACCGGCAGAAAATATTTTTTTGAAAAAATCCCTAAGCCCCGGGGTCACAATTTCAGCAAAAATCTGACTTTTGGCAGTTCACTCAAAAATGGTGCCAACCGCTTGCAAATGCTCCCTTGAAAGCTTTGGCGATGGAAACAGAAGTCTTTTTATCACAGGACAAGAAATCAGCCCTCAAAAACTTAACCGGCAGAAAATATTTTTTTGAAAAAATCCCTACGCCCCGGGGTCACAATTTCAGCAAAAATCTGACTTTTGGCAGTTCACTCAAAAATGGTGCCAACCGCTTGCAAATGCTCCCCTGAAAGCTTTGGCGATCGAAACAGAAGGCTTTTTATCACAGGACAAGAAATCAGCCCTCAAAAACTTAACCGGCAGAAAATATTTTTTTGAAAAAATCCCTAAGCCCCGGGGTCACAATTTCAGCAAAAATCTGACTTTTGGCAGTTCACTCAAAAATGGTGCCAACCGCTTGCAAATGCTCCCCTGAAAGCTTTGGCACTCAAAACAGAAGGATTTTTATCACAGGACGAGAAATCAGCCCTCAAAAACTTAACCGGTAGAAAATATGTTTTTGAAAAAATCCCTAAGCCCCGGGGTCACAATTTCAGAAAAAAATCTGACTTTTGGCAGTTCACTCAAAAATGGTGCCAACCGCTTGCAAATGCTCACCTGAAAGGTTTGGCACTCGAAACAGAAGGCTTTTTATCACAGGACAAGAAATCAGCCCTCAAAAACTTAACCGGCAGAAAATATTTTTTTGAAAAAATCCCTAAGCCCCGGGGTCACAATTTCAGCAAAAATCTGACTTTTGGCAGTTCACTCAAAAATGGTGCCAACCGCTTGCAAATGCTCCCCTGAAAGCTTTGGCGATGGAAACAGAAGGCTTTTTATCACAGGACAAGAAATCAGCCCTCAAAAACTTAACCGGCAGAAAATATTTTTTTGAAAAAATCCCTAAGCCCCGGGGTCACAATTTCAGCAAAAATCTGACTTTTGGCAGTTCACTCAAAAATGGTGCCAAAAGCTTGAAAATGCTCCCCTGAAAGGTTTGGCACTCGAAACAGAAGGCTTTTTATCACAGGACAAGAAATCAGCCCTCAAAAACTTGACGGGCAGAAAATATTTTTTTGAAAAAATCCCTAAGCCCCGGGGTCACAATTTCAGAAAAAATCTGACTTTTGGCAGTTCACTCAAAAATGGTGCCAACCGCTTGCAAATGCTCACCTGAAAGCTTTGCGATGGAAACAGAAGGCTTTTTATCACAGGACAAGAAATCAGCCCTCAAAAACTTAACCGGCAGAAAATATTTTTTTGAAAAAATCCCTAAGCCCCGGGGTCACAATTTCAGCAAAAATCTGACTTTTGGCAGTTCACTCAAAAATGGTGCCAAAAGCTTGAAAATGCTCCCCTGAAAGGTTTGGCACGCGAAACAGAAGGCTTTTTATCACAGGACAAGAAATCAGCCCTCAAAAACTTAACCGGCAGAAAATATTTTTTTGAAAAAATCCCTAAGCCCCGGGGTCACAATTTCAGCAAAAATCTGACTTTTGGCAGTTCACTCAAAAATGGTGCCAACTGCTTGCAAATGCTCCCGTGAAAGCTTTGGCGATGAAAACAGAAGGCTTTTTATAACAGGACAAGAAATCAGCCCTCAAAAACTTAACCGGCAGAAAATATTTTTTTGAAAAAATCCCTAAGCCCCGGGGTCACAATTTCCGAAAAAATCTGACTTTTGGCAGTTCACTCAAAAATGGTGCCAAAAGCTTGAAAATGCTCCCCTGAAAGGTTTGGCACGCGAAACAGAAGGCTTTTTATCACAGGACAAGAAATCAGCCCTCAAAAACTTAACCGGCAGAAAATATTTTTTTGAAAAAATCCCTAAGCCCCGGGGTCACAATTTCAGCAAAAATCTGACTTTTGGCAGTTCACTCAAAAATGGTGCCAACCGCTTGCAAATGCTCCCCTGAAAGGTTTGGCACGCGAAGCAGAAGGCTTTTTATCACAGGACAAGAAATCAGCCCTCAAAAACTTAACCGGCAGAAAATATTTTTTGGAAAAAATCCCTAAGCCCCGGGGTCACAATTTCAGAAAAAATCTGACTTTTGGCAGTTCACTCAAAAATTGTGCCAACCGCTTGAAAATGCTCCCCTGAAAGGTTTGGCACTCGAAACAGAAGGCTTTTTATCACAGGACAAGAAATCAGCCCTCAAAAACTTAACCGGCAGAAAATATTTTTTTGAAAAAATCCCTAAGCCCCGGGGTCACAATTTCAGCAAAAATCTGACTTTTGGCAGTTCACTCAAAAATGGTGCCAACCGCTTGCAAATGCTCCCCTGAAAGCTTTGGCGATGGAAACAGAAGGCTTTTTATCACAGGACAAGAAATCAGCCCTCAAAAACTTAACCGGCAGAAAATATTTTTTTGGAAAAATCCCTAAGCCCCGGGGTCACAATTTCAGCAAAAATCTGACTTTTGGCAGTTCACTCAAAAATGGTGCCAAAAGCTTGAAAATGCTCCCCTGAAAGCTTTGGCACTCGAAACAGAATGCTTTTTATCACAGGACAAGAAATCAGCCCTCAAAAACTTAACCGGCAGAAAATATTTTTTTGAAAAAATCCCTAAGCCCCGGGGTCACAATTTCAGCAAAAATCTGACTTTTGGCAGTTCACTCAAAAATGGTGCCAACCGCTTGCAAATGCTCACCTGAAAGCTTTGGCGATGGAAACAGAAGGCTTTTTATCACAGGACAAGAAATCAGCCCTCAAAAACTTAACCGGCAGAAAATATTTTTTTGAAAAAATCCCTAAGCCCCGGGGTCACAATTTCAGAAAAAATCTGACTTTTGGCAGTTCACTCAAAAATGGTGCCAACCGGTTGCAAATGCTCAGCTGAAAGCTTTGGCGATGGAAACAAAAGTCTTTTTATCACAGGACAAGAAATCAGCCCTCAAAAACTTAACCGGCAGAAAATATTTTTTTGAAAAAATCCCTAAGCCCCGGGGTCACAATTTCAGCAAAAATCTGACTTTTGGCAGTTCACTCAAAAATGGTGCCAAAAGCTTGAAAATGCTCCCCTGAAAGGTTTGGCACTCGAAACGGAAGGCTTTTTATCACAGGACAAGAAATCAGCCCTCAAAAACTTAACCGGCAGAAAATATTTTTTTGAAAAAATCCCTAAGCCCCGGGGTCACAATTTCAGCAAAAATCTGACTTTTGGCAGTTCACTCAAAAATGGTGCCAACCGCTTGCAAATGCTCCCCTGAAAGGTTTGGCACGGCAAACAGAAGGCTTTTTATCACAGGACAAGAAATCAGCCCTCAAAAACTTAACCGGCAGAAAATATTTTTTTGAAAAAATCCCTAAGCCCCGGGGTCACAATTTCAGCAAAAATCTGACTTTTGGCAGTTCACTCAAAAATGGTGCCAACCGCTTGCAAATGCTCCCCTGAAAGCTTTGGCGATGGAAACAGAAGGCTTTTTATCACAGGACAAGAAATCAGCCCTCAAAAACTTAACCGGCAGAAAATATTTTTTTGAAAAAATCCCTAAGCCCCGGGGTCACAATTTCAGCAAAAATCTGACTTTTGGCAGTTCACTCAAAAATGGTGCCAAAAGCTTGAAAATGCTCCCCTGAAAGGTTTGGCACTCGAAACGGAAGGCTTTTTATCACAGGACAAGAAATCAGCCCTCAAAAACTTAACGGGCAGAAAATATTTTTTTGAAAAAATCCCTAAGCCCCGGGGTCACAATTTCAGTAAAAATCTGACTTTTGGCAGTTCACTCAAAAATGGTGCCAACCGCTTGCAAATGCTCCCCTGAAAGCTTTGGCACGCGAAACAGAAGGATTTTTATCACAGGACAAGAAATCAGCCCTCAAAAACTTAACCGGCAGAAAATATTTTTTTGAAAAAATCCCTAAGCCCCGGGGTCACAATTTCAGCAAAAATCTGACTTTTGGCAGTTCACTCAAAAATGGTGCCAACCGCTTGCAAATGCTCCCCTGAAAGCTTTGGCACGCGAAACAGAAGGATTTTTATCACAGGACAAGAAATCAGCCCTCAAAAACTTAACCGGCAGAAAATATTTTTTTGAAAAAATCCCTAAGCCCCGGGGTCACAATTTCAGCAAAAATCTGACTTTTGGCAGTTCACTCAAAAATGGTGCCAACCGCTTGCAAATGCTCACCTGAAAGAGTTTGGCACTCGAAACAGAAGGCTTTTTATCACAGGACAAGAAATCAGCCCTCAAAAACTTAACCGGCAGAAAATATTTTTTTGAAAAAATCCCTAAGCCCCGGGGTCACAATTTCAGCAAAAATCTGACTTTTGGCAGTTCACTCAAAAATGGTGCCAAAAGCTTGAAAATGCTCCCCTGAAAGGTTTGGCACTCGAAACAGAAGGCTTTTTATCACAGGACAAGAAATCAGCCCTCAAAAACTTGACCGGCAGAAAATATTTTTTTGAAAAAATCCCTAAGCCCCGGGGTCACAATTTCAGAAAAAATCTGACTTTTGGCAGTTCACTCAAAAATGGTGCCAACCGCTTGCAAATGCTCACCTGAAAGCTTTGCGATGGAAACAGAAGGCTTTTTATCACAGGACAAGAAATCAGCCCTCAAAAACTTAACCGGCAGAAAATATTTTTTTGAAAAAATCCCTATGCCCCGGGGTCACAATTTCAGCAAAAATCTGACTTTTGGCAGTTCACTCAAAAATGGTGCCAAAAGCTTGAAAATGCTCCCCTGAAAGGTTTGGCACGCGAAACAGAAGGCTTTTTATCACAGGACAAGAAATCAGCCCTCAAAAACTTAACCGGCAGAAAATATTTTTTTGAAAAAATCCCTAAGCCCCGGGGTCACAATTTCAGCAAAAATCTGACTTTTGGCAGTTCACTCAAAAATGGTGCCAACCGCTTGCAAATGCTCCCCTGAAAGGTTTGGCACGCGAAACAGAAGGCTTTTTATCACAGGACAAGAAATCAGCCCTCAAAAACTTAACCGGCAGAAAATATTTTTTTGAAAAAATCCCTAAGCCCCGGGGTCACAATTTCCGAAAAAATCTGACTTTTGGCAGTTCACTCAAAAATGGTGCCAAAAGCTTGAAAATGCTCCCCTGAAAGGTTTGGCACGCGAAACAGAAGGCTTTTTATCACAGGACAAGAAATCAGCCCTCAAAAACTTAACCGGCAGAAAATATTTTTTTGAAAAAATCCCTAAGCCCCGGGGTCACAATTTCAGCAAAAATCTGACTTTTGGCAGTTCACTCAAAAATGGTGCCAACCGCTTGCAAATGCTCCCCTGAAAGGTTTGGCACGCGAAGCAGAAGGCTTTTTATCACAGGACAAGAAATCAGCCCTCAAAAACTTAACCGGCAGAAAATATTTTTTTGAAAAAATCCCTAAGCCCCGGGGTCACAATTTCAGCAAAAATCTGACTTTTGGCAGTTCACTCAAAAATGGTGCCAACCGGTTGCAAATGCTCCCCTGAAAGCTTTGGCGATGGAAACAGAAGGCTTTTTATCACAGGACAAGAAATTAGCCCTCAAAAACTTAACCGGCAGAAAATATTTTTTTGAAAAAATCCCTAAGCCCCGGGGTCACAATTTCAGCAAAAATCTGACTTTTGGCAGTTCTCTCAAAAATGGTGCCAACCGCTTGCAAATGCTCCCCTGAAAGCTTTGGCGATGGAAACAGAAGGCTTTTTATCACAGGACAAGAAATCAGCCCTCAAAAACTTAACCGGCAGAAAATATTTTTTTGAAAAAATCCCTAAGCCCCGGGGTCACAATTTCAGAAAAAATCTGACTTTTGGCAGTTCACTCAAAAATGGTGCCAAAAGCTTAAAAATGCTCCCCAGAAAGGTTTGGCACTCGAAACAGAAGGCTTTTTATCACAGGACAAGAAATCAGCCCTCAAAAACTTAACCGGCAGAAAATATTTTTTTGAAAAAATCCCTAAGCCCCGGGGTCACAATTTCAGCAAAAATCTGACTTTTGGCAGTTCACTCAAAAATGGTGCCAACCGCTTGCAAATGCTCCCCTGAAAGGTTTGGCACGCGAAACAGAAGGCTTTTTATCACAGGACAAGAAATCAGCCCTCAAAAACTTAACCGGCAGAAAATATTTTTTTGAAAAAATCCCTAAGCACAATTTCAGCAAAAATCTGACTTTTGGCAGTTCACTCAAAAATGGTGCCAACCGCTTGCAAATGCTCACCTGAAAGCTTTGGCGATGGAAACAGAAGGCTTTTTATCACAGGACAAGAAATCAGCCCTCAAAAACTTAACCGGCAGAAAATATTTTTTTGAAAAAATCCCTAAGCCCCGGGGTCACAATTTCAGCAAAAATCTGACTTTTGGCAGTTCACTCAAAAATGGTGCCAACCGCTTGCAAATGCTCCCTTGAAAGCTTTGGCGATGGAAACAGAAGTCTTTTTATCACAGGACAAGAAATCAGCCCTCAAAAACTTAACCGGCAGAAAATATTTTTTTGAAAAAATCCCTACGCCCCGGGGTCACAATTTCAGCAAAAATCTGACTTTTGGCAGTTCACTCAAAAATGGTGCCAACCGCTTGCAAATGCTCCCCTGAAAGCTTTGGCGATCGAAACAGAAGGCTTTTTATCACAGGACAAGAAATCAGCCCTCAAAAACTTAACCGGCAGAAAATATTTTTTTGAAAAAATCCCTAAGCCCCGGGGTCACAATTTCAGCAAAAATCTGACTTTTGGCAGTTCACTCAAAAATGGTGCCAACCGCTTGCAAATGCTCCCCTGAAAGCTTTGGCACTCAAAACAGAAGGATTTTTATCACAGGACGAGAAATCAGCCCTCAAAAACTTAACCGGCAGAAAATATGTTTTTGAAAAAATCCCTAAGCCCCGGGGTCACAATTTCAGAAAAAAATCTGACTTTTGGCAGTTCACTCAAAAATGGTGCCAACCGCTTGCAAATGCTCACCTGAAAGGTTTGGCACTCGAAACAGAAGGCTTTTTATCACAGGACAAGAAATCAGCCCTCAAAAACTTAACCGGCAGAAAATATTTTTTTGAAAAAATCCCTAAGCCCCGGGGTCACAATTTCAGCAAAAATCTGACTTTTGGCAGTTCACTCAAAAATGGTGCCAACCGCTTGCAAATGCTCCCCTGAAAGCTTTGGCGATGGAAACAGAAGGCTTTTTATCACAGGACAAGAAATCAGCCCTCAAAAACTTAACCGGCAGAAAATATTTTTTTGAAAAAATCCCTAAGCCCCGGGGTCACAATTTCAGCAAAAATCTGACTTTTGGCAGTTCACTCAAAAATGGTGCCAAAAGCTTGAAAATGCTCCCCTGAAAGGTTTGGCACTCGAAACAGAAGGCTTTTTATCACAGGACAAGAAATCAGCCCTCAAAAACTTGACGGGCAGAAAATATTTTTTTGAAAAAATCCCTAAGCCCCGGGGTCACAATTTCAGAAAAAATCTGACTTTTGGCAGTTCACTCAAAAATGGTGCCAACCGCTTGCAAATGCTCACCTGAAAGCTTTGCGATGGAAACAGAAGGCTTTTTATCACAGGACAAGAAATCAGCCCTCAAAAACTTAACCGGCAGAAAATATTTTTTTGAAAAAATCCCTAAGCCCCGGGGTCACAATTTCAGCAAAAATCTGACTTTTGGCAGTTCACTCAAAAATGGTGCCAAAAGCTTGAAAATGCTCCCCTGAAAGGTTTGGCACGCGAAACAGAAGGCTTTTTATCACAGGACAAGAAATCAGCCCTCAAAAACTTAACCGGCAGAAAATATTTTTTTGAAAAAATCCCTAAGCCCCGGGGTCACAATTTCAGCAAAAATCTGACTTTTGGCAGTTCACTCAAAAATGGTGCCAACTGCTTGCAAATGCTCCCGTGAAAGGTTTGGCACGCGAAACAGAAGGCTTTTTATCACAGGACAAGAAATCAGCCCTCAAAAACTTAACCGGCAGAAAATATTTTTTTGAAAAAATCCCTAAGCCCCGGGGTCACAATTTCCGAAAAAATCTGACTTTTGGCAGTTCACTCAAAAATGGTGCCAAAAGCTTGAAAATGCTCCCCTGAAAGGTTTGGCACGCGAAACAGAAGGCTTTTTATCACAGGACAAGAAATCAGCCCTCAAAAACTTAACCGGCAGAAAATATTTTTTTGAAAAAATCCCTAAGCCCCGGGGTCACAATTTCAGCAAAAATCTGACTTTTGGCAGTTCACTCAAAAATGGTGCCAACCGCTTGCAAATGCTCCCCTGAAAGGTTTGGCACGCGAAGCAGAAGGCTTTTTATCACAGGACAAGAAATCAGCCCTCAAAAACTTAACCGGCAGAAAATATTTTTTGGAAAAAATCCCTAAGCCCCGGGGTCACAATTTCAGAAAAAATCTGACTTTTGGCAGTTCACTCAAAAATTGTGCCAACCGCTTGAAAATGCTCCCCTGAAAGGTTTGGCACTCGAAACAGAAGGCTTTTTATCACAGGACAAGAAATCAGCCCTCAAAAACTTAACCGGCAGAAAATATTTTTTTGAAAAAATCCCTAAGCCCCGGGGTCACAATTTCAGCAAAAATCTGACTTTTGGCAGTTCACTCAAAAATGGTGCCAACCGCTTGCAAATGCTCCCCTGAAAGCTTTGGCGATGGAAACAGAAGGCTTTTTATCACAGGACAAGAAATCAGCCCTCAAAAACTTAACCGGCAGAAAATATTTTTTTGAAAAAATCCCTAAGCCCCGGGGTCACAATTTCAGCAAAAATCTGACTTTTGGCAGTTCACTCAAAAATGGTGCCAAAAGCTTGAAAATGCTCCCCTGAAAGCTTTGGCACTCGAAACAGAATGCTTTTTATCACAGGACAAGAAATCAGCCCTCAAAAACTTAACCGGCAGAAAATATTTTTTTGAAAAAATCCTTAAGCCCCGGGGTCACAATTTCAGCAAAAATCTGACTTTTGGCAGTTCACTCAAAAATGGTGCCAACCGCTTGCAAATGCTCACCTGAAAGCTTTGGCGATGGAAACAGAAGGCTTTTTATCACAGGACAAGAAATCAGCCCTCAAAAACTTAACCGGCAGAAAATATTTTTTTAAAAAAATCCCTAAGCCCCGGGGTCACAATTTCAGAAAAAATCTGACTTTTGGCAGTTCACTCAAAAATGGTGCCAACCGGTTGCAAATGCTCAGCTGAAAGCTTTGGCGATGGAAACAAAAGTCTTTTTATCACAGGACAAGAAATCAGCCCTCAAAAACTTAACCGGCAGAAAATATTTTTTTGAAAAAATCCCTAAGCCCCGGGGTCACAATTTCAGCAAAAATCTGACTTTTGGCAGTTCACTCAAAAATGGTGCCAAAAGCTTGAAAATGCTCCCCTGAAAGGTTTGGCACTCGAAACGGAAGGCTTTTTATCACAGGACAAGAAATCAGCCCTCAAAAACTTAACCGGCAGAAAATATTTTTTTGAAAAAATCCCTAAGCCCCGGGGTCACAATTTCAGCAAAAATCTGACTTTTGGCAGTTCACTCAAAAATGGTGCCAACCGCTTGCAAATGCTCCCCTGAAAGGTTTGGCACGGCAAACAGAAGGCTTTTTATCACAGGACAAGAAATCAGCCCTCAAAAACTTAACCGGCAGAAAATATTTTTTTGAAAAAATCCCTAAGCCCCTGGGTCACAATTTCAGCAAAAATCTGACTTTTGGCAGTTCACTCAAAAATGGTGCCAACCGCTTGCAAATGCTCCCCTGAAAGCTTTGGCGATGGAAACAGAAGGCTTTTTATCACAGGACAAGAAATCAGCCCTCAAAAACTTAACCGGCAGAAAATATTTTTTTGAAAAAATCCCTAAGCCCCGGGGTCACAATTTCAGCAAAAATCTGACTTTTGGCAGTTCACTCAAAAATGGTGCCAAAAGCTTGAAAATGCTCCCCTGAAAGGTTTGGCACTCGAAACGGAAGGCTTTTTATCACAGGACAAGAAATCAGCCCTCAAAAACTTAACCGGCAGAAAATATTTTTTTTGAAAAAATCCCTAAGCCCCGGGGTCACAATTTCAGCAAAAATCTGACTTTTGGCAGTTCACTCAAAAATGCTGCCAACCGCTTGCAAATGCTCACCTGAAAGATTTGGCAGTCGAAACAGAAGGCTTTTTATCACAGGACAAGAAATCAGCCCTCAAAAACTTAACCGGCAGAAAATATTTTTTTGAAAAAATCCCTAAGCCCCGGGGTCACAATTTCAGCAAAAATCTGACTTTTGGCAGTTCACTCAAAAATGGTGCCAACCGCTTGCAAATGCTCCCCTGAAAGGTTTGGCACGCGAAACAGAAGGCTTTTTATCACAGGACAAGAAATCAGCCCTCAAAAACTTAACCGGCAGAAAATATTTTTTTGAAAAAATCCCTAAGCCCCGGGGTCACAATTTCAGCAAAAATCTGACTTTTGGCAGTTCACTCAAAAATGGTGCCAACCGCTTGCAAATGCTCACCTGAAAGCTTTGGCGATGGAAACAGAAGGCTTTTTATCACAGGACAAGAAATCAGCCCTCAAAAACTTAACCGGCAGAAAATATTTTTTTGAAAGAATCCCTAAGCCCCGGGGTCACAATTTCAGAAAAAATCTGACTTTTGGCAGTTCACTCAAAAATGGTGCCAACCGGTTGCATATGCTCACCTGAAAGGTTTGGCGATGGAAACAGAAGGCTTTTTATCACAGGACAAGAAATCAGCCCTCAAAAACTTAACCGGCAGAAAATATTTTTTTGAAAAAAATCCCTTAGCCCCGGGGTCACAATTTCAGCAAAAATCTGACTTTTGGCAGTTCACTCAAAAATTGTACCAACCGCTTGAAAATGCTCCCCTGAAAGCTTTGGCGATGGAAACAGAAGGCTTTTTATCACAGGACAAGAAATCAGCCCTCAAAAACTTAACCGGCAGAAAATATTTTTTTGAAAAAATCCCTAAGCCCTGGGGTCACAATTTCAGAAAAAATCTGACTTTTGGCAGTTCACTCAAAAATGGTGCCAAAAGCTTGCAAATGCTCCCCTGAAAGGTTTGGCACTCAAAACAGAAGGCTTTTTATCACAGGACAAGAAATCAGCCCTCAAAAACTTAACCGGCAGAAAATATTTTTTTGAAAAAATCCCTAAGCCCCGGGGTCACAATTTCAGCAAAAATCTGACTTTTGGCAGTTCACTCAAAAATGGTGCCAACCGCTTGCAAATGCTCACCTGAAAGCTTTGGCGATGGAAACAGAAGGCTTTTTATCACAGGACAAGAAATCAGCCCTCAAAAACTTAACCGGCAGAAAATATTTTTTTGAAAAAATCCCTAAGCCCCGGGGTCACAATTTCAGCAAAAATCTGACTTTTGGCAGTTCACTCAAAAATGGTGCCAACCGCTTGCAAATGCTCCCCTGAAAGGTTTGGCACGCGAAACAGAAGGCTTTTTATCACAGGACAAGAAATCAGCCCTCAAAAACGTAACCGGCAGAAAATATTTTTTTGAAAAAATCCCTAAGCCCCGGGGTCACAATTTCAGCAAAAATCTGACTTTTGGCAGTTCACTCAAAAATGGTGCCAACCGCTTGCAAATGCTCACCTGAAAGCTTTGGCGATGGAAACAGAAGTCTTTTTATCGCAGGACAAGAAATCAGCCCTCAAAAACTTAACCGGCAGAAAATATTTTTTTGAAAAAATCCCTAAGCCCCGGGGTCACAATTTCAGCAAAAATCTGACTTTTGGCAGTTCACTCAAAAATGGTGCCAACCGCTTGCAAATGCTCCCCTGAAAGGTTTGGCACTCGAAACAGAAGGCTTTTTATCACAGGACAAGAAATCAGCCCTCAAAAACTTAACCGGCAGAAAATATTTTTTTGAAAAAATCCCTAAGCCCCGGGGTCACAATTTCAGAAAAAATCTGACTTTTGGCAGTTCACTCAAAAATGGTGCCAACCGGTTGCAAATGCTCCCCTGAAAGGTTTGGCACTCGAAACAGAAGGATTTTTATCACAGGACAAGAAATCAGCCCTCAAACACTTAACCGGCAGAAAATATTTTTTTGAAAAAATCCCTAAGCCCCGGGGTCACAATTTCAGCAAAAATCTGACTTTTGGCAGTTCACTCAAAAATGGTGCCAAAAGCTTGAAAATGCTCCCCTGAAAGGTTTGGCACTCGAAACAGAAGGCTTTTTATCACAGGAAAAGAAATCAGCCCTCAAAAACTTAACCGGCAGAAAATATTTTTTTGAAAAAATCGCTAAGCCCCGGAGTCACAATTTCAGCAAAAATCTGACTTTTGGCAGTTCACTCAAAAATTGTGCCAACCGCTTGAAAATGCTCCCCTGAAAGCTTTGGCGATGGAAACAGAAGGCTTTTTATCACAGGACAAGAAATCAGCCCTCAAAAACTTAACCGGCAGAAAATATTTTTTTGAAAAAATCCCTAAGCCCCGGGGTCACAATTTCAGAAAAAATCTGACTTTTGGCAGTTCACTCAAAAATGGTGCCAAAAGCTTGCAAATGCTCCCCTGAAAGGTTTGGCACTCAAAACAGAAGGCTTTTTATCACAGGACAAGAAATCAGCCCTCAAAAACTTAACCGGCAGAAAATATTTTTTTGAAAAAATCCCTAAGCCCCGGGGTCACAATTTCAGCAAAAATCTGACTTTTGGCAGTTCACTCAAAAATGGTGCCAACCGCTTGCAAATGCTCACCTGAAAGCTTTGGCGATGGAAACAGAAGGCTTTTTATCACAGGACAAGAAATCAGCCCTCAAAAACTTAACCGGCAGAAAATATTTTTTTGAAAAAATCCCTAAGCCCCGGGGTCACAATTTCAGCAAAAATCTGACTTTTGGCAGTTCACTCAAAAATGGTGCCAACCGCTTGCAAATGCTCCCCTGAAAGGTTTGGCACGGCAAACAGAAGGCTTTTTATCACAGGACAAGAAATCAGCCCTCAAAAACTTAACCGGCAGAAAATATTTTTTTGAAAAAATCCCTAAGCCCCGGGGTCACAATTTCAGCAAAAATCTGACTTTTGGCAGTTCACTCAAAAATGGTGCCAACCGCTTGCAAATGCTCACCTGAAAGCTTTGGCGATGGAAACAGAAGGCTTTTTATCACAGGACAAGAAATCAGCCCTCAAAAACTTAACCGGCAGAAAATATTTTTTTGAAAAAATCCCTAAGCCCCGGGGTCACAATTTCAGCAAAAATCTGACTTTTGGCAGTTCACTCAAAAATGGTGCCAACCGCTTGCAAATGCTCCCCTGAAAGGATTGGCACGCGAAACAGAAGGCTTTTTATCACAGGACAAGAAATCAGCCCTCAAAAACTTAACCGGCAGAAAATATTTTTTTGAAAACATCCCTAAGCCCCGGGGTCACAATTTCAGCAAAAATCTGACTTTTGGCAGTTCACTCAAAAATGGTGCCAACCGCTTGCAAATGCTCCCCTGAAAGGTTTGGCACGCGAAACAGAAGGCTTTTTATCACAGGACAAGAAATCAGCCCTCAAAAACTTAACCGGCAGAAAATATTTTTTTGAAAAAATCCCTAAGCCCCGGGGTCACAATTTCAGCAAAAATCTGACTTTTGGCAGTTCACTCAAAAATGGTGCCAACCGCTTGCAAATGCTCACCTGAAAGCTTTGGCGATGGAAACAGAAGGCTTTTTATCACAGGACAAGAAATCAGCCCTCAAAAACTTAACCGGCAGAAAATATTTTTTTGAAAAAATCCCTAAGCCCCGGGGTCACAATTTCAGCAAAAATCTGACTTTTGGCAGTTCACTCAAAAATGGTGCCAACCGCTTGCAAATGCTCCCCTGAAAGGTTTGGCACGCGAAACAGAAGGCTTTTTATCACAGGACAAGAAATCAGCCCTCAAAAACTTAACCGGCAGAAAATATTTTTTTGAAAAAATCCCTAAGCCCCGGGGTCACAATTTCAGCAAAAATCTGACTTTTGGCAGTTCACTCAAAAATGGTGCCAACCGCTTGCAAATGCTCACCTGAAAGCTTTGGCGATGGAAACAGAAGGCTTTTTATCACAGGACAAGAAATCAGCCCTCAAAAACTTAACCGGCAGAAAATATTTTTTTGAAAAAATCCCTAAGCCCCGGGGTCACAATTTCAGCAAAAATCTGACTTTTGGCAGTTCACTCAAAAATGGTGCCAACCGCTTGCAAATGCTCCCCTGAAAGGATTGGCACGCGAAACAGAAGGCTTTTTATCACAGGACAAGAAATCAGCCCTCAAAAACTTAACCGGCAGAAAATATTTTTTTGAAAACATCCCTAAGCCCCGGGGTCACAATTTCAGCAAAAATCTGACTTTTGGCAGTTCACTCAAAAATGGTGCCAACCGCTTGCAAATGCTCCCCTGAAAGGTTTGGCACGCGAAACAGAAGGCTTTTTATCACAGGACAAGAAATCAGCCCTCAAAAACTTAACCGGCAGAAAATATTTTTTTGAAAAAATCCCTTAGCCCCGGGGTCACAATTTCAGAAAAAATCTGACTTTTGGCAGTTCACTCAAAAATGGTGCCAACCGGTTGCAAATGCTCCCCTGAAAGGTTTGGCACGCGAAACAGAAGGCTTTTTATCACAGGACAAGAAATCAGCCCTCAAAAACTTAACCGGCAGAAAATATTTTTTTGAAAAAATCCCTTAGCCCCGGGGTCACAATTTCAGAAAAAATCTGACTTTTGGCAGTTCACTCAAAAATGGTGCCAACCGGTTGCAAATGCTCCCCTGAAAGGTTTGGCACTCGAAACAGAAGGATTTTTATCACAGGACAAGAAATCAGCCCTCAAACACTTAACCGGCAGAAAATATTTTTTTGAAAAAATCCCTAAGCCCCGGGGTCACAATTTCAGCAAAAATCTGACTTTTGGCAGTTCACTCAAAAATGGTGCCAAAAGCTTGAAAATGCTCCCCTGAAAGGTTTGGCACTCGAAACAGAAGGCTTTTTATCACAGGACAAGAAATCAGCCCTCAAAAACTTAACCGGCAGAAAATATTTTTTTGAAAAAATCCCTAAGCCCCGGGGTCACAATTTCAGCAAAAATCTGACTTTTGGCAGTTCACTCAAAAATGGTGCCAACCGGTTGCAAATGCTCCCCTGAAAGGTTTGGCACGCGAAACAGAAGGCTTTTTATCACAGGACAAGAAATCAGCCCTCAAAAACTTAACCGGCAGAAAATATTTTTTTGAAAAAATCCCTAAGCCCCGGGGTCACAATTTCAGAAAAAATCTGACTTTTGGCAGTTCACTCAAAAATGGTGCCAACCGCTTGCAAATGCTCACCTGAAAGCTTTGGCGATGGAAACAGAAGGCTTTTTATCACAGGACAAGAAATCAGCCCTCAAAAACTTAACCGGCAGAAAATATTTTTTTGAAAAAATCCCTAAGCCCCGGGGTCACAATTTCAGCAAAAATCTGACTTTTGGCAATTCACTCAAAAATGGTGCCAACCGCTTGCAAATGCTCCCCTGAAAGGTTTGGCACGCGAAACAGAAGGCTTTTTGTCACAGGACAAGAAATCAGCCCTCAAAAACTTAACCGGCAGAAAATATTTTTTTGAAAAAATCCCTAAGCCCCGGGGTCACAATTTCAGCAAAAATCTGACTTTTGGCAGTTCACTCAAAAATGGTGCCAACCGCTTGCAAATGCTCACCTGAAAGCTTTGGCGATGGAAACAGAAGGCTTTTTATCACAGGACAAGAAATCAGCCCTCAAAAACCTAACCGGCAGAAAATATTTTTTTGAAAAAATCCCTAAGCCCCGGGGCCACAATTTCAGCAAAAATCTGACTTTTGGCAGTTCACTCAAAAATGGTGCCAACCGCTTGCAAATGCTCACCTGAAAGCTTTGGCGATGGAAACAGAAGGCTTTTTATCACAGGACAAGAAATCAGCCCTCAAAAACTTAACCGGCAGAAAATATTTTTTTGAAAAAATCCCTAAGCCCCGGGGTCACAATTTCAGAAAAAATCTGACTTTTGGCAGTTCACTCAAAAATGGTGCCAACCGCTTGCAAATGCTCACCTGAAAGCTTTGGCGATGGAAACAGAAGGCTTTTTATCACAGGACAAGAAATCAGCCCTCAAAAACTTAACCGGCAGAAAATATTTTTTTGAAAAAATCCCTAAGCCCCGGGGTCACAATTTCAGCAAAAATCTGACTTTTGGCAGTTCACTCAAAAATGGTGCCAACCGCTTGCAAATGCTCCCCTGAAAGGTTTGGCACGCGAAACAGAAGGCTTTTTATCACAGGACAAGAAATCAGCCCTCAAAAACTTAACCGGCAGAAAATATTTTTTTGAAAACATCCCTAAGCCCCGGGGTCACAATTTCAGCAAAAATCTGACTTTTGGCAGTTCACTCAAAAATGGTGCCAACCGCTTGCAAATGCTCCCCTGAAAGGTTTGGCACGCGAAACAGAAGGCTTTTTATCACAGGACAAGAAATCAGCCCTCAAAAACTTAACCGGCAGAAAATATTTTTTTGAAAAAATCCCTAAGCCCCGGGGTCACAATTTCAGCAAAAATCTGACTTTTGGCAGTTCACTCAAAAATGGTGCCAACCGCTTGCAAATGCTCCCCTGAAAGGTTTGGCACGCGAAACAGAAGGCTTTTTATCACAGGACAAGAAATCAGCCCTCAAAAACTTAACCGGCAGAAAATATTTTTTTGAAAAAATCCCTTAGCCCCGGGGTCACAATTTCAGAAAAAATCTGACTTTTGGCAGTTCACTCAAAAATGGTGCCAACCGGTTGCAAATGCTCCCCTGAAAGGTTTGGCACGCGAAACAGAAGGCTTTTTATCACAGGACAAGAAATCAGCCCTCAAAAACTTAACCGGCAGAAAATATTTTTTTGAAAAAATCCCTTAGCCCCGGGGTCACAATTTCAGAAAAAATCTGACTTTTGGCAGTTCACTCAAAAATGGTGCCAACCGCTTGCAAATGCTCCCCTGAAAGGTTTGGCACTCGAAACAGAAGGCTTTTTATCACAGGACAAGAAATCAGCCCTCAAAAACTTAACCGGCAGAAAATATTTTTTTGAAAAAATCCCTAATCCCCGGGGTCACAATTTCAGCAAAAATCTGACTTTTGGCAGTTCACTCAAAAATGGTGCCAACCGGTTGCAAATGCTCCCCTGAAAGGTTTGGCACTCGAAACAGAAGGATTTTTATCACAGGACAAGAAATCAGCCCTCAAACACTTAACCGGCAGAAAATATTTTTTTGAAAAAATCCCTAAGCCCCGGGGTCACAATTTCAGCAAAAATCTGACTTTTGGCAGTTCACTCAAAAATGGTGCCAAAAGCTTGAAAATGCTCCCCTGAAAGGTTTGGCACTCGAAACAGAAGGCTTTTTATCACAGGACAAGAAATCAGCCCTCAAAAACTTAACCGGCAGAAAATATTTTTTTGAAAAAATCCCTAAGCCCCGGGGTCACAATTTCAGCAAAAATCTGACTTTTGGCAGTTCACTCAAAAATGGTGCCAACCGGTTGCAAATGCTCCCCTGAAAGGTTTGGCACGCGAAACAGAAGGCTTTTTATCACAGGACAAGAAATCAGCCCTCAAAAACTTAACCGGCAGAAAATATTTTTTTGAAAAAATCCCTAAGCCCCGGGGTCACAATTTCAGAAAAAATCTGACTTTTGGCAGTTCACTCAAAAATGGTGCCAACCGCTTGCAAATGCTCACCTGAAAGCTTTGGCGATGGAAACAGAAGGCTTTTTATCACAGGACAAGAAATCAGCCCTCAAAAACTTAACCGGCAGAAAATATTTTTTTGAAAAAATCCCTAAGCCCCGGGGTCACAATTTCAGCAAAAATCTGACTTTTGGCAATTCACTCAAAAATTGTGCCAACCGCTTGCAAATGCTCCCCTGAAAGGTTTGGCACGCGAAACAGAAGGCTTTTTGTCACAGGACAAGAAATCAGCCCTCAAAAACTTAACCGGCAGAAAATATTTTTTTGAAAAAATCCCTAAGCCCCGGGGTCACAATTTCAGCAAAAATCTGACTTTTGGCAGTTCACTCAAAAATGGTGCCAACCGCTTGCAAATGCTCACCTGAAAGCGTTGGCGATGGAAACAGAAGGCTTTTTATCACAGGACAAGAAATCAGCCCTCAAAAACCTAACCGGCAGAAAATATTTTTTTGAAAAAATCCCTAAGCCCCGGGGTCACAATTTCAGCAAAAATCTGACTTTTGGCAGTTCACTCAAAAATGGTGCCAACCGCTTGCAAATGCTCACCTGAAAGCTTTGGCGATGGATACAGAAGGCTTTTTATCACAGGACAAGAAATCAGCCCTCAAAAACTTAACCGGCAGAAAATATTTTTTTGAAAAAATCCCTAAGCCCCGGGGTCACAATTTCAGAAAACATCTGACTTTTGGCAGTTCACTCAAAAATGGTGCCAACCGCTTGCAAATGCTCACCTGAAAGCTTTGGCGATGGAAACAGAAGGCTTTTTATCACAGGACAAGAAATCAGCCCTCAAAAACTTAACCGGCAGAAAATATTTTTTTGAAAAAATCCCTAAGCCCCGGGGTCACAATTTCAGCAAAAATCTGACTTTTGGCAGTTCACTCAAAAATGGTGCCAACCGCTTGCAAATGCTCCCCTGAAAGGTTTGGCACTCGAAACAGAAGGCTTTTTATCACAGGACAAGAAATCAGCCCTCAAAAACGTAACCGGCAGAAAATATTTTTTTGAAAAAATCCCTAAGCCCCGGGGTCACAATTTCAGCAAAAATCTGACTTTTGGCAGTTCACTCAAAAATGGTGCCAACCGCTTGCAAATGCTCACCTGAAAGCTTTGGCGATGGAAACAGAAGGCTTTTTATCACAGGACAAGAAATCAGCCCTCAAAAACTTAACCGGCAGAAAATATTCTTTTGAAAAAATCCCTAAGCCCCGGGGTCACAATTTCAGCAAAAATCTGACTTTTGGCAATTCACTCAAAAATGGTGCCAACCGCTTGCAAATGCTCCCCTGAAAGGTTTGGCACGCGAAACAGAAGGCTTTTTGTCACAGGACAAGAAATCAGCCCTCAAAAACTTAACCGGCAGAAAATATTTTTTTGAAAAAATCCCTAAGCCCCGGGGTCACAATTTCAGAAAAAATCTGACTTTTGGCAGTTCACTCAAAAATGGTGCCAACCGCTTGCAAATGCTCATCTGAAAGCTTTGGCGATGGAAACAGAAGGCTTTTTATCACAGGACAAGAAATCAGCCCTCAAAAACTTAACCGGCAGAAAATATTTTTTTGAAAAAATCCCTAAGCCCCGGGGTCACAATTTCAGAAAACATCTGACTTTTGGCAGTTCACTCAAAAATGGTGCCAACCGCTTGCAAATGCTCACCTGAAAGCTTTGGCGATGGAAACAGAAGGCTTTTTATCACAGGACAAGAAATCAGCCCTCAAAAACTTAACCGGCAGAAAATATTTTTTTGAAAAAATCCCTAAGCCCCGGGGTCACAATTTCAGCAAAAATCTGACTTTTGGCAGTTCACTCAAAAATGGTGCCAACCGCTTGCAAATGCTCCCCTGAAAGGTTTGGCACGCGAAACAGAAGGCTTTTTATCACAGGACAAGAAATCAGCCCTCAAAAACGTAACCGGCAGAAAATATTTTTTTGAAAAAATCCCTAAGCCCCGGGGTCACAATTTCAGCAAAAATCTGACTTTTGGCAGTTCACTCAAAAATGGTGCCAACCGCTTGCAAATGCTCACCTGAAAGCTTTGGCGATGGAAACAGAAGTCTTTTTATCACAGGACAAGAAATCAGCCCTCAAAAACTTAACCGGCAGAAAATATTTTTTTGAAAAAATCCCTAAGCCCCGGGGTCACAATTTCAGCAAAAATCTGACTTTTGGCAGTTCACTCAAAAATGGTGCCAACCGCTTGCAAATGCTCCCCTGAAAGCTTTGGCGATGGAAACAGAAGGCTTTTTATCACAGGACAAGAAATCAGCCCTCAAAAACTTAACCGGCAGAAAATATTTTTTTGAAAAAATCCCTAAGCCCCGGGGTCACAATTTCAGAAAAAATCTGACTTTTGGCAGTTCACTCAAAAATGGTGCCAAAAGCTTGAAAATGCTCCCCTGAAAGGTTTGGCACTCGAAACAGAAGGCTTTTTATCACAGGACAAGTAATCAGCCCTCAAAAACTTAACCGGCAGAAAATATTTTTTTTGAAAAAATCCCTAAGCCCCGGGGTCACAATTTCAGCAAAAATCTGACTTTTGGCAGTTCACTCAAAAATGGTGCCAACCGCTTGCAAATGCTCACCTGAAAGCTTTGGCGATGGAAACAGAAGGCTTTTTATCACAGGACAAGAAATCAGCCCTCAAAAACTTAACCGGCAGAAAATATTTTTTTGAAAAAATCCCTAAGCCCCGGGGTCACAATTTCAGCAAAAATCTGACTTTTGGCAGTTCACTCAAAAATGGTGCCAACCGCTTGCAAATGCTCCCCTGAAATGTTTGGCACTCGAAACAGAAGGATTTTTATCACAGGACAAGAAATCAGCCCTCAAAAACTTAACCGGCAGAAAATATTTTTTTGAAAAAATCCCTAAGCCCCGGGGTCACAATTTCAGCAAAAATCTGACTTTTGGCAGTTCACTCAAAAATGGTGCCAACCGCTTGCAAATGCTCCCCTGAAAGCTTTGGCGATGGAAACAGAAGGCTTTTTATCACAGGACAAGAAATCAGCCCTCAAAAACTTAACCGGCAGAAAATATTTTTTTGAAAAAATCCCTAAGCCCCGGGGTCACAATTTCAGCAAAAATCTGACTTTTGGCAGTTCACTCAAAAATGGTGCCAACCGCTTGCAAATGCTCCCCTGAAAGGTTTGGCACGCGAAACAGAAGGCTTTTTATCACAGGACAAGAAATCAGCCCTCAAAAACCTAACCGGCAGAAAATATTTTTTTGAAAAAATCCCTAAGCCCCGGGGTCACAATTTCAGCAAAAATCTGACTTTTGGCAGTTCACTCAAAAATGGTGCCAACCGCTTGCAAATGCTCCCCTGAAAGGTTTGGCACTCGAAACAGAAGGATTTTTATCACAGGACAAGAAATCAGCCCTCAAACACTTAACCGGCAGAAAATATTTTTTTGAAAAAATCCCTAAGCCCCGGGGTCACAATTTCAGCAAAAATCTGACTTTTGGCAGTTCACTCAAAAATGGTGCCAAAAGCTTGAAAATGCTCCCCTGAAAGGTTTGGCACTCGAAACAGAAGGCTTTTTATCACAGGACAAGAAATCAGCCCTCAAAAACTTAACCGGCAGAAAATATTTTTTTGAAAAAATCGCTAAGCCCCGGGGTCACAATTTCAGCAAAAATCTGACTTTTGGCAGTTCACTCAAAAATGGTGCCAACCGGTTGCAAATGCTCCCCTGAAAGGTTTGGCACGCGAAACAGAAGGCTTTTTATCACAGGACAAGAAATCAGCCCTCAAAAACTTAACCGGCAGAAAATATTTTTTTGAAAAAATCCCTAAGCCCCGGGGTCACAATTTCAGAAAAAATCTGACTTTTGGCAGTTCACTCAAAAATGGTGCCAACCGCTTGCAAATGCTCCCCTGAAAGGTTTGGCACGCGAAACAGAAGGCTTTTTATCACAGGACAAGAAATCAGCCCTCAAAAACGTAACCGGCAGAAAATATTTTTTTGAAAAAATCCCTAAGCCCCGGGGTCACAATTTCAGCAAAAATCTGACTTTTGGCAGTTCACTCAAAAATGGTGCCAACCGCTTGCAAATGCTCACCTGAAAGCTTTGGCGATGGAAACAGAAGTCTTTTTATCACAGGACAAGAAATCAGCCCTCAAAAACTTAACCGGCAGAAAATATTTTTTGGAAAAAATCCCTAAGCCCCGGGGTCACAATTTCAGCAAAAATCTGACTTTTGGCAGTTCACTCAAAAATGGTGCCAACCGCTTGCAAATGCTCCCCTGAAAGCTTTGGCGATGGAAACAGAAGGCTTTTTATCACAGGACAAGAAATCAGCCCTCAAAAACTTAACCGGCAGAAAATATTTTTTTGAAAAAATCCCTAAGCCCCGGGGTCACAATTTCAGAAAAAATCTGACTTTTGGCAGTTCACTCAAAAATGGTGCCAAAAGCTTGAAAATGCTCCCCTGAAAGGTTTGGCACTCGAAACAGAAGGCTTTTTATCACAGGACAAGTAATCAGCCCTCAAAAACTTAACCGGCAGAAAATATTTTTTTTGAAAAAATCCCTAAGCCCCGGGGTCACAATTTCAGCAAAAATCTGACTTTTGGCAGTTCACTCAAAAATGGTGCCAACCGCTTGCAAATGCTCACCTGAAAGCTTTGGCGATGGAAACAGAAGGCTTTTTATCACAGGACAAGAAATCAGCCCTCAAAAACTTAACCGGCAGAAAATATTTTTTTGAAAAAATCCCTAAGCCCCGGGGTCACAATTTCAGCAAAAATCTGACTTTTGGCAGTTCACTCAAAAATGGTGCCAACCGCTTGCAAATGCTCCCCTGAAATGTTTGGCACTCGAAACAGAAGGATTTTTATCACAGGACAAGAAATCAGCCCTCAAAAACTTAACCGGCAGAAAATATTTTTTTGAAAAAATCCCTAAGCCCCGGGGTCACAATTTCAGCAAAAATCTGACTTTTGGCAGTTCACTCAAAAATGGTGCCAACCGCTTGCAAATGCTCCCCTGAAAGCTTTGGCGATGGAAACAGAAGGCTTTTTATCACAGGACAAGAAATCAGCCCTCAAAAACTTAACCGGCAGAAAATATTTTTTTGAAAAAATCCCTAAGCCCCGGGGTCACAATTTCAGCAAAAATCTGACTTTTGGCAGTTCACTCAAAAATGGTGCCAACCGCTTGCAAATGCTCCCCTGAAAGGTTTGGCACGCGAAACAGAAGGCTTTTTATCACAGGACAAGAAATCAGCCCTCAAAAACTTAACCGGCAGAAAATATTTTTTTGAAAAAATCCCTAAGCCCCGGGGTCACAATTTCAGCAAAAATCTGACTTTTGGCAGTTCACTCAAAAATGGTGCCAACCGCTTGCAAATGCTCACCTGAAAGCTTTGGCGATGGAAACAGAAGTCTTTTTATCACAGGACAAGAAATCAGCCCTCAAAAACTTAACCGGCAGAAAATATTTTTTTGAAAAAATCCCTAAGCCCCGGGGTCACAATTTCAGCAAAAATCTGACTTTTGGCAGTTCACTCAAAAATGGTGCCAACCGCTTGCAAATGCTCACCTGAAAGCTTTGGCGATGGAAACAGAAGGCTTTTTATCACAGGACAAGAAATCAGCCCTCAAAAACTTAACCGGCAGAAAATATTTTTTTGAAAAAATCCCTAAGCCCCGGGGTCACAATTTCAGCAAAAATCTGACTTTTGGCAGTTCACTCAAAAATGTTGCCAACCGCTTGCAAATGCTCCCCTGAAAGGTTTGGCACGCGAAACAGAAGGCTTTTTATCACAGGACAAGAAATCAGCCCTCAAAAACTTAACCGGCAGAAAATATTTTTTTGAAAAAACCCCTAAGCCCCGGGGTCACAATTTCAGCAAAAATCTGACTTTTGGCAGTTCACTCAAAAATGGTGCCAACCGCTTGCAAATGCTCCCCTGAAAGGTTTGGCACGCGAAACAGAAGGCTTTTTATCACAGGACAAGAAATCAGCCCTCAAAAACGTAACCGGCAGAAAATATTTTTTTGAAAAAATCCCTAAGCCCCGGGGTCACAATTTCAGCAAAAATCTGACTTTTGGCAGTTCACTCAAAAATGGTGCCAACCGCTTGCAAATGCTCACCTGAAAGCTTTGGCGATGGAAACAGAAGTCTTTTTATCACAGGACAAGAAATCAGCCCTCAAAAACTTAACCGGCAGAAAATATTTTTTGGAAAAAATCCCTAAGCCCCGGGGTCACAATTTCAGCAAAAATCTGACTTTTGGCAGTTCACTCAAAAATGGTGCCAACCGCTTGCAAATGCTCCCCTGAAAGCTTTGGCGATGGAAACAGAAGGCTTTTTATCACAGGACAAGAAATCAGCCCTCAAAAACTTAACCGGCAGAAAATATTTTTTTGAAAAAATCCCTAAGCCCCGGGGTCACAATTTCAGAAAAAATCTGACTTTTGGCAGTTCACTCAAAAATGGTGCCAAAAGCTTGAAAATGCTCCCCTGAAAGGTTTGGCACTCGAAACAGAAGGCTTTTTATCACAGGACAAGTAATCAGCCCTCAAAAACTTAACCGGCAGAAAATATTTTTTTGAAAAAATCCCTAAGCTCGGGGGTCACAATTTCAGCAAAAATCTGACTTTTGGCAGTTCACTCAAAAATGGTGCCAACCGCTTGCAAATGCTCACCTGAAAGCTTTGGCGATGGAAACAGAAGTCTTTTTATCACAGGACAAGAAATCAGCCCTCAAAAACTTAACCGGCAGAAAATATTTTTTTGAAAAAATCCCTAAGCCCCGGGGTCACAATTTCAGCAAAAATCTGACTTTTGGCAGTTCACTCAAAAATGGTGCCAACCGCTTGCAAATGCTCCCCTGAAAGGTTTGGCACTCGAAACAGAAGGATTTTTATCACAGGACAAGAAATCAGCCCTCAAACACTTAACCGGCAGAAAATATTTTTTTGAAAAAATCCCTAAGCCCCGGGGTCACAATTTCAGCAAAAATCTGACTTTTGGCAGTTCACTCAAAAATGGTGCCAAAAGCTTGAAAATGCTCCCCTGAAAGGTTTGGCACTCGAAACAGAAGGCTTTTTATCACAGGACAAGAAATCAGCCCTCAAAAACTTAACCGGCAGAAAATATTTTTTTGAAAAAATCGCTAAGCCCCGGGGTCACAATTTCAGCAAAAATCTGACTTTTGGCAGTTCACTCAAAAATGGTGCCAACCGGTTGCAAATGCTCCCCTGAAAGGTTTGGCACGCGAAACAGAAGGCTTTTTATCACAGGACAAGAAATCAGCCCTCAAAAACTTAACCGGCAGAAAATATTTTTTTGAAAAAATCCCTAAGCCCCGGGGTCACAATTTCAGAAAAAATCTGACTTTTGGCAGTTCACTCAAAAATGGTGCCAACCGCTTGCAAATGCTCACCTGAAAGCTTTGGCGATGGAAACAGAAGGCTTTTTGTCACAGGACAAGAAATCAGCCCTCAAAAACTTAACCGGCAGAAAATATTTTTTTGAAAAAATCCCTAAGCCCCGGGGTCACAATTTCAGCAAAAATCTGACTTTTGGCAGTTCACTCAAAAATGGTGCCAACCGCTTGCAAATGCTCACCTGAAAGCTTTGGCGATGGAAACAGAAGGCTTTTTATCACAGGACAAGAAATCAGCCCTCAAAAACCTAACCGGCAGAAAATATTTTTTTGAAAAAATCCCTAAGCCCCGGGGTCACAATTTCAGCAAAAATCTGACTTTTGGCAGTTCACTCAAAAATGGTGCCAAAAGCTTGCAAATGCTCCCCTGAAAGGTTTGGCACTCAAAACAGAAGGCTTTTTATCACAGGACAAGAAATCAGCCCTCAAAAACTTAACCGGCAGAAAATATTTTTTTGAAAAAATCCCTAAGCCCCGGGGTCACAATTTCAGAAAACATCTGACTTTTGGCAGTTCACTCAAAAATGGTGCCAACCGCTTGCAAATGCTCACCTGAAAGCTTTGGCGATGGAAACAGAAGGCTTTTTATTACAGGACAAGAAATCAGCCCTCAAAAACTTAACCGGCAGAAAATATTTTTTTGAAAAAATCCCTAAGCCCCGGGGTCACAATTTCAGCAAAAATCTGACTTTTGGCAGTTCACTCAAAAATGGTGCCAACCGCTTGCAAATGCTCCCCTGAAAGGTTTGGCACGCGAAACAGAAGGCTTTTTATCACAGGACAAGAAATTAGCCCTCAAAAACGTAACCGGCAGAAAATATTTTTTTGAAAAAATCCATAAGCCCCGGGGTCACAATTTCAGCAAAAATCTGACTTTTGGCAGTTCACTCAAAAATGGTGCCAACCGGTTGCAAATGCTCCCCTGAAAGGTTTGGCACGCGAAACAGAAGGCTTTTTATGACAGGACAAGAAATCAGCCCTCAAAAACTTAACCGGCAGAAAATATTTTTTTGAAAAAATCCCTAAGCCCCGGGGTCACAATTTCAGCAAAAATCTGACTTTTGGCAGTTCACTCAAAAATGGTGCCAACCGCTTGCAAATGCTCCCCTGAAAGCTTTGGCGATGGAAACAGAAGGCTTTTTATCACAGGACAAGAAATCAGCCCTCAAAAACTTAACCGGCAGAAAATATTTTTTTGAAAAAATCCCTAAGCCCCGGGGTCACAATTTCAGAAAAAATCTGACTTTTGGCAGTTCACTCAAAAATGGTGCCAAAAGCTTGAAAATGCTCCCCTGAAAGGTTTGGCACTCGAAACAGAAGGCTTTTTATCACAGGACAAGTAATCAGCCCTCAAAAACTTAACCGGCAGAAAATATTTTTTTGAAAAAATCCCTAAGCCCCGGGGTCACAATTTCAGCAAAAATCTGACTTTTGGCAGTTCACTCAAAAATGGTGCCAACCGCTTGCAAATGCTCACCTGAAAGCCTTGGCGATGGAAACAGAAGGCTTTTTATCACAGGACAAGAAATCAGCCCTCAAAAACTTAACCGGCAGAAAATATTTTTTTGAAAAAATCCCTAAGCCCCGGGGTCACAATTTCAGCAAAAATCTGACTTTTGGCAGTTCACTCAAAAATGTTGCCAACCGCTTGCAAATGCTCCCCTGAAAGGTTTGGCACTCGAAACAGAAGGATTTTTATCACAGGACAAGAAATCAGCCCTCAAAAACTTAACCGGCAGAAAATATTTTTTTGAAAAAATCCCTAAGCCCCGGGGTCACAATTTCAGCAAAAATCTGACTTTTGGCAGTTCACTCAAAAATGGTGCCAACCGCTTGCAAATGCTCCCCTGAAAGCTTTGGCGATGGAAACAGAAGGCTTTTTATCACAGGACAAGAAATCAGCCCTCAAAAACTTAACCGGCAGAAAATATTTTTTTGAAAAAATCCATAAGCCCCGGGGTCACAATTTCAGCAAAAATCTGACTTTTGGCAGTTCACTCAAAAATGGTGCCAACCGCTTGCAAATGCTCCCCTGAAAGGTTTGGCACGCGAAACAGAAGGCTTTTTATCACAGGACAAGAAATCAGCCCTCAAAAACTTAACCGGCAGAAAATATTTTTTTGAAAAAATCCCTAAGCCCCGAGGTCACAATTTCAGCAAAAATCTGACTTTTGGCAGTTCACTCAAAAATGGTGCCAACCGGTTGCAAATGCTCCCCTGAAAGGTTTGGCACTCGAAACAGAAGGCTTTTTATCACAGGACAAGAAATCAGCCCTCAAAAACTTAACCGGGAGAAAATATTTTTTTGAAAAAATCCCTAAGCCCCGGGGTCACAATTTCAGCAAAAATCTGACTTTTGGCAGTTCACTCAAAAATGGTGCCAACCGGTTGCAAATGCTCCCCTGAAAGGTTTGGCACTCGAAACAGAAGGATTTTTATCACAGGACAAGAAATCAGCCCTCAAAAACTTAACCGGCAGAAAATATTTTTTTGAAAAAATCCCTAAGCCCCGGGGTCACAATTTCAGCAAAAATCTGACTTTTGGCAGTTCACTCAAAAATGGTGCCAACCGCTTGCAAATGCTCACCTGAAAGCTTTGGCGATGGAAACAGAAGGCTTTTTATCACAGGACAAGAAATCAGCCCTCAAAAACTTAACCGGCAGAAAATATTTTTTTGAAAAAATCCCTAAGCCCCGGGGTCACAATTTCAGCAAAAATCTGACTTTTGGCAGTTCACTCAAAAATGGTGCCAACCGCTTGCAAATGCTCACCTGAAAGCTTTGGCACGCGAAACAGAAGGCTTTTTATCACAGGACAAGAAATCAGCCCTCAAAAACTTAACCGGCAGAAAATATTTTTTTGAAAAAATCCCTAAGCCCCGGGGTCACAATTTCAGCAAAAATCTGACTTTTGGCAGTTCACTCAAAAATGGTGCCAACCGCTTGCAAATGCTCACCTGAAAGCTTTGGCGATGGAAACAGAAGGCTTTTTATCACAGGACAAGAAATCAGCCCTCAAAAACTTAACCGGCAGAAAATATTTTTTTGAAAAAATCCCTAAGCCCCGGGGTCACAATTTCAGCAAAAATCTGACTTTTGGCAGTTCACTCAAAAATGGTGCCAACCGCTTGCAAATGCTCCCCTGAAAGGTTTGGCACGCGAAACAGAAGGCTTTTTATCACAGGACAAGAAATCAGCCCTCAAAAACTTAACCGGCAGAAAATATTTTTTTGAAAACATCCCTAAGCCCCGGGGTCACAATTTCAGCAAAAATCTGACTTTTGGCAGTTCACTCAAAAATGGTGCCAACCGCTTGCAAATGCTCCCCTGAAAGGTTTGGCACGCGAAACAGAAGGCTTTTTATCACAGGACAAGAAATCAGCCCTCAAAAACTTAACCGGCAGAAAATATTTTTTTGAAAAAATCCCTAAGCCCCGGGGTCACAATTTCAGCAAAAATCTGACTTTTGGCAGTTCACTCAAAAATGGTGCCAACCGCTTGCAAATGCTCCCCTGAAAGGTTTGGCACGCGAAACAGAAGGCTTTTTATCACAGGACAAGAAATCAGCCCTCAAAAACTTAACCGGCAGAAAATATTTTTTTGAAAAAATCCCTAAGCCCCGGGGTCACAATTTCAGCAAAAATCTGACTTTTGGCAATTCACTCAAAAATGGTGCCAAAAGCTTGAAAATGCTCCCCTGAAAGGTTTGGCACTCGAAACAGAAGGCTTTTTATCACAGGACAAGAAATCAGCCCTCAAAAACTTAACCGGCAGAAAATATTTTTTTGAAAAAATCCCTAAGCCCCGGGGTCACAATTTCAGCAAAAATCTGACTTTTGGCAGTTCACTCAAAAATGGTGCCAACCGCTTGCAAATGCTCCCCTGAAAGGTTTGGCACTCGAAACAGAAGGCTTTTTATCACAGGACAAGAAATCAGCCCTCAAAAACTTAACCGGCAGAAAATATTTTTTTGAAAAAATCCCTAAGCCCCGGGGTCACAATTTCAGAAAAAATCTGACTTTTGGCAGTTCACTCAAAAATGGTGCCAACCGGTTGCAAATGCTCCCCTGAAAGGTTTGGCACGCGAAACAGAAGGCTTTTTATCACAGGACAAGAAATCAGCCCTCAAAAACTTAACCGGCAGAAAATATTTTTTTGAAAAAATCCCTAAGCCCCGGGGTCACAATTTCAGCAAAAATCTGACTTTTGGCAGTTCACTCAAAAATGGTGCCAACCGCTTGCAAATGCTCCCCTGAAAGGTTTGGCACGCGAAACAGAAGGCTTTTTATCACAGGACAAGAAATCAGCCCTCAAAAACTTAACCGGCAGAAAATATTTTTTTGAAAAAATCCCTAAGCCCCGGGGTCACAATTTCAGAAAACATCTGACTTTTGGCAGTTCACTCAAAAATGGTGCCAACCGCTTGCAAATGCTCACCTGAAAGCTTTGGCGATGGAAACAGAAGGCTTTTTATCACAGGACAAGAAATCAGCCCTCAAAAACTTAACCGGCAGAAAATATTTTTTTGAAAAAATCCCTAAGCCCCGGGGTCACAATTTCAGCAAAAATCTGACTTTTGGCAGTTCACTCAAAAATGGTGCCAACCGCTTGCAAATGCTCCCCTGAAAGGTTTGGCACTCGAAACAGAAGGCTTTTTATCACAGGACAAGTAATCAGCCCTCAAAAACTTAACCGGCAGAAAATATTTTTTTGAAAAAATCCCTAAGCCCCGGGGTCACAATTTCAGAAAAAATCTGACTTTTGGCAGTTCACTCAAAAATGGTGCCAACCGCTTGCAAATGCTCACCTGAAAGCTTTGGCGATGGAAACAGAAGGCTTTTTATCACAGGACAAGAAATCAGCCCTCAAAAACTTAACCGGCAGAAAATATTTTTTTGAAAAAATCCCTAAGCCCCGGGGTCACAATTTCAGCAAAAATCTGACTTTTGGCAGTTCACTCAAAAATGGTGCCAACCGCTTGCAAATGCTCCCCTGAAAGGTTTGGCACTCGAAACAGAAGGCTTTTTATCACAGGACAAGAAATCAGCCCTCAAAAACTTAACCGGCAGAAAATATTTTTTTGAAAAAATCCCTAATCCCCGGGGTCACAATTTCAGCAAAAATCTGACTTTTGGCAGTTCACTCAAAAATGGTGCCAACCGCTTGCAAATGCTCCCCTGAAAGGTTTGGCACTCGAAACAGAAGGATTTTTATCACAGGACAAGAAATCAGCCCTCAAAAACTTAACCGGCAGAAAATATTTTTTTGAAAAAATCCCTAAGCCCCGGGGTCACAATTTCAGCAAAAATCTGACTTTTGGCAGTTCACTCAAAAATGGTGCCAACCGCTTGCAAATGCTCACCTGAAAGCTTTGGCGATGGAAACAGAAGGCTTTTTATCACAGGACAAGAAATCAGCCCTCAAAAACTTAACCGGCAGAAAATATTTTTTTGAAAAAATCCCTAAGCCCCGGGGTCACAATTTCAGCAAAAATCTGACTTTTGGCAGTTCACTCAAAAATGGTGCCAACCGCTTGCAAATGCTCCCCTGAAAGGCTTGGCACGCGAAACAGAAGGCTTTTTATCACAGGACAAGAAATCAGCCCTCAAAAACTTAACCGGCAGAAAATATTTTTTTGAAAAAATCCCTAAGCCCCGGGGTCACAATTTCAGCAAAAATCTGACTTTTGGCAGTTCACTCAAAAATGGTGCCAACCGCTTGCAAATGCTCACCTGAAAGCTTTGGCGATGGAAACAGAAGGCTTTTTATCACAGGACAAGAAATCAGCCCTCAAAAACTTAACCGGCAGAAAATATTTTTTTGAAAAAATCCCTAAGCCCCGGGGTCACAATTTCAGCAAAAATCTGACTTTTGGCAGTTCACTCAAAAATGGTGCCAACCGCTTGCAAATGCTCCCCTGAAAGGTTTGGCACGCGAAACAGAAGGCTTTTTATCACAGGACAAGAAATCAGCCCTCAAAAACTTAACCGGCAGAAAATATTTTTTTGAAAAAATCCCTAAGCCCCGGGGTCACAATTTCAGCAAAAATCTGACTTTTGGCAGTTCACTCAAAAATGGTGCCAACCGCTTGCAAATGCTCCCCTGAAAGGTTTGGCACGCGAAACAGAAGGCTTTTTATCACAGGACAAGAAATCAGCCCTCAAAAACTTAACCGGCAGAAAATATTTTTTTGAAAAAATCCCTAAGCCCCGGGGTCACAATTTCAGCAAAAATCTGACTTTTGGCAGTTCACTCAAAAATGGTGCCAACCGCTTGCAAATGCTCCCCTGAAAGGTTTGGCACGCGAAACAGAAGGCTTTTTATCACAGGACAAGAAATCAGCCCTCAAAAACTTAACCGGCAGAAAATATTTTTTTGAAAAAATCCCTAAGCCCCGGGGTCACAATTTCAGAAAAAATCTGACTTTTGGCAGTTCACTCAAAAATGGTGCCAACCGCTTGCAAATGCTCACCTGAAAGCTTTGGCGATGGAAACAGAAGGCTTTTTATCACAGGACAAGAAATCAGCCCTCAAAAACTTAACCGGCAGAAAATATTTTTTTGAAAAAATCCCTAAGCCCCGGGGTCACAATTTCAGCAAAAATCTGACTTTTGGCAGTTCACTCAAAAATGGTGCCAACCGCTTGCAAATGCTCCCCTGAAAGCTTTGGCACGCGAAACAGAAGGCTTTTTATCACAGGACAAGAAATCAGCCCTCAAAAACGTAACCGGCAGAAAATATTTTTTTGAAAAAATCCCTAAGCCCCGGGGTCACAATTTCAGCAAAAATCTGACTTTTGGCAGTTCACTCAAAAATGGTGCCAACCGCTTGCAAATGCTCCCCTGAAAGCTTTGGCGATGGAAACAGAAGGCTTTTTATCACAGGACAAGAAATCAGCCCTCAAAAACTTAACCGGCAGAAAATATTTTTTTGAAAAAATCCCTAAGCCCCGGGGTCACAATTTCAGAAAAAATCTGACTTTTGGCAGTTCACTCAAAAATGGTGCCAAAAGCCTGAAAATGCTCACCTGAAAGGTTTGGCACTCGAAACAGAAGGCTTTTTATCACAGGACAAGTAATCAGCCCTCAAAAACTTAACCGGCAGAAAATATTTTTTTGAAAAAATCCCTAAGCCCCGGGGTCACAATTTCAGAAAAAATCTGACTTTTGGCAGTTCACTCAAAAATGGTGCCAACCGCTTGCAAATGCTCACCTGAAAGCTTTGGCGATGGAAACAGAAGGCTTTTTATCACAGGACAAGAAATCAGCCCTCAAAAACTTAACCGGCAGAAAATATTTTTTTGAAAAAATCCCTAAGCCCCGGGGTCACAATTTCAGCAAAAATCTGACTTTTGGCAGTTCACTCAAAAATGGTGCCAACCGCTTGCAAATGCTCCCCTGAAAGGTTTGGCACTCGAAACAGAAGGCTTTTTATCACAGGACAAGAAATCAGCCCTCAAAAACTTAACCGGCAGAAAATATTTTTTTGAAAAAATCCCTAATCCCCGGGGTCACAATTTCAGCAAAAATCTGACTTTTGGCAGTTCACTCAAAAATGGTGCCAACCGCTTGCAAATGCTCCCCTGAAAGGTTTGGCACTCGAAACAGAAGGATTTTTATCACAGGACAAGAAATCAGCCCTCAAAAACTTAACCGGCAGAAAATATTTTTTTGAAAAAATCCCTAAGCCCCGGGGTCACAATTTCAGCAAAAATCTGACTTTTGGCAGTTCACTCAAAAATGGTGCCAACCGCTTGCAAATGCTCACCTGAAAGCTTTGGCGATGGAAACAGAAGGCTTTTTATCACAGGACAAGAAATCAGCCCTCAAAAACTTAACCGGCAGAAAATATTTTTTTGAAAAAATCCCTAAGCCCCGGGGTCACAATTTCAGCAAAAATCTGACTTTTGGCAGTTCACTCAAAAATGGTGCCAACCGCTTGCAAATGCTCCCCTGAAAGGCTTGGCACGCGAAACAGAAGGCTTTTTATCACAGGACAAGAAATCAGCCCTCAAAAACTTAACCGGCAGAAAATATTTTTTTGAAAAAATCCCTAAGCCCCGGGGTCACAATTTCAGCAAAAATCTGACTTTTGGCAGTTCACTCAAAAATGGTGCCAACCGCTTGCAAATGCTCCCCTGAAAGGTTTGGCACGCGAAACAGAAGGCTTTTTATCACAGGACAAGAAATCAGCCCTCAAAAACTTAACCGGCAGAAAATATTTTTTTGAAAACATCCCTAAGCCCCGGGGTCACAATTTCAGCAAAAATCTGACTTTTGGCAGTTCACTCAAAAATGGTGCCAACCGCTTGCAAATGCTCACCTGAAAGCTTTGGCGATGGAAACAGAAGGCTTTTTATCACAGGACAAGAAATCAGCCCTCAAAAACTTAACCGGCAGAAAATATTTTTTTGAAAAAATCCCTAAGCCCCGGGGTCACAATTTCAGAAAAAATCTGACTTTTGGCAGTTCACTCAAAAATGGTGCCAACCGCTTGCAAATGCTCCCCTGAAAGGTTTGGCACTCGAAACAGAAGGCTTTTTATCACAGGACAAGAAATCAGCCCTCAAAAACTTAACCGGCAGAAAATATTTTTTTGAAAAAATCCCTAAGCCCCGGGGTCACAATTTCAGCAAAAATCTGACTTTTGGCAGTTCACTCAAAAATGGTGCCAACCGCTTGCAAATGCTCCCCTGAAAGGTTTGGCACTCGAAACAGAAGGCTTTTTATCACAGGACAAGAAATCAGCCCTCAAAAACTTAACCGGCAGAAAATATTTTTTTGAAAAAATCCCTAATCCCCGGGGTCACAATTTCAGCAAAAATCTGACTTTTGGCAGTTCACTCAAAAATGGTGCCAACCGGTTGCAAATGCTCCCCTGAAAGGTTTGGCACTCGAAACAGAAGGATTTTTATCACAGGACAAGAAATCAGCCCTCAAACACTTAACCGGCAGAAAATATTTTTTTGAAAAAATCCCTAAGCCCCGGGGTCACAATTTCAGCAAAAATCTGACTTTTGGCAGTTCACTCAAAAATGGTGCCAAAAGCTTGAAAATGCTCCCCTGAAAGGTTTGGCACTCGAAACAGAAGGCTTTTTATCACAGGACAAGAAATCAGCCCTCAAAAACTTAACCGGCAGAAAATATTTTTTTGAAAAAATCCCTAAGCCCCGGGGTCACAATTTCAGCAAAAATCTGACTTTTGGCAGTTCACTCAAAAATGGTGCCAACCGGTTGCAAATGCTCCCCTGAAAGGTTTGGCACGCGAAACAGAATGATTTTTTTCACAGGACAAGAAATCAGCCCTCAAAAACTTAACCGGCAGAAAATATTTTTTTGAAAAAATCCCTAAGCCCCGGGGTCACAATTTCAGCAAAAATCTGACTTTTGGCAGTTCACTCAAAAATGGTGCCAACCGCTTGCAAATGCTCACCTGAAAGCTTTGGCGATGGAAACAGAAGGCTTTTTATCACAGGACAAGAAATCAGCCCTCAAAAACTTAACCGGCAGAAAATATTTTTTTGAAAAAATCCCTAAGCCCCGGGGTCACAATTTCAGCAAAAATCTGACTTTTGGCAGTTCACTCAAAAATGGTGCCAACCGCTTGCAAATGCTCCCCTGAAAGGTTTGGCACGCGAAACAGAAGGCTTTTTATCACAGGACAAGAAATCAGCCCTCAAAAACTTAACCGGCAGAAAATATTTTTTTGAAAAAATCCCTAAGCCCCGGGGTCACAATTTCAGCAAAAATCTGACTTTTGGCAGTTCACTCAAAAATGGTGCCAACCGCTTGCAAATGCTCCCCTGAAAGGTTTGGCACGCGAAACAGAAGGCTTTTTATCACAGGACAAGAAATCAGCCCTCAAAAACTTAACCGGCAGAAAATATTTTTTTGAAAAAATCCCTAAGCCCCGGGGTCACAATTTCAGCAAAAATCTGACTTTTGGCAGTTCACTCAAAAATGGTGCCAACCGCTTGCAAATGCTCCCCTGAAAGGTTTGGCACGCGAAACAGAAGGCTTTTTATCACAGGGCAAGAAATCAGCCCTCAAAAACTTAACCGGCAGAAAATATTTTTTTGAAAAAATCCCTAAGCCCCGGGGTCACAATTTCAGCAAAAATCTGACTTTTGGCAGTTCACTCAAAAATGGTGCCAACCGCTTGCAAATGCTCACCTGAAAGCTTTGGCGATGGAAACAGAAGGCTTTTTATCACAGGACAAGAAATCAGCCCTCAAAAACTTAACCGGCAGAAAATATTTTTTTGAAAAAATCCCTAAGCCCCGGGGTCACAATTTCAGCAAAAATCTGACTTTTGGCAGTTCACTCAAAAATGGTGCCAACCGCTTGCAAATGCTCCCCTGAAAGCTTTGGCACGCGAAACAGAAGGCTTTTTATCACAGGACAAGAAATCAGCCCTCAAAAACGTAACCGGCAGAAAATATTTTTTTGAAAAAATCCCTAAGCCCCGGGGTCACAATTTCAGCAAAAATCTGACTTTTGGCAGTTCACTCAAAAATGGTGCCAACCGCTTGCAAATGCTCCCCTGAAAGCTTTGGCGATGGAAACAGAAGGCTTTTTATCACAGGACAAGAAATCAGCCCTCAAAAACTTAACCGGCAGAAAATATTTTTTTGAAAAAATCCCTAAGCCCCGGGGTCACAATTTCAGAAAAAATCTGACTTTTGGCAGTTCACTCAAAAATGGTGCCAAAAGCCTGAAAATGCTCCCCTGAAAGGTTTGGCACTCGAAACAGAAGGCTTTTTATCACAGGACAAGTAATCAGCCCTCAAAAACTTAACCGGCAGAAAATATTTTTTTGAAAAAATCCCTAAGCCCCGGGGTCACAATTTCAGAAAAAATCTGACTTTTGGCAGTTCACTCAAAAATGGTGCCAACCGCTTGCAAATGCTCACCTGAAAGCTTTGGCGATGGAAACAGAAGGCTTTTTATCACAGGACAAGAAATCAGCCCTCAAAAACTTAACCGGCAGAAAATATTTTTTTGAAAAAATCCCTAAGCCCCGGGGTCACAATTTCAGCAAAAATCTGACTTTTGGCAGTTCACTCAAAAATGGTGCCAACCGCTTGCAAATGCTCCCCTGAAAGGTTTGGCACTCGAAACAGAAGGCTTTTTATCACAGGACAAGAAATCAGCCCTCAAAAACTTAACCGGCAGAAAATATTTTTTTGAAAAAATCCCTAATCCCCGGGGTCACAATTTCAGCAAAAATCTGACTTTTGGCAGTTCACTCAAAAATGGTGCCAACCGCTTGCAAATGCTCCCCTGAAAGGTTTGGCACTCGAAACAGAAGGATTTTTATCACAGGACAAGAAATCAGCCCTCAAAAACTTAACCGGCAGAAAATATTTTTTTGAAAAAATCCCTAAGCCCCGGGGTCACAATTTCAGCAAAAATCTGACTTTTGGCAGTTCACTCAAAAATGGTGCCAACCGCTTGCAAATGCTCACCTGAAAGCTTTGGCGATGGAAACAGAAGGCTTTTTATCACAGGACAAGAAATCAGCCCTCAAAAACTTAACCGGCAGAAAATATTTTTTTGAAAAAATCCCTAAGCCCCGGGGTCACAATTTCAGCAAAAATCTGACTTTTGGCAGTTCACTCAAAAATGGTGCCAACCGCTTGCAAATGCTCCCCTGAAAGGTTTGGCACGCGAAACAGAAGGCTTTTTATCACAGGACAAGAAATCAGCCCTCAAAAACTTAACCGGCAGAAAATATTTTTTTGAAAAAATCCCTAAGCCCCGGGGTCACAATTTCAGCAAAAATCTGACTTTTGGCAGTTCACTCAAAAATGGTGCCAACCGCTTGCAAATGCTCCCCTGAAAGGTTTGGCACGCGAAACAGAAGGCTTTTTATCACAGGACAAGAAATCAGCCCTCAAAAACTTAACCGGCAGAAAATATTTTTTTGAAAAAATCCCTAAGCCCCGGGGTCACAATTTCAGAAAAAATCTGACTTTTGGCAGTTCACTCAAAAATGGTGCCAACCGCTTGCAAATGCTCACCTGAAAGCTTTGGCGATGGAAACAGAAGGCTTTTTATCACAGGACAAGAAATCAGCCCTCAAAAACTTAACCGGCAGAAAATATTTTTTTGAAAAAATCCCTAAGCCCCGGGGTCACAATTTCAGCATAAATCTGACTTTTGGCAATTCACTCAAAAATGGTGCCAACCGCTTGCAAATGCTCCCCTGAAAGGTTTGGCACGCGAAACAGAAGGCTTTTTGTCACAGGACAAGAAATCAGCCCTCAAAAACTTAACCGGCAGAAAATATTTTTTTGAAAAAATCCCTAAGCCCCGGGGTCACAATTTCAGCAAAAATCTGACTTTTGGCAGTTCACTCAAAAATGGTGCCAACCGCTTGCAAATGCTCACCTGAACGCTTTGGCGATGGAAACAGAAGGCTTTTTATCACAGGACAAGAAATCAGTCCTCAAAAACCTAACCGGCAGAAAATATTTTTTTGAAAAAATCCCTAAGCCCCGGGGTCACAATTTCAGCAAAAATCTGACTTTTGGCAGTTCACTCAAAAATGGTGCCAACCGCTTGCAAATGCTCACCTGAAAGCTTTGGCGATGGAAACAGAAGGCTTTTTATCACAGGACAAGAAATCAGCCCTCAAAAACTTAACCGGCAGAAAATATTTTTTTGAAAAAATCCCTAAGCCCCGGGGTCACAATTTCAGAAAAAATCTGACTTTTGGCAGTTCACTCAAAAATGGTGCCAAAAGCTTGCAAATGCTCCCCTGAAAGGTTTGGCACTCGAAACAGAAGGCTTTTTATCACAGGACAAGAAATCAGCCCTCAAAAACTTAACCGGCAGAAAATATTTTTTTGAAAAAATCCCTAAGCCCCGGGGTCACAATTTCAGAAAACATCTGACTTTTGGCAGTTCACTCAAAAATGGTGCCAACCGCTTGCAAATGCTCACCTGAAAGCTTTGGCGATGGAAACAGAAGGCTTTTTATCACAGGACAAGAAATCAGCCCTCAAAAACTTAACCGGCAGAAAATATTTTTTTGAAAAAATCCCTAAGCCCCGGGGTCACAATTTCAGCAAAAATCTGACTTTTGGCAGTTCACTCAAAAATGGTGCCAACCGCTTGCAAATGCTCCCCTGAAAGGTTTGGCACGCGAAACAGAAGGCTTTTTATCACAGGACAAGAAATCAGCCCTCAAAAACGTAACCGGCCGAAAATATTTTTTTGAAAAAATCCCTAAGCCCCGGGGTCACAATTTCAGCAAAAATCTGACTTTTGGCAGTTCACTCAAAAATGGTGCCAACCGCTTGCAAATGCTCACCTGAAAGCTTTGGCGATGGAAACAGAAGTCTTTTTATCACAGGACAAGAAATCAGCCCTCAAAAACTTAACCGGCAGAAAATATTTTTTTGAAAAAATCCCTAAGCCCCGGGGTCACAATTTCAGCAAAAATCTGACTTTTGGCAGTTCACTCAAAAATGGTGCCAACCGCTTGCAAATGCTCCCCTGAAAGCTTTGGCGATGGAAACAGAAGGCTTTTTATCACAGGACAAGAAGTCAGCCCTCAAAAACTTAACCGGCAGAAAATATTTTTTTGAAAAAATCCCTAAGCCCCGGGGTCACAATTTCAGAAAAAAATCTGACTTTTGGCAGTTCACTCAAAAATGGTGCCAAAAGCTTGAAAATACTCCCCTGAAAGGTTTGGCACTCGAAACAGAAGGCTTTTTATCACAGGACAAGTAATCAGCCCTCAAAAACTTAACCGGCAGAAAATATTTTTTTGAAAAAATCCCTAAGCCCCGGGGTCACAATTTCAGCAAAAATCTGACTTTTGGCAGTTCACTCAAAAATGGTGCCAACCGCTTGCAAATGCTCATCTGAAAGCTTTGGCGATGGAAACAGAAGGCTTTTTATCACAGGACAAGAAATCAGCCCTCAAAAACTTAACCGGCAGAAAATATTTTTTTGAAAAAATCCCTAAGCCCCGGGGTCACAATTTCAGAAAAAATCTGACTTTTGGCAGTTCACTCAAAAATGGTGCCAACCGCTTGCAAATGCTCCCCTGAAAGGTTTGGCACTCGAAACAGAAGGATTTTTATCACAGGACAAGAAATCAGCCCTCAAACACTTAACCGGCAGAAAATATTTTTTTGAAAAAATCCCTAAGCCCCGGGGTCACAATTTCAGCAAAAATCTGACTTTTGGCAGTTCACTCAAAAATGGTGCCAAAAGCTTGAAAATGCTCCCCTGAAAGGTTTGGCACTCGAAACAGAAGGCTTTTTATCACAGGACAAGAAATCAGCCCTCAAAAACTTAACCGGCAGAAAATATTTTTTTGAAAAAATCGCTAAGCCCCGGGGTCACAATTTCAGCAAAAATCTGACTTTTGGCAGTTCACTAAAAAATGGTGCCAACCGGTTGCAAATGCTCCCCTGAAAGGTTTGGCACGCGAAACAGAAGGCTTTTTATCACAGGACAAGAAATCAGCCCTCAAAAACTTAACCGGCAGAAAATATTTTTTTGAAAAAATCCCTAAGCCCCGGGGTCACAATTTCAGAAAAAATCTGACTTTTGGCAGTTCACTCAAAAATGGTGCCAACCGCTTGCAAATGCTCACCTGAAAGCTTTGGCGATGGAAACAGAAGTCTTTTTATCACAGGACAAGAAATCAGCCCTCAAAAACTTAACCGGCAGAAAATATTTTTTTGAAAAAATCCCTAAGCCCCGGGGTCACAATTTCAGCAAAAATCTGACTTTTGGCAGTTCACTCAAAAATGGTGCCAACCGCTTGCAAATGCTCCCCTGAAAGCTTTGGCGATGGAAACAGAAGGCTTTTTATCACAGGACAAGAAATCAGCCCTCAAAAACTTAACCGGCAGAAAATATTTTTTTGAAAAAATCCCTAAGCCCCGGGGTCACAATTTCAGCAAAAATCTGACTTTTGGCAGTTCACTCAAAAATGGTGCCAACCGCTTGCAAATGCTCCCCTGAAAGGTTTGGCACGCGAAACAGAAGGCTTTTTATCACAGGACAAGAAATCAGCCCTCAAAAACTTAACCGGCAGAAAATATTTTTTTGAAAAAATCCCTAAGCCCCGGGGTCACAATTTCAGCAAAAATCTGACTTTTGGCAGTTCACTCAAAAATGGTGCCAACCGCTTGCAAATGCTCACCTGAAAGCTTTGGCGATGGAAACAGAAGTCTTTTTATCACAGGACAAGAAATCAGCCCTCAAAAACTTAACCGGCAGAAAATATTTTTTTGAAAAAATCCCTAAGCCCCGGGGTCACAATTTCAGCAAAAATCTGACTTTTGGCAGTTCACTCAAAAATGGTGCCAACCGCTTGCAAATGCTCACCTGAAAGCTTTGGCGATGGAAACAGAAGGCTTTTTATCACAGGACAAGAAATCAGCCCTCAAAAACTTAACCGGCAGAAAATATTTTTTTGAAAAAATCCCTAAGCCCCGGGGTCACAATTTCAGCAAAAATCTGACTTTTGGCAGTTCACTCAAAAATGGTGTCAACCGCTTGCAAATGCTCACCTGAAAGCTTTGGCGATGGAAACAGAAGGCTTTTTATCACAGGACAAGAAATCAGCCCTCAAAAACTTAACCGGCAGAAAATATTTTTTTGAAAAAATCCCTAAGCCCCGGGGTCACAATTTCAGAAAAAATCTGACTTTTGGCAGTTCACTCAAAAATGGTGCCAACCGCTTGCAAATGCTCCCCTGAAAGGTTTGGCACTCGAAACAGAAGGATTTTTATCACAGGACAAGAAATCAGCCCTCAAACACTTAACCGGCAGAAAATATTTTTTTGAAAAAATCCCTAAGCCCAGGGGTCACAATTTCAGCAAAAATCTGACTTTTGGCAGTTCACTCAAAAATGGTGCCAAAAGCTTGAAAATGCTCCCCTGAAAGGTTTGGCACTCGAAACAGAAGGCTTTTTATCACAGGACAAGAAATCAGCCCTCAAAAACTTAACCGGCAGAAAATATTTTTTTGAAAAAATCGCTAAGCCCCGGGGTCACAATTTCAGCAAAAATCTGACTTTTGGCAGTTCACTAAAAAATGGTGCCAACCGGTTGCAAATGCTCCCCTGAAAGGTTTGGCACGCGAAACAGAAGGCTTTTTATCACAGGACAAGAAATCAGCCCTCAAAAACTTAACCGGCAGAAAATATTTTTTTGAAAAAATCCCTAAGCCCCGGGGTCACAATTTCAGAAAAAATCTGACTTTTGGCAGTTCACTCAAAAATGGTGCCAACCGCTTGCAAATGCTCACCTGAAAGCTTTGGCGATGGAAACAGAAGGCTTTTTATCACAGGACAAGAAATCAGCCCTCAAAAACTTAACCGGCAGAAAATATTTTTTTGAAAAAATCCCTAAGCCCCGGGGTCACAATTTCAGCAAAAATCTGACTTTTGGCAATTCACTCAAAAATGGTGCCAACCGCTTGCAAATGCTCCCCTGAAAGGTTTGGCACGCGAAACAGAAGGCTTTTTGTCACAGGACAAGAAATCAGCCCTCAAAAACTTAACCGGCAGAAAATATTTTTTTGAAAAAATCCCTAAGCCCCGGGGTCACAATTTCAGAAAAAATCTGACTTTTGGCAGTTCACTCAAAAATGGTGCCAAAAGCTTGCAAATGCTCCCCTGAAAGGTTTTGCACTCAAAACAGAAGGCTTTTTATCACAGGACAAGAAATCAGCCCTCAAAAACTTAACCGGCAGAAAATATTTTTTTGAAAAAATCCCTAAGCTCCGGGGTCACAATTTCAGCAAAAATCTGACTTTTGGCAGTTCACTCAAAAATGGTGCCAACCGCTTGCAAATGCTCACCTGAAAGCTTTGGCGATGGAAACAGAAGGCTTTTTATCACAGGACAAGAAATCAGCCCTCAAAAACTTAACCGGCAGAAAATATTTTTTTGAAAAAATCCCTAAGCCCCGGGGTCACAATTTCAGCAAAAATCTGACTTTTGGCAGTTCACTCAAAAATGGTGCCAACCGCTTGCAAATGCTCCCCTGAAAGGTTTGGCACGCGAAACAGAAGGCTTTTTATCACAGGACAAGAAATCAGCCCTCAAAAACGTAACCGGCAGAAAATATTTTTTTGAAAAAATCCCTAAGCCCCGGGGTCACAATTTCAGCAAAAATCTGACTTTTGGCAGTTCACTCAAAAATGGTGCCAAGCGCTTGCAAATGCTCACCTGAAAGCTTTGGCGATGGAAACAGAAGTCTTTTTATCACAGGACAAGAATTCAGCCCTCAAAAACTTAACCGGCAGAAAATATTTTTTTGAAAAAATCCCTAATCCCCGGGGTCACAATTTCAGCAAAAATCTGACTTTTGGCAGTTCACTCAAAAATGGTGCCAACCGCTTGCAAATGCTCCCCTGAAAGCTTTGGCGATGGAAACAGAAGGCTTTTTATCACAGGACAAGAAATCAGCCCTCAAAAACGTAACCGGCAGAAAATATTTTTTTGAAAAAATCCCTAAGCCCCGGGGTCACAATTTCAGAAAAAATCTGACTTTTGGCAGTTCACTCAAAAATGGTGCCAAAAGCTTGAAAATGCTCCCCTGAAAGGTTTGGCACTCGAAACAGAAGGCTTTTTATCACAGGACAAGTAATCAGCCCTCAAAAACTTAACCGGCAGAAAATATTTTTTTGAAAAAATCCCTAAGCCCCGGGGTCACAATTTCAGCAAAAATCTGACTTTTGGCAGTTCACTCAAAAATGGTGCCAACCGCTTGCAAATGCTCACCTGAAAGCTTTGGCGATGGAAACAGAAGGCTTTTTATCACAGGACAAGAAATCAGCCCTCAAAAACTTAACCGGCAGAAAATATTTTTTTGAAAAAATCCCTAAGCCCCGGGGTCACAATTTCAGCAAAAATCTGACTTTTGGCAGTTCACTCAAAAATGGTGCCAACCGCTTGCAAATGCTCCCCTGAAAGGTTTGGCACGCGAAACAGAAGGCTTTTTATCACAGGACAAGAAATCAGCCCTCAAAAACTTAACCGGCAGAAAATATTTTTTTGAAAAAATCCCTAAGCCCCGGGGTCACAATTTCAGCAAAAATCTGACTTTTGGCAGTTCACTCAAAAATGGTGCCAACCGCTTGCAAATGCTCACCTGAAAGCTTTGGCGATGGAAACAGAAGTCTTTTTATCACAGGACAAGAAATCAGCCCTCAAAAACTTAACCGGCAGAAAATATTTTTTTGAAAAAATCCCTAAGCCCCGGGGTCACAATTTCAGCAAAAATCTGACTTTTGGCAGTTCACTCAAAAATGGTGCCAACCGCTTGCAAATGCTCCCCTGAAAGCTTTGGCGATGGAAACAGAAGGCTTTTTATCACAGGACAAGAAATCAGCCCTCAAAAACTTAACCGGCAGAAAATATTTTTTTGAAAAAATCCCTAAGCCCCGGGGTCACAATTTCAGCAAAAATCTGACTTTTGGCAGTTCACTCAAAAATGGTGCCAACCGCTTGCAAATGCTCCCCTGAAAGGTTTGGCACGCGAAACAGAAGGCTTTTTATCACAGGACAAGAAATCAGCCCTCAAAAACTTAACCGGCAGAAAATATTTTTTTGAAAAAATCCCTAAGCCCCGGGGTCACAATTTCAGCAAAAATCTGACTTTTGGCAGTTCACTCAAAAATGGTGCCAACCGCTTGCAAATGCTCACCTGAAAGCTTTGGCGATGGAAACAGAAGGCTTTTTATCACAGGACAAGAAATCAGCCCTCAAAAACTTAACCGGCAGAAAATATTTTTTTGAAAAAATCCCTAAGCCCCGGGGTCACAATTTCAGCAAAAATCTGACTTTTGGCAGTTCACTCAAAAATGGTGCCAACCGCTTGCAAATGCTCCCCTGAAAGGTTTGGCACGCGAAACAGAAGGCTTTTTATCACAGGACAAGAAATCAGCCCTCAAAAACGTAACCGGCAGAAAATATTTTTTTGAAAAAATCCCTAAGCCCCGGGGTCACAATTTCAGCAAAAATCTGACTTTTGGCAGTTCACTCAAAAATGGTGCCAACCGCTTGCAAATGCTCACCTGAAAGCTTTGGCGATGGAAACAGAAGTCTTTTTATCACAGGACAAGAAATCAGCCCTCAAAAACTTAACCGGCAGAAAATATTTTTTTGAAAAAATCCCTAAGCCCCGGGGTCACAATTTCAGCAAAAATCTGACTTTTGGCAGTTCACTCAAAAATGGTGCGAACCGCTTGCAAATGCTCCCCTGAAAGCTTTGGCGATGGAAACAGAAGGCTTTTTATCACAGGACAAGAAATCAGCCCTCAAAAACTTAACCGGCAGAAAATATTTTTTTGAAAAAATCCCTAAGCCCCGGGGTCACAATTTCAGCAAAAATCTGACTTTTGGCAGTTCACTCAAAAATGGTGCCAAAAGCTTGAAAATACTCCCCTGAAAGGTTTGGCACTCGAAACAGAAGGCTTTTTATCACAGGACAAGTAATCAGCCCTCAAAAACTTAACCGGCAGAAAATATTTTTTTGAAAAAATCCCTAAGCCCCGGGGTCACAATTTCAGCAAAAATCTGACTTTTGGCGGTTCACTCAAAAATGGTGCCAACCGCTTGCAAATGCTCATCTGAAAGCTTTGGCGATGGAAACAGAAGGCTTTTTATCACAGGACAAGAAATCAGCCCTCAAAAACTTAACCGGCAGAAAATATTTTTTTGAAAAAATCCCTAAGCCCCGGGGTCACAATTTCAGCAAAAATCTGACTTTTGGCAGTTCACTCAAAAATGGTGCCAACCGCTTGCAAATGCTCCCCTGAAAGGTTTGGCACTCGAAACAGAAGGATTTTTATCACAGGACAAGAAATCAGCCCTCAAACACTTAACCGGCAGAAAATATTTTTTTGAAAAAATCCCTAAGCCCCGGGGTCACAATTTCAGCAAAAATCTGACTTTTGGCAGTTCACTCAAAAATGGTGCCAAAAGCTTGAAAATGCTCCCCTGAAAGGTTTGGCACTCGAAACAGAAGGCTTTTTATCACAGGACAAGAAATCAGCCCTCAAAAACTTAACCGGCAGAAAATATTTTTTTGAAAAAATCGCTAAGCCCCGGGGTCACAATTTCAGCAAAAATCTGACTTTTGGCAGTTCACTAAAAAATGGTGCCAACCGGTTGCAAATGCTCCCCTGAAAGGTTTGGCACGCGAAACAGAAGGCTTTTTATCACAGGACAAGAAATCAGCCCTCAAAAACTTAACCGGCAGAAAATATTTTTTTGAAAAAATCCCTAAGCCCCGGGGTCACAATTTCAGAAAAAATCTGACTTTTGGCAGTTCACTCAAAAATGGTGCCAACCGCTTGCAAATGCTCACCTGAAAGCTTTGGCGATGGAAACAGAAGGCTTTTTATCACAGGACAAGAAATCAGCCCTCAAAAACTTAACCGGCAGAAAATATTTTTTTGAAAAAATCCCTAAGCCCCGGGGTCACAATTTCAGCAAAAATCTGACTTTTGGCAATTCACTCAAAAATGGTGCCAACCGCTTGCAAATGCTCCCCTGAAAGGTTTGGCACGCGAAACAGAAGGCTTTTTGTCACAGGACAAGAAATCAGCCCTCAAAAACTTAACCGGCAGAAAATATTTTTTTGAAAAAATCCCTAAGCCCCGGGGTCACAATTTCAGAAAAAATCTGACTTTTGGCAGTTCACTCAAAAATGGTGCCAAAAGCTTGCAAATGCTCCCCTGAAAGGTTTTGCACTCAAAACAGAAGGCTTTTTATCACAGGACAAGAAATCAGCCCTCAAAAACTTAACCGGCAGAAAATATTTTTTTGAAAAAATCCCTAAGCTCCGGGGTCACAATTTCAGCAAAAATCTGACTTTTGGCAGTTCACTCAAAAATGGTGCCAACCGCTTGCAAATGCTCACCTGAAAGCTTTGGCGATGGAAACAGAAGGCTTTTTATCACAGGACAAGAAATCAGCCCTCAAAAACTTAACCGGCAGAAAATATTTTTTTGAAAAAATCCCTAAGCCCCGGGGTCACAATTTCAGCAAAAATCTGACTTTTGGCAGTTCACTCAAAAATGGTGCCAACCGCTTGCAAATGCTCCCCTGAAAGGTTTGGCACGCGAAACAGAAGGCTTTTTATCACAGGACAAGAAATCAGCCCTCAAAAACGTAACCGGCAGAAAATATTTTTTTGAAAAAATCCCTAAGCCCCGGGGTCACAATTTCAGCAAAAATCTGACTTTTGGCAGTTCACTCAAAAATGGTGCCAAGCGCTTGCAAATGCTCACCTGAAAGCTTTGGCGATGGAAACAGAAGTCTTTTTATCACAGGACAAGAATTCAGCCCTCAAAAACTTAACCGGCAGAAAATATTTTTTTGAAAAAATCCCTAAGCCCCGGGGTCACAATTTCAGCAAAAATCTGACTTTTGGCAGTTCACTCAAAAATGGTGCCAACCGCTTGCAAATGCTCCCCTGAAAGCTTTGGCGATGGAAACAGAAGGCTTTTTATCACAGGACAAGAAATCAGCCCTCAAAAACTTAACCGGCAGAAAATATTTTTTTGAAAAAATCCCTAAGCCCCGGGGTCACAATTTCAGAAAAAATCTGACTTTTGGCAGTTCACTCAAAAATGGTGCCAAAAGCTTGAAAATGCTCCCCTGAAAGGTTTGGCACTCGAAACAGAAGGCTTTTTATCACAGGACAAGTAATCAGCCCTCAAAAACTTAACCGGCAGAAAATATTTTTTTGAAAAAATCCCTAAGCCCCGGGGTCACAATTTCAGCAAAAATCTGACTTTTGGCAGTTCACTCAAAAATGGTGCCAACCGCTTGCAAATGCTCACCTGAAAGCTTTGGCGATGGAAACAGAAGGCTTTTTATCACAGGACAAGAAATCAGCCCTCAAAAACTTAACCGGCAGAAAATATTTTTTTGAAAAAATCCCTAAGCCCCGGGGTCACAATTTCAGCAAAAATCTGACTTTTGGCAGTTCACTCAAAAATGGTGCCAACCGCTTGCAAATGCTCCCCTGAAAGGTTTGGCACTCAAAACAGAAGGATTTTTATCACAGGACAAGAAATCAGCCCTCAAAAACTTAACCGGCAGAAATTTTTTTTTGAAAAAATCCCTAAGCCCCGGGGTCACAATTTCAGCAAAAATCTGACTTTTGGCAGTTCACTCAAAAATGGTGCCAACCGCTTGCAAATGCTCCCCTGAAAGCTTTGGCGATGGAAACAGAAGGCTTTTTATCACAGGACAAGAAATCAGCCCTCAAAAACTTAACCGGCAGAAAATATTTTTTTGAAAAAATCCCTAAGCCCCGGGGTCACAATTTCAGCAAAAATCTGACTTTTGGCAGTTCACTCAAAAATGGTGCCAACCGCTTGCAAATGCTCCCCTGAAAGGTTTGGCACGCGAAACAGAAGGCTTTTTATCACAGGACAAGAAATCAGCCCTCAAAAACTTAACCGGCAGAAAATATTTTTTTGAAAAAATCCCTAAGCCCCGGGGTCACAATTTCAGCAAAAATCTGACTTTTGGCAGTTCACTCAAAAATGGTGCCAACCGCTTGCAAATGCTCACCTGAAAGCTTTGGCGATGGAAACAGAAGTCTTTTTATCACAGGACAAGAAATCAGCCCTCAAAAACTTAACCGGCAGAAAATATTTTTTTGAAAAACTCCCTAAGCCCCGGGGTCACAATTTCAGCAAAAATCTGACTTTTGGCAGTTCACTCAAAAATGGTGCCAACCGGTTGCAAATGCTCACCTGAAAGCTTTGGCGATGGAAACAGAAGGCTTTTTATCACAGGACAAGAAATCAGCCCTCAAAAACTTAACAGGCAGAAAATATTTTTTTTGAAAAAATCCCTAAGCCCCGGGGTCACAATTTCAGCAAAAATCTGACTTTTGGCAGTTCACTCAAAAATGTTGCCAACCGCTTGCAAATGCTCCCCTGAAAGGTTTGGCACGCGAAACAGAAGGCTTTTTATCACAGGACAAGAAATCAGCCCTCAAAAACTTAACCGGCAGAAAATATTTTTTTGAAAAAACCCCTAAGCCCCGGGGTCACAATTTCAGCAAAAATCTGACTTTTGGCAGTTCACTCAAAAATGGTGCCAACCGCTTGCAAATGCTCACCTGAAAGCTTTGGCGATGGAAACAGAAGGCTTTTTATCACAGGACAAGAAATCAGCCCTCAAAAACTTAACCGGCAGAAAATATTTTTTTGAAAAAATCCCTAAGCCCCGGGGTCACAATTTCAGCAAAAATCTGACTTTTGGCAGTTCACTCAAAAATGGTGCCAACCGCTTGCAAATGCTCCCCTGAAAGGTTTGGCACGCGAAACAGAAGGCTTTTCATCACAGGACAAGAAATCAGCCCTCAAAAACGTAACCGGCAGAAAATATTTTTTTGAAAAAATCCCTAAGCCCCGGGGTCACAATTTCAGAAAAAATCTGACTTTTGGCAGTTCACTCAAAAATGGTGCCAAAAGCTTGAAAATGCTCCCCTGAAAGCTTTGGCGATGGAAACAGAAGTCTTTTTATCACAGGACAAGAAATCAGCCCTCAAAAACTTAACCGGCAGAAAATATTTTTTTGAAAAACTCCCTAAGCCCCGGGGTCACAATTTCAGCAAAAATCTGACTTTTGGCAGTTCACTCAAAAATGGTGCCAACCGCTTGCAAATGCTCACCTGAAAGCTTTGGCGATGGAAACAGAAGGCTTTTTATCACAGGACAAGAAATCAGCCCTCAAAAACTTAACCGGCAGAAAATATTTTTTTGAAAAAATCCCTAAGCCCCGGGGTCACAATTTCAGCAAAAATCTGACTTTTGGCAGTTCACTCAAAAATGTTGCCAACCGCTTGCAAATGCTCCCCTGAAAGGTTTGGCACGCGAAACAGACGGCTTTTTATCACAGGACAAGAAATCAGCCCTCAAAAACTTAACCGGCAGAAAATATTTTTTTGAAAAAACCCCTAAGCCCCGGGGTCACAATTTCAGCAAAAATCTGACTTTTGGCAGTTCACTCAAAAATGGTGCCAACCGCTTGCAAATGCTCACCTGAAAGCTTTGGCGATGGAAACAGAAGGCTTTTTATCACAGGACAAGAAATCAGCCCTCAAAAACTTAACCGGCAGAAAATATTTTTTTGAAAAAATCCCTAAGCCCCGGGGTCACAATTTCAGCAAAAATCTGACTTTTGGCAGTTCACTCAAAAATGGTGCCAACCGCTTGCAAATGCTCCCCTGAAAGGTTTGGCACGCGAAACAGAAGGCTTTTCATCACAGGACAAGAAATCAGCCCTCAAAAACGTAACCGGCAGAAAATATTTTTTTGAAAAAATCCCTAAGCCCCGGGGTCACAATTTCAGCAAAAATCTGACTTTTGGCAGTTCACTCAAAAATGGTGCCAACCGCTTGCAAATGCTCACCTGAAAGCTTTGGCGATGGAAACAGAAGTCTTTTTATCACAGGACAAGAAATCAGCCCTCAAAAACTTAACCGGCAGAAAATATTTTTTGGAAAAAATCCCTAAGCCCCGGGGTCACAATTTCAGCAAAAATCTGACTTTTGGCAGTTCACTCAAAAATGGTGCCAACCGCTTGCAAATGCTCCCCTGAAAGCTTTGGCGATGGAAACAGAAGGCTTTTTATCACAGGACAAGAAATCAGCCCTCAAAAACTTAACCGGCAGAAAATATTTTTTTGAAAAAATCCCTAAGCCCCGGGGTCACAATTTCAGCAAAAATCTGACTTTTGGCAGTTCACTCAAAAATGGTGCCAACCGCTTGCAAATGCTCCCCTGAAAGGTTTGGCACTCGAAACAGAAGGCTTTTTATCACAGGACAAGTAATCAGCCCTCAAAAACTTAACCGGCAGAAAATATTTTTTTGAAAAAATCCCTAAGCCCCGGGGTCACAATTTCAGCAAAAATCTGACTTTTGGCAGTTCACTCAAAAATGGTGCCAACCGCTTGCAAATGCTCACCTGAAAGCTTTGGCGATGGAAACAGAAGGCTTTTTATCACAGGACAAGAAATCAGCCCTCAAAAATTTAACCGGCAGAAAATATTTTTTTGAAAAAATCCCTAAGCCCCGGGGTCACAATTTCAGCAAAAATCTGACTTTTGGCAGTTCACTCAAAAATGGTGCCAACCGCTTGCAAATGCTCCCCTGAAAGGTTTGGCACTCGAAACAGAAGGATTTTTATCACAGGACAAGAAATCAGCCCTCAAAAACTTAACCGGCAGAAAATATTTTTTTGAAAAAATCCCTAAGCCCCGGGGTCACAATTTCAGCAAAAATCTGACTTTTGGCAGTTCACTCAAAAATGGTGCCAACCGCTTGCAAATGCTCCCCTGAAAGGTTTGGCACGCGAAACAGAAGGCTTTTTATCACAGGACAAGAAATCAGCCCTCAAAAACTTAACCGGCAGAAAATATTTTTTTGAAAAAATCCCTAAGCCCCGGGGTCACAATTTCAGCAAAAATCTGACTTTTGGCAGTTCACTCAAAAATGGTGCCAACCGGTTGCAAATGCTCCCCTGAAAGGTTTGGCACGCGAAACAGAAGGCTTTTTATCACAGGACAAGAAATCAGCCCTCAAAAACTTAACCGGCAGAAAATATTTTTTTGAAAAAATCCCTAAGCCCCAGGGTCACAATTTCAGCAAAAATCTGACTTTTGGCAATTCACTCAAAAATGGTGCCAACCGCTTGCAAATGCTCCCCTGAAAGCTTTGGCGATGGAAACAGAAGGCTTTTTGTCACAGGACAAGAAATCAGCCCTCAAAAACTTAACCGGCAGAAAATATTTTTTTGAAAAAATCCCTAAGCCCCGGGGTCACAATTTCAGAAAAAATCTGACTTTTGGCAGTTCACTCAAAAATGGTGCCAAAAGCTTGCAAATGCTCCCCTGAAAGGTTTGGCACTCAAAACAGAAGGCTTTTTATCACAGGACAAGAAATCAGCCCTCAAAAACTTAACCGGCAGAAAATATTTTTTTGAAAAAATCCCTAAGCCCCGGGGTCACAATTTCAGAAAACATCTGACTTTTGGCAGTTCACTCAAAAATGGTGCCAACCGCTTGCAAATGCTCACCTGAAAGCTTTGGCGATGGAAACAGAAGGCTTTTTATCACAGGACAAGAAATCAGCCCTCAAAAACTTAACCGGCAGAAAATATTTTTTTGAAAAAATCCCTAAGCCCCGGGGTCACAATTTCAGCAAAAATCTGACTTTTGGCAGTTCACTCAAAAATGGTGCCAACCGCTTGCAAATGCTCCCCTGAAAGGTTTGGCACGCGAAACAGAAGGCTTTTTATCACAGGACAAGAAATCAGCCCTCAAAAACGTAACCGGCAGAAAATATTTTTTTGAAAAAATCCCTAAGCCCCGGGGTCACAATTTCAGCAAAAATCTGACTTTTGGCAGTTCACTCAAAAATGGTGCCAACCGCTTGCAAATGCTCCCCTGAAAGGTTTGGCACGCGAAACAGAAGGCTTTTTATCACAGGACAAGAAATCAGCCCTCAAAAACTTAACCGGCAGAAAATATTTTTTTGAAAAAATCCCTAAGCCCCGGGGTCACAATTTCAGCAAAAATCTGACTTTTGGCAGTTCACTCAAAAATGGTGCCAACCGCTTGCAAATGCTCCCCTGAAAGCTTTGGCGATGGAAACAGAAGGCTTTTTATCACAGGACAAGAAATCAGCCCTCAAAAACTTAACCGGCAGAAAATATTTTTTTGAAAAAATCCCTAAGCCCCGGGGTCACAATTTCAGAAAAAATCTGACTTTTGGCAGTTCACTCAAAAATGGTGCCAAAAGCTTGAAAATGCTCCCCTGAAAGGTTTGGCACTCGAAACAGAAGGCTTTTTATCACAGGACAAGTAATCAGCCCTCAAAAACTTAACCGGCAGAAAATATTTTTTTGAAAAAATCCCTAAGCCCCGGGGTCACAATTTCAGCAAAAATCTGACTTTTGGCAGTTCACTCAAAAATGGTGCCAACCGCTTGCAAATGCTCACCTGAAAGCTTTGGCGATGGAAACAGAAGGCTTTTTATCACAGGACAAGAAATCAGCCCTCAAAAACTTAACCGGCAGAAAATATTTTTTTGAAAAAATCCCTAAGCCCCGGGGTCACAATTTCAGCAAAAATCTGACTTTTGGCAGTTCACTCAAAAATGGTGCCAACCGCTTGCAAATGCTCCCCTGAAAGGTTTGGCACTCGAAACAGAAGGATTTTTATCACAGGACAAGAAATCAGCCCTCAAAAACTTAACCGGCAGAAAATATTTTTTTGAAAAAATCCCTAAGCCCCGGGGTCACAATTTCAGCAAAAATCTGACTTTTGGCAGTTCACTCAAAAATGGTGCCAACCGCTTGCAAATGCTCCCCTGAAAGCTTTGGCGATGGAAACAGAAGGCTTTTTATCACAGGACAAGAAATCAGCCCTCAAAAACTTAACCGGCAGAAAATATTTTTTTGAAAAAATCCATAAGCCCCGGGGTCACAATTTCAGAAAAAATCTGACTTTTGGCAGTTCACTCAAAAATGGTGCCAACCGCTTGCAAATGCTCCCCTGAAAGGTTTGGCACGCGAAACAGAAGGCTTTTTATCACAGGACAAGAAATCAGCCCTCAAAAACTTAAAAAGCAGAAAATATTTTTTTGAAAAAATCCCTAAGCCCCGGGGTCACAATTTCAGCAAAAATCTGACTTTTGGCAGTTCACTCAAAAATGGTGCCAACCGGTTGCAAATGCTCCCCTGAAAGGTTTGGCACGCGAAACAGAAGGCTTTTTATCACAGGACAAGAAATCAGCCCTCAAAAACTTAACCGGCAGAAAATATTTTTTTGAAAAAATCCCTAAGCCCCGGGGTCACAATTTCAGAAAAAATCTGACTTTTGGCAGTTCACTCAAAAATGGTGCCAACCGCTTGCAAATGCTCACCTGAAAGCTTTGGCGATGGAAACAGAAGGCTTTTTATCACAGGACAAGAAATCAGCCCTCAAAAACTTAACCGGCAGAAAATATTTTTTTGAAAAAATCCCTAAGCCCCGGGGTCACAATTTCAGCAAAAATCTGACTTTTGGCAGTTCACTCAAAAATGGTGCCAACCGCTTGCAAATGCTCACCTGAAAGCTTTGGCGATGGAAACAGAAGGCTTTTTATCACAGGACAAGAAATCAGCCCTCAAAAACTTAACCGGCAGAAAATATTTTTTTGAAAAAATCCCTAAGCCCCGGGGTCACAATTTCAGCAAAAATCTGACTTTTGGCAGTTCACTCAAAAATGGTGCCAACCGCTTGCAAATGCTCCCCTGAAAGGTTTGGCACGCGAAACAGAAGGCTTTTTATCACAGGACAAGAAATCAGCCCTCAAAAACTTAACCGGCAGAAAATATTTTTTTGAAAAAATCCCTAAGCCCCGGGGTCACAATTTCAGAAAAAATCTGACTTTTGGCAGTTCACTCAAAAATGGTGCCAAAAGCTTGAAAATGCTCCCGTGAAAGGTTTGGCACTCAAAACAGAAGGATTTTTATAACAGGACAAGAAATCAGCCCTCAAAAACTTAACCGGCAGAAAATATTTTTTTGAAAAAATCCCTAAGCCCCGGGGTCACAATTTCAGCAAAAATCTGACTTTTGGCAGTTCACTCAAAAATGGTGCCAACCGCTTGCAAATGCTCCCCTGAAAGGTTTGGCACGCGAAACAGAAGGCTTTTTATCACAGGACAAGAAATCAGCCCTCAAAAACTTAACCGGCAGAAAATATTTTTTTGAAAAAATCCCTAAGCCCCGGGGTCACAATTTCAGCAAAAATCTGACTTTTGGCAGTTCACTCAAAAATGGAGCCAACCGCTTGCAAATGCTCCCCTGAAAGGTTTGGCACTCAAAACAGAAGGATTTTTATCACAGGACAAGAAATCAGCCCTCAAAAACTTAACCGGCAGAAAATATTTTTTTGAAAAAATCCCTAAGCCCCGGGGTCACAATTTCAGCAAAAATCTGACTTTTGGCAGTTCACTCAAAAATGGTGCCAACCGCTTGCAAATGCTCACCTGAAAGCTTTGGCGATGGAAACAGAAGGCTTTTTATCACAGGACAAGAAATCAGCCCTCAAAAACTTAACCGGCAGAAAATATTTTTTTGAAAAAATCCCTAAGCCCCGGGGTCACAATTTCAGCAAAAATCTGACTTTTGGCAGTTCACTCAAAAATGGTGCCAACCGCTTGCAAATGCTCCCCTGAAAGGTTTGGCACGCGAAACAGAAGGCTTTTTATCACAGGACAAGAAATCAGCCCTCAAAAACTTAACCGGCAGAAAATATTTTTTTGAAAAAATCCCTAAGCCCCGGGGTCACAATTTCAGAAAAAATCTGACTTTTGGCAGTTCACTCAAAAATGGTGCCAAAAGCTTGAAAATGCTCCCGTGAAAGGTTTGGCACTCAAAACAGAAGGATTTTTATAACAGGACAAGAAATCAGCCCTCAAAAACTTAACCGGCAGAAAATATTTTTTGGAAAAAATCCCTAAGCCCCGGGGTCACAATTTCAGCAAAAATCTGACTTTTGGCAGTTCACTCAAAAATGGTGTCAACCGCTTGCAAATGCTCACCTGAAAGCTTTGGCGATGGAAACAGAAGGCTTTTTATCACAGGACAAGAAATCAGCCCTCAAAAACTTAACCGGCAGAAAATATTTTTTTGAAAAAATCCCTAAGCCCCGGGGTCACAATTTCAGCAAAAATCTGACTTTTGGCAGTTCACTCAAAAATGGTGCCAACCGCTTGCAAATGCTCCCCTGAAAGGTTTGGCACGCGAAACAGAAGGCTTTTTATCACAGGACAAGAAATCAGCCCTCAAAAACTTAACCGGCAGAAAATATTTTTTTGAAAAAATCCCTAAGCCCCGGGGTCACAATTTCAGAAAACATCTGACTTTTGGCAGTTCACTCAAAAATGGTGCCAACCGCTTGCAAATGCTCACCTGAAAGCTTTGGCGATGGAAACAGAAGGCTTTTTATCACAGGACAAGAAATCAGCCCTCAAAAACTTAACCGGCAGAAAATATTTTTTTGAAAAAATCCCTAAGCCCCGGGGTCACAATTTCAGCAAAAATCTGACTTTTGGCAGTTCACTCAAAAATGGTGCCAACCGCTTGCAAATGCTCCCCTGAAAGGTTTGGCACGCGAAACAGAAGGCTTTTTATCACAGGACAAGAAATCAGCCCTCAAAAACGTAACCGGCAGAAAATATTTTTTTGAAAAAATCCCTAAGCCCCGGGGTCACAATTTCAGCAAAAATCTGACTTTTGGCAGTTCACTCAAAAATGGTGCCAACCGCTTGCAAATGCTCCCCTGAAAGGTTTGGCACGCGAAACAGAAGGCTTTTTATCACAGGACAAGAAATCAGCCCTCAAAAACTTAACCGGCAGAAAATATTTTTTTGAAAAAATCCCTAAGCCCCGGGGTCACAATTTCAGCAAAAATCTGACTTTTGGCAGTTCACTCAAAAATGGTGCCAACCGCTTGCAAATGCTCCTCTGAAAGGTTTGGCACTCGAAACAGAAGGCTTTTTATCACAGGACAAGAAATCAGCCCTCAAAAACTTAACCGGCAGAAAATATTTTTTGGAAAAAATCCCTAAGCCCCGGGGTCACAATTTCAGCAAAAATCTGACTTTTGGCAGTTCACTCAAAAATGGTGCCAACCGCTTGCAAATGCTCCCCTGAAAGGTTTGGCACGCGAAACAGAAGGCTTTTTATCACAGGACAAGAAATCAGCCCTCAAAAACTTAACCGGCAGAAAATATTTTTTTGAAAAAATCCCTAAGCCCCGGGGTCACAATTTCAGCAAAAATCTGACTTTTGGCAGTTCACTCAAAAATGGTGCCAACCGCTTGCAAATGCTCCCCTGAAAGGTTTGGCACGCGAAACAGAAGGCTTTTTATCACAGGACAAGAAATCAGCCCTCAAAAACTTAACCGGCAGAAAATATTTTTTTGAAAAAATCCCTAAGCCCCGGGGTCACAATTTCAGCAAAAATCTGACTTTTGGCAATTCACTCAAAAATGGTGCCAAAAGCTTGAAAATGCTCCCCTGAAAGGTTTGGCACTCGAAACAGAAGGCTTTTTATCACAGGACAAGAAATCAGCCCTTAAAAACTTAACCGGCAGAAAATATTTTTTTGAAAAAATCCCTAAGCCCCGGGGTCACAATTTCAGCAAAATTCTGACTTTTGGCAGTTCACTCAAAAATGGTGCCAACCGCTTGCAAATGCTCCCCTGAAAGGTTTGGCACTCGAAACAGAAGGCTTTTTATCACAGGACAAGAAATCAGCCCTCAAAAACTTAACCGGCAGAAAATCTTTTTTTGAAAAAATCCCTAAGCCCCGGGGTCACAATTTCAGCAGAAATCTGACTTTTGGCAGTTCAATCAAAAATGGTGCCAAAAGCTTGAAAATGCTTCCCTGAAAACTTTGGCGATGGAAACAGAAGGCTTTTTATCACAGGACAAGAAATCAGCCCTCAAAAATTTAACCGGCAGAAAATATTTTTTTGAAAAAATCCCTAAGCCCCGTCACAATTTCAGCAAAAATCTGACTTTTGGCAGTTCACTCAAAAATGGTGCCAACCGCTTGCAAATGCTCACCTGAAAGGTTTGGCACTCGAAACAGAAGGCTTTTTATCACAGGACAAGAAATCAGCCCTCAAAAACTTAACCGGCAGAAAATATTTTTTTGAAAAAATCCCTAAGCCCCGGGGTCACAATTTCAGAAAAAAATCTGACTTTTGGCAGTTCACTCAAAAATGGTGCCAACCGCTTGCAAATGCTCCCCTGAAAGCTTTGGCGATGGAAACAGAAGGCTTTTTATCACAGGACAAGAAATCAGCCCTCAAAAACTTAACCGGCAGAAAATATTTTTTTGAAAAAATCCATAAGCCCCGGGGTCACAATTTCAGCAAAAATCTGACTCTTGGCAGTTCACTCAAAAATGGTGCCAACCGCTTGCAAATGCTCCCCTGAAAGGTTTGGCACGCGAAACAGAAGGCTTTTTATCACAGGACAAGAAATCAGCCCTCAAAAACTTAACCGGCAGAAAATATTTTTTTGAAAAAATCCCTAAGCCCCGGGGTCACAATTTCAGCAAAAATCTGACTTTTGGCAGTTCACTCAAAAATGGTGCCAACCGGTTGCAAATGCTCCCCTGAAAGGTTTGGCACGCGAAACAGAAGGCTTTTTATCACAGGACAAGAAATCAGCCCTCAAAAACTTAACCGGCAGAAAATATTTTTTTGAAAAAATCCCTAAGCCCCGGGGTCACAATTTCAGCAAAAATCTGACTTTTGGCAATTCACTCAAAAATGGTGCCAACCGCTTGCAAATGCTCCCCTGAAAGGTTTGGCACGCGAAACAGAAGGCTTTTTGTCACAGGACAAGAAATCAGCCCTCAAAAACTTAACCGGCAGAAAATATTTTTTTGAAAAAATCCCTAAGCCCCGGGGTCACAATTTCAGCAAAAATCTGACTTTTGGCAGTTCACTCAAAAATGGTGCCAACCGCTTGCAAATGCTCACCTGAAAGCTTTGGCGATGGAAACAGAAGGCTTTTTATCACAGGACAAGAAATCAGCCCTCAAAAACCTAACCGGCAGAAAATATTTTTTTGAAAAAATCCCTAAGCCCCGGGGTCACAATTTCAGCAAAAATCTGACTCTTGGCAGTTCACTCAAAAATGGTGCCAACCGCTTGCAAATGCTCCCCTGAAAGGTTTGGCACGCGAAACAGAAGGCTTTTTATCACAGGACAAGAAATCAGCCCTCAAAAACTTAACCGGCAGAAAATATTTTTTTGAAAAAATCCCTAAGCCCCGGGGTCACAATTTCAGCAAAAATCTGACTTTTGGCAGTTCACTCAAAAATGGTGCCAACCGGTTGCAAATGCTCCCCTGAAAGGTTTGGCACGCGAAACAGAAGGCTTTTTATCACAGGACAAGAAATCAGCCCTCAAAAACTTAACCGGCAAAAAATATTTTTTTGAAAAAATCCCTAAGCCCCGGGGTCACAATTTCAGCAAAAATCTGACTTTTGGCAATTCACTCAAAAATGGTGCCAACCGCTTGCAAATGCTCCCCTGAAAGGTTTGGCACGCGAAACAGAAGGCTTTTTGTCACAAGACAAGAAATCAGCCCTCAAAAACTTAACCGGCAGAAAATATTTTTTTGAAAAAATCCCTAAGCCCCGGGGTCACAATTTCACCAAAAATCTGACTTTTGGCAGTTCACTCAAAAATGGTGCCAACCGCTTGCAAATGCTCCCCTGAAAGCTTTGGCACGCGAAACAGAAGGCTTTTTATCACAGGACAAGAAATCAGCCCTCAAAAACTTAACCGGCAGAAAATATTTTTTTTGAAAAAATCCCTAAGCCCCGGGGTCACAATTTCAGCAAAAATCTGACTTTTGGCAGTTCACTCAAAAATGGTGCCAACCGCTTGCAAATGCTCCCCTGAAAGGTTTGGCACGCGAAACAGAAGGCTTTTTATCACAGGACAAGAAATCAGCCCTCAAAAACTTAACCGGCAGAAAATATTTTTTTGAAAAAATCCCTAAGCCCCGGGGTCACAATTTCAGAAAACATCTGACTTTTGGCAGTTCACTCAAAAATGGTGCCAACCGCTTGCAAATGCTCACCTGAAAGCTTTGGCGATGGAAACAGAAGGCTTTTTATCACAGGACAAGAAATCAGCCCTCAAAAACTTAACCGGCAGAAAATATTTTTTTGAAAAAATCCCTAAGCCCCGGGGTCACAATTTCAGCAAAAATCTGACTTTTGGCAGTTCACTCAAAAATGGTGCCAACCGCTTGCAAATGCTCCCCTGAAAGGTTTGGCACGCGAAACAGAAGGCTTTTTATCACAGGACAAGAAATCAGCCCTCAAAAACGTAACCGGCAGAAAAATTTTTTTTGAAAAAATCCCTAAGCCCCGGGGTCACAATTTCAGCAAAAATCTGACTTTTGGCAGTTCACTCAAAAATGGTGCCAACCGCTTGCAAATGCTCCCCTGAAAGGTTTGGCACGCGAAACAGAAGGCTTTTTATCACAGGACAAGAAATCAGCCCTCAAAAACTTAACCGGCAGAAAATATTTTTTTGAAAAAATCCCTAAGCCCCGGGGTCACAATTTCAGCAAAAATCTGACTTTTGGCAATTCACTCAAAAATGGTGCCAAAAGCTTGAAAATGCTCCCCTGAAAGGTTTGGCACGCGAAACAGAAGGCTTTTTATCACAGGACAAGAAATCAGCCGTCAAAAACTTAACCGGCAAAAAATATTTTTTTGAAAAAATCCCTAAGCCCCGGGGTCACAATTTCAGCAAAAATCTGACTTTTGGCAATTCACTCAAAAATGGTGCCAACCGCTTGCAAATGCTCCCCTGAAAGGTTTGGCACGCGAAACAGAAGGCTTTTTGTCACAAGACAAGAAATCAGCCCTCAAAAACTTAACCGGCAGAAAATATTTTTTTGAAAAAATCCCTAAGCCCCGGGGTCACAATTTCACCAAAAATCTGACTTTTGGCAGTTCACTCAAAAATGGTGCCAACCGCTTGCAAATGCTCCCCTGAAAGCTTTGGCACGCGAAACAGAAGGCTTTTTATCACAGGACAAGAAATCAGCCCTCAAAAACTTAACCGGCAGAAAATATTTTTTTTGAAAAAATCCCTAAGCCCCGGGGTCACAATTTCAGCAAAAATCTGACTTTTGGCAGTTCACTCAAAAATGGTGCCAACCGCTTGCAAATGCTCCCCTGAAAGGTTTGGCACGCGAAACAGAAGGCTTTTTATCACAGGACAAGAAATCAGCCCTCAAAAACTTAACCGGCAGAAAATATTTTTTTGAAAAAATCCCTAAGCCCCGGGGTCACAATTTCAGAAAACATCTGACTTTTGGCAGTTCACTCAAAAATGGTGCCAACCGCTTGCAAATGCTCACCTGAAAGCTTTGGCGATGGAAACAGAAGGCTTTTTATCACAGGACAAGAAATCAGCCCTCAAAAACTTAACCGGCAGAAAATATTTTTTTGAAAAAATCCCTAAGCCCCGGGGTCACAATTTCAGCAAAAATCTGACTTTTGGCAGTTCACTCAAAAATGGTGCCAACCGCTTGCAAATGCTCCCCTGAAAGGTTTGGCACGCGAAACAGAAGGCTTTTTATCACAGGACAAGAAATCAGCCCTCAAAAACGTAACCGGCAGAAAAATTTTTTTTGAAAAAATCCCTAAGCCCCGGGGTCACAATTTCAGCAAAAATCTGACTTTTGGCAGTTCACTCAAAAATGGTGCCAACCGCTTGCAAATGCTCCCCTGAAAGGTTTGGCACGCGAAACAGAAGGCTTTTTATCACAGGACAAGAAATCAGCCCTCAAAAACTTAACCGGCAGAAAATATTTTTTTGAAAAAATCCCTAAGCCCCGGGGTCACAATTTCAGCAAAAATCTGACTTTTGGCAATTCACTCAAAAATGGTGCCAAAAGCTTGAAAATGCTCCCCTGAAAGGTTTGGCACTCGAAACAGAAGGCTTTTTATCACAGGACAAGAAATCAGCCCTTAAAAACTTAACCGGCAGAAAATATTTTTTGGAAAAAATCCCTAAGCCCCGGGGTCACAATTTCAGCAAAAATCTGACTTTTGGCAGTTCACTCAAAAATGGTGCCAACCGCTTGCAAATGCTCCCCTGAAAGGTTTGGCACTCGAAACAGAAGGCTTTTTATCACAGGACAAGAAATCAGCCCTCAAAAACTTAACCGGCAGAAAATATTTTTTTGAAAAAATCCCTAAGCCCCGGGGTCACAATTTCAGCAAAAATCTGACTTTTGGCAGTTCACTCAAAAATGGTGCCAACCGCTTGCAAATGCTCCTCTGAAAGGTTTGGCACTCGAAACAGAAGGCTTTTTATCACAGGACAAGAAATCAGCCCTCAAAAACTTAACCGGCAGAAAATATTTTTTGGAAAAAATCCCTAAGCCCCGGGGTCACAATTTCAGGAAAAATCTGACTTTTGGCAGTTCACTCAAAAATGGTGCCAACCGCTTGCAAATGCTCCCCTGAAAGGTTTGGCACTCGAAACAGAAGGCTTTTTATCACAGGACAAGAAATCAGCCCTTAAAAACTTAACCGGCAGAAAATATTTTTTGGAAAAAATCCCTAAGCCCCGGGGTCACAATTTCAGCAAAAATCTGACTTTTGGCAGTTCACTCAAAAATGGTGCCAACCGCTTGCAAATGCTCCCCTGAAAGGTTTGGCACTCGAAACAGAAGGCTTTTTATCACAGGACAAGAAATCAGCCCTCAAAAACTTAACCGGCAGAAAATATTTTTTTCAAAAAATCCCTAAGCCCCGGGGTCACAATTTCAGCAAAAATCTGACTTTTGGCAGTTCACTCAAAAATGGTGCCAACCGCTTGCAAATGCTCCCCTGAAAGGTTTGGCACTCGAAACAGAAGGCTTTTTATCACAGGACAAGAAATCAGCCCTCAAAAACTTAACCGGCAGAAAATATTTTTTGGAAAAAATCCCTAAGCCCCGGGGTCACAATTTCAGCAAAAATCTGACTTTTGGCAGTTCACTCAAAAATGGTGCCAACCGCTTGCAAATGCTCCCCTGAAAGGTTTGGCACTCAAAACAGAAGGATTTTTATCACAGGACAAGAAATCAGCCCTCAAAAACTTAACCGGCAGAAAATATTTTTTTGAAAAAATCCCTAAGCCCCGGGGTCACAATTTCAGCAAAAATCTGACTTTTGGCAGTTCACTCAAAAATGGTGCCAACCGCTTGCAAATGCTCCCCTGAAAGGTTTGGCACGCGAAACAGAAGGCTTTTTATCACAGGACAAGAAATCAGCCCTCAAAAACTTAACCGGCAGAAAATATTTTTTTGAAAAAATCCCTAAGCCCCGGGGTCACAATTTCAGAAAACATCTGACTTTTGGCAGTTCACTCAAAAATGGTGCCAACCGCTTGCAAATGCTCACCTGAAAGCTTTGGCGATGGAAACAGAAGGCTTTTTATCACAGGACAAGAAATCAGCCCTCAAAAACTTAACCGGCAGAAAATATTTTTTTGAAAAAATCCCTAAGCCCCGGGGTCACAATTTCAGCAAAAATCTGACTTTTGGCAGTTCACTCAAAAATGGTGCCAACCGCTTGCAAATGCTCCCCTGAAAGGTTTGGCACGCGAAACAGAAGGCTTTTTATCACAGGACAAGAAATCAGCCCTCAAAAACGTAACCGGCAGAAAATATTTTTTTGAAAAAATCCCTAAGCCCCGGGGTCACAATTTCAGCAAAAATCTGACTTTTGGCAGTTCACTCAAAAATGGTGCCAACCGCTTGCAAATGCTCCCCTGAAAGGTTTGGCACGCGAAACAGAAGGCTTTTTATCACAGGACAAGAAATCAGCCCTCAAAAACTTAACCGGCAGAAAATATTTTTTTGAAAAAATCCCTAAGCCCCGGGGTCACAATTTCAGCAAAAATCTGACTTTTGGCAGTTCACTCAAAAATGGTGCCAACCGCTTGCAAATGCTCCCCTGAAAGCTTTGGCGATGGAAACAGAAGGCTTTTTATCACAGGACAAGAAATCAGCCCTCAAAAACTTAACCGGCAGAAAATATTTTTTTGAAAAAATCCCTAAGCCCCGGGGTCACAATTTCAGAAAAAATCTGACTTTTGGCAGTTCACTCAAAAATGGTGCCAAAAGCCTGAAAATGCTCCCCTGAAAGGTTTGGCACTCGAAACAGAAGGCTTTTTATCACAGGACAAGTAATCAGCCCTCAAAAACTTAACCGGCAGAAAATATTTTTTTGAAAAAATCCCTAAGCCCCGGGGTCACAATTTCAGCAAAAATCTGACTTTTGGCAGTTCACTCAAAAATGGTGCCAACCGCTTGCAAATGCTCACCTGAAAGCTTTGGCGATGGAAACAGAAGGCTTTTTATCACAGGACAAGAAATCAGCCCTCAAAAACTTAACCGGCAGAAAATATTTTTTTGAAAAAATCCCTAAGCCCCGGGGTCACAATTTCAGCAAAAATATGACTTTTGGCAGTTCACTCAAAAATGGTGCCAACCGCTTGCAAATGCTCCCCTGAAAGGTTTGGCACTCGAAACAGAAGGCTTTTTATCACAGGACAAGAAATCAGCCCTCAAAAACTTAACCGGCAGAAAATATTTTTTTGAAAAAATCCCTAATCCACGGGGTCACAATTTCAGCAAAAATCTGACTTTTGGCAGTTCACTCAAAAATGGTGCCAACCGGTTGCAAATGCTCCCCTGAAAGGTTTGGCACTCGAAACAGAAGGATTTTTATCACAGGACAAGAAATCAGCCCTCAAAAACTTAACCGGCAGAAAATATTTTTTTGAAAAAATCCCTAAGCCCCGGGGTCACAATTTCAGCAAAAATCTGACTTTTGGCAGTTCACTCAAAAATGGTGCCAACCGCTTGCAAATGCTCCCCTGAAAGGTTTGGCACGCGAAACAGAAGGCTTTTTATCACAGGACAAGAAATCAGCCCTCAAAAACTTAACCGGCAGAAAATATTTTTTTAAAAAAATCCCTAAGCCCCGGGGTCACAATTTCAGCAAAAATCTGACTTTTGGCAGTTCACTCAAAAATGGTGCCAACCGCTTGCAAATGCTCCCCTGAAAGGTTTGGCACGCGAAACAGAAGGCTTTTTATCACAGGACAAGAAATCAGCCCTCCAAAACTTAACCGGCAGAAAATATTTTTTTGAAAAAATCCCTAAGCCCCGGGGTCACAATTTCAGCAAAAATCTGACTTTTGGCAATTCACTCAAAAATGGTGCCAAAAGCTTGAAAATGCTCCCCTGAAAGGTTTGGCACTCGAAACAGAAGGCTTTTTATCACAGGACAAGAAATCAGCCCTTAAAAACTTAACCGGCAGAAAATATTTTTTTGAAAAAATCCCTAAGCCCCGGGGTCACAATTTCAGCAAAATTCTGACTTTTGGCAGTTCACTCAAAAATGGTGCCAACCGCTTGCAAATGCTCCCCTGAAAGGTTTGGCACTCGAAACAGAAGGCTTTTTATCACAGGACAAGAAATCAGCCCTCAAAAACTTAACCGGCAGAAAATCTTTTTTTTGAAAAAATCCCTAAGCCCCGGGGTCACAATTTCAGCAAAAATCTGACTTTTGGCAGTTCAATCAAAAATGGTGCCAAAAGCTTGAAAATGCTTCCCTGAAAGCTTTGGCGATGGAAACAGAAGGCTTTTTATCACAGGACAAGAAATCAGCCCTCAAAAATTTAACCGGCAGAAAATATTTTTTTGAAAAAATCCCTAAGCCCCGTCACAATTTCAGCAAAAATCTGACTTTTGGCAGTTCACTCAAAAATGGTGCCAACCGCTTGCAAATGCTCACCTGAAAGGTTTGGCACTCGAAACAGAAGGCTTTTTATCACAGGACAAGAAATCAGCCCTCAAAAACTTAACCGGCAGAAAATATTTTTTTGAAAAAATCCCTAAGCCCCGGGGTCACAATTTCAGCAAAAATCTGACTTTTGGCAGTTCACTCAAAAATGGTGCCAACCGCTTGCAAATGCTCCCCTGAAAGGTTTGGCACGCGAAACAGAAGGCTTTTTATCACAGGACAAGAAATCAGCCCTCAAAAACTTAACCGGCAGAAAATATTTTTTTAAAAAAATCCCTAAGCCCCGGGGTCACAATTTCAGCAAAAATCTGACTTTTGGCAGTTCACTCAAAAATGGTGCCAACCGCTTGCAAATGCTCCCCTGAAAGGTTTGGCACGCGAAACAGAAGGCTTTTTATCACAGGACAAGAAATCAGCCCTCAAAAACTTAACCGGCAGAAAATATTTTTTTGAAAAAATCCCTAAGCCCCGGGGTCACAATTTCAGCAAAAATCTGACTTTTGGCAATTCACTCAAAAATGGTGCCAAAAGCTTGAAAATGCTCCCCTGAAAGGTTTGGCACTCGAAACAGAAGGCTTTTTATCACAGGACAAGAAATCAGCCCTTAAAAACTTAACCGGCAGAAAATATTTTTTTGAAAAAATCCCTAAGCCCCGGGGTCACAATTTCAGCAAAATTCTGACTTTTGGCAGTTCACTCAAAAATGGAGCCAACCGCTTGCAAATGCTCCCCTGAAAGGTTTGGCACTCGAAACAGAAGGCTTTTTATCACAGGACAAGAAATCAGCCCTCAAAAACTTAACCGGCAGAAAATCTTTTTTTTGAAAAAATCCCTAAGCCCCGGGGTCACAATTTCAGCAAAAATCTGACTTTTGGCAGTTCAATCAAAAATGGTGCCAAAAGCTTGAAAATGCTTCCCTGAAAGCTTTGGCGATGGAAACAGAAGGCTTTTTATCACAGGACAAGAAATCAGCCCTCAAAAATTTAACCGGCAGAAAATATTTTTTTGAAAAAATCCCTAAGCCCCGTCACAATTTCAGCAAAAATCTGACTTTTGGCAGTTCACTCAAAAATGGTGCCAACCGCTTGCAAATGCTCCCCTGAAAGGTTTCGCACGCGAAACAGAAGGCTTTTTATCACAGGACAAGAAATCAGCCCTCAAAAACTTAACCGGCAGAAAATATTTTTTTGAAAAAATCCCTAAGCCCCGGGGTCACAATTTCAGCAAAAATCTGACTTTTGGCAGTTCACTCAAAAATGGTGCCAACCGCTTGCAAATGCTCACCTGAAAGGTTTGGCACTCGAAACAGAAGGCTTTTTATCACAGGACAAGAAATCAGCCCTCAAAAACTTAACCGGCAGAAAATATTTTTTTGAAAAAATCCCTAAGCCCCGGGGTCACAATTTCAGAAAAAAATCTGACTTTTGGCAGTTCACTCAAAAATGGTGCCAACCGCTTGCAAATGCTCACCTGAAAGGTTTGGCGATGGAAACAGAAGGCTTTTTATCACAGGACAAGAAATCAGCCCTCAAAAACTTAACCGGCAGAAAATATTTTTTTGAAAAAATCCCTAAGCCCCGGGGTCACAATTTCAGAAAACATCTGACTTTTGGCAGTTCACTCAAAAATGGTGCCAACCGCTTGCAAATGCTCACCTGAAAGCTTTGGCGATGGAAACAGAAGGCTTTTTATCACAGGACAAGAAATCAGCCCTCAAAAACTTAACCGGCAGAAAATATTTTTTTGAAAAAATCCCTAAGCCCCGGGGTCACAATTTCAGCAAAAATCTGACTTTTGGCAGTTCACTCAAAAATGGTGCCAACCGCTTGCAAATGCTCCCCTGAAAGGTTTGGCACGCGAAACAGAAGGCTTTTTATCACAGGACAAGAAATCAGCCCTCAAAAACGTAACCGGCAGAAAAAATTTTTTTGAAAAAATCCCTAAGCCCCGGGGTCACAATTTCAGCAAAAATCTGACTTTTGGCAGTTCACTCAAAAATGGTGCCAACCGCTTGCAAATGCTCCCCTGAAAGGTTTGGCACGCGAAACAGAAGGCTTTTTATCACAGGACAAGAAATCAGCCCTCAAAAACTTAACCGGCAGAAAATATTTTTTTGAAAAAATCCCTAAGCCCCGGGGTCACAATTTCAGCAAAAATCTGACTTTTGGCAATTCACTCAAAAATGGTGCCAAAAGCTTGAAAATGCTCCCCTGAAAGGTTTGGCACTCGAAACAGAAGGCTTTTTATCACAGGACAAGAAATCAGCCCTTAAAAACTTAACCGGCAGAAAATATTTTTTGGAAAAAATCCCTAAGCCCCGGGGTCACAATTTCAGCAAAAATCTGACTTTTGGCAGTTCACTCAAAAATGGTGCCAACCGCTTGCAAATGCTCCCCTGAAAGGTTTGGCACTCGAAACAGAAGGCTTTTTATCACAGGACAAGAAATCAGCCCTCAAAAACTTAACCGGCAGAAAATATTTTTTTGAAAAAATCCCTAAGCCCCGGGGTCACAATTTCAGCAAAAATCTGACTTTTGGCAGTTCACTCAAAAATGGTGCCAACCGCTTGCAAATGCTCCTCTGAAAGGTTTGGCACTCGAAACAGAAGGCTTTTTATCACAGGACAAGAAATCAGCCCTCAAAAACTTAACCGGCAGAAAATATTTTTTGGAAAAAATCCCTAAGCCCCGGGGTCACAATTTCAGCAAAAATCTGACTTTTGGCAGTTCACTCAAAAATGGTGCCAACCGCTTGCAAATGCTCCCCTGAAAGGTTTGGCACTCAAAACAGAAGGATTTTTATCACAGGACAAGAAATCAGCCCTCAAAAACTTAACCGGCAGAAAATATTTTTTTGAAAAAATCCCTAAGCCCCGGGGTCACAATTTCAGCAAAAATCTGACTTTTGGCAATTCACTCAAAAATGGTGCCAAAAGCTTGAAAATGCTCCCCTGAAAGGTTTGGCACTCGAAACAGAAGGCTTTTTATCACAGGACAAGAAATCAGCCCTTAAAAACTTAACCGGCAGAAAATATTTTTTGGAAAAAATCCCTAAGCCCTGGGGTCACAATTTCAGCAAAAATCTGACTTTTGGCAGTTCACTCAAAAATGGTGCCAACCGCTTGCAAATGCTCCCCTGAAAGGTTTGGCACTCGAAACAGAAGGCTTTTTATCACAGGACAAGAAATCAGCCCTCAAAAACTTAACCGGCAGAAAATATTTTTTTCAAAAAATCCCTAAGCCCCGGGGTCACAATTTCAGCAAAAATCTGACTTTTGGCAGTTCACTCAAAAATGGTGCCAACCGCTTGCAAATGCTCCCCTGAAAGGTTTGGCACTCGAAACAGAAGGCTTTTTATCACAGGACAAGAAATCAGCCCTCAAAAACTTAACCGGCAGAAAATATTTTTTGGAAAAAATCCCTAAGCCCCGGGGTCACAATTTCAGCAAAAATCTGACTTTTGGCAGTTCACTCAAAAATGGTGCCAACCGCTTGCAAATGCTCCCCTGAAAGGTTTGGCACTCAAAACAGAAGGATTTTTATCACAGGACAAGAAATCAGCCCTCAAAAACTTAACCGGCAGAAAATATTTTTTTGAAAAAATCCCTAAGCCCCGGGGTCACAATTTCAGCAAAAATCTGACTTTTGGCAGTTCACTCAAAAATGGTGCCAACCGCTTGCAAATGCTCCCCTGAAAGGTTTGGCACGCGAAACAGAAGGCTTTTTATCACAGGACAAGAAATCAGCCCTCAAAAACTTAACCGGCAGAAAATATTTTTTTGAAAAAATCCCTAAGCCCCGGGGTCACAATTTCAGAAAACATCTGACTTTTGGCAGTTCACTCAAAAATGGTGCCAACCGCTTGCAAATGCTCACCTGAAAGCTTTGGCGATGGAAACAGAAGGCTTTTTATCACAGGACAAGAAATCAGCCCTCAAAAACTTAACCGGCAGAAAATATTTTTTTGAAAAAATCCCTAAGCCCCGGGGTCACAATTTCAGCAAAAATCTGACTTTTGGCAGTTCACTCAAAAATGGTGCCAACCGCTTGCAAATGCTCCCCTGAAAGGTTTGGCACGCGAAACAGAAGGCTTTTTATCACAGGACAAGAAATCAGCCCTCAAAAACGTAACCGGCAGAAAATATTTTTTTGAAAAAATCCCTAAGCCCCGGGGTCACAATTTCAGCAAAAATCTGACTTTTGGCAGTTCACTCAAAAATGGTGCCAACCGCTTGCAAATGCTCCCCTGAAAGGTTTGGCACGCGAAACAGAAGGCTTTTTATCACAGGACAAGAAATCAGCCCTCAAAAACTTAACCGGCAGAAAATATTTTTTTGAAAAAATCCCTAAGCCCCGGGGTCACAATTTCAGCAAAAATCTGACTTTTGGCAGTTCACTCAAAAATGGTGCCAACCGCTTGCAAATGCTCCCCTGAAAGCTTTGGCGATGGAAACAGAAGGCTTTTTATCACAGGACAAGAAATCAGCCCTCAAAAACTTAACCGGCAGAAAATATTTTTTTGAAAAAATCCCTAAGCCCCGGGGTCACAATTTCAGAAAAAATCTGACTTTTGGCAGTTCACTCAAAAATGGTGCCAAAAGCCTGAAAATGCTCCCCTGAAAGGTTTGGCACTCGAAACAGAAGGCTTTTTATCACAGGACAAGTAATCAGCCCTCAAAAACTTAACCGGCAGAAAATATTTTTTTGAAAAAATCCCTAAGCCCCGGGGTCACAATTTCAGCAAAAATCTGACTTTTGGCAGTTCACTCAAAAATGGTGCCAACCGCTTGCAAATGCTCACCTGAAAGCTTTGGCGATGGAAACAGAAGGCTTTTTATCACAGGACAAGAAATCAGCCCTCAAAAACTTAACCGGCAGAAAATATTTTTTTGAAAAAATCCCTAAGCCCCGGGGTCACAATTTCAGCAAAAATCTGACTTTTGGCAGTTCACTCAAAAATGGTGCCAACCGCTTGCAAATGCTCCCCTGAAAGGTTTGGCACTCGAAACAGAAGGCTTTTTATCACAGGACAAGAAATCAGCCCTCAAAAACTTAACCGGCAGAAAATATTTTTTTGAAAAAATCCCTAATCCACGGGGTCACAATTTCAGCAAAAATCTGACTTTTGGCAGTTCACTCAAAAATGGTGCCAACCGGTTGCAAATGCTCCCCTGAAAGGTTTGGCACTCGAAACAGAAGGATTTTTATCACAGGACAAGAAATCAGCCCTCAAAAACTTAACCGGCAGAAAATATTTTTTTGAAAAAATCCCTAAGCCCCGGGGTCACAATTTCAGCAAAAATCTGACTTTTGGCAGTTCACTCAAAAATGGTGCCAACCGCTTGCAAATGCTCCCCTGAAAGGTTTGGCACGCGAAACAGAAGGCTTTTTATCACAGGACAAGAAATCAGCCCTCAAAAACTTAACCGGCAGAAAATATTTTTTTAAAAAAATCCCTAAGCCCCGGGGTCACAATTTCAGCAAAAATCTGACTTTTGGCAGTTCACTCAAAAATGGTGCCAACCGCTTGCAAATGCTCCCCTGAAAGGTTTGGCACGCGAAACAGAAGGCTTTTTATCACAGGACAAGAAATCAGCCCTCAAAAACTTAACCGGCAGAAAATATTTTTTTGAAAAAATCCCTAAGCCCCGGGGTCACAATTTCAGCAAAAATCTGACTTTTGGCAATTCACTCAAAAATGGTGCCAAAAGCTTGAAAATGCTCCCCTGAAAGGTTTGGCACTCGAAACAGAAGGCTTTTTATCACAGGACAAGAAATCAGCCCTTAAAAACTTAACCGGCAGAAAATATTTTTTTGAAAAAATCCCTAAGCCCCGGGGTCACAATTTCAGCAAAATTCTGACTTTTGGCAGTTCACTCAAAAATGGTGCCAACCGCTTGCAAATGCTCCCCTGAAAGGTTTGGCACTCGAAACAGAAGGCTTTTTATCACAGGACAAGAAATCAGCCCTCAAAAACTTAACCGGCAGAAAATCTTTTTTTTGAAAAAATCCCTAAGCCCCGGGGTCACAATTTCAGCAAAAATCTGACTTTTGGCAGTTCAATCAAAAATGGTGCCAAAAGCTTGAAAATGCTTCCCTGAAAGCTTTGGCGATGGAAACAGAAGGCTTTTTATCACAGGACAAGAAATCAGCCCTCAAAAATTTAACCGGCAGAAAATATTTTTTTGAAAAAATCCCTAAGCCCCGTCACAATTTCAGCAAAAATCTGACTTTTGGCAGTTCACTCAAAAATGGTGCCAACCGCTTGCAAATGCTCACCTGAAAGGTTTGGCACTCGAAACAGAAGGCTTTTTATCACAGGACAAGAAATCAGCCCTCAAAAACTTAACCGGCAGAAAATATTTTTTTGAAAAAATCCCTAAGCCCCGGGGTCACAATTTCAGCAAAAATCTGACTTTTGGCAGTTCACTCAAAAATGGTGCCAACCGCTTGCAAATGCTCCCCTGAAAGGTTTGGCACGCGAAACAGAAGGCTTTTTATCACAGGACAAGAAATCAGCCCTCAAAAACTTAACCGGCAGAAAATATTTTTTTAAAAAAATCCCTAAGCCCCGGGGTCACAATTTCAGCAAAAATCTGACTTTTGGCAGTTCACTCAAAAATGGTGCCAACCGCTTGCAAATGCTCCCCTGAAAGGTTTGGCACGCGAAACAGAAGGCTTTTTATCACAGGACAAGAAATCAGCCCTCAAAAACTTAACCGGCAGAAAATATTTTTTTGAAAAAATCCCTAAGCCCCGGGGTCACAATTTCAGCAAAAATCTGACTTTTGGCAATTCACTCAAAAATGGTGCCAAAAGCTTGAAAATGCTCCCCTGAAAGGTTTGGCACTCGAAACAGAAGGCTTTTTATCACAGGACAAGAAATCAGCCCTTAAAAACTTAACCGGCAGAAAATATTTTTTTGAAAAAATCCCTAAGCCCCGGGGTCACAATTTCAGCAAAATTCTGACTTTTGGCAGTTCACTCAAAAATGGAGCCAACCGCTTGCAAATGCTCCCCTGAAAGGTTTGGCACTCGAAACAGAAGGCTTTTTATCACAGGACAAGAAATCAGCCCTCAAAAACTTAACCGGCAGAAAATCTTTTTTTTGAAAAAATCCCTAAGCCCCGGGGTCACAATTTCAGCAAAAATCTGACTTTTGGCAGTTCAATCAAAAATGGTGCCAAAAGCTTGAAAATGCTTCCCTGAAAGCTTTGGCGATGGAAACAGAAGGCTTTTTATCACAGGACAAGAAATCAGCCCTCAAAAATTTAACCGGCAGAAAATATTTTTTTGAAAAAATCCCTAAGCCCCGTCACAATTTCAGCAAAAATCTGACTTTTGGCAGTTCACTCAAAAATGGTGCCAACCGCTTGCAAATGCTCCCCTGAAAGGTTTCGCACGCGAAACAGAAGGCTTTTTATCACAGGACAAGAAATCAGCCCTCAAAAACTTAACCGGCAGAAAATATTTTTTTGAAAAAATCCCTAAGCCCCGGGGTCACAATTTCAGCAAAAATCTGACTTTTGGCAGTTCACTCAAAAATGGTGCCAACCGGTTGCAAATGCTCCCCTGAAAGGTTTGGCACGCGAAACAGAAGGCTTTTTATCACAGGACAAGAAATCAGCCCTCAAAAACTTAACCGGCAGAAAATATTTTTTTGAAAAAATCCCTAAGCCCCGGGGTCACAATTTCAGCAAAAATCTGACTTTTGGCAATTCACTCAAAAATGGTGCCAACCGCTTGCAAATGCTCCCGTGAAAGGTTTGGCACTCAAAACAGAAGGATTTTTATCACAGGACAAGAAATCAGCCCTCAAAAACTTAACCGGCAGAAAATATTTTTTGGAAAAAATCCCTAAGCCCCGGGGTCACAATTTAAGCAAAAATCTGACTTTTGGCAGTTCACTCAAAAATGGTGTCAACCGCTTGCAAATGCTCACCTGAAAGCTTTGGCGATGGAAACAGAAGGCTTTTTATCACAGGACAAGAAATCAGCCCTCAAAAACTTAACCGGCAGAAAATATTTTTTTGAAAAAATCCCTAAGCCCCGGGGTCACAATTTCAGTAAAAATCTGACTTTTGGCAGTTCACTCAAAAATGGTGCCAACCGCTTGCAAATGCTCACCTGAAAGCTTTGGCGATGGAAACAGAAGGCTTTTTATCACAGGACAAGAAATCAGCCCTCAAAAACTTAACCGGCATAAAATATTTTTTTGAAAAAATCCCTAAGCCCTGGGGTCACAATTTCAGCAAAAATCTGACTTTTGGCAGTTCACTCAAAAATGGTGCCAACCGCTTGCAAATGCTCCCCTGAAAGGTTTGGCACTCAAAACAGAAGGATTTTTATCACAGGACAAGAAATCAGCCCTCAAAAACTTAACCGGCAGAAAATATTTTTTTGAAAAAATCCCTAAGCCCCGGGGTCACAATTTCAGCAAAAATCTGACTTTTGGCAGTTCACTCAAAAATGGTGCCAACCGCTTGAAAATGCTCACCTGAAAGCTTTGGCGATGGAAACAGAAGTCTTTTTATCACAGGACAAGAAATCAGCCCTCAAAAACTTAACCGGCAGAAAATATTTTTTTCAAAAAATCCCTAAGCCCCGGGGTCACAATTTCAGCAAAAATCTGACTTTTGGCAGTTCACTCAAAAATGGTGCCAACCGCTTGCAAATGCTCCCCTGAAAGGTTTGGCACGCGAAACAGAAGGCTTTTTATCACAGGACAAGAAATCAGCCCTCAAAAACTTAACCGGCAGAAAATATTTTTTGGAAAAAATCCCTAAGCCCCGGGGTCACAATTTCAGCAAAAATCTGACTTTTGGCAGTTCACTCAAAAATGGTGTCAACCGCTTGCAAATGCTCAACTGAAAGCTTTGGCGATGGAAACAGAAGGCTTTTTATCACAGGACAAGAAATCAGCCCTCAAAAACTTAACCGGCAGAAAATATTTTTTTGAAAAAATCCCTAAGCAATTTCAGAAAAAATCTGACTTTTGGCAGTTCACTCAAAAATGGTGCCAACCGCTTGCAAATGCTCCCCTGAAAGGTTTGGCACGCGAAACAGAAGGCTTTTTATCACAGGACAAGAAATCAGCCCTCAAAAACTTAACCGGCAGAAAATATTTTTTTGAAAAAATCCCTAAGCCCCGGGGTCACAATTTCAGAAAAAATCTGACTTTTGGCAGTTCACTCAAAAATGGTGCCAAAAGCTTGAAAATGCTCCCGTGAAAGGTTTGGCACTCAAAACAGAAGGATTTTTATCACAGGACAAGAAATCAGCCCTCAAAAACTTAACCGGCAGAAAATATTTTTTGGAAAAAATCCCTAAGCCCCGGGGTCACAATTTCAGCAAAAATCTGACTTTTGGCAGTTCACTCAAAAATGGTGTCAACCGCTTGCAAATGCTCACCTGAAAGCTTTGGCGATGGAAACAGAAGGCTTTTTATCACAGGACAAGAAATCAGCCCTCAAAAACTTAACCGGCAGAAAATATTTTTTTGAAAAAATCCCTAAGCAATTTCAAAAAAAATCTGACTTTTGGCAGTTCACTCAAAAATGGTGCCAACCGCTTGCAAATGCTCCCCTGAAAGGTTTGGCACACGAAACAGAAGGCTTTTTATCACAGGACAAGAAATCAGCCCTCAAAAACTTAACCGGCAGAAATTTTTTTTTGAAAAAATCCCTAAGCCCCGGGGTCACAATTTCAGCAAAAATCTGACTTTTGGCAGTTCACTCAAAAATGGTGCCAAAAGCTTGAAAATGCTCTCCTGAAAGGTTTAGCACTCAAAACAGAAGGATTTTTATCACAGGACAAGAAATCAGCCCTCAAAAACTTAACCGGCAGAAAATATTTTTTTGAAAAAATCCCTAAGCCCCGGGGTCACAATTTCAGAAAAAATCTGACTTTTGGCAGTTCACTCAAAAATGGTGCCAACCGCTTGCAAATGCTCACCTGAAAGCTTTGGCGATGGAAACAGAAGGCTTTTTATCACAGGACAAGAAATCAGCCCTCAAAAACTTAACCGGCAGAAAATATTTTTTTGAAAAAATCCCTAAGCCCCGGGGTCACAATTTCAGAAAAAATCTGACTTTTGGCAGTTCACTCAAAAATGGTGCCAAAAGCTTGAAAATGCTCTCCTGAAAGGTTTAGCACTCAAAACAGAAGGATTTTTATCACAGGACAAGAAATCAGCCCTCAAAAACTTAACCGGCAGAAAATATTTTTTTGAAAAAATCCCTAAGCCCCGGGGTCACAATTTCAGAAAAAATCTGACTTTTGGCAGTTCACTCAAAAATGGTGCCAACCGCTTGCAAATGCTCACCTGAAAGCTTTGGCGATGGAAACAGAAGGCTTTTTATCACAGGACAAGAAATCAGCCCTCAAAAACTTAACCGGCAGAATTTTTTTTTTTGAAAAAATCCCTAAGCCCCGGGGTCACAATTTCAGCAAAAATCTGACTTTTGGCAGTTCACTCAAAAATGGTGCCAACCGCTTGCAAATGCTCCCCTGAAAGGTTTTGCACTCGAAACAGAAGGCTTTTTATCACAGGACAAGAAATCAGCCCTCAAAAACTTAACCGGCAGAAAATATTTTTTTGAAAAAATCCCTAAGCCCCGGGGTCACAATTTCAGCAAAAATCTGACTTTTGGCAGTTCACTCAAAAATGGTGCCAACCGCTTGCAAATGCTCACCTGAAAGCTTTGGCGATGGAAACAGAAGGCTTTTTATCACAGGACAAGAAATCAGCCCTCAAAAACTTAACCGGCAGAAAATATTTTTTTGAAAAAATCCCTATGCCCCGGGGTCACAATTTCAGCAAAAATCTGACTTTTGGCAGTTCACTCAAAAATGGTGCCAACCGCTTGCAAATGCTCCCCTGAAAGGTTTGGCACGCGAAACAGAAGGCTTTTTATCACAGGACAAGAAATCAGCCCTCAAAAACTTAACCGGCAGAAAATATTTTTTTGAAAAAACCCCTAAGCCCCGGGGTCACAATTTCAGCAAAAATCTGACTTTTGGCAGTTCACTCAAAAATGGTGCAAACCGCTTGCAAATGCGCACCTGAAAGCTTTGGCAATGGAAACAGAAGTCTTTTTATCACAGGACAAGAAATCAGCCCTCAAAAACTTAACCGGCAGAAAATATTTTTTTGAAAAAATCCCAAAGCCCCGGGGTCACAATTTCAGCAAAAATCTGACTTTTGGCAGTTCACTCAAAAATGGTGCCAACCGCTTGCAAATGCTCCCCTGAAAGCTTTGGCGATGGAAACAGAAGGCTTTTTATCACAGGACAAGAAATCAGCCCTCAAAAACTTAACCGGCAGAAAATATTTTTTTGAAAAAATCGCTAAGCCCCGGGGTCACAATTTCAGTAAAAATCTGACTTTTGGCAGTTCACTCAAAAATGGTGCCAACCGCTTGCAAATGCTCCCCTGAAAGGTTTGGCACTCGAAACAGAAGGATTTTTATCACAGGACAAGAAATCAGCCCTCAAAAACTTAACCGGCAGAAAATATTTTTTGGAAAAAATCCCTAAGCCCCGGGGTCACAATTTCAGAAAAAATCTGACTTTTGGCAGTTCACTCAAAAATGGTGCCAAAAGCTTGCAAATGCTCCCCTGAAAGGTTTGGCACTCGAAACAGAAGGCTTTTTATCTCAGGACAAGAAATCAGCCCTCAAAAACTTAACCGGCAGAAAATATTTTTTTGAAAAAACCCCTAAGCCCCGGGGTCACAATTTCAGCAAAAATCTGACTTTTGGCAGTTCACTCAAAAATGGTGCCAACCGCTTGCAAATGCTCCCCTGAAAGGTTTGGCACGCGAAACAGAAGGCTTTTTATCACAGGACAAGAAATCAGCCCTCAAAAACTTAACCGGCAGAAAATGTTTTTTTGAAAAAATCCCTAAGCCCCGGGGTCACAATTTCAGCAAAAATCTGACTTTTGGCAGTTCACTCAAAAATGGTGCCAACCGCTTGCAAATGCTCACCTGAAAGCTTTGGCACTCGAAACAGAAGGCTTTTTATCACAGGACAAGAAATCAGCCCTCAAAAACTTAACCGGCAGAAAATATTTTTTTGAAAAAATCCCTAAGCCCCGGGGTCACAATTTCAGCAAAAATCTGACTTTTGGCAGTTCACTCAAAAATGGTGCCAACCGCATGCAAATGCTCCCCTGAAAGGTTTGGCACGCGAAACAGAAGGCTTTTTATCACAGGACAAGAAATCAGCCCTCAAAAACTTAACCGGCAGAAAATATTTTTTTGAAAAAATCCCTAAGCCCCGGGGTCACAATTTCAGAAAAAATCTGACTTTTGGCAGTTCACTCAAAAATGGTGCCAAAAGCTTGAAAATGCTCCCGTGAAAGGTTTGGCACTCAAAACAGAAGGATTTTTATCACAGGACAAGAAATCAGCCCTCAAAAACTTAACCGGCAGAAAATATTTTTTGGAAAAAATCCCTAAGCCCCGGGGTCACAATTTCAGCAAAAATCTGACTTTTGGCAGTTCACTCAAAAATGGTGTCAACCGCTTGCAAATGCTCACCTGAAAGCTTTGGCGATGGAAACAGAAGGCTTTTTATCACAGGACAAGAAATCAGCCCTCAAAAACTTAACCGGCAGAAAATATTTTTTTGAAAAAATCCCTAAGCAATTTCAAAAAAAATCTGACTTTTGGCAGTTCACTCAAAAATGGTGCCAACCGCTTGCAAATGCTCCCCTGAAAGGTTTGGCACACGAAACAGAAGGCTTTTTATCACAGGACAAGAAATCAGCCCTCAAAAACTTAACCGGCAGAAATTTTTTTTTGAAAAAATCCCTAAGCCCCGGGGTCACAATTTCAGCAAAAATCTGACTTTTGGCAGTTCACTCAAAAATGGTGCCAAAAGCTTGAAAATGCTCTCCTGAAAGGTTTAGCACTCAAAACAGAAGGATTTTTATCACAGGACAAGAAATCAGCCCTCAAAAACTTAACCGGCAGAAAATATTTTTTTGAAAAAATCCCTAAGCCCCGGGGTCACAATTTCAGAAAAAATCTGACTTTTGGCAGTTCACTCAAAAATGGTGCCAACCGCTTGCAAATGCTCACCTGAAAGCTTTGGCGATGGAAACAGAAGGCTTTTTATCACAGGACAAGAAATCAGCCCTCAAAAACTTAACCGGCAGAAAATATTTTTTTGAAAAAATCCCTAAGCCCCGGGGTCACAATTTCAGAAAAAATCTGACTTTTGGCAGTTCACTCAAAAATGGTGCCAAAAGCTTGAAAATGCTCTCCTGAAAGGTTTAGCACTCAAAACAGAAGGATTTTTATCACAGGACAAGAAATCAGCCCTCAAAAACTTAACCGGCAGAAAATATTTTTTTGAAAAAATCCCTAAGCCCCGGGGTCACAATTTCAGAAAAAATCTGACTTTTGGCAGTTCACTCAAAAATGGTGCCAACCGCTTGCAAATGCTCACCTGAAAGCTTTGGCGATGGAAACAGAAGGCTTTTTATCACAGGACAAGAAATCAGCCCTCAAAAACTTAACCGGCAGAATTTTTTTTTTTGAAAAAATCCCTAAGCCCCGGGGTCACAATTTCAGCAAAAATCTGACTTTTGGCAGTTCACTCAAAAATGGTGCCAACCGCTTGCAAATGCTCCCCTGAAAGGTTTTGCACTCGAAACAGAAGGCTTTTTATCACAGGACAAGAAATCAGCCCTCAAAAACTTAACCGGCAGAAAATATTTTTTTGAAAAAATCCCTAAGCCCCGGGGTCACAATTTCAGCAAAAATCTGACTTTTGGCAGTTCACTCAAAAATGGTGCCAACCGCTTGCAAATGCTCACCTGAAAGCTTTGGCGATGGAAACAGAAGGCTTTTTATCACAGGACAAGAAATCAGCCCTCAAAAACTTAACCGGCAGAAAATATTTTTTTGAAAAAATCCCTATGCCCCGGGGTCACAATTTCAGCAAAAATCTGACTTTTGGCAGTTCACTCAAAAATGGTGCCAACCGCTTGCAAATGCTCCCCTGAAAGGTTTGGCACGCGAAACAGAAGGCTTTTTATCACAGGACAAGAAATCAGCCCTCAAAAACTTAACCGGCAGAAAATATTTTTTTGAAAAAACCCCTAAGCCCCGGGGTCACAATTTCAGCAAAAATCTGACTTTTGGCAGTTCACTCAAAAATGGTGCAAACCGCTTGCAAATGCGCACCTGAAAGCTTTGGCAATGGAAACAGAAGTCTTTTTATCACAGGACAAGAAATCAGCCCTCAAAAACTTAACCGGCAGAAAATATTTTTTTGAAAAAATCCCAAAGCCCCGGGGTCACAATTTCAGCAAAAATCTGACTTTTGGCAGTTCACTCAAAAATGGTGCCAACCGCTTGCAAATGCTCCCCTGAAAGCTTTGGCGATGGAAACAGAAGGCTTTTTATCACAGGACAAGAAATCAGCCCTCAAAAACTTAACCGGCAGAAAATATTTTTTTGAAAAAATCGCTAAGCCCCGGGGTCACAATTTCAGTAAAAATCTGACTTTTGGCAGTTCACTCAAAAATGGTGCCAACCGCTTGCAAATGCTCCCCTGAAAGGTTTGGCACTCGAAACAGAAGGATTTTTATCACAGGACAAGAAATCAGCCCTCAAAAACTTAACCGGCAGAAAATATTTTTTGGAAAAAATCCCTAAGCCCCGGGGTCACAATTTCAGAAAAAATCTGACTTTTGGCAGTTCACTCAAAAATGGTGCCAAAAGCTTGCAAATGCTCCCCTGAAAGGTTTGGCACTCGAAACAGAAGGCTTTTTATCTCAGGACAAGAAATCAGCCCTCAAAAACTTAACCGGCAGAAAATATTTTTTTGAAAAAACCCCTAAGCCCCGGGGTCACAATTTCAGCAAAAATCTGACTTTTGGCAGTTCACTCAAAAATGGTGCCAACCGCTTGCAAATGCTCCCCTGAAAGGTTTGGCACGCGAAACAGAAGGCTTTTTATCACAGGACAAGAAATCAGCCCTCAAAAACTTAACCGGCAGAAAATGTTTTTTTGAAAAAATCCCTAAGCCCCGGGGTCACAATTTCAGCAAAAATCTGACTTTTGGCAGTTCACTCAAAAATGGTGCCAACCGCTTGCAAATGCTCACCTGAAAGCTTTGGCACTCGAAACAGAAGGCTTTTTATCACAGGACAAGAAATCAGCCCTCAAAAACTTAACCGGCAGAAAATATTTTTTTGAAAAAATCCCTAAGCCCCGGGGTCACAATTTCAGCAAAAATCTGACTTTTGGCAGTTCACTCAAAAATGGTGCCAACCGCATGCAAATGCTCACCTGAAAGGTTTGGCACTCAAAACAGAAGGCTTTTTATCACAGGACAAGAAATCAGCCCTCAAAAACTTAACCGGCAGAAAATATTTTTTTGAAAAAATCCCTAAGCCCCGGGGTCACAATTTCAGCAAAAATCTGACTTTTGGCAGTTCACTCAAAAATGGTGTCAACCGCTTGCAAATGCTCACCTGAAAGCTTTGGCGATGGAAACAGAAGGCTTTTTATCACAGGACAAGAAATCAGCCCTCAAAAACTTAACCGGCAGAAAATATTTTTTTGAAAAAATCGCTAAGCCCCGGGGTCACAATTTCAGTAAAAATCTGACTTTTGGCAGTTCACTCAAAAATGGTGCCAACCGCTTGCAAATGCTCACCTGAAAACTTTGGCGATGGAAACAGAAGGCTTTTTATCACAGGACAAGAAATCAGCCCTCAAAAACTTAACCGGCAGAAAATATTTTTTTGAAAAAATCCCTAAGCCCCGGGGTCACAATTTCAGCAAAAATCTGACTTTTGGCAGTTCACTCAAAAATGGTGCCAACCGCTTGCAAATGCTCCCCTGAAAGGTTTTGCACTCGAAACAGAAGGCTTTTTATCACAGGACAAGAAATCAGCCCTCAAAAACTTAACCGGCAGAAAATATTTTTTTGAAAAAATCCCTAAGCCCCGGGGTCACAATTTCAGCAAAAATCTGACTTTTGGCAGTTCACTCAAAAATGGTGCCAACCGCTTGCAAATGCTCCCCTGAAAGGTTTGGCACGCGAAACAGAAGGCTTTTTATCACAGGACAAGAAATCAGCCCTCAAAAACTTAACCGGCAGAAAATATTTTTTTGAAAAAATCCCTAAGCCCCGGGGTCACAATTTCAGCAAAAATCTGACTTTTGGCAGTTCACTCAAAAATGGTGCCAACCGCTTGCAAATGCTCCCCTGAAAGCTTTGGCGATGGAAACAGAAGGCTTTTTATCACAGGACAAGAAATCAGCCCTCAAAAACTTAACCGGCAGAAAATATTTTTTTGAAAAAATCCCTAAGCCCCGGGGTCACAATTTCAGAAAAAATCTGACTTTTGGCAGTTCACTCAAAAATGGTGCCAAAAGCTTGAAAATGCTCCCCTGAAAGGTTTGGCACTCGAAACAGAAGGCTTTTTATCACAGGACAAGTAATCAGCCCTCAAAAACTTAACCGGCAGAAAATATTTTTTTGAAAAAATCCCTAAGCCCCGGGGTCACAATTTCAGCAAAAATCTGACTTTTGGCAGTTCACTCAAAAATGGTGCCAACCGCTTGCAAATGCTCACCTGAAAGCTTTGGCGATGGAAACAGAAGGCTTTTTATCACAGGACAAGAAATCAGCCCTCAAAAACTTAACCGGCAGAAAATATTTTTTTGAAAAAATCCCTAAGCCCCGGGGTCACAATTTCAGCAAAAATCTGACTTTTGGCAGTTCACTCAAAAATGGTGCCAACCGCTTGCAAATGCTCCCCTGAAAGGTTTGGCACTCGAAACAGAAGGATTTTTATCACAGGACAAGAAATCAGCCCTCAAAAACTTAACCAGCAGAAAATATTTTTTTGAAAAAATCCCTAAGCCCCGGGGTCACAATTTCAGCAAAAATCTGACTTTTGGCAGTTCACTCAAAAATGGTGCCAACCGCTTGCAAATGCTCCCCTGAAAGGTTTGGCACGCGAAACAGAAGGCTTTTTATCACAGGACAAGAAATCAGCCCTCAAAAACTTAACCGGCAGAAAATATTTTTTTGAAAAAATCCCTAAGCCCCGGGGTCACAATTTCAGCAAAAATCTGACTTTTGGCAGTTCACTCAAAAATGGTGCCAACCGCTTGCAAATGCTCACCTGAAAGCTTTGGCGATGGAAACAGAAGTCTTTTTATCACAGGACAAGAAATCAGCCCTCAAAAACTTAACCGGCAGAAAATATTTTTTTGAAAAAATCCCTAAGCCCCGGGGTCACAATTTCAGCAAAAATCTGACTTTTGGCAGTTCACTCAAAAATGGTGCCAACCGCTTGCAAATGCTCACCTGAAAGCTTTGGCGATGGAAACAGAAGGCTTTTTATCACAGGACAAGAAATCAGCCCTCAAAAACTTAACTGGCAGAAAATATTTTTTTGAAAAAATCCCTAAGCCCCGGGGTCACAATTTCAGCAAAAATCTGACTTTTGGCAGTTCACTCAAAAATGTTGCCAACCGCTTGCAATTGCTCCCCTGAAAGGTTTGGCACGCGAAACAGAAGGCTTTTTATCACAGGACAAGAAATCAGCCCTCATAAACTTAACCGGCAGAAAATATTTTTTTGAAAAAACCCCTAAGCCCCGGGGTCACAATTTCAGCAAAAATCTGACTTTTGGCAGTTCACTCAAAAATGGTGCCAACCGCTTGCAAATGCTCACCTGAAAGCTTTGGCGATGGAAACAGAAGGCTTTTTATCACAGGACAAGAAATCAGCCCTCAAAAACTTAAACGGCAGAAAATATTTTTTTGAAAAAATCCCTAAGCCCCGGGGTCACAATTTCAGCAAAAATCTGACTTTTGGCAGTTCACTCAAAAATGGTGCCAACCACTTGCAAATGCTCCCCTGAAAGGTTTGGCACGCGAAACAGAAGGCTTTTTATCACAGGACAAGAAATCAGCCCTCAAAAACTTAACCGGCAGAAAATATTTTTTTGAAAAAATCCCTAAGCCCCGGGGTCACAATTTCGGAAAAAATCTGACTTTTGGCAGTTCACTCAAAAATGGTGCCAAAAGCTTGAAAATGCTCCCGTGAAAGGTTTGGCACTCAAAACAGAAGGATTTTTATCACAGGACAAGAAATCAGCCCTCAAAAACTTAACCGGCAGAAAATATTTTTTGGAAAAAATCCCTAAGCCCCGGGGTCACAATTTCAGCAAAAATCTGACTTTTGGCAGTTCACTCAAAAATGGTGTCAACCGCTTGCAAATGCTCACCTGAAAGCTTTGGCGATGGAAACAGAAGGCTTTTTATCACAGGACAAGAAATCAGCCCTCAAAAACTTAACCGGCATAAAATATTTTTTTGAAAAAATCCCTAAGCCCCAGGGTCACAATTTCAGCAAAAATCTGACTTTTGGCAGTTCACTCAAAAATGGTGCCAACCGCTTGCAAATGCTCCCCTGAAATGTTTGGCACTCAAAACAGAAGGATTTTTATCACAGGACAAGAAATCAGCCCTCAAAAACTTAACCGGCATAAAATATTTTTTGGAAAAAATCCCTAAGCCCCGGGGTCACAATTTCAGCAAAAATCTGACTTTTGGCAGTTCACTCAAAAATGGTGCCAACCGCTTGCAAATGCTCCCCTGAAAGGTTTGGCACTCAAAACAGAAGGATTTTTATCACAGGACAAGAAATCAGCCCTCAAAAACTTAACCGGCAGAAAATATTTTTTTGAAAAAATCCCTAAGCCCCGGGGTCACAATTTCAGCAAAAATCTGACTTTTGGCAGTTCACTCAAAAATGGTGCCAACCGCTTGAAAATGCTCACCTGAAAGCTTTGGCACGCGAAACAGAAGGCTTTTTATCACAGGACAAGAAATCAGCCCTCAAAAACTTAACCGGCAGAAAATATTTTTTTGAAAAAATCCCTAAGCCCCGGGGTCACAATTTCAGCAAAAATCTGACTTTTGGCAGTTCACTCAAAAATGGTGCCAACCGCTTGCAAATGCTCACCTGAAAGCTTTGGCGATGGAAACAGAAGTCTTTTTATCACAGGACAAGAAATCAGCCCTCAAAAACTTAACCGGCAGAAAATATTTTTTTCAAAAAATCCCTAAGCCCCGGGGTCACAATTTCAGCAAAAATCTGACTTTTGGCAGTTCACTCAAAAATGGTGCCAACCGCTTGCAAATGCTCCCCTGAAAGGTTTGGCACGCGAAACAGAAGGCTTTTTATCACAGGACAAGAAATCAGCCCTCAAAAACTTAACCGGCAGAAAATATTTTTTTGAAAAAATCCCTAAGCCCCGGGGTCACAATTTCAGAAAAAATCTGACTTTTGGCAGTTCACTCATAAATGGTGCCAACCGCTTGCAAATGCTCCCCTGAAAGGTTTGGCACTCAAAACAGAAGGATTTTTATCACAGGACAAGAAATCAGCCCTCAAAAACTTAACCGGCAGAAAATATTTTTTTGAAAAAATCCCTAAGCCCCGGGGTCACAATTTCAGCAAAAATCTGACTTTTGGCAGTTCACTCAAAAATGGTGCCAACCGCTTGCAAATGCTCCCCTGAAAGGTTTGGCACGCGAAACAGAAGGCTTTTTATCACAGGACAAGAAATCAGCCCTCAAAAACTTAACCGGCAGAAAATATTTTTTTGAAAAAATCCCTAAGCCCCGGGGTCACAATTTCAGCAAAAATCTGACTTTTGGCAGTTCACTCAAAAATGGTGCCAACCGCTTGCAAATGCTCCCCTGAAAGCTTTGGCGATGGAAACAGAAGGCTTTTTATCACAGGACAAGAAATCAGCCCTCAAAAACTTAACCGGCAGAAAATATTTTTTTGAAAAAATCCCTAAGCCCCGGGGTCACAATTTCAGAAAAAATCTGACTTTTGGCAGTTCACTCAAAAATGGTGCCAAAAGCTTGAAAATGCTCCCCTGAAAGGTTTGGCACTCGAAACAGAAGGCTTTTTATCACAGGACAAGTAATCAGCCCTCAAAAACTTAACCGGCAGAAAATATTTTTTTGAAAAAATCCCTAAGCCCCGGGGTCACAATTTCAGCAAAAATCTGACTTTTGGCAGTTCACTCAAAAATGGTGCCAACCGCTTGCAAATGCTCACCTGAAAGCTTTGGCGATGGAAACAGAAGGCTTTTTATCACAGGACAAGAAATCAGCCCTCAAAAACTTAACCGGCAGAAAATATTTTTTTGAAAAAATCCCTAAGCCCCGGGGTCACAATTTCAGCAAAAATCTGACTTTTGGCAGTTCACTCAAAAATGGTGCCAACCGCTTGCAAATGCTCCCCTGAAAGGTTTGGCACTCGAAACAGAAGGATTTTTATCACAGGACAAGAAATCAGCCCTCAAAAACTTAACCGGCAGAAAATATTTTTTTGAAAAAATCCCTAAGCCCCGGGGTCACAATTTCAGCAAAAATCTGACTTTTGGCAGTTCACTCAAAAATGGTGCCAACCGCTTGCAAATGCTCCCCTGAAAGGTTTGGCACGCGAAACAGAAGGCTTTTTATCACAGGACAAGAAATCAGCCCTCAAAAACTTAACCGGCAGAAAATATTTTTTTGAAAAAATCCCTAAGCCCCGGGGTCACAATTTCAGCAAAAATCTGACTTTTGGCAGTTCACTCAAAAATGGTGCCAACCGCTTGCAAATGCTCACCTGAAAGCTTTGGCGATGGAAACAGAAGTCTTTTTATCACAGGACAAGAAATCAGCACTCAAAAACTTAACCGGCAGAAAATATTTTTTTGAAAAAATCCCTAAGCCCCGGGGTCACAATTTCAGCAAAAATCTGACTTTTGGCAGTTCACTCAAAAATGGTGCCAACCGCTTGCAAATGCTCACCTGAAAGCTTTGGCGATGGAAACAGAAGGCTTTTTATCACAGGACAAGAAATCAGCCCTCAAAAACTTAACCGGCAGAAAATATTTTTTTGAAAAAATCCCTAAGCCCCGGGGTCACAATTTCAGCAAAAATCTGACTTTTGGCAGTTCACTCAAAAATGGTGCCAACCGCTTGCAAATGCTCCCCTGAAAGGTTTGGCACTCGAAACAGAAGGATTTTTATCACAGGACAAGAAATCAGCCCTCAAAAACTTAACCGGCAGAAAATATTTTTTTGAAAAAATCCCTAAGCCCCGGGGTCACAATTTCAGCAAAAATCTGACTTTTGGCAGTTCACTCAAAAATGGTGCCAACCGCTTGCAAATGCTCCCCTGAAAGGTTTGGCACGCGAAACAGAAGGCTTTTTATCACAGGACAAGAAATCAGCCCTCAAAAACTTAACCGGCAGAAAATATTTTTTTGAAAAAATCCCTAAGCCCCGGGGTCACAATTTCAGCAAAAATCTGACTTTTGGCAGTTCACTCAAAAATGGTGCCAACCGCTTGCAAATGCTCACCTGAAAGCTTTGGCGATGGAAACAGAAGTCTTTTTATCACAGGACAAGAAATCAGCACTCAAAAACTTAACCGGCAGAAAATATTTTTTTGAAAAAATCCCTAAGCCCCGGGGTCACAATTTCAGCAAAAATCTGACTTTTGGCAGTTCACTCAAAAATGGTGCCAACCGCTTGCAAATGCTCACCTGAAAGCTTTGGCGATGGAAACAGAAGGCTTTTTATCACAGGACAAGAAATCAGCCCTCAAAAACTTAACTGGCAGAAAATATTTTTTTGAAAAAATCCCTAAGCCCCGGGGTCACAATTTCAGCAAAAATCTGACTTTTGGCAGTTCACTCAAAAATGTTGTCAACCGCTTGCAATTGCTCCCCTGAAAGGTTTGGCACGCGAAACAGAAGGCTTTTTATCACAGGACAAGAAATCAGCCCTCATAAACTTAACCGGCAGAAAATATTTTTTTGAAAAAACCCCTAAGCCCCGGGGTCACAATTTCAGCAAAAATCTGACTTTTGGCAGTTCACTCAAAAATGGTGCCAACCGCTTGCAAATGCTCACCTGAAAGCTTTGGCGATGGAAACAGAAGGCTTTTTATCACAGGACAAGAAATCAGCCCTCAAAAACTTAACCGGCAGAAAATATTTTTTTGAAAAAATCCCTAAGCCCCGGGGTCACAATTTCAGCAAAAATCTGACTTTTGGCAGTTCACTCAAAAATGGTGCCAACCGCTTGCAAATGCTCCCCTGAAAGGTTTGGCACGCGAAACAGAAGGCTTTTTATCACAGGACAAGAAATCAGCCCTCAAAAACTTAACCGGCAGAAAATATTTTTTTGAAAAAATCCCTAAGCCCCGGGGTCACAATTTCGGAAAAAATCTGACTTTTGGCAGTTCACTCAAAAATGGTGCCAAAAGCTTGAAAATGCTCCCGTGAAAGGTTTGGCACTCAAAACAGAAGGATTTTTATCACAGGACAAGAAATCAGCCCTCAAAAACTTAACCGGCAGAAAATATTTTTTGGAAAAAATCCCTAAGCCCCGGGGTCACAATTTCAGCAAAAATCTGACTTTTGGCAGTTCACTCAAAAATGGTGTCAACCGCTTGCAAATGCTCACCTGAAAGCTTTGGCGATGGAAACAGAAGGCTTTTTATCACAGGACAAGAAATCAGCCCTCAAAAACTTAACCGGCATAAAATATTTTTTGGAAAAAATCCCTAAGCCCCGGGGTCACAATTTCAGCAAAAATCTGACTTTTGGCAGTTCACTCAAAAATGGTGCCAACCGCTTGCAAATGCTCCCCTGAAAGGTTTGGCACTCAAAACAGAAGGATTTTTATCACAGGACAAGAAATCAGCCCTCAAAAACTTAACCGGCAGAAAATATTTTTTTGAAAAAATCCCTAAGCCCCGGGGTCACAATTTCAGCAAAAATCTGACTTTTGGCAGTTCACTCAAAAATGGTGCCAACCGCTTGAAAATGCTCACCTGAAAGCTTTGGCACGCGAAACAGAAGGCTTTTTATCACAGGACAAGAAATCAGCCCTCAAAAACTTAACCGGCAGAAAATATTTTTTTGAAAAAATCCCTAAGCCCCGGGGTCACAATTTCAGCAAAAATCTGACTTTTGGCAGTTCACTCAAAAATGGTGCCAACCGCTTGCAAATGCTCACCTGAAAGCTTTGGCGATGGAAACAGAAGTCTTTTTATCACAGGACAAGAAATCAGCCCTCAAAAACTTAACCGGCAGAAAATATTTTTTTCAAAAAATCCCTAAGCCCCGGGGTCACAATTTCAGCAAAAATCTGACTTTTGGCAGTTCACTCAAAAATGGTGCCAACCGCTTGCAAATGCTCCCCTGAAAGGTTTGGCACGCGAAACAGAAGGCTTTTTATCACAGGACAAGAAATCAGCCCTCAAAAACTTAACCGGCAGAAAATATTTTTTTGAAAAAATCCCTAAGCCCCGGGGTCACAATTTCAGAAAAAATCTGACTTTTGGCAGTTCACTCAAAAATGGTGCCAAAAGCTTGAAAATGCTCCCGTGAAAGGTTTGGCACTCAAAACAGAAGGATTTTTATCACAGGACAAGAAATCAGCCCTCAAAAACTTAACCGGCAGAAAATATTTTTTGGAAAAAATCCCTAAGCCCCGGGGTCACAATTTCAGCAAAAATCTGACTTTTGGCAGTTCACTCAAAAATGGTGTCAACCGCTTGCAAATGCTCACCTGAAAGCTTTGGCGATGGAAACAGAAGGCTTTTTATCACAGGACAAGAAATCAGCCCTCAAAAACTTAACCGGCAGAAAATATTTTTTTGAAAAAATCCCTAAGCAATTTCAGAAAAAATCTGACTTTTGGCAGTTCACTCAAAAATGGTGCCAACCGCTTGCAAATGCTCCCCTGAAAGGTTTGGCACGCGAAACAGAAGGCTTTTTATCACAGGACAAGAAATCAGCCCTCAAAAACTTAACCGGCAGAAAATATTTTTTTGAAAAAATCCCTAAGCCCCGGGGTCACAATTTCAGAAAAAATCTGACTTTTGGCAGTTCACTCAAAAATGGTGCCAAAAGCTTGAAAATGCTCCCGTGAAAGGTTTGGCACTCAAAACAGAAGGATTTTTATCACAGGACAAGAAATCAGCCCTCAAAAACTTAACCGGCAGAAAATATTTTTTGGAAAAAATCCCTAAGCCCCGGGGTCACAATTTCAGCAAAAATCTGACTTTTGGCAGTTCACTCAAAAATGGTGTCAACCGCTTGCAAATGCTCACCTGAAAGCTTTGGCGATGGAAACAGAAGGCTTTTTATCACAGGACAAGAAATCAGCCCTCAAAAACTTAACCGGCAGAAAATATTTTTTTGAAAAAATCCCTAAGCAATTTCAGAAAAAATCTGACTTTTGGCAGTTCACTCAAAAATGGTGCCAACCGCTTGCAAATGCTCCCCTGAAAGGTTTGGCACACGAAACAGAAGGCTTTTTATCACAGGACAAGAAATCAGCCCTCAAAAACTTAACCGGCAGAAATTTTTTTTTGAAAAAATCCCTAAGCCCCGGGGTCACAATTTCAGCAAAAATCTGACTTTTGGCAGTTCACTCAAAAATGGTGCCAAAAGCTTGAAAATGCTCTCCTGAAAGGTTTAGCACTCAAAACAGAAGGATTTTTATCACAGGACAAGAAATCAGCCCTCAAAAACTTAACCGGCAGAAAATATTTTTTTGAAAAAATCCCTAAGCCCCGGGGTCACAATTTCAGAAAAAATCTGACTTTTGGCAGTTCACTCAAAAATGGTGCCAACCGCTTGCAAATGCTCACCTGAAAGCTTTGGCGATGGAAACAGAAGGCTTTTTATCACAGGACAAGAAATCAGCCCTCAAAAACTTAACCGGCAGAATTTTTTTTTTTGAAAAAATCCCTAAGCCCCGGGGTCACAATTTCAGAAAAAATCTGACTTTTGGCAGTTCACTCAAAAATGGTGCCAACCGCTTGCAAATGCTCACCTGAAAGCTTTGGCGATGGAAACAGAAGGCTTTTCATCACAGGACAAGAAATCAGCCCTCAAAAACTTAACCGGCAGAAAATATTTTTTTGAAAAAATCCCTAAGCCCCGGGGTCACAATTTCAGAAAAAATCTGACTTTTGGCAGTTCACTCAAAAATGGTGCCAAAAGCTTGAAAATGCTCTCCTGAAAGGTTTAGCACTCAAAACAGAAGGATATTTATCACAGGACAAGAAATCAGCCCTCAAAAACTTAACCGGCAGAAAATATTTTTTTGAAAAAATCCCTAAGCCCCGGGGTCACAATTTCAGAAAAAATCTGACTTTTGGCAGTTCACTCAAAAATGGTGCCAACCGCTTGCAAATGCTCACCTGAAAGCTTTGGCGATGGAAACAGAAGGCTTTTTATCACAGGACAAGAAATCAGCCCTCAAAAACTTAACCGGCAGAAAATATTTTTTTGAAAAAATCCCTAAGCCCCGGGGTCACAATTTCAGCAAAAATCTGACTTTTGGCAGTTCACTCAAAAATGGTGCCAACCGCATGCAAATGCTCACCTGAAAGGTTTGGCACTCAAAACAGAAGGCTTTTTATCACAGGACAAGAAATCAGCCCTCAAAAACTTAACTGGCAGAAAATATTTTTTTGAAAAAATCCCTAAGCCCCGGGGTCACAATTTCAGCAAAAATCTGACTTTTGGCAGTTCACTCAAAAATGGTGCCAACCGCTTGCAAATGCTCACCTGAAAGCATTGGCGATGGAAACAGAAGGCTTTTTATCACAGGACAAGAAATCAGCCCTCAAAAACTTAACCGGCAGAAAATATTTTTTTGAAAAAATCCCTAAGCAATTTCAGAAAAAATCTGACTTTTGGCAGTTCACTCAAAAATGGTGCCAACCGCTTGCAAATGCTCCCCTGAAAGGTTTGGCACGCGAAACAGAAGGCTTTTTATCACAGGACAAGAAATCAGCCCTCAAAAACTTAACCGGCAGAAAATATTTTTTTGAAAAAATCCCTAAGGTCACAATTTCAGAAAAAATCTGACTTTTGGCAGTTCACTCAAAAATGGTGCCAAAAGCTTGAAAATGCTCCCGTGAAAGGTTTGGCACTCAAAACAGAAGGATTTTTATCACAGGACAAGAAATCAGCCCTCAAAAACTTAACCGGCAGAAAATATTTTTTGGAAAAAATCCCTAAGCCCCGGGGTCACAATTTCAGCAAAAATCTGACTTTTGGCAGTTCACTCAAAAATGGTGTCAACCGCTTGCAAATGCTCACCTGAAAGCTTTGGCGATGGAAACAGAAGGCTTTTTATCACAGGACAAGAAATCAGCCCTCAAAAACTTAACCGGCAGAAAATATTTTTTTGAAAAAATCCCTAAGCAATTTCAGAAAAAATCTGACTTTTGGCAGTTCACTCAAAAATGGTGCCAACCGCTTGCAAATGCTCCCCTGAAAGGTTTGGCACACGAAACAGAAGGCTTTTTATCACAGGACAAGAAATCAGCCCTCAAAAACTTAACCGGCAGAAATTTTTTTTTGAAAAAATCCCTAAGCCCCGGGGTCACAATTTCAGCAAAAATCTGACTTTTGGCAGTTCACTCAAAAATGGTGCCAAAAGCTTGAAAATGCTCTCCTGAAAGGTTTAGCACTCAAAACAGAAGGATTTTTATCACAGGACAAGAAATCAGCCCTCAAAAACTTAACCGGCAGAAAATATTTTTTTGAAAAAATCCCTAAGCCCCGGGGTCACAATTTCAGAAAAAATCTGACTTTTGGCAGTTCACTCAAAAATGGTGCCAACCGCTTGCAAATGCTCACCTGAAAGCTTTGGCGATGGAAACAGAAGGCTTTTTATCACAGGACAAGAAATCAGCCCTCAAAAACTTAACCGGCAGAATTTTTTTTTTTGAAAAAATCCCTAAGCCCCGGGGTCACAATTTCAGAAAAAATCTGACTTTTGGCAGTTCACTCAAAAATGGTGCCAACCGCTTGCAAATGCTCACCTGAAAGCTTTGGCGATGGAAACAGAAGGCTTTTTATCACAGGACAAGAAATCAGCCCTCAAAAACTTAACCGGCAGAAAATATTTTTTTGAAAAAATCCCTAAGCCCCGGGGTCACAATTTCAGAAAAAATCTGACTTTTGGCAGTTCACTCAAAAATGGTGCCAAAAGCTTGAAAATGCTCTCCTGAAAGGTTTAGCACTCAAAACAGAAGGATTTTTATCACAGGACAAGAAATCAGCCCTCAAAAACTTAACCGGCAGAAAATATTTTTTTGAAAAAATCCCTAAGCCCCGGGGTCACAATTTCAGAAAAAATCTGACTTTTGGCAGTTCACTCAAAAATGGTGCCAACCGCTTGCAAATGCTCACCTGAAAGCTTTGGCGATGGAAACAGAAGGCTTTTTATCACAGGACAAGAAATCAGCCCTCAAAAACTTAACCGGCAGAAAATATTTTTTTGAAAAAATCCCTAAGCCCCGGGGTCACAATTTCAGCAAAAATCTGACTTTTGGCAGTTCACTCAAAAATGGTGCCAACCGCATGCAAATGCTCACCTGAAAGGTTTGGCACTCAAAACAGAAGGCTTTTTATCACAGGACAAGAAATCAGCCCTCAAAAACTTAACCGGCAGAAAATATTTTTTTGAAAAAATCCCTAAGCCCCGGGGTCACAATTTCAGCAAAAATCTGACTTTTGGCAGTTCACTCAAAAATGGTGCCAACCGCTTGCAAATGCTCACCTGAAAGCATTGGCGATGGAAACAGAAGGCTTTTTATCACAGGACAAGAAATCAGCCCTCAAAAACTTAACCGGCAGAAAATATTTTTTTGAAAAAATCCCTATGCCCCAGGGTCACAATTTCAGCAAAAATCTGACTTTTGGCAGTTCACTCAAAAATGTTGCCAACCGCTTGAAAATGCTCCCCTGAAAGGTTTGGCACGCGAAACAGAAGGCTTTTTATCACAGGACAAGAAATCAGCCCTCAAAAACTTAACCGGCAGAAAATATTTTTTTGAAAAAACCCCTAAGCCCCGGGGTCACAATTTCAGCAAAAATCTGACTTTTGGCAGTTCACTCAAAAATGGTGCCAACCGCTTGCAAATGCTCACCTGAAAGCTTTGGCGATGGAAACAGAAGTCTTTTTATCACAGGACAAGAAATCAGCCCTCAAAAACTTAACCGGCAGAAAATATTTTTTTGAAAAAATCCCAAAGCCCCGGGGTCACAATTTCAGCAAAAATCTGACTTTTGGCAGTTCACTCAAAAATGGTGCCAACCGCTTGCAAATGCTCCCCTGAAAGCTTTGGTGATGGAAACAGAAGGCTTTTTATCACAGGACAAGAAATCAGCCCTCAAAACCTTAACAGGCAGAAAATATTTTTTTGAAAAAATCCCTAAGCCCCGGGGTCACAATTTCAGCAAAAATCTGACTTTTGGCAGTTCACTCAAAAATGGTGCCAAAAGCTTGAAAATGCTCCCCTGAAAGGTTTGGCACTCAAAACAGAAGGATTTTTATCACAGGACAAGAAATCAGCCCTCAAAAACTTAACCGGCAGAAAATATTTTTGGGAAAAAATCCCTAAGCCCCGGGGTCACAATTTCAGAAAAAATCTGACTTTTGGCAGTTCACTCAAAAATGGTGCCAAAATTTTGCAAATGCTCCCCTGAAAGGTTTGGCACTCGAGACAGAAGGCTTTTTATCACAGGACAAGAAATCAGCCCTCAAAAACTTAACCGGCAGAAAATATTTTTTTGAAAAAACCCCTAAGCCCCGGGGTCACAATTTCAGCAAAAATCTGACTTTTGGCAGTTCACTCAAAAATGGTGCCAACCGCTTGCAAATGCTTACCTGAAAGCTTTGGCGATGGAAACAGAAGTCTTTTTATCACAGGACAAGAAATCAGCCCTCAAAACCTTAACCGGCAGAAAATATTTTTTTGAAAAAATCCCTAAGCCCCGGGGTCACAATTTCAGCAAAAATCTGACTTTTGGCAGTTCACTCAAAAATGGTGCCAAAAGCTTGAAAATGCTCCCCTGAAAGGTTTGGCACTCAAAACAGAAGGATTTTTATCACAGGACAAGAAATCAGCCCTCAAAAACTTAACCGGCAGAAAATATTTTTTGGAAAAAATCCCTAAGCCCCGGGGTCACAATTTCAGCAAAAATCTGACTTTTGGCAGTTCACTCAAAAATGGTGCCAAAAGCTTGAAAATGCTCAGCTGAAAGCTTTGGCGATGGAAACAGAAGGCTTTTTATCACAGGACAAGAAATCAGCCCTCAAAAACTTAACCGGCAGAAAATATTTTTTTGAAAAAACCCCTAAGCCCTGGGGTCACAATTTCAGCAAAAATCTGACTTTTGGCAGTTCACTCAAAAATGGTGCCAACCGCTTGCAAATGCTTACCTGAAAGCTTTGGCGATGGAAACAGAAGTCTTTTTATCACAGGACAAGAAATCAGCCCTCAAAAACTTAACCGGCAGAAAATATTTTTTTGAAAAAATCCCTAAGCCCCGGGGTCACAATTTCAGAAAAAATCTGACTTTTGGCAGTTCACTCAAAAATGGTGCCAAAAGCTTGAAAATGCTCCCCTGAAAGGTTTGGCACTCAAAACAGAAGGATTTTTATCACAGGACAAGAAATCAGCCCTCAAAAACTTAACCGGCAGAAAATATTTTTTTGAAAAAATCCCTAAGCCCCGGGGTCACAATTTCAGAAAAAATCTGACTTTTGGCAGTTCACTCAAAAATGGTGCCAACCGGTTGCAAATGCTCCCATGAAAGGTTTGGCACTCGAAACAGAAGGCTTTTTATCACAGGACAAGAAATCAGCCCTCAAAAACTTAACCGGCAGAAAACATTTTTTTGAAAAAATCCCTAAGCCCCGGGGTCACAATTTCAGAAAAAATCTGACTTTTGGCAGTTCACTCAAAAATGGTGCCAACCGCTTGCAAATGCTCCCCTGAAAGCTTTGGCGATGGAAACAGAAGGCTTTTTATCACAGGACAAGAAATCAGCCCTCAAAAACTTAACCGGCAGAAAATATTTTTTTGAAAAAATCCCTAAGCCCCGGGGTCACAATTTCAGCAAAAATCTGACTTTTGGCAGTTCACTCAAAAATGGTGCCAACCGCTTGCAAATGCTCACCTGAAAGCTTTGGCGATGGAAACAGAAGGCTTTTTATCATAGGACAAGAAATCAGCCCTCAAAAACTTAACCGGCAGAAAATATTTTTTTGAAAAAATCCCTAAGCCCCGGGGTCACAATTTCAGCAAAAATCTGACTTTTGGCAGTTCACTCAAAAAAGGTGCCAACCGCTTGAAAATGCTCCCCTGAAAGGTTTGGCACTCGAAACAGAAGGCTTTTTATCACAGGACAAGAAATCAGCCCTCAAAAACTTAACCGGCAGAAAATATTTTTTTGAAAAAATCCCTAAGCCCCGGGGTCACAATTTCAGAAAAAATCTGACTTTTGGCAGTTCACTCAAAAATGGTGCCAACCGCTTGCAAATGCTCACCTGAAAGCTTTGGCACTCGAAACAGAAGGCTTTTTATCACAGGACAAGAAATCAGCCCTCAAAAACTTAACCGGCAGAAAATATTTTTTTGAAAAAATCCCTAAGCCCCGGGGTCACAATTTCAGAAAAAATCTGACTTTTGGCAGTTCACTCAAAAATGGTGCCAACCGGTTGCAAATGCTCCCATGAAAGGTTTGGCACTCGAAACAGAAGGCTTTTTATCACAGGACAAGAAATCAGCCCTCAAAAACTTAACCGGCAGAAAATATTTTTTTGAAAAAATCCCTAAGCCCCGGGGTCACAATTTCAGAAAAAATCTGACTTTTGGCAGTTCACTCAAACATGGTGCCAACCGCTTGCAAATGCTCACGTGAAAGCTTTGGCGATGGAAACAGAAGGCTTTTTATCACAGGACAAGAAATCAGCCCTCAAAAATTTAACCGGCAGAAAATATTTTTTGGAAAAAATCCCTAAGCCCCGGGGTCACAATTTCAGCAAAAATCTGACTTTTGGCAGTTCACTCAAAAATGGTGCCAACCGCTTGCAAATGCTCACCTGAAAGCTTTGGCGATGGAAACAGAAGGCTTTTTATCACAGGACAAGAAATCAGCCCTCAAAAATTTAACCGGCAGAAAATATTTTTTTGAAAAAATCCCTAAGCCCCGGGGTCACAATTTCAGCAAAAATCTGACTTTTGGCAGTTCACTCAAAAATGGTGCCAACCGGTTGCAAATGCTCACCTGAAAGCTTTGGCGATGGAAACAGAAGGCTTTTTATCACAGGACAAGAAATCAGCCCTCAAAAACTTAACCGGCAGAAAATATTTTTTTGAAAAATAACCTAAGCCCCGGGGTCACAATTTCAGCAAAAATCTGACTTTTGGCAGTTCACTCAAAAATGGTGCCAACCGCTTGCAAATGCTCCCCTGAAAGCTTTGGCGATGGAAACAGAAGGCTTTTTATCACAGGACAAGAAATCAGCCCTCAAAAACTTAACCGGCAGAAAATATTTTTTTGAAAAAATCCCTAAGCCCCGGGGTCACAATTTCAGCAAAAATCTGAGTTTTGGCAGTTCACTCAAAAATGGTGCCAACCGCTTGCAAATGCTCACCTGAAAGCTTTGGCGATGGAAACAGAAGGCTTTTTATCATAGGACAAGAAATCAGCCCTCAAAAACTTAACCGGCAGAAAATATTTTTTTGAAAAAATCCCTAAGCCCCGGGGTCACAATTTCAGCAAAAATCTGACTTTTGGCAGTTCACTCAAAAATGGTGCCAACCGCTTGCAAATGCTCACCTGAAAGCTTTGGCGATGGAAACAGAAGGCTTTTTATCATAGGACAAGAAATCAGCCCTCAAAAACTTAACCGGCAGAAAATATTTTTTTGAAAAAATCCCTAAGCCCCGGGGTCACAATTTCAGCAAAAATCTGACTTTTGGCAGTTCACTCAAAAAAGGTGCCAACCGCTTGAAAATGCTCCCCTGAAAGGTTTGGCACTCGAAACAGAAGGCTTTTTATCACAGGACAAGAAATCAGCCCTCAAAAACTTAACCGGCAGAAAATATTTTTTTGAAAAAATCCCTAAGCCCCGGGGTCACAATTTCAGAAAAAATCTGACTTTTGGCAGTTCACTCAAAAATGGTGCCAACCGCTTGCAAATGCTCACCTGAAAGCTTTGGCACTCGAAACAGAAGGCTTTTTATCACAGGACAAGAAATCAGCCCTCAAAAACTTAACCGGCAGAAAATATTTTTTTGAAAAAATCCCTAAGCCCCGGGGTCACAATTTCAGAAAAAATCTGACTTTTGGCAGTTCACTCAAAAATGGTGCCAACCGGTTGCAAATGCTCCCATGAAAGGTTTGGCACTCGAAACAGAAGGCTTTTTATCACAGGACAAGAAATCAGCCCTCAAAAACTTAACCGGCAGAAAATATTTTTTTGAAAAAATCCCTAAGCCCCGGGGTCACAATTTCAGAAAAAATCTGACTTTTGGCAGTTCACTCAAAAATGGTGCCAACCGCTTGCAAATGCTCCCCTGAAAGCTTTGGCGATGGAAACAGAAGGCTTTTTATCACAGGACAAGAAATCAGCCCTCAAAAACTTAACCGGCAGAAAATATTTTTTTGAAAAAATCCCTAAGCCCCGGGGTCACAATTTCAGCAAAAATCTGACTTTTGGCAGTTCACTCAAAAATGGTGCCAACCGCTTGCAAATGCTCACCTGAAAGCTTTGGCGATGGAAACAGAAGGCTTTTTATCATAGGACAAGAAATCAGCCCTCAAAAACTTAACCGGCAGAAAATATTTTTTTGAAAAAATCCCTAAGCCCCGGGGTCACAATTTCAGCAAAAATCTGACTTTTGGCAGTTCACTCAAAAAAGGTGCCAACCGCTTGAAAATGCTCCCCTGAAAGGTTTGGCACTCGAAACAGAAGGCTTTTTATCACAGGACAAGAAATCAGCCCTCAAAAACTTAACCGGCAGAAAATATTTTTTTGAAAAAATCCCTAAGCCCCGGGGTCACAATTTCAGAAAAAATCTGACTTTTGGCAGTTCACTCAAAAATGGTGCCAACCGCTTGCAAATGCTCACCTGAAAGCTTTGGCACTCGAAACAGAAGGCTTTTTATCACAGGACAAGAAATCAGCCCTCAAAAACTTAACCGGCAGAAAATATTTTTTTGAAAAAATCCCTAAGCCCCGGGGTCACAATTTCAGCAAAAATCTGACTTTTGGCAGTTCACTCAAAAATGGTGCCAACCGGTTGCAAATGCTCCCATGAAAGGTTTGGCACTCGAAACAGAAGGCTTTTTATCACAGGACAAGAAATCAGCCCTCAAAAACTTAACCGGCAGAAAATATTTTTTTGAAAAAATCCCTAAGCCCCGGGGTCACAATTTCAGAAAAAATCTGACTTTTGGCAGTTCACTCAAACATGGTGCCAACCGCTTGCAAATGCTCACGTGAAAGCTTTGGCGATGGAAACAGAAGGCTTTTTATCACAGGACAAGAAATCAGCCCTCAAAAATTTAACCGGCAGAAAATATTTTTTGGAAAAAATCCCTAAGCCCCGGGGTCACAATTTCAGCAAAAATCTGACTTTTGGCAGTTCACTCAAAAATGGTGCCAACCGCTTGCAAATGCTCACCTGAAAGCTTTGGCGATGGAAACAGAAGGCTTTTTATCACAGGACAAGAAATCAGCCCTCAAAAATTTAACCGGCAGAAAATATTTTTTTGAAAAAATCCCTAAGCCCCGGGGTCACAATTTCAGCAAAAATCTGACTTTTGGCAGTTCACTCAAAAATGGTGCCAACCGGTTGCAAATGCTCACCTGAAAGCTTTGGCGATGGAAACAGAAGGCTTTTTATCACAGGACAAGAAATCAGCCCTCAAAAACTTAACCGGCAGAAAATATTTTTTTGAAAAAAAACCTAAGCCCCGGGGTCACAATTTCAGCAAAAATCTGACTTTTGGCAGTTCACTCAAAAATGGTGCCAACCGCTTGCAAATGCTCCCCTGAAAGCTTTGGCGATGGAAACAGAAGGCTTTTTATCACAGGACAAGAAATCAGCCCTCAAAAACTTAACCGGCAGAAAATATTTTTTTGAAAAAATCCCTAAGCCCCGGGGTCACAATTTCAGCAAAAATCTGAGTTGTGGCAGTTCACTCAAAAATGGTGCCAACCGCTTGCAAATGCTCACCTGAAAGCTTTGGCGATGGAAACAGAAGGCTTTTTATCATAGGACAAGAAATCAGCCCTCAAAAACTTAACCGGCAGAAAATATTTTTTTGAAAAAATCCCTAAGCCCCGGGGTCACAATTTCAGCAAAAATCTGACTTTTGGCAGTTCACTCAAAAAAGGTGCCAACCGCTTGAAAATGCTCCCCTGAAAGGTTTGGCACTCGAAACAGAAGGCTTTTTATCACAGGACAAGAAATCAGCCCTCAAAAACTTAACCGGCAGAAAATATTTTTTTGAAAAAATCCCTAAGCCCCGGGGTCTCAATTTCAGAAAAAATCTGACTTTTGGCAGTTCACTCAAAAATGGTGCCAACCGCTTGCAAATGCTCACCTGAAAGCTTTGGCACTCGAAACAGAAGGCTTTTTATCACAGGACAAGAAATCAGCCCTCAAAAACTTAACCGGCAGAAAATATTTTTTTGAAAAAATCCCTACGCCCCGGGGTCACAATTTCAGAAAAAATCTGACTTTTGGCAGTTCACTCAAAAATGGTGCCAACCGGTTGCAAATGCTCCCATGAAAGGTTTGGCACTCGAAACAGAAGGCTTTTTATCACAGGACAAGAAATCAGCCCTCAAAAACTTAACCGGCAGAAAATATTTTTTTGAAAAAATCCCTAAGCCCCGGGGTCACAATTTCAGAAAAAATCTGACTTTTGGCAGTTCACTCAAACATGGTGCCAACCGCTTGCAAATGCTCACGTGAAAGCTTTGGCGATGGAAACAGAAGGCTTTTTATCACAGGACAAGAAATCAGCCCTCAAAAATTTAACCGGCAGAAAATATTTTTTGGAAAAAATCCCTAAGCCCCGGGGTCACAATTTCAGCAAAAATCTGACTTTTGGCAGTTCACTCAAAAATGGTGCCAACCGTTTGCAAATGCTCACCTGAAAGCTTTGGCGATGGAAACAGAAGGCTTTTTATCACAGGACAAGAAATCAGCCCTCAAAAATTTAACCGGCAGAAAATATTTTTTTGAAAAAATCCCTAAGCCCCGGGGTCACAATTCCAGCAAAAATCTGACTTTTGGCAGTTCACTCAAAAATGGTGCCAACCGGTTGCAAATGCTCACCTGAAAGCTTTGGCGATGGAAACAGAAGGCTTTTTATCACAGGACAAGAAATCAGCCCTCAAAAACTTAACCGGCAGAAAATATTTTTTTGAAAAAAAACCTAAGCCCCGGGGTCACAATTTCAGCAAAAATCTGACTTTTGGCAGTTCACTCAAAAATGGTGCCAACCGCTTGCAAATGCTCCCCTGAAAGCTTTGGCGATGGAAACAGAAGGCTTTTTATCACAGGACAAGAAATCAGCCCTCAAAAACTTAACCGGCAGAAAATATTTTTTTGAAAAAATCCCTAAGCCCCGGGGTCACAATTTCAGCAAAAATCTGACTTTTGGCAGTTCACTCAAAAATGGTGCCAACCGCTTGCAAATGCTCACCTGAAAGCTTTGGCGATGGAAACAGAAGGCTTTTTATCATAGGACAAGAAATCAGCCCTCAAAAACTTAACCGGCAGAAAATATTTTTTTGAAAAAATCCCTAAGCCCCGGGGTCACAATTTCAGCAAAAATCTGACTTTTGGCAGTTCACTCAAAAAAGTTGCCAACCGCTTGCAAATGCTCACCTGAAAGCTTTGGCACTCGAAACAGAAGGCTTTTTATCACAGGACAAGAAATCAGCCCTCAAAAACTTAACCGGCAGAAAATATTTTTTTGAAAAAATCCCTAAGCCCCGGGGTCACAATTTCAGAAAAAATCTGACTTTTGGCAGTTCACTCAAAAATGGTGCCAACCGCTTGCAAATGCTCACCTGAAAGCTTTGGCACTCGAAACAGAAGGCTTTTTATCACAGGACAAGAAATCAGCCCTCAAAAACTTAACCGGCAGAAAATATTTTTTTGAAAAAATCCCTAAGCCCCGGGGTCACAATTTCAGAAAAAATCTGACTTTTGGCAGTTCACTCAAAAATGGTGCCAACCGGTTGCAAATGCTCCCATGAAAGGTTTGGCACTCGAAACAGAAGGCTTTTTATCACAGGACAAGAAATCAGCCCTCAAAAACTTAACCGGCAGAAAATATTTTTTTGAAAAAATCCCTAAGCCCCGGGGTCACAATTTCAGAAAAAATCTGACTTTTGGCAGTTCACTCAAACATGGTGCCAACCGCTTGCAAATGCTCACGTGAAAGCTTTGGCGATGGAAACAGAAGGCTTTTTATCACAGGACAAGAAATCAGCCCTCAAAAATTTAACCGGCAGAAAATATTTTTTGGAAAAAATCCCTAAGCCCCGGGGTCACAATTTCAGCAAAAATCTGACTTTTGGCAGTTCACTCAAAAATGGTGCCAACCGCTTGCAAATGCTCACCTGAAAGCTTTGGCGATGGAAACAGAAGGCTTTTTATCACAGGACAAGAAATCAGCCCTCAAAAATTTAACCGGCAGAAAATATTTTTTTGAAAAAATCCCTAAGCCCCGGGGTCACAATTTCAGCAAAAATCTGACTTTTGGCAGTTCACTCAAAAATGGTGCCAACCGGTTGCAAATGCTCACCTGAAAGCTTTGGCGATGGAAACAGAAGGCTTTTTATCACAGGACAAGAAATCAGCCCTCAAAAACTTAACCGGCAGAAAATATTTTTTTGAAAAAAAACCTAAGCCCCGGGGTCACAATTTCAGCAAAAATCTGACTTTTGGCAGTTCACTCAAAAATGGTGCCAACCGCTTGCAAATGCTCCCCTGAAAGCTTTGGCGATGGAAACAGAAGGCTTTTTATCACAGGACAAGAAATCAGCCCTCAAAAACTTAACCGGCAGAAAATATTTTTTTGAAAAAATCCCTAAGCCCCGGGGTCACAATTTCAGCAAAAATCTGACTTATGGCAGTTCACTCAAAAATGGTGCCAACCGGTTGCAAATGCTCCCATGAAAGGTTTGGCACTCGAAACAGAAGGCTTTTTATCACAGGACAAGAAATCAGCCCTCAAAAACTTAACCGGCAGAAAATATTTTTTTGAAAAAATCCCTAAGCCCCGGGGTCACAATTTCAGAAAAAATCTGACTTTTGGCAGTTCACTCAAACATGGTGCCAACCGCTTGCAAATGCTCACGTGAAAGCTTTGGCGATGGAAACAGAAGGCTTTTTATCACAGGACAAGAAATCAACCCTCAAAAATTTAACCGGCAGAAAATATTTTTTGGAAAAAATCCCTAAGCCCCGGGGTCACAATTTCAGCAAAAATCTGACTTTTGGCAGTTCACTCAAAAATGGTGCCAACCGGTTGCAAATGCTCCCCTGAAAGGTTTGGCACTCGAAACAGAAGGCTTTTTATCACAGGACAAGAAATCAGCCCTCAAAAACTTAACCGGCAGAAAATATTTTTTTGAAAAAATCCCTAAGCCCCGGGGTCACAATTTCAGCAAAAATCTGACTTATGGCAGTTCACTCAAAAATGGTGCCAACCGGTTGCAAATGCTCCCATGAAAGGTTTGGCACTCGAAACAGAAGGCTTTTTATCACAGGACAAGAAATCAGCCCTCAAAAACTTAACCGGCAGAAAATATTTTTTTGAAAAAATCCCTAAGCCCCGGGGTCACAATTTCAGAAAAAATCTGACTTTTGGCAGTTCACTCAAACATGGTGCCAACCGCTTGCAAATGCTCACGTGAAAGCTTTGGCGATGGAAACAGAAGGCTTTTTATCACAGGACAAGAAATCAACCCTCAAAAATTTAACCGGCAGAAAATATTTTTTGGAAAAAATCCCTAAGCCCCGGGGTCACAATTTCAGCAAAAATCTGACTTTTGGCAGTTCACTCAAAAATGGTGCCAACCGCTTGCAAATGCTCACCTGAAAGCTTTGGCGATGGAAACAGAAGGCTTTTTATCACAGGACAAGAAATCAGCCCTCAAAAATTTAACCGGCAGAAAATATTTTTTTGAAAAAATCCCTAAGCCCCGGGGTCACAATTTCAGAAAAAATCTGACTTTTGGCAGTTCACTCAAAAATGGTGCCAACCGCTTGCAAATGCTCCCCTGAAAGGTTTGGCACGCGAAACAGAAGGCTTTTTATCACAGGACAAGAAATCAGCCCTCAAAAACTTAACCGGCAGAAAATATTTTTTTGAAAAAATCCCTAAGCCCCGGGGTCACAATTTCAGCAAAAATCTGACTTTTGGCAGTTCACTCAAAAATGGTGCCAACCGCTTGCAAATGCTCACCTGAAAGCTTTGGCGATGGAAACAGAAGTCTTTTTATCACAGGACAAGAAATCAGCCCTCAAAAACTTAACCGGCAGAAAATATTTTTTTGAAAAAATCCCTAAGCCCCGGGGTCACAATTTCAGCAAAAATCTGACTTTTGGCAGTTCACTCAAAAATGGTGCCAACCGCTTGCAAATGCTCACCTGAAAGCTTTGGCGATGGAAACAGAAGGCTTTTTATCACAGGACAAGAAATCAGCCCTCAAAAACTTAACCGGCAGAAAATATTTTTTTGAAAAAATCCCTAAGCCCCGGGGTCACAATTTCAGCAAAAATCTGACTTTTGGCAGTTCACTCAAAAATGTTGCCAACCGCTTGCAAATGCTCCCCTGAAAGGTTTGGCACGCGAAACAGAAGGCTTTTTATCACAGGACAAGAAATCAGCCCTCAAAAACTTAACCGGCAGAAAATATTTTTTTGAAAAAACCCCTAAGCCCCGGGGTCACAATTTCAGCAAAAATCTGACTTTTGGCAGTTCACTCAAAAATGGTGCCAACCGCTTGCAAATGCTCCCCTGAAAGGTTTGGCACGCGAAACAGAAGGCTTTTTATCACAGGACAAGAAATCAGCCCTCAAAAACGTAACCGGCAGAAAATATTTTTTTGAAAAAATCCCTAAGCCCCGGGGTCACAATTTCAGCAAAAATCTGACTTTTGGCAGTTCACTCAAAAATGGTGCCAACCGCTTGCAAATGCTCACCTGAAAGCTTTGGCGATGGAAACAGAAGTCTTTTTATCACAGGACAAGAAATCAGCCCTCAAAAACTTAACCGGCAGAAAATATTTTTTGGAAAAAATCCCTAAGCCCCGGGGTCACAATTTCAGCAAAAATCTGACTTTTGGCAGTTCACTCAAAAATGGTGCCAACCGCTTGCAAATGCTCCCCTGAAAGCTTTGGCGATGGAAACAGAAGGCTTTTTATCACAGGACAAGAAATCAGCCCTCAAAAACTTAACCGGCAGAAAATATTTTTTTGAAAAAATCCCTAAGCCCCGGGGTCACAATTTCAGAAAAAATCTGACTTTTGGCAGTTCACTCAAAAATGGTGCCAAAAGCTTGAAAATGCTCCCCTGAAAGGTTTGGCACTCGAAACAGAAGGCTTTTTATCACAGGACAAGTAATCAGCCCTCAAAAACTTAACCGGCAGAAAATATTTTTTTGAAAAAATCCCTAAGCCCGGGGGTCACAATTTCAGCAAAAATCTGACTTTTGGCAGTTCACTCAAAAATGGTGCCAACCGCTTGCAAATGCTCACCTGAAAGCTTTGGCGATGGAAACAGAAGTCTTTTTATCACAGGACAAGAAATCAGCCCTCAAAAACTTAACCGGCAGAAAATATTTTTTTGAAAAAATCCCTAAGCCCCGGGGTCACAATTTCAGCAAAAATCTGACTTTTGGCAGTTCACTCAAAAATGGTGCCAACCGCTTGCAAATGCTCCCCTGAAAGGTTTGGCACTCGAAACAGAAGGATTTTTATCACAGGACAAGAAATCAGCCCTCAAACACTTAACCGGCAGAAAATATTTTTTTGAAAAAATCCCTAAGCCCCGGGGTCACAATTTCAGCAAAAATCTGACTTTTGGCAGTTCACTCAAAAATGGTGCCAAAAGCTTGAAAATGCTCCCCTGAAAGGTTTGGCACTCGAAACAGAAGGCTTTTTATCACAGGACAAGAAATCAGCCCTCAAAAACTTAACCGGCAGAAAATATTTTTTTGAAAAAATCGCTAAGCCCCGGGGTCACAATTTCAGCAAAAATCTGACTTTTGGCAGTTCACTCAAAAATGGTGCCAACCGGTTGCAAATGCTCCCCTGAAAGGTTTGGCACGCGAAACAGAAGGCTTTTTATCACAGGACAAGAAATCAGCCCTCAAAAACTTAACCGGCAGAAAATATTTTTTTGAAAAAATCCCTAAGCCCCGGGGTCACAATTTCAGAAAAAATCTGACTTTTGGCAGTTCACTCAAAAATGGTGCCAACCGCTTGCAAATGCTCACCTGAAAGCTTTGGCGATGGAAACAGAAGGCTTTTTATCACAGGACAAGAAATCAGCCCTCAAAAACTTAACCGGCAGAAAATATTTTTTTGAAAAAATCCCTTAGCCCCGGGGTCACAATTTCAGAAAAAATCTGACTTTTGGCAGTTCACTCAAAAATGGTGCCAACCGGTTGCAAATGCTCCCCTGAAAGGTTTGGCACGCGAAACAGAAGGCTTTTTATCACAGGACAAGAAATCAGCCCTCAAAAACTTAACCGGCAGAAAATATTTTTTTGAAAAAATCCCTTAGCCCCGGGGTCACAATTTCAGAAAAAATCTGACTTTTGGCAGTTCACTCAAAAATGGTGCCAACCGCTTGCAAATGCTCCCCTGAAAGGTTTGGCACTCGAAACAGAAGGCTTTTTATCACAGGACAAGAAATCAGCCCTCAAAAACTTAACCGGCAGAAAATATTTTTTTGAAAAAATCCCTAATCCCCGGGGTCACAATTTCAGCAAAAATCTGACTTTTGGCAGTTCACTCAAAAATGGTGCCAACCGGTTGCAAATGCTCCCCTGAAAGGTTTGGCACTCGAAACAGAAGGATTTTTATCACAGGACAAGAAATCAGCCCTCAAACACTTAACCGGCAGAAAATATTTTTTTGAAAAAATCCCTAAGCCCCGGGGTCACAATTTCAGCAAAAATCTGACTTTTGGCAGTTCACTCAAAAATGGTGCCAAAAGCTTGAAAATGCTCCCCTGAAAGGTTTGGCACTCGAAACAGAAGGCTTTTTATCACAGGACAAGAAATCAGCCCTCAAAAACTTAACCGGCAGAAAATATTTTTTTGAAAAAATCCCTAAGCCCCGGGGTCACAATTTCAGCAAAAATCTGACTTTTGGCAGTTCACTCAAAAATGGTGCCAACCGGTTGCAAATGCTCCCCTGAAAGGTTTGGCACGCGAAACAGAAGGCTTTTTATCACAGGACAAGAAATCAGCCCTCAAAAACTTAACCGGCAGAAAATATTTTTTTGAAAAAATCCCTAAGCCCCGGGGTCACAATTTCAGAAAAAATCTGACTTTTGGCAGTTCACTCAAAAATGGTGCCAACCGCTTGCAAATGCTCACCTGAAAGCTTTGGCGATGGAAACAGAAGGCTTTTTATCACAGGACAAGAAATCAGCCCTCAAAAACTTAACCGGCAGAAAATATTTTTTTGAAAAAATCCCTAAGCCCCGGGGTCACAATTTCAGCAAAAATCTGACTTTTGGCAATTCACTCAAAAATTGTGCCAACCGCTTGCAAATGCTCCCCTGAAAGGTTTGGCACGCGAAACAGAAGGCTTTTTGTCACAGGACAAGAAATCAGCCCTCAAAAACTTAACCGGCAGAAAATATTTTTTTGAAAAAATCCCTAAGCCCCGGGGTCACAATTTCAGCAAAAATCTGACTTTTGGCAGTTCACTCAAAAATGGTGCCAACCGCTTGCAAATGCTCACCTGAAAGCGTTGGCGATGGAAACAGAAGGCTTTTTATCACAGGACAAGAAATCAGCCCTCAAAAACCTAACCGGCAGAAAATATTTTTTTGAAAAAATCCCTAAGCCCCGGGGTCACAATTTCAGCAAAAATCTGACTTTTGGCAGTTCACTCAAAAATGGTGCCAACCGCTTGCAAATGCTCACCTGAAAGCTTTGGCGATGGATACAGAAGGCTTTTTATCACAGGACAAGAAATCAGCCCTCAAAAACTTAACCGGCAGAAAATATTTTTTTGAAAAAATCCCTAAGCCCCGGGGTCACAATTTCAGAAAACATCTGACTTTTGGCAGTTCACTCAAAAATGGTGGAAACCGCTTGCAAATGCTCACCTGAAAGCTTTGGCGATGGAAACAGAAGGCTTTTTATCACAGGACAAGAAATCAGCCCTCAAAAACTTAACCGGCAGAAAATATTTTTTTGAAAAAATCCCTAAGCCCCGGGGTCACAATTTCAGCAAAAATCTGACTTTTGGCAGGTCACTCAAAAATGGTGCCAACCGCTTGCAAATGCTCCCCTGAAAGGTTTGGCACGCGAAACAGAAGGCTTTTTATCACAGGACAAGAAATCAGCCCTCAAAAACGTAACCGGCAGAAAATATTTTTTTGAAAAAATCCCTAAGCCCCGGGGTCACAATTTCAGCAAAAATCTGACTTTTGGCAGTTCACTCAAAAATGGTGCCAACCGCTTGCAAATGCTCACCTGAAAGCTTTGGCGATGGAAACAGAAGGCTTTTTATCACAGGACAAGAAATCAGCCCTCAAAAACTTAACCGGCAGAAAATATTTTTTTGAAAAAATCCCTAAGCCCCGGGGTCACAATTTCAGCAAAAATCTGACTTTTGGCAGTTCACTCAAAAATGGTGCCAACCGCTTGCAAATGCTCACCTGAAAGCTTTGGCGATGGAAACAGAAGGCTTTTTATCACAGGACAAGAAATCAGCCCTCAAAAACTTAACCGGCAGAAAATATTCTTTTGAAAAAATCCCTAAGCCCCGGGGTCACAATTTCAGCAAAAATCTGACTTTTGGCAATTCACTCAAAAATGGTGCCAACCGCTTGCAAATGCTCCCCTGAAAGGTTTGGCACGCGAAACAGAAGGCTTTTTGTCACAGGACAAGAAATCAGCCCTCAAAAACTTAACCGGCAGAAAATATTTTTTTGAAAAAATCCCTAAGCCCCGGGGTCACAATTTCAGAAAAAATCTGACTTTTGGCAGTTCACTCAAAAATGGTGCCAACCGCTTGCAAATGCTCATCTGAAAGCTTTGGCGATGGAAACAGAAGGCTTTTTATCACAGGACAAGAAATCAGCCCTCAAAAACTTAACCGGCAGAAAATATTTTTTTGAAAAAATCCCTAAGCCCCGGGGTCACAATTTCAGAAAACATCTGACTTTTGGCAGTTCACTCAAAAATGGTGCCAACCGCTTGCAAATGCTCACCTGAAAGCTTTGGCGATGGAAACAGAAGGCTTTTTATCACAGGACAAGAAATCAGCCCTCAAAAACTTAACCGGCAGAAAATATTTTTTTGAAAAAATCCCTAAGCCCCGGGGTCACAATTTCAGCAAAAATCTGACTTTTGGCAGTTCACTCAAAAATGGTGCCAACCGCTTGCAAATGCTCCCCTGAAAGGTTTGGCACGCGAAACAGAAGGCTTTTTATCACAGGACAAGAAATCAGCCCTCAAAAACGTAACCGGCAGAAAATATTTTTTTGAAAAAATCCCTAAGCCCCGGGGTCACAATTTCAGCAAAAATCTGACTTTTGGCAGTTCACTCAAAAATGGTGCCAACCGCTTGCAAATGCTCACCTGAAAGCTTTGGCGATGGAAACAGAAGTCTTTTTATCACAGGACAAGAAATCAGCCCTCAAAAACTTAACCGGCAGAAAATATTTTTTTGAAAAAATCCCTAAGCCCCGGGGTCACAATTTCAGCAAAAATCTGACTTTTGGCAGTTCACTCAAAAATGGTGCCAACCGCTTGCAAATGCTCCCCTGAAAGCTTTGGCGATGGAAACAGAAGGCTTTTTATCACAGGACAAGAAATCAGCCCTCAAAAACTTAACCGGCAGAAAATATTTTTTTGAAAAAATCCCTAAGCCCCGGGGTCACAATTTCAGCAAAAATCTGACTTTTGGCAGTTCACTCAAAAATGGTGCCAACCGCTTGCAAATGCTCCCCTGAAAGGTTTGGCACGCGAAACAGAAGGCTTTTTATCACAGGACAAGAAATCAGCCCTCAAAAACGTAACCGGCAGAAAATATTTTTTTGAAAAAATCCCTAAGCCCCGGGGTCACAATTTCAGCAAAAATCTGACTTTTGGCAGTTCACTCAAAAATGGTGCCAACCGCTTGCAAATGCTCACCTGAAAGCTTTGGCGATGGAAACAGAAGTCTTTTTATCACAGGACAAGAAATCAGCCCTCAAAAACTTAACCGGCAGAAAATATTTTTTTGAAAAAATCCCTAAGCCCCGGGGTCACAATTTCAGCAAAAATCTGACTTTTGGCAGTTCACTCAAAAATGGTGCCAACCGCTTGCAAATGCTCCCCTGAAAGCTTTGGCGATGGAAACAGAAGGCTTTTTATCACAGGACAAGAAATCAGCCCTCAAAAACTTAACCGGCAGAAAATATTTTTTTGAAAAAATCCCTAAGCCCCGGGGTCACAATTTCAGAAAAAATCTGACTTTTGGCAGTTCACTCAAAAATGGTGCCAAAAGCTTGAAAATGCTCCCCTGAAAGGTTTGGCACTCGAAACAGAAGGCTTTTTATCACAGGACAAGTAATCAGCCCTCAAAAACTTAACCGGCAGAAAATATTTTTTTTGAAAAAATCCCTAAGCCCCGGGGTCACAATTTCAGCAAAAATCTGACTTTTGGCAGTTCACTCAAAAATGGTGCCAACCGCTTGCAAATGCTCACCTGAAAGCTTTGGCGATGGAAACAGAAGGCTTTTTATCACAGGACAAGAAATCAGCCCTCAAAAACTTAACCGGCAGAAAATATTTTTTTGAAAAAATCCCTAAGCCCCGGGGTCACAATTTCAGCAAAAATCTGACTTTTGGCAGTTCACTCAAAAATGGTGCCAACCGCTTGCAAATGCTCCCCTGAAATGTTTGGCACTCGAAACAGAAGGATTTTTATCACAGGACAAGAAATCAGCCCTCAAAAACTTAACCGGCAGAAAATATTTTTTTGAAAAAATCCCTAAGCCCCGGGGTCACAATTTCAGCAAAAATCTGACTTTTGGCAGTTCACTCAAAAATGGTGCCAACCGCTTGCAAATGCTCCCCTGAAAGCTTTGGCGATGGAAACAGAAGGCTTTTTATCACAGGACAAGAAATCAGCCCTCAAAAACTTAACCGGCAGAAAATATTTTTTTGAAAAAATCCCTAAGCCCCGGGGTCACAATTTCAGCAAAAATCTGACTTTTGGCAGTTCACTCAAAAATGGTGCCAACCGCTTGCAAATGCTCCCCTGAAAGGTTTGGCACGCGAAACAGAAGGCTTTTTATCACAGGACAAGAAATCAGCCCTCAAAAACTTAACCGGCAGAAAATATTTTTTTGAAAAAATCCCTAAGCCCCGGGGTCACAATTTCAGCAAAAATCTGACTTTTGGCAGTTCACTCAAAAATGGTGCCAACCGCTTGCAAATGCTCACCTGAAAGCTTTGGCGATGGAAACAGAAGGCTTTTTATCACAGGACAAGAAATCAGCCCTCAAAAACTTAACCGGCAGAAAATATTTTTTTGAAAAAATCCCTAAGCCCCGGGGTCACAATTTCAGCAAAAATCTGACTTTTGGCAGTTCACTCAAAAATGGTGCCAACCGCTTGCAAATGCTCCCCTGAAAGGTTTGGCACGCGAAACAGAAGGCTTTTTATCACAGGACAAGAAATCAGCCCTCAAAAACGTAACCGGCAGAAAATATTTTTTTGAAAAAATCCCTAAGCCCCGGGGTCACAATTTCAGCAAAAATCTGACTTTTGGCAGTTCACTCAAAAATGGTGCCAACCGCTTGCAAATGCTCACCTGAAAGCTTTGGCGATGGAAACAGAAGTCTTTTTATCACAGGACAAGAAATCAGCCCTCAAAAACTTAACCGGCAGAAAATATTTTTTTGAAAAAATCCCTAAGCCCCGGGGTCACAATTTCAGCAAAAATCTGACTTTTGGCAGTTCACTCAAAAATGGTGCCAACCGCTTGCAAATGCTCCCCTGAAAGCTTTGGCGATGGAAACAGAAGGCTTTTTATCACAGGACAAGAAATCAGCCCTCAAAAACTTAACCGGCAGAAAATATTTTTTTGAAAAAATCCCTAAGCCCCGGGGTCACAATTTCAGCAAAAATCTGACTTTTGGCAGTTCACTCAAAAATGGTGCCAACCGCTTGCAAATGCTCCCCTGAAAGGTTTGGCACGCGAAACAGAAGGCTTTTTATCACAGGACAAGAAATCAGCCCTCAAAAACGTAACCGGCAGAAAATATTTTTTTGAAAAAATCCCTAAGCCCCGGGGTCACAATTTCAGCAAAAATCTGACTTTTGGCAGTTCACTCAAAAATGGTGCCAACCGCTTGCAAATGCTCACCTGAAAGCTTTGGCGATGGAAACAGAAGTCTTTTTATCACAGGACAAGAAATCAGCCCTCAAAAACTTAACCGGCAGAAAATATTTTTTTGAAAAAATCCCTAAGCCCCGGGGTCACAATTTCAGCAAAAATCTGACTTTTGGCAGTTCACTCAAAAATGGTGCCAACCGCTTGCAAATGCTCCCCTGAAAGCTTTGGCGATGGAAACAGAAGGCTTTTTATCACAGGACAAGAAATCAGCCCTCAAAAACTTAACCGGCAGAAAATATTTTTTTGAAAAAATCCCTAAGCCCCGGGGTCACAATTTCAGAAAAAATCTGACTTTTGGCAGTTCACTCAAAAATGGTGCCAAAAGCTTGAAAATGCTCCCCTGAAAGGTTTGGCACTCGAAACAGAAGGCTTTTTATCACAGGACAAGTAATCAGCCCTCAAAAACTTAACCGGCAGAAAATATTTTTTTTGAAAAAATCCCTAAGCCCCGGGGTCACAATTTCAGCAAAAATCTGACTTTTGGCAGTTCACTCAAAAATGGTGCCAACCGCTTGCAAATGCTCACCTGAAAGCTTTGGCGATGGAAACAGAAGGCTTTTTATCACAGGACAAGAAATCAGCCCTCAAAAACTTAACCGGCAGAAAATATTTTTTTGAAAAAATCCCTAAGCCCCGGGGTCACAATTTCAGCAAAAATCTGACTTTTGGCAGTTCACTCAAAAATGGTGCCAACCGCTTGCAAATGCTCCCCTGAAATGTTTGGCACTCGAAACAGAAGGATTTTTATCACAGGACAAGAAATCAGCCCTCAAAAACTTAACCGGCAGAAAATATTTTTTTGAAAAAATCCCTAAGCCCCGGGGTCACAATTTCAGCAAAAATCTGACTTTTGGCAGTTCACTCAAAAATGGTGCCAACCGCTTGCAAATGCTCCCCTGAAAGCTTTGGCGATGGAAACAGAAGGCTTTTTATCACAGGACAAGAAATCAGCCCTCAAAAACTTAACCGGCAGAAAATATTTTTTTGAAAAAATCCCTAAGCCCCGGGGTCACAATTTCAGCAAAAATCTGACTTTTGGCAGTTCACTCAAAAATGGTGCCAACCGCTTGCAAATGCTCCCCTGAAAGCTTTGGCGATGGAAACAGAAGGCTTTTTATCACAGGACAAGAAATCAGCCCTCAAAAACTTAACCGGCAGAAAATATTTTTTTGAAAAAATCCCTAAGCCCCGGGGTCACAATTTCAGCAAAAATCTGACTTTTGGCAGTTCACTCAAAAATGTTGCCAACCACTTGCAAATGCTCCCCTGAAAGGTTTGGCACGCGAAACAGAAGGCTTTTTATCACAGGACAAGAAATCAGCCCTCAAAAACTTAACCGGCAGAAAATATTTTTTTGAAAAAACCCCTAAGCCCCGGGGTCACAATTTCAGCAAAAATCTGACTTTTGGCAGTTCACTCAAAAATGGTGCCAACCGCTTGCAAATGCTCACCTGAAAGCTTTGGCGATGGAAACAGAAGGCTTTTTATCACAGGACAAGAAATCAGCCCTCAAAAACTTAACCGGCAGAAAATATTTTTTTGAAAAAATCCCTAAGCCCCGGGGTCACAATTTCAGCAAAAATCTGACTTTTGGCAGTTCACTCAAAAATGTTGCCAACCACTTGCAAATGCTCCCCTGAAAGGTTTGGCACGCGAAACAGAAGGCTTTTTATCACAGGACAAGAAATCAGCCCTCAAAAACTTAACCGGCAGAAAATATTTTTTGGAAAAAATCCCTAAGCCCCGGGGTCACAATTTCAGCAAAAATCTGACTTTTGGCAGTTCACTCAAAAATGGTGCCAACCGCTTGCAAATGCTCCCCTGAAAGGTTTGGCACGCGAAACAGAAGGCTTTTTATCACAGGACAAGAAATCAGCCCTCAAAAACGTAACCGGCAGAAAATATTTTTTTGAAAAAATCCCTAAGCCCCGGGGTCACAATTTCAGCAAAAATCTGACTTTTGGCAGTTCACTCAAAAATGGTGCCAACCGCTTGCAAATGCTCACCTGAAAGCTTTGGCGATGGAAACAGAAGTCTTTTTATCACAGGACAAGAAATCAGCCCTCAAAAACTTAACCGGCAGAAAATATTTTTTGGAAAAAATCCCTAAGCCCCGGGGTCACAATTTCAGCAAAAATCTGACTTTTGGCAGTTCACTCAAAAATGGTGCCAACCGCTTGCAAATGCTCCCCTGAAAGCTTTGGCGATGGAAACAGAAGGCTTTTTATCACAGGACAAGAAATCAGCCCTCAAAAACTTAACCGGCAGAAAATATTTTTTTGAAAAAATCCCTAAGCCCCGGGGTCACAATTTCAGCAAAAATCTGACTTTTGGCAGTTCACTCAAAAATGGTGCCAACCGCTTGCAAATGCTCACCTGAAAGCTTTGGCGATGGAAACAGAAGGCTTTTTATCATAGGACAAGAAATCAGCCCTCAAAAACTTAACCGGCAGAAAATATTTTTTTGAAAAAATCCCTAAGCCCCGGGGTCACAATTTCAGCAAAAATCTGACTTTTGGCAGTTCACTCAAAAAAGGTGCCAACCGCTTGAAAATGCTCCCCTGAAAGGTTTGGCACTCGAAACAGAAGGCTTTTTATCACAGGACAAGAAATCAGCCCTCAAAAACTTAACCGGCAGAAAATATTTTTTTGAAAAAATCCCTAAGCCCCGGGGTCACAATTTCAGAAAAAATCTGACTTTTGGCAGTTCACTCAAAAATGGTGCCAACCGCTTGCAAATGCTCACCTGAAAGCTTTGGCACTCGAAACAGAAGGCTTTTTATCACAGGACAAGAAATCAGCCCTCAAAAACTTAACCGGCAGAAAATATTTTTTTGAAAAAATCCCTAAGCCCCGGGGTCACAATTTCAGCAAAAATCTGACTTTTGGCAGTTCACTCAAAAATGGTGCCAAAAGCTTGAAAATGCTCCCCTGAAAGGTTTGGCACTCGAAACAGAAGGCTTTTTATCACAGGACAAGAAATCAGCCCTCAAAAACTTAACCGGCAGAAAATATTTTTTTGAAAAAATCGCTAAGCCCCGGGGTCACAATTTCAGCAAAAATCTGACTTTTGGCAGTTCACTCAAAAATGGTGCCAACCGGTTGCAAATGCTCCCCTGAAAGGTTTGGCACGCGAAACAGAAGGCTTTTTATCACAGGACAAGAAATCAGCCCTCAAAAACTTAACCGGCAGAAAATATTTTTTTGAAAAAATCCCTAAGCCCCGGGGTCACAATTTCAGAAAAAATCTGACTTTTGGCAGTTCACTCAAAAATGGTGCCAACCGCTTGCAAATGCTCACCTGAAAGCTTTGGCGATGGAAACAGAAGGCTTTTTATCACAGGACAAGAAATCAGCCCTCAAAAACTTAACCGGCAGAAAATATTTTTTTGAAAAAATCCCTAAGCCCCGGGGTCACAATTTCAGCAAAAATCTGACTTTTGGCAATTCACTCAAAAATGGTGCCAACCGCTTGCAAATGCTCCCCTGAAAGGTTTGGCACGCGAAACAGAAGGCTTTTTGTCACAGGACAAGAAATCAGCCCTCAAAAACTTAACCGGCAGAAAATATTTTTTTGAAAAAATCCCTAAGCCCCGGGGTCACAATTTCAGCAAAAATCTGACTTTTGGCAGTTCACTCAAAAATGGTGCCAACCGCTTGCAAATGCTCACCTGAAAGCTTTGGCGATGGAAACAGAAGGCTTTTTATCACAGGACAAGAAATCAGCCCTCAAAAACCTAACCGGCAGAAAATATTTTTTTGAAAAAATCCCTAAGCCCCGGGGTCACAATTTCAGCAAAAATCTGACTTTTGGCAGTTCACTCAAAAATGGTGCCAACCGCTTGCAAATGCTCCCCTGAAAGCTTTGGCGATGGAAACAGAAGGCTTTTTATCACAGGACAAGAAATCAGCCCTCAAAAACTTAACCGGCAGAAAATATTTTTTTGAAAAAATCCCTAAGCCCCGGGGTCACAATTTCAGCAAAAATCTGACTTTTGGCAGTTCACTCAAAAATGGTGCCAACCGCTTGCAAATGCTCACCTGAAAGCTTTGGCGATGGAAACAGAAGGCTTTTTATCACAGGACAAGAAATCAGCCCTCAAAAACTTAACCGGCAGAAAATATTTTTTTGAAAAAATCCCTAAGCCCCGGGGTCACAATTTCAGCAAAAATCTGACTTTTGGCAGTTCACTCAAAAATGGTGCCAACCGCTTGCAAATGCTCCCCTGAAAGGTTTGGCACTCGAAACAGAAGGATTTTTATCACAGGACAAGAAATCAGCCCTCAAAAACTTAACCGGCAGAAAATATTTTTTTGAAAATATCGCTAAGCCCCGGGGTCACAATTTCAGCAAAAATCTGACTTTTGGCAGTTCACTCAAAAATGGTGCCAACCGGTTGCAAATGCTCCCCTGAAAGGTTTGGCACGCGAAACAGAAGGCTTTTTATCACAGGACAAGAAATCAGCCCTCAAAAACTTAACCGGCAGAAAATATTTTTTTGAAAAAATCCCTAAGCCCCGGGGTCACAATTTCAGAAAAAATCTGACTTTTGGCAGTTCACTCAAAAATGGTGCCAACCGCTTGCAAATGCTCACCTGAAAGCTTTGGCGATGGAAACAGAAGGCTTTTTATCACAGGACAAGAAATCAGCCCTCAAAAACTTAACCGGCAGAAAATATTTTTTTGAAAAAATCCCTAAGCCCCGGGGTCACAATTTCAGCAAAAATCTGACTTTTGGCAATTCACTCAAAAATGGTGCCAACCGCTTGCAAATGCTCCCCTGAAAGGTTTGGCACGCGAAACAGAAGGCTTTTTGTCACAGGACAAGAAATCAGCCCTCAAAAACTTAACCGGCAGAAAATATTTTTTTGAAAAAATCCCTAAGCCCCGGGGTCACAATTTCAGCAAAAATCTGACTTTTGGCAGTTCACTCAAAAATGGTGCCAACCGCTTGCAAATGCTCACCTGAAAGCTTTGGCGATGGAAACAGAAGGCTTTTTATCACAGGACAAGAAATCAGCCCTCAAAAACCTAACCGGCAGAAAATATTTTTTTGAAAAAATCCCTAAGCCCCGGGGTCACAATTTCAGCAAAAATCTGACTTTTGGCAGTTCACTCAAAAATGGTGCCAACCGCTTGCAAATGCTCACCTGAAAGCTTTGGCGATGGAAACAGAAGGCTTTTTATCACAGGACAAGAAATCAGCCCTCAAAAACTTAACCGGCAGAAAATATTTTTTTGAAAAAATCCCTAAGCCCCGGGGTCACAATTTCAGAAAAAATCTGACTTTTGGCAGTTCACTCAAAAATGGTGCCAAAAGCTTGCAAATGCTCCCCTGAAAGGTTTGGCACTCAAAACAGAAGGCTTTTTATCACAGGACAAGAAATCAGCCCTCAAAAACTTAACCGGCAGAAAATATTTTTTTGAAAAAATCCCTAAGCCCCGGGGTCACAATTTCAGAAAACATCTGACTTTTGGCAGTTCACTCAAAAATGGTGCCAACCGCTTGCAAATGCTCACCTGAAAGCTTTGGCGATGGAAACAGAAGGCTTTTTATTACAGGACAAGAAATCAGCCCTCAAAAACTTAACCGGCAGAAAATATTTTTTTGAAAAAATCCCTAAGCCCCGGGGTCACAATTTCAGCAAAAATCTGACTTTTGGCAGTTCACTCAAAAATGGTGCCAACCGCTTGCAAATGCTCCCCTGAAAGGTTTGGCACGCGAAACAGAAGGCTTTTTATCACAGGACAAGAAATCAGCCCTCAAAAACGTAACCGGCAGAAAATATTTTTTTGAAAAAATCCCTAAGCCCCGGGGTCACAATTTCAGCAAAAATCTGACTTTTGGCAGTTCACTCAAAAATGGTGCCAACCGGTTGCAAATGCTCCCCTGAAAGGTTTGGCACGCGAAACAGAAGGCTTTTTATGACAGGACAAGAAATCAGCCCTCAAAAACTTAACCGGCAGAAAATATTTTTTTGAAAAAATCCCTAAGCCCCGGGGTCACAATTTCAGCAAAAATCTGACTTTTGGCAGTTCACTCAAAAATGGTGCCAACCGCTTGCAAATGCTCCCCTGAAAGCTTTGGCGATGGAAACAGAAGGCTTTTTATCACAGGACAAGAAATCAGCCCTCAAAAACTTAACCGGCAGAAAATATTTTTTTGAAAAAATCCCTAAGCCCCGGGGTCACAATTTCAGAAAAAATCTGACTTTTGGCAGTTCACTCAAAAATGGTGCCAAAAGCTTGAAAATGCTCCCCTGAAAGGTTTGGCACTCGAAACAGAAGGCTTTTTATCACAGGACAAGTAATCAGCCCTCAAAAACTTAACCGGCAGAAAATATTTTTTTGAAAAAATCCCTAAGCCCCGGGGTCACAATTTCAGCAAAAATCTGACTTTTGGCAGTTCACTCAAAAATGGTGCCAACCGCTTGCAAATGCTCACCTGAAAGCCTTGGCGATGGAAACAGAAGGCTTTTTATCACAGGACAAGAAATCAGCCCTCAAAAACTTAACCGGCAGAAAATATTTTTTTGAAAAAATCCCTAAGCCCCGGGGTCACAATTTCAGCAAAAATCTGACTTTTGGCAGTTCACTCAAAAATGTTGCCAACCGCTTGCAAATGCTCCCCTGAAAGGTTTGGCACTCGAAACAGAAGGATTTTTATCACAGGACAAGAAATCAGCCCTCAAAAACTTAACCGGCAGAAAATATTTTTTTGAAAAAATCCCTAAGCCCCGGGGTCACAATTTCAGCAAAAATCTGACTTTTGGCAGTTCACTCAAAAATGGTGCCAACCGCTTGCAAATGCTCCCCTGAAAGCTTTGGCGATGGAAACAGAAGGCTTTTTATCACAGGACAAGAAATCAGCCCTCAAAAACTTAACCGGCAGAAAATATTTTTTTGAAAAAATCCATAAGCCCCGGGGTCACAATTTCAGCAAAAATCTGACTTTTGGCAGTTCACTCAAAAATGGTGCCAACCGCTTGCAAATGCTCCCCTGAAAGGTTTGGCACGCGAAACAGAAGGCTTTTTATCACAGGACAAGAAATCAGCCCTCAAAAACTTAACCGGCAGAAAATATTTTTTTGAAAAAATCCCTAAGCCCCGAGGTCACAATTTCAGCAAAAATCTGACTTTTGGCAGTTCACTCAAAAATGGTGCCAACCGGTTGCAAATGCTCCCCTGAAAGGTTTGGCACGCGAAACAGAAGGCTTTTTATCACAGGACAAGAAATCAGCCCTCAAAAACTTAACCGGCAGAAAATATTTTTTTGAAAAAATCCCTAAGCCCCGGGGTCACAATTTCAGAAAAAATCTGACTTTTGGCAGTTCACTCAAAAATGGTGCCAACCGCTTGCAAATGCTCAACTGAAAGCTTTGGCGATGGAAACAGAAGGCTTTTTATCACAGGACAAGAAATCAGCCCTCAAAAACTTAACCGGCAGAAAATATTTTTTTGAAAAAATCCCTAAGCCCCGGGGTCACAATTTCAGCAAAAATCTGACTTTTGGCAGTTCACTCAAAAATGTTGCCAACCGCTTGCAAATGCTCCCCTGAAAGGTTTGGCACGCGAAACAGAAGTCTTTTTATCACAGGACAAGAAATCAGCCCTCAAAAACTTAACCGGCAGAAAATATTTTTTTGAAAAAACCCCTAAGCCCCGGGGTCACAATTTCAGCAAAAATCTGACTTTTGGCAGTTCACTCAAAAATGGTGCCAACCGCTTGCAAATGCTCACCTGAAAGCTTTGGCGATGGAAACAGAAGGCTTTTTATCACAGGACAAGAAATCAGCCCTCAAAAACTTAACCGGCAGAAAATATTTTTTTGAAAAAATCCCTAAGCCCCGGGGTCACAATTTCAGCAAAAATCTGACTTTTGGCAGTTCACTCAAAAATGGTGCCAACCGCTTGCAAATGCTCCCCTGAAAGGTTTGGCACGCGAAACAGAAGGCTTTTTATCACAGGACAAGAAATCAGCCCTCAAAAACTTAACCGGCAGAAAATATTTTTTTGAAAAAATCCCTAAGCACAATTCACAAATTCACTCAAAAATGGTGCCAAAAGCTTGAAAATGCTCCCGTGAAAGGTTTGGCACTCAAAACAGAAGGATTTTTATAACAGGACAAGAAATCAGCCCTCAAAAACTTAACCGGCAGAAAATATTTTTTGGAAAAAATCCCTAAGCCCCGGGGTCACAATTTCAGCAAAAATCTGACTTTTGGCAGTTCACTCAAAAATGGTGTCAACCGCTTGCAAATGCTCACCTGAAAGCTTTGGCGATGGAAACAGAAGGCTTTTTATCACAGGACAAGAAATCAGCCCTCAAAAACTTAACCGGCAGAAAATATTTTTTTGAAAAAATCGCTAAGCCCCGGGGTCACAATTTCAGTAAAAATCTGACTTTTGGCAGTTCACTCAAAAATGGTGCCAACCGCTTGCAAATGCTCACCTGAAAACTTTGGCGATGGAAACAGAAGGCTTTTTATCACAGGACAAGAAATCAGCCCTCAAAAACTTAACCGGCAGAAAATATTTTTTTGAAAAAATCCCTAAGCCCCGGGGTCACAATTTCAGCAAAAATCTGACTTTTGGCAGTTCACTCAAAAATGGTGCCAACCGCTTGCAAATGCTCACCTGAAAGCTTTGGCGATGGAAACAGAAGGCTTTTTATCACAGGACAAGAAATCAGCCCTCAAAAACTTAACCGGCAGAAAATATTTTTTTGAAAAAATCCCTAAGCCCCGGGGTCACAATTTCAGCAAAAATCTGACTTTTGGCAGTTCACTCAAAAATGGTGCCAACCGCTTGCAAATGCTCCCCTGAAAGGTTTGGCACGCGAAACAGAAGGCTTTTTATCACAGGACAAGAAATCAGCCCTCAAAAACTTAACCGGCAGAAAATATTTTTTTGAAAAAATCCCTAAGCCCCGGGGTCACAATTTCAGCAAAAATCTGACTTTTGGCAGTTCACTCAAAAATGGTGCCAACCGCTTGCAAATGCTCCCCTGAAAGGTTTGGCACTCGAAACAGAAGGCTTTTTATCACAGGACAAGAAATCAGCCCTCAAAAACTTAACCGGGAGAAAATATTTTTTTGAAAAAATCCCTTAGCCCCGGGGTCACAATTTCAGCAAAAATCTGACTTTTGGCAGTTCACTCAAAAATGGTGCCAACCGGTTGCAAATGCTCCCCTGAAAGGTTTGGCACTCGAAACAGAAGGATTTTTATCACAGGACAAGAAATCAGCCCTCAAAAACTTAACCGGCAGAAAATATTTTTTTGAAAAAATCCCTAAGCCCCGGGGTCACAATTTCAGCAAAAATCTGACTTTTGGCAGTTCACTCAAAAATGGTGCCAACCGCTTGCAAATGCTCACCTGAAAGCTTTGGCGATGGAAACAGAAGGCTTTTTATCACAGGACAAGAAATCAGCCCTCAAAAACTTAACCGGCAGAAAATATTTTTTTGAAAAAATCCCTAAGCCCCGGGGTCACAATTTCAGCAAAAATCTGACTTTTGGCAGTTCACTCAAAAATGGTGCCAACCGCTTGCAAATGCTCACCTGAAAGCTTTGGCACGCGAAACAGAAGGCTTTTTATCACAGGACAAGAAATCAGCCCTCAAAAACTTAACCGGCAGAAAATATTTTTTTGAAAAAATCCCTAAGCCCCGGGGTCACAATTTCAGCAAAAATCTGACTTTTGGCAGTTCACTCAAAAATGGTGCCAACCGCTTGCAAATGCTCACCTGAAAGCTTTGGCGATGGAAACAGAAGGCTTTTTATCACAGGACAAGAAATCAGCCCTCAAAAACTTAACCGGCAGAAAATATTTTTTTGAAAAAATCCCTAAGCCCCGGGGTCACAATTTCAGCAAAAATCTGACTTTTGGCAGTTCACTCAAAAATGGTGCCAACCGCTTGCAAATGCTCCCCTGAAAGGTTTGGCACGCGAAACAGAAGGCTTTTTATCACAGGACAAGAAATCAGCCCTCAAAAACTTAACCGGCAGAAAATATTTTTTTGAAAACATCCCTAAGCCCCGGGGTCACAATTTCAGCAAAAATCTGACTTTTGGCAGTTCACTCAAAAATGGTGCCAACCGCTTGCAAATGCTCCCCTGAAAGGTTTGGCACGCGAAACAGAAGGCTTTTTATCACAGGACAAGAAATCAGCCCTCAAAAACTTAACCGGCAGAAAATATTTTTTTGAAAAAATCCCTAAGCCCCGGGGTCACAATTTCAGCAAAAATCTGACTTTTGGCAGTTCACTCAAAAATGGTGCCAACCGCTTGCAAATGCTCCCCTGAAAGGTTTGGCACGCGAAACAGAAGGCTTTTTATCACAGGACAAGAAATCAGCCCTCAAAAACTTAACCGGCAGAAAATATTTTTTTGAAAAAATCCCTAAGCCCCGGGGTCACAATTTCAGCAAAAATCTGACTTTTGGCAATTCACTCAAAAATGGTGCCAAAAGCTTGAAAATGCTCCCCTGAAAGGTTTGGCACTCGAAACAGAAGGCTTTTTATCACAGGACAAGAAATCAGCCCTCAAAAACTTAACCGGCAGAAAATATTTTTTTGAAAAAATCCCTAAGCCCCGGGGTCACAATTTCAGCAAAAATCTGACTTTTGGCAGTTCACTCAAAAATGGTGCCAACCGCTTGCAAATGCTCCCCTGAAAGGTTTGGCACTCGAAACAGAAGGCTTTTTATCACAGGACAAGAAATCAGCCCTCAAAAACTTAACCGGCAGAAAATATTTTTTTGAAAAAATCCCTAAGCCCCGGGGTCACAATTTCAGAAAAAATCTGACTTTTGGCAGTTCACTCAAAAATGGTGCCAACCGGTTGCAAATGCTCCCCTGAAAGGTTTGGCACGCGAAACAGAAGGCTTTTTATCACAGGACAAGAAATCAGCCCTCAAAAACTTAACCGGCAGAAAATATTTTTTTGAAAAAATCCCTAAGCCCCGGGGTCACAATTTCAGCAAAAATCTGACTTTTGGCAGTTCACTCAAAAATGGTGCCAACCGCTTGCAAATGCTCCCCTGAAAGGTTTGGCACGCGAAACAGAAGGCTTTTTATCACAGGACAAGAAATCAGCCCTCAAAAACTTAACCGGCAGAAAATATTTTTTTGAAAAAATCCCTAAGCCCCGGGGTCACAATTTCAGAAAACATCTGACTTTTGGCAGTTCACTCAAAAATGGTGCCAACCGCTTGCAAATGCTCACCTGAAAGCTTTGGCGATGGAAACAGAAGGCTTTTTATCACAGGACAAGAAATCAGCCCTCAAAAACTTAACCGGCAGAAAATATTTTTTTGAAAAAATCCCTAAGCCCCGGGGTCACAATTTCAGCAAAAATCTGACTTTTGGCAGTTCACTCAAAAATGGTGCCAACCGCTTGCAAATGCTCCCCTGAAAGGTTTGGCACTCGAAACAGAAGGCTTTTTATCACAGGACAAGTAATCAGCCCTCAAAAACTTAACCGGCAGAAAATATTTTTTTGAAAAAATCCCTAAGCCCCGGGGTCACAATTTCAGAAAAAATCTGACTTTTGGCAGTTCACTCAAAAATGGTGCCAACCGCTTGCAAATGCTCACCTGAAAGCTTTGGCGATGGAAACAGAAGGCTTTTTATCACAGGACAAGAAATCAGCCCTCAAAAACTTAACCGGCAGAAAATATTTTTTTGAAAAAATCCCTAAGCCCCGGGGTCACAATTTCAGCAAAAATCTGACTTTTGGCAGTTCACTCAAAAATGGTGCCAACCGCTTGCAAATGCTCCCCTGAAAGGTTTGGCACTCGAAACAGAAGGCTTTTTATCACAGGACAAGAAATCAGCCCTCAAAAACTTAACCGGCAGAAAATATTTTTTTGAAAAAATCCCTAATCCCCGGGGTCACAATTTCAGCAAAAATCTGACTTTTGGCAGTTCACTCAAAAATGGTGCCAACCGCTTGCAAATGCTCCCCTGAAAGGTTTGGCACTCGAAACAGAAGGATTTTTATCACAGGACAAGAAATCAGCCCTCAAAAACTTAACCGGCAGAAAATATTTTTTTGAAAAAATCCCTAAGCCCCGGGGTCACAATTTCAGCAAAAATCTGACTTTTGGCAGTTCACTCAAAAATGGTGCCAACCGCTTGCAAATGCTCACCTGAAAGCTTTGGCGATGGAAACAGAAGGCTTTTTATCACAGGACAAGAAATCAGCCCTCAAAAACTTAACCGGCAGAAAATATTTTTTTGAAAAAATCCCTAAGCCCCGGGGTCACAATTTCAGCAAAAATCTGACTTTTGGCAGTTCACTCAAAAATGGTGCCAACCGCTTGCAAATGCTCCCCTGAAAGGCTTGGCACGCGAAACAGAAGGCTTTTTATCACAGGACAAGAAATCAGCCCTCAAAAACTTAACCGGCAGAAAATATTTTTTTGAAAAAATCCCTAAGCCCCGGGGTCACAATTTCAGCAAAAATCTGACTTTTGGCAGTTCACTCAAAAATGGTGCCAACCGCTTGCAAATGCTCACCTGAAAGCTTTGGCGATGGAAACAGAAGGCTTTTTATCACAGGACAAGAAATCAGCCCTCAAAAACTTAACCGGCAGAAAATATTTTTTTGAAAAAATCCCTAAGCCCCGGGGTCACAATTTCAGCAAAAATCTGACTTTTGGCAGTTCACTCAAAAATGGTGCCAACCGCTTGCAAATGCTCCCCTGAAAGGTTTGGCACGCGAAACAGAAGGCTTTTTATCACAGGACAAGAAATCAGCCCTCAAAAACTTAACCGGCAGAAAATATTTTTTTGAAAAAATCCCTAAGCCCCGGGGTCACAATTTCAGCAAAAATCTGACTTTTGGCAGTTCACTCAAAAATGGTGCCAACCGCTTGCAAATGCTCCCCTGAAAGGTTTGGCACGCGAAACAGAAGGCTTTTTATCACAGGACAAGAAATCAGCCCTCAAAAACTTAACCGGCAGAAAATATTTTTTTGAAAAAATCCCTAAGCCCCGGGGTCACAATTTCAGCAAAAATCTGACTTTTGGCAGTTCACTCAAAAATGGTGCCAACCGCTTGCAAATGCTCCCCTGAAAGGTTTGGCACGCGAAACAGAAGGCTTTTTATCACAGGACAAGAAATCAGCCCTCAAAAACTTAACCGGCAGAAAATATTTTTTTGAAAAAATCCCTAAGCCCCGGGGTCACAATTTCAGCAAAAATCTGACTTTTGGCAGTTCACTCAAAAATGGTGCCAACCGCTTGCAAATGCTCACCTGAAAGCTTTGGCGATGGAAACAGAAGGCTTTTTATCACAGGACAAGAAATCAGCCCTCAAAAACTTAACCGGCAGAAAATATTTTTTTGAAAAAATCCCTAAGCCCCGGGGTCACAATTTCAGCAAAAATCTGACTTTTGGCAGTTCACTCAAAAATGGTGCCAACCGCTTGCAAATGCTCCCCTGAAAGCTTTGGCACGCGAAACAGAAGGCTTTTTATCACAGGACAAGAAATCAGCCCTCAAAAACGTAACCGGCAGAAAATATTTTTTTGAAAAAATCCCTAAGCCCCGGGGTCACAATTTCAGCAAAAATCTGACTTTTGGCAGTTCACTCAAAAATGGTGCCAACCGCTTGCAAATGCTCCCCTGAAAGCTTTGGCGATGGAAACAGAAGGCTTTTTATCACAGGACAAGAAATCAGCCCTCAAAAACTTAACCGGCAGAAAATATTTTTTTGAAAAAATCCCTAAGCCCCGGGGTCACAATTTCAGAAAAAATCTGACTTTTGGCAGTTCACTCAAAAATGGTGCCAAAAGCCTGAAAATGCTCACCTGAAAGGTTTGGCACTCGAAACAGAAGGCTTTTTATCACAGGACAAGTAATCAGCCCTCAAAAACTTAACCGGCAGAAAATATTTTTTTGAAAAAATCCCTAAGCCCCGGGGTCACAATTTCAGAAAAAATCTGACTTTTGGCAGTTCACTCAAAAATGGTGCCAACCGCTTGCAAATGCTCACCTGAAAGCTTTGGCGATGGAAACAGAAGGCTTTTTATCACAGGACAAGAAATCAGCCCTCAAAAACTTAACCGGCAGAAAATATTTTTTTGAAAAAATCCCTAAGCCCCGGGGTCACAATTTCAGCAAAAATCTGACTTTTGGCAGTTCACTCAAAAATGGTGCCAACCGCTTGCAAATGCTCCCCTGAAAGGTTTGGCACTCGAAACAGAAGGCTTTTTATCACAGGACAAGAAATCAGCCCTCAAAAACTTAACCGGCAGAAAATATTTTTTTGAAAAAATCCCTAATCCCCGGGGTCACAATTTCAGCAAAAATCTGACTTTTGGCAGTTCACTCAAAAATGGTGCCAACCGCTTGCAAATGCTCCCCTGAAAGGTTTGGCACTCGAAACAGAAGGATTTTTATCACAGGACAAGAAATCAGCCCTCAAAAACTTAACCGGCAGAAAATATTTTTTTGAAAAAATCCCTAAGCCCCGGGGTCACAATTTCAGCAAAAATCTGACTTTTGGCAGTTCACTCAAAAATGGTGCCAACCGCTTGCAAATGCTCACCTGAAAGCTTTGGCGATGGAAACAGAAGGCTTTTTATCACAGGACAAGAAATCAGCCCTCAAAAACTTAACCGGCAGAAAATATTTTTTTGAAAAAATCCCTAAGCCCCGGGGTCACAATTTCAGCAAAAATCTGACTTTTGGCAGTTCACTCAAAAATGGTGCCAACCGCTTGCAAATGCTCCCCTGAAAGGCTTGGCACGCGAAACAGAAGGCTTTTTATCACAGGACAAGAAATCAGCCCTCAAAAACTTAACCGGCAGAAAATATTTTTTTGAAAAAATCCCTAAGCCCCGGGGTCACAATTTCAGCAAAAATCTGACTTTTGGCAGTTCACTCAAAAATGGTGCCAACCGCTTGCAAATGCTCCCATGAAAGGTTTGGCACGCGAAACAGAAGGCTTTTTATCACAGGACAAGAAATCAGCCCTCAAAAACTTAACCGGCAGAAAATATTTTTTTGAAAACATCCCTAAGCCCCGGGGTCACAATTTCAGCAAAAATCTGACTTTTGGCAGTTCACTCAAAAATGGTGCCAACCGCTTGCAAATGCTCACCTGAAAGCTTTGGCGATGGAAACAGAAGGCTTTTTATCACAGGACAAGAAATCAGCCCTCAAAAACTTAACCGGCAGAAAATATTTTTTTGAAAAAATCCCTAAGCCCCGGGGTCACAATTTCAGAAAAAATCTGACTTTTGGCAGTTCACTCAAAAATGGTGCCAACCGCTTGCAAATGCTCCCCTGAAAGGTTTGGCACTCGAAACAGAAGGCTTTTTATCACAGGACAAGAAATCAGCCCTCAAAAACTTAACCGGCAGAAAATATTTTTTTGAAAAAATCCCTAAGCCCCGGGGTCACAATTTCAGCAAAAATCTGACTTTTGGCAGTTCACTCAAAAATGGTGCCAACCGCTTGCAAATGCTCCCCTGAAAGGTTTGGCACTCGAAACAGAAGGCTTTTTATCACAGGACAAGAAATCAGCCCTCAAAAACTTAACCGGCAGAAAATATTTTTTTGAAAAAATCCCTAATCCCCGGGGTCACAATTTCAGCAAAAATCTGACTTTTGGCAGTTCACTCAAAAATGGTGCCAACCGGTTGCAAATGCTCCCCTGAAAGGTTTGGCACTCGAAACAGAAGGATTTTTATCACAGGACAAGAAATCAGCCCTCAAACACTTAACCGGCAGAAAATATTTTTTTGAAAAAATCCCTAAGCCCCGGGGTCACAATTTCAGCAAAAATCTGACTTTTGGCAGTTCACTCAAAAATGGTGCCAAAAGCTTGAAAATGCTCCCCTGAAAGGTTTGGCACTCGAAACAGAAGGCTTTTTATCACAGGACAAGAAATCAGCCCTCAAAAACTTAACCGGCAGAAAATATTTTTTTGAAAAAATCCCTAAGCCCCGGGGTCACAATTTCAGCAAAAATCTGACTTTTGGCAGTTCACTCAAAAATGGTGCCAACCGGTTGCAAATGCTCCCCTGAAAGGTTTGGCACGCGAAACAGAATGATTTTTTTCACAGGACAAGAAATCAGCCCTCAAAAACTTAACCGGCAGAAAATATTTTTTTGAAAAAATCCCTAAGCCCCGGGGTCACAATTTCAGCAAAAATCTGACTTTTGGCAGTTCACTCAAAAATGGTGCCAACCGCTTGCAAATGCTCACCTGAAAGCTTTGGCGATGGAAACAGAAGGCTTTTTATCACAGGACAAGAAATCAGCCCTCAAAAACTTAACCGGCAGAAAATATTTTTTTGAAAAAATCCCTAAGCCCCGGGGTCACAATTTCAGCAAAAATCTGACTTTTGGCAGTTCACTCAAAAATGGTGCCAACCGCTTGCAAATGCTCCCCTGAAAGGTTTGGCACGCGAAACAGAAGGCTTTTTATCACAGGACAAGAAATCAGCCCTCAAAAACTTAACCGGCAGAAAATATTTTTTTGAAAAAATCCCTAAGCCCCGGGGTCACAATTTCAGCAAAAATCTGACTTTTGGCAGTTCACTCAAAAATGGTGCCAACCGCTTGCAAATGCTCCCCTGAAAGGTTTGGCACGCGAAACAGAAGGCTTTTTATCACAGGACAAGAAATCAGCCCTCAAAAACTTAACCGGCAGAAAATATTTTTTTGAAAAAATCCCTAAGCCCCGGGGTCACAATTTCAGCAAAAATCTGACTTTTGGCAGTTCACTCAAAAATGGTGCCAACCGCTTGCAAATGCTCCCCTGAAAGGTTTGGCACGCGAAACAGAAGGCTTTTTATCACAGGACAAGAAATCAGCCCTCAAAAACTTAACCGGCAGAAAATATTTTTTTGAAAAAATCCCTAAGCCCCGGGGTCACAATTTCAGCAAAAATCTGACTTTTGGCAGTTCACTCAAAAATTGTGCCAACCGCTTGCAAATGCTCACCTGAAAGCTTTGGCGATGGAAACAGAAGGCTTTTTATCACAGGACAAGAAATCAGCCCTCAAAAACTTAACCGGCAGAAAATATTTTTTTGAAAAAATCCCTAAGCCCCGGGGTCACAATTTCAGCAAAAATCTGACTTTTGGCAGTTCACTCAAAAATGGTGCCAACCGCTTGCAAATGCTCCCCTGAAAGCTTTGGCACGCGAAACAGAAGGCTTTTTATCACAGGACAAGAAATCAGCCCTCAAAAACGTAACCGGCAGAAAATATTTTTTTGAAAAAATCCCTAAGCCCCGGGGTCACAATTTCAGCAAAAATCTGACTTTTGGCAGTTCACTCAAAAATGGTGCCAACCGCTTGCAAATGCTCCCCTGAAAGCTTTGGCGATGGAAACAGAAGGCTTTTTATCACAGGACAAGAAATCAGCCCTCAAAAACTTAACCGGCAGAAAATATTTTTTTGAAAAAATCCCTAAGCCCCGGGGTCACAATTTCAGAAAAAATCTGACTTTTGGCAGTTCACTCAAAAATGGTGCCAAAAGCCTGAAAATGCTCCCCTGAAAGGTTTGGCACTCGAAACAGAAGGCTTTTTATCACAGGACAAGTAATCAGCCCTCAAAAACTTAACCGGCAGAAAATATTTTTTTGAAAAAATCCCTAAGCCCCGGGGTCACAATTTCAGAAAAAATCTGACTTTTGGCAGTTCACTCAAAAATGGTGCCAACCGCTTGCAAATGCTCACCTGAAAGCTTTGGCGATGGAAACAGAAGGCTTTTTATCACAGGACAAGAAATCAGCCCTCAAAAACTTAACCGGCAGAAAATATTTTTTTGAAAAAATCCCTAAGCCCCGGGGTCACAATTTCAGCAAAAATCTGACTTTTGGCAGTTCACTCAAAAATGGTGCCAACCGCTTGCAAATGCTCCCCTGAAAGGTTTGGCACTCGAAACAGAAGGCTTTTTATCACAGGACAAGAAATCAGCCCTCAAAAACTTAACCGGCAGAAAATATTTTTTTGAAAAAATCCCTAATCCCCGGGGTCACAATTTCAGCAAAAATCTGACTTTTGGCAGTTCACTCAAAAATGGTGCCAACCGCTTGCAAATGCTCCCCTGAAAGGTTTGGCACTCGAAACAGAAGGATTTTTATCACAGGACAAGAAATCAGCCCTCAAAAACTTAACCGGCAGAAAATATTTTTTTGAAAAAATCCCTAAGCCCCGGGGTCACAATTTCAGCAAAAATCTGACTTTTGGCAGTTCACTCAAAAATGGTGCCAACCGCTTGCAAATGCTCACCTGAAAGCTTTGGCGATGGAAACAGAAGGCTTTTTATCACAGGACAAGAAATCAGCCCTCAAAAACTTAACCAGCAGAAAATATTTTTTTGAAAAAATCCCTAAGCCCCGGGGTCACAATTTCAGCAAAAATCTGACTTTTGGCAGTTCACTCAAAAATGGTGCCAACCGCTTGCAAATGCTCCCCTGAAAGGCTTGGCACGCGAAACAGAAGGCTTTTTATCACAGGACAAGAAATCAGCCCTCAAAAACTTAACCGGCAGAAAATATTTTTTTGAAAAAATCCCTAAGCCCCGGGGTCACAATTTCAGCAAAAATCTGACTTTTGGCAGTTCACTCAAAAATGGTGCCAACCGCTTGCAAATGCTCCCCTGAAAGGTTTGGCACGCGAAACAGAAGGCTTTTTATCACAGGACAAGAAATCAGCCCTCAAAAACTTAACCGGCAGAAAATATTTTTTTGAAAAAATCCCTAAGCCCCGGGGTCACAATTTCAGCAAAAATCTGACTTTTGGCAGTTCACTCAAAAATGGTGCCAACCGCTTGCAAATGCTCCCCTGAAAGGTTTGGCACGCGAAACAGAAGGCTTTTTATCACAGGACAAGAAATCAGCCCTCAAAAACTTAACCGGCAGAAAATATTTTTTTGAAAAAATCCCTAAGCCCCGGGGTCACAATTTCAGCAAAAATCTGACTTTTGGCAATTCACTCAAAAATGGTGCCAAAAGCTTGAAAATGCTCCCCTGAAAGGTTTGGCACTCGAAACAGAAGGCTTTTTATCACAGGACAAGAAATCAGCCCTCAAAAACTTAACCGGCAGAAAATATTTTTTTGAAAAAATCCCTAAGCCCCGGGGTCACAATTTCAGCAAAAATCTGACTTTTGGCAGTTCACTCAAAAATGGTGCCAACCGCTTGCAAATGCTCCCCTGAAAGGTTTGGCACTCGAAACAGAAGGCTTTTTATCACAGGACAAGAAATCAGCCCTCAAAAACTTAACCGGCAGAAAATATTTTTTTGAAAAAATCCCTAATCCCCGGGGTCACAATTTCAGCAAAAATCTGACTTTTGGCAGTTCACTCAAAAATGGTGCCAACCGGTTGCAAATGCTCCCCTGAAAGGTTTGGCACTCGAAACAGAAGGATTTTTATCACAGGACAAGAAATCAGCCCTCAAACACTTAACCGGCAGAAAATATTTTTTTGAAAAAATCCCTAAGCCCCGGGGTCACAATTTCAGCAAAAATCTGACTTTTGGCAGTTCACTCAAAAATGGTGCCAAAAGCTTGAAAATGCTCCCCTGAAAGGTTTGGCACTCGAAACAGAAGGCTTTTTATCACAGGACAAGAAATCAGCCCTCAAAAACTTAACCGGCAGAAAATATTTTTTTGAAAAAATCCCTAAGCCCCGGGGTCACAATTTCAGCAAAAATCTGACTTTTGGCAGTTCACTCAAAAATGGTGCCAACCGGTTGCAAATGCTCCCCTGAAAGGTTTGGCACGCGAAACAGAAGGCTTTTTATCACAGGACATGAAATCAGCCCTCAAAAACTTAACCGGCAGAAAATATTTTTTTGAAAAAATCCCTAAGCCCCGGGGTCACAATTTCAGAAAAAATCTGACTTTTGGCAGTTCACTCAAAAATGGTGCCAACCGCTTGCAAATGCTCACCTGAAAGCTTTGGCGATGGAAACAGAAGGCTTTTTATCACAGGACAAGAAATCAGCCCTCAAAAACTTAACCGGCAGAAAATATTTTTTTGAAAAAATCCCTAAGCCCCGGGGTCACAATTTCAGCATAAATCTGACTTTTGGCAATTCACTCAAAAATGGTGCCAACCGCTTGCAAATGCTCCCCTGAAAGGTTTGGCACGCGAAACAGAAGGCTTTTTGTCACAGGACAAGAAATCAGCCCTCAAAAACTTAACCGGCAGAAAATATTTTTTTGAAAAAATCCCTAAGCCCCGGGGTCACAATTTCAGCAAAAATCTGACTTTTGGCAGTTCACTCAAAAATGGTGCCAACCGCTTGCAAATGCTCACCTGAACGCTTTGGCGATGGAAACAGAAGGCTTTTTATCACAGGACAAGAAATCAGTCCTCAAAAACCTAACCGGCAGAAAATATTTTTTTGAAAAAATCCCTAAGCCCCGGGGTCACAATTTCAGCAAAAATCTGACTTTTGGCAGTTCACTCAAAAATGGTGCCAACCGCTTGCAAATGCTCACCTGAAAGCTTTGGCGATGGAAACAGAAGGCTTTTTATCACAGGACAAGAAATCAGCCCTCAAAAACTTAACCGGCAGAAAATATTTTTTTGAAAAAATCCCTAAGCCCCGGGGTCACAATTTCAGAAAAAATCTGACTTTTGGCAGTTCACTCAAAAATGGTGCCAAAAGCTTGCAAATGCTCCCCTGAAAGGTTTGGCACTCGAAACAGAAGGCTTTTTATCACAGGACAAGAAATCAGCCCTCAAAAACTTAACCGGCAGAAAATATTTTTTTGAAAAAATCCCTAAGCCCCGGGGTCACAATTTCAGCAAAAATCTGACTTTTGGCAGTTCACTCAAAAATGGTGCCAACCGCTTGCAAATGCTCCCCTGAAAGGTTTGGCACACGAAACAGAAGGCTTTTTATCACAGGACAAGAAATCAGCCCTCAAAAACGTAACCGGCCGAAAATATTTTTTTGAAAAAATCCCTAAGCCCCGGGGTCACAATTTCAGCAAAAATCTGACTTTTGGCAGTTCACTCAAAAATGGTGCCAACCGCTTGCAAATGCTCACCTGAAAGCTTTGGCGATGGAAACAGAAGTCTTTTTATCACAGGACAAGAAATCAGCCCTCAAAAACTTAACCGGCAGAAAATATTTTTTTGAAAAAATCCCTAAGCCCCGGGGTCACAATTTCAGCAAAAATCTGACTTTTGGCAGTTCACTCAAAAATGGTGCCAACCGCTTGCAAATGCTCCCCTGAAAGCTTTGGCGATGGAAACAGAAGGCTTTTTATCACAGGACAAGAAATCAGCCCTCAAAAACTTAACCGGCAGAAAATATTTTTTTGAAAAAATCCCTAAGCCCCGGGGTCACAATTTCAGAAAAAAATCTGACTTTTGGCAGTTCACTCAAAAATGGTGCCAAAAGCTTGAAAATACTCCCCTGAAAGGTTTGGCACTCGAAACAGAAGGCTTTTTATCACAGGACAAGTAATCAGCCCTCAAAAACTTAACCGGCAGAAAATATTTTTTTGAAAAAATCCCTAAGCCCCGGGGTCACAATTTCAGCAAAAATCTGACTTTTGGCAGTTCACTCAAAAATGGTGCCAACCGCTTGCAAATGCTCATCTGAAAGCTTTGGCGATGGAAACAGAAGGCTTTTTATCACAGGACAAGAAATCAGCCCTCAAAAACTTAACCGGCAGAAAATATTTTTTTGAAAAAATCCCTAAGCCCCGGGGTCACAATTTCAGAAAAAATCTGACTTTTGGCAGTTCACTCAAAAATGGTGCCAACCGCTTGCAAATGCTCCCCTGAAAGGTTTGGCACTCGAAACAGAAGGATTTTTATCACAGGACAAGAAATCAGCCCTCAAACACTTAACCGGCAGAAAATATTTTTTTGAAAAAATCCCTAAGCCCCGGGGTCACAATTTCAGCAAAAATCTGACTTTTGGCAGTTCACTCAAAAATGGTGCCAAAAGCTTGAAAATGCTCCCCTGAAAGGTTTGGCACTCGAAACAGAAGGCTTTTTATCACAGGACAAGAAATCAGCCCTCAAAAACTTAACCGGCAGAAAATATTTTTTTGAAAAAATCGCTAAGCCCCGGGGTCACAATTTCAGCAAAAATCTGACTTTTGGCAGTTCACTAAAAAATGGTGCCAACCGGTTGCAAATGCTCCCCTGAAAGGTTTGGCACGCGAAACAGAAGGCTTTTTATCACAGGACAAGAAATCAGCCCTCAAAAACTTAACCGGCAGAAAATATTTTTTTGAAAAAATCCCTAAGCCCCGGGGTCACAATTTCAGCAAAAATCTGACTTTTGGCAATTCACTCAAAAATGGTGCCAACCGCTTGCAAATGCTCCCCTGAAAGGTTTGGCACGCGAAACAGAAGGCTTTTTGTCACAGGACAAGAAATCAGCCCTCAAAAACTTAACCGGCAGAAAATATTTTTTTGAAAAAATCCCTAAGCCCCGGGGTCACAATTTCAGAAAAAATCTGACTTTTGGCAGTTCACTCAAAAATGGTGCCAAAAGCTTGCAAATGCTCCCCTGAAAGGTTTTGCACTCAAAACAGAAGGCTTTTTATCACAGGACAAGAAATCAGCCCTCAAAAACTTAACCGGCAGAAAATATTTTTTTGAAAAAATCCCTAAGCTCCGGGGTCACAATTTCAGCAAAAATCTGACTTTTGGCAGTTCACTCAAAAATGGTGCCAACCGCTTGCAAATGCTCACCTGAAAGCTTTGGCGATGGAAACAGAAGGCTTTTTATCACAGGACAAGAAATCAGCCCTCAAAAACTTAACCGGCAGAAAATATTTTTTTGAAAAAATCCCTAAGCCCCGGGGTCACAATTTCAGCAAAAATCTGACTTTTGGCAGTTCACTCAAAAATGGTGCCAACCGCTTGCAAATGCTCCCCTGAAAGGTTTGGCACGCGAAACAGAAGGCTTTTTATCACAGGACAAGAAATCAGCCCTCAAAAACGTAACCGGCAGAAAATATTTTTTTGAAAAAATCCCTAAGCCCCGGGGTCACAATTTCAGCAAAAATCTGACTTTTGGCAGTTCACTCAAAAATGGTGCCAAGCGCTTGCAAATGCTCACCTGAAAGCTTTGGCGATGGAAACAGAAGTCTTTTTATCACAGGACAAGAATTCAGCCCTCAAAAACTTAACCGGCAGAAAATATTTTTTTGAAAAAATCCCTAAGCCCCGGGGTCACAATTTCAGCAAAAATCTGACTTTTGGCAGTTCACTCAAAAATGGTGCCAACCGCTTGCAAATGCTCCCCTGAAAGCTTTGGCGATGGAAACAGAAGGCTTTTTATCACAGGACAAGAAATCAGCCCTCAAAAACGTAACCGGCAGAAAATATTTTTTTGAAAAAATCCCTAAGCCCCGGGGTCACAATTTCAGAAAAAATCTGACTTTTGGCAGTTCACTCAAAAATGGTGCCAAAAGCTTGAAAATGCTCCCCTGAAAGGTTTGGCACTCGAAACAGAAGGCTTTTTATCACAGGACAAGTAATCAGCCCTCAAAAACTTAACCGGCAGAAAATATTTTTTTGAAAAAATCCCTAAGCCCCGGGGTCACAATTTCAGCAAAAATCTGACTTTTGGCAGTTCACTCAAAAATGGTGCCAACCGCTTGCAAATGCTCACCTGAAAGCTTTGGCGATGGAAACAGAAGGCTTTTTATCACAGGACAAGAAATCAGCCCTCAAAAACTTAACCGGCAGAAAATATTTTTTTGAAAAAATCCCTAAGCCCCGGGGTCACAATTTCAGCAAAAATCTGACTTTTGGCAGTTCACTCAAAAATGGTGCCAACCGCTTGCAAATGCTCCCCTGAAAGGTTTGGCACTCGAAACAGAAGGATTTTTATCACAGGACAAGAAATCAGCCCTCAAAAACTTAACCGGCAGAAAATTTTTTTTGAAAAAATCCCTAAGCCCCGGGGTCACAATTTCAGCAAAAATCTGACTTTTGGCAGTTCACTCAAAAATGGTGTCAACCGCTTGCAAATGCTCCCCTGAAAGCTTTGGCGATGGAAACAGAAGGCTTTTTATCACAGGACAAGAAATCAGCCCTCAAAAACTTAACCGGCAGAAAATATTTTTTTGAAAAAATCCCTAAGCCCCGGGGTCACAATTTCAGCAAAAATCTGACTTTTGGCAGTTCACTCAAAAATGGTGCCAACCGCTTGCAAATGCTCCCCTGAAAGGTTTGGCACGCGAAACAGAAGGCTTTTTATCACAGGACAAGAAATCAGCCCTCAAAAACTTAACCGGCAGAAAATATTTTTTTGAAAAAATCCCTAAGCCCCGGGGTCACAATTTCAGCAAAAATCTGACTTTTGGCAGTTCACTCAAAAATGGTGCCAACCGCTTGCAAATGCTCACCTGAAAGCTTTGGCGATGGAAACAGAAGTCTTTTTATCACAGGACAAGAAATCAGCCCTCAAAAACTTAACCGGCAGAAAATATTTTTTTGAAAAAATCCCTAAGCCCCGGGGTCACAATTTCAGCAAAAATCTGACTTTTGGCAGTTCACTCAAAAATGGTGCCAACCGCTTGCAAATGCTCACCTGAAAGCTTTGGCGATGGAAACAGAAGGCTTTTTATCACAGGACAAGAAATCAGCCCTCAAAAACTTAACCGGCAGAAAATATTTTTTTGAAAAAATCCCTAAGCCCCGGGGTCACAATTTCAGCAAAAATCTGACTTTTGGCAGTTCACTCAAAAATGGTGCCAACCGCTTGCAAATGCTCCCCTGAAAGGTTTGGCACGCGAAACAGAAGGCTTTTTATCACAGGACAAGAAATCAGCCCTCAAAAACGTAACCGGCAGAAAATATTTTTTTGAAAAAATCCCTAAGCCCCGGGGTCACAATTTCAGCAAAAATCTGACTTTTGGCAGTTCACTCAAAAATGGTGCCAACCGCTTGCAAATGCTCACCTGAAAGCTTTGGCGATGGAAACAGAAGTCTTTTTATCACAGGACAAGAAATCAGCCCTCAAAAACTTAACCGGCAGAAAATATTTTTTTGAAAAAATCCCTAAGCCCCGGGGTCACAATTTCAGCAAAAATCTGACTTTTGGCAGTTCACTCAAAAATGGTGCGAACCGCTTGCAAATGCTCCCCTGAAAGCTTTGGCGATGGAAACAGAAGGCTTTTTATCACAGGACAAGAAATCAGCCCTCAAAAACTTAACCGGCAGAAAATATTTTTTTGAAAAAATCCCTAAGCCCCGGGGTCACAATTTCAGCAAAAATCTGACTTTTGGCAGTTCACTCAAAAATGGTGCCAAAAGCTTGAAAATACTCCCCTGAAAGGTTTGGCACTCGAAACAGAAGGCTTTTTATCACAGGACAAGTAATCAGCCCTCAAAAACTTAACCGGCAGAAAATATTTTTTTGAAAAAATCCCTAAGCCCCGGGGTCACAATTTCAGCAAAAATCTGACTTTTGGCGGTTCACTCAAAAATGGTGCCAACCGCTTGCAAATGCTCATCTGAAAGCTTTGGCGATGGAAACAGAAGGCTTTTTATCACAGGACAAGAAATCAGCCCTCAAAAACTTAACCGGCAGAAAATATTTTTTTGAAAAAATCCCTAAGCCCCGGGGTCACAATTTCAGCAAAAATCTGACTTTTGGCAGTTCACTCAAAAATGGTGCCAACCGCTTGCAAATGCTCCCCTGAAAGGTTTGGCACTCGAAACAGAAGGATTTTTATCACAGGACAAGAAATCAGCCCTCAAACACTTAACCGGCAGAAAATATTTTTTTGAAAAAATCCCTAAGCCCCGGGGTCACAATTTCAGCAAAAATCTGACTTTTGGCAGTTCACTCAAAAATGGTGCCAAAAGCTTGAAAATGCTCCCCTGAAAGGTTTGGCACTCGAAACAGAAGGCTTTTTATCACAGGACAAGAAATCAGCCCTCAAAAACTTAACCGGCAGAAAATATTTTTTTGAAAAAATCGCTAAGCCCCGGGGTCACAATTTCAGCAAAAATCTGACTTTTGGCAGTTCACTAAAAAATGGTGCCAACCGGTTGCAAATGCTCCCCTGAAAGGTTTGGCACGCGAAACAGAAGGCTTTTTATCACAGGACAAGAAATCAGCCCTCAAAAACTTAACCGGCAGAAAATATTTTTTTGAAAAAATCCCTAAGCCCCGGGGTCACAATTTCAGAAAAAATCTGACTTTTGGCAGTTCACTCAAAAATGGTGCCAACCGCTTGCAAATGCTCACCTGAAAGCTTTGGCGATGGAAACAGAAGGCTTTTTATCACAGGACAAGAAATCAGCCCTCAAAAACTTAACCGGCAGAAAATATTTTTTTGAAAAAATCCCTAAGCCCCGGGGTCACAATTTCAGCAAAAATCTGACTTTTGGCAATTCACTCAAAAATGGTGCCAACCGCTTGCAAATGCTCCCCTGAAAGGTTTGGCACGCGAAACAGAAGGCTTTTTGTCACAGGACAAGAAATCAGCCCTCAAAAACTTAACCGGCAGAAAATATTTTTTTGAAAAAATCCCTAAGCCCCGGGGTCACAATTTCAGAAAAAATCTGACTTTTGGCAGTTCACTCAAAAATGGTGCCAAAAGCTTGCAAATGCTCCCCTGAAAGGTTTTGCACTCAAAACAGAAGGCTTTTTATCACAGGACAAGAAATCAGCCCTCAAAAACTTAACCGGCAGAAAATATTTTTTTGAAAAAATCCCTAAGCTCCGGGGTCACAATTTCAGCAAAAATCTGACTTTTGGCAGTTCACTCAAAAATGGTGCCAACCGCTTGCAAATGCTCACCTGAAAGCTTTGGCGATGGAAACAGAAGGCTTTTTATCACAGGACAAGAAATCAGCCCTCAAAAACTTAACCGGCAGAAAATATTTTTTTGAAAAAATCCCTAAGCCCCGGGGTCACAATTTCAGCAAAAATCTGACTTTTGGCAGTTCACTCAAAAATGGTGCCAACCGCTTGCAAATGCTCCCCTGAAAGGTTTGGCACGCGAAACAGAAGGCTTTTTATCACAGGACAAGAAATCAGCCCTCAAAAACGTAACCGGCAGAAAATATTTTTTTGAAAAAATCCCTAAGCCCCGGGGTCACAATTTCAGCAAAAATCTGACTTTTGGCAGTTCACTCAAAAATGGTGCCAAGCGCTTGCAAATGCTCACCTTAAAGCTTTGGCGATGGAAACAGAAGTCTTTTTATCACAGGACAAGAATTCAGCCCTCAAAAACTTAACCGGCAGAAAATATTTTTTTGAAAAAATCCCTAAGCCCCGGGGTCACAATTTCAGCAAAAATCTGACTTTTGGCAGTTCACTCAAAAATGGTGCCAACCGCTTGCAAATGCTCCCCTGAAAGCTTTGGCGATGGAAACAGAAGGCTTTTTATCACAGGACAAGAAATCAGCCCTCAAAAACTTAACCGGCAGAAAATATTTTTTTGAAAAAATCCCTAAGCCCCGGGGTCACAATTTCAGAAAAAATCTGACTTTTGGCAGTTCACTCAAAAATGGTGCCAAAAGCTTGAAAATGCTCCCCTGAAAGGTTTGGCACTCGAAACAGAAGGCTTTTTATCACAGGACAAGTAATCAGCCCTCAAAAACTTAACCGGCAGAAAATATTTTTTTGAAAAAATCCCTAAGCCCCGGGGTCACAATTTCAGCAAAAATCTGACTTTTGGCAGTTCACTCAAAAATGGTGCCAACCGCTTGAAAATGCTCACCTGAAAGCTTTGGCGATGGAAACAGAAGGCTTTTTATCACAGGACAAGAAATCAGCCCTCAAAAACTTAACCGGCAGAAAATATTTTTTTGAAAAAATCCCTAAGCCCCGGGGTCACAATTTCAGCAAAAATCTGACTTTTGGCAGTTCACTCAAAAATGGTGCCAACCGCTTGCAAATGCTCCCCTGAAAGGTTTGGCACTCAAAACAGAAGGATTTTTATCACAGGACAAGAAATCAGCCCTCAAAAACTTAACCGGCAGAAATTTTTTTTTGAAAAAATCCCTAAGCCCCGGGGTCACAATTTCAGCAAAAATCTGACTTTTGGCAGTTCACTCAAAAATGGTGCCAACCGCTTGCAAATGCTCCCCTGAAAGCTTTGGCGATGGAAACAGAAGGCTTTTTATCACAGGACAAGAAATCAGCCCTCAAAAACTTAACCGGCAGAAAATATTTTTTTGAAAAAATCCCTAAGCCCCGGGGTCACAATTTCAGCAAAAATCTGACTTTTGGCAGTTCACTCAAAAATGGTGCCAACCGCTTGCAAATGCTCCCCTGAAAGGTTTGGCACGCGAAACAGAAGGCTTTTTATCACAGGACAAGAAATCAGCCCTCAAAAACTTAACCGGCAGAAAATATTTTTTTGAAAAAATCCCTAAGCCCCGGGGTCACAATTTCAGCAAAAATCTGACTTTTGGCAGTTCACTCAAAAATGGTGCCAACCGCTTGCAAATGCTCACCTGAAAGCTTTGGCGATGGAAACAGAAGTCTTTTTATCATAGGACAAGAAATCAGCCCTCAAAAACTTAACCGGCAGAAAATATTTTTTTGAAAAACTCCCTAAGCCCCGGGGTCACAATTTCAGCAAAAATCTGACTTTTGGCAGTTCACTCAAAAATGGTGCCAACCGCTTGCAAATGCTCACCTGAAAGCTTTGGCGATGGAAACAGAAGGCTTTTTATCACAGGACAAGAAATCAGCCCTCAAAAACTTAACCGGCCGAAAATATTTTTTTTAAAAAATCCCTAAGCCCCGGGGTCACAATTTCAGCAAAAATCTGACTTTTGGCAGTTCACTCAAAAATGTTGCCAACCGCTTGCAAATGCTCCCCTGAAAGGTTTGGCACGCGAAACAGAAGGCTTTTTATCACAGGACAAGAAATCAGCCCTCAAAAACTTAACCGGCAGAAAATATTTTTTTGAAAAAACCCCTAAGCCCCGGGGTCACAATTTCAGCAAAAATCTGACTTTTGGCAGTTCACTCAAAAATGGTGCCAACCGCTTGCAAATGCTCACCTGAAAGCTTTGGCGATGGAAACAGAAGGCTTTTTATCACAGGACAAGAAATCAGCCCTCAAAAACTTAACCGGCAGAAAATATTTTTTTGAAAAAATCCCTAAGCCCCGGGGTCACAATTTCAGCAAAAATCTGACTTTTGGCAGTTCACTCAAAAATGGTGCCAACCGCTTGCAAATGCTCCCCTGAAAGGTTTGGCACGCGAAACAGAAGGCTTTTCATCACAGGACAAGAAATCAGCCCTCAAAAACGTAACCGGCAGAAAATATTTTTTTGAAAAAATCCCTAAGCCCCGGGGTCACAATTTCAGAAAAAATCTGACTTTTGGCAGTTCACTCAAAAATGGTGCCAAAAGCTTGAAAATGCTCCCCTGAAAGGTTTGGCACTCGAAACAGAAGGCTTTTTATCACAGGACAAGTAATCAGCCCTCAAAAACTTAACCGGCAGAAAATATTTTTTTGAAAAAATCCCTAAGCCCCGGGGTCACAATTTCAGCAAAAATCTGACTTTTGGCAGTTCACTCAAAAATGGTGCCAACCGCTTGCAAATGCTCACCTGAAAGCTTTGGCGATGGAAACAGAAGGCTTTTTATCACAGGACAAGAAATCAGCCCTCAAAAACTTAACCGGCAGAAAATATTTTTTTGAAAAAATCCCTAAGCCCCGGGGTCACAATTTCAGCAAAAATCTGACTTTTGGCAGTTCACTCAAAAATGGTGCCAACCGCTTGCAAATGCTCCCCTGAAAGGTTTGGCACTCAAAACAGAAGGATTTTTATCACAGGACAAGAAATCAGCCCTCAAAAACTTAACCGGCAGAAAATTTTTTTTGAAAAAATCCCTAAGCCCCGGGGTCACAATTTCAGCAAAAATCTGACTTTTGGCAGTTCACTCAAAAATGGTGCCAACCGCTTGCAAATGCTCCCCTGAAAGCTTTGGCGATGGAAACAGAAGGCTTTTTATCACAGGACAAGAAATCAGCCCTCAAAAACTTAACCGGCAGAAAATATTTTTTTGAAAAAATCCCTAAGCCCCGGGGTCACAATTTCAGCAAAAATCTGACTTTTGGCAGTTCACTCAAAAATGGTGCCAACCGCTTGCAAATGCTCCCCTGAAAGGTTTGGCACGCGAAACAGAAGGCTTTTTATCACAGGACAAGAAATCAGCCCTCAAAAACTTAACCGGCAGAAAATATTTTTTTGAAAAAATCCCTAAGCCCCGGGGTCACAATTTCAGCAAAAATCTGACTTTTGGCAGTTCACTCAAAAATGGTGCCAACCGCTTGCAAATGCTCACCTGAAAGCTTTGGCGATGGAAACAGAAGTCTTTTTATCACAGGACAAGAAATCAGCCCTCAAAAACTTAACCGGCAGAAAATATTTTTTTGAAAAACTCCCTAAGCCCCGGGGTCACAATTTCAGCAAAAATCTGACTTTTGGCAGTTCACTCAAAAATGGTGCCAACCGCTTGCAAATGCTCACCTGAAAGCTTTGGCGATGGAAACAGAAGGCTTTTTATCACAGGACAAGAAATCAGCCCTCAAAAACTTAACCGGCAGAAAATATTTTTTTGAAAAAATCCCTAAGCCCCGGGGTCACAATTTCAGCAAAAATCTGCCTTTTGGCAGTTCACTCAAAAATGTTGCCAACCACTTGCAAATGCTCCCCTGAAAGGTTTGGCACGCGAAACAGAAGGCTTTTTATCACAGGACAAGAAATCAGCCCTCAAAAACTTAACCGGCAGAAAATATTTTTTTGAAAAAACCCCTAAGCCCCGGGGTCACAATTTCAGCAAAAATCTGACTTTTGGCAGTTCACTCAAAAATGGTGCCAACCGCTTGCAAATGCTCACCTGAAAGCTTTGGCGATGGAAACAGAAGGCTTTTTATCACAGGACAAGAAATCAGCCCTCAAAAACTTAACCGGCAGAAAATATTTTTTTGAAAAAATCCCTAAGCCCCGGGGTCACAATTTCAGCAAAAATCTGACTTTTGGCAGTTCACTCAAAAATGGTGCCAACCGCTTGCAAATGCTCCCCTGAAAGGTTTGGCACGCGAAACAGAAGGCTTTTCATCACAGGACAAGAAATCAGCCCTCAAAAACGTAACCGGCAGAAAATATTTTTTTGAAAAAATCCCTAAGCCCCGGGGTCACAATTTCAGCAAAAATCTGACTTTTGGCAGTTCACTCAAAAATGGTGCCAACCGCTTGCAAATGCTCACCTGAAAGGTTTGGCGATGGAAACAGAAGTCTTTTTATCACAGGACAAGAAATCAGCCCTCAAAAACTTAACCGGCAGAAAATATTTTTTTGAAAAAATCCCTAAGCCCCGGGGTCACAATTTCAGCAAAAATCTGACTTTTGGCAGTTCACTCAAAAATGGTGCCAACAGCTTGCAAATGCTCCCCTGAAAGGTTTGGCACTCGAAACAGAAGGCTTTTTATCACAGGACAAGTAATCAGCCCTCAAAAACTTAACCGGCAGAAAATATTTTTTTGAAAAAATCCCTAAGCCCCGGGGTCACAATTTCAGCAAAAATCTGACTTTTGGCAGTTCACTCAAAAATGGTGCCAACCGCTTGCAAATGCTCCCCTGAAAGCTTTGGCGATGGAAACAGAAGGCTTTTTATCACAGGACAAGAAATCAGCCCTCAAAAACTTAACCGGCAGAAAATATTTTTTTGAAAAAATCCATAAGCCCCGGGGTCACAATTTCAGCAAAAATCTGACTCTTGGCAGTTCACTCAAAAATGGTGCCAACCGCTTGCAAATGCTCCCCTGAAAGGTTTGGCACGCGAAACAGAAGGCTTTTTATCACAGGACAAGAAATCAGCCCTCAAAAACTTAACCGGCAGAAAATATTTTTTTGAAAAAATCCCTAAGCCCCGGGGTCACAATTTCAGCAAAAATCTGACTTTTGGCAGTTCACTCAAAAATGGTGCCAACCGGTTGCAAATGCTCCCCTGAAAGGTTTGGCACGCGAAACAGAAGGCTTTTTATCACAGGACAAGAAATCAGCCCTCAAAAACTTAACCGGCAGAAAATATTTTTTTGAAAAAATCCCTAAGCCCCGGGGTCACAATTTCAGCAAAAATCTGACTTTTGGCAATTCACTCAAAAATGGTGCCAACCGCTTGCAAATGCTCCCCTGAAAGGTTTGGCACGCGAAACAGAAGGCTTTTTGTCACAGGACAAGAAATCAGCCCTCAAAAACTTAACCGGCAGAAAATATTTTTTTGAAAAAATCCCTAAGCCCCGGGGTCACAATTTCAGCAAAAATCTGACTTTTGGCAGTTCACTCAAAAATGGTGCCAACCGCTTGCAAATGCTCACCTGAAAGCTTTGGCGATGGAAACAGAAGGCTTTTTATCACAGGACAAGAAATCAGCCCTCAAAAACCTAACCGGCAGAAAATATTTTTTTGAAAAAATCCCTAAGCCCCGGGGTCACAATTTCAGCAAAAATCTGACTTTTGGCAGTTCACTCAAAAATGGTGCCAACCGCTTGCAAATGCTCACCTGAAAGCTTTGGCGATGGAAACAGAAGGCTTTTTATCACAGGACAAGAAATCAGCCCTCAAAAACTTAACCGGCAGAAAATATTTTTTTGAAAAAATCCCTAAGCCCCGGGGTCACAATTTCAGAAAAAATCTGACTTTTGGCAGTTCACTCAAAAATGGTGCCAAAAGCTTGCAAATGCTCCCCTGAAAGGTTTGGCACTCAAAACAGAAGGCTTTTTATCACAGGACAAGAAATCAGCCCTCAAAAACTTAACCGGCAGAAAATATTTTTTTGAAAAAATCCCTAAGCCCCGGGGTCACAATTTCAGAAAACATCTGACTTTTGGCAGTTCACTCAAAAATGGTGCCAACCGCTTGCAAATGCTCACCTGAAAGCTTTGGCGATGGAAACAGAAGGCTTTTTATCACAGGACAAGAAATCAGCCCTCAAAAACTTAACCGGCAGAAAATATTTTTTTGAAAAAATCCCTAAGCCCCGGGGTCACAATTTCAGCAAAAATCTGACTTTTGGCAGTTCACTCAAAAATGGTGCCAACCGCTTGCAAATGCTCCCCTGAAAGGTTTGGCACGCGAAACAGAAGGCTTTTTATCACAGGACAAGAAATCAGCCCTCAAAAACGTAACCGGCAGAAAATATTTTTTTGAAAAAATCCCTAAGCCCCGGGGTCACAATTTCAGCAAAAATCTGACTTTTGGCAGTTCACTCAAAAATGGTGCCAACCGCTTGCAAATGCTCCCCTGAAAGGTTTGGCACGCGAAACAGAAGGCTTTTTATCACAGGACAAGAAATCAGCCCTCAAAAACTTAACCGGCAGAAAATATTTTTTTGAAAAAATCCCTAAGCCCCGGGGTCACAATTTCAGCAAAAATCTGACTTTTGGCAGTTCACTCAAAAATGGTGCCAACCGCTTGCAAATGCTCCCCTGAAAGCTTTGGCGATGGAAACAGAAGGCTTTTTATCACAGGACAAGAAATCAGCCCTCAAAAACTTAACCGGCAGAAAATATTTTTTTGAAAAAATCCCTAAGCCCCGGGGTCACAATTTCAGAAAAAATCTGACTTTTGGCAGTTCACTCAAAAATGGTGCCAAAAGCTTGAAAATGCTCCCCTGAAAGGTTTGGCACTCGAAACAGAAGGCTTTTTATCACAGGACAAGTAATCAGCCCTCAAAAACTTAACCGGCAGAAAATATTTTTTTGAAAAAATCCCTAAGCCCCGGGGTCACAATTTCAGCAAAAATCTGACTTTTGGCAGTTCACTCAAAAATGGTGCCAACCGCTTGCAAATGCTCACCTGAAAGCTTTGGCGATGGAAACAGAAGGCTTTTTATCACAGGACAAGAAATCAGCCCTCAAAAACTTAACCGGCAGAAAATATTTTTTTGAAAAAATCCCTAAGCCCCGGGGTCACAATTTCAGCAAAAATCTGACTTTTGGCAGTTCACTCAAAAATGGTGCCAACCGCTTGCAAATGCTCCCCTGAAAGGTTTGGCACTCGAAACAGAAGGATTTTTATCACAGGACAAGAAATCAGCCCTCAAAAACTTAACCGGCAGAAAATATTTTTTTGAAAAAATCCCTAAGCCCCGGGGTCACAATTTCAGCAAAAATCTGACTTTTGGCAGTTCACTCAAAAATGGTGCCAACCGCTTGCAAATGCTCCCCTGAAAGCTTTGGCGATGGAAACAGAAGGCTTTTTATCACAGGACAAGAAATCAGCCCTCAAAAACTTAACCGGCAGAAAATATTTTTTTGAAAAAATCCATAAGCCCCGGGGTCACAATTTCAGAAAAAATCTGACTTTTGGCAGTTCACTCAAAAATGGTGCCAACCGCTTGCAAATGCTCCCCTGAAAGGTTTGGCACGCGAAACAGAAGGCTTTTTATCACAGGACAAGAAATCAGCCCTCAAAAACTTAAAAAGCAGAAAATATTTTTTTGAAAAAATCCCTAAGCCCCGGGGTCACAATTTCAGCAAAAATCTGACTTTTGGCAGTTCACTCAAAAATGGTGCCAACCGGTTGCAAATGCTCCCCTGAAAGGTTTGGCACGCGAAACAGAAGGCTTTTTATCACAGGACAAGAAATCAGCCCTCAAAAACTTAACCGGCAGAAAATATTTTTTTGAAAAAATCCCTAAGCCCCGGGGTCACAATTTCAGAAAAAATCTGACTTTTGGCAGTTCACTCAAAAATGGTGCCAACCGCTTGCAAATGCTCACCTGAAAGCTTTGGCGATGGAAACAGAAGGCTTTTTATCACAGGACAAGAAATCAGCCCTCAAAAACTTAACCGGCAGAAAATATTTTTTTGAAAAAATCCCTAAGCCCCGGGGTCACAATTTCAGCAAAAATCTGACTTTTGGCAGTTCACTCAAAAATGGTGCCAACCGCTTGCAAATGCTCACCTGAAAGCTTTGGCGATGGAAACAGAAGGCTTTTTATCACAGGACAAGAAATCAGCCCTCAAAAACTTAACCGGCAGAAAATATTTTTTTGAAAAAATCCCTAAGCCCCGGGGTCACAATTTCAGCAAAAATCTGACTTTTGGCAGTTCACTCAAAAATGGTGCCAACCGCTTGCAAATGCTCCCCTGAAAGGTTTGGCACGCGAAACAGAAGGCTTTTTATCACAGGACAAGAAATCAGCCCTCAAAAACTTAACCGGCAGAAAATATTTTTTTGAAAAAATCCCTAAGCCCCGGGGTCACAATTTCAGAAAAAATCTGACTTTTGGCAGTTCACTCAAAAATGGTGCCAAAAGCTTGAAAATGCTCCCGTGAAAGGTTTGGCACTCAAAACAGAAGGATTTTTATAACAGGACAAGAAATCAGCCCTCAAAAACTTAACCGGCAGAAAATATTTTTTTGAAAAAATCCCTAAGCCCCGGGGTCACAATTTCAGCAAAAATCTGACTTTTGGCAGTTCACTCAAAAATGGTGCCAACCGCTTGCAAATGCTCCCCTGAAAGGTTTGGCACGCGAAACAGAAGGCTTTTTATCACAGGACAAGAAATCAGCCCTCAAAAACTTAACCGGCAGAAAATATTTTTTTGAAAAAATCCCTAAGCCCCGGGGTCACAATTTCAGCAAAAATCTGACTTTTGGCAGTTCACTCAAAAATGGAGCCAACCGCTTGCAAATGCTCCCCTGAAAGGTTTGGCACTCAAAACAGAAGGATTTTTATCACAGGACAAGAAATCAGCCCTCAAAAACTTAACCGGCAGAAAATATTTTTTTGAAAAAATCCCTAAGCCCCGGGGTCACAATTTCAGCAAAAATCTGACTTTTGGCAGTTCACTCAAAAATGGTGCCAACCGCTTGCAAATGCTCACCTGAAAGCTTTGGCGATGGAAACAGAAGGCTTTTTATCACAGGACAAGAAATCAGCCCTCAAAAACTTAACCGGCAGAAAATATTTTTTTGAAAAAATCCCTAAGCCCCGGGGTCACAATTTCAGCAAAAATCTGACTTTTGGCAGTTCACTCAAAAATGGTGCCAACCGCTTGCAAATGCTCCCCTGAAAGGTTTGGCACGCGAAACAGAAGGCTTTTTATCACAGGACAAGAAATCAGCCATCAAAAACTTAACCGGCAGAAAATATTTTTTTGAAAAAATCCCTAAGCCCCGGGGTCACAATTTCAGAAAAAATCTGACTTTTGGCAGTTCACTCAAAAATGGTGCCAAAAGCTTGAAAATGCTCCCGTGAAAGGTTTGGCACTCAAAACAGAAGGATTTTTATAACAGGACAAGAAATCAGCCCTCAAAAACTTAACCGGCAGAAAATATTTTTTGGAAAAAATCCCTAAGCCCCGGGGTCACAATTTCAGCAAAAATCTGACTTTTGGCAGTTCACTCAAAAATGGTGTCAACCGCTTGCAAATGCTCACCTGAAAGCTTTGGCGATGGAAACAGAAGGCTTTTTATCACAGGACAAGAAATCAGCCCTCAAAAACTTAACCGGCAGAAAATATTTTTTTGAAAAAATCCCTAAGCCCCGGGGTCACAATTTCAGCAAAAATCTGACTTTTGGCAGTTCACTCAAAAATGGTGCCAACCGCTTGCAAATGCTCCCCTGAAAGGTTTGGCACGCGAAACAGAAGGCTTTTTATCACAGGACAAGAAATCAGCCCTCAAAAACTTAACCGGCAGAAAATATTTTTTTGAAAAAATCCCTAAGCCCCGGGGTCACAATTTCAGAAAACATCTGACTTTTGGCAGTTCACTCAAAAATGGTGCCAACCGCTTGCAAATGCTCACCTGAAAGCTTTGGCGATGGAAACAGAAGGCTTTTTATCACAGGACAAGAAATCAGCCCTCAAAAACTTAACCGGCAGAAAATATTTTTTTGAAAAAATCCCTAAGCCCCGGGGTCACAATTTCAGCAAAAATCTGACTTTTGGCAGTTCACTCAAAAATGGTGCCAACCGCTTGCAAATGCTCCCCTGAAAGGTTTGGCACGCGAAACAGAAGGCTTTTTATCACAGGACAAGAAATCAGCCCTCAAAAACGTAACCGGCAGAAAATATTTTTTTGAAAAAATCCCTAAGCCCCGGGGTCACAATTTCAGCAAAAATCTGACTTTTGGCAGTTCACTCAAAAATGGTGCCAACCGCTTGCAAATGCTCCCCTGAAAGGTTTGGCACGCGAAACAGAAGGCTTTTTATCACAGGACAAGAAATCAGCCCTCAAAAACTTAACCGGCAGAAAATATTTTTTTGAAAAAATCCCTAAGCCCCGGGGTCAAAATTTCAGCAAAAATCTGACTTTTGGCAGTTCACTCAAAAATGGTGCCAACCGCTTGCAAATGCTCCCCTGAAAGCTTTGGCGATGGAAACAGAAGGCTTTTTATCACAGGACAAGAAATCAGCCCTCAAAAACTTAACCGGCAGAAAATATTTTTTTGAAAAAATCCCTAAGCCCCGGGGTCACAATTTCAGAAAAAATCTGACTTTTGGCAGTTCACTCAAAAATGGTGCCAACCGCTTGCAAATGCTCCCCTGAAAGGTTTGGCACGCGAAACAGAAGGCTTTTTATCACAGGACAAGAAATCAGCCCTCAAAAACTTAACCGGCAGAAAATATTTTTTTGAAAAAATCCCTAAGCCCCGGGGTCACAATTTCAGCAAAAATCTGACTTTTGGCAGTTCACTCAAAAATGGTGCCAACCGCTTGCAAATGCTCCCCTGAAAGGTTTGGCACGCGAAACAGAAGGCTTTTTATCACAGGACAAGAAATCAGCCCTCAAAAACTTAACCGGCAGAAAATATTTTTTTGAAAAAATCCCTAAGCCCCGGGGTCACAATTTCAGCAAAAATCTGACTTTTGGCAATTCACTCAAAAATGGTGCCAAAAGCTTGAAAATGCTCCCCTGAAAGGTTTGGCACTCGAAACAGAAGGCTTTTTATCACAGGACAAGAAATCAGCCCTCAAAAACTTAACCGGCAGAAAATATTTTTTGGAAAAAATCCCTAAGCCCCGGGGTCACAATTTCAGCAAAAATCTGACTTTTGGCAGTTCACTCAAAAATGGTGTCAACCGCTTGCAAATGCTCACCTGAAAGCTTTGGCGATGGAAACAGAAGGCTTTTTATCACAGGACAAGAAATCAGCCCTCAAAAACTTAACCGGCAGAAAATATTTTTTTGAAAAAATCCCTAAGCCCCGGGGTCACAATTTCAGAAAACATCTGACTTTTGGCAGTTCACTCAAAAATGGTGCCAACCGCTTGCAAATGCTCACCTGAAAGCTTTGGCGATGGAAACAGAAGGCTTTTTATCACAGGACAAGAAATCAGCCCTCAAAAACTTAACCGGCAGAAAATATTTTTTTGAAAAAATCCCTAAGCCCCGGGGTCACAATTTCAGCAAAAATCTGACTTTTGGCAGTTCACTCAAAAATGGTGCCAACCGCTTGCAAATGCTCCCCTGAAAGGTTTGGCACGCGAAACAGAAGGGTTTTATCACAGGACAAGAAATCAGCCCTCAAAAACGTAACCGGCAGAAAATATTTTTTTGAAAAAATCCCTAAGCCCCGGGGTCACAATTTCAGCAAAAATCTGACTTTTGGCAGTTCACTCAAAAATGGTGCCAACCGCTTGCAAATGCTCCCCTGAAAGGTTTGGCACGCGAAACAGAAGGCTTTTTATCACAGGACAAGAAATCAGCCCTCAAAAACTTAACCGGCAGAAAATATTTTTTTGAAAAAATCCCTAAGCCCCGGGGTCACAATTTCAGCAAAAATCTGACTTTTGGCAGTTCACTCAAAAATGGTGCCAACCGCTTGCAAATGCTCCCCTGAAAGCTTTGGCGATGGAAACAGAAGGCTTTTTATCACAGGACAAGAAATCAGCCCTCAAAAACTTAACCGGCAGAAAATATTTTTTTGAAAAAATCCCTAAGCCCCGGGGTCACAATTTCAGAAAAAATCTGACTTTTGGCAGTTCACTCAAAAATGGTGCCAACCGCTTGCAAATGCTCCCCTGAAAGGTTTGGCACGCGAAACAGAAGGCTTTTTATCACAGGACAAGAAATCAGCCCTCAAAAACTTAACCGGCAGAAAATATTTTTTTGAAAAAATCCCTAAGCCCCGGGGTCACAATTTCAGCAAAAATCTGACTTTTGGCAGTTCACTCAAAAATGGTGCCAACCGCTTGCAAATGCTCCCCTGAAAGGTTTGGCACGCGAAACAGAAGGCTTTTTATCACAGGACAAGAAATCAGCCCTCAAAAACTTAACCGGCAGGAAATATTTTTTTGAAAAAATCCCTAAGCCCCGGGGTCACAATTTCAGCAAAAATCTGACTTTTGGCAATTCACTCAAAAATGGTGCCAAAAGCTTGAAAATGCTCCCCTGAAAGGTTTGGCACTCGAAACAGAAGGCTTTTTATCACAGGACAAGAAATCAGCCCTTAAAAACTTAACCGGCAGAAAATATTTTTTTGAAAAAATCCCTAAGCCCCGGGGTCACAATTTCAGCAAAATTCTGACTTTTGGCAGTTCACTCAAAAATGGTGCCAACCGCTTGCAAATGCTCCCCTGAAAGGTTTGGCACTCGAAACAGAAGGCTTTTTATCACAGGACAAGAAATCAGCCCTCAAAAACTTAACCGGCAGAAAATCTTTTTTTGAAAAAATCCCTAAGCCCCGGGGTCACAATTTCAGCAGAAATCTGACTTTTGGCAGTTCAATCAAAAATGGTGCCAAAAGCTTGAAAATGCTTCCCTGAAAACTTTGGCGATGGAAACAGAAGGCTTTTTATCACAGGACAAGAAATCAGCCCTCAAAAATTTAACCGGCAGAAAATATTTTTTTGAAAAAATCCCTAAGCCCCGTCACAATTTCAGCAAAAATCTGACTTTTGGCAGTTCACTCAAAAATGGTGCCAACCGCTTGCAAATGCTCACCTGAAAGGTTTGGCACTCGAAACAGAAGGCTTTTTATCACAGGACAAGAAATCAGCCCTCAAAAACTTAACCGGCAGAAAATATTTTTTTGAAAAAATCCCTAAGCCCCGGGGTCACAATTTCAGAAAAAAATCTGACTTTTGGCAGTTCACTCAAAAATGGTGCCAACCGCTTGCAAATGCTCCCCTGAAAGCTTTGGCGATGGAAACAGAAGGCTTTTTATCACAGGACAAGAAATCAGCCCTCAAAAACTTAACCGGCAGAAAATATTTTTTTGAAAAAATCCATAAGCCCCGGGGTCACAATTTCAGCAAAAATCTGACTCTTGGCAGTTCACTCAAAAATGGTGCCAACCGCTTGCAAATGCTCCCCTGAAAGGTTTGGCACGCGAAACAGAAGGATTTTTATCACAGGACAAGAAATCAGCCCTCAAAAACTTAACCGGCAGAAAATATTTTTTTGAAAAAATCCCTAAGCCCCGGGGTCACAATTTCAGCAAAAATCTGACTTTTGGCAGTTCACTCAAAAATGGTGCCAACCGGTTGCAAATGCTCCCCTGAAAGGTTTGGCACGCGAAACAGAAGGCTTTTTATCACAGGACAAGAAATCAGCCCTCAAAAACTTAACCGGCAGAAAATATTTTTTTGAAAAAATCCCTAAGCCCCGGGGTCACAATTTCAGCAAAAATCTGACTTTTGGCAATTCACTCAAAAATGGTGCCAACCGCTTGCAAATGCTCCCCTGAAAGGTTTGGCACGCGAAACAGAAGGCTTTTTGTCACAGGACAAGAAATCAGCCCTCAAAAACTTAACCGGCAGAAAATATTTTTTTGAAAAAATCCCTAAGCCCCGGGGTCACAATTTCAGCAAAAATCTGACTTTTGGCAGTTCACTCAAAAATGGTGCCAACCGCTTGCAAATGCTCACCTGAAAGCTTTGGCGATGGAAACAGAAGGCTTTTTATCACAGGACAAGAAATCAGCCCTCAAAAACCTAACCGGCAGAAAATATTTTTTTGAAAAAATCCCTAAGCCCCGGGGTCACAATTTCAGCAAAAATCTGACTCTTGGCAGTTCACTCAAAAATGGTGCCAACCGCTTGCAAATGCTCCCCTGAAAGGTTTGGCACGCGAAACAGAAGGCTTTTTATCACAGGACAAGAAATCAGCCCTCAAAAACTTAACCGGCAGAAAATATTTTTTTGAAAAAATCCCTAAGCCCCGGGGTCACAATTTCAGCAAAAATCTGACTTTTGGCAGTTCACTCAAAAATGGTGCCAACCGGTTGCAAATGCTCCCCTGAAAGGTTTGGCACGCGAAACAGAAGGCTTTTTATCACAGGACAAGAAATCAGCCCTCAAAAACTTAACCGGCAAAAAATATTTTTTTGAAAAAATCCCTAAGCCCCGGGGTCACAATTTCAGCAAAAATCTGACTTTTGGCAATTCACTCAAAAATGGTGCCAACCGCTTGCAAATGCTCCCCTGAAAGGTTTGGCACGCGAAACAGAAGGCTTTTTGTCACAAGACAAGAAATCAGCCCTCAAAAACTTAACCGGCAGAAAATATTTTTTTGAAAAAATCCCTAAGCCCCGGGGTCACAATTTCAGCAAAAATCTGACTTTTGGCAGTTCACTCAAAAATGGTGCCAACCGCTTGCAAATGCTCCCCTGAAAGCTTTGGCACGCGAAACAGAAGGCTTTTTATCACAGGACAAGAAATCAGCCCTCAAAAACTTAACCGGCAGAAAATATTTTTTTTGAAAAAATCCCTAAGCCCCGGGGTCACAATTTCAGCAAAAATCTGACTTTTGGCAGTTCACTCAAAAATGGTGCCAACCGCTTGCAAATGCTCCCCTGAAAGGTTTGGCACGCGAAACAGAAGGCTTTTTATCACAGGACAAGAAATCAGCCCTCAAAAACTTAACCGGCAGAAAATATTTTTTTGAAAAAATCCCTAAGCCCCGGGGTCACAATTTCAGAAAACATCTGACTTTTGGCAGTTCACTCAAAAATGGTGCCAACCGCTTGCAAATGCTCACCTGAAAGCTTTGGCGATGGAAACAGAAGGCTTTTTATCACAGGACAAGAAATCAGCCCTCAAAAACTTAACCGGCAGAAAATATTTTTTTGAAAAAATCCCTAAGCCCCGGGGTCACAATTTCAGCAAAAATCTGACTTTTGGCAGTTCACTCAAAAATGGTGCCAACCGCTTGCAAATGCTCCCCTGAAAGGTTTGGCACGCGAAACAGAAGGCTTTTTATCACAGGACAAGAAATCAGCCCTCAAAAACGTAACCGGCAGAAAAAATTTTTTTGAAAAAATCCCTAAGCCCCGGGGTCACAATTTCAGCAAAAATCTGACTTTTGGCAGTTCACTCAAAAATGGTGCCAACCGCTTGCAAATGCTCCCCTGAAAGGTTTGGCACGCGAAACAGAAGGCTTTTTATCACAGGACAAGAAATCAGCCCTCAAAAACTTAACCGGCAGAAAATATTTTTTTGAAAAAATCCCTAAGCCCCGGGGTCACAATTTCAGCAAAAATCTGACTTTTGGCAATTCACTCAAAAATGGTGCCAAAAGCTTGAAAATGCTCCCCTGAAAGGTTTGGCACTCGAAACAGAAGGCTTTTTATCACAGGACAAGAAATCAGCCCTTAAAAACTTAACCGGCAGAAAATATTTTTTGGAAAAAATCCCTAAGCCCCGGGGTCACAATTTCAGCAAAAATCTGACTTTTGGCAGTTCACTCAAAAATGGTGCCAACCGCTTGCAAATGCTCCCCTGAAAGGTTTGGCACTCGAAACAGAAGGCTTTTTATCACAGGACAAGAAATCAGCCCTCAAAAACTTAACCGGCAGAAAATATTTTTTTGAAAAAATCCCTAAGCCCCGGGGTCACAATTTCAGCAAAAATCTGACTTTTGGCAGTTCACTCAAAAATGGTGCCAACCGCTTGCAAATGCTCCTCTGAAAGGTTTGGCACTCGAAACAGAAGGCTTTTTATCACAGGACAAGAAATCAGCCCTCAAAAACTTAACCGGCAGAAAATATTTTTTGGAAAAAATCCCTAAGCCCCGGGGTCACAATTTCAGCAAAAATCTGACTTTTGGCAGTTCACTCAAAAATGGTGCCAACCGCTTGCAAATGCTCCCCTGAAAGGTTTGGCACTCAAAACAGAAGGATTTTTATCACAGGACAAGAAATCAGCCCTCAAAAACTTAACCGGCAGAAAATATTTTTTTGAAAAAATCCCTAAGCCCCGGGGTCACAATTTCAGCAAAAATCTGACTTTTGGCAATTCACTCAAAAATGGTGCCAAAAGCTTGAAAATGCTCCCCTGAAAGGTTTGGCACTCGAAACAGAAGGCTTTTTATCACAGGACAAGAAATCAGCCCTTAAAAACTTAACCGGCAGAAAATATTTTTTGGAAAAAATCCCTAAGCCCCGGGGTCACAATTTCAGCAAAAATCTGACTTTTGGCAGTTCACTCAAAAATGGTGCCAACCGCTTGCAAATGCTCCCCTGAAAGGTTTGGCACTCGAAACAGAAGGCTTTTTATCACAGGACAAGAAATCAGCCCTCAAAAACTTAACCGGCAGAAAATATTTTTTTGAAAAAATCCCTAAGCCCCGGGGTCACAATTTCAGCAAAAATCTGACTTTTGGCAGTTCACTCAAAAATGGTGCCAACCGCTTGCAAATGCTCCTCTGAAAGGTTTGGCACTCGAAACAGAAGGCTTTTTATCACAGGACAAGAAATCAGCCCTCAAAAACTTAACCGGCAGAAAATATTTTTTGGAAAAAATCCCTAAGCCCCGGGGTCACAATTTCAGCAAAAATCTGACTTTTGGCAGTTCACTCAAAAATGGTGCCAACCGCTTGCAAATGCTCCCCTGAAAGGTTTGGCACTCAAAACAGAAGGATTTTTATCACAGGACAAGAAATCAGCCCTCAAAAACTTAACCGGCAGAAAATATTTTTTTGAAAAAATCCCTAAGCCCCGGGGTCACAATTTCAGCAAAAATCTGACTTTTGGCAATTCACTCAAAAATGGTGCCAAAAGCTTGAAAATGCTCCCCTGAAAGGTTTGGCACTCGAAACAGAAGGCTTTTTATCACAGGACAAGAAATCAGCCCTTAAAAACTTAACCGGCAGAAAATATTTTTTGGAAAAAATCCCTAAGCCCCGGGGTCACAATTTCAGCAAAAATCTGACTTTTGGCAGTTCACTCAAAAATGGTGCCAACCGCTTGCAAATGCTCCCCTGAAAGGTTTGGCACTCGAAACAGAAGGCTTTTTATCACAGGACAAGAAATCAGCCCTCAAAAACTTAACCGGCAGAAAATATTTTTTTGAAAAAATCCCTAAGCCCCGGGGTCACAATTTCAGCAAAAATCTGACTTTTGGCAGTTCACTCAAAAATGGTGCCAACCGCTTGCAAATGCTCCCCTGAAAGGTTTGGCACGCGAAACAGAAGGCTTTTTATCACAGGACAAGAAATCAGCCCTCAAAAACGTAACCGGCAGAAAATTTTTTTTTGAAAAAATCCCTAAGCCCCGGGGTCACAATTTCAGCAAAAATCTGACTTTTGGCAGTTCACTCAAAAATGGTGCCAACCACTTGCAAATGCTCCCCTGAAAGGTTTGGCACGCGAAACAGAAGGCTTTTTATCACAGGACAAGAAATCAGCCCTCAAAAACTTAACCGGCAGAAAATATTTTTTTGAAAAAATCCCTAAGCCCCGGGGTCACAATTTCAGCAAAAATCTGACTTTTGGCAATTCACTCAAAAATGGTGCCAACCGCTTGCAAATGCTCCCCTGAAAGGTTTGGCACGCGAAACAGAAGGCTTTTTATCACAGGACAAGAAATCAGCCCTCAAAAACTTAACCGGCAGAAAATATTTTTTTGAAAAAATCCCTAAGCCCCGGGGTCACAATTTCAGCAAAAATCTGACTTTTGGCAATTCACTCAAAAATGGTGCCAACCGCTTGCAAATGCTCCCCTGAAAGGTTTGGCACTCGAAACAGAAGGCTTTTTATCACAGGACAAGAAATCAGCCCTCAAAAACTTAACCGGCAGAAAATATTTTTTTGAAAAAATCCCTAAGCCCCGGGGTCACAATTTCAGCAAAAATCTGACTTTTGGCAGTTCACTCAAAAATGGTGCCAACCGCTTGCAAATGCTCCTCTGAAAGGTTTGGCACTCGAAACAGAAGGCTTTTTATCACAGGACAAGAAATCAGCCCTCAAAAACTTAACCGGCAGAAAATATTTTTTGGAAAAAATCCCTAAGCCCCGGGGTCACAATTTCAGCAAAAATCTGACTTTTGGCAGTTCACTCAAAAATGGTGCCAACCGCTTGCAAATGCTCCCCTGAAAGGTTTGGCACTCAAAACAGAAGGATTTTTATCACAGGACAAGAAATCAGCCCTCAAAAACTTAACCGGCAGAAAATATTTTTTTGAAAAAATCCCTAAGCCCCGGGGTCACAATTTCAGCAAAAATCTGACTTTTGGCAATTCACTCAAAAATGGTGCCAAAAGCTTGAAAATGCTCCCCTGAAAGGTTTGGCACTCGAAACAGAAGGCTTTTTATCACAGGACAAGAAATCAGCCCTTAAAAACTTAACCGGCAGAAAATATTTTTTGGAAAAAATCCCTAAGCCCCGGGGTCACAATTTCAGCAAAAATCTGACTTTTGGCAGTTCACTCAAAAATGGTGCCAACCGCTTGCAAATGCTCCCCTGAAAGGTTTGGCACTCGAAACAGAAGGCTTTTTATCACAGGACAAGAAATCAGCCCTCAAAAACTTAACCGGCAGAAAATATTTTTTTCAAAAAATCCCTAAGCCCCGGGGTCACAATTTCAGCAAAAATCTGACTTTTGGCAGTTCACTCAAAAATGGTGCCAACCGCTTGCAAATGCTCCCCTGAAAGGTTTGGCACTCGAAACAGAAGGCTTTTTATCACAGGACAAGAAATCAGCCCTCAAAAACTTAACCGGCAGAAAATATTTTTTGGAAAAAATCCCTAAGCCCCGGGGTCACAATTTCAGCAAAAATCTGACTTTTGGCAGTTCACTCAAAAATGGTGCCAACCGCTTGCAAATGCTCCCCTGAAAGGTTTGGCACTCAAAACAGAAGGATTTTTATCACAGGACAAGAAATCAGCCCTCAAAAACTTAACCGGCAGAAAATATTTTTTTGAAAAAATCCCTAAGCCCCGGGGTCACAATTTCAGCAAAAATCTGACTTTTGGCAGTTCACTCAAAAATGGTGCCAACCGCTTGCAAATGCTCCCCTGAAAGGTTTGGCACGCGAAACAGAAGGCTTTTTATCACAGGACAAGAAATCAGCCCTCAAAAACTTAACCGGCAGAAAATATTTTTTTGAAAAAATCCCTAAGCCCCGGGGTCACAATTTCAGCAAAAATCTGACTTTTGGCAGTTCACTCAAAAATGGTGCCAACCGCTTGCAAATGCTCCCCTGAAAGGTTTGGCACGCGAAACAGAAGGCTTTTTATCACAGGACAAGAAATCAGCCCTCAAAAACGTAACCGGCAGAAAATATTTTTTTGAAAAAATCCCTAAGCCCCGGGGTCACAATTTCAGCAAAAATCTGACTTTTGGCAGTTCACTCAAAAATGGTGCCAACCGCTTGCAAATGCTCCCCTGAAAGGTTTGGCACGCGAAACAGAAGGCTTTTTATCACAGGACAAGAAATCAGCCCTCAAAAACTTAACCGGCAGAAAATATTTTTTTGAAAAAATCCCTAAGCCCCGGGGTCACAATTTCAGCAAAAATCTGACTTTTGGCAGTTCACTCAAAAATGGTGCCAACCGCTTGCAAATGCTCCCCTGAAAGCTTTGGCGATGGAAACAGAAGGCTTTTTATCACAGGACAAGAAATCAGCCCTCAAAAACTTAACCGGCAGAAAATATTTTTTTGAAAAAATCCCTAAGCCCCGGGGTCACAATTTCAGAAAAAATCTGACTTTTGGCAGTTCACTCAAAAATGGTGCCAAAAGCCTGAAAATGCTCCCCTGAAAGGTTTGGCACTCGAAACAGAAGGCTTTTTATCACAGGACAAGAAATCAGCCCTCAAAAACTTAACCGGCAGAAAATATTTTTTTGAAAAAATCCCTAAGCCCCGGGGTCACAATTTCAGAAAAAATCTGACTTTTGGCAGTTCACTCAAAAATGGTGCCAAAAGCCTGAAAATGCTCCCCTGAAAGGTTTGGCACTCGAAACAGAAGGCTTTTTATCACAGGACAAGTAATCAGCCCTCAAAAACTTAACCGGCAGAAAATATTTTTTTGAAAAAATCCCTAAGCCCCGGGGTCACAATTTCAGCAAAAATCTGACTTTTGGCAGTTCACTCAAAAATGGTGCCAACCGCTTGCAAATGCTCACCTGAAAGCTTTGGCGATGGAAACAGAAGGCTTTTTATCACAGGACAAGAAATCAGCCCTCAAAAACTTAACCGGCAGAAAATATTTTTTTGAAAAAATCCCTAAGCCCCGGGGTCACAATTTCAGCAAAAATCTGACTTTTGGCAGTTCACTCAAAAATGGTGCCAACCGCTTGCAAATGCTCCCCTGAAAGGTTTGGCACGCGAAACAGAAGGCTTTTTATCACAGGACAAGAAATCAGCCCTCAAAAACTTAACCGGCAGAAAATATTTTTTTAAAAAAATCCCTAAGCCCCGGGGTCACAATTTCAGCAAAAATCTGACTTTTGGCAGTTCACTCAAAAATGGTGCCAACCGCTTGCAAATGCTCCCCTGAAAGGTTTGGCACGCGAAACAGAAGGCTTTTTATCACAGGACAAGAAATCAGCCCTCAAAAACTTAACCGGCAGAAAATATTTTTTTGAAAAAATCCCTAAGCCCCGGGGTCACAATTTCAGCAAAAATCTGACTTTTGGCAATTCACTCAAAAATGGTGCCAAAAGCTTGAAAATGCTCCCCTGAAAGGTTTGGCACTCGAAACAGAAGGCTTTTTATCACAGGACAAGAAATCAGCCCTTAAAAACTTAACCGGCAGAAAATATTTTTTTGAAAAAATCCCTAAGCCCCGGGGTCACAATTTCAGCAAAATTCTGACTTTTGGCAGTTCACTCAAAAATGGTGCCAACCGCTTGCAAATGCTCCCCTGAAAGGTTTGGCACTCGAAACAGAAGGCTTTTTATCACAGGACAAGAAATCAGCCCTCAAAAACTTAACCGGCAGAAAATCTTTTTTTTGAAAAAATCCCTAAGCCCCGGGGTCACAATTTCAGCAAAAATCTGACTTTTGGCAGTTCAATCAAAAATGGTGCCAAAAGCTTGAAAATGCTTCCCTGAAAGCTTTGGCGATGGAAACAGAAGGCTTTTTATCACAGGACAAGAAATCAGCCCTCAAAAATTTAACCGGCAGAAAATATTTTTTTGAAAAAATCCCTAAGCCCCGTCACAATTTCAGCAAAAATCTGACTTTTGGCAGTTCACTCAAAAATGGTGCCAACCGCTTGCAAATGCTCACCTGAAAGGTTTGGCACTCGAAACAGAAGGCTTTTTATCACAGGACAAGAAATCAGCCCTCAAAAACTTAACCGGCAGAAAATATTTTTTTGAAAAAATCCCTAAGCCCCGGGGTCACAATTTCAGCAAAAATCTGACTTTTGGCAGTTCACTCAAAAATGGTGCCAACCGCTTGCAAATGCTCCCCTGAAAGGTTTGGCACGCGAAACAGAAGGCTTTTTATCACAGGACAAGAAATCAGCCCTCAAAAACTTAACCGGCAGAAAATATTTTTTTAAAAAAATCCCTAAGCCCCGGGGTCACAATTTCAGCAAAAATCTGACTTTTGGCAGTTCACTCAAAAATGGTGCCAACCGCTTGCAAATGCTCCCCTGAAAGGTTTGGCACGCGAAACAGAAGGCTTTTTATCACAGGACAAGAAATCAGCCCTCAAAAACTTAACCGGCAGAAAATATTTTTTTGAAAAAATCCCTAAGCCCCGGGGTCACAATTTCAGCAAAAATCTGACTTTTGGCAATTCACTCAAAAATGGTGCCAAAAGCTTGAAAATGCTCCCCTGAAAGGTTTGGCACTCGAAACAGAAGGCTTTTTATCACAGGACAAGAAATCAGCCCTTAAAAACTTAACCGGCAGAAAATATTTTTTTGAAAAAATCCCTAAGCCCCGGGGTCACAATTTCAGCAAAATTCTGACTTTTGGCAGTTCACTCAAAAATGGAGCCAACCGCTTGCAAATGCTCCCCTGAAAGGTTTGGCACTCGAAACAGAAGGCTTTTTATCACAGGACAAGAAATCAGCCCTCAAAAACTTAACCGGCAGAAAATCTTTTTTTTGAAAAAATCCCTAAGCCCCGGGGTCACAATTTCAGCAAAAATCTGACTTTTGGCAGTTCAATCAAAAATGGTGCCAAAAGCTTGAAAATGCTTCCCTGAAAGCTTTGGCGATGGAAACAGAAGGCTTTTTATCACAGGACAAGAAATCAGCCCTCAAAAATTTAACCGGCAGAAAATATTTTTTTGAAAAAATCCCTAAGCCCCGTCACAATTTCAGCAAAAATCTGACTTTTGGCAGTTCACTCAAAAATGGTGCCAACCGCTTGCAAATGCTCCCCTGAAAGGTTTCGCACGCGAAACAGAAGGCTTTTTATCACAGGACAAGAAATCAGCCCTCAAAAACTTAACCGGCAGAAAATATTTTTTTGAAAAAATCCCTAAGCCCCGGGGTCACAATTTCAGCAAAAATCTGACTTTTGGCAGTTCACTCAAAAATGGTGCCAACCGCTTGCAAATGCTCACCTGAAAGGTTTGGCGATGGAAACAGAAGGCTTTTTATCACAGGACAAGAAATCAGCCCTCAAAAACTTAACCGGCAGAAAATATTTTTTTGAAAAAATCCCTAAGCCCCGGGGTCACAATTTCAGCAAAAATCTGACTTTTGGCAGTTCACTCAAAAATGGTGCCAACCGCTTGCAAATGCTCCCCTGAAAGGTTTGGCACGCGAAACAGAAGGCTTTTTATCACAGGACAAGAAATCAGCCCTCAAAAACGTAACCGGCAGAAAATTTTTTTTTGAAAAAATCCCTAAGCCCCGGGGTCACAATTTCAGCAAAAATCTGACTTTTGGCAGTTCACTCAAAAATGGTGCCAACCGCTTGCAAATGCTCCCCTGAAAGGTTTGGCACGCGAAACAGAAGGCTTTTTATCACAGGACAAGAAATCAGCCCTCAAAAACTTAACCGGCAGAAAATATTTTTTTGAAAAAATCCCTAAGCCCCGGGGTCACAATTTCAGCAAAAATCTGACTTTTGGCAATTCACTCAAAAATGGTGCCAAAAGCTTGAAAATGCTCCCCTGAAAGGTTTGGCACTCGAAACAGAAGGCTTTTTATCACAGGACAAGAAATCAGCCCTCAAAAACTTAACCGGCAGAAAATATTTTTTGGAAAAAATCCCTAAGCCCCGGGGTCACAATTTCAGCAAAAATCTGACTTTTGGCAGTTCACTCAAAAATGGTGCCAACCGCTTGCAAATGCTCCCCTGAAAGGTTTGGCACTCGAAACAGAAGGCTTTTTATCACAGGACAAGAAATCAGCCCTCAAAAACTTAACCGGCAGAAAATATTTTTTTGAAAAAATCCCTAAGCCCCGGGGTCACAATTTCAGCAAAAATCTGACTTTTGGCAGTTCACTCAAAAATGGTGCCAACCGCTTGCAAATGCTCCTCTGAAAGGTTTGGCACTCGAAACAGAAGGCTTTTTATCACAGGACAAGAAATCAGCCCTCAAAAACTTAACCGGCAGAAAATATTTTTTGGAAAAAATCCCTAAGCCCCGGGGTCACAATTTCAGCAAAAATCTGACTTTTGGCAGTTCACTCAAAAATGGTGCCAACCGCTTGCAAATGCTCCCCTGAAAGGTTTGGCACTCAAAACAGAAGGATTTTTATCACAGGACAAGAAATCAGCCCTCAAAAACTTAACCGGCAGAAAATATTTTTTTGAAAAAATCCCTAAGCCCCGGGGTCACAATTTCAGCAAAAATCTGACTTTTGGCAATTCACTCAAAAATGGTGCCAAAAGCTTGAAAATGCTCCCCTGAAAGGTTTGGCACTCGAAACAGAAGGCTTTTTATCACAGGACAAGAAATCAGCCCTTAAAAACTTAACCGGCAGAAAATATTTTTTGGAAAAAATCCCTAAGCCCTGGGGTCACAATTTCAGCAAAAATCTGACTTTTGGCAGTTCACTCAAAAATGGTGCCAACCGCTTGCAAATGCTCCCCTGAAAGGTTTGGCACTCGAAACAGAAGGCTTTTTATCACAGGACAAGAAATCAGCCCTCAAAAACTTAACCGGCAGAAAATATTTTTTTCAAAAAATCCCTAAGCCCCGGGGTCACAATTTCAGCAAAAATCTGACTTTTGGCAGTTCACTCAAAAATGGTGCCAACCGCTTGCAAATGCTCCCCTGAAAGGTTTGGCACTCGAAACAGAAGGCTTTTTATCACAGGACAAGAAATCAGCCCTCAAAAACTTAACCGGCAGAAAATATTTTTTGGAAAAAATCCCTAAGCCCCGGGGTCACAATTTCAGAAAACATCTGACTTTTGGCAGTTCACTCAAAAATGGTGCCAACCGCTTGCAAATGCTCACCTGAAAGCTTTGGCGATGGAAACAGAAGGCTTTTTATCACAGGACAAGAAATCAGCCCTCAAAAACTTAACCGGCAGAAAATATTTTTTTGAAAAAATCCCTAAGCCCCGGGGTCACAATTTCAGCAAAAATCTGACTTTTGGCAGTTCACTCAAAAATGGTGCCAACCGCTTGCAAATGCTCCCCTGAAAGGTTTGGCACGCGAAACAGAAGGCTTTTTATCACAGGACAAGAAATCAGCCCTCAAAAACGTAACCGGCAGAAAATATTTTTTTGAAAAAATCCCTAAGCCCCGGGGTCACAATTTCAGCAAAAATCTGACTTTTGGCAGTTCACTCAAAAATGGTGCCAACCGCTTGCAAATGCTACCCTGAAAGGTTTGGCACGCGAAACAGAAGGCTTTTTATCACAGGACAAGAAATCAGCCCTCAAAAACTTAACCGGCAGAAAATATTTTTTTGAAAAAATCCCTAAGCCCCGGGGTCACAATTTCAGCAAAAATCTGACTTTTGGCAGTTCACTCAAAAATGGTGCCAACCGCTTGCAAATGCTCCCCTGAAAGCTTTGGCGATGGAAACAGAAGGCTTTTTATCACAGGACAAGAAATCAGCCCTCAAAAACTTAACCGGCAGAAAATATTTTTTTGAAAAAATCCCTAAGCCCCGGGGTCACAATTTCAGAAAAAATCTGACTTTTGGCAGTTCACTCAAAAATGGTGCCAAAAGCCTGAAAATGCTCCCCTGAAAGGTTTGGCACTCGAAACAGAAGGCTTTTTATCACAGGACAAGTAATCAGCCCTCAAAAACTTAACCGGCAGAAAATATTTTTTTGAAAAAATCCCTAAGCCCCGGGGTCACAATTTCAGCAAAAATCTGACTTTTGGCAGTTCACTCAAAAATGGTGCCAACCGCTTGCAAATGCTCACCTGAAAGCTTTGGCGATGGAAACAGAAGGCTTTTTATCACAGGACAAGAAATCAGCCCTCAAAAACTTAACCGGCAGAAAATATTTTTTTGAAAAAATCCCTAAGCCCCGGGGTCACAATTTCAGCAAAAATCTGACTTTTGGCAGTTCACTCAAAAATGGTGCCAACCGCTTGCAAATGCTCCCCTGAAAGGTTTGGCACTCGAAACAGAAGGCTTTTTATCACAGGACAAGAAATCAGCCCTCAAAAACTTAACCGGCAGAAAATATTTTTTTGAAAAAATCCCTAATCCACGGGGTCACAATTTCAGCAAAAATCTGACTTTTGGCAGTTCACTCAAAAATGGTGCCAACCGGTTGCAAATGCTCCCCTGAAAGGTTTGGCACTCGAAACAGAAGGATTTTTATCACAGGACAAGAAATCAGCCCTCAAAAACTTAACCGGCAGAAAATATTTTTTTGAAAAAATCCCTAAGCCCCGGGGTCACAATTTCAGCAAAAATCTGACTTTTGGCAGTTCACTCAAAAATGGTGCCAACCGCTTGCAAATGCTCCCCTGAAAGGTTTGGCACGCGAAACAGAAGGCTTTTTATCACAGGACAAGAAATCAGCCCTCAAAAACTTAAACGGCAGAAAATATTTTTTTAAAAAAATCCCTAAGCCCCGGGGTCACAATTTCAGCAAAAATCTGACTTTTGGCAGTTCACTCAAAAATGGTGCCAACCGCTTGCAAATGCTCCCCTGAAAGGTTTGGCACGCGAAACAGAAGGCTTTTTATCACAGGACAAGAAATCAGCCCTCAAAAACTTAACCGGCAGAAAATATTTTTTTGAAAAAATCCCTAAGCCCCGGGGTCACAATTTCAGCAAAAATCTGACTTTTGGCAATTCACTCAAAAATGGTGCCAAAAGCTTGAAAATGCTCCCCTGAAAGGTTTGGCACTCGAAACAGAAGGCTTTTTATCACAGGACAAGAAATCAGCCCTTAAAAACTTAACCGGCAGAAAATATTTTTTTGAAAAAATCCCTAAGCCCCGGGGTCACAATTTCAGCAAAATTCTGACTTTTGGCAGTTCACTCAAAAATGGAGCCAACCGCTTGCAAATGCTCCCCTGAAAGGTTTGGCACTCGAAACAGAAGGCTTTTTATCACAGGACAAGAAATCAGCCCTCAAAAACTTAACCGGCAGAAAATCTTTTTTTTGAAAAAATCCCTAAGCCCCGGGGTCACAATTTCAGCAAAAATCTGACTTTTGGCAGTTCAATCAAAAATGGTGCCAAAAGCTTGAAAATGCTTCCCTGAAAGCTTTGGCGATGGAAACAGAAGGCTTTTTATCACAGGACAAGAAATCAGCCCTCAAAAATTTAACCGGCAGAAAATATTTTTTTGAAAAAATCCCTAAGCCCCGTCACAATTTCAGCAAAAATCTGACTTTTGGCAGTTCACTCAAAAATGGTGCCAACCGCTTGCAAATGCTCCCCTGAAAGGTTTCGCACGCGAAACAGAAGGCTTTTTATCACAGGACAAGAAATCAGCCCTCAAAAACGTAACCGGCAGAAAATATTTTTTTGAAAAAATCCCTAAGCCCCGGGGTCACAATTTCAGCAAAAATCTGACTTTTGGCAGTTCACTCAAAAATGGTGCCAACCGGTTGCAAATGCTCCCCTGAAAGGTTTGGCACGCGAAACAGAAGGCTTTTTATCACAGGACAAGAAATCAGCCCTCAAAAACTTAACCGGCAGAAAATATTTTTTTGAAAAAATCCCTAAGCCCCGGGGTCACAATTTCAGCAAAAATCTGACTTTTGGCAATTCACTCAAAAATGGTGCCAACCGCTTGCAAATGCTCCCGTGAAAGGTTTGGCACTCAAAACAGAAGGATTTTTATCACAGGACAAGAAATCAGCCCTCAAAAACTTAACCGGCAGAAAATATTTTTTGGAAAAAATCCCTAAGCCCCGGGGTCACAATTTAAGCAAAAATCTGACTTTTGGCAGTTCACTCAAAAATGGTGTCAACCGCTTGCAAATGCTCACCTGAAAGCTTTGGCGATGGAAACAGAAGGCTTTTTATCACAGGACAAGAAATCAGCCCTCAAAAACTTAACCGGCAGAAAATATTTTTTTGAAAAAATCCCTAAGCCCCGGGGTCACAATTTCAGTAAAAATCTGACTTTTGGCAGTTCACTCAAAAATGGTGCCAACCGCTTGCAAATGCTCACCTGAAAGCTTTGGCGATGGAAACAGAAGGCTTTTTATCACAGGACAAGAAATCAGCCCTCAAAAACTTAACCGGCATAAAATATTTTTTTGAAAAAATCCCTAAGCCCTGGGGTCACAATTTCAGCAAAAATCTGACTTTTGGCAGTTCACTCAAAAATGGTGCCAACCGCTTGCAAATGCTCCCCTGAAAGGTTTGGCACTCAAAACAGAAGGATTTTTATCACAGGACAAGAAATCAGCCCTCAAAAACTTAACCGGCAGAAAATATTTTTTGGAAAAAATCCCTAAGCCCCGGGGTCACAATTTCAGCAAAAATCTGACTTTTGGCAGTTCACTCAAAAATGGTGTCAACCGCTTGCAAATGCTCACCTGAAAGCTTTGGCGATGGAAACAGAAGGCTTTTTATCACAGGACAAGAAATCAGCCCTCAAAAACTTAACCGGCAGAAAATATTTTTTTGAAAAAATCCCTAAGCAATTTCAGAAAAAATCTGACTTTTGGCAGTTCACTCAAAAATGGTGCCAACCGCTTGCAAATGCTCCCCTGAAAGGTTTGGCACGCGAAACAGAAGGCTTTTTATCACAGGACAAGAAATCAGCCCTCAAAAACTTAACCGGCAGAAAATATTTTTTTGAAAAAATCCCTAAGCCCCGGGGTCACAATTTCAGTAAAAATCTGACTTTTGGCAGTTCACTCAAAAATGGTGCCAACCGCTTGCAAATGCTCACCTGAAAGCTTTGGCGATGGAAACAGAAGGCTTTTTATCACAGGACAAGAAATCAGCCCTCAAAAACTTAACCGGCATAAAATATTTTTTTGAAAAAATCCCTAAGCCCTGGGGTCACAATTTCAGCAAAAATCTGACTTTTGGCAGTTCACTCAAAAATGGTGCCAACCGCTTGCAAATGCTCCCCTGAAAGGTTTGGCACTCAAAACAGAAGGATTTTTATCACAGGACAAGAAATCAGCCCTCAAAAACTTAACCGGCAGAAAATATTTTTTGGAAAAAATCCCTAAGCCCCGGGGTCACAATTTCAGCAAAAATCTGACTTTTGGCAGTTCACTCAAAAATGGTGTCAACCGCTTGCAAATGCTCACCTGAAAGCTTTGGCGATGGAAACAGAAGGCTTTTTATCACAGGACAAGAAATCAGCCCTCAAAAACTTAACCGGCAGAAAATATTTTTTTGAAAAAATCCCTAAGCAATTTCAGAAAAAATCTGACTTTTGGCAGTTCACTCAAAAATGGTGCCAACCGCTTGCAAATGCTCCCCTGAAAGGTTTGGCACGCGAAACAGAAGGCTTTTTATCACAGGACAAGAAATCAGCCCTCAAAAACTTAACCGGCAGAAAATATTTTTTTGAAAAAATCCCTAAGCCCCGGGGTCACAATTTCAGAAAAAATCTGACTTTTGGCAGTTCACTCAAAAATGGTGCCAAAAGCTTGAAAATGCTCCCGTGAAAGGTTTGGCACTCAAAACAGAAGGATTTTTATCACAGGACAAGAAATCAGCCCTCAAAAACTTAACCGGCAGAAAATATTTTTTGGAAAAAATCCCTAAGCCCCGGGGTCACAATTTCAGCAAAAATCTGACTTTTGGCAGTTCACTCAAAAATGGTGTCAACCGCTTGCAAATGCTCACCTGAAAGCTTTGGCGATGGAAACAGAAGGCTTTTTATCACAGGACAAGAAATCAGCCCTCAAAAACTTAACCGGCAGAAAATATTTTTTTGAAAAAATCCCTAAGCAATTTCAGAAAAAATCTGACTTTTGGCAGTTCACTCAAAAATGGTGCCAACCGCTTGCAAATGCTCACCTGAAAGCTTTGGCGATGGAAACAGAAGGCTTTTTATCACAGGACAAGAAATCAGCCCTCAAAAACTTAACCGGCAGAAAATATTTTTTTGAAAAAATCCCTAAGCCCCGGGGTCACAATTTCAGAAAAAATCTGACTTTTGGCAGTTCACTCAAAAATGGTGCCAAAAGCTTGAAAATGCTCTCCTGAAAGGTTTAGCACTCAAAACAGAAGGATTTTTATCACAGGACAAGAAATCAGCCCTCAAAAACTTAACCGGCAGAAAATATTTTTTTGAAAAAATCCCTAAGCCCCGGGGTCACAATTTCAGCAAAAATCTGACTTTTGGCAGTTCACTCAAAAATGGTGCCAACCGCTTGCAAATGCTCACCTGAAAGCTTTGGCGATGGAAACAGAAGGCTTTTTATCACAGGACAAGAAATCAGCCCTCAAAAACTTAACCGGCAGAATTTTTTTTTTTGAAAAAATCCCTAAGCCCCGGGGTCACAATTTCAGCAAAAATCTGACTTTTGGCAGTTCACTCAAATATGGTGCCAACCGCTTGCAAATGCTCCCCTGAAAGGTTTTGCACTCGAAACAGAAGGCTTTTTATCACAGGACAAGAAATCAGCCCTCAAAAACTTAACCGGCAGAAAATATTTTTTTGAAAAAATCCCTAAGCCCCGGGGTCACAATTTCAGCAAAAATCTGACTTTTGGCAGTTCACTCAAAAATGGTGCCAACCGCTTGCAAATGCTCACTTGAAAGCTTTGGCGATGGAAACAGAAGGCTTTTTATCACAGGACAAGAAATCAGCCCTCAAAAACTTAACCGGCAGAAAATATTTTTTTGAAAAAATCCCTATGCCCCGGGGTCACAATTTCAGCAAAAATCTGACTTTTGGCAGTTCACTCAAAAATGGTGCCAACCGCTTGCAAATGCTCCCCTGAAAGGTTTGGCACGCGAAACAGAAGGCTTTTTATCACAGGACAAGAAATCAGCCCTCAAAAACTTAACCGGCAGAAAATATTTTTTTGAAAAAACCCCTAAGCCCCGGGGTCACAATTTCAGCAAAAATCTGACTTTTGGCAGTTCACTCAAAAATGGTGCAAACCGCTTGCAAATGCGCACCTGAAAGCTTTGGCAATGGAAACAGAAGTCTTTTTATCACAGGACAAGAAATCAGCCCTCAAAAACTTAACCGGCAGAAAATATTTTTTTGAAAACATCCCAAAGCCCCGGGGTCACAATTTCAGCAAAAATCTGACTTTTGGCAGTTCACTCAAAAATGGTGCCAACCGCTTGCAAATGCTCCCCTGAAAGCTTTGGCGATGGAAACAGAAGGCTTTTTATCACAGGACAAGAAATCAGCCCTCAAAAACTTAACCGGCAGAAAATATTTTTTGGAAAAAATCCCTAAGCCCCGGGGTCACAATTTCAGCAAAAATCTGACTTTTGGCAGTTCACTCAAAAATGGTGCCAAAAGCTTGAAAATGCTCCCCTGAAAGGTTTGGCACTCGAAACAGAAGGATTTTTATCACAGGACAAGAAATCAGCCCTCAAAAACTTAACCGGCAGAAAATATTTTTTGGAAAAAATCCCTAAGCCCCGGGGTCACAATTTCAGAAAAAATCTGACTTTTGGCAGTTCACTCAAAAATGGTGCCAAAAGCTTGCAAATGCTCCCCTGAAAGGTTTGGCACTCGAAACAGAAGGCTTTTTATCTCAGGACAAGAAATCAGCCCTCAAAAACTTAACCGGCAGAAAATATTTTTTTGAAAAAACCCCTAAGCCCCGGGGTCACAATTTCAGCAAAAATCTGACTTTTGGCAGTTCACTCAAAAATGGTGCCAACCGCTTGCAAATGCTCCCCTGAAAGGTTTGGCACGCGAAACAGAAGGCTTTTTATCACAGGACAAGAAATCAGCCCTCAAAAACTTAACCGGCAGAAAATGTTTTTTTGAAAAAATCCCTAAGCCCCGGGGTCACAATTTCAGCAAAAATCTGACTTTTGGCAGTTCACTCAAAAATGGTGCCAACCGCTTGCAAATGCTCACCTGAAAGCTTTGGCACTCGAAACAGAAGGCTTTTTATCACAGGACAAGAAATCAGCCCTCAAAAACTTAACCGGCAGAAAATATTTTTTTGAAAAAATCCCTAAGCCCCGGGGTCACAATTTCAGCAAAAATCTGACTTTTGGCAGTTCACTCAAAAATGGTGCCAACCGCATGCAAATGCTCACCTGAAAGGTTTGGCACTCAAAACAGAAGGCTTTTTATCACAGGACAAGAAATCAGCCCTCAAAAACTTAACCGGCAGAAAATATTTTTTTGAAAAAATCCCTAAGCCCCGGGGTCACAATTTCAGCAAAAATCTGACTTTTGGCAGTTCACTCAAAAATGGTGTCAACCGCTTGCAAATGCTCACCTGAAAGCTTTGGCGATGGAAACAGAAGGCTTTTTATCACAGGACAAGAAATCAGCCCTCAAAAACTTAACCGGCAGAAAATATTTTTTTGAAAAAATCGCTAAGCCCCGGGGTCACAATTTCAGTAAAAATCTGACTTTTGGCAGTTCACTCAAAAATGGTGCCAACCGCTTGCAAATGCTCACCTGAAAACTTTGGCGATGGAAACAGAAGGCTTTTTATCACAGGACAAGAAATCAGCCCTCAAAAACTTAACCGGCAGAAAATATTTTTTTGAAAAAATCCCTAAGCCCCGGGGTCACAATTTCAGCAAAAATCTGACTTTTGGCAGTTCACTCAAAAATGGTGCCAACCGCTTGCAAATGCTCCCCTGAAAGGTTTTGCACTCGAAACAGAAGGCTTTTTATCACAGGACAAGAAATCAGCCCTCAAAAACTTAACCGGCAGAAAATATTTTTTTGAAAAAATCCCTAAGCCCCGGGGTCACAATTTCAGCAAAAATCTGACTTTTGGCAGTTCACTCAAAAATGGTGCCAACCGCTTGCAAATGCTCCCCTGAAAGGTTTGGCACGCGAAACAGAAGGCTTTTTATCACAGGACAAGAAATCAGCCCTCAAAAACTTAACCGGCAGAAAATATTTTTTTGAAAAAATCCCTAAGCCCCGGGGTCACAATTTCAGCAAAAATCTGACTTTTGGCAGTTCACTCAAAAATGGTGCCAACCGCTTGCAAATGCTCCCCTGAAAGCTTTGGCGATGGAAACAGAAGGCTTTTTATCACAGGACAAGAAATCAGCCCTCAAAAACTTAACCGGCAGAAAATATTTTTTTGAAAAAATCCCTAAGCCCCGGGGTCACAATTTCAGAAAAAATCTGACTTTTGGCAGTTCACTCAAAAATGGTGCCAAAAGCTTGAAAATGCTCCCCTGAAAGGTTTGGCACTCGAAACAGAAGGCTTTTTATCACAGGACAAGTAATCAGCCCTCAAAAACTTAACCGGCAGAAAATATTTTTTTGAAAAAATCCCTAAGCCCCGGGGTCACAATTTCAGCAAAAATCTGACTTTTGGCAGTTCACTCAAAAATGGTGCCAACCGCTTGCAAATGCTCACCTGAAAGCTTTGGCGATGGAAACAGAAGGCTTTTTATCACAGGACAAGAAATCAGCCCTCAAAAACTTAACCGGCAGAAAATATTTTTTTGAAAAAATCCCTAAGCCCCGGGGTCACAATTTCAGCAAAAATCTGACTTTTGGCAGTTCACTCAAAAATGGTGCCAACCGCTTGCAAATGCTCCCCTGAAAGGTTTGGCACTCGAAACAGAAGGATTTTTATCACAGGACAAGAAATCAGCCCTCAAAAACTTAACCAGCAGAAAATATTTTTTTGAAAAAATCCCTAAGCCCCGGGGTCACAATTTCAGCAAAAATCTGACTTTTGGCAGTTCACTCAAAAATGGTGCCAACCGCTTGCAAATGCTCCCCTGAAAGGTTTGGCACGCGAAACAGAAGGCTTTTTATCACAGGACAAGAAATCAGCCCTCAAAAACTTAACCGGCAGAAAATATTTTTTTGAAAAAATCCCTAAGCCCCGGGGTCACAATTTCAGCAAAAATCTGACTTTTGGCAGTTCACTCAAAAATGGTGCCAACCGCTTGCAAATGCTCACCTGAAAGCTTTGGCGATGGAAACAGAAGTCTTTTTATCACAGGACAAGAAATCAGCCCTCAAAAACTTAACCGGCAGAAAATATTTTTTTGAAAAAATCCCTAAGCCCCGGGGTCACAATTTCAGCAAAAATCTGACTTTTGGCAGTTCACTCAAAAATGGTGCCAACCGCTTGCAAATGCTCACCTGAAAGCTTTGGCGATGGAAACAGAAGGCTTTTTATCACAGGACAAGAAATCAGCCCTCAAAAACTTAACTGGCAGAAAATATTTTTTTGAAAAAATCCCTAAGCCCCGGGGTCACAATTTCAGCAAAAATCTGACTTTTGGCAGTTCACTCAAAAATGTTGCCAACCGCTTGCAATTGCTCCCCTGAAAGGTTTGGCACGCGAAACAGAAGGCTTTTTATCACAGGACAAGAAATCAGCCCTCATAAACTTAACCGGCAGAAAATATTTTTTTGAAAAAACCCCTAAGCCCCGGGGTCACAATTTCAGCAAAAATCTGACTTTTGGCAGTTCACTCAAAAATGGTGCCAACCGCTTGCAAATGCTCACCTGAAAGCTTTGGCGATGGAAACAGAAGGCTTTTTATCACAGGACAAGAAATCAGCCCTCAAAAACTTAAACGGCAGAAAATATTTTTTTGAAAAAATCCCTAAGCCCCGGGGTCACAATTTCAGCAAAAATCTGACTTTTGGCAGTTCACTCAAAAATGGTGCCAACCACTTGCAAATGCTCCCCTGAAAGGTTTGGCACGCGAAACAGAAGGCTTTTTATCACAGGACAAGAAATCAGCCCTCAAAAACTTAACCGGCAGAAAATATTTTTTTGAAAAAATCCCTAAGCCCCGGGGTCACAATTTCGGAAAAAATCTGACTTTTGGCAGTTCACTCAAAAATGGTGCCAAAAGCTTGAAAATGCTCCCGTGAAAGGTTTGGCACTCAAAACAGAAGGATTTTTATCACAGGACAAGAAATCAGCCCTCAAAAACTTAACCGGCAGAAAATATTTTTTGGAAAAAATCCCTAAGCCCCGGGGTCACAATTTCAGCAAAAATCTGACTTTTGGCAGTTCACTCAAAAATGGTGTCAACCGCTTGCAAATGCTCACCTGAAAGCTTTGGCGATGGAAACAGAAGGCTTTTTATCACAGGACAAGAAATCAGCCCTCAAAAACTTAACCGGCATAAAATATTTTTTTGAAAAAATCCCTAAGCCCCAGGGTCACAATTTCAGCAAAAATCTGACTTTTGGCAGTTCACTCAAAAATGGTGCCAACCGCTTGCAAATGCTCCCCTGAAAGGTTTGGCACTCAAAACAGAAGGATTTTTATCACAGGACAAGAAATCAGCCCTCAAAAACTTAACCGGCATAAAATATTTTTTGGAAAAAATCCCTAAGCCCCGGGGTCACAATTTCAGCAAAAATCTGACTTTTGGCAGTTCACTCAAAAATGGTGCCAACCGCTTGCAAATGCTCCCCTGAAAGGTTTGGCACTCAAAACAGAAGGATTTTTATCACAGGACAAGAAATCAGCCCTCAAAAACTTAACCGGCAGAAAATATTTTTTTGAAAAAATCCCTAAGCCCCGGGGTCACAATTTCAGCAAAAATCTGACTTTTGGCAGTTCACTCAAAAATGGTGCCAACCGCTTGAAAATGCTCACCTGAAAGCTTTGGCACGCGAAACAGAAGGCTTTTTATCACAGGACAAGAAATCAGCCCTCAAAAACTTAACCGGCAGAAAATATTTTTTTGAAAAAATCCCTAAGCCCCGGGGTCACAATTTCAGCAAAAATCTGACTTTTGGCAGTTCACTCAAAAATGGTGCCAACCGCTTGCAAATGCTCACCTGAAAGCTTTGGCGATGGAAACAGAAGTCTTTTTATCACAGGACAAGAAATCAGCCCTCAAAAACTTAACCGGCAGAAAATATTTTTTTCAAAAAATCCCTAAGCCCCGGGGTCACAATTTCAGCAAAAATCTGACTTTTGGCAGTTCACTCAAAAATGGTGCCAACCGCTTGCAAATGCTCCCCTGAAAGGTTTGGCACGCGAAACAGAAGGCTTTTTATCACAGGACAAGAAATCAGCCCTCAAAAACTTAACCGGCAGAAAATATTTTTTTGAAAAAATCCCTAAGCCCCGGGGTCACAATTTCAGAAAAAATCTGACTTTTGGCAGTTCACTCATAAATGGTGCCAACCGCTTGCAAATGCTCCCCTGAAAGGTTTGGCACTCAAAACAGAAGGATTTTTATCACAGGACAAGAAATCAGCCCTCAAAAACTTAACCGGCAGAAAATATTTTTTTGAAAAAATCCCTAAGCCCCGGGGTCACAATTTCAGCAAAAATCTGACTTTTGGCAGTTCACTCAAAAATGGTGCCAACCGCTTGCAAATGCTCCCCTGAAAGGTTTGGCACGCGAAACAGAAGGCTTTTTATCACAGGACAAGAAATCAGCCCTCAAAAACTTAACCGGCAGAAAATATTTTTTTGAAAAAATCCCTAAGCCCCGGGGTCACAATTTCAGCAAAAATCTGACTTTTGGCAGTTCACTCAAAAATGGTGCCAACCGCTTGCAAATGCTCACCTGAAAGCTTTGGCGATGGAAACAGAAGTCTTTTTATCACAGGACAAGAAATCAGCACTCAAAAACTTAACCGGCAGAAAATATTTTTTTGAAAAAATCCCTAAGCCCCGGGGTCACAATTTCAGCAAAAATCTGACTTTTGGCAGTTCACTCAAAAATGGTGCCAACCGCTTGCAAATGCTCACCTGAAAGCTTTGGCGATGGAAACAGAAGGCTTTTTATCACAGGACAAGAAATCAGCCCTCAAAAACTTAACCGGCAGAAAATATTTTTTTGAAAAAATCCCTAAGCCCCGGGGTCACAATTTCAGCAAAAATCTGACTTTTGGCAGTTCACTCAAAAATGGTGCCAACCGCTTGCAAATGCTCCCCTGAAAGGTTTGGCACTCGAAACAGAAGGATTTTTATCACAGGACAAGAAATCAGCCCTCAAAAACTTAACCGGCAGAAAATATTTTTTTGAAAAAATCCCTAAGCCCCGGGGTCACAATTTCAGCAAAAATCTGACTTTTGGCAGTTCACTCAAAAATGGTGCCAACCGCTTGCAAATGCTCCCCTGAAAGGTTTGGCACGCGAAACAGAAGGCTTTTTATCACAGGACAAGAAATCAGCCCTCAAAAACTTAACCGGCAGAAAATATTTTTTTGAAAAAATCCCTAAGCCCCGGGGTCACAATTTCAGCAAAAATCTGACTTTTGGCAGTTCACTCAAAAATGGTGCCAACCGCTTGCAAATGCTCACCTGAAAGCTTTGGCGATGGAAACAGAAGTCTTTTTATCACAGGACAAGAAATCAGCACTCAAAAACTTAACCGGCAGAAAATATTTTTTTGAAAAAATCCCTAAGCCCCGGGGTCACAATTTCAGCAAAAATCTGACTTTTGGCAGTTCACTCAAAAATGGTGCCAACCGCTTGCAAATGCTCACCTGAAAGCTTTGGCGATGGAAACAGAAGGCTTTTTATCACAGGACAAGAAATCAGCCCTCAAAAACTTAACTGGCAGAAAATATTTTTTTGAAAAAATCCCTAAGCCCCGGGGTCACAATTTCAGCAAAAATCTGACTTTTGGCAGTTCACTCAAAAATGGTGCCAACCGCTTGCAAATGCTCACCTGAAAGCTTTGGCGATGGAAACAGAAGGCTTTTTATCACAGGACAAGAAATCAGCCCTCAAAAACTTAACCGGCAGAAAATATTTTTTTGAAAAAATCCCTAAGCCCCGGGGTCACAATTTCAGCAAAAATCTGACTTTTGGCAGTTCACTCAAAAATGGTGCCAACCGCTTGCAAATGCTCCCCTGAAAGGTTTGGCACGCGAAACAGAAGGCTTTTTATCACAGGACAAGAAATCAGCCCTCAAAAACTTAACCGGCAGAAAATATTTTTTTGAAAAAATCCCTAAGCCCCGGGGTCACAATTTCAGCAAAAATCTGACTTTTGGCAGTTCACTCAAAAATGGTGCCAACCGCTTGCAAATGCTCCCCTGAAAGGTTTGGCACTCGAAACAGAAGGCTTTTTATCACAGGACAAGAAATCAGCCCTCAAAAACTTAACCGGGAGAAAATATTTTTTTGAAAAAATCCCTAAGCCCCGGGGTCACAATTTCAGCAAAAATCTGACTTTTGGCAGTTCACTCAAAAATGGTGCCAACCGGTTGCAAATGCTCCCCTGAAAGGTTTGGCACTCGAAACAGAAGGATTTTTATCACAGGACAAGAAATCAGCCCTCAAAAACTTAACCGGCAGAAAATATTTTTTTGAAAAAATCCCTAAGCCCCGGGGTCACAATTTCAGCAAAAATCTGACTTTTGGCAGTTCACTCAAAAATGGTGCCAACCGCTTGCAAATGCTCACCTGAAAGCTTTGGCGATGGAAACAGAAGGCTTTTTATCACAGGACAAGAAATCAGCCCTCAAAAACTTAACCGGCAGAAAATATTTTTTTGAAAAAATCCCTAAGCCCCGGGGTCACAATTTCAGCAAAAATCTGACTTTTGGCAGTTCACTCAAAAATGGTGCCAACCGCTTGCAAATGCTCACCTGAAAGCTTTGGCACGCGAAACAGAAGGCTTTTTATCACAGGACAAGAAATCAGCCCTCAAAAACTTAACCGGCAGAAAATATTTTTTTGAAAAAATCCCTAAGCCCCGGGGTCACAATTTCAGCAAAAATCTGACTTTTGGCAGTTCACTCAAAAATGGTGCCAACCGCTTGCAAATGCTCACCTGAAAGCTTTGGCGATGGAAACAGAAGGCTTTTTATCACAGGACAAGAAATCAGCCCTCAAAAACTTAACCGGCAGAAAATATTTTTTTGAAAAAATCCCTAAGCCCCGGGGTCACAATTTCAGCAAAAATCTGACTTTTGGCAGTTCACTCAAAAATGGTGCCAACCGCTTGCAAATGCTCCCCTGAAAGGTTTGGCACGCGAAACAGAAGGCTTTTTATCACAGGACAAGAAATCAGCCCTCAAAAACTTAACCGGCAGAAAATATTTTTTTGAAAACATCCCTAAGCCCCGGGGTCACAATTTCAGCAAAAATCTGACTTTTGGCAGTTCACTCAAAAATGGTGCCAACCGCTTGCAAATGCTCCCCTGAAAGGTTTGGCACGCGAAACAGAAGGCTTTTTATCACAGGACAAGAAATCAGCCCTCAAAAACTTAACCGGCAGAAAATATTTTTTTGAAAAAATCCCTAAGCCCCGGGGTCACAATTTCAGCAAAAATCTGACTTTTGGCAGTTCACTCAAAAATGGTGTCAACCGCTTGCAAATGCTCACCTGAAAGCTTTGGCGATGGAAACAGAAGGCTTTTTATCACAGGACAAGAAATCAGCCCTCAAAAACTTAACCGGCAGAAAATATTTTTTTGAAAAAATCCCTAAGCAATTTCAGAAAAAATCTGACTTTTGGCAGTTCACTCAAAAATGGTGCCAACCGCTTGCAAATGCTCCCCTGAAAGGTTTGGCACGCGAAACAGAAGGCTTTTTATCACAGGACAAGAAATCAGCCCTCAAAAACTTAACCGGCAGAAAATATTTTTTTGAAAAAATCCCTAAGCCCCGGGGTCACAATTTCAGAAAAAATCTGACTTTTGGCAGTTCACTCAAAAATGGTGCCAAAAGCTTGAAAATGCTCCCGTGAAAGGTTTGGCACTCAAAACAGAAGGATTTTTATCACAGGACAAGAAATCAGCCCTCAAAAACTTAACCGGCAGAAAATATTTTTTGGAAAAAATCCCTAAGCCCCGGGGTCACAATTTCAGCAAAAATCTGACTTTTGGCAGTTCACTCAAAAATGGTGTCAACCGCTTGCAAATGCTCACCTGAAAGCTTTGGCGATGGAAACAGAAGGCTTTTTATCACAGGACAAGAAATCAGCCCTCAAAAACTTAACCGGCAGAAAATATTTTTTTGAAAAAATCCCTAAGCAATTTCAGAAAAAATCTGACTTTTGGCAGTTCACTCAAAAATGGTGCCAACCGCTTGCAAATGCTCCCCTGAAAGGTTTGGCACACGAAACAGAAGGCTTTTTATCACAGGACAAGAAATCAGCCCTCAAAAACTTAACCGGCAGAAATTTTTTTTTGAAAAAATCCCTAAGCCCCGGGGTCACAATTTCAGCAAAAATCTGACTTTTGGCAGTTCACTCAAAAATGGTGCCAAAAGCTTGAAAATGCTCTCCTGAAAGGTTTAGCACTCAAAACAGAAGGATTTTTATCACAGGACAAGAAATCAGCCCTCAAAAACTTAACCGGCAGAAAATATTTTTTTGAAAAAATCCCTAAGCCCCGGGGTCACAATTTCAGAAAAAATCTGACTTTTGGCAGTTCACTCAAAAATGGTGCCAACCGCTTGCAAATGCTCACCTGAAAGCTTTGGCGATGGAAACAGAAGGCTTTTTATCACAGGACAAGAAATCAGCCCTCAAAAACTTAACCGGCAGAATTTTTTTTTTTGAAAAAATCCCTAAGCCCCGGGGTCACAATTTCAGAAAAAATCTGACTTTTGGCAGTTCACTCAAAAATGGTGCCAACCGCTTGCAAATGCTCACCTGAAAGCTTTGGCGATGGAAACAGAAGGCTTTTTATCACAGGACAAGAAATCAGCCCTCAAAAACTTAACCGGCAGAAAATATTTTTTTGAAAAAATCCCTAAGCCCCGGGGTCACAATTTCAGAAAAAATCTGACTTTTGGCAGTTCACTCAAAAATGGTGCCAAAAGCTTGAAAATGCTCTCCTGAAAGGTTTAGCACTCAAAACAGAAGGATTTTTATCACAGGACAAGAAATCAGCCCTCAAAAACTTAACCGGCAGAAAATATTTTTTTGAAAAAATCCCTAAGCCCCGGGGTCACAATTTCAGAAAAAATCTGACTTTTGGCAGTTCACTCAAAAATGGTGCCAACCGCTTGCAAATGCTCACCTGAAAGCTTTGGCGATGGAAACAGAAGGCTTTTTATCACAGGACAAGAAATCAGCCCTCAAAAACTTAACCGGCAGAAAATATTTTTTTGAAAAAATCCCTAAGCCCCGGGGTCACAATTTCAGCAAAAATCTGACTTTTGGCAGTTCACTCAAAAATGGTGCCAACCGCATGCAAATGCTCACCTGAAAGGTTTGGCACTCAAAACAGAAGGCTTTTTATCACAGGACAAGAAATCAGCCCTCAAAAACTTAACTGGCAGAAAATATTTTTTTGAAAAAATCCCTAAGCCCCGGGGTCACAATTTCAGCAAAAATCTGACTTTTGGCAGTTCACTCAAAAATGGTGCCAACCGCTTGCAAATGCTCACCTGAAAGCATTGGCGATGGAAACAGAAGGCTTTTTATCACAGGACAAGAAATCAGCCCTCAAAAACTTAACCGGCAGAAAATATTTTTTTGAAAAAATCCCTAAGCAATTTCAGAAAAAATCTGACTTTTGGCAGTTCACTCAAAAATGGTGCCAACCGCTTGCAAATGCTCCCCTGAAAGGTTTGGCACGCGAAACAGAAGGCTTTTTATCACAGGACAAGAAATCAGCCCTCAAAAACTTAACCGGCAGAAAATATTTTTTTGAAAAAATCCCTAAGCCCCGGGGTCACAATTTCAGAAAAAATCTGACTTTTGGCAGTTCACTCAAAAATGGTGCCAAAAGCTTGAAAATGCTCCCGTGAAAGGTTTGGCACTCAAAACAGAAGGATTTTTATCACAGGACAAGAAATCAGCCCTCAAAAACTTAACCGGCAGAAAATATTTTTTGGAAAAAATCCCTAAGCCCCGGGGTCACAATTTCAGCAAAAATCTGACTTTTGGCAGTTCACTCAAAAATGGTGTCAACCGCTTGCAAATGCTCACCTGAAAGCTTTGGCGATGGAAACAGAAGGCTTTTTATCACAGGACAAGAAATCAGCCCTCAAAAACTTAACCGGCAGAAAATATTTTTTTGAAAAAATCCCTAAGCAATTTCAGAAAAAATCTGACTTTTGGCAGTTCACTCAAAAATGGTGCCAACCGCTTGCAAATGCTCCCCTGAAAGGTTTGGCACACGAAACAGAAGGCTTTTTATCACAGGACAAGAAATCAGCCCTCAAAAACTTAACCGGCAGAAATTTTTTTTTGAAAAAATCCCTAAGCCCCGGGGTCACAATTTCAGCAAAAATCTGACTTTTGGCAGTTCACTCAAAAATGGTGCCAAAAGCTTGAAAATGCTCTCCTGAAAGGTTTAGCACTCAAAACAGAAGGATTTTTATCACAGGACAAGAAATCAGCCCTCAAAAACTTAACCGGCAGAAAATATTTTTTTGAAAAAATCCCTAAGCCCCGGGGTCACAATTTCAGAAAAAATCTGACTTTTGGCAGTTCACTCAAAAATGGTGCCAACCGCTTGCAAATGCTCACCTGAAAGCTTTGGCGATGGAAACAGAAGGCTTTTTATCACAGGACAAGAAATCAGCCCTCAAAAACTTAACCGGCAGAATTTTTTTTTTTGAAAAAATCCCTAAGCCCCGGGGTCACAATTTCAGAAAAAATCTGACTTTTGGCAGTTCACTCAAAAATGGTGCCAACCGCTTGCAAATGCTCACCTGAAAGCTTTGGCGATGGAAACAGAAGGCTTTTTATCACAGGACAAGAAATCAGCCCTCAAAAACTTAACCGGCAGAAAATATTTTTTTGAAAAAATCCCTAAGCCCCGGGGTCACAATTTCAGAAAAAATCTGACTTTTGGCAGTTCACTCAAAAATGGTGCCAAAAGCTTGAAAATGCTCTCCTGAAAGGTTTAGCACTCAAAACAGAAGGATTTTTATCACAGGACAAGAAATCAGCCCTCAAAAACTTAACCGGCAGAAAATATTTTTTTGAAAAAATCCCTAAGCCCCGGGGTCACAATTTCAGAAAAAATCTGACTTTTGGCAGTTCACTCAAAAATGGTGCCAACCGCTTGCAAATGCTCACCTGAAAGCTTTGGCGATGGAAACAGAAGGCTTTTTATCACAGGACAAGAAATCAGCCCTCAAAAACTTAACCGGCAGAAAATATTTTTTTGAAAAAATCCCTAAGCCCCGGGGTCACAATTTCAGCAAAAATCTGACTTTTGGCAGTTCACTCAAAAATGGTGCCAACCGCATGCAAATGCTCACCTGAAAGGTTTGGCACTCAAAACAGAAGGCTTTTTATCACAGGACAAGAAATCAGCCCTCAAAAACTTAACCGGCAGAAAATATTTTTTTGAAAAAATCCCTAAGCCCCGGGGTCACAATTTCAGCAAAAATCTGACTTTTGGCAGTTCACTCAAAAATGGTGCCAACCGCTTGCAAATGCTCACCTGAAAGCATTGGCGATGGAAACAGAAGGCTTTTTATCACAGGACAAGAAATCAGCCCTCAAAAACTTAACCGGCAGAAAATATTTTTTTGAAAAAATCCCTATGCCCCAGGGTCACAATTTCAGCAAAAATCTGACTTTTGGCAGTTCACTCAAAAATGTTGCCAACCGCTTGAAAATGCTCCCCTGAAAGGTTTGGCACGCGAAACAGAAGGCTTTTTATCACAGGACAAGAAATCAGCCCTCAAAAACTTAACCGGCAGAAAATATTTTTTTGAAAAAACCCCTAAGCCCCGGGGTCACAATTTCAGCAAAAATCTGACTTTTGGCAGTTCACTCAAAAATGGTGCCAACCGCTTGCAAATGCTCACCTGAAAGCTTTGGCGATGGAAACAGAAGTCTTTTTATCACAGGACAAGAAATCAGCCCTCAAAAACTTAACCGGCAGAAAATATTTTTTTGAAAAAATCCCAAAGCCCCGGGGTCACAATTTCAGCAAAAATCTGACTTTTGGCAGTTCACTCAAAAATGGTGCCAACCGCTTGCAAATGCTCCCCTGAAAGCTTTGGTGATGGAAACAGAAGGCTTTTTATCACAGGACAAGAAATCAGCCCTCAAAACCTTAACAGGCAGAAAATATTTTTTTGAAAAAATCCCTAAGCCCCGGGGTCACAATTTCAGCAAAAATCTGACTTTTGGCAGTTCACTCAAAAATGGTGCCAAAAGCTTGAAAATGCTCCCCTGAAAGGTTTGGCACTCAAAACAGAAGGATTTTTATCACAGGACAAGAAATCAGCCCTCAAAAACTTAACCGGCAGAAAATATTTTTGGGAAAAAATCCCTAAGCCCCGGGGTCACAATTTCAGAAAAAATCTGACTTTTGGCAGTTCACTCAAAAATGGTGCCAAAATTTTGCAAATGCTCCCCTGAAAGGTTTGGCACTCGAGACAGAAGGCTTTTTATCACAGGACAAGAAATCAGCCCTCAAAAACTTAACCGGCAGAAAATATTTTTTTGAAAAAACCCCTAAGCCCCGGGGTCACAATTTCAGCAAAAATCTGACTTTTGGCAGTTCACTCAAAAATGGTGCCAACCGCTTGCAAATGCTTACCTGAAAGCTTTGGCGATGGAAACAGAAGTCTTTTTATCACAGGACAAGAAATCAGCCCTCAAAACCTTAACCGGCAGAAAATATTTTTTTGAAAAAATCCCTAAGCCCCGGGGTCACAATTTCAGCAAAAATCTGACTTTTGGCAGTTCACTCAAAAATGGTGCCAAAAGCTTGAAAATGCTCCCCTGAAAGGTTTGGCACTCAAAACAGAAGGATTTTTATCACAGGACAAGAAATCAGCCCTCAAAAACTTAACCGGCAGAAAATATTTTTTGGAAAAAATCCCTAAGCCCCGGGGTCACAATTTCAGCAAAAATCTGACTTTTGACAGTTCACTCAAAAATGGTGCCAAAAGCTTGAAAATGCTCAGCTGAAAGCTTTGGCGATGGAAACAGAAGGCTTTTTATCACAGGACAAGAAATCAGCCCTCAAAAACTTAACCGGCAGAAAATATTTTTTTGAAAAAACCCCTAAGCCCTGGGGTCACAATTTCAGCAAAAATCTGACTTTTGGCAGTTCACTCAAAAATGGTGCCAACCGCTTGCAAATGCTTACCTGAAAGCTTTGGCGATGGAAACAGAAGTCTTTTTATCACAGGACAAGAAATCAGCCCTCAAAAACTTAACCGGCAGAAAATATTTTTTTGAAAAAATCCCTAAGCCCCGGGGTCACAATTTCAGAAAAAATCTGACTTTTGGCAGTTCACTCAAAAATGGTGCCAAAAGCTTGAAAATGCTCCCCTGAAAGGTTTGGCACTCAAAACAGAAGGATTTTTATCACAGGACAAGAAATCAGCCCTCAAAAACTTAACCGGCAGAAAATATTTTTTTGAAAAAATCCCTAAGCCCCGGGGTCACAATTTCAGCAAAAATCTGACTTTTGGCAGTTCACTCAAAAATGGTGCCAAAAGCTTGAAAATGCTCACCTGAAAGCTTTGGCGATGGAAACAGAAGGCTTTTTATCACAGGACAAGAAATCAGCCCTCAAAAACTTAACCGGCAGAAAATATTTTTTTGAAAAAATCCCTAAGCCCCGGGGTCACAATTTCAGAAAAAATCTGACTTTTGGCAGTTCACTCAAAAATGGTGCCAACCGCTTGCAAATGCTTACCTGAAAGCTTTGGCACTCGAAACAGAAGGCTTTTTATCACAGGACAAGAAATCAGCCGTCAAAAACTTAACCGGCAGAAAATATTTTTTTGAAAAAATCCCTAAGCCCCGGGGTCACAATTTCAGAAAAAATCTGACTTTTGGCAGTTCACTCAAAAATGGTGCCAAAAGCTTGAAAATGCTCACCTGAAAGCTTTGGCGATGGAAACAGAAGGCTTTTTATCACAGGACAAGAAATCAGCCCTCAAAAATTTAACCGGCAGAAAATATTTTTTTGAAAAAATCCCTAAGCCCCGGGGTCACAATTTCAGCAAAAATCTGACTTTTGGCAGTTCACTCAAAAATGGTGCCAACCGGTTGCAAATGCTCCCCTGAAAGGTTTGGCACGCGAAACAGAAGGCTTTTTATCACAGGACAAGAAATCAGCCCTCAAAAACTTAACCGGCAGAAAATGTTTTTTTGAAAAAATCCCTAAGCCCCGGGGTCACAATTTCAGTAAAAATCTGACTTTTGGCAGTTCACTCAAAAATGGTGCCAACCGCTTGCAAATGCTCACCTGAAAGCTTTGGCGATGGAAACAGAAGTCTTTTTATCACAGGACAAGAAATCAGCCCTCAAAAACTTAACCGGCAGAAAATCTTTTTTTGAAAAAATCTCTAAGCCCCGGGGTCACAATTTCAGCAAAAATCTGACTTTTGGCAGTTCACTCAAAAATGGTGCCAACCGCTTGCAAATGCTCACCTGAAAGCTTTGGCACTCGAAACAGAAGGCTTTTTATCACAGGACAAGAAATCAGCCCTCAAAAACTTAACCGGCAGAAAATATTTTTTGGAAAAAATCCCTAAGCCCCGGGGTCACAATTTCAGAAAAAATCTGACTTTTGGTAATTCACTCAAAAATGGTGCCAAAAGCTTGAAAATGCTCCCCTGAAAGGTTTGGCACTCAAAACAGAAGGATTTTTATCACAGGACAAGAAATCAGCCCTCAAAAACTTAACCGGCAGAAAATATTTTTTGGAAAAAATCCCTAAGCCCCGGGGTCACAATTTCAGCAAAAATCTGACTTTTGGCAGTTCACTCAAAAATGGTGCCAAAAGCTTGAAAATGCTCACCTGAAAGCTTTGGCGATGGAAACAGAAGGCTTTTTATCACAGGACAAGAAATCAGCCCTCAAAAACTTAACCGGCAGAAAATATTTTTTGGAAAAAATCCCTAAGCCCCGGGGTCACAATTTCAGAAAAAATCTGACTTTTGGCAGTTCACTCAAAAATGGTGCCAAAAGCTTGCAAATGCTCCCCTGAAAGGTTTGGCACTCGAAACAGAAGGCTTTTTATCACAGGACAAGAAATCAGCCCTCAAAAACTTAACCGGCAGAAAATATTTTTTTCTGTCACAATTTCAGCAAAAATCTGACTTTTGGCAGTTCACTCAAAAATGGTGCCAACCGCTTGCAAATGCTCCCCTGAAAGGTTTGGCACGCGAAACAGAAGGCTTTTTATCACAGGACAAAAAATCAGCCCTCAAAAACTTAACCGGCAGAAAATATTTTTTTGAAAAAATCCCTAAGCCCCGGGGTCACAATTTCAGCAAAAATCTGACTTTTGGCAGTTCCCTCAAAAATGGTGCCAACCGCTTGCAAATGCTCACCTGAAAGGTTTGGCACTCGAAACAGAAGGCTTTTTATCACAGGACAAGAAATCAGCCCTCAAAAACTTAACCGGCAGGAAATATTTTTTTGAAAAAATCCCTAAGCCCCGGGGTCACAATTTCAGCAAAAATCTGACTTTTGGCAGTTCACTCAAAAATGGTGCCAACCGGTTGCAAATGCTCACCTGAAAGCTTTGGCGATGGAAACAGAAGGCTTTTTATCACAGGACAAGAAATCAGCCCTCAAAAACTTAACCGGCAGAAAATATTTTTTTGAAAAAATCCCTAAGCCCCGGGGTCACAATTTCAGCAAAAATCTGACTTTTGGCAGTTCACTCAAAAATGGTGCCAACCGCTTGCAAATGCTCCCCTGAAAGGTTTGGCACGCGAAACAGAAGGCTTTTTATCACAGGACAAGAAATCAGCCCTCAAAAACTTAACCGGCAGAAAATATTTTTTTGAAAAAATCCCTAAGCCCCGGGGTCACAATTTCAGCAAAAATCTGACTTTTGGCAGTTCACTCAAAAATGGTGCCAAAAGCTTGAAAATGCTCACCTGAAAGCTTTGGCGATGGAAACAGAAGGCTTTTTATCACAGGACAAGAAATCAGCCCTCAAAAACTTAACCGGCAGAAAATATTTTTTTGAAAAAATCCCTAAGCCCCGGGGTCACAATTTCAGCAAAAATCTGACTTTTGGCAGTTCACTCAAAAATGGTGCCAAAAGCTTGAAAATGCTCCCCTGAAAGGTTTGGCACTCGAAACAGAAGGCTTTTTATCACAGGACAAGAAATCAGCCCTCAAAAACTTAACCGGCAGAAAATATTTTTTTGAAAAAATCCCTAAGGTCACAATTTCAGAAAAAATCTGACTTTTGGCAGTTCACTCAAAAATGGTGCCAACCGCTTGCAAATGGTCACCTGAAAGCTTTGGCGATGGAAACAGAAGGCTTTTTATCACAGGACAAGAAATCAGCCCTCAAAAACTTAACCGGCAGAAAATATTTTTTTGAAAAAATCCCTAAGCCCCGGGGTCACAATTTCAGCAAAAATCTGACTTTTGGCAGTTCACTCAAAAATGGTGCCAAAAGCTTGAAAATGCTCACCTGAAAGCTTTGGCGATGGAAACAGAAGGCTTTTTATCACAGGACAAGAAATCAGCCCTCAAAAACTTAACCGGCAGAAAATATTTTTTTGAAAAAATCCCTAAGCCCCGGGGTCACAATTTCAGCAAAAATCTGACTTTTGGCAGTTCACTCAAAAATGGTGCCAAAAGCTTGAAAATGCTCCCCTGAAAGGTTTGGCACTCGAAACAGAAGGCTTTTTATCACAGGACAAGAAATCAGCCCTCAAAAACTTAACCGGCAGAAAATATTTTTTTGAAAAAATCCCTAAGCCCCGGGGTCACAATTTCAGAAAAAATCTGACTTTTGGCAGTTCACTCAAAAATGGTGCCAACTGGTTGCAAATGCTCATCTGAAAGGTTTGGCACGCGAAACAGAAGGCTTTTTATCACAGGACAAGAAATCAGCCCTCAAAAACTTAACCGGTAGAAAATATTTTTTTGAAAAAATCCCTAAGCCCCGGGGTCACAATTTCAGAAAAAATCTGACTTTTGGCAGTTCACTCAAAAATGGTGCCAACCGCTTGCAAATGCTCACCTGAAAGGTTTGGCACTCGAAACAGAAGGCTTTTTATCACAGGACAAGAAATCAGCCCTCAAAAACTTAACCGGCAGAAAATATTTTTTTGAAAAAATCCCTAAGCCCCGGGGTCACAATTTCAGCAAAAATCTGACTTTTGGCAGTTCACTCAAAAATGGTGCCAACCGCTTGCAAATGCTCACCTGAAAGCTTTGGCGATGGATACAGAAGGCTTTTTATCACAGGACAAGAAATCAGCCCTCAAAAACTTAACCGGCAGAAAATATTTTTTTGAAAAAATCCCTAAGCCCCGGGGTCACAATTTCAGCAAAAATCTGACTTTTGGCAGTTCACTCAAAAATGGTGCCAACCGCTTGAAAATGCTCCCCTGAAAGGTTTGGCACTCAAAACAGAAGGCTTTTTATCACAGGACAAGAAATCAGCCCTCAAAAACTTAACCGGCAGAAAATATTTTTTTGAAAAAATCCCTAAGCCCCGGGGTCACAATTTCAGAAAAAATCTGACTTTTGGCAGTTCACTCAAAAATGGTGCCAACTGGTTGCAAATGCTCATCTGAAAGCTTTGGCGATGGAAACAGAAGGCTTTTTATCACAGGACAAGAAATCAGCCCTCAAAAACTTAACCGGTAGAAAATATTTTTTTGAAAAAATCCCTAAGCCCCGGGGTCACAATTTCAGCAAAAATCTGACTTTTGGCAGTTCACTCAAAAATGGTGCCAACCGGTTGCAAATGCTCCCCTGAAAGGTTTGGCACGCGAAACAGAAGGCTTTTTATCACAGGACAAGAAATCAGCCCTCAAAAACTTAACCGGTAGAAAATATTTTTTTGAAAAAATCCCTAAGCCCCGGGGTCACAATTTCAGAAAAAATCTGACTTTTGGCAGTTCACTCAAAAATGGTGCCAACCGCTTGAAAATGCTCCCCTGAAAGGTTTGGCACTCGAAACAGAAGGCTTTTTATCACAGGACAAGAAATCAGCCCTCAAAAACTTAACCGGCAGAAAATATTTTTTTGAAAAAATCCCTAAGCCCCGGGGTCACAATTTCAGCAAAAATCTGACTTTTGGCAGTTCACTCAAAAATGGTGCCAAAAGCTTGAAAATGCTCCCCTGAAATGTTTGGCACGCGAAACAGAAGGCTTTTTATCACAGGACAAAAAATCAGCCCTCAAAAACTTAACCGGCAGAAAATATTTTTTTGAAAAAATCCCTAAGCCCCGGGGTCACAATTTCAGCAAAAATCTGACTTTTGGCAGTTCCCTCAAAAATGGTGCCAACCGCTTGCAAATGCTCACCTGAAAGGTTTGGCACTCGAAACAGAAGGCTTTTTATCACAGGACAAGAAATCAGCCCTCAAAAACTTAACCGGCAGCAAATATTTTTTTGAAAAAATCCCTAAGCCCCGGGGTCACAATTTCAGCAAAAATCTGACTTTTGGCAGTTCACTCAAAAATGGTGCCAAAAGCTTGAAAATGCTCCCCTGAAAGGTTTGGCACTCGAAACAGAAGGCTTTTTATCACAGGACAAGAAATCAGCCCTCAAAAACTTAACCGGCAGAAAATATTTTTTTGAAAAAATCCCTAAGCCCCGGGGTCACAATTTCAGCAAAAATCTGACTTTTGGCAGTTCACTCAAAAATGGTGCCAACCGGTTGCAATTGCTCACCTGAAAGCTTTGGCGATGGAAACAGAAGGCTTTTTATCACAGGACAAGAAATCAGCCCTCAAAAACTTAACCGGCAGAAAATATTTTTTTGAAAAAATCCCTAAGCCCCGGGGTCACAATTTCAGAAAAAATCTGACTTTTGGCAGTTCACTCAAAAATGGTGCCAACCGCTTGCAAATGCTCATCTGAAAGCTTTGGCGATGGAAACAGAAGGCTTTTTATCACAGGACAAGAAATCAGCCCTCAAAAACTTAACCGGCAGAAAATATTTTTTTGAAAAAATCCCTAAGCCCCTGGGTCACAATTTCAGAAAAAATCTGACTTTTGGCAGTTCACTCAAAAATGGTGCCAACCGCTTGCAAATGCTCACCTGAAAGCTTTGGCGATGGAAACAGAAGGCTTTTTATCACAGGACAAGAAATCAGCCCTCAAAAACTTAACCGGTAGAAAATATTTTTTTGAAAAAATCCCTAAGCCCCGGGGTCACAATTTCAGCAAAAATCTGACTTTTGGCAGTTCACTCAAAAATGGTGCCAACCGGTTGCAAATGCTCCCCTGAAAGGTTTGGCACGCGAAACAGAAGGCTTTTTATCACAGGACAAGAAATCAGCCCTCAAAAACTTAACCGGTAGAAAATATTTTTTTGAAAAAATCCCTAAGCCCCGGGGTCACAATTTCAGAAAAAATCTGACTTTTGGCAGTTCACTCAAAAATGGTGCCAAAAGCTTGAAAATGCTCCCCTGAAAGGTTTGGCACTCAAAACAGAAGGCTTTTTATCACAGGACAAGAAATCAGCCCTCAAAAACTTAACCGGCAGAAAATATTTTTTTGAAAAAATCCCTAAGCCCCGGGGTCACAATTTCAGCAAAAATCTGACTTTTGGCAGTTCACTCAAAAATGGTGCCAAAAGATTGAAAATGCTCCCCTGAAAGGTTTGGCACTCGAAACAGAAGGCTTTTTATCACAGGACAAGAAATCAGCCCTCAAAAACTTAACCGGCAGAAAATATTTTTTTGAAAAAATCCCTAAGCCCCGGGGTCACAATTTCAGCAAAAATCTGACTTTTTGCAGTTCACTCAAAAATGGTGCCAACCGCTTGAAAATGCTCACCTGAAAGCTTTGGCGATGGAAACAGAAGGCTTTTTATCACAGGACAAGAAATCAGCCCTCAAAAACTTAACCGGCAGAAAATATTTTTTTTGAAAAAATCCCTAAGCCCCGGGGTCACAATTTCAGCAAAAATCTGACTTTTGGCAGTTCACTCAAAAATGGTGCCAACCGCTTGCAAATGCTCACCTGAAAGCTTTGGCGATGGAAACAGAAGGCTTTTTATCACAGGACAAGAAATCAGCCCTCAAAAACTTAACCGGCAGAAAATATTTTTTTGAAAAAATCCCTAAGCCCCGGGGTCACAATTTCAGCAAAAATCTGACTTTTGGCAGTTCACTCAAAAATGGTGCCAACCGCTTGCAAATGCTCCCCTGAAAGCTTTGGCACGCGAAACAGAAGGCTTTTTATCACAGGACAAGAAATCAGCCCTCAAAAACTTAACCGGTAGAAAATATTTTTTTGAAAAAATCCCTAAGCCCCGGGGTCACAATTTCAGAAAAAATCTGACTTTTGGCAGTTCACTCAAAAATGGTGCCAAAAGCTTGAAAATGCTCCCCTGAAAGGTTTGGCACTCGAAACAGAAGGCTTTTTATCACAGGACAAGAAATCAGCCCTCAAAAACTTAACCGGCAGAAAATATTTTTTTGAAAAAATCCCTAAGCCCCGGGGTCACAATTTCAGCAAAAATCTGACTTTTGGCAGTTCACTCAAAAAGGTGCCAAAAGATTGAAAATGCTCCCCTGAAAGGTTTGGCACTCGAAACAGAAGGCTTTTTATCACAGGACAAGAAATCAGCCCTCAAAAACTTAACCGGCTGAAAATATTTTTTTGAAAAAATCCCTAAGCCCCGGGGTCACAATTTCAGCAAAAATCTGACTTTTGGCAGTTCACTCAAAAATGGTGCCAACCGCTTGCAAATGCTCACCTGAAAGCTTTGGCGATGGAAACAGAAGGCTTTTTATCACAGGACAAGAAATCAGCCCTCAAAAACTTAACCGGCAGAAAATATTTTTTTGAAAAAATCCCTAAGCCCCGGGGTCACAATTTCAGCAAAAATCTGACTTTTGGCAGTTCACTCAAAAATGGTGCCAACCGCTTGCAAATGCTCACCTGAAAGCTTTGGCGATGGAAACAAAAGGCTTTTTATCACAGGACAAGAAATCAGCCCTCAAAAACTTAACCGGCAGAAAATATTTTTTTGAAAAAATCCCTAAGCCCCGGGGTCACAATTTCAGCAAAAATCTGACTTTTGGCAGTTCACTCAAAAATGGTGCCAACCGCTTGCAAATGCTCCCCTGAAAGCTTTGGCACGCGAAACAGAAGGCTTTTTATCACAGGACAAGAAATCAGCCCTCAAAAACTTAACCGGTAGAAAATATTTTTTTGAAAAAATCCCTAAGCCCCGGGGTCACAATTTCAGCAAAAATCTGACTTTTGGCAGTTCACTAAAAAATGGTGCCAAAAGCTTGAAAATGCTCCCCTGAAAGGTTTGGCACGCGAAACAGAAGGCTTTTTATCACAGGACAAGAAATCAGCCCTCAAAAACTTAACCGGCTGAAAATATTTTTTTGAAAAAATCCCTAAGCCCCGGGGTCACAATTTCAGCAAAAATCTGACTTTTGGCAGTTCACTCAAAAATGGTGCCAACCGCTTGAAAATGCTCACCTGAAAGCTTTGGCGATGGAAACAGAAGGCTTTTTATCACAGGACAAGAAATCAGCCCTCAAAAACTTAACCGGCAGAAAATATTTTTTTGAAAAAATCCCTAAGCCCCGGGGTCACAATTTCAGCAAAAATCTGACTTTTGGCAGTTCACTCAAAAATGGTGCCAACCGCTTGCAAATGCTCACCTGAAAGCTTTGGCGATGGAAACAGAAGGCTTTTTATCACAGGACAAGAAATCAGCCCTCAAAAACTTAACCGGCAGAAAATATTTTTTTGAAAAAATCCCTAAGCCCCGGGGTCACAATTTCAGCAAAAATCTGACTTTTGGCAGTTCACTCAAAAATGGTGCCAACCGGTTGCACATGCTCCCCTGAAAGCTTTGGCACGCGAAACAGAAGGCTTTTTATCACAGGACAAGAAATCAGCCCTCAAAAACTTAACCGGCAGAAAATATTTTTTTGAAAAAATCCCTAAGCCCCGGGGTCACAATTTCAGCAAAAATCTGACTTTTGGCAGTTCACTCAAAAATGGTGCCAAAAGCTTGAAAATGCTCCCCTGAAAGGTTTGGCACTCGAAACAGAAGGCTTTTTATCACAGGACAAGAAATCAGCCCTCAAAAACTTAACCGGCTGAAAATATTTTTTTGAAAAAATCCCTAAGCCCCGGGGTCACAATTTCAGCAAAAATCTGACTTTTGGCAGTTCACTCAAAAATGGTGCCAACCGCTTGCAAATGCTCACCTGAAAGCTTTGGCGATGGAAACAGAAGGCTTTTTATCACAGGACAAGAAATCAGCCCTCAAAAACTTAACCGGCAGAAAATATTTTTTTGAAAAAATCCCTAAGCCCCGGGGTCACAATTTCAGAAAAAATCTGACTTTTGGCAGTTCACTCAAAAATGGTGCCAACCGCTTGCAAATGCTCCCCTGAAAGGTTTGGCGATGGAAACAGAAGGCTTTTTATCACAGGACAAGAAATCAGCCCTCAAAAACTTAACCGGCAGAAAATATTTTTTTGAAAAAATCCCTAAGCCCCGGGGTCACAATTTCAGCAAAAATCTGACTTTTGGCAGTTCACTCAAAAATGGTGCCAAAAGCTTGAAAATGCTCCCCTGAAAGGTTTGGCGATGGAAACAGAAGGCTTTTTATCACAGGACAAGAAATCAGCCCTCAAAATCTTAACCGGCAGAAAATATTTTTTTGAAAAAATCCCTAAGCCCCGGGGTCACAATTTCAGCAAAAATCTGACTTTTGGCAGTTCACTCAAAAATGGTGCCAAAAGCTTGAAAATGCTCCCCTGAAAGGTTTGGCACTCGAAACAGAAGGCTTTTTATCACAGGACAAGAAATCAGCCCTCAAAAACTTAACCGGCAGAAAATATTTTTTTGAAAAAATCCCTAAGCCCCGGGGTCACAATTTCAGAAAAAATCTGACTTTTGGCAGTTCACTCAAAAATGGTGCCAACCGCTTGCAAATGCTCCCCTGAAAGGTTTGGCACGCGAAACAGAAGGCTTTTTATCACAGGACAAGAAATCAGCCCTCAAAAACTTAACCGGCAGAAAATATTTTTTTGAAAAAATCCCTAAGCCCCGGGGTCACAATTTCAGCAAAAATCTGACTTTTGGCAGTTCACTCAAAAATGGTGCCAACCGGTTGCAAATGCTCCCCTGAAAGCTTTGGCGATGGAAACAGAAGGCTTTTTATCACAGGACAAGAAATCAGCCCTCAAAAACTTAACCGGCAGAAAATATTTTTTTGAAAAAATCCCTAAGCCCCGGGGTCACAATTTCAGCAAAAATCTGACTTTTGGCAGTTCACTCAAAAATGGTGCCAACCGCTTGCAAATGCTCATCTGAAAGCTTTGGCGATGGAAACAGAAGGCTTTTTATCACAGGACAAGAAATCAGCCCTCAAAAACTTAACCAGTAGAAAATATTTTTTTGAAAAAATCTCTAAGCCCCGGGGTCACAATTTCAGCAAAAATCTGACTTTTGGCAGTTCACTCAAAAATGGTGCCAACCGGTTGCAAATGCTCCCCTGAAAGGTTTGGCACGCGAAACAGAAGGCTTTTTATCACAGGACAAGAAATCAGCCCTCAAAAACTTAACCGGCAGAAAATATTTTTTTGAAAAAATCCCTAAGCCCCGGGGTCACAATTTCAGCAAAAATCTGACTTTTGGCAGTTCACTCAAAAATGGTGCCAAAAGCTTGAAAATGCTCCCCTGAAAGGTTTGGCGATGGAAACAGAAGGCTTTTTATCACAGGACAAGAAATCAGCCCTCAAAAACTTAACCGGCAGAAAATATTTTTTTGAAAAAATCCCTAAGCCCCGGGGTCACAATTTCAGCAAAAATCTGACTTTTGGCAGTTCACTCAAAAATGGTGCCAAAAGCTTGAAAATGCTCCCCTGAAAGGTTTGGCACTCGAAACAGAAGGCTTTTTATCACAGGACAAGAAATCAGCCCTCAAAAACTTAACCGGCAGAAAATATTTTTTTGAAAAAATCCCTAAGCCCCGGGGTCACAATTTCAGAAAAAATCTGACTTTTGGCAGTTCACTCAAAAATGGTGCCAACCGCTTGCAAATGCTCCCCTGAAAGGTTTGGCACGCGAAACAGAAGGCTTTTTATCACAGGACAAGAAATCAGCCCTCAAAAACTTAACCGGCAGAAAATATTTTTTTGAAAAAATCCCTAAGCCCCGGGGTCACAATTTCAGCAAAAATCTGACTTTTGGCAGTTCACTCAAAAATGGTGCCAACCGGTTGCAAATGCTCCCCTGAAAGCTTTGGCGATGGAAACAGAAGGCTTTTTATCACAGGACAAGAAATCAGCCCTCAAAAACTTAACCGGCAGAAAATATTTTTTTGAAAAAATCCCTAAGCCCCGGGGTCACAATTTCAGCAAAAATCTGACTTTTGGCAGTTCACTCAAAAATGGTGCCAACCGCTTGCAAATGCTCATCTGAAAGCTTTGGCGATGGAAACAGAAGGCTTTTTATCACAGGACAAGAAATCAGCCCTCAAAAACTTAACCAGTAGAAAATATTTTTTTGAAAAAATCTCTAAGCCCCGGGGTCACAATTTCAGCAAAAATCTGACTTTTGGCAGTTCACTCAAAAATGGTGCCAACCGGTTGCAAATGCTCCCCTGAAAGGTTTGGCACGCGAAACAGAAGGCTTTTTATCACAGGACAAGAAATCAGCCCTCAAAAACTTAACCGGCAGAAAATATTTTTTTGAAAAAATCCCTAAGCCCCGGGGTCACAATTTCAGCAAAAATCTGACTTTTGGCAGTTCACTCAAAAATGGTGCCAACCGCTTGAAAATGCTCACCTGAAAGCTTTGGCGATGGAAACAGAAGGCTTTTTATCACAGGACAAGAAATCAGCCCTCAAAAACTTAACCGGCAGAAAATATTTTTTTGAAAAATCCCTAAGCCCCGGGGTCACAATTTCAGCAAAAATCTGACTTTTGGCAGTTCACTCAAAAATGGTGCCAACCGCTTGCAAATGCTCACCTGAAAGCTTTGGCGATGGAAACAGAAGGCTTTTTATCACAGGACAAGAAATCAGCCCTCAAAAACTTAACCGGCAGAAAATATTTTTTTGAAAAAATCCCTAAGCCCCGGGGTCACAATTTCAGCAAAAATCTGACTTTTGGCAGTTCACTCAAAAATGGTGCCAACCGCTTGCAAATGCTCACCTGAAAGCTTTGGCGATGAAAACAGAAGGCTTTTTATCACAGGACAAGAAATCAGCCCTCAAAAACTTAACCGGCAGAAAATATTTTTTTGAAAAAATCCCTAAGCCCCGGGGTCACAATTTCAGCAAAAATCTGACTTTTGGCAGTTCACTCAAAAATGGTGCCAACCGCTTGCAAATGCTCACCTGAAAGCTTTGGCGATGAAAACAGAAGGCTTTTTATCACAGGACAAGAAATCAGCCCTCAAAAACTTAACCGGCAGAAAATATTTTTTTGAAAAAATCCCTAAGCCCCGGGGTCACAATTTCAGCAAAAATCTGACTTTTGGCAGTTCACTCAAAAATGGTGCCAACCGGTTGCAAATGCTCCCCTGAAAGGTTTGGCACGCGAAACAGAAGGCTTTTTATCACAGGACAAGAAATCAGCCCTCAAAAACTTAACCGGCAGAAAATATTTTTTTGAAAAAATCCCTAAGCCCCGGGGTCACAATTTCAGAAAAAATCTGACTTTTGGCAGTTCACTCAAAAATGGTGCCAACCGCTTGCAAATGCTCCCCTGAAAGGTTTGGCACGCGAAACAGAAGGCTTTTTATCACAGGACAAGAAATCAGCCCTCAAAAACTTAACCGGCAGAAAATATTTTTTTGAAAAAATCCCTAAGCCCCGGGGTCACAATTTCAGAAAAAATCTGACTTTTGGCAGTTCACTCAAAAATGGTGCCAACCGCTTGCAAATGCTCCCCTGAAAGGTTTGGCGATGGAAACAGAAGGCTTTTTATCACAGGACAAGAAATCAGCCCTCAAAAACTTAACCGGCAGAAAATATTTTTTTGAAAAAATCCCTAAGCCCCGGGGTCACAATTTCAGCAAAAATCTGACTTTTGGCAGTTCACTCAAAAATGGTGCCAAAAGCTTGAAAATGCTCCCCTGAAAGGTTTGGCACTCGAAACAGAAGGCTTTTTATCACAGGACAAGAAATCAGCCCTCAAAAACTTAACCGGCAGAAAATATTTTTTTGAAAAAATCCCTAAGCCCCGGGGTCACAATTTCAGAAAAAATCTGACTTTTGTCAGTTCACTCAAAAATGGTGCCAACCGGTTGCAAATGCTCATCTGAAAGCTTTGGCGATGGAAACAGAAGGCTTTTTATCACAGGACAAGAAATCAGCCCTCAAAAACTTAACCGGCAGAAAATATTTTTTTGAAAAAATCCCTAAGCCCCGGGGTCACAATTTCAGAAAAAATCTGACTTTTGGCAGTTCACTCAAAAATGGTGCCAAAAGCTTGAAAATGCTCCCCTGAAAGGTTTGGCACTCGAAACAGAAGGCTTTTTATCACAGGACAAGAAATCAGCCCTCAAAAACTTAACCGGCAGAAAATATTTTTTTGAAAAAATCCCTAAGCCCCGGGGTCACAATTTCAGCAAAAATCTGACTTTTGGCAGTTCACTCAAAAATGGTGCCAACCGCTTGCAAATGCTCCCCTGAAAGGTTTGGCGATGGAAACAGAAGGCTTTTTATCACAGGACAAGAAATCAGCCCTCAAAAACTTAACCGGCAGAAAATATTTTTTTGAAAAAATCCCTAAGCCCCGGGGTCACAATTTCAGCAAAAATCTGACTTTTGGCAGTTCACTCAAAAATGGTGCCAACCGCTTGCAAATGCTCACCTGAAAGCTTTGGCGATGGAAACAGAAGGCTTTTTATCACAGGACAAGAAATCAGCCCTCAAAAACTTAACCGGCAGAAAATATTTTTTTGAAAAAATCCCTAAGCCCCGGGGTCACAATTTCAGCAAAAATCTGACTTTTGGCAGTTCACTCAAAAATGGTGCCAACCGGTTGCACATGCTCCCCTGAAAGCTTTGGCACGCGAAACAGAAGGCTTTTTATCACAGGACAAGAAATCAGCCCTCAAAAACTTAACCGGCAGAAAATATTTTTTTGAAAAAATCCCTAAGCCCCGGGGTCACAATTTCAGCAAAAATCTGACTTTTGGCAGTTCACTCAAAAATGGTGCCAAAAGCTTGAAAATGCTCCCCTGAAAGGTTTGGCACTCGAAACAGAAGGCTTTTTATCACAGGACAAGAAATCAGCCCTCAAAAACTTAACCGGCTGAAAATATTTTTTTGAAAAAATCCCTAAGCCCCGGGGTCACAATTTCAGCAAAAATCTGACTTTTGGCAGTTCACTCAAAAATGGTGCCAACCGCTTGCAAATGCTCACCTGAAAGCTTTGGCGATGGAAACAGAAGGCTTTTTATCACAGGACAAGAAATCAGCCCTCAAAAACTTAACCGGCAGAAAATATTTTTTTGAAAAAATCCCTAAGCCCCGGGGTCACAATTTCAGCAAAAATCTGACTTTTGGCAGTTCACTCAAAAATGGTGCCAACCGCTTGCAAATGCTCCCCTGAAAGGTTTGGCACGCGAAACAGAAGGCTTTTTATCACAGGACAAGAAATCAGCCCTCAAAAACTTAACCGGCAGAAAATATTTTTTTGAAAAAATCCCTAAGCCCCGGGGTCACAATTTCAGCAAAAATCTGACTTTTGGCAGTTCACTCAAAAATGGTGCCAACCGGTTGCAAATGCTCCCCTGAAAGCTTTGGCGATGGAAACAGAAGGCTTTTTATCACAGGACAAGAAATCAGCCCTCAAAAACTTAACCGGCAGAAAATATTTTTTTGAAAAAATCCCTAAGCCCCGGGGTCACAATTTCAGCAAAAATCTGACTTTTGGCAGTTCACTCAAAAATGGTGCCAACCGCTTGCAAATGCTCATCTGAAAGCTTTGGCGATGGAAACAGAAGGCTTTTTATCACAGGACAAGAAATCAGCCCTCAAAAACTTAACCAGTAGAAAATATTTTTTTGAAAAAATCCCTAAGCCCCGGGGTCACAATTTCAGCAAAAATCTGACTTTTGGCAGTTCACTCAAAAATGGTGCCAACCGGTTGCAAATGCTCACCTGAAAGCTTTGGCGATGGAAACAGAAGGCTTTTTATCACAGGACAAGAAATCAGCCCTCAAAAACTTAACCGGCAGAAAATATTTTTTTGAAAAATCCCTAAGCCCCGGGGTCACAATTTCAGCAAAAATCTGACTTTTGGCAGTTCACTCAAAAATGGTGCCAACCGCTTGCAAATGCTCACCTGAAAGCTTTGGCGATGGAAACAGAAGGCTTTTTATCACAGGACAAGAAATCAGCCCTCAAAAACTTAACCGGCAGAAAATATTTTTTTGAAAAAATCCCTAAGCCCCGGGATCACAATTTCAGCAAAAATCTGACTTTTGGCAGTTCACTCAAAAATGGTGCCAACCGCTTGCAAATGCTCCCCTGAAAGGTTTGGCACGCGAAACAGAAGGCTTTTTATCACAGGACAAGAAATCAGCCCTCAAAAACTTAACCGGCAGAAAATATTTTTTTGAAAAAATCCCTAAGCCCCGGGGTCACAATTTCAGCAAAAATCTGACTTTTGGCAGTTCACTCAAAAATGGTGCCAACCGGTTGCAAATGCTCCCCTGAAAGCTTTGGCGATGGAAACAGAAGGCTTTTTATCACAGGACAAGAAATCAGCCCTCAAAAACTTAACCGGCAGAAAATATTTTTTTGAAAAAATCCCTAAGCCCCGGGGTCACAATTTCAGCAAAAATCTGACTTTTGGCAGTTCACTCAAAAATGGTGCCAACCGCTTGCAAATGCTCACCTGAAAGCTTTGGCGATGAAAACAGAAGGCTTTTTATCACAGGACAAGAAATCAGCCCTCAAAAACTTAACCGGCAGAAAATATTTTTTTGAAAAAATCCCTAAGCCCCGGGGTGACAATTTCAGCAAAAATCTGACTTTTGGCAGTTCAGTCAAAAATGGTGCCAACCGGTTGCAAATGCTCCCCTGAAAGCTTTGGCGATGGAAACAGAAGGCTTTTTATCACAGGACAAGAAATCAGCCCTCAAAAACTTAACCGGCAGAAAATATTTTTTTGAAAAAATCCCTAAGCCCCGGGGTCACAATTTCAGCAAAAATCTGACTTTTGGCAGTTCACTCAAAAATGGTGCCAACCGCTTGCAAATGCTCACCTGAAAGCTTTGGCGATGAAAACAGAAGGCTTTTTATCACAGGACAAGAAATCAGCCCTCAAAAACTTAACCGGCAGAAAATATTTTTTTGAAAAAATCCCTAAGCCCCGGGGTCACAATTTCAGCAAAAATCTGACTTTTGGCAGTTCACTCAAAAATGGTGCCAACCGGTTGCAAATGCTCCCCTGAAAGGTTTGGCACGCGAAACAGAAGGCTTTTTATCACAGGACAAGAAATCAGCCCTCAAAAACTTAACCGGTAGAAAATATTTTTTTGAAAAAATCCCTAAGCCCCTGGGTCACAATTTCAGAAAAAATCTGACTTTTGGCAGTTCACTCAGAAATGGTGCCAAAAGCTTGAAAATGCTCCCCTGAAAGGTTTCGCACTCGAAACAGAAGGCTTTTTATCACAGGACAAGAAATCAGCCCTCAAAAACTTAACCGGCAGAAAATATTTTTTTGAAAAAATCCCTAAGCCCCGGGGTCACAATTTCAGCAAAAATCTGACTTTTGGCAGTTCACTCAAAAATGGTGCCAACCGCTTGCAAATGCTCACCTGAAAGCTTTGGCGATGGAAACAGAAGGCTTTTTATCATATGACAAGAAATCAGCCCTCAAAAACTTAACCGGCAGAAAATATTTTTTTGAAAAAATCCCTAAGCCCCGGGGTCACAATTTCAGAAAAAATCTGACTTTTGGCAGTTCACTCAAAAATGGTGCCAACCGCTTGCAAAAGCTCCCCTGAAAGGTTTGGCACGCGAAACAGAAGGCTTTTTATCACAGGACAAGAAATCAGCCCTCAAAAACTTAACCGGCAGAAAATATTTTTTTGAAAAAATCCCTAAGCCCCGGGGTCACAATTTCAGAAAAAAATCTGACTTTTGGCAGTTCACTCAAAAATGGTGCCAAAAGCTTGAAAATGCTCCCCTGAAAGGTTTGGCGATGGAAACAGAAGGCTTTTTATCACAGGACAAGAAATCAGCCCTCAAAAACTTAACCGGCAGAAAATATTTTTTTGAAAAAATCCCTAAGCCCCGGGGTCACAATTTCAGCAAAAATCTGACTTTTGGCAGTTCACTCAAAAATGGTGCCAACCGCTTGCAAATGCTCCCCTGAAAGGTTTGGCACGCGAAACAGAAGGCTTTTTATCACAGGACAAGAAATCAGCCCTCAAAAACTTAACCGGCTGAAAATATTTTTTTGAAAAAATCCCTAAGCCCCGGGGTCACAATTTCAGCAAAAATCTGACTTTTGGCAGTTCACTCAAAAATGGTGCCAACCGCTTGCAAATGCTCACCTGAAAGCTTTGGCGATGGAAACAGAAGGCTTTTTATCACAGGACAAGAAATCAGCCCTCAAAAACTTAACCGGCAGAAAATATTTTTTTGAAAAAATCCCTAAGCCCCGGGGTCACAATTTCAGCAAAAATCTGACTTTTGGCAGTTCACTCAAAAATGGTGCCAACCGCTTGCAAATGCTCACCTGAAAGCTTTGGCGATGGAAACAGAAGGCTTTTTATCACAGGACAAGAAATCAGCCCTCAAAAACTTAACCGGCAGAAAATATTTTTTTGAAAAAATCCCTAAGCCCCGGGGTCACAATTTCAGCAAAAATCTGACTTTTGGCAGTTCACTCAAAAATGGTGCCAACCGCTTGCAAATGCTCACCTGAAAGCTTTGGCACACGAAACAGAAGGCTTTTTATCACAGGACAAGAAATCAGCCCTCAAAAACTTAACCGGTAGAAAATATTTTTTTGAAAAAATCCCTAAGCCCCGGGGTCACAATTTCAGAAAAAATCTGACTTTTGGCAGTTCACTCAAAAATGGTGCCAAAAGCTTGAAAATGCTCCCCTGAAAGGTTTGGCACTCGAAACAGACGGCTTTTTATCATATGACAAGAAATCAGCCCTCAAAAACTAAACCGGCAGAAAATATTTTTTTGAAAAAATCCCTAAGCCCCGGGGTCACAATTTCAGCAAAAATCTGACTTTTGGCAGTTCACTCAAAAATGGTGCCAAAAGCTTGAAAATGCTCCCCTGAAAGGTTTGGCACTCGAAACAGAAGGCTTTTTATCACAGGACAAGAAATCAGCCCTCAAAAACTTAACCGGCTGAAAATATTTTTTTGAAAAAATCCCTAAGCCCCGGGGTCACAATTTCAGCAAAAATCTGACTTTTGGCAGTTCACTCAAAAATGGTGCCAACCGCTTGAAAATGCTCACCTGAAAGCTTTGGCGATGGAAACAGAAGGCTTTTTATCACAGGACAAGAAATCAGCCCTCAAAAACTTAACCGGCAGAAAATATTTTTTTGAAAAAATCCCTAAGCCCCGGGGTCACAATTTCAGCAAAAATCTGACTTTTGGCAGTTCACTCAAAAATGGTGCCAACCGCTTGCAAATGCTCACCTGAAAGCTTTGGCACGCGAAACAGAAGGCTTTTTATCACAGGACAAGAAATCAGCCCTCAAAAACTTAACCGGTAGAAAATATTTTTTTGAAAAAATCCCTAAGCCCCGGGGTCACAATTTCAGAAAAAATCTGACTTTTGGCAGTTCACTCAAAAATGGTGCCAAAAGCTTGAAAATGCTCCCCTGAAAGGTTTGGCACTCGAAACAGACGGCTTTTTATCACAGGACAAGAAATCAGCCCTCAACAACTAAACCGGCAGAAAATATTTTTTTGAAAAAATCCCTAAGCCCCGGGGTCACAATTTCAGCAAAAATCTGACTTTTGGCAGTTCACTCAAAAATGGTGCCAAAAGCTTGAAAATGCTCCCCTGAAAGGTTTGGCACTCGAAACAGAAGGCTTTTTATCACAGGACAAGAAATCAGCCCTCAAAAACTTAACCGGCTGAAAATATTTTTTTGAAAAAATCCCTAAGCCCCGGGGTCACAATTTCAGAAAAAATCTGACTTTTGGCAGTTCACTCAAAAATGGTGCCAACCGCTTGAAAATGCTCACCTGAAAGCTTTGGCGATGGAAACAGAAGGCTTTTTATCACAGGACAAGAAATCAGCCCTCAAAAACTTAACTGGCAGAAAATATTTTTTTGAAAAAATCCCTAAGCCCCGGGGTCACAATTTCAGCAAAAATCTGACTTTTGGCAGTTCACTCAAAAATGGTGCCAAAAGCTTGAAAATGCTCCCCTGAAAGGTTTGGCACTCGAAACAGAAGGCTTTTTATCACAGGACAAGAAATCAGCCCTCAAAAACTTAACCGGCTGAAAATATTTTTTTGAAAAAATCCCTAAGCCCCGGGGTCACAATTTCAGCAAAAATCTGACTTTTGGCAGTTCACTCAAAAATGGTGCCAACCGCTTGCAAATGCTCACCTGAAAGCTTTGGCGATGGAAACAGAAGGCTTTTCATCACAGGACAAGAAATCAGCCCTCAAAAACTTAACCGGCAGAAAATATTTTTTTGAAAAAATCCCTAAGCCCCGGGGTCACAATTTCAGCAAAAATCTGACTTTTGGCAGTTCACTCAAAAATGGTGCCAACCGCTTGCAAATGCTCACCTGAAAGCTTTGGCGATGGAAACAGAAGGCTTTTTATCACAGGACAAGAAATCAGCCCTCAAAAACTTAACCGGCAGAAAATATTTTTTTGAAAAAATCCCTAAGCCCCGGGGTCACAATTTCAGCAAAAATCTGACTTTTGGCAGTTCACTCAAAAATGGTGCCAAAAGCTTGAAAATGCTCCCCTGAAAGGTTTGGCACTCGAAACAGAAGGCTTTTTATCACAGGACAAGAAATCAGCCCTCAAAAACTTAACCGGCTGAAAATATTTTTTTGAAAAAATCCCTAAGCCCCGGGGTCACAATTTCAGCAAAAATCTGACCTTTGGCAGTTCACTCAAAAATGGTGCCAACCGCTTGAAAATGCTCACCTGAAAGGTTTGGCACGCGAAACAGAAGGCTTTTTATCACAGGACAAGAAATCAGCCCTCAAAAACTTAACCGGTAGAAAGTATTTTTTTGAAAAAATCCCTAAGCCCCGGGGTCACAATTTCAGAAAAAATCTGACTTTTGGCAGTTCACTCAAAAATGGTGCCAAAAGCTTGAAAATGCTCCCCTGAAAGGTTTGGCACTCGAAACAGAAGGCTTTTTATCACAGGACAAGAAATCAGCCCTCAAAAACTAAACCGGCAGAAAATATTTTTTTGAAAAAATCCCTAAGCCCCGGGGTCACAATTTCAGCAAAAATCTGACTTTTGGCAGTTCACTCAAAAATGGTGCCAAAAGCTTGAAAATGCTCCCCTGAAAGGTTTGGCACTCGAAACAGAAGGCTTTTTATCACAGGACAAGAAATCAGCCCTCAAAAACTTAACCGGCTGAAAATATTTTTTTGAAAAAATCCCTAAGCCCCGGGGTCACAATTTCAGCAAAAATCTGACTTTTGGCAGTTCACTCAAAAATGGTGCCAACCGCTTGAAAATGTTCACCTGAAAGCTTTGGCGATGGAAACAGAAGGCTTTTTATCACAGGACAAGAAATCATCCCTCAAAAACTTAACCGGCAGAAAATATTTTTTTGAAAAAATCCCTAAGCCCCGGGGTCACAATTTCAGCAAAAATCTGACTTTTGGCAGTTCACTCAAAAATGGTGCCAACCGCTTGCAAATGCTCACCTGAAAGCTTTGGCGATGGAAACAGAAGGCTTTTTATCACAGGACAAGAAATCAGCCCTCAAAAACTTAACCGGCAGAAAATATTTTTTTGAAAAAATCCCTAAGCCCCGGGGTCACAATTTCAGCAAAAATCTGACTTTTGGCAGTTCACTCAAAAATGGTGCCAACCGCTTGCAAATGCTCCCCTGAAAGGTTTGGCACGCGAAACAGAAGGCTTTTTATCACAGGACAAGAAATCAGCCCTTAAAACTTAACCGGCAGAAAATATTTTTTTGAAAAAATCCCTAAGCCCCGGGGTCACAATTTCAGCAAAAATCTGACTTTTGGCAGTTCACTCAAAAATGGTGCCAACCGCTTGCAAATACTACCCTGAAAGGTTTGGCACGCGAAAGAGAAGGCTTTTTATCACAGGACAAGAAATCAGCCCTCAAAAACTTAACCGGCAGAAAATATTTTTTTGAAAAAATCCCTAAGCCCCGGGGTCACAATTTCAGCAAAAATCTGACTTTTGGCAGTTCACTCAAAAATGGTGCCAACCGGTTGCAAATGCTCCCCTGAAAGCTTTGGCGATGGAAACAGAAGGCTTTTTATCACAGGACAAGAAATCAGCCCTCAAAAACTTAACCGGCAGAAAATATTTTTTTGAAAAAATCCCTAAGCCCCGGGGTCACAATTTCAGAAAAAATCTGACTTTTGGCAGTTCACTCAAAAATGGTGCCAACCGCTTGCAAATGCTCCCCTGAAAGCTTTGGCGATGGAAACAGAAGGCTTTTTATCACAGGACAAGAAATCAGCCCTCAAAAACTTAACCGGCAGAAAATATTTTTTTGAAAAAATCCCTAAGCCCCGGGGTCACAATTTCAGCAAAAATCTGACTTTTGGCAGTTCACTCAAAAATTGTGCCAACCGCTTGCAAATGCTCACCTGAAAGCTTTGGCGATGAAAACAGAAGGCTTTTTATCACAGGACAAGAAATCAGCCCTCAAAAACTTAACCGGCAGAAAATATTTTTTTGAAAAAATCCCTAAGCCCCGGGGGCACAATTTCAGCAAAAATCTGACTTTTGGCAGTTCACTCAAAAATGGTGCCAAAAGCTTGAAAATGCTCACCTGAAAGCTTTGGCGATGGAAACAGAAGGCTTTTTATCACAGGACAAGAAATCAGCCCTCAAAAACTTAACCGGCAGAAAATATTTTTTTGAAAAAATCCCTAAGCCCCGGGGTCACAATTTCAGCAAAAATCTGACTTTTGGCAGTTCACTCAAAAATGGTGCCAACCGCTTGCAAATACTCCCCTGAAAGGTTTGGCACGCGAAACAGAAGGCTTTTTATCACAGGACAAGAAATCAGCCCTCAAAAACTTAACCGGCAGAAAATATTTTTTTGAAAAAATCCCTAAGCCCCGGGGTCACAATTTCAGCAAAAATCTGACTTTTGGCAGTTCACTCAAAAATGGTGCCAACCGGTTGCAAATGCTCCCCTGAAAGCTTTGGCGATGGAAACAGAAGGCTTTTTATCACAGGACAAGAAATCAGCCCTCAAAAACTTAACCGGCAGAAAATATTTTTTTGAAAAAATCCCTAAGCTCCGGGGTCACAATTTCAGCAAAAATCTGACTTTTGGCAGTTCACTCAAAAATGGTGCCAACCGCTTGCAAATGCTCACCTGAAAGCTTTGGCGATGGAAACAGAAGGCTTTTTATCACAGGACAAGAAATCAGCCCTCAAAAACTTAAACGGTAGAAAATATTTTTTTGAAAAAATCCCTAAGCCCCGGGGTCACAATTTCAGAAAAAATCTGACTTTTGGCAGTTCACTCAAAAATGGTGCCAACCGGTTGCAAATGCTCCCCTGAAAGGTTTGGCACGCGAAACAGAAGGCTTTTTATCACAGGACAAGAAATCAGCCCTCAAAAACTTAACCGGCAGAAAATATTTTTTTGAAAAAATCCCTAAGCCCCGGGGTCACAATTTCAGCAAAAATCTGACTTTTGGCAGTTCACTCAAAAATGGTGCCAAAAGCTTGAATATGTTCCCCTGAAAGGTTTGGCACGCGAAACAGAAGGCTTTTTATCACAGGACAAGAAATCAGCCCTTAAAACTTAACCGGCAGAAAATATTTTTTTGAAAAAATCCCTAAGCCCCGGGGTCACAATTTCAGCAAAAATCTGACTTTTGGCAGTTCACTCAAAAATGGTGCCAACCGCTTGCAAATACTACCCTGAAAGGTTTGGCACGCGAAAGAGAAGGCTTTTTATCACAGGACAAGAAATCAGCCCTCAAAAACTTAACCGGCAGAAAATATTTTTTTGAAAAAATCCCTAAGCCCCGGGGTCACAATTTCAGCAAAAATCTGACTTTTGGCAGTTCACTCAAAAATGGTGCCAACCGGTTGCAAATGCTCCCCTGAAAGCTTTGGCGATGGAAACAGAAGGCTTTTTATCACAGGACAAGAAATCAGCCCTCAAAAACTTAACCGGCAGAAAATATTTTTTTGAAAAAATCCCTAAGCCCCGGGGTCACAATTTCAGAAAAAATCTGACTTTTGGCAGTTCACTCAAAAATGGTGCCAACCGCTTGCAAATGCTCCCCTGAAAGCTTTGGCGATGGAAACAGAAGGCTTTTTATCACAGGACAAGAAATCAGCCCTCAAAAACTTAACCGGCAGAAAATATTTTTTTGAAAAAATCCCTAAGCCCCGGGGTCACAATTTCAGCAAAAATCTGACTTTTGGCAGTTCACTCAAAAATTGTGCCAACCGCTTGCAAATGCTCACCTGAAAGCTTTGGCGATGAAAACAGAAGGCTTTTTATCACAGGACAAGAAATCAGCCCTCAAAAACTTAACCGGCAGAAAATATTTTTTTGAAAAAATCCCTAAGCCCCGGGGGCACAATTTCAGCAAAAATCTGACTTTTGGCAGTTCACTCAAAAATGGTGCCAAAAGCTTGAAAATGCTCACCTGAAAGCTTTGGCGATGGAAACAGAAGGCTTTTTATCACAGGACAAGAAATCAGCCCTCAAAAACTTAACCGGCAGAAAATATTTTTTTGAAAAAATCCCTAAGCCCCGGGGTCACAATTTCAGCAAAAATCTGACTTTTGGCAGTTCACTCAAAAATGGTGCCAACCGCTTGCAAATACTCCCCTGAAAGGTTTGGCACGCGAAACAGAAGGCTTTTTATCACAGGACAAGAAATCAGCCCTCAAAAACTTAACCGGCAGAAAATATTTTTTTGAAAAAATCCCTAAGCCCCGGGGTCACAATTTCAGCAAAAATCTGACTTTTGGCAGTTCACTCAAAAATGGTGCCAACCGGTTGCAAATGCTCCCCTGAAAGCTTTGGCGATGGAAACAGAAGGCTTTTTATCACAGGACAAGAAATCAGCCCTCAAAAACTTAACCGGCAGAAAATATTTTTTTGAAAAAATCCCTAAGCTCCGGGGTCACAATTTCAGCAAAAATCTGACTTTTGGCAGTTCACTCAAAAATGGTGCCAACCGCTTGCAAATGCTCACCTGAAAGCTTTGGCGATGGAAACAGAAGGCTTTTTATCACAGGACAAGAAATCAGCCCTCAAAAACTTAAACGGTAGAAAATATTTTTTTGAAAAAATCCCTAAGCCCCGGGGTCACAATTTCAGAAAAAATCTGACTTTTGGCAGTTCACTCAAAAATGGTGCCAACCGGTTGCAAATGCTCCCCTGAAAGGTTTGGCACGCGAAACAGAAGGCTTTTTATCACAGGACAAGAAATCAGCCCTCAAAAACTTAACCGGCAGAAAATATTTTTTTGAAAAAATCCCTAAGCCCCGGGGTCACAATTTCAGCAAAAATCTGACTTTTGGCAGTTCACTCAAAAATGGTGCCAAAAGCTTGAATATGTTCCCCTGAAAGGTTTGGCACGCGAAACAGAAGGCTTTTTATCACAGGACAAGAAATCAGCCCTCAAAAACTTAACCGGCAGAAAATATTTTTTTGAAAAAATCCCTAAGCCCCGGGGTCACAATTTCAGCAAAAATCTGACTTTTGGCAGTTCACTCAAAAATTGTGCCAACCGCTTGCAAATGCTCACCTGAAAGCTTTGGCGATGAAAACAGAAGGCTTTTTATCACAGGACAAGAAATCAGCCCTCAAAAACTTAACCGGCAGAAAATATTTTTTTGAAAAAATCCCTAAGCCCCGGGGGCACAATTTCAGCAAAAATCTGACTTTTGGCAGTTCACTCAAAAATGGTGCCAACCGCTTGCAAATGCTCACCTGAAAGCTTTGGCGATGGAAACAGAAGGCTTTTTATCACAGGACAAGAAATCAGCCCTCAAAAACTTAACCGGCAGAAAATATTTTTTTGAAAAAATCCCTAAGCCCCGGGGTCACAATTTCAGCAAAAATCTGACTTTTGGCAGTTCACTCAAAAATGGTGCCAACCGCTTGCAAATACTCCCCTGAAAGGTTTGGCACGCGAAACAGAAGGCTTTTTATCACAGGACAAGAAATCAGCCCTCAAAAACTTAACCGGCAGAAAATATTTTTTTGAAAAAATCCCTAAGCCCCGGGGTCACAATTTCAGCAAAAATCTGACTTTTGGCAGTTCACTCAAAAATGGTGCCAACCGGTTGCAAATGCTCCCCTGAAAGCTTTGGCGATGGAAACAGAAGGCTTTTTATCACAGGACAAGAAATCAGCCCTCAAAAACTTAACCGGCAGAAAATATTTTTTTGAAAAAATCCCTAAGCTCCGGGGTCACAATTTCAGCAAAAATCTGACTTTTGGCAGTTCACTCAAAAATGGTGCCAACCGCTTGCAAATGCTCACCTGAAAGCTTTGGCGATGGAAACAGAAGGCTTTTTATCACAGGACAAGAAATCAGCCCTCAAAAACTTAAACGGTAGAAAATATTTTTTTGAAAAAATCCCTAAGCCCCGGGGTCACAATTTCAGAAAAAATCTGACTTTTGGCAGTTCACTCAAAAATGGTGCCAACCGGTTGCAAATGCTCCCCTGAAAGGTTTGGCACGCGAAACAGAAGGCTTTTTATCACAGGACAAGAAATCAGCCCTCAAAAACTTAACCGGCAGAAAATATTTTTTTGAAAAAATCCCTAAGCCCCGGGGTCACAATTTCAGCAAAAATCTGACTTTTGGCAGTTCACTCAAAAATGGTGCCAAAAGCTTGAATATGTTCCCCTGAAAGGTTTGGCACGCGAAACAGAAGGCTTTTTATCACAGGACAAGAAATCAGCCCTCAAAAACTTAACCGGCAGAAAATATTTTTTTGAAAAAATCCCTAAGCCCCGGGGTCACAATTTCAGCAAAAATCTGACTTTTGGCAGTTCACTCAAAAATCGTGCCAACCGCTTGCAAATGCTCACCTGAAAGCTTTGGCGATGGAAACAGAAGGCTTTTTATCACCGGACAAGAAATCAGCCCTCAAAAACTTAACCGGTAGAAAATATTTTTTTGAAAAAATCCCTAAGCCCCGGGGTCACAATTTCAGCAAAAATCTGACTTTTGGCAGTTCACTCAAAAATGGTGCCAACCGCTTGCAAATGCTCACCTGAAAGCTTTGGCGATGAAAACAGAAGGCTTTTTATCACAGGACAAGAAATCAGCCCTCAAAAACTTAACCGGCAGAAAATATTTTTTTGAAAAAATCCCTAAGCCCCGGGGTCACAATTTCAGCAAAAATCTGACTTTTGGCAGTTCACTCAAAAATGGTGCCAACCGCTTGCAAATGCTCACCTGAAAGCTTTGGCGATGGAAACAGAAGGCTTTTTATCACAGGACAAGAAATCAGCCCTCAAAAACTTAACCGGCAGAAAATATTTTTTTGAAAAAATCCCTAAGCCCCGGGGTCACAATTTCAGAAAAAATCTGACTTTTGGCAGTTCACTCAAAAATGGTGCCAACCGCTTGCAAATACTCCCCTGAAATGTTTGGCACGCGAAACAGAAGGCTTTTTATCACAGGACAAGAAATCAGCCCTCAAAAACTTAACCGGCAGAAAATATTTTTTTGAAAAAATCCCTAAGCCCCGGGGTCACAATTTCAGCAAAAATCTGACTTTTGGCAGTTCACTCAAAAATGGTGCCAACCGGTTGCAAATGCTCCCCTGAAAGCTTTGGCGATGGAAACAGAAGGCTTTTTATCACAGGACAAGAAATCAGCCCTCAAAAACTTAACCGGCAGAAAATATTTTTTTGAAAAAATCCCTAAGCCCCGGGGTCACAATTTCAGCAAAAATCTGACTTTTGGCAGTTCACTCAAAAATGGTGCCAACCGCTTGCAAATACTCCCCTGAAAGGTTTGGCACGCGAAACAGAAGGCTTTTTATCACAGGACAAGAAATCAGCCCTCAAAAACTTAACCGGCAGAAAATATTTTTTTGAAAAAATCCCTAAGCCCCGGGGTCACAATTTCAGCAAAAATCTGACTTTTGGCAGTTCACTCAAAAATGGTGCCAACCGGTTGCAAATGCTCCCCTGAAAGCTTTGGCGATGGAAACAGAAGGCTTTTTATCACAGGACAAGAAATCAGCCCTCAAAAACTTAACCGGCAGAAAATATTTTTTTGAAAAAATCCCTAAGCTCCGGGGTCACAATTTCAGCAAAAATCTGACTTTTGGCAGTTCACTCAAAAATGGTGCCAACCGCTTGCAAATGCTCACCTGAAAGCTTTGGCGATGGAAACAGAAGGCTTTTTATCACAGGACAAGAAATCAGCCCTCAAAAACTTAAACGGTAGAAAATATTTTTTTGAAAAAATCCCTAAGCCCCGGGGTCACAATTTCAGAAAAAATCTGACTTTTGGCAGTTCACTCAAAAATGGTGCCAACCGGTTGCAAATGCTCCCCTGAAAGGTTTGGCACGCGAAACAGAAGGCTTTTTATCACAGGACAAGAAATCAGCCCTCAAAAACTTAACCGGCAGAAAATATTTTTTTGAAAAAATCCCTAAGCCCCGGGGTCACAATTTCAGCAAAAATCTGACTTTTGGCAGTTCACTCAAAAATGGTGCCAAAAGCTTGAAAATGTTCCCCTGAAAGGTTTGGCACGCGAAACAGAAGACTTTTTATCACAGGACAAGAAATCAGCCCTCAAAAACTTAACCGGCAGAAAATATTTTTTTGAAAAAATCCCTAAGCCCCGGGGTCACAATTTCAGCAAAAATCTGACTTTTGGCAGTTCACTCAAAAATCGTGCCAACCGCTTGCAAATGCTCACCTGAAAGCTTTGGCGATGGAAACAGAAGGCTTTTTATCACCGGACAAGAAATCAGCCCTCAAAAACTTAACCGGTAGAAAATATTTTTTTGAAAAAATCCCTAAGCCCCGGGGTCACAATTTCAGCAAAAATCTGACTTTTGGCAGTTCACTCAAAAATGGTGCCAACCGGTTGCAAATGCTCCCCTGAAAGGTTTGGCACGCGAAACAGAAGGCTTTTTATCACAGGACAAGAAATCAGCCCTCAAAAACTTAACCGGTAGAAAATATTTTTTTGAAAAAATCCCTAAGCCCCGGGGTCACAATTTCAGAAAAAATCTGACTTTTGGCAGTTCACTCAAAAATGGTGCCAAAAGCTTGAAACTGCTCCCCTGAAAGGTTTGGCACTCGAAACAGAAGGCTTTTTATCACAGGACAAGAAATCAGCCCTCAAAAACTTAACCGGCAGAAAATATTTTTTTGAAAAAATCCCTAAGCCCCGGGGTCACAATTTCAGCAAAAATCTGACTTTTGGCAGTTCACTCAAAAATGGTGCCAACCGCTCGCAAATGCTCACGTGAAAGCTTTGGCGATGGAAACAGAAGGCTTTTTATCACAGGACAAGAAATCAGCCCTCAAAAACTTAACCGGCAGAAAATATTTTTTTGAAAAAATCCCAAAGCCCCGGAGTCACAATTTCAGCAAAAATCTGACTTTTGGCAGTTCACTCAAAAATGGTGCCAACCGCTTGCAAATGCTCACCTGAAAGCTTTGGCACTCAAAACAGAAGGCTTTTTATCACAGGACAAGAAATCAGCCCTCAAAAACTTAACCGGCAGAAAATATTTTTTTGAAAAAATCCCTAAGCCCCGGGGTCACAATTTCAGCAAAAATCTGACTTTTGGCAGTTCACTCAAAAATGGTGCCAACCGCTTGCAAATGCTCACCTGAAAGGTTTGGCACTCGAAACAGAAGGCTTTTTATCACAGGACAAGAAATCAGCCCTCAAAAACTTAACCGGCAGAAAATATTTTTTTGAAAAAATCCCTAAGCCCCGGGGTCACAATTTCAGCAAAAATCTGACTTTTGGCAGTTCACTCAAAAATGGTGCCAACCGCTTGCAAATGCTCACCTGAAAGCTTTGGCGATGGAAACAGAAGGCTTTTTATCACAGGACAAGAAATCAGCCCTCAAAAACTTAACCGGTAGAAAATATTTTTTTGAAAAAATCCCTAAGCCCCGGGGTCACAATTTCAGCAAAAATCTGACTTTTGGCAGTTCACTCAAAAATGGTGCCAACCGGTTGCAAATGCTCCCCTGAAAGGTTTGGCACGCGAAACAGAAGGCTTTTTATCACAGGACAAGAAATCAGCCCTCAAAAACTTAACCGGTAGAAAATATTTTTTTGAAAAAATCCCTAAGCCCCGGGGTCACAATTTCTGAAAAAATCTGACTTTTGGCAGTTCACTCAAAAATGGTGCCAACCGCTTGCAAATGCTCCCCTGAAAGGTTTGGCACGCGAAACAGAAGGCTTTTTATCACAGGACAAGAAATCAGCCCTCAAAAACTTAACCGGCAGAAAATATTTTTTTGAAAAAATCCCTAAGCCCCGGGGTCACAATTTCAGCAAAAATCTGACTTTTGGCAGTTCACTCAAAAATGGTGCCAACCGCTTGCAAATGCTCACCTGAAAGCTTTGGCGATGGAAACAGAAGGCTTTTTATCACAGGACAAGAAATCAGCCCTCAAAAACTTAACCGGCAGAAAATATTTTTTTGAAAAAATCCCTAAGCCCCGGGGTCACAATTTCAGCAAAAATCTGACTTTTGGCAATTCACTCAAAAATGGTGCCAAAAGCTTGAAAATGCTCCCCTGAAAGGTTTGGCACTCGAAACAGAAGGCTTTTTATCACAGGACAAGAAATCAGCCCTCAAAAACTTAACCGGCAGAAAATATTTTTTTGAAAAAATCCCTAAGCCCCGGGGTCACAATTTCAGCAAAAATCTGACTTTTGGCAGTTCACTCAAAAATGGTGCCAACCGCTTGCAAATGCTCCCCTGAAAGCTTTGGCGATGGAAACAGAAGGCTTTTTATCACAGGACAAGAAATCAGCCCTCAAAAACTTAACCGGCAAAAAATATTTTTTTGAAAAAATCCCTAAGCCCCGGGGTCACAATTTCAGCAAAAATCTGACTTTTGGCAGTTCACTCAAAAATGGTGCCAACCGCTTGCAAATGCTCCCCTGAAAGCTTTGGCGATGGAAACAGAAGGCTTTTTATCACAGGACAAGAAATCAGCCCTCAAAAACTTAACCGGCAGAAAATATTTTTTTGAAAAAATCCCTAAGCCCCGGGGTCACAATTTCAGCAAAAATCTGACTTTTGGCAGTTCACTCAAAAATGGTGCCAACCGCTTGCAAATGCTCACCTGAAAGCTTTGGCGATGAAAACAGAAGGCTTTTTATCACAGGACAAGAAATCAGCCCTCAAAAACTTAACCGGCAGAAAATATTTTTTTGAAAAAATCCCTAAGCCCCGGGGGCACAATTTCAGCAAAAATCTGACTTTTGGCAGTTCACTCAAAAATGGTGCCAACCGCTTGCAAATGCTCACCTGAAAGCTTTGGCGATGGAAACAGAAGGCTTTTTATCACAGGACAAGAAATCAGCCCTCAAAAACTTAACCGGTAGAAAATATTTTTTTGAAAAAATCCCTAAGCCCCGGGGTCACAATTTCAGAAAAAATCTGACTTTTGGCAGTTCACTCAGAAATGGTGCCAAAAGCTTGAAAATGCTCCCCTGAAAGGTTTCGCACTCGAAACAGAAGGCTTTTTATCACAGGACAAGAAATCAGCCCTCAAAAACTTAACCGGCAGAAAATATTTTTTTGAAAAAATCCCTAAGCCCCGGGGTCACAATTTCAGCAAAAATCTGACTTTTGGCAGTTCACTCAAAAATGGTGCCAACCGCTTGCAAATGCTCACCTGAAAGCTTTGGCGATGGAAACAGAAGGCTTTTTATCACAGGACAAGAAATCAGCCCTCAAAAACTTAACCGGCAGAAAATATTTTTTTGAAAAAATCCCTAAGCCCCGGGGTCACAATTTCAGCAAAAATCTGACTTTTGGCAGTTCACTCAAAAATCGTGCCAACCGCTTGCAAATGCTCACCTGAAAGCTTTGGCGATGGAAACAGAAGGCTTTTTATCACAGGACAAGAAATCAGCCCTCAAAAACTTAACCGGTAGAAAATATTTTTTTGAAAAAATCCCTAAGCCCCGGGGTCACAATTTCAGCAAAAATCTGACTTTTGGCAGTTCACTCAAAAATGGTGCCAACCGGTTGCAAATGCTCCCCTGAAAGGTTTGGCACGCGAAACAGAAGGCTTTTTATCACAGGACAAGAAATCAGCCCTCAAAAACTTAACCGGTAGAAAATATTTTTTTGAAAAAATCACTAAGCCCCGGGGTCACAATTTCAGCAAAAATCTGACTTTTGGCAGTTCACTCAAAAATGGTGCCAAAAGCTTGAAAATGCTCCCCTGAAAGGTTTGGCACTCGAAACAGAAGGCTTTTTATCACAGGACAAGAAATCAGCCCTCAAAAACTTAACCGGCAGAAAATATTTTTTTGAAAAAATCCCTAAGCCCCGGGGTCACAATTTCAGCAAAAATCTGACTTTTGGCAGTTCACTCAAAAATGGTGCCAACCGCTTGCAAATGCTCACGTGAAAGCTTTGGCGATGGAAACAGAAGGCTTTTTATCACAGGACAAGAAATCAGCCCTCAAAAACTTAACCGGCAGAAAATATTTTTTTGAAAAAATCCCTAAGCCCCGGGGTCACAATTTCAGAAAAAATCTGACTTTTGGCAGTTCACTCAAAAATGGTGCCAACCGGTTGCACCTGAAAGCTTTGGCGATGGAAACAGAAGGCTTTTTATCACAGGACAAGAAATCAGCCCTCAAAAACTTAACCGGCAGAAAATATTTTTTTGAAAAAATCCCTAAGCCCCGGAGTCACAATTTCAGCAAAAATCTGACTTTTGGCAGTTCACTCAAAAATGGTGCCAACCGCTTGCAAATGCTCACCTGAAAGCTTTGGCACTCAAAACAGAAGGCTTTTTATCACAGGACAAGAAATCAGCCCTCAAAAACTTAACCGGCAGAAAATATTTTTTTGAAAACATCCCTAAGCCCCGGGGTCACAATTTCAGCAAAAATCTGACTTTTGGCAGTTCACTCAAAAATGGTGCCAACCGCTTGCAAATGCTCACCTGAAAGCTTTGGCGATGGAAACAGAAGGCTTTTTATCACAGGACAAGAAATCAGCCCTCAAAAACTTAACCGGCAGAAAATATTTTTTTGAAAAAATCCCTAAGCCCCGGGGTCACAATTTCAGCAAAAATCTGACTTTTGGCAGTTCACTCAAAAATGGTGCCAAAAGCTTGAAAATGCTCCCCTGAAAGGTTTGGCACTCGAAACAGAAGGCTTTTTATCACAGGACAAGAAATCAGCCCTCAAAAACTTAACCGGCAGAAAATATTTTTTTGAAAAAATCCCTAAGCCCCGGGGTCACAATTTCAGCAAAAATCTGACTTTTGGCAGTTCACTCAAAAATGGTGCCAACCGCTTGCAAATGCTCACCTGAAAGCTTTGGCGATGGAAACAGAAGGCTTTTTATCACAGGACAAGAAATCAGCCCTCAAAAACTTAACCGGTAGAAAATATTTTTTTGAAAAAATCCCTAAGCCCCGGGGTCACAATTTCAGCAAAAATCTGACTTTTGGCAGTTCACTCAAAAATGGTGCCAACCGGTTGCAAATGCTCCCCTGAAAGGTTTGGCACGCGAAACAGAAGGCTTTTTATCACAGGACAAGAAATCAGCCCTCAAAAACTTAACCGGTAGAAAATATTTTTTTGAAAAAATCCCTAAGCCCCGGGGTCACAATTTCGGAAAAAATCTGACTTTTGGCAGTTCACTCAAAAATGGTGCCAACCGCTTGCAAATGCTCCCCTGAAAGGTTTGGCACGCGAAACAGAAGGCTTTTTATCACAGGACAAGAAATCAGCCCTCAAAAACTTAACCGGCAGAAAATATTTTTTTGAAAAAATCCCTAAGCCCCGGGGTCACAATTTCAGCAAAAATCTGACTTTTGGCAGTTCACTCAAAAATGGTGCCAACCGCTTGCAAATGCTCCCCTGAAAGGTTTGGCACGCGAAACAGAAGGCTTTTTATCACAGGACAAGAAATCAGCCCTCAAAAACTTAACCGGCAGAAAATATTTTTTTGAAAAAATCCCGAAGCCCCGGGGTCACAATTTCAGCAAAAATCTGACTTTTGGCAGTTCACTCAAAAATGGTGCCAACCGCTTGCAAATGCTCACCTGAAAGCTTTGGCGATGGAAACAGAAGGCTTTTTATCACAGGACAAGAAATCAGCCCTCAAAAACTTAACCGGCAGAAAATATTTTTTTGAAAAAATCCCTAAGCCCCGGGGTCACAATTTCAGCAAAAATCTGACTTTTGGCAGTTCACTCAAAAATGGTGCCAACCGGTTGCAAATGCTCCCCTGAAAGGTTTGGCACGCGAAACAGAAGGCTTTTTATCACAGGACAAGAAATCAGCCCTCAAAAACTTAACCGGTAGAAAATATTTTTTTGAAAAAATCCCTAAGCCCCGGGGTCACAATTTCAGCAAAAATCTGACTTTTGGCAGTTCACTCAAAAATGGTGCCAAAAGCTTGAAAATGCTCCCCTGAAAGGTTTGGCACTCGAAACAGAAGGCTTTTTATCACAGGACAAGAAATCAGCCCTCAAAAACTTAACCGGCAGAAAATATTTTTTTGAAAAAATCCCTAAGCCCCGGGGTCACAATTTCAGCAAAAATCTGACTTTTGGCAGTTCACTCAAAAATGGTGCCAACCGCTTGCAAATGCTCACGTGAAAGCTTTGGCGATGGAAACAGAAGGCTTTTTATCACAGGACAAGAAATCAGCCCTCAAAAACTTAACCGGCAGAAAATATTTTTTTGAAAAAATCCCTAAGCCCCGGGGTCACAATTTCAGAAAAAATCTGACTTTTGGCAGTTCACTCAAAAATGGTGCCAACCGGTTGCACCTGAAAGCTTTGGCGATGGAAACAGAAGGCTTTTTATCACAGGACAAGAAATCAGCCCTCAAAAACTTAACCGGCAGAAAATATTTTTTTGAAAAAATCCCTAAGCCCCGGAGTCACAATTTCAGCAAAAATCTGACTTTTGGCAGTTCACTCAAAAATGGTGCCAACCGCTTGCAAATGCTCACCTGAAAGCTTTGGCACTCAAAACAGAAGGCTTTTTATCACAGGACAAGAAATCAGCCCTCAAAAACTTAACCGGCAGAAAATATTTTTTTGAAAACATCCCTAAGCCCCGGGGTCACAATTTCAGCAAAAATCTGACTTTTGGCAGTTCACTCAAAAATGGTGCCAACCGCTTGCAAATGCTCACCTGAAAGCTTTGGCGATGGAAACAGAAGGCTTTTTATCACAGGACAAGAAATCAGCCCTCAAAAACTTAACCGGCAGAAAATATTTTTTTGAAAAAATCCCTAAGCCCCGGGGTCACAATTTCAGCAAAAATCTGACTTTTGGCAGTTCACTCAAAAATGGTGCCAAAAGCTTGAAAATGCTCCCCTGAAAGGTTTGGCACTCGAAACAGAAGGCTTTTTATCACAGGACAAGAAATCAGCCCTCAAAAACTTAACCGGCAGAAAATATTTTTTTGAAAAAATCCCTAAGCCCCGGGGTCACAATTTCAGCAAAAATCTGACTTTTGGCAGTTCACTCAAAAATGGTGCCAACCGCTTGCAAATGCTCACCTGAAAGCTTTGGCGATGGAAACAGAAGGCTTTTTATCACAGGACAAGAAATCAGCCCTCAAAAACTTAACCGGTAGAAAATATTTTTTTGAAAAAATCCCTAAGCCCCGGGGTCACAATTTCAGCAAAAATCTGACTTTTGGCAGTTCACTCAAAAATGGTGCCAACCGGTTGCAAATGCTCCCCTGAAAGGTTTGGCACGCGAAACAGAAGGCTTTTTATCACAGGACAAGAAATCAGCCCTCAAAAACTTAACCGGTAGAAAATATTTTTTTGAAAAAATCCCTAAGCCCCGGGGTCACAATTTCGGAAAAAATCTGACTTTTGGCAGTTCACTCAAAAATGGTGCCAACCGCTTGCAAATGCTCCCCTGAAAGGTTTGGCACGCGAAACAGAAGGCTTTTTATCACAGGACAAGAAATCAGCCCTCAAAAACTTAACCGGCAGAAAATATTTTTTTGAAAAAATCCCTAAGCCCCGGGGTCACAATTTCAGCAAAAATCTGACTTTTGGCAGTTCACTCAAAAATGGTGCCAACCGCTTGCAAATGCTCCCCTGAAAGGTTTGGCACGCGAAACAGAAGGCTTTTTATCACAGGACAAGAAATCAGCCCTCAAAAACTTAACCGGCAGAAAATATTTTTTTGAAAAAATCCCGAAGCCCCGGGGTCACAATTTCAGCAAAAATCTGACTTTTGGCAGTTCACTCAAAAATGGTGCCAACCGCTTGCAAATGCTCACCTGAAAGCTTTGGCGATGGAAACAGAAGGCTTTTTATCACAGGACAAGAAATCAGCCCTCAAAAACTTAACCGGCAGAAAATATTTTTTTGAAAAAATCCCTAAGCCCCGGGGTCACAATTTCAGCAAAAATCTGACTTTTGGCAGTTCACTCAAAAATGGTGCCAACCGGTTGCAAATGCTCCCCTGAAAGGTTTGGCACGCGAAACAGAAGGCTTTTTATCACAGGACAAGAAATCAGCCCTCAAAAACTTAACCGGTAGAAAATATTTTTTTGAAAAAATCCCTAAGCCCCGGGGTCACAATTTCAGCAAAAATCTGACTTTTGGCAATTCACTCAAAAATGGTGCCAAAAGCTTGAAAATGCTCCCCTGAAAGGTTTGGCACTCGAAACAGAAGGCTTTTTATCACAGGACAAGAAATCAGCCCTCAAAAACTTAACCGGCAGAAAATATTTTTTTGAAAAAATCCCTAAGCCCCGGGGTAACAATTTCAGCAAAAATCTGACTTTTGGCAGTTCACTCAAAAATCGTGCCAACCGCTTGCAAATGCTCACCTGAAAGCTTTGGCGATGGAAACAGAAGGCTTTTTATCACAGGACAAGAAATCAGCCCTCAAAAACTTAACCGGTAGAAAATATTTTTTTGAAAAAATCCCTAAGCCCCGGGGTCACAATTTCAGCAAAAATCTGACTTTTGGCAGTTCACTCAAAAATGGTGCCAACCGGTTGCAAATGCTCCCCTGAAAGGTTTGGCACGCGAAACAGAAGGCTTTTTATCACAGGACAAGAAATCAGCCCTCAAAAACTTAAACGGTAGAAAATATTTTTTTAAAAAAATCCCTAAGCCCCGGGGTCACAATTTCAGAAAAAATCTGACTTTTGGCAGTTCACTCAAAAATGGTGCCAAAAGCTTGAAAATGCTCCCCTGAAAGGTTTGGCGATGGAAACAGAAGGCTTTTTATCACAGGACAAGAAATCAGCCCTCAAAAACTTAACCGGTAGAAAATATTTTTTTGAAAAAATCCCTAAGCCCCGGGGTCACAATTTCAGCAAAAATCTGACTTTTGGCAGTTCACTCAAAAATGGTGCCAACCGGTTGCAAATGCTCCCCTGAAAGGTTTGGCACGCGAAACAGAAGGCTTTTTATCACAGGACAAGAAATCAGCCCTCAAAAACTTAAACGGTAGAAAATATTTTTTTGAAAAAATCCCTAAGCCCCGGGGTCACAATTTCGGAAAAAATCTGACTTTTGGCAGTTCACTCAAAAATGGTGCCAACCGCTTGCAAATGCTCCCCTGAAAGGTTTGGCACGCGAAACAGAAGGCTTTTTATCACAGGACAAGAAATCAGCCCTCAAAAACTTAACCGGCAGAAAATATTTTTTTGAAAAAATCCCTAAGCCCCGGGGTCACAATTTCAGCAAAAATCTGACTTTTGGCAGTTCACTCAAAAATGGTGCCAACCGCTTGCAAATGCTCACCTGAAAGCTTTGGCGATGGAAACAGAAGGCTTTTTATCACAGGACAAGAAATCAGCCCTCAAAAACTTAACCGGCAGAAAATATTTTTTTGAAAAAATCCCTAAGCCCCGGGGTCACAATTTCAGCAAAAATCTGACTTTTGGCAATTCACTCAAAAATGGTGCCAAAAGCTTGAAAATGCTCCCCTGAAAGGTTTGGCACTCGAAACAGAAGGCTTTTTATCACAGGACAAGAAATCAGCCCTCAAAAACTTAACCGGCAGAAAATATTTTTTTGAAAAAATCCCTAAGCCCCGGGGTCACAATTTCGGAAAAAATCTGACTTTTGGCAGTTCACTCAAAAATGGTGCCAACCGCTTGCAAATGCTCCCCTGAAAGGTTTGGCACGCGAAACAGAAGGCTTTTTATCACAGGACAAGAAATCAGCCCTCAAAAACTTAACCGGCAGAAAATATTTTTTTGAAAAAATCCCTAAGCCCCGGGGTCACAATTTCAGCAAAAATCTGACTTTTGGCAGTTCACTCAAAAATGGTGCCAACCGCTTGCAAATGCTCACCTGAAAGCTTTGGCGATGGAAACAGAAGGCTTTTTATCACAGGACAAGAAATCAGCCCTCAAAAACTTAACCGGCAGAAAATATTTTTTTGAAAAAATCCCTAAGCCCCGGGGTCACAATTTCAGCAAAAATCTGACTTTTGGCAATTCACTCAAAAATGGTGCCAAAAGCTTGAAAATGCTCCCCTGAAAGGTTTGGCACTCGAAACAGAAGGCTTTTTATCACAGGACAAGAAATCAGCCCTCAAAAACTTAACCGGCAGAAAATATTTTTTTGAAAAAATCCCTAAGCCCCGGGGTAACAATTTCAGCAAAAATCTGACTTTTGGCAGTTCACTCAAAAATCGTGCCAACCGCTTGCAAATGCTCACCTGAAAGCTTTGGCGATGGAAACAGAAGGCTTTTTATCACAGGACAAGAAATCAGCCCTCAAAAACTTAACCGGTAGAAAATATTTTTTTGAAAAAATCCCTAAGCCCCGGGGTCACAATTTCAGCAAAAATCTGACTTTTGGCAGTTCACTCAAAAATGGTGCCAACCGGTTGCAAATGCTCCCCTGAAAGGTTTGGCACGCGAAACAGAAGGCTTTTTATCACAGGACAAGAAATCAGCCCTCAAAAACTTAAACGGTAGAAAATATTTTTTTAAAAAAATCCCTAAGCCCCGGGGTCACAATTTCAGAAAAAATCTGACTTTTGGCAGTTCACTCAAAAATGGTGCCAAAAGCTTGAAAATGCTCCCCTGAAAGGTTTGGCACTCGAAACAGAAGGCTTTTTATCACAGGACAAGAAATCAGCCCTCAAAAACTTAACCGGCAGAAAATATTTTTTTGAAAAAATCCCTAAGCCCCGGGGTCACAATTTCAGAAAAAATCTGACTTTTGGCAGTTCACTCAAAAATGGTGCCAAAAGCTTGAAAATGCTCCCCTGAAAGGTTTGGCACTCGAAACAGAAGGCTTTTTATCACAGGACAAGAAACCAGCCCTCAAAAACTTAACCGGCAGAAAATATTTTTTTGAAAAAATCCCTAAGCCCCGGGGTCACAATTTCAGCAAAAATCTGACTTTTGGCAGTTCACTCAAAAATGGTGCCAACCGCTTGCAAATGCTCACCTGAAAGCTTTGGCGATGGAAACAGAAGGCTTTTTATCACAGGACAAGAAATCAGCCCTCAAAAACTTAACCGGCAGAAAATATTTTTTTGAAAAAATCCCTAAGCCCCGGGGTCACAATTTCAGAAAAAATCTGACTTTTGGCAGTTCACTCAAAAATGGTGCCAACCGCTTGCAAATGCTCACCTGAAAGCTTTGGCGATGGAAACAGAAGGCTTTTTATCACAGGACAAGAAATCAGCCCTCAAAAACTTAACCGGCAGAAAATATTTTTTTGAAAAAATCCCTAAGCCCCGGGGTCACAATTTCAGCAAAAATCTGACTTTTGGCAGTTCACTCAAAAATGGTGCCAACCGCTTGCAAATGCTCACCTGAAAGCTTTGGCGATGGAAACAGAAGGCTTTTTATCACAGGACAAGAAATCAGCCCTCAAAAACTTAACCGGCAGAAAATATTTTTTTGAAAAAATCCCTAAGCCCCGGGGTCACAATTTCAGCAAAAATCTGACTTTTGGCAATTCACTCAAAAATGGTGCCAAAAGCTTGAAAATGCTCCCCTGAAAGGTTTGGCACTCGAAACAGAAGGCTTTTTATCACAGGACAAGAAATCAGCCCTCAAAAACTTAACCGGCAGAAAATATTTTTTTGAAAAAATCCCTAAGCCCCGGGGTCACAATTTCGGAAAAAATCTGACTTTTGGCAGTTCACTCAAAAATGGTGCCAACCGCTTGCAAATGCTCCCCTGAAAGGTTTGGCACGCGAAACAGAAGGCTTTTTATCACAGGACAAGAAATCAGCCCTCAAAAACTTAACCGGTAGAAAATATTTTTTTGAAAAAATCCCTAAGCCCCGGGGTCACAATTTCGGAAAAAATCTGACTTTTGGCAGTTCACTCAAAAATGGTGCCAACCGCTTGCAAATGCTCCCCTGAAAGGTTTGGCACGCGAAACAGAAGGCTTTTTATCACAGGACAAGAAATCAGCCCTCAAAAACTTAACCGGCAGAAAATATTTTTTTGAAAAAATCCCTAAGCCCCGGGGTCACAATTTCAGCAAAAATCTGACTTTTGGCAGTTCACTCAAAAATGGTGCCAACCGCTTGCAAATGCTCCCCTGAAAGGTTTGGCACGCGAAACAGAAGGCTTTTTATCACAGGACAAGAAATCAGCCCTCAAAAACTTAACCGGCAGAAAATATTTTTTTGAAAAAATCCCGAAGCCCCGGGGTCACAATTTCAGCAAAAATCTGACTTTTGGCAGTTCACTCAAAAATGGTGCCAACCGCTTGCAAATGCTCACCTGAAAGCTTTGGCGATGGAAACAGAAGGCTTTTTATCACAGGACAAGAAATCAGCCCTCAAAAACTTAGCCGGCAGAAAATATTTTTTTGAAAAAATCCCTAAGCCCCGGGGTCACAATTTCAGCAAAAATCTGACTTTTGGCAGTTCACTCAAAAATGGTGCCAACCGGTTGCAAATGCTCCCCTGAAAGGTTTGGCACGCGAAACAGAAGGCTTTTTATCACAGGACAAGAAATCAGCCCTCAAAAACTTAAACGGTAGAAAATATTTTTTTAAAAAAATCCCTAAGCCCCGGGGTCACAATTTCAGAAAAAATCTGACTTTTGGCAGTTCACTCAAAAATGGTGCCAAAAGCTTGAAAATGCTCCCCTGAAAGGTTTGGCGATGGAAACAGAAGGCTTTTTATCACAGGACAAGAAATCAGCCCTCAAAAACTTAACCGGTAGAAAATATTTTTTTGAAAAAATCCCTAAGCCCCGGGGTCACAATTTCAGCAAAAATCTGACTTTTGGCAGTTCACTCAAAAATGGTGCCAACCGGTTGCAAATGCTCCCCTGAAAGGTTTGGCACGCGAAACAGAAGGCTTTTTATCACAGGACAAGAAATCAGCCCTCAAAAACTTAAACGGTAGAAAATATTTTTTTGAAAAAATCCCTAAGCCCCGGGGTCACAATTTCGGAAAAAATCTGACTTTTGGCAGTTCACTCAAAAATGGTGCCAACCGCTTGCAAATGCTCCCCTGAAAGGTTTGGCACGCGAAACAGAAGGCTTTTTATCACAGGACAAGAAATGAGCCCTCAAAAACTTAACCGGCAGAAAATATTTTTTTGAAAAAATCCCTAAGCCCCGGGGTCACAATTTCAGCAAAAATCTGACTTTTGGCAATTCACTCAAAAATGGTGCCAAAAGCTTGAAAATGCTCCCCTGAAAGGTTTGGCACTCGAAACAGAAGGCTTTTTATCACAGGACAAGAAATCAGCCCTCAAAAACTTAACCGGCAGAAAATATTTTTTTGAAAAAATCCCTAAGCCCCGGGGTCACAATTTCGGAAAAAATCTGACTTTTGGCAGTTCACTCAAAAATGGTGCCAACCGCTTGCAAATGCTCCCCTGAAAGGTTTGGCACGCGAAACAGAAGGCTTTTTATCACAGGACAAGAAATCAGCCCTCAAAAACTTAACCGGCAGAAAATATTTTTTTGAAAAAATCCCTAAGCCCCGGGGTCACAATTTCAGCAAAAATCTGACTTTTGGCAGTTCACTCAAAAATGGTGCCAACCGCTTGCAAATGCTCACCTGAAAGCTTTGGCGATGGAAACAGAAGGCTTTTTATCACAGGACAAGAAATCAGCCCTCAAAAACTTAACCGGCAGAAAATATTTTTTTGAAAAAATCCCTAAGCCCCGGGGTCACAATTTCAGCAAAAATCTGACTTTTGGCAATTCACTCAAAAATGGTGCCAAAAGCTTGAAAATGCTCCCCTGAAAGGTTTGGCACTCGAAACAGAAGGCTTTTTATCACAGGACAAGAAATCAGCCCTCAAAAACTTAACCGGCAGAAAATATTTTTTTGAAAAAATCCCTAAGCCCCGGGGTAACAATTTCAGCAAAAATCTGACTTTTGGCAGTTCACTCAAAAATCGTGCCAACCGCTTGCAAATGCTCACCTGAAAGCTTTGGCGATGGAAACAGAAGGCTTTTTATCACAGGACAAGAAATCAGCCCTCAAAAACTTAACCGGTAGAAAATATTTTTTTGAAAAAATCCCTAAGCCCCGGGGTCACAATTTCAGCAAAAATCTGACTTTTGGCAGTTCACTCAAAAATGGTGCCAACCGGTTGCAAATGCTCCCCTGAAAGGTTTGGCACGCGAAACAGAAGGCTTTTTATCACAGGACAAGAAATCAGCCCTCAAAAACTTAAACGGTAGAAAATATTTTTTTAAAAAAATCCCTAAGCCCCGGGGTCACAATTTCAGAAAAAATCTGACTTTTGGCAGTTCACTCAAAAATGGTGCCAAAAGCTTGAAAATGCTCCCCTGAAAGGTTTGGCACTCGAAACAGAAGGCTTTTTATCACAGGACAAGAAATCAGCCCTCAAAAACTTAACCGGCAGAAAATATTTTTTTGAAAAAATCCCTAAGCCCCGGGGTCACAATTTCAGAAAAAATCTGACTTTTGGCAGTTCACTCAAAAATGGTGCCAAAAGCTTGAAAATGCTCCCCTGAAAGGTTTGGCACTCGAAACAGAAGGCTTTTTATCACAGGACAAGAAACCAGCCCTCAAAAACTTAACCGGCAGAAAATATTTTTTTGAAAAAATCCCTAAGCCCCGGGGTCACAATTTCAGCAAAAATCTGACTTTTGGCAGTTCACTCAAAAATGGTGCCAACCGCTTGCAAATGCTCACCTGAAAGCTTTGGCGATGGAAACAGAAGGCTTTTTATCACAGGACAAGAAATCAGCCCTCAAAAACTTAACCGGCAGAAAATATTTTTTTGAAAAAATCCCTAAGCCCCGGGGTCACAATTTCAGAAAAAATCTGACTTTTGGCAGTTCACTCAAAAATGGTGCCAACCGCTTGCAAATGCTCACCTGAAAGCTTTGGCGATGGAAACAGAAGGCTTTTTATCACAGGACAAGAAATCAGCCCTCAAAAACTTAACCGGCAGAAAATATTTTTTTGAAAAAATCCCTAAGCCCCGGGGTCACAATTTCAGCAAAAATCTGACTTTTGGCAGTTCACTCAAAAATGGTGCCAACCGCTTGCAAATGCTCACCTGAAAGCTTTGGCGATGGAAACAGAAGGCTTTTTATCACAGGACAAGAAATCAGCCCTCAAAAACTTAACCGGCAGAAAATATTTTTTTGAAAAAATCCCTAAGCCCCGGGGTCACAATTTCAGCAAAAATCTGACTTTTGGCAATTCACTCAAAAATGGTGCCAAAAGCTTGAAAATGCTCCCCTGAAAGGTTTGGCACTCGAAACAGAAGGCTTTTTATCACAGGACAAGAAATCAGCCCTCAAAAACTTAACCGGCAGAAAATATTTTTTTGAAAAAATCCCTAAGCCCCGGGGTCACAATTTCGGAAAAAATCTGACTTTTGGCAGTTCACTCAAAAATGGTGCCAACCGCTTGCAAATGCTCCCCTGAAAGGTTTGGCACGCGAAACAGAAGGCTTTTTATCACAGGACAAGAAATCAGCCCTCAAAAACTTAACCGGCAGAAAATATTTTTTTGAAAAAATCCCTAAGCCCCGGGGTCACAATTTCAGCAAAAATCTGACTTTTGGCAGTTCACTCAAAAATGGTGCCAACCGCTTGCAAATGCTCACCTGAAAGCTTTGGCGATGGAAACAGAAGGCTTTTTATCACAGGACAAGAAATCAGCCCTCAAAAACTTAACCGGCAGAAAATATTTTTTTGAAAAAATCCCTAAGCCCCGGGGTCACAATTTCGGAAAAAATCTGACTTTTGGCAGTTCACTCAAAAATGGTGCCAACCGCTTGCAAATGCTCCCCTGAAAGGTTTGGCACGCGAAACAGAAGGCTTTTTATCACAGGACAAGAAATCAGCCCTCAAAAACTTAACCGGCAGAAAATATTTTTTTGAAAAAATCCCTAAGCCCCGGGGTCACAATTTCAGCAAAAATCTGACTTTTGGCAGTTCACTCAAAAATGGTGCCAACCGCTTGCAAATGCTCACCTGAAAGCTTTGGCGATGGAAACAGAAGGCTTTTTATCACAGGACAAGAAATCAGCCCTCAAAAACTTAACCGGTAGAAAATATTTTTTTGAAAAAATCCCTAAGCCCCGGGGTCACAATTTCAGCAAAAATCTGACTTTTGGCAGTTCACTCAAAAATGGTGCCAACCGGTTGCAAATGCTCCCCTGAAAGGTTTGGCACGCGAAACAGAAGGCTTTTTATCACAGGACAAGAAATCAGCCCTCAAAAACTTAAGCGGTAGAAAATATTTTTTTGAAAAAATCCCTAAGCCCCGGGGTCACAATTTCAGAAAAAATCTGACTTTTGGCAGTTCACTCAAAAATGGTGCCAAAAGCTTGAAAATGCTCCCCTGAAAGTTTTGGCACTCGAAACAGAAGGCTTTTTATCACAGGACAAGAAATCAGCCCTCAAAAACTTAACCGGCAGAAAATATTTTTTTGAAAAAATCCCTAAGCCCCGGGGTCACAATTTCAGCAAAAATCTGACTTTTGGCAGTTCACCTAAAAATCGTGCCAACCGCTTGCAAAAGCTCACCTGAAAGCTTTGGCGATGGAAACAGAAGGCTTTTTATCACAGGACAAGAAATCAGCCCTCAAAAACTTAACCGGTAGAAAATATTTTTTTGAAAAAATCCCTAAGCCCCGGGGTCACAATTTCAGCAAAAATCTGACTTTTGGCAGTTCACTCAAAAATGGTGCCAACCGGTTGCAAATGCTCCCCTGAAAGGTTTGGCACGCGAAACAGAAGGCTTTTTATCACAGGACAAGAAATCAGCCCTCAAAAACTTAAACGGTAGAAAATATTTTTTTAAAAAAATCCCTAAGCCCCGGTTTCACAATTTCAGAAAAAATCTGACTTTTGGCAGTTCACTCAAAAATGGTGCCAAAAGCTTGAAAATGCTCCCCTGAAAGGTTTGGCACTCGAAACAGAAGGCTTTTTATCACAGGACAAGAAATCAGCCCTCAAAAACTTAACCGGCAGAAAATATTTTTTTGAAAAAATCCCTAAGCCCCGGGGTCACAATTTCAGAAAAAATCTGACTTTTGGCAGTTCACTCAAAAATGGTGCCAAAAGCTTGAAAATGCTCCCCTGAAAGGTTTGGCACTCGAAACAGAAGGCTTTTTATCACAGGACAAGAAATCAGCCCTCAAAAACTTAACCGGCAGAAAATATTTTTTTGAAAAAATCCCTAAGCCCCGGGGTCACAATTTCAGCAAAAATCTGACTTTTGGCAGTTCACTCAAAAATGGTGCCAACCGCTTGCAAATGCTCACCTGAAAGCTTTGGCGATGGAAACAGAAGGCTTTTTATCACAGGACAAGAAATCAGCCCTCAAAAACTTAACCGGCAGAAAATATTTTTTTGAAAAAATCCCTAAGCCCCGGGGTCACAATTTCAGAAAAAATCTGACTTTTGGCAGTTCACTCAAAAATGGTGCCAACCGCTTGCAAATGCTCACCTGAAAGCTTTGGCGATGGAAACAGAAGGCTTTTTATCACAGGACAAGAAATCCGCCCTCAAAAACTTAACCGGCAGAAAATATTTTTTTGAAAAAATCCCTAAGCCCCGGGGTCACAATTTCAGAAAAAATCTGACTTTTGGCAGTTCACTCAAAAATGGTGCCAACCGCTTGCAAATGCTCACCTGAAAGCTTTGGCACTCGAAACAGAAGGCTTTTTATCACAGGACAAGAAATCAGCCCTCAAAAACTTAACCAGCAGAAAATATTTTTTTGAAAAAATCCCTAAGCCCCGGGGTCACAATTTCAGCAAAAATCTGACTTTTGGCAGTTCACTCAAAAATGGTGCCAAAAGCTTGAAAATGCTCACCTGAAAGCTTTGGCGATGGAAACAGAAGGCTTTTTATCACAGGACAAGAAATCAGCCCTCAAAAACATAACCGGCAGAAAATATTTTTTTGAAAAAATCCCTAAGCCCCGGGGTCACAATTTCAGCAAAAATCTGACTTTTGGCAGTTCACTCAAAAATGGTGCCAACCGCTTGCAAATGCTCACCTGAAAGCTTTGGCGATGGAAACAGAAGGCTTTTTATCACAGGACAAGTAATCAGCCCTCAAAAACTTAACCGGCAGAAAATATTTTTTTGAAAAAATCCCTAAGCCCCGGGGTCACAATTTCAGCAAAAATCTGACTTTTGGCAGTTCACTCAAAAATGGTGCCAACCGCTTGCAAATGCTCACCTGAAAGCTTTGGCGATGGAAACAGAAGGCTTTTTATCACAGGACAAGCAATCAGCCCTCAAAAACTTAACCGGCAGAAAATATTTTTTTGAAAAAATCCCTAAGCCCCGGGGTCACAATTTCAGCAAAAATCTGACTTTTGGCAGTTCACTCAAAAATGGTGCCAAAAGCTTGAAAATGCTCACCTAAAAGGTTTGGCACTCGAAACAGAAGGCTTTTTATCACAGGACAAGAAATCAGCCCTCAAAAACTTAACCGGCAGAAAATATTTTTTTGAAAAAATCCCTTAGCCCCGGGGTCACAATTTCAGCAAAAATCTGACTTTTGGCAGTTCACTCAAAAATGGTGCCAACCGCTTGAAAATGCTCACCTGAAAGGTTTGGCACTCGAAACAGAAGGCTTTTTATCACAGGACAAGAAATCAGCCCTCAAAACCTTAACCGGCAGAAAATATTTTTTTGAAAAAATCCCTAACCCCCGGGGACCCCAATTTCAGCAAAAATCTGACTTTTGGCAGTTCACTCAAAAATGGTGCCAACCGCTTGCAAATGCTCCCCTGAAAGCTTTGGCGATGGAAACAGAAGGCTTTTTATCACAGGACAAGAAATCAGCCCTCAAAGACTTAACCGGCAGAAAATATTTTTTTGAAAAAATCCCTAAGCCCCGGGGTCACAATTTCAGCAAAAATCTGACTTTTGGCAGTTCACTCAAAAATGGTGCCAACCGGTTGCAAATGCTCCCCTGAAAGCTTTGGCGATGGAAACAGAAGGCTTTTTATCACAGGACAAGAAATCAGCCCTCAAAAACTTAACCGGCAGAAAATATTTTTTTGAAAAAATCCCTAAGCCCCGGGGTCACAATTTCAGCAAAAATCTGACTTTTGGCAGTTCACTCAAAAATGGTGCCAACCGGTTGCAAATGCTCCCCTGAAAAGTTTGGCGATGGAAACAGAAGGCTTTTTATCACAGGACAAGAAATCAGCCCTCAAAAACTTAACCGGCAGAAAATATTTTTTTGAAAAAATCCCTAAGCCCCGGGGTCACAATTTCAGCAACAATCTGACTTTTGGCAGTTCACTCAAAAATGGTGCCAACCGGTTGCAAATGCTCCCCTGAAAGGTTTGGCGATGGAAACAGAAGGCTTTTTATCACAGGACAAGAAATCAGCCCTCAAAAACTTAACCGGCAGAAAATATTTTTTTGAAAAAATCCCTAAGCCCCGGGGTCACAATTTCAGCAAAAATCTGACTTTTGGCAGTTCACTCAAAAATGGTGCCAACCGGTTGCAAATGCTCCCCTGAAAGCTTTGGCACGCGAAACAGAAGGCTTTTTATCACAGGACAAGAAATCAGCCCTCAAAAACTTAACCGGCAGAAAATATTTTTTTGAAAAAATCCCTAAGCCCCGGGGTCACAATTTCAGCAAAAATCTGACTTTTGGCAGTTCACTCAAAAATAGTGCCAACCGCTTGCAAATGCTCACCTGAAAGCTTTGGCGATGGAAACAGAAGGCTTTTTATCACAGGACAAGAAATCAGCCCTCAAAAAGTTAACCGGCAGAAAATATTTTTTTGAAAAAATCCCTAAGCCCCAGGGTCACAATTTCAGAAAAAATCTGACTTTTGGCAGTTCACTCAAAAATGGTGCCAACCGGTTGCAAATGCTCCCCTGAAAGGTTTGGCACTCGAAACAGAAGGCTTTTTATCACAGGACAAGAAATCAGCCCTCAAAAACTTTACCGGCAGAAAATATTTTTTTGAAAAATCCCTAAGCCCCGGGGTCACAATTTCAGCAAAAATCTGACTTTTGGCAGTTCACTCAAAAATGGTGCCAACCGCTTGCAAATGCTCCCCTGAAAGGTTTGGCACTCGAAACAGAAGGCTTTTTATCACAGGACAAGAAATCAGCCCTCAAAAACTTAACCGGCAGAAAATATTTTTTTGAAAAAATCCCTAAGCCCCGGGGTCACAATTTCAGAAAAAATCTGACTTTTGGCAGTTCACTCAAAAATGGTGCCAACCGCTTGCAAATGCTCACCTGAAAGGTTTGGCACGCGAAACAGAAGGCTTTTTATCACAGGACAAGAAATCAGCCCTCAAAAAGTTAACCGGCAGAAAATATTTTTTTGAAAAAATCCCTAAGCCCCGGGGTCACAATTTCAGCAAAAATCTGACTTTTGGCAGTTCACTCAAAAATGGTGCCAACCGGTTGCAAATGCTCCCCTGAAAGGTTTGGCGATGGAAACAGAAGGCTTTTTATCACAGGACAAGAAATCAGCCCTCAAAAACTTAACCGGCAGAAAATATTTTTTTGAAAAAATCCCTAAGCCCCGGGGTCACAATTTCAGAAAAAATCTGACTTTTGGCAGTTCACTCAAAAATGGTGCCAACCGCTTGCAAATGCTCCCCTGAAAGGTTTGGCACGCGAAACAGAAGGCTTTTTATCACAGGACAAGAAATCAGCCCTCAAAAAGTTAACCGGCAGAAAATATTTTTTTGAAAAAATCCCTAAGCCCCGGGGTCACAATTTCAGCAAAAATCTGACTTTTGGCAGTTCACTCAAAAATGGTGCCAACCGGTTGCAAATGCTCCCCTGAAAGCTTTGGCGATGGAAACAGAAGGCTTTTTATCACAGGACAAGAAATCAGCCCTCAAAAACTTAACCGGCAGAAAATATTTTTTTGAAAAAATCCCTAAGCCCCGGGGTCACAATTTCAGCAAAAATCTGACTTTTGGCAGTTCACTCAAAAATGGTGCCAACCGCTTGCAAATGCTCACCTGAAAGCTTTGGCGATGGAAACAGAAGGCTTTTTATCACAGGACAAGAAATCAGCCCTCAAAAACTTAACCGGCAGAAAATATTTTTTTGAAAAAATCCCTAAGCCCCGGGGTCACAATTTCAGAAAAAATCTGACTTTTGGCAGTTCACTCAAAAATGGTGCCAACCGGTTGCAAATGCTCCCCTGAAAGGTTTGGCGATGGAAACAGAAGGCTTTTTATCACAGGACAAGAAATCAGCCCTCAAAAACTTAACCGGCAGAAAATATTTTTTTGAAAAAATCCCTAAGCCCCGGGGTCACAATTTCAGCAAAAATCTGACTTTTGGCAGTTCACTCAAAAATGGTGCCAACCGCTTGCAAATGCTCCCCTGAAAGCTTTGGCGATGGAAACAGAAGGCTTTTTATCACAGGACAAGAAATCAGCCCTCAAAAACTTAACCGGCAGAAAATATTTTTTTGAAAAAATCCCTAAGCCCCGGGGTCACAATTTCAGCAAAAATCTGACTTTTGGCAGTTCACTCAAAAATGGTGCCAACCGCTTGCAAATGCTCCCCTGAAAGCTTTGGCGATGGAAACAGAAGGCTTTTTATCACAGGACAAGAAATCAGCCCTCAAAAACTTAACCGGCAGAAACTATTTTTTTGAAAAAATCCCTAAGCCCCGGGGTCACAATTTCAGCAAAAATCTGACTTTTGGCAGTTCACTCAAAAATGGTGCCAACCGCTTGCAAATGCTCACCTGAAAGGTTTGGCACTCGAAACAGAAGGCTTTTTATCACAGGACAAGAAATCAGCCCTCAAAAACTTAACCGGCAGAAAATATTTTTTTGAAAAAATCCCTAAGCCCCGGGGTCACAATTTCAGCAAAAATCTGACTTTTGGCAGTTCACTCAAAAATGGTGCCAACCGCTTGCAAATGCTCACCTGAAAGCTTTGGCGATGGAAACAGAAGGCTTTTTATCACAGGACAAGAAATCAGCCCTCAAAAACTTAACCGGCAGAAAATATTTTTTTGAAAAAATCCCTAAGCCCCGGGGTCACAATTTCAGCAAAAATCTGACTTTTGGCAGTTCACTCAAAAATGGTGCCAACCGCTTGCAAATGCTCACCTGAAAGCTTTGGCGATGGAAACAGAAGGCTTTTTATCACAGGACAAGAAATCAGCCCTCAAAAACTTAACCGGCAGAAAATATTTTTTTGAAAAAATCCCTAAGCCCCGGGGTCACAATTTCAGCAAAAATCTGACTTTTGGCAGTTCACTCAAAAATGGTGCCAACCGCTTGCAAATGCTCCCCTGAAAGGTTTGGCACGCGAAACAGAAGGCTTTTTATCACAGGACAAGAAATCAGCCCTCAAAAACTTAACCGGCAGAAAATATTTTTTTGAAAAAATCCCTAAGCCCCGGGGTCACAATTTCAGCAAAAATCTGACTTTTGGCAGTTCACTCAAAAATGGTGCCAAAAGCTTGAAAATGCTCCCCTGAAAGGTTTGGCACTCGAAACAGAAGGCTTTTTATCACAGGACAAGAAATCAGCCCTCAAAAACTTAACCGGCAGAAGATATTTTTTTGAAAAAATCCCTAAGCCCCGGGGTCACAATTTCAGCAAAAATCTGACTTTTGGCAGTTCACTCAAAAATGGTGCCAACCGCTTGCAAATGCTCCCCTGAAAGGTTTGGCACGCGAAACAGAAGGCTTTTTATCACAGGACAAGAAATCAGCCCTCAAAAACTTAACCGGCAGAAAATATTTTTTGGAAAAAATCCCTAAGCCCCGGGGTCAGAATTTCAGAAAAAAATCTGACTTTTGGCAGTTCACTCAAAAATGGTGCCAACCGGTTGCAAATGCTCCCCTGAAAGGTTTGGCACGCGAAACAAAAGGCTTTTTATCACAGGACAAGAAATCAGCCCTCAAAAACTTAACCGGCAGAAAATATTTTTTTGAAAAAATCCCTAAGCCCCGGGGTCACAATTTCAGCAAAAATCTGACTTTTGGCAGTTCACTCAAAAATGGTGCCAACCGCTTGCAAATGCTCACCTGAAAGCTTTGGCACTCGAAACAGAAGGCTTTTTATCACAGGACAAGAAATCAGCCCTCAAAAACTTAACCGGCAGAAAATATTTTTTTGAAAAAATCCCTAAGCCCCGGGGTCAGAATTTCAGGAAAAAATCAGACTTTTGGCAGTTCACTCAAAAATGGTGCCAACCGGTTGCAAATGCTCCCCTGAAAGGTTTGGCACGCGAAACAGAAGGCTTTTTATCACAGGACAAGAAATCAGCCCTCAAAAACTTAACCGGCAGAAAATATTTTTTTGAAAAAATCCCTAAGCCCCGGGGTCACAATTTCAGCAAAAATCTGACTTTTGGCAGTTCACTCAAAAATGGTGCCAACCGGTTGCAGATGCTCCCCTGAAAGGTTTGGCACTCGAAACAGAAGGCTTTTTATCACAGGACAAGAAATCAGCCCTCAAAAACTTAACCGGCAGAAAATATTTTTTTGAAAAAATCCCTAAGCCCCGGGGTCACAATTTCAGCAAAAATCTGACTTTTGGCAGTTCACTCAAAAATGGTGCCAACCGCTTGCAAATGCTCACCTGAAAGCTTTGGCGATGGAAACAGAAGGCTTTTTATCACAGGACAAGAAATCAGCCCTCAAAAACTTAACCGGCAGAAAATATTTTTTTGAAAAAATCCCTAAGCCCCGGGGTCACGATTTCAGCAAAAATCTGACTTTTGGCAGTTCACTCAAAAATGGTGCCAACCGGTTGCAAATGCTCCCCTGAAAGGTTTGGCACTCGAAACAGAAGGCTTTTTATCACAGGACAAGAAATCAGCCCTCAAAAACTTAACCGGCAGAAAATATTTTTTTGAAAAAATCCCTAAGCCCCGGGGTCACAATTTCAGCAAAAATCTGACTTTTGGCAGTTCACTCAAAAATGGTGCCAACCGCTTGCAAATGCTCACCTGAAAGGTTTTTGAAAGGTTTGGCACTCGAAACAGAAGGCTTTTTATCACAGGACAAGAAATCAGCCCTCAAAAACTTAACCGGCAGAAAATATTTTTTTGAAAAAATCCCTAAGCCACAATTTCAGCAAAAATCTGACGTTCACTCAAAAATTGTGCCAAAAGCTTGAAAATGCTTCGCTGAAAGCTTTGGCGATGGAAACAGAAGGCTTTTTATCACAGGAGAAGAAATCAACCCTCAAAAACTTAACCGGAAGAAAATATTTTTTTAAAAAAATCCCTACGCCCCGGGGTCACAATTTCAGTAAAAATCTGACTTTTGGCAGTTCACTCAAAAATGGTGCCAACCGCTTGCAAATGCTCCCCTGAAAGCTTTGGCGATGGAAACAGAAGGCTTTTTATCACAGGACAAGAAATCAGCCCTCAAAAACTTAACTGGCAGAAAATATTTTTTTGAAAAAATCCCTAAGCCCCGGGGTCACAATTTCAGCAAAAATCTGACTTTTGGCAGTTCACTCAAAAATGGTGCCAACCGCTTGCAAATGCTCACCTGAAAGCTTTGGCACTCGAAACAGAAGGCTTTTTATCACAGGACAAGAAATCAGCCCTCAAAAACTTAACCGGCAGAAAATATTTTTTGGAAAAAATCCCTAAGCCCCGGGGTCACAATTTCAGAAAAAAATCAGACTTTTGGCAGTTCACTCAAAAATGGTGCCAACCGGTTGCAAATGCTCCCCTGAAAGGTTTGGCACGCGAAACAGAAGGCTTTTTATCACAGGACAAGAAATCAGCCCTCAAAAACTTAACCGGCAGAAAATATTTTTTTGAAAAAATCCCTAAGCCCCGGGGTCACAATTTCAGCAAAAATCTGACTTTTGGCAGTTCACTCAAAAATGGTGCCAACCGGTTGCAAATGCTCCCCTGAAAGGTTTGGCACTCGAAACAGAAGGCTTTTTATCACAGGACAAGAAATCAGCCCTCAAAAACTTAACCGGCAGAAAATATTTTTTTGAAAAAATCCCTAAGCCCCGGGGTCACAATTTCAGCAAAAATCTGACTTTTGGCAGTTCACTCAAAAATGGTGCCAAAAGCTTGAAAATGCTCCCCTGAAAGCTTTGGCACTCGAAACAGAAGGCTTTTTATCACAGGACAAGAAATCAGCCCTCAAAAACTTAACCGGCAGAAAATATTTTTTGGAAAAAATCCCTAAGCCCCGGGGTCACAATTTCAGAAAAAAATCTGAATTTTGGCAGTTCACTCAAAAATGGTGCCAACCGCTTGCAAATGCTCACCTGAAAGGTTTGGCACTCGAAACAGAAGGCTTTTTATCACAGGACAAGAAATCAGCCCTCAAAAACTTAACCGGCAGAAAATATTTTTTTGAAAAAATCCCTAAGCCCCGGGGTCACAATTTCAGCAAAAATCTGACTTTTGGCAGTTCACTCAAAAATTGTGCCAACCGCTTGAAAATGCTCACCTGAAAGGTTTGGCACTCGAAACAGAAGGCTTTTTATCACAGGACAAGAAATCAGCCCTCAAAAACTTAACCGGCAGAAAATATTTTTTTGAAAAAATCCCTAAGCCCCGGGGTCACAATTTCAGCAAAAATCTGACTTTTGGCAGTTCACTCAAAAATGGTGCCAACCGCTTGAAAATGCTCACCTGAAAGGTTTGGCACTCGAAACAGAAGGCTTTTTATCACAGGACAAGAAATCAGCCCTCAAAAACTTAACCGGCAGAAAATATTTTTTTGAAAAAATCCCTAAGCCCCGGGGTCACAATTTCAGCAAAAATCTGACTTTTGGCAGTTCACTCAAAAATGGTGCCAACCGCTTGCAAATGATCCCCTGAAAGCTTTGGCGATGGAAACAGAAGGCTTTTTATCACAGGACAAGAAATCAGCCCTCAAAAACTTAACCGGCAGAAAATATTTTTTTGAAAAAATCCGTAAGCCCCGGGGTCACAATTTCAGAAAAAATCTGACTTTTGGCAGTTCACTTAAAAATGGTGCCAACCGCTTGCAAATGCTCACCTGAAAGCTTTGGCGATGGAAACAGAAGGCTTTTTATCACAGGACAAGAAATCAGCCCTCAAAAACTTAACCGGCAGAAAATATTTTTTTGAAAAAATCCCTAAGCCCCGGGGTCACAATTTCAGCAAAAATCTGACTTTTGGTAGTTCACTCAAAAATGGTGCCAGAAGCTTGAAAATGCTCCCCTGAAAGGTTTGGCACTCGAAACAGAAGGCTTTTTATCACAGGACAAAAAATCAGCCCTCAAAAACTTAACCGGCAGAAAATATTTTTTTGAAAAAATCCCTAAGCCCCGGGGTCACAATTTCAGCAAAAATCTGACTTTTGGCAGTTCACTCAAAAATGGTGCCAACCGCTTGCAAATGCTCACCTGAAAGCTTTGGCGATGGAAACAGAAGGCTTTTTATCACAGGACAAGAAATCAGCCCTCAAAAACTTAACCGGCAGAAAATATTTTTTTGAAAAAATCCCTAAGCCCCGGGGTCACAATTTCAGCAAAAATCTGACTTTTGGCAGTTCACTCAAAAATGGTGCCAACCGCTTGCAAATGCTCACCTGAAAGCTTTGGCGATGGAAACAGAAGGCTTTTTATCACAGGACAAGAAATCAGCCCTCAAAAACTTAACCGGCAGAAAATATTTTTTTGAAAAAATCCCTAAGCCCCGGGGTCACAATTTCAGAAAAAATCTGACTTTTGGCAGTTCACTTAAAAATGGTGCCAACCGCTTGCAAATGCTCACCTGAAAGCTTTGGCGATGGAAACAGAAGGCTTTTTATCACAGGACAAGAAATCAGCCCTCAAAAACTTAACCGGCAGAAAATATTTTTTTGAAAAAATCCCTAAGCCCCGGGGTCACAATTTCAGCAAAAATCTGACTTTTGGCAGTTCACTCAAAAATTGTGCCAACCGCTTGAAAATGCTCACCTGAAAGGTTTGGCACTCGAAACAGAAGGCTTTTTATCACAGGACAAGAAATCAGCCCTCAAAAACTTAACCGGCAGAAAATATTTTTTTGAAAAAATCCCTAAGCCCCGGGGTCACAATTTCAGCAAAAATATGACTTTTGGCAGTTCACTCAAAAATGGTGCCAGAAGCTTGAAAATGCTCCCCTGAAAGGTTTGGCACTCGAAACAGAAGGCTTTTTATCACAGGACAAGAAATCAGCCCTCAAAAACTTAACCGGCAGAAAATATTTTTTTGAAAAAATCCCTAAGCCCCGGGGTCACAATTTCAGCAAAAATCTGACTTTTGGCAGTTCACTCAAAAATGGTGCCAACCGCTTGCAAATGCTCACCTGAAAGCTTTGGCGATGGAAACAGAAGGCTTTTTATCACAGGACAAGAAATCAGCCCTCAAAAACTTAACCGGCAGAAAATATTTTTTTGAAAAAATCCCTAAGCCTCGGGGTCACAATTTCAGCAAAAATCTGACTTTTGGCAGTTCACTCAAAAATGGTGCCAACCGCTTGCAAATGCTCACCTGAAAGCTTTGGCGATGGAAACAGAAGGCTTTTTATCACAGGACAAGAAATCAGCCCTCAAAAACTTAACCGGCAGAAAATATTTTTTGGAAAAAATCCCTAAGCCCCGGGGTCACAATTTCAGAAAAAAATCTGAATTTTGGCAGTTCACTCAAAAATGGTGCCAACCGCTTGCAAATGCTCACCTGAAAGGTTTGGCACATGAAACAGAAGGCTTTTTATCACAGGACAAGAAATCAGCCCTCAAAAACTTAACCGGCAGAAAATATTTTTTTGAAAAAATCCCTAAGCCCCGGGGTCACAATTTCAGCAAAAAACTGACTTTTGGCAGTTCACTCAAAAATTGTGCCAACCGCTTGAAAATGCTCACCTGAAAGGTTTGGCACTCGAAACAGAAGGCTTTTTATCACAGGACAAGAAATCAGCCCTCAAAAACTTAACCGGCAGAAAATATTTTTTTGAAAAAATCCCTAAGCCCCGGGGTCACAATTTCAGCAAAAATCTGACTTTTGGCAGTTCACTCAAAAATGGTGCCAACCGCTTGAAAATGCTCACCTGAAAGGTTTGGCACTCGAAACAGAAGGCTTTTTATCACAGGACAAGAAATCAGCCCTCAAAAACTTAACCGGCAGAAAATATTTTTTTGAAAAAATCCCTAAGCCCCGGGGTCACAATTTCAGCAAAAATCTGACTTTTGGCAGTTCACTCAAAAATGGTGCCAACCGCTTGCAAATGCTCCCCTGAAAGCTTTGGTGATGGAAACAGAAGGCTTTTTATCACAGGACAAGAAATCAGCCCTCAAAAACTTAACCGGCAGAAAATATTTTTTTGAAAAAATCCCTAAGCCCCGGGGTCACAATTTCAGAAAAAATCTGACTTTTGGCAGTTCACTTAAAAATGGTGCCAACCGCTTGCAAATGCTCACCTGAAAGCTTTGGCGATGGAAACAGAAGGCTTTTTATCACAGGACAAGAAATCAGCCCTCAAAAACTTAACCGGCAGAAAATATTTTTTTGAAAAAATCCCTAAGCCCCGGGGTCACAATTTCAGCAAAAATCTGACTTTTGGTAGTTCACTCAAAAATGGTGCCAGAAGCTTGAAAATGCTCCCCTGAAAGGTTTGGCACTCGAAACAGAAGGCTTTTTATCACAGGACAAAAAATCAGCCCTCAAAAACTTAACCGGCAGAAAATATTTTTTTGAAAAAATCCCTAAGCCCCGGGGTCACAATTTCAGCAAAAATCTGACTTTTGGCAGTTCACTCAAAAATGGTGCCAACCGCTTGCAAATGCTCACCTGAAAGCTTTGGCGATGGAAACAGAAGGCTTTTTATCACAGGACAAGAAATCAGCCCTCAAAAACTTAACCGGCAGAAAATATTTTTTTGAAAAAATCCCTAAGCCCCGGGGTCACAATTTCAGCAAAAATCTGACTTTTGGCAGTTCACTCAAAAATGGTGCCAACCGCTTGCAAATGCTCACCTGAAAGCTTTGGCGATGGAAACAGAAGGCTTTTTATCACAGGACAAGATATCAGCCCTCAAAAACTTAACCGGCAGAAAATATTTTTTTGAAAAAATCCCTAAGCCCCGGGGTCACAATTTCAGAAAAAATCTGACTTTTGGCAGTTCACTTAAAAATGGTGCCAACCGCTTGCAAATGCTCACCTGAAAGCTTTGGCGATGGAAACAGAAGGCTTTTTATCACAGGACAAGAAATCAGCCCTCAAAAACTTAACCGGCAGAAAATATTTTTTTGAAAAAATCCCTAAGCCCCGGGGTCACAATTTCAGCAAAAATCTGACTTTTGGCAGTTCACTCAAAAATGGTGCCAACCGCTTGCAAATGCTCACCTGAAAGCTTTGGCGATGGAAACAGAAGGCTTTTTATCACAGGACAAGAAATCAGCCCTCAAAAACTTAACCGGCAGAAAATATTTTTTTGAAAAAATCCCTAAGCCCCGGGGTCACAATTTCAGCAAAAATCTGACTTTTGGCAGTTCACTCAAAAATGGTGCCAAAAGCTTGAAAATGCTCACCTGAAAGGTTTGGCACTCGAAACAGAAGGCTTTTTATCACAGGACAAGAAATCAGCCCTCAAAAACTTAACCGGCAGAAAATATTTTTTTGAAAAAATCCCTAAGCCCCGGGGTCACAATTTCAGCAAAAATCTGACTTTTGGCAGTTCACTCAAAAATGGTGCCAAAAGCTTGAAAATGCTCCCCTGAAAGGTTTGGCACTCGAAACAGAAGGCTTTTTATCACAGGACAAGAAATCAGCCCTCAAAAACTTAACCGGCAGAAAATATTTTTTTGAAAAAATCCCTAAGCCCCGGGGTCACAATTTCAGCAAAAATGTGACTTTTGGCAGTTCACTCAAAAATGGTGCCAACCGCTTGCAAATGCTCACCTGAAAGCTTTGGCGATGGAAACAGAAGGCTTTTTATCACAGGACAAGAAATCAGCCCTCAAAAACTTAACCGGCAGAAAATATTTTTTTGAAAAAATCCCTAAGCCCCGGGGTCACAATTTCAGAAAAAATCTGACTTTTGGCAGTTCACTTAAAAATGGTGCCAACCGCTTGCAAATGCTCACCTGAAAGCTTTGGCGATGGAAACAGAAGGCTTTTTATCACAGGACAAGAAATCAGCCCTCAAAAACTTAACCGGCAGAAAATATTTTTTTGAAAAAATCCCTAAGCCCCGGGGTCACAATTTCAGCAAAAATCTGACTTTTGGTAGTTCACTCAAAAATGGTGCCAGAAGCTTGAAAATGCTCCCCTGAAAGGTTTGGCACTCGAAACAGAAGGCTTTTTATCACAGGACAAAAAATCAGCCCTCAAAAACTTAACCGGCAGAAAATATTTTTTTGAAAAAATCCCTAAGCCCCGGGGTCACAATTTCAGCAAAAATCTGACTTTTGGCAGTTCACTCAAAAATGGTGCCAACCGCTTGCAAATGCTCACCTGAAAGCTTTGGCGATGGAAACAGAAGGCTTTTTATCACAGGACAAGAAATCAGCCCTCAAAAACTTAACCGGCAGAAAATATTTTTTTGAAAAAATCCCTAAGCCCCGGGGTCACAATTTCAGCAAAAATCTGACTTTTGGCAGTTCACTCAAAAATGGTGCCAACCGCTTGCAAATGCTCACCTGAAAGCTTTGGCGATGGAAACAGAAGGCTTTTTATCACAGGACAAGAAATCAGCCCTCAAAAACTTAACCGGCAGAAAATATTTTTTTGAAAAAATCCCTAAGCCCCGGGGTCACAATTTCAGAAAAAATCTGACTTTTGGCAGTTCACTTAAAAATGGTGCCAACCGCTTGCAAATGCTCACCTGAAAGCTTTGGCGATGGAAACAGAAGGCTTTTTATCACAGGACAAGAAATCAGCCCTCAAAAACTTAACCGGCAGAAAATATTTTTTTGAAAAAATCCCTAAGCCCCGGGGTCACAATTTCAGCAAAAATCTGACTTTTGGCAGTTCACTCAAAAATGGTGCCAACCGCTTGCAAATGCTCACCTGAAAGCTTTGGCGATGGAAACAGAAGGCTTTTTATCACAGGACAAGAAATCAGCCCTCAAAAACTTAACCGGCAGAAAATATTTTTTTGAAAAAATCCCTAAGCCCTGGGGTCACAATTTCAGCAAAAATCTGACTTTTGGCAGTTCACTCAAAAATGGTGCCAAAAGCTTGAAAATGCTCACCTGAAAGGTTTGGCACTCGAAACAGAAGGCTTTTTATCACAGGACAAGAAATCAGCCCTCAAAAACTTAACCGGCAGAAAATATTTTTTTGAAAAAATCCCTAAGCCCCGGGGTCACAATTTCAGCAAAAATCTGACTTTTGGCAGTTCACTCAAAAATGGTGCCAACCGCTTGCAAATGCTCCCCTGAAAGGTTTGGCACTCGAAACAGAAGGCTTTTTATCACAGGACAAGAAATCAGCCCTCAAAAACTTAACCGGCAGAAAATATTTTTTTGAAAAAATCCCTAAGCCCCGGGGTCACAATTTCAGCAAAAATCTGACTTTTGGCAGTTCACTCAAAAATGGTGCCAAAAGCTTGAAAATGCTCCCCTGAAAGGTTTGGCACTCGAAACAGAAGGCTTTTTATCACAGGACAAGAAATCAGCCCTCAAAAACTTAACCGGCAGAAAATATTTTTTTGAAAAAATCCCTAAGCCCCGGGGTCACAATTTCAGCAAAAATCTGACTTTTGGCAGTTCACTCAAAAATGGTGCCAACCGCTTGCAAATGCTCACCTGAAAGCTTTGGCGATGGAAACAGAAGGCTTTTTATCACAGGACAAGAAATCAGCCCTCAAAAACTTAACCGGCAGAAAATATTTTTTTGAAAAAATCCCTAAGCCCCGGGCTCACAATTTCAGCAAAAATCTGACTTTTGGCAGTTCACTCAAAAATGGTGCCAACCGGTTGCAAATGCTCACCTGAAAGCTTTGGCGATGGAAACAGAAGGCTTTTTATCACAGGACAAGAAATAAGCCCTCAAAAACTTAACCGGCAGAAAATATTTTTTTGAAAAAATCCCTAAGCCCCGGGGTCACAATTTCAGCAAAAATCTGACTTTTGGCAGTTCACTCAAAAATGGTGCCAAAAGCTTGAAAATGCTCACCTGAAAGGTTTGGCACTCGAAACAGAAGGCTTTTTATCACAGGACAAGAAATCAGCCCTCAAAAACTTAACCGGCAGAAAATATTTTTTTGAAAAAATCCCTATGCCCCGGGGTCACAATTTCAGCAAAAATCTGACTTTTGGCAGTTCACTCAAAAATGGTGCCAAAAGCTTGAAAATGCTCCCCTGAAAGGTTTGGCACTCGAAACAGAAGGCTTTTTATCACAGGACAAGAAATCAGCCCTCAAAAACTTAACCGGCAGAAAATATTTTTTTGAAAAAATCCCTAAGCCCCGGGGTCACAATTTCAGCAAAAATATGACTTTTGGCAGTTCACTCAAAAATGGTGCCAGAAGCTTGAAAATGCTCCCCTGAAAGGTTTGGCACTCGAAACAGAAGGCTTTTTATCACAGGACAAGAAATCAGCCCTCAAAAACTTAACCGGCAGAAAATATTTTTTTGAAAAAATCCCTAAGCCCCGGGGTCACAATTTCAGCAAAAATCTGACTTTTGGCAGTTCACTCAAAAATGGTGCCAACCGCTTGCAAATGCTCACCTGAAAGCTTTGGCGATGGAAACAGAAGGCTTTTTATCACAGGACAAGAAATCAGCCCTCAAAAACTTAACCGGCAGAAAATATTTTTTTGAAAAAATCCCTAAGCCCCGGGGTCACAATTTCAGCAAAAATCTGACTTTTGGCAGTTCACTCAAAAATGGTGCCAACCGCTTGCAAATGCTCACCTGAAAGCTTTGGCGATGGAAACAGAAGGCTTTTTATCACAGGACAAGAAATCAGCCCTCAAAAACTTAACCGGCAGAAAATATTTTTTTGAAAAAATCCCTAAGCCCCGGGGTCACAATTTCAGCAAAAATCTGACTTTTGGTAGTTCACTCAAAAATGGTGCCAGAAGCTTGAAAATGCTCCCCTGAAAGGTTTGGCACTCGAAACAGAAGGCTTTTTATCACAGGACAAAAAATCAGCCCTCAAAAACTTAACCGGCAGAAAATATTTTTTTGAAAAAATCCCTAAGCCCCGGGGTCACAATTTCAGCAAAAATCTGACTTTTGGCAGTTCACTCAAAAATGGTGCCAACCGCTTGCAAATGCTCACCTGAAAGCTTTGGCGATGGAAACAGAAGGCTTTTTATCACAGGACAAGAAATCAGCCCTCAAAAACTTAACCGGCAGAAAATATTTTTTTGAAAAAATCCCTAAGCCCCGGGGTCACAATTTCAGCAAAAATCTGACTTTTGGCAGTTCACTCAAAAATGGTGCCAACCGCTTGCAAATGCTCACCTGAAAGCTTTGGCGATGGAAACAGAAGGCTTTTTATCACAGGACAAGAAATCAGCCCTCAAAAACTTAACCGGCAGAAAATATTTTTTTGAAAAAATCCCTAAGCCCCGGGGTCACAATTTCAGAAAAAATCTGACTTTTGGCAGTTCACTTAAAAATGGTGCCAACCGCTTGCAAATGCTCACCTGAAAGCTTTGGCGATGGAAACAGAAGGCTTTTTATCACAGGACAAGAAATCAGCCCTCAAAAACTTAACCGGCAGAAAATATTTTTTTGAAAAAATCCCTAAGCCCCGGGGTCACAATTTCAGCAAAAATCTGACTTTTGGCAGTTCACTCAAAAATGGTGCCAACCGCTTGCAAATGCTCACCTGAAAGCTTTGGCGATGGAAACAGAAGGCTTTTTATCACAGGACAAGAAATCAGCCCTCAAAAACTTAACCGGCAGAAAATATTTTTTTGAAAAAATCCCTAAGCCCCGGGGTCACAATTTCAGCAAAAATCTGACTTTTGGCAGTTCACTCAAAAATGGTGCCAAAAGCTTGAAAATGCTCACCTGAAAGGTTTGGCACTCGAAACAGAAGGCTTTTTATCACAGGACAAGAAATCAGCCCTCAAAAACTTAACCGGCAGAAAATATTTTTTTGAAAAAATCCCTAAGCCCCGGGGTCACAATTTCAGCAAAAATCTGACTTTTGGCAGTTCACTCAAAAATGGTGCCAACCGCTTGCAAATGCTCCCCTGAAAGGTTTGGCACTCGAAACAGAAGGCTTTTTATCACAGGACAAGAAATCAGCCCTCAAAAACTTAACCGGCAGAAAATATTTTTTTGAAAAAATCCCTAAGCCCCGGGGTCACAATTTCAGCAAAAATCTGACTTTTGGCAGTTCACTCAAAAATGGTGCCAACCGCTTGCAAATGCTCACCTGAAAGCTTTGGCGATGGAAACAGAAGGCTTTTTATCACAGGACAAGAAATCAGCCCTCAAAAACTTAACCGGCAGAAAATATTTTTTTGAAAAAATCCCTAAGCCCCGGGGTCACAATTTCAGCAAAAATCTGACTTTTGGCAGTTCACTCAAAAATGGTGCCAACCGCTTGCAAATGCTCTCCTGAAAGCTTTGGCGATGGAAACAGAAGGCTTTTTATCACAGGACAAGAAATCAGCCCTCAAAAACTTAACCGGCAGAAAATATTTTTTTGAAAAAATCCCTAAGCCCCGGGGTCACAATTTCAGCAAAAATCTGACTTTTGGCAATTCACTCAAAAATGGTGCCAACCGCTTGAAAATGCTCCCCTGAAAGGTTTGGCACTGGAAACAGAAGGCTTTTTATCACAGGACAAGTAATCAGCCCTCAAAAACTTAACCGGCAGAAAATATTTTTTTGAAAAAATCCCTAAGCCCCGGGCTCACAATTTCAGCAAAAATCTGACTTTTGGCAGTTCACTCAAAAATGGTGCCAACCGGTTGCAAATGCTCACCTGAAAGCTTTGGCACTCGAAACAGAAGGCTTTTTATCACAGGACAAGAAATCAGCCCTCAAAAACTTAACCGGCAGAAAATATTTTTTTGAAAAAATCCCTAAGCCCCGGGGTCACAATTTCAGCAAAAATCTGACTTTTGGCAGTTCACTCAAAAATGGTGCCAAAAGCTTGAAAATGCTCACCTGAAAGGTTTGGCACTCGAAACAGAAGGCTTTTTATCACAGGACAAGAAATCAGCCCTCAAAAACTTAACCGGCAGAAAATATTTTTTTGAAAAAATCCCTAAGCCCCGGGGTCACAATTTCAGCAAAAATCTGACTTTTGGCAGTTCACTCAAAAATGGTGCCAACCGCTTGCAAATGCTCCCCTGAAAGGTTTGGCACTCGAAACAGAAGGCTTTTTATCACAGGACAAGAAATCAGCCCTCAAAAACTTAACCGGCAGAAAATATTTTTTTGAAAAAATCCCTAAGCCCCGGGGTCACAATTTCAGCAAAAATCTGACTTTTGGCAGTTCACTCAAAAATGGTGCCAAAAGCTTGAAAATGCTCCCCTGAAAGGTTTGGCACTCGAAACAGAAGGCTTTTTATCACAGGACAAGAAATCAGCCCTCAAAAACTTAACCGGCAGAAAATATTTTTTTGAAAAAATCCCTAAGCCCCGGGGTCACAATTTCAGCAAAAATCTGACTTTTGGCAGTTCACTCAAAAATGGTGCCAACCGCTTGCAAATGCTCACCTGAAAGCTTTGGCACTCGAAACAGAAGGCTTTTTATCACAGGACAAGTAATCAGCCCTCAAAAACTTAACTGGCAGAAAATATTTTTTTGAAAAAATCCCTAAGCCCCGGGCTCACAATTTCAGCAAAAATCTGACTTTTGGCAGTTCACTCAAAAATGGTGCCAACCGGTTGCAAATGCTCACCTGAAAGCTTTGGCACTCGAAACAGAAGGCTTTTTATCACAGGACAAGAAATCAGCCCTCAAAAACTTAACCGGCAGAAAATATTTTTTTGAAAAAATCCCTAAGCCCCGGGGTCACAATTTCAGCAAAAATCTGACTTTTGGCAGTTCACTCAAAAATGGTGCCAAAAGCTTGAAAATGCTCACCTGAAAGGTTTGGCACTCGAAACAGAAGGCTTTTTATCACAGGACAAGAAATCAGCCCTCAAAAACTTAACCGGCAGAAAATATTTTTTTGAAAAAATCCCTAAGCCCCGGGGTCACAATTTCAGCAAAAATCTGACTTTTGGCAGTTCACTCAAAAATGGTGCCAACCGCTTGCAAATGCTCACCTGAAAGCTTTGGCGATGGAAACAGAAGGCTTTTTATCACAGGACAAGAAATCAGCCCTCAAAAACTTAACCGGCAGAAAATATTTTTTTGAAAAAATCCCTAAGCCCCGGGGTCACAATTTCAGCAAAAATCTGACTTTTGGCAGTTCACTCAAAAATGGTGCCAACCGCTTGCAAATGCTCACCTGAAAGCTTTGGCGATGGAAACAGAAGGCTTTTTATCACAGGACAAGAAATCAGCCCTCAAAAACTTAACCGGCAGAAAATATTTTTTTGAAAAAATCCCTAAGCCCCGGGGTCACAATTTCAGAAAAAATCTGACTTTTGGCAGTTCACTTAAAAATGGTGCCAACCGCTTGCAAATGCTCACCTGAAAGCTTTGGCGATGGAAACAGAAGGCTTTTTATCACAGGACAAGAAATCAGCCCTCAAAAACTTAACCGGCAGAAAATATTTTTTTGAAAAAATCCCTAAGCCCCGGGGTCACAATTTCAGCAAAAATCTGACTTTTGGCAGTTCACTCAAAAATGGTGCCAACCGCTTGCAAATGCTCACCTGAAAGCTTTGGCGATGGAAACAGAAGGCTTTTTATCACAGGACAAGAAATCAGCCCTCAAAAACTTAACCGGCAGAAAATATTTTTTTGAAAAAATCCCTAAGCCCCGGGGTCACAATTTCAGCAAAAATCTGACTTTTGGCAGTTCACTCAAAAATGGTGCCAAAAGCTTGAAAATGCTCACCTGAAAGGTTTGGCACTCGAAACAGAAGGCTTTTTATCACAGGACAAGAAATCAGCCCTCAAAAACTTAACCGGCAGAAAATATTTTTTTGAAAAAATCCCTAAGCCCCGGGGTCACAATTTCAGCAAAAATCTGACTTTTGGCAGTTCACTCAAAAATGGTGCCAACCGCTTGCAAATGCTCCCCTGAAAGGTTTGGCACTCGAAACAGAAGGCTTTTTATCACAGGACAAGAAATCAGCCCTCAAAAACTTAACCGGCAGAAAATATTTTTTTGAAAAAATCCCTAAGCCCCGGGGTCACAATTTCAGCAAAAATCTGACTTTTGGCAGTTCACTCAAAAATGGTGCCAAAAGCTTGAAAATGCTCCCCTGAAAGGTTTGGCACTCGAAACAGAAGGCTTTTTATCACAGGACAAGAAATCAGCCCTCAAAAACTTAACCGGCAGAAAATATTTTTTTGAAAAAATCCCTAAGCCCCGGGGTCACAATTTCAGCAAAAATCTGACTTTTGGCAGTTCACTCAAAAATGGTGCCAACCGGTTGCAAATGCTCACCTGAAAGCTTTGGCGATGGAAACAGAAGGCTTTTTATCACAGGACAAGAAATCAGCCCTCAAAAACTTAACCGGCAGAAAATATTTTTTTGAAAAAATCCCTAAGCCCCGGGGTCACAATTTCAGCAAAAATCTGACTTTTGGCAGTTCACTCAAAAATGGTGCCAAAAGCTTGAAAATGCTCACCTGAAAGGTTTGGCACTCGAAACAGAAGGCTTTTTATCACAGGACAAGAAATCAGCCCTCAAAAACTTAACCGGCAGAAAATATTTTTTTGAAAAAATCCCTAAGCCCCGGGGTCACAATTTCAGCAAAAATCTGACTTTTGGCAGTTCACTCAAAAATGGTGCCAAAAGCTTGAAAATGCTCCCCTGAAAGGTTTGGCACTCGAAACAGAAGGCTTTTTATCACAGGACAAGAAATCAGCCCTCAAAAACTTAACCGGCAGAAAATATTTTTTTGAAAAAATCCCTAAGCCCCGGGGTCACAATTTCAGCAAAAATCTGACTTTTGGCAGTTCACTCAAAAATGGTGCCAACCGCTTGCAAATGCTCACCTGAAAGCTTTGGCGATGGAAACAGAAGGCTTTTTATCACAGGACAAGAAATCAGCCCTCAAAAACTTAACCGGCAGAAAATATTTTTTTGAAAAAATCCCTAAGCCCCGGGGTCACAATTTCAGAAAAAATCTGACTTTTGGCAGTTCACTTAAAAATGGTGCCAACCGCTTGCAAATGCTCACCTGAAAGCTTTGGCGATGGAAACAGAAGGCTTTTTATCACAGGACAAGAAATCAGCCCTCAAAAACTTAACCGGCAGAAAATATTTTTTTGAAAAAATCCCTAAGCCCCGGGGTCACAATTTCAGCAAAAATCTGACTTTTGGCAGTTCACTCAAAAATGGTGCCAACCGCTTGCAAATGCTCACCTGAAAGCTTTGGCGATGGAAACAGAAGGCTTTTTATCACAGGACAAGAAATCAGCCCTCAAAAACTTAACCGGCAGAAAATATTTTTTTGAAAAAATCCCTAAGCCCCGGGGTCACAATTTCAGCAAAAATCTGACTTTTGGCAGTTCACTCAAAAATGGTGCCAAAAGCTTGAAAATGCTCACCTGAAAGGTTTGGCACTCGAAACAGAAGGCTTTTTATCACAGGACAAGAAATCAGCCCTCAAAAACTTAACCGGCAGAAAATATTTTTTTGAAAAAATCCCTAAGCCCCGGGGTCACAATTTCAGCAAAAATCTGACTTTTGGCAGTTCACTCAAAAATGGTGCCAACCGCTTGCAAATGCTCCCCTGAAAGGTTTGGCACTCGAAACAGAAGGCTTTTTATCACAGGACAAGAAATCAGCCCTCAAAAACTTAACCGGCAGAAAATATTTTTTTGAAAAAATCCCAAAGCCCCGGGGTCACAATTTCAGCAAAAATCTGACTTTTGGCAGTTCACTCAAAAATGGTGCCAAAAGCTTGAAAATGCTCCCCTGAAAGGTTTGGCACTCGAAACAGAAGGCTTTTTATCACAGGACAAGAAATCAGCCCTCAAAAACTTAACCGGCAGAAAATATTTTTTTGAAAAAATCCCTAAGCCCCGGGGTCACAATTTCAGCAAAAATCTGACTTTTGGCAGTTCACTCAAAAATGGTGCCAACCGCTTGCAAATGCTCACCTGAAAGCTTTGGCGATGGAAACAGAAGGCTTTTTATCACAGGACAAGAAATCAGCCCTCAAAAACTTAACCGGCAGAAAATATTTTTTTGAAAAAATCCCTAAGCCCCGGGGTCACAATTTCAGCAAAAATCTGACTTTTGGCAGTTCACTCAAAAATGGTGCCAACCGCTTGCAAATGCTCTCCTGAAAGCTTTGGCGATGGAAACAGAAGGCTTTTTATCACAGGACAAGAAATCAGCCCTCAAAAACTTAACCGGCAGAAAATATTTTTTTGAAAAAATCCCTAAGCCCCGGGGTCACAATTTCAGCAAAAATCTGACTTTTGGCAATTCACTCAAAAATGGTGCCAACCGCTTGAAAATGCTCCCCTGAAAGGTTTGGCACTGGAAACAGAAGGCTTTTTATCACAGGACAAGTAATCAGCCCTCAAAAACTTAACCGGCAGAAAATATTTTTTTGAAAAAATCCCTAAGCCCCGGGCTCACAATTTCAGCAAAAATCTGACTTTTGGCAGTTCACTCAAAAATGGTGCCAACCGGTTGCAAATGCTCACCTGAAAGCTTTGGCACTCGAAACAGAAGGCTTTTTATCACAGGACAAGAAATCAGCCCTCAAAAACTTAACCGGCAGAAAATATTTTTTTGAAAAAATCCCTAAGCCCCGGGGTCACAATTTCAGCAAAAATCTGACTTTTGGCAGTTCACTCAAAAATGGTGCCAAAAGCTTGAAAATGCTCACCTGAAAGGTTTGGCACTCGAAACAGAAGGCTTTTTATCACAGGACAAGAAATCAGCCCTCAAAAACTTAACCGGCAGAAAATATTTTTTTGAAAAAATCCCTAAGCCCCGGGGTCACAATTTCAGCAAAAATCTGACTTTTGGCAGTTCACTCAAAAATGGTGCCAACCGCTTGCAAATGCTCCCCTGAAAGGTTTGGCACTCGAAACAGAAGGCTTTTTATCACAGGACAAGAAATCAGCCCTCAAAAACTTAACCGGCAGAAAATATTTTTTTGAAAAAATCCCTAAGCCCCGGGGTCACAATTTCAGCAAAAATCTGACTTTTGGCAGTTCACTCAAAAATGGTGCCAAAAGCTTGAAAATGCTCCCCTGAAAGGTTTGGCACTCGAAACAGAAGGCTTTTTATCACAGGACAAGAAATCAGCCCTCAAAAACTTAACCGGCAGAAAATATTTTTTTGAAAAAATCCCTAAGCCCCGGGGTCACAATTTCAGCAAAAATCTGACTTTTGGCAGTTCACTCAAAAATGGTGCCAACCGCTTGCAAATGCTCACCTGAAAGCTTTGGCGATGGAAACAGAAGGCTTTTTATCACAGGACAAGAAATCAGCCCTCAAAAACTTAACCGGCAGAAAATATTTTTTTGAAAAAATCCCTAAGCCCCGGGGTCACAATTTCAGCAAAAATCTGACTTTTGGCAGTTCACTCAAAAATGGTGCCAACCGCTTGCAAATGCTCTCCTGAAAGCTTTGGCGATGGAAACAGAAGGCTTTTTATCACAGGACAAGAAATCAGCCCTCAAAAACTTAACCGGCAGAAAATATTTTTTTGAAAAAATCCCTAAGCCCCGGGGTCACAATTTCAGCAAAAATCTGACTTTTGGCAATTCACTCAAAAATGGTGCCAACCGCTTGAAAATGCTCCCCTGAAAGGTTTGGCACTCGAAACAGAAGGCTTTTTATCACAGGACAAGTAATCAGCCCTCAAAAACTTAACCGGCAGAAAATATTTTTTTGAAAAAATCCCTAAGCCCCGGGCTCACAATTTCAGCAAAAATCTGACTTTTGGCAGTTCACTCAAAAATGGTGCCAACCGGTTGCAAATGCTCACCTGAAAGCTTTGGCACTCGAAACAGAAGGCTTTTTATCACAGGACAAGAAATCAGCCCTCAAAAACTTAACCGGCAGAAAATATTTTTTTGAAAAAATCCCTAAGCCCCGGGGTCACAATTTCAGCAAAAATCTGACTTTTGGCAGTTCACTCAAAAATGGTGCCAAAAGCTTGAAAATGCTCACCTGAAAGGTTTGGCACTCGAAACAGAAGGCTTTTTATCACAGGACAAGAAATCAGCCCTCAAAAACTTAACCGGCAGAAAATATTTTTTTGAAAAAATCCCTAAGCCCCGGGGTCACAATTTCAGCAAAAATCTGACTTTTGGCAGTTCACTCAAAAATGGTGCCAACCGCTTGCAAATGCTCACCTGAAAGCTTTGGCGATGGAAACAGAAGGCTTTTTATCACAGGACAAGAAATCAGCCCTCAAAAACTTAACCGGCAGAAAATATTTTTTTGAAAAAATCCCTAAGCCCCGGGGTCACAATTTCAGCAAAAATCTGACTTTTGGCAGTTCACTCAAAAATGGTGCCAACCGCTTGCAAATGCTCACCTGAAAGCTTTGGCGATGGAAACAGAAGGCTTTTTATCACAGGACAAGAAATCAGCCCTCAAAAACTTAACCGGCAGAAAATATTTTTTTGAAAAAATCCCTAAGCCCCGGGGTCACAATTTCAGAAAAAATCTGACTTTTGGCAGTTCACTTAAAAATGGTGCCAACCGCTTGCAAATGCTCACCTGAAAGCTTTGGCGATGGAAACAGAAGGCTTTTTATCACAGGACAAGAAATCAGCCCTCAAAAACTTAACCGGCAGAAAATATTTTTTTGAAAAAATCCCTAAGCCCCGGGGTCACAATTTCAGCAAAAATCTGACTTTTGGCAGTTCACTCAAAAATGGTGCCAACCGCTTGCAAATGCTCACCTGAAAGCTTTGGCGATGGAAACAGAAGGCTTTTTATCACAGGACAAGAAATCAGCCCTCAAAAACTTAACCGGCAGAAAATATTTTTTTGAAAAAATCCCTAAGCCCCGGGGTCACAATTTCAGCAAAAATCTGACTTTTGGCAGTTCACTCAAAAATGGTGCCAAAAGCTTGAAAATGCTCACCTGAAAGGTTTGGCACTCGAAACAGAAGGCTTTTTATCACAGGACAAGAAATCAGCCCTCAAAAACTTAACCGGCAGAAAATATTTTTTTGAAAAAATCCCTAAGCCCCGGGGTCACAATTTCAGCAAAAATCTGACTTTTGGCAGTTCACTCAAAAATGGTGCCAACCGCTTGCAAATGCTCCCCTGAAAGGTTTGGCACTCGAAACAGAAGGCTTTTTATCACAGGACAAGAAATCAGCCCTCAAAAACTTAACCGGCAGAAAATATTTTTTTGAAAAAATCCCTAAGCCCCGGGGTCACAATTTCAGCAAAAATCTGACTTTTGGCAGTTCACTCAAAAATGGTGCCAAAAGCTTGAAAATGCTCCCCTGAAAGGTTTGGCACTCGAAACAGAAGGCTTTTTATCACAGGACAAGAAATCAGCCCTCAAAAACTTAACCGGCAGAAAATATTTTTTTGAAAAAATCCCTAAGCCCCGGGGTCACAATTTCAGCAAAAATCTGACTTTTGGCAGTTCACTCAAAAATGGTGCCAACCGCTTGCAAATGCTCACCTGAAAGCTTTGGCGATGGAAACAGAAGGCTTTTTATCACAGGACAAGAAATCAGCCCTCAAAAACTTAACCGGCAGAAAATATTTTTTTGAAAAAATCCCTAAGCCCCGGGGTCACAATTTCAGCAAAAATCTGACTTTTGGCAGTTCACTCAAAAATGGTGCCAACCGCTTGCAAATGCTCTCCTGAAAGCTTTGGCGATGGAAACAGAAGGCTTTTTATCACAGGACAAGAAATCAGCCCTCAAAAACTTAACCGGCAGAAAATATTTTTTTGAAAAAATCCCTAAGCCCCGGGGTCACAATTTCAGCAAAAATCTGACTTTTGGCAATTCACTCAAAAATGGTGCCAACCGCTTGAAAATGCTCCCCTGAAAGGTTTGGCACTCGAAACAGAAGGCTTTTTATCACAGGACAAGTAATCAGCCCTCAAAAACTTAACCGGCAGAAAATATTTTTTTGAAAAAATCCCTAAGCCCCGGGCTCACAATTTCAGCAAAAATCTGACTTTTGGCAGTTCACTCAAAAATGGTGCCAACCGGTTGCAAATGCTCACCTGAAAGCTTTGGCGATGGAAACAGAAGGCTTTTTATCACAGGACAAGAAATCAGCCCTCAAAAACTTAACCGGCAGAAAATATTTTTTTGAAAAAATCCCTAAGCCCCGGGGTCACAATTTCAGCAAAAATCTGACTTTTGGCAGTTCACTCAAAAATGGTGCCAAAAGCTTGAAAATGCTCACCTGAAAGGTTTGGCACTCGAAACAGAAGGCTTTTTATCACAGGACAAGAAATCAGCCCTCAAAAACTTAACCGGCAGAAAATATTTTTTTGAAAAAATCCCTAAGCCCCGGGGTCACAATTTCAGCAAAAATCTGACTTTTGGCAGTTCACTCAAAAATGGTGCCAAAAGCTTGAAAATGCTCCCCTGAAAGGTTTGGCACTCGAAACAGAAGGCTTTTTATCACAGGACAAGAAATCAGCCCTCAAAAACTTAACCGGCAGAAAATATTTTTTTGAAAAAATCCCTAAGCCCCGGGGTCACAATTTCAGCAAAAATATGACTTTTGGCAGTTCACTCAAAAATGGTGCCAGAAGCTTGAAAATGCTCCCCTGAAAGGTTTGGCACTCGAAACAGAAGGCTTTTTATCACAGGACAAGAAATCAGCCCTCAAAAACTTAACCGGCAGAAAATATTTTTTTGAAAAAATCCCTAAGCCCCGGGGTCACAATTTCAGCAAAAATCTGACTTTTGGCAGTTCACTCAAAAATGGTGCCAACCGCTTGCAAATGCTCACCTGAAAGCTTTGGCGATGGAAACAGAAGGCTTTTTATCACAGGACAAGAAATCAGCCCTCAAAAACTTAACCGGCAGAAAATATTTTTTTGAAAAAATCCCTAAGCCCCGGGGTCACAATTTCAGCAAAAATCTGACTTTTGGCAGTTCACTCAAAAATGGTGCCAACCGCTTGCAAATGCTCACCTGAAAGCTTTGGCGATGGAAACAGAAGGCTTTTTATCACAGGACAAGAAATCAGCCCTCAAAAACTTAACCGGCAGAAAATATTTTTTTGAAAAAATCCCTAAGCCCCGGGGTCACAATTTCAGCAAAAATCTGACTTTTGGCAGTTCACTCAAAAATGGTGCCAACCGCTTGCAAATGCTCACCTGAAAGCTTTGGCGATGGAAACAGAAGGCTTTTTATCACAGGACAAGAAATCAGCCCTCAAAAACTTAACCGGCAGAAAATATTTTTTTGAAAAAATCCCTAAGCCCCGGGGTCACAATTTCAGAAAAAATCTGACTTTTGGCAGTTCACTTAAAAATGGTGCCAACCGCTTGCAAATGCTCACCTGAAAGCTTTGGCGATGGAAACAGAAGGCTTTTTATCACAGGACAAGAAATCAGCCCTCAAAAACTTAACCGGCAGAAAATATTTTTTTGAAAAAATCCCTAAGCCCCGGGGTCACAATTTCAGCAAAAATCTGACTTTTGGCAGTTCACTCAAAAATGGTGCCAAAAGCTTGAAAATGCTCCCCTGAAAGGTTTGGCACTCGAAACAGAAGGCTTTTTATCACAGGACAAGAAATCAGCCCTCAAAAATTAACCGGCAGAAAATATTTTTTTGAAAAAATCCCTAAGCCCCGGGGTCACAATTTCAGCAAAAATCTGACTTTTGGCAGTTCACTCAAAAATGGTGCCAACCGCTTGCAAATGCTCACCTGAAAGGTTTGGCACTCGAAACAGAAGGATTTTTATCACAGGACAAGAAATCAGCCCTCAAAAACTTAACCGGCAGAAAATATTTTTTTGAAAAAATCCCTAAGCCCCGGGGTCACAATTTCAGCAAAAATCTGACTTTTGGCAGTTCACTCAAAAATGGTGCCAAAAGCTTGAAAATGCTCCCCTGAAAGGTTTGGCACTCGAAACAGAAGGCTTTTTATCACAGGACAAGAAATCAGCCCTCAAAAACTTAACCGGCAGAAAATATTTTTTTGAAAAAATCCCTAAGCCCCGGGGTCACAATTTCATCAAAAATCTGACTTTTGGCAGTTCACTCAAAAATGGTGCCAACCGCTTGCAAATGCTCACCTGAAAGCTTTGGCGATGGAAACAGAAGGCTTTTTATCACAGGACAAGAAATGAGCCCTCAAAAACTTAACCGGCAGAAAATATTTTTTTGAAAAAATCCCTAAGCCCCGGGGTCACAATTTCATCAAAAATCTGACTTTTGGCAGTTCACTCAAAAATGGTGCCAACCGCTTGCAAATGCTCACCTGAAAGGTTTGGCACTCGAAACAGAAGGCTTTTTATCACAGGACAAGAAATCAGCCCTCAAAAACTTAACCGGCAGAAAATATTTTTTTGAAAAAATCCCTAAGCCCCGGGGTCACAATTTCATCAAAAATCTGACTTTTGGCAGTTCACTCAAAAATGGTGCCAACCGCTTGCAAATGCTCCCCTGAAAGGTTTGGCACTCGAAACAGAAGGCTTTTTATCACAGGACAAGTAATCAGCCCTCAAAAACTTAACCGGCAGAAAATATTTTTTTGAAAAAATCCCTAAGCCCCGGGGTCACAATTTCATCAAAAATCTGACTTTTGGCAGTTCACTCAAAAATGGTGCCAAAAGCTTGAAAATGCTCCCCTGAAAGCTTTGGCACTCGAAACAGAAGGCTTTTTATCACAGGACAAGAAATCAGCCCTCAAAAACTTAACCGGCAGAAAATATTTTTTGGAAAAAATCCCTAAGCCCCGGGGTCACAATTTCAGCAAAAATCTGACTTTTGGCAGTTCACTCAAAAATGGTGCCAACCGCTTGCAAATGCTCACCTGAAAGCTTTGGCGATGGAAACAGAAGGCTTTTTATCACAGGACAAGAAATCAGCCCTCAAAAACTTAACCGGCAGAAAATATTTTTTTGAAAAAATCCCTAAGCCCCGGGGTCACAATTTCAGCAAAAATCTGACTTTTGGCAGTTCACTCAAAAATGGTGCCAACCGCTTGCAAATGCTCACCTGAAAGCTTTGGCGATGGAAACAGAAGGCTTTTTATCACAGGACAAGAAATCAGCCCTCAAAAACTTAACCGGCAGAAAATATTTTTTTGAAAAAATCCCTAAGCCCCGGGGTCACAATTTCAGAAAAAATCTGACTTTTGGCAGTTCACTTAAAAATGGTGCCAACCGCTTGCAAATGCTCACCTGAAAGCTTTGGCGATGGAAACAGAAGGCTTTTTATCACAGGACAAGAAATCAGCCCTCAAAAACTTAACCGGCAGAAAATATTTTTTTGAAAAAATCCCTAAGCCCCGGGGTCACAATTTCAGCAAAAATCTGACTTTTGGCAGTTCACTCAAAAATGGTGCCAACCGGTTGCAAATGCTCACCTGAAAGCTTTGGCGATGGAAACAGAAGGCTTTTTATCACAGGACAAGAAATCAGCCCTCAAAAACTTAACCGGCAGAAAATATTTTTTTGAAAAAATCCCTAAGCCCCGGGGTCACAATTTCAGCAAAAATCTGACTTTTGGCAGTTCACTCAAAAATGGTGCCAAAAGCTTGAAAATGCTCCCCTGAAAGGTTTGGCACTCGAAACAGAAGGCTTTTTATCACAGGACAAGAAATCAGCCCTCAAAAACTTAACCGGCAGAAAATATTTTTTTGAAAAAATCCCTAAGCCCCGGGGTCACAATTTCAGCAAAAATATGACTTTTGGCAGTTCACTCAAAAATGGTGCCAGAAGCTTGAAAATGCTCCCCTGAAAGGTTTGGCACTCGAAACAGAAGGCTTTTTATCACAGGACAAGAAATCAGCCCTCAAAAACTTAACCGGCAGAAAATATTTTTTTGAAAAAATCCCTAAGCCCCGGGGTCACAATTTCATCAAAAATCTGACTTTTGGCAGTTCACTCAAAAATTGTGCCAACCGCTTGCAAATGCTCACCTGAAAGCTTTGGCGATGGAAACAGAAGGCTTTTTATCACAGGACAAGAAATCAGCCCTCAAAAACTTATCCGGCAGAAAATATTTTTTTGAAAAAATCCCTAAGCCCCGGGGTCACAATTTCAGCAAAAATCTGACTTTTGGCAGTTCACTCAAAAATGGTGCCAAAAGCTTGAAAATGCTCCCCTGAAAGGTTTGGCACTCGAAACAGAAGGCTTTTTATCACAGGACAAGAAATCAGCCCTCAAAAACTTAACCGGCAGAAAATATTTTTTTGAAAAAATCCCTAAGCCCCGGGGTCACAATTTCAGCAAAAATCTGACTTTTGGCAGTTCACTCAAAAATGGTGCCAACCGCTTGCAAATGCTCACCTGAAAGGTTTGGCACTCGAAACAGAAGGCTTTTTATCACAGGACAAGAAATCAGCCCTCAAAAACTTAACCGGCAGAAAATATTTTTTTGAAAAAATCCCTAAGCCCCGGGGTCACAATTTCATCAAAAATCTGACTTTTGGCAGTTCACTCAAAAATGGTGCCAACCGCTTGCAAATGCGCCCCTGAAAGGTTTGGCACTCGAAACAGAAGGCTTTTTATCACAGGACAAGTAATCAGCCCTCAAAAACTTAACCGGCAGAAAATATTTTTTTGAAAAAATCCCTAAGCCCCGGGGTCACAATTTCAGCAAAAATCTGACTTTTGGCAGTTCACTCAAAAATGGTGCCAAAAGCTTGAAAATGCTCCCCTGAAAGCTTTGGCACTCGAAACAGAAGGCTTTTTATCACAGGACAAGAAATCAGCCCTCAAAAACTTAACCGGCAGAAAATATTTTTTGGAAAAAATCCCTAAGCCCCGGGGTCACAATTTCAGCAAAAATCTGACTTTTGGCAGTTCACTCAAAAATGGTGCCAACCGCTTGCAAATGCTCACCTGAAAGCTTTGGCGATGGAAACAGAAGGCTTTTTATCACAGGACAAGAAATCAGCCCTCAAAAACTTAACCGGCAGAAAATATTTTTTTGAAAAAATCCCTAAGCCCCGGGGTCACAATTTCAGCAAAAATCTGACTTTTGGCAGTTCACTCAAAAATGGTGCCAACCGCTTGCAAATGCTCACCTGAAAGCTTTGGCGATGGAAACAGAAGGCTTTTTATCACAGGACAAGAAATCAGCCCTCAAAAACTTAACCGGCAGAAAATATTTTTTTGAAAAAATCCCTAAGCCCCGGGGTCACAATTTCAGCAAAAATCTGACTTTTGGCAGTTCACTTAAAAATGGTGCCAACCGCTTGCAAATGCTCACCTGAAAGCTTTGGCGATGGAAACAGAAGGCTTTTTATCACAGGACAAGAAATCAGCCCTCAAAAACTTAACCGGCAGAAAATATTTTTTTGAAAAAATCCCTAAGCCCCGGGGTCACAATTTCAGCAAAAATCTGACTTTTGGCAGTTCACTCAAAAATGGTGCCAACCGGTTGCAAATGCTCACCTGAAAGCTTTGGCGATGGAAACAGAAGGCTTTTTATCACAGGACAAGAAATCAGCCCTCAAAAACTTAACCGGCAGAAAATATTTTTTTGAAAAAATCCCTAAGCCCCGGGGTCACAATTTCATCAAAAATCTGACTTTTGGCAGTTCACTCAAAAATGGTGCCAACCGCTTGCAAATGCTCACCTGAAAGCTTTGGCGATGGAAACAGAAGGCTTTTTATCACAGGACAAGAAATCAGCCCTCAAAAACTTAACCGGCAGAAAATATTTTTTTGAAAAAATCCCTAAGCCCCGGGGTCACAATTTCATCAAAAATCTGACTTTTGGCAGTTCACTCAAAAATGGTGCCAACCGCTTGCAAATGCTCCCCTGAAAGGTTTGGCACTCGAGACAGAAGGCTTTTTATCACAGGACAAGTAATCAGCCCTCAAAAACTTAACCGGCAGAAAATATTTTTTTGAAAAAATCCCTAAGCCCCGGGGTCACAATTTCAGCAAAAATCTGACTTTTGGCAGTTCACTCAAAAATGGTGCCAAAAGCTTGAAAATGCTCCCCTGAAAGCTTTGGCACTCGAAACAGAAGGCTTTTTATCACAGGACAAGAAATCAGCCCTCAAAAACTTAACCGGCAGAAAATATTTTTTGGAAAAAATCCCTAAGCCCCGGGGTCACAATTTCAGCAAAAATCTGACTTTTGGCAGTTCACTCAAAAATGGTGCCAACCGCTTGCAAATGCTCACCTGAAAGCTTTGGCGATGGAAACAGAAGGCTTTTTATCACAGGACAAGAAATCAGCCCTCAAAAACTTAACCGGCAGAAAATATTTTTTTGAAAAAATCCCTAAGCCCCGGGGTCACAATTTCAGCAAAAATCTGACTTTTGGCAGTTCACTCAAAAATGGTGCCAACCGCTTGCAAATGCTCACCTGAAAACTTTGGCGATGGAAACAGAAGGCTTTTTATCACAGGACAAGAAATCAGCCCTCAAAAACTTAACCGGCAGAAAATATTTTTTTGAAAAAATCCCTAAGCCCCGGGGTCACAATTTCAGAAAAAATCTGACTTTTGGCAGTTCACTTAAAAATGGTGCCAACCGCTTGCAAATGCTCACCTGAAAGCTTTGGCGATGGAAACAGAAGGCTTTTTATCACAGGACAAGAAATCAGCCCTCAAAAACTTAACCGGCAGAAAATATTTTTTTGAAAAAATCCCTAAGCCCCGGGGTCACAATTTCAGCAAAAATCTGACTTTTGGCAGTTCACTCAAAAATGGTGCCAACCGGTTGCAAATGCTCACCTGAAAGCTTTGGCGATGGAAACAGAAGGCTTTTTATCACAGGACAAGAAATCAGCCCTCAAAAACTTAACAGGCAGAAAATATTTTTTTGAAAAAATCCCTAAGCCCCGGGGTCACAATTTCAGCAAAAATCTGACTTTTGGCAGTTCACTCAAAAATGGTGCCAAAAGCTTGAAAATGCTCCCCTGAAAGGTTTGGCACTCGAAACAGAAGGCTTTTTATCACAGGACAAGAAATCAGCCCTCAAAAACTTAACCGGCAGAAAATATTTTTTTGAAAAAATCCCTAAGCCCCGGGGTCACAATTTCAGCAAAAATATGACTTTTGGCAGTTCACTCAAAAATGGTGCCAGAAGCTTGAAAATGCTCCCCTGAAAGGTTTGGCACTCGAAACAGAAGGCTTTTTATCACAGGACAAGAAATCAGCCCTCAAAAACTTAACCGGCAGAAAATATTTTTTTGAAAAAATCCCTAAGCCCCGGGGTCACAATTTCATCAAAAATCTGACTTTTGGCAGTTCACTCAAAAATGGTGCCAACCGCTTGCAAATGCTCACCTGAAAGCTTTGGCGATGGAAACAGAAGGCTTTTTATCACAGGACAAGAAATCAGCCCTCAAAAACTTAACCGGCAGAAAATATTTTTTTGAAAAAATCCCTAAGCCCCGGGGTCACAATTTCAGCAAAAATCTGACTTTTGGCAGTTCACTCAAAAATGGTGCCAAAAGCTTGAAAATGCTCCCCTGAAAGGTTTGGCACTCGAAACAGAAGGCTTTTTATCACAGGACAAGAAATCAGCCCTCAAAAACTTAACCGGCAGAAAATATTTTTTTGAAAAAATCCCTAAGCCCCGGGGTCACAATTTCAGCAAAAATCTGACTTTTGGCAGTTCACTCAAAAATGGTGCCAACCGCTTGCAAATGCTCACCTGAAAGGTTTGGCACTCGAAACAGAAGGCTTTTTATCACAGGACAAGAAATCAGCCCTCAAAAACTTAACCGGCAGAAAATATTTTTTTGAAAAAATCCCTAAGCCCCGGGGTCACAATTTCATCAAAAATCTGACTTTTGGCAGTTCACTCAAAAATGGTGCCAACCGCTTGCAAATGCTCCCCTGAAAGGTTTGGCACTCGAAACAGAAGGCTTTTTATCACAGGACAAGTAATCAGCCCTCAAAAACTTAACCGGCAGAAAATATTTTTTTGAAAAAATCCCTAAGCCCCGGGGTCACAATTTCAGCAAAAATCTGACTTTTGGCAGTTCACTCAAAAATGGTGTCAACCGCTTGCAAATGCTCACCTGAAAGCTTTGGCGATGGAAACAGAAGGCTTTTTATCACAGGACAAGAAATCAGCCCTCAAAAACTTAACCGGCAGAAAATATTTTTTTGAAAAAATCCCTAAGCCCCGGGGTCACAATTTCAGCAAAAATCTGACTTTTGGCAGTTCACTCAAAAATGGTGCCAACCGCTTGCAAATGCTCACCTGAAAGCTTTGGCGATGGAAACAGAAGGCTTTTTATCACAGGACAAGAAATCAGCCCTCAAAAACTTAACCGGCAGAAAATATTTTTTTGAAAAAATCCCTAAGCCCCGGGGTCACAATTTCAGCAAAAATCTGACTTTTGGCAGTTCACTCAAAAATGGTGCCAACCGCTTGCAAATGCTCACCTGAAAGCTTTGGCGATGGAAACAGAAGGCTTTTTATCACAGGACAAGAAATCAGCCCTCAAAAACTTAACCGGCAGAAAATATTTTTTTGAAAAAATCCCTAAGCCCCGGGGTCACAATTTCAGCAAAAATCTGACTTTTGGCAGTTCACTCAAAAATGGTGCCAACCGCTTGCAAATGCTCACCTGAAAGCTTTGGCGATGGAAACAGAAGGCTTTTTATCACAGGACAAGAAATCAGCCCTCAAAAACTTAACCGGCAGAAAATATTTTTTTGAAAAAATCCCTAAGCCCCGGGGTCACAATTTCAGAAAAAATCTGACTTTTGGCAGTTCACTTAAAAATGGTGCCAACCGCTTGCAAATGCTCACCTGAAAGCTTTGGCGATGGAAACAGAAGGCTTTTTATCACAGGACAAGAAATCAGCCCTCAAAAACTTAACCGGCAGAAAATATTTTTTTGAAAAAATCCCTAAGCCCCGGGGTCACAATTTCAGCAAAAATCTGACTTTTGGCAGTTCACTCAAAAATGGTGCCAACCGGTTGCAAATGCTCACCTGAAAGCTTTGGCGATGGAAACAGAAGGCTTTTTATCACAGGACAAGAAATCAGCCCTCAAAAACTTAACCGGCAGAAAATATTTTTTTGAAAAAATCCCTAAGCCCCGGGGTCACAATTTCAGCAAAAATCTGACTTTTGGCAGTTCACTCAAAAATGGTGCCAAAAGCTTGAAAATGCTCACCTGAAAGGTTTGGCACTCGAAACAGAAGGCTTTTTATCACAGGACAAGAAATCAGCCCTCAAAAACTTAACCGGCAGAAAATATTTTTTTGAAAAAATCCCTAAGCCCCGGGGTCACAATTTCAGCAAAAATCTGACTTTTGGCAGTTCACTCAAAAATGGTGCCAAAAGCTTGAAAATGCTCCCCTGAAAGGTTTGGCACTCGAAACAGAAGGCTTTTTATCACAGGACAAGAAATCAGCCCTCAAAAACTTAACCGGCAGAAAATATTTTTTTGAAAAAATCCCTAAGCCCCGGGGTCACAATTTCAGCAAAAATCTGACTTTTGGCAGTTCACTCAAAAATGGTGCCAGAAGCTTGAAAATGCTCCCCTGAAAGGTTTGGCACTCGAAACAGAAGGCTTTTTATCACAGGACAAGAAATCAGCCCTCAAAAACTTAACCGGCAGAAAATATTTTTTTGAAAAAATCCCTAAGCCCCGGGGTCACAATTTCAGCAAAAATCTGACTTTTGGCAGTTCACTCAAAAATGGTGCCAACCGCTTGCAAATGCTCACCTGAAAGCTTTGGCGATGGAAACAGAAGGCTTTTTATCACAGGACAAGAAATCAGCCCTCAAAAACTTAACCGGCAGAAAATATTTTTTTGAAAAAATCCCTAAGCCCCGGGGTCACAATTTCAGCAAAAATCTGACTTTTGGCAGTTCACTCAAAAATGGTGCCAACCGCTTGCAAATGCTCACCTGAAAGCTTTGGCGATGGAAACAGAAGGCTTTTTATCACAGGACAAGAAATCAGCCCTCAAAAACTTAACCGGCAGAAAATATTTTTTTGAAAAAATCCCTAAGCCCCGGGGTCACAATTTCAGCAAAAATCTGACTTTTGGCAATTCACTCAAAAATGGTGCCAACCGGTTGCAAATGCTCACCTGAAAGCTTTGGCGATGGAAACAGAAGGCTTTTTATCACAGGACAAGAAATCAGCCCTCAAAAACTTAACCGGCAGAAAATATTTTTTTGAAAAAATCCCTAAGCCCCGGGGTCACAATTTCAGCAAAAATCTGACTTTTGGCAGTTCACTCAAAAATGGTGCCAAAAGCTTGAAAATGCTCACCTGAAAGGTTTGGCACTCGAAACAGAAGGCTTTTTATCACACGACAAGAAATCAGCCCTCAAAAACTTAACCGGCAGAAAATATTTTTTTGAAAAAATCCCTAAGCCCCGGGGTCACAATTTCAGCAAAAATCTGACTTTTGGCAGTTCACTCAAAAATGGTGCCAAAAGCTTGAAAATGCTCCCCTGAAAGGTTTGGCACTCGAAACAGAAGGCTTTTTATCACAAGACAAGAAATCAGCCCTCAAAAACTTAACCGGCAGAAAATATTTTTTTGAAAAAATCCCTAAGCCCCGGGGTCACAATTTCAGCAAAAATATGACTTTTGGCAGTTCACTCAAAAATGGTGCCAGAAGCTTGAAAATGCTCCCCTGAAAGGTTTGGCACTCGAAACAGAAGGCTTTTTATCACAGGACAAGAAATCAGCCCTCAAAAACTTAACCGGCAGAAAATATTTTTTTGAAAAAATCCCTAAGCCCCGGGGTCACAATTTCAGCAAAAATCTGACTTTTGGCAGTTCACTCAAAAATGGTGCCAACCGCTTGCAAATGCTCACCTGAAAGCTTTGGCGATGGAAACAGAAGGCTTTTTATCACAGGACAAGAAATCAGCCCTCAAAAACTTAACCGGCAGAAAATATTTTTTTGAAAAAATCCCTAAGCCCCGGGGTCACAATTTCAGCAAAAATCTGACTTTTGGAAGTTCACTTAAAAATGGTGCCAACCGCTTGCAAATGCTCACCTGAAAGCTTTGGCGATGGAAACAGAAGGCTTTTTATCACAGGACAAGAAATCAGCCCTCAAAAACTTAACCGGCAGAAAATATTTTTTTGAAAAAATTCCTAAGCCCCGGGGTCACAATTTCAGCAAAAATCTGACTTTTGGCAGTTCACTCAAAAATGGTGCCAAAAGCTTGAAAATGCTCCCCTGAAAGGTTTGGCACTCGAAACAGAAGGCTTTTTATCACAGGACAAGAAATCAGCCCTCAAAAACTTAACCGGCAGAAAATATTTTTTTGAAAAAATCCCTAAGCCCCGGGGTCACAATTTCAGCAAAAATCTGACTTTTGGCAGTTCACTCAAAAATGGTGCCAACCGCTTGCAAATGCTCACCTGAAAGCTTTGGCGATGGAAACAGAAGGCTTTTTATCACAGGACAAGAAATCAGCCCTCAAAAACTTAACCGGCAGAAAATATTTTTTTGAAAAAATCCCTAAGCCCCGGGGTCACAATTTCAGCAAAAATCTGACTTTTGGCAATTCACTCAAAAATGGTGCCAACCGGTTGCAAATGCTCACCTGAAAGCTTTGGCGATGGAAACAGAAGGCTTTTTATCACAGGACAAGAAATCAGCCCTCAAAAACTTAACCGGCAGAAAATATTTTTTTGAAAAAATCCCTAAGCCCCGGGGTCACAATTTCAGCAAAAATCTGACTTTTGGCAGTTCACTCAAAAATGGTGCCAAAAGCTTGAAAATGCTCACCTGAAAGGTTTGGCACTCGAAACAGAAGGCTTTTTATCACAGGACAAGAAATCAGCCCTCAAAAACTTAACCGGCAGAAAATATTTTTTTGAAAAAATCCCTAAGCCCCGGGGTCACAATTTCAGCAAAAATCTGACTTTTGGCAGTTCACTCAAAAATGGTGCCAAAAGCTTGAAAATGCTCCCCTGAAAGGTTTGGCACTCGAAACAGAAGGCTTTTTATCACAGGACAAGAAATCAGCCCTCAAAAACTTAACCGGCAGAAAATATTTTTTTGAAAAAATCCCTAAGCCCCGGGGTCACAATTTCAGCAAAAATATGACTTTTGGCAGTTCACTCAAAAATGGTGCCAGAAGCTTGAAAATGCTCCCCTGAAAGGTTTGGCACTCGAAACAGAAGGCTTTTTATCACAGGACAAGAAATCAGCCCTCAAAAACTTAACCGGCAGAAAATATTTTTTTGAAAAAATCCCTAAGCCCCGGGGTCACAATTTCAGCAAAAATCTGACTTTTGGCAGTTCACTCAAAAATGGTGCCAACCGCTTGCAAATGCTCACCTGAAAGCTTTGGCGATGGAAACAGAAGGCTTTTTATCACAGGACAAGAAATCAGCCCTCAAAAACTTAACCGGCAGAAAATATTTTTTTGAAAAAATCCCTAAGCCCCGGGGTCACAATTTCAGCAAAAATCTGACTTTTGGCAGTTCACTTAAAAATGGTGCCAACCGCTTGCAAATGCTCACCTGAAAGCTTTGGCGATGGAAACAGAAGGATTTTTATCACAGGACAAGAAATCAGCCCTCAAAAACTTAACCGGCAGAAAATATTTTTTTGAAAAAATCCCTAAGCCCCGGGGTCACAATTTCAGCAAAAATCTGACTTTTGGCAGTTCACTCAAAAATGGTGCCAAAAGCTTGAAAATGCTCCCCTGAAAGGTTTGGCACTCGAAACAGAAGGCTTTTTATCACAGGACAAGAAATCAGCCCTCAAAAACTTAACCGGCAGAAAATATTTTTTTGAAAAAATCCCTAAGCCCCGGGGTCACAATTTCAGCAAAAATCTGACTTTTGGCAGTTCACTCAAAAATGGTGCCAACCGCTTGCAAATGCTCACCTGAAAGGTTTGGCACTCGAAACAGAAGGCTTTTTATCACAGGACAAGAAATCAGCCCTCAAAAACTTAACCGGCAGAAAATATTTTTTTGAAAAAATCCCTAAGCCCCGGGGTCACAATTTCAGCAAAAATCTGACTTTTGGCAGTTCACTCAAAAATGGTGCCAAAAGCTTGAAAATGCTCCCCTGAAAGGTTTGGCACTCGAAACAGAAGGCTTTTTATCACAGGACAAGAAATCAGCCCTCAAAAACTTAACCGGCAGAAAATATTTTTTTGAAAAAATCCCTAAGCCCCGGGGTCACAATTTCAGCAAAAATCTGACTTTTGGCAGTTCACTCAAAAATGGTGCCAACCGCTTGCAAATGCTCACCTGAAAGCTTTGGCGATGGAAACAGAAGGCTTTTTATCACAGGACAAGAAATCAGCCCTCAAAAACTTAACCGGCAGAAAATATTTTTTTGAAAAAATCCCTAAGCCCCGGGGTCACAATTTCAGCAAAAATCTGACTTTTGGCAGTTCACTCAAAAATGGTGCCAACCGCTTGCAAATGCTCACCTGAAAGGTTTGGCACTCGAAACAGAAGGATTTTTATCACAGGACAAGAAATCAGCCCTCAAAAACTTAACCGGCAGAAAATATTTTTTTGAAAAAATCCCTAAGCCCCGGGGTCACAATTTCAGCAAAAATCTGACTTTTGGCAATTCACTCAAAAATGGTGCCAAAAGCTTGAAAATGCTCCCCTGAAAGGTTTGGCACTCGAAACAGAAGGCTTTTTATCACAGGACAAGAATTCAGCCCTCAAAAACTTAACCGGCAGAAAATATTTTTTTGAAAAAATCCCTAAGCCCCGGGGTCACAATTTCAGCAAAAATCTGACTTTTGGCAGTTCACTCAAAAATGGTGCCAACCGCTTGCAAATGCTCACCTGAAAGCTTTGGCGATGGAAACAGAAGGCTTTTTATCACAGGACAAGAAATCAGCCCTCAAAAACTTAACCGGCAGAAAATATTTTTTTGAAAAAATCCCTAAGCCCCGGGGTCACAATTTCAGCAAAAATCTGACTTTTGGCAATTCACTCAAAAATGGTGCCAAAAGCTTGAAAATGCTCCCCTGAAAGGTTTGGCACTCGAAACAGAAGGCTTTTTATCACAGGACAAGAAATCAGCCCTCAAAAACTTAACCGGCAGAAAATATTTTTTTGAAAAAATCCCTAAGCCCCGGGGTCACAATTTCAGCAAAAATCTGACTTTTGGCAGTTCACTCAAAAATGGTGCCAACCGCTTGCAAATGCTCACCTGAAAGCTTTGGCGATGGAAACAGAAGGCTTTTTATCACAGGACAAGAAATCAGCCCTCAAAAACTTAACCGGCAGAAAATATTTTTTTGAAAAAATCCCTAAGCCCCGGGGTCACAATTTCAGCAAAAATCTGACTTTTGGCAGTTCTCTTAAAAATGGTGCCAACCGCTTGCAAATGCTCACCTGAAAGCTTTGGCGATGGAAACAGAAGACTTTTTATCACAGGACAAGAAATCAGCCCTCAAAAACTTAACCGGCAGAAAATATTTTTTTGAAAAAATCCCTAAGCCCCGGGGTCACAATTTCAGCAAAAATCTGACTTTTGGCAGTTCACTCAAAAATGGTGCCAAAAGCTTGAAAATGCTCCCCTGAAAGGTTTGGCACTCGAAACAGAAGGCTTTTTATCACAGGACAAGAAATCAGCCCTCAAAAACTTAACCGGCAGAAAATATTTTTTTGAAAAAATCCCTAAGCCCCGGGGTCACAATTTCAGCAAAAATCTGACTTTTGGCAGTTCACTCAAAAATGGTGCCAACCGCTTGCAAATGCTCACCTCAAAGCTTTGGCGATGGAAACAGAAGGCTTTTTATCACAGGACAAGAAATCAGCCCTCAAAAACTTAACCGGCAGAAAATATTTTTTTGAAAAAATCCCTAAGCCCCGGGGTCACAATTTCAGCAAAAATCTGACTTTTGGCAGTTCTCTTAAAAATGGTGCCAACCGCTTGCAAATGCTCACCTGAAAGCTTTGGCGATGGAAACAGAAGGCTTTTTATCACAGGACAAGAAATCAGCCCTCAAAAACTTAACCGGCAGAAAATATTTTTTTGAAAAAATCCCTAAGCCCCGGGGTCACAATTTCAGCAAAAATCTGACTTTTGGCAGTTCACTCAAAAATGGTGCCAAAAGCTTGAAAATGCTCCCCTGAAAGGTTTGGCACTCGAAACAGAAGGCTTTTTATCACAGGACAAGAAATCAGCCCTCAAAAACTTAACCGGCAGAAGATATTTTTTTGAAAAAATCCCTAAGCCCCGGGGTCACAATTTCAGCAAAAATCTGACTTTTGGCAGTTCACTCAAAAATGGTGCCAACCGCTTGCAAATGCTCACCTGAAAGCTTTGGCGATGGAAACAGAAGGCTTTTTATCACAGGACAAGAAATCAGCCCTCAAAAACTTAACCGGCAGAAAATATTTTTTTGAAAAAATCCCTAAGCCCCGGGGTCACAATTTCAGCAAAAATCTGACTTTTGGCAATTCACTCAAAAATGGTGCCAAAAGCTTGAAAATGCTCCCCTGAAAGGTTTGGCACTCGAAACAGAAGGCTTTTTATCACAGGACAAGAAATCAGCCCTCAAAAACTTAACCGGCAGAAAATATTTTTTTGAAAAAATCCCTAAGCCCCGGGGTCACAATTTCATCAAAAATCTGACTTTTGGCAGTTCACTCAAAAATGGTGCCAACCGCTTGCAAATGCTCCCCTGAAAGGTTTGGCACTCGAAACAGAAGGCTTTTTATCACAGGACAAGAAATCAGCCCTCAAAAACTTAACCGGCAGAAAATATTTTTTTGAAAAAATCCCTAAGCCCTGGGGTCACAATTTCAGCAAAAATCTGACTTTTGGCAGTTCTCTTAAAAATGGTGCCAACCGCTTGCAAATGCTCACCTGAAAGCTTTGGCGATGGAAACAGAAGGCTTTTTATCACAGGACAAGAAATCAGCCCTCAAAAACTTAACCGGCAGAAAATATTTTTTTGAAAAAATCGCTAAGCCCCGGGCTCACAATTTCAGCAAAAATCTGACTTTTGGCAGTTCACTCAAAAATGGTGCCAAAAGCTTGAAAATGCTCCCCTGAAAGGTTTGGCACTCGAAACAGAAGGCTTTTTATCACAGGACAAGAAATCAGCCCTCAAAAACTTAACCGGCAGAAAATATTTTTTTGAAAAAATCCCTAAGCCCCGGGGTCACAATTTCAGCAAAAATCTGACTTTTGGCAGTTCACTCAAAAATGGTGCCAACCGCTTGCAAATGCTCACCTGAAAGGTTTGGCACTCGAAACAGAAGGATTTTTATCACAGGACAAGAAATCAGCCCTCAAAAACTTAACCAGCAGAAAATATTTTTTTGAAAAAATCCCTAAGCCCCGGGGTCACAATTTCAGCAAAAATCTGACTTTTGGCAATTCACTCAAAAATGGTGCCAAAAGCTTGAAAATGCTCCCCTGAAAGGTTTGGCACTCGAAACAGAAGGCTTTTTATCACAGGACAAGAAATCAGCCCTCAAAAACTTAACCGGCAGAAAATATTTTTTTGAAAAAATCCCTAAGCCCCGGGGTCACAATTTCATCAAAAATCTGACTTTTGGCAGTTCACTCAAAAATGGTGCCAACCGCTTGCAAATGCTCACCTGAAAGCTTTGGCGATGGAAACAGAAGGCTTTTTATCACAGGACAAGAAATCAGCCCTCAAAAACTTAACCGGCAGAAAATATTTTTTTGAAAAAATCCCTAAGCCCCGGGGTCACAATTTCAGCAAAAATCTGACTTTTGGCAGTTCACTCAAAAATGGTGCCAAAAGCTTGAAAATGCTCCCCTGAAAGGTTTGGCACTCGAAACAGAAGGCTTTTTATCACAGGACAAGAAATCAGCCCTCAAAAACTTAACCGGCAGAAAATATTTTTTTGAAAAAATCCCTAAGCCCCGGGGTCACAATTTCAGAAAAAATCTGACTTTTGGCAGTTCACTCAAAAATGGTGCCAAAAGCTTGAAAATGCTCCCCTGAAAGGTTTGGCGATGGAAACAGAAGGCTTTTTATCACAGGACAAGAAATCAGCCCTCAAAAACTTAACCGGCAGAAAATATTTTTTTGAAAAAATCCCTAAGCCCCGGGGTCACAATTTCAGCAAAAATCTGACTTTTGGCAGTTCACTCAAAAATGGTGCCAACCGCTTGCAAATGCTCACCTGAAAGCTTTGGCGATGGAAACAGAAGGCTTTTTATCACAGGACAAGAAATCAGCCCTCAAAAACTTAACCGGCAGAAAATATTTTTTTGAAAAAATCCCTAAGCCCCGGGGTCACAATTTCATCAAAAATCTGACTTTTGGCAATTCACTCAAAATTGGTGCCAAAAGCTTGAAAATGCTCCCCTGAAAGGTTTGGCACTCGAAACAGAAGGCTTTTTATCACAGGACAAGAAATCAGCCCTCAAAAACTTAACCGGCAGAAAATATTTTTTTGAAAAAATCCCTAAGCCCCGGGGTCACAATTTCAGCAAAAATCTGACTTTTGGCAGTTCTCTTAAAAATGGTGCCAACCGCTTGCAAATGCTCACCTGAAAGCTTTGGCGATGGAAACAGAAGGCTTTTTATCACAGGACAAGAAATCAGCCCTCAAAAACTTAACCGGCAGAAAATATTTTTTTGAAAAAATCGCTAAGCCCCGGGGTCACAATTTCAGCAAAAATCTGACTTTTGGCAGTTCACTCAAAAATGGTGCCAAAAGCTTGAAAATGCTCCCCTGAAAGGTTTGGCACTCGAAACAGAAGGCTTTTTATCACAGGACAAGAAATCAGCCCTCAAAAACTTAACCGGCAGAAAATATTTTTTTGAAAAAATCCCTAAGCCCCGGGGTCACAATTTCAGCAAAAATCTGACTTTTGGCAGTTCACTCAAAAATGGTGCCAACCGCTTGCAAATGCTCACCTGAACGCTTTGGCGATGGAAACAGAAGGCTTTTTATCACAGGACAAGAAATCAGCCCTCAAAAACTTAACCGGCAGAAAATATTTTTTTGAAAAAATCCCTAAGCCCCGGGGTCACAATTTCATCAAAAATCTGACTTTTGGCAATTCACTCAAAATTGGTGCCAAAAGCTTGAAAATGCTCCCCTGAAAGGTTTGGCACTCGAAACAGAAGGCTTTTTATCACAGGACAAGAAATCAGCCCTCAAAAACTTAACCGGCAGAAAATATTTTTTTGAAAAAATCCCTAAGCCCCGGGGTCACAATTTCAGCAAAAATCTGACTTTTGGCAGTTCTCTTAAAAATGGTGCCAACCGCTTGCAAATGCTCACCTGAAAGCTTTGGCGATGGAAACAGAAGGCTTTTTATCACAGGACAAGAAATCAGCCCTCAAAAACTTAACCGGCAGAAAATATTTTTTTGAAAAAATCGCTAAGCCCCGGGGTCACAATTTCAGCAAAAATCTGACTTTTGGCAGTTCACTCAAAAATGGTGCCAAAAGCTTGAAAATGCTCCCCTGAAAGGTTTGGCACTCGAAACAGAAGGCTTTTTATCACAGGACAAGAAATCAGCCCTCAAAAACTTAACCGGCAGAAAATATTTTTTTGAAAAAATCCCTAAGCCCCGGGGTCACAATTTCAGCAAAAATCTGACTTTTGGCAGTTCACTCAAAAATGGTGCCAACCGCTTGCAAATGCTCACCTGAAAGGTTTGGCACTCGAAACAGAAGGATTTTTATCACAGGACAAGAAATCAGCCCTCAAAAACTTAACCAGCAGAAAATATTTTTTTGAAAAAATCCCTAAGCCCCGGGGTCACAATTTCATCAAAAATCTGACTTTTGGCAGTTCACTCAAAAATGGTGCCAACCGCTTGCAAATGCTCACCTGAAAGCTTTGGCGATGGAAACAGAAGGCTTTTTATCACAGGACAAGAAATCAGCCCTCAAAAACTTAACCGGCAGAAAATATTTTTTTGAAAAAATCCCTAAGCCCCGGGGTCACAATTTCAGCAAAAATCTGACTTTTGGCAGTTCACTCAAAAATGGTGCCAAAAGCTTGAAAATGCTCCCCTGAAAGGTTTGGCACTCGAAACAGAAGGCTTTTTATCACAGGACAAGAAATCAGCCCTCAAAAACTTAACCGGCAGAAAATATTTTTTTGAAAAAATCCCTAAGCCCCGGGGTCACAATTTCAGCAAAAATCTGACTTTTGGCAGTTCACTCAAAAATGGTGCCAACCGCTTGCAAATGCTCACCTGAAAGGTTTGGCACTCGAAACAGAAGGCTTTTTATCACAGGACAAGAAATCAGCCCTCAAAAACTTAACCGGCAGAAAATATTTTTTTGAAAAAATCCCTAAGCCCCGGGGTCACAATTTCATCAAAAATCTGACTTTTGGCAGTTCACTCAAAAATGGTGCCAACCGCTTGCAAATGCTCCCCTGAAAGGTTTGGCACTCGAAACAGAAGGCTTTTTATCACAGGACAAGAAATCAGCCCTCAAAAACTTAACCGGCAGAAAATATTTTTTTGAAAAAATCCCTAAGCCCCGGGGTCACAATTTCAGCAAAAATCTGACTTTTGGCAGTTCACTCAAAAATGGTGCCAACCGCTTGCAAATGCTCACCTGAAAGCTTTGGCGATGGAAACAGAAGGCTTTTTATCACAGGACAAGAAATCAGCCCTCAAAAACTTAACCGGCAGAAATTATTTTTTTGAAAAAATCCCTAAGCCCCGGGGTCACAATTTCAGCAAAAATCTGACTTTTGGCAGTTCTCTTAAAAATGGTGCCAACCGCTTGCAAATGCTCACCTGAAAGCTTTGGCGATGGAAACAGAAGGCTTTTTATCACAGGACAAGAAATCAGCCCTCAAAAACTTAACCGGCAGAAAATATTTTTTTGAAAAAATCCCTAAGCCCCGGGGTCACAATTTCAGCAAAAATCTGACTTTTGGCAGTTCACTCAAAAATGGTGCCAAAAGCTTGAAAATGCTCCCCTGAAAGGTTTGGCACTCGAAACAGAAGGCTTTTTATCACAGGACAAGAAATCAGCCCTCAAAAACTTAACCGGCAGAAAATATTTTTTTGAAAAAATCCCTAAGCCCCGGGGTCACAATTTCAGCAAAAATCTGACTTTTGGCAGTTCACTCAAAAATGGTGCCAACCGCTTGCAAATGCTCACCTGAAAGGTTTGGCACTCGAAACAGAAGGATTTTTATCACAGGACAAGAAATCAGCCCTCAAAAACTTAACCGGCAGAAAATATTTTTTTGAAAAAATCCCTAAGCCCCGGGGTCACAATTTCAGCAAAAATCTGACTTTTGGCAATTCACTCAAAAATGGTGCCAACCGCTTGCAAATGCTCCCCTGAAAGGTTTGGCACTCGAAACAGAAGGCTTTTTATCACAGGACAAGAAATCAGCCCTCAAAAACTTAACCGGCAGAAAATATTTTTTTGAAAAAATCCCTAAGCCCCGGGGTCACAATTTCAGCAAAAATCTGACTTTTGGCAGTTCACTCAAAAATGGTGCCAACCGCTTGCAAATGCTCACCTGAAAGCTTTGGCGATGGAAACAGAAGGCTTTTTATCACAGGACAAGAAATCAGCCCTCAAAAACTTAACCGGCAGAAAATATTTTTTTGAAAAAATCCCTAAGCCCCGGGGTCACAATTTCAGCAAAAATCTGACTTTTGGCAGTTCTCTTAAAAATGGTGCCAACCGCTTGCAAATGCTCACCTGAAAGCTTTGGCGATGGAAACAGAAGGCTTTTTATCACAGGACAAGAAATCAGCCCTCAAAAACTTAACCGGCAGAAAATATTTTTTTGAAAAAATCCCTAAGCCCCGGGGTCACAATTTCAGCAAAAATCTGACTTTTGGCAGTTCACTCAAAAATGGTGCCAAAAGCTTGAAAATGCTCCCCTGAAAGGTTTGGCACTCGAAACAGAAGGCTTTTTATCACAGGACAAGAAATCAGCCCTCAAAAACTTAACCGGCAGAAAATATTTTTTTGAAAAAATCCCTAAGCCCCGGGGTCACAATTTCAGCAAAAATCTGACTTTTGGCAGTTCACTCAAAAATGGTGCCAACCGCTTGCAAATGCTCACCTGAAAGGTTTGGCACTCGAAACAGAAGGATTTTTATCACAGGACAAGAAATCAGCCCTCAAAAACTTAACCGGCAGAAAATATTTTTTTGAAAAAATCCCTAAGCCCCGGGGTCACAATTTCAGCAAAAATCTGACTTTTGGCAATTCACTCAAAAATGGTGCCAAAAGCTTGAAAATGCTCCCCTGAAAGGTTTGGCACTCGAAACAGAAGGCTTTTTATCACAGGACAAGAAATCAGCCCTCAAAAACTTAACCGGCAGAAAATATTTTTTTGAAAAAATCCCTAAGCCCCGGGGTCACAATTTCAGCAAAAATCTGACTTTTGGCAGTTCACTCAAAAATGGTGCCAACCGCTTGCAAATGCTCACCTGAAAGCTTTGGCGATGGAAACAGAAGGCTTTTTATCACAGGACAAGAAATCAGCCCTCAAAAACTTAACCGGCAGAAAATATTTTTTTGAAAAAATCCCTAAGCCCCGGGGTCACAATTTCAGCAAAAATCTGACTTTTGGCAGTTCACTCAAAAATGGTGCCAAAAGCTTGAAAATGCTCCCCTGAAAGCTTTGGCACTCGAAACAGAAGGCTTTTTATCACAGGACAAGAAATCAGCCCTCAAAAACTTAACCGGCAGAAAATATTTTTTTGAAAAAAATCCCTAAGCCCCGGGGTCACAATTTCAGCAAAAATCTGACTTTTGGCAGTTCACTCAAAAATGGTGCCAAAAGCTTGAAAATGCTCCCCTGAAAGGTTTGGCGATGGAAACAGAAGGCTTTTTATCACAGGACAAGAAATCAGCCCTCAAAAACTTAACCGGCAGAAAATATTTTTTTGAAAAAATCCCTAAGCCCCGGGGTCACAATTTCAGCAAAAATCTGACTTTTGGCAGTTCACTCAAAAATGGTGCCAAAAGCTTGAAAATGCTCCCCTGAAAGGTTTGGCACTCGAAACAGAAGGCTTTTTATCACAGGACAAGAAATCAGCCCTCAAAAACTTAACCGGCAGAAAATATTTTTTTGAAAAAATCCCTAAGCCCCGAGGTCACAATTTCAGCAAAAATCTGACTTTTGGCAGTTCACTCAAAAATGGTGCCAACCGCTTGCAAATGCTCACCTGAAAGCTTTGGCGATGGAAACAGAAGGCTTTTTATCACAGGACAAGAATTCAGCCCTCAAAAACTTAACCGGCAGAAAATATTTTTTTGAAAAAATCCCTAAGCCCCGGGGTCACAATTTCAGCAAAAATCTGACTTTTGGCAGTTCACTCAAAAATGGTGCCAAATGCTGGAAAATGCTCCCCTGAAAGGTTTGGCACTCGAAACAGAAGGCTTTTTATCACAGGACAAGAAATCAGCCCTCAAAAACTTAACCGGCAGAAAATATTTTTTTGAAAAAATCCCTAAGCCCCGGGGTCACAATTTCAGCAAAAATCTGACTTTTGGCAGTTCACTCAAAAATGGTGCCAACCGCTTGCAAATGCTCACCTGAAAGGTTTGGCACTCGAAACAGAAGGATTTTTATCACAGGACAAGAAATCAGCCCTCAAAAACTTAAGCGGCAGAAAATATTTTTTTGAAAAAATCCCTAAGCCCCGGGGTCACAATTTCAGCAAAAATCTGACTTTTGGCAATTCACTCAAAAATGGTGCCAAAAGCTTGAAAATGCTCCCCTGAAAGGTTTGGCACTCGAAACAGAAGGCTTTTTATCACAGGAAAAGAAATCAGCCCTCAAAAACTTAACCGGCAGAAAATATTTTTTTGAAAAAATCCCTAAGCCCCGGGGTCACAATTTCAGCAAAAATCTGACTTTTGGCAGTTCACTCAAAAATGGTGCCAACCGGTTGCAAATGCTCCCCTGAAAGGTTTGGCACGCGAAACAGAAGGCTTTTTATCACAGGACAAGAAATCAGCCCTCAAAAACTTAACCGGCAGAAAATATTTTTTTGAAAAAATCCCTAAGCCCCGGGGTCACAATTTCAGAAAAAATCTGACTTTTGGCAGTTCACTCAAAAATGGTGCCAACCGCTTGCAAATGCTCACCTGAAAGCTTTGGCAATGGAAACAGAAGGCTTTTTATCACAGGACAAGAAATCAGCCCTCAAAAACTTAACCGGCAGAAAATATTTTTTTGAAAAAATCCCTAAGCCCCGGGGTCACAATTTCAGCAAAAATCTGACTTTTGGCAATTCACTCAAAAATGGTGCCAACCGCTTGCAAATGCTCCCCTGAAAGGTTTGGCACGCGAAACAGAAGGCTTTTTATCACAGGACAAGAAATCAGCCCTCAAAAACTTAACCGGCAGAAAATATTTTTTTGAAAAAATCCCTAAGCCCCGGGGTCACAATTTCAGCAAAAATCTGACTTTTGGCAGTTCACTCAAAAATGGTGCCAACCGCTTGCAAATGCTCACCTGAAAGCTTTGGCGATGGAAACAGAAGGCTTTTTATCACAGGACAAGAAATCAGCCCTCAAAAACCTAACCGGCAGAAAATATTTTTTTGAAAAAATCCCTAAGCCCCGGGGTCACAATTTCAGCAAAAATCTGACTTTTGGCAGTTCACTCAAAAATGGTGCCAACCGCTTGCATATGCTCACCTGAAAGCTTTGGCGATGGAAACAGAAGGCTTTTTATCACAGGACAAGAAATCAGCCCTCAAAAACTTAACCGGCAGAAAATATTTTTTTGAAAAAATCCCTAAGCCCCGGGGTCACAATTTCAGCAAAAATCTGACTTTTGGCAGTTCACTCAAAAATGGTGCCAAAAGCTTGCAAATGCTCCCCTGAAAGGTTTGGCACTCGAAACAGAAGGCTTTTTATCACAGGACAAGAAATCAGCCCTCAAAAACTTAACCGGCAGAAAATATTTTTTTGAAAAAATCCCTAAGCCCCGGGGTCACAATTTCAGCAAAAATCTGACTTTTGGCAATTCACTCAAAAATGGTGCCAAAAGCTTGAAAATGCTCCCCTGAAAGGTTTGGCACTTGAAACAGAAGGCTTTTTATCACAGGACAAGAAATCAGCCCTCAAAAACTTAACCGGCAGAAAATATTTTTTTGAAAAAATCCCTAAGCCCCGGGGTCACAATTTCAGCAAAAATCTGACTTTTGGCAGTTCACTCAAAAATGGTGCCAACCGCTTGCAAATGCTCACCTGAAAGCTTTGGCGATGGAAACAGAAGGCTTTTTATCACAGGACAAGAAATCAGCCCTCAAAAACTTAACCGGCAGAAAATATTTTTTTGAAAAAATCCCTAAGCCCCGGGGTCACAATTTCAGCAAAAATCTGACTTTTGGCAGTTCACTCAAAAATGGTGCCAAAAGCTTGAAAATGCTCCCCTGAAAGCTTTGGCACTCGAAACAGAAGGCTTTTTATCACAGGACAAGAAATCAGCCCTCAAAAACTTAACCGGCAGAAAATATTTTTTTGAAAAAATCCCTAAGCCCCGGGGTCACAATTTCAGCAAAAATCTGACTTTTGGCAGTTCACTCAAAAATGGTGCCAAAAGCTTGAAAATGCTCCCCTGAAAGGTTTGGCGATGGAAACAGAAGGCTTTTTATCACAGGACAAGAAATCAGCCCTCAAAAACTTAACCGGCAGAAAATATTTTTTTGAAAAAATCCCTAAGCCCCGGGGTCACAATTTCAGCAAAAATCTGACTTTTGGCAGTTCACTCAAAAATGGTGCCAACCGCTTGCAAATGCTCACCTGAAAGCTTTGGCGATGGAAACAGAAGGCTTTTTATCACAGGACAAGAAATCAGCCCTCAAAAACTTAACCAGCAGAAAATATCTTTTTGAAAAAATCCCTAAGCCCCGGGGTCACAATTTCAGCAAAAATCTGACTTTTGGCAGTTCACTCAAAAATGGTGCCAACCGCTTGCATATGCTCACCTGAAAGCTTTGGCGATGGAAACAGAAGGCTTTTTATCACAGGACAAGAAATCAGCCCTCAAAAACTTAACCGGCAGAAAATATTTTTTTGAAAAAATCCCTAAGCCCCGGGGTCACAATTTCAGCAAAAATCTGACTTTTGGCAGTTCACTCAAAAATGGTGCCAAAAGCTTGCAAATGCTCCCCTGAAAGGTTTGGCACTCGAAACAGAAGGCTTTTTATCACAGGACAAGAAATCAGCCCTCAAAAACTTAACCGGCAGAAAATATTTTTTTGAAAAAATCCCTAAGCCCCGGGGTCACAATTTCAGCAAAAATCTGACTTTTGGCAATTCACTCAAAAATGGTGCCAAAAGCTTGAAAATGCTCCCCTGAAAGGTTTGGCACTTGAAACAGAAGGCTTTTTATCACAGGACAAGAAATCAGCCCTCAAAAACTTAACCGGCAGAAAATATTTTTTTGAAAAAATCCCTAAGCCCCGGGGTCACAATTTCAGCAAAAATCTGACTTTTGGCAGTTCACTCAAAAATGGTGCCAACCGCTTGCAAATGCTCACCTGAAAGCTTTGGCGATGGAAACAGAAGGCTTTTTATCACAGGACAAGAAATCAGCCCTCAAAAACTTAACCGGCAGAAAATATTTTTTTGAAAAAATCCCTAAGCCCCGGGGTCACAATTTCAGCAAAAATCTGACTTTTGGCAGTTCACTCAAAAATGGTGCCAAAAGCTTGAAAATGCTCCCCTGAAAGCTTTGGCACTCGAAACAGAAGGCTTTTTATCACAGGACAAGAAATCAGCCCTCAAAAACTTAACCGGCAGAAAATATTTTTTTGAAAAAATCCCTAAGCCCCGGGGTCACAATTTCAGCAAAAATCTGACTTTTGGCAGTTCACTCAAAAATGGTGCCAAAAGCTTGAAAATGCTCCCCTGAAAGGTTTGGCGATGGAAACAGAAGGCTTTTTATCACAGGACAAGAAATCAGCCCTCAAAAACTTAACCGGCAGAAAATATTTTTTTGAAAAAATCCCTAAGCCCCGGGGTCACAATTTCAGCAAAAATCTGACTTTTGGCAGTTCACTCAAAAATGGTGCCAAAAGCTTGAAAATGCTCCCCTGAAAGGTTTGGCACTCGAAACAGAAGGCTTTTTATCACAGGACAAGAAATCAGCCCTCAAAAACTTAACCGGCAGAAAATATTTTTTTGAAAAAATCCCTAAGCCCCGAGGTCACAATTTCAGCAAAAATCTGACTTTTGGCAGTTCACTCAAAAATGGTGCCAACCGCTTGCAAATGCTCACCTGAAAGCTTTGGCGATGGAAACAGAAGGCTTTTTATCACAGGACAAGAATTCAGCCCTCAAAAACTTAACCGGCAGAAAATATTTTTTTGAAAAAATCCCTAAGCCCCGGGGTCACAATTTCAGCAAAAATCTGACTTTTGGCAGTTCACTCAAAAATGGTGCCAACCGCTTGCAAATGCTCACCTGAAAGCTTTGGCGATGGAAACAGAAGGCTTTTTATCACAGGACAAGAAATCAGCCCTCAAAAACTTAACCAGCAGAAAATATTTTTTTGAAAAAATCCCTAAGCCCCGGGGTCACAATTTCAGCAAAAATCTGACTTTTGGCAGTTCACTCAAAAATGGTGCCAAAAGCTTGAAAATACTCCCCTGAAAGGTTTGGCACTCGAATCAGAAGGCTTTTTATCACAGGACAAGAAATCAGCCCTCAAAAACTTAACCGGCAGAAAATATTTTTTTGAAAAAATCCCTAAGCCCCGGGGTCACAATTTCAGCAAAAATCTGACTTTTGGCAGTTCACTCAAAAATGGTGCCAACCGGTTGCAAATCCTCCCCTGAAAGGTTTGGCACGCGAAACAGAAGGCTTTTTATCACAGGACAAGAAATCAGCCCTCAAAAACTTAACCGGCAGAAAATATTTTTTTGAAAAAATCCCTAAGCCCCGGGGTCACAATTTCAGCAAAAATCTGACTTTTGGCAGTTCACTCAAAAATGGTGCCAAATGCTGGAAAATGCTCCCCTGAAAGGTTTGGCACTCGAAACAGAAGGCTTTTTATCACAGGACAAGAAATCAGCCCTCAAAAACTTAACCGGCAGAAAATATTTTTTTGAAAAAATCCCTAAGCCCCGGGGTCACAATTTCAGCAAAAATCTGACTTTTGGCAATTCACTCAAAAATGGTGCCAAAAGCTTGAAAATGCTCCCCTGAAAGGTTTGGCACTCGAAACAGAAGGCTTTTTATCACAGGAAAAGAAATCAGCCCTCAAAAACTTAACCGGCAGAAAATATTTTTTTGAAAAAATCCCTAAGCCCCGGGGTCACAATTTCAGCAAAAATCTGACTTTTGGCAGTTCACTCAAAAATGGTGCCAACCGGTTGCAAATGCTCCCCTGAAAGGTTTGGCACGCGAAACAGAAGGCTTTTTATCACAGGACAAGAAATCAGCCCTCAAAAACTTAACCGGCAGAAAATATTTTTTTGAAAAAATCCCTAAGCCCCGGGGTCACAATTTCAGAAAAAATCTGACTTTTGGCAGTTCACTCAAAAATGGTGCCAACCGCTTGCAAATGCTCACCTGAAAGCTTTGGCAATGGAAACAGAAGGCTTTTTATCACAGGACAAGAAATCAGCCCTCAAAAACTTAACCGGCAGAAAATATTTTTTTGAAAAAATCCCTAAGCCCCGGGGTCACAATTTCAGCAAAAATCTGACTTTTGGCAATTCACTCAAAAATGGTGCCAACCGCTTGCAAATGCTCCCCTGAAAGGTTTGGCACGCGAAACAGAAGGCTTTTTATAACAGGACAAGAAATCAGCCCTCAAAAACTTAACCGGCAGAAAATATTTTTTTGAAAAAATCCCTAAGCCCCGGGGTCACAATTTCAGCAAAAATCTGACTTTTGGCAGTTCACTCAAAAATGGTGCCAACCGCTTGCAAATGCTCACCTGAAAGCTTTGGCGATGGAAACAGAAGGCTTTTTATCACAGGACAAGAAATCAGCCCTCAAAAACCTAACCGGCAGAAAATATTTTTTTGAAAAAATCCCTAAGCCCCGGGGTCACAATTTCAGCAAAAATCTGACTTTTGGCAGTTCACTCAAAAATGGTGCCAACCGCTTGCAAATGCTCACCTGAAAGCTTTGGCGATGGAAACAGAAGGCTTTTTATCACAGGACAAGAAATCAGCCCTCAAAAACTTAACCAGCAGAAAATATCTTTTTGAAAAAATCCCTAAGCCCCGGGGTCACAATTTCAGCAAAAATCTGACTTTTGGCAGTTCACTCAAAAATGGTGCCAACCGCTTGCATATGCTCACCTGAAAGCTTTGGCGATGGAAACAGAAGGCTTTTTATCACAGGACAAGAAATCAGCCCTCAAAAACTTAACCGGCAGAAAATATTTTTTTGAAAAAATCCCTAAGCCCCGGGGTCACAATTTCAGCAAAAATCTGACTTTTGGCAGTTCACTCAAAAATGGTGCCAAAAGCTTGCAAATGCTCCCCTGAAAGGTTTGGCACTCGAAACAGAAGGCTTTTTATCACAGGACAAGAAATCAGCCCTCAAAAACTTAACCGGCAGAAAATATTTTTTTGAAAAAATCCCTAAGCCCCGGGGTCACAATTTCAGCAAAAATCTGACTTTTGGCAGTTCACTCAAAAATGGTGCCAAAAGCTTGAAAATGCTCCCCTGAAAGGTTTGGCACTCGAAACAGAAGGCTTTTTATCACAGGACAAGAAATCAGCCCTCAAAAACTTAACCGGCAGAAAATATTTTTTTGAAAAAATCCCTAAGCCCCGGGGTCACAATTTCAGCAAAAATCTGACTTTTGGCAGTTCACTCAAAAATGGTGCCAAAAGCTGGAAAATGCTCCCCTGAAAGGTTTGGCACCCGAAACAGAAGGCTTTTTATCACAGGACAAGAAATCAGCCCTCAAAAACTTAACCGGCAGAAAATATTTTTTTGAAAAATTCCCTAAGCCCCGGGGTCACAATTTCAGCAAAAATCTGACTTTTGGCAGTTCACTCAAAAATGGTGCCAAAAGCTTGAAAATGCTCACCTGAAAGCTTTGGCGATGGAAACAGAAGGCTTTTTATCACAGGACAAGAAATCAGCCCTCAAAAACTTAACCGGCAGAAAATATTTTTTTGAAAAAATCCCTAAGCCCCGGGGTCACAATTTCAGCAAAAATCTGACTTTTGGCAGTTCACTTAAAAATGGTGCCAACCGCTTGCAAATGCTCACCTGAAAGCTTTGGCGATGGAAACAGAAGGCTTTTTATCACAGGACAAGAAATCAGCCCTCAAAAACTTAACCTGCAGAAAATATTTATTTGAAAAAATCCCTAAGCCCCGGGGTCACAATTTCAGCAAAAATCTGACTTTTGGCAGTTCACTCAAAAATGGTGCCAAAAGCTTGAAAATGCTCCCCTGAAAGGTTTGGCACTCGAAACAGAAGGCTTTTTATCACAGGACAAGAAATCAGCCCTCAAAAACTTAACCGGCAGAAAATATTTTTTTGAAAAAATCCCTAAGCCCCGGGGTCACAATTTCAGCAAAAATCTGACTTTTGGCAGTTCACTCAAAAATGGTGCCAAAAGCTGGAAAATGCTCCCCTGAAAGGTTTGGCACTCGAAACAGAAGGCTTTTTATCACAGGACAAGAAATCAGCCCTCAAAAACTTAACCGGCAGAAAATATTTTTTTGAAAAAATCCCTAAGCCCCGGGGTCACAATTTCAGCAAAAATCTGACTTTTGGCAGTTCACTCAAAAATGGTGCCAAAAGCTGGAAAATGCTCCCCTGAAAGGTTTGGCACCCGAAACAGAAGGCTTTTTATCACAGGACAAGAAATCAGCCCTCAAAAACTTAACCGGCAGAAAATATTTTTTTGAAAAATTCCCTAAGCCCCGGGGTCACAATTTCAGCAAAAATCTGACTTTTGGCAGTTCACTCAAAAATGGTGCCAAAAGCTTGAAAATGCTCACCTGAAAGCTTTGGCGATGGAAACAGAAGGCTTTTTATCACAGGACAAGAAATCAGCCCTCAAAAACTTAACCGGCAGAAAATATTTTTTTGAAAAAATCCCTAAGCCCCGGGGTCACAATTTCAGCAAAAATCTGACTTTTGGCAGTTCACTTAAAAATGGTGCCAACCGCTTGCAAATGCTCACCTGAAAGCTTTGGCGATGGAAACAGAAGGCTTTTTATCACAGGACAAGAAATCAGCCCTCAAAAACTTAACCGGCAGAAAATATTTTTTTGAAAAAATCCCTAAGCCCCGGGGTCACAATTTCAGCAAAAATCTGACTTTTGGCAGTTCACTCAAAAATGGTGCCAAAAGCTTGAAAATGCTCCCCTGAAAGGTTTGGCACTCGAAACAGAAGGCTTTTTATCACAGGACAAGAAATCAGCCCTCAAAAACTTAACCGGCAGAAAATATTTTTTTGAAAAAATCCCTAAGCCCCGGGGTCACAATTTCAGCAAAAATCTGACTTTTGGCAGTTCACTCAAAAATGGTGCCAAAAGCTTGAAAATGCTCCCCTGAAAGGTTTGGCACTCGAAACAGAAGGCTTTTTATCACAGGACAAGAAATCAGCCCTCAAAAACTTAACCGGCAGAAAATATTTTTTTGAAAAAATCCCTAAGCCCCGGGGTCACAATTTCAGCAAAAATCTGACTTTTGGCAGTTCACTCAAAAATCGTGCCAACCGGTTGCAAATGCTCCCCTGAAAGCTTTGGCGATGGAAACAGAAGGCTTTTTATCACAGGACAAGAAATCAGCTCTCAGAAACTTAACCGGCAGAAAATATTTTTTTGAAAAAATCCCTAAGCCCCGGGGTCACAATTTCAGCAAAAATCTGACTTTTGGCAGTTCACTCAAAAATGGTGCCAACCGCTTGCAAATGCTCCCCTGAAAGCTTTGGCGATGGAAACAGAAGGCTTTTTATCACAGGACAAGAAATCAGCCCTCAAAAACTTAACCGGCAGAAAATATTTTTTTGAAAAAATCCCTAAGCCCCGGGGTCACAATTTCAGCAAAAATCTGACTTTTGGCAGTTCACTCAAAAATGGTGCCAAAAGCTTGAAAATGCTCCCCTGAAAGGTTTGGCACTCGAAACAGAAGGCTTTTTATCACAGGACAAGAAATCAGCCCTCAAAAACTTAACCGGCAGAAAATATTTTTTTGAAAAATTCCCTAAGCCCCGGGGTCACAATTTCAGCAAAAATCTGACTTTTGGCAGTTCACTCAAAAATGGTGCCAACCGGTTGCAAATGCTCACCTGAAAGCTTTGGCGATGGAAACAGAAGGCTTTTTATCACAGGACAAGAAATCAGCCCTCAAAAACTTAACCGGCAGAAAATATTTTTTTGAAAAAATCCCTAAGCCCCGGGGTCACAATTTCAGAAAAAATCTGACTTTTGGCAGTTCACTCAAAAATGGTGCCAACCGCTTGCAAATGCTCACCTGAAAGCTTTGGCGATGGAAACAGAAGGCTTTTTATCACAGGACAAGAAATCAGCCCTCAAAAACTTAAGCGGCAGAAAATATTTTTTTGAAAAAATCCCTAAGCCCCGGGGTCACAATTTCAGCAAAAATCTGACTTTTGGCAGTTCACTCAAAGATGGTGCCAACCGCTTGCAAATGCTCACCTAAAAGCTTTGGCGATGGAAACAGAAGGCTTTTTATCACAGGACAAGAAATCAGCCCTCAAAAACTTAACCGGCAGAAAATATTTTTTTGAAAAAATCCCTAAGCCCCGGGGTCACAATTTCAGCAAAAATCTGACTTTTGGCAGTTCACTCAAAAATGGTGCCAACCGCTTGCAAATGCTCACCTGAAAGCTTTGGTGATGGAAACAGAAGGCTTTTTATCACAGGACAAGAAATCAGCCCTCAAAAACTTAACCGGCAGAAAATATTTTTTTGAAAAAATCCCTAAGCCCCGGGGTCACAATTTCAGAAAAAATCTGACTTTTGGCAGTTCACTCAAAAATGGTGCCAACCGCTTGCAAATGCTCACCTGAAAGCTTTGGTGATGGAAACAGAAGGCTTTTTATCACAGGACAAGAAATCAGCCCTCAAAAACTTAACCGGCAGAAAATATTTTTTTGAAAAAATCCCTAAGCCCCGGGGTCACAATTTCAGCAAAAATCTGGCTTTTGGCAATTCACTCAAAAATGGTGCCAACCGCTTGCAAATGCTCAACTGAAAGCTTTGGCGATGGAAACAGAAGGCTTTTTATCACAGGACAAGAAATCAGCCCTCAAAAACTTAACCGGCAGAAAATATTTTTTTGAAAAAATTCCTAAGCCCCGGGGTCACAATTTCAGAAAAAATCTGACTTTTGGCAGTTCACTCAAAAATGGTGCCAACCGCTTGCAAATGCTCACCTGAAAGCTTTGGTGATGGAAACAGAAGGCTTTTTATCACAGGACAAGAAATCAGCCCTCAAAAACTTAACCGGCAGAAAATATTTTTTTGAAAAAATCCCTAAGCCCCGGGGTCACAATTTCAGCAAAAATCTGACTTTTGGCAATTCACTCAAAAATGGTGCCAAAAGCTTGAAAATGCTCACCTGAAAGCTTTGGCGATGGAAACAGAAGGCTTTTTATCACAGGACAAGAAATCAGCCCTCAAAAACTTAACCGGCAGAAAATATTTTTTTGAAAAAATCCCTAAGCCCCGGGGTCACCATTTCAGCAAAAATCTGACTTTTGGCAGTTCACTCAAAAATGGTGCCAACCGCTTGCAAATGCTCCCCTGAAAGGTTTGGCACTCGAAACAGAAGGCTTTGTATCACAGGACAAGAAATCAGCCCTCAAAAACTTAACCGGCAGAAAATATTTTTTTGAAAAAATCCCTAAGCCCCGGGGTCACAATTTCAGCAAAAATCTGACTTTTGGCAGTTCACTCAAAAATGGTGCCAAAAGCTTGAAAATGCTCACCTGAAAGCTTTGGCGATGGAAACAGAAGGCTTTTTATCACAGGACAAAAAATCAGCCCTCAAAAACTTAACCGGCAGAAAATATTTTTTTGAAAAAATCCCTAAGCCCCGGGGTCACAATTTCAGCAAAAATCTGACTTTTGGCAGTTCACTCAAAAATGGTGCCAACCGCTTGCAAATGCTCACCTGAAAGGTTTGGCACTCGAAACAGAAGGCTTTTTATCACAGGACAAGAAATCAGCCCTCAAAAACTTAACCGGCAGAAAATATTTTTTTGAAAAAATCCCTAAGCCCCGGGGTCACAATTTCAGCAAAAATCTGACTTTTGGCAGTTCACTCAAAAATGGTGCCAAAAGCTTGAAAATGCTCCCCTGAAAGGTTTGGCACTCGAAACAGAAGGCTTTTTATCACAGGACAAGAAATCAGCCCTCAAAAACTTAACCGGCAGAAAATATTTTTTTGAAAAAATCCCTAAGCCCCGGGGTCACAATTTCAGCAAAAATCTGACTTTTGGCAGTTCACTCAAAAATGGTGCCGACCGGTTGCAAATGCTCCCCTGAAAGGTTTGGCGATGGAAACAGAAGGCTTTTTATCACAGGACAAGAAATCAGCCCTCAAAAACTTAACCGGCAGAAAATATTTTTTTGAAAAAATCCCTAAGACCCGGGGTCACAATTTCAGCAAAAATCTGACTTTTGGCAGTTCACTCAAAAATGGTGCCAACCGCTTGCAAATGCTCACCTGAAAGGTTTGGCACTCGAAACAGAAGGCTTTTTATCACAGGACAAGAAATCAGCCCTCAAAAACTTAACCGGCAGAAAATATTTTTTTGAAAAAATCCCTAAGCCCCGGGGTCACAATTTCAGCAAAAATCTGACTTTTGGCAGTTCACTCAAAAATGGTGCCAAAAGCTTGAAAATGCTCCCCTGAAAGGTTTGGCACTCGAAACAGAAGGCTTTTTATCACAGGACAAGAAATCAGCCCTCAAAAACTTAACCGGCAGAAAATATTTTTTGGAAAAAATCCCTAAGCCCCGGGGTCAGAATTTCAGAAAAAAATCTGACTTTTGGCAGTTCACTCAAAAATGGTGCCAACCGGTTGCAAATGCTCACCTGAAAGCTTTGGCGATGGAAACAGAAGGCTTTTTATCACAGGACAAGAAATCAGCCCTCAAAAACTTAACCGGCAGAAAATATTTTTTTGAAAAAATCCCTAAGCCCCGGGGTCACAATTTCAGAAAAAATCTGACTTTTGGCAGTTCACTCAAAAATGGTGCCAACCGCTTGCAAATGCTCACCTGAAAGCTTTGGCGATGGAAACAGAAGGCTTTTTATCACAGGAGAAGAAATCAGCCCTCAAAAACTTAACCGGCAGAAAATATTTTTTGGAAAAAATCCCTAAGCCCCGGGGTCACAATTTCAGCAAAAATCTGACTTTTGGCAGTTCACTCAAAAATGGTGCCAACCGCTTGCAAATGCTCCCCTGAAAGGTTTGGCACTCGAAACAGAAGGCTTTGTATCACAGGACAAGAAATCAGCCCTCAAAAACTTAACCGGCAGAAAATATTTTTTTGAAAAAATCCCTAAGCCCCGGGGTCACAATTTCAGCAAAAATCTGACTTTTGGCAGTTCACTCAAAAATGGTGCCAAAAGCTTGAAAATGCTCACCTGAAAGCTTTGGCGATGGAAACAGAAGGCTTTTTATCACAGGACAAAAAATCAGCCCTCAAAAACTTAACCGGCAGAAAATATTTTTTTGAAAAAATCCCTAAGCCCCGGGGTCACAATTTCAGCAAAAATCTGACTTTTGGCAGTTCACTCAAAAATGGTGCCAACCGCTTGCAAATGCTCACCTGAAAGGTTTGGCACTCGAAACAGAAGGCTTTTTATCACAGGACAAGAAATCAGCCCTCAAAAACTTAACCGGCAGAAAATATTTTTTTGAAAAAATCCCTAAGCCCCGGGGTCACAATTTCAGCAAAAATCTGACTTTTGGCAGTTCACTCAAAAATGGTGCCAAAAGCTTGAAAATGCTCCCCTGAAAGGTTTGGCACTCGAAACAGAAGGCTTTTTATCACAGGACAAGAAATCAGCCCTCAAAAACTTAACCGGCAGAAAATATTTTTTTGAAAAAATCCCTAAGCCCCGGGGTCACAATTTCAGCAAAAATCTGACTTTTGGCAGTTCACTCAAAAATGGTGCCGACCGGTTGCAAATGCTCCCCTGAAAGGTTTGGCGATGGAAACAGAAGGCTTTTTATCACAGGACAAGAAATCAGCCCTCAAAAACTTAACCGGCAGAAAATATTTTTTTGAAAAAATCCCTAAGACCCGGGGTCACAATTTCAGCAAAAATCTGACTTTTGGCAGTTCACTCAAAAATGGTGCCAACCGCTTGCAAATGCTCACCTGAAAGGTTTGGCACTCGAAACAGAAGGCTTTTTATCACAGGACAAGAAATCAGCCCTCAAAAACTTAACCGGCAGAAAATATTTTTTTGAAAAAATCCCTAAGCCCCGGGGTCACAATTTCAGCAAAAATCTGACTTTTGGCAGTTCACTCAAAAATGGTGCCAAAAGCTTGAAAATGCTCCCCTGAAAGGTTTGGCACTCGAAACAGAAGGCTTTTTATCACAGGACAAGAAATCAGCCCTCAAAAACTTAACCGGCAGAAAATATTTTTTGGAAAAAATCCCTAAGCCCCGGGGTCAGAATTTCAGAAAAAAATCTGACTTTTGGCAGTTCACTCAAAAATGGTGCCAACCGGTTGCAAATGCTCACCTGAAAGCTTTGGCGATGGAAACAGAAGGCTTTTTATCACAGGACAAGAAATCAGCCCTCAAAAACTTAACCGGCAGAAAATATTTTTTTGAAAAAATCCCTAAGCCCCGGGGTCACAATTTCAGAAAAAATCTGACTTTTGGCAGTTCACTCAAAAATGGTGCCAACCGCTTGCAAATGCTCACCTGAAAGCTTTGGCGATGGAAACAGAAGGCTTTTTATCACAGGAGAAGAAATCAGCCCTCAAAAACTTAACCGGCAGAAAATATTTTTTGGAAAAAATCCCTAAGCCCCGGGGTCACAATTTCAGCAAAAATCTGACTTTTGGCAGTTCACTCAAAAATGGTGCCAACCGCTTGCAAATGCTCCCCTGAAAGGTTTGGCACGCGAAACAGAAGGCTTTTTATCACAGGACAAGAAATCAGCCCTCAAAAACTTAACCGGCAGAAAATATTTTTTTGAAAAAATCCCGAAGCCCCGGGGTCACAATTTCAGCAAAAATCTGACTTTTGGCAGTTCACTCAAAAATGGTGCCAACCGCTTGCAAATGCTCCCCTGAAAGGTTTGGCGATGGAAACAGAAGGCTTTTTATCACAGGACAAGAAATCAGCCCTCAAAAACTTAACCGGCAGAAAATATTTTTTTGAAAAAATCCCTAAGCCCCAGGGTCACAATTTCAGCAAAAATCTGACTTTTGGCAGTTCACTCAAAAATGGTGCCAACCGCTTGCAAATGCTCCCCTGAAAGGTTTGGCACTCGAAACAGAAGGCTTTTTATCACAGGACAAGAAATCAGCCCTCAAAAACTTAACCGGCAGAAAATATTTTTTTGAAAAAATCCCTAAGCCCCGGGGTCACAATTTCAGCAAAAATCTGACTTTTGGCAGTTCACTCAAAAATGGTGCCAAAAGCTTGAAAATGCTCCCCTGAAAGGTTTGGCGATGGAAACAGAAGGCTTTTATCACAGGACAAGAAATCAGCCCTCAAAAACTTAACCGGCAGAAAATATTTTTTTGAAAAAATCCCTAAGCCCCGGGGTCACAATTTCAGCAAAAATCTGACTTTTGGCAGTTCACTCAAAAATGGTGCCAAAAGCTTGAAAATGCTCCCCTGAAAGGTTTGGCACTCGAAACAGAAGGCTTTTTATCACAGGACAAGAAATCCGCCCTCAAAACTTAACCGGCAGAAAATATTTTTTTGAAAAAATCGCTAAGCCCCGGGGTCACAATTTCAGAAAAAATCTGACTTTTGGCAGTTCACTCAAAAATGGTGCCAACCGCTTGCAAATGCTCACCTGAAAGCTTTGGCGATGGAAACAGAAGGCTTTTTATCACAGGACAAGAAATCAGCCCTCAAAAACTTAACCGGCAGAAAATATTTTTTTGAAAAAACCCCTAAGCCCCGGGGTCACAATTTCAGCAAAAATCTGACTTTTGGCAGTTCACTCAAAAATGGTGCCAAAAGCTTGCAAATGCTCCCCTGAAAGGTTTGGCACTCGAAACAGAAGGCTTTTTATCACAGGACAAGAAATCAGCCCTCAAAAACTTAACCGGCAGAAAATATTTTTTTGAAAAAATCCCTAAGCCCCGGGGTCACAATTTCAGCAAAAATCTGACTTTTGGCAATTCACTCAAAAATGGTGCCAAAAGCTTGAAAATGCTCCCCTGAAAGGTTTGGCACTTGAAACAGAAGGCTTTTTATCACAGGACAAGAAATCAGCCCTCAAAAACTTAACCGGCAGAAAATATTTTTTTGAAAAAATCCCTAAGCCCCGGGGTCACAATTTCAGCAAAAATTTGACTTTTGGCAGTTCACTCAAAAATGGTGCCAACCGCTTGCAAATGCTCACCTGAAAGCTTTGGCGATGGAAACAGAAGGCTTTTTATCACAGGACAAGAAATCAGCCCTCAAAAACTTAACCGGCAGAAAATATTTTTTTGAAAAAATCCCTAAGCCCCGGGGTCACAATTTCAGCAAAAATCTGACTTTTGGCAGTTCACTCAAAAATGGTGCCAAAAGCTTGAAAATGCTCCCCTGAAAGCTTTGGCACTCGAAACAGAAGGCTTTTTATCACAGGACAAGAAATCAGCCCTCAAAAACTTAACCGGCAGAAAATATTTTTTTGAAAAAATCCCTAAGCCCCGGGGTCACAATTTCAGCAAAAATCTGACTTTTGGCAGTTCACTCAAAAATGGTGCCAAAAGCTTGAAAATGCTCCCCTGAAAGGTTTGGCGATGGAAACAGAAGGCTTTTTATCACAGGACAAGAAATCAGCCCTCAAAAACTTAACCGGCAGAAAATATTTTTTTGAAAAAATCCCTAAGCCCCGGGGTCACAATTTCAGCAAAAATCTGACTTTTGGCAGTTCACTCAAAAATGGTGCCAAAAGCTTGAAAATGCTCCCCTGAAAGGTTTGGCACTCGAAACAGAAGGCTTTTTATCACAGGACAAGAAATCAGCCCTCAAAAACTTAACCGGCAGAAAATATTTTTTTGAAAAAATCCCTAAGCCCCGAGGTCACAATTTCAGCAAAAATCTGACTTTTGGCAGTTCACTCAAAAATGGTGCCAACCGCTTGCAAATGCTCACCTGAAAGCTTTGGCGATGGAAACAGAAGGCTTTTTATCACAGGACAAGAATTCAGCCCTCAAAAACTTAACCGGCAGAAAATATTTTTTTGAAAAAATCCCTAAGCCCCGGGGTCACAATTTCAGCAAAAATCTGACTTTTGGCAGTTCACTCAAAAATGGTGCCAACCGCTTGCAAATGCTCACCTGAAAGCTTTGGCGATGGAAACAGAAGGCTTTTTATCACAGGACAAGAAATCAGCCCTCAAAAACTTAACCAGCAGAAAATATTTTTTTGAAAAAATCCCTAAGCCCCGGGGTCACAATTTCAGCAAAAATCTGACTTTTGGCAGTTCACTCAAAAATGGTGCCAAAAGCTTGAAAATACTCCCCTGAAAGGTTTGGCACTCGAATCAGAAGGCTTTTTATCACAGGACAAGAAATCAGCCCTCAAAAACTTAACCGGCAGAAAATATTTTTTTGAAAAAATCCCTAAGCCCCGGGGTCACAATTTCAGCAAAAATCTGACTTTTGGCAGTTCACTCAAAAATGGTGCCAACCGGTTGCAAATCCTCCCCTGAAAGGTTTGGCACGCGAAACAGAAGGCTTTTTATCACAGGACAAGAAATCAGCCCTCAAAAACTTAACCGGCAGAAAATATTTTTTTGAAAAAATCCCTAAGCCCCGGGGTCACAATTTCAGCAAAAATCTGACTTTTGGCAGTTCACTCAAAAATGGTGCCAAATGCTGGAAAATGCTCCCCTGAAAGGTTTGGCACTCGAAACAGAAGGCTTTTTATCACAGGACAAGAAATCAGCCCTCAAAAACTTAACCGGCAGAAAATATTTTTTTGAAAAAATCCCTAAGCCCCGGGGTCACAATTTCAGCAAAAATCTGACTTTTGGCAATTCACTCAAAAATGGTGCCAAAAGCTTGAAAATGCTCCCCTGAAAGGTTTGGCACTCGAAACAGAAGGCTTTTTATCACAGGAAAAGAAATCAGCCCTCAAAAACTTAACCGGCAGAAAATATTTTTTTGAAAAAATCCCTAAGCCCCGGGGTCACAATTTCAGCAAAAATCTGACTTTTGGCAGTTCACTCAAAAATGGTGCCAACCGGTTGCAAATGCTCCCCTGAAAGGTTTGGCACGCGAAACAGAAGGCTTTTTATCACAGGACAAGAAATCAGCCCTCAAAAACTTAACCGGCAGAAAATATTTTTTTGAAAAAATCCCTAAGCCCCGGGGTCACAATTTCAGAAAAAATCTGACTTTTGGCAGTTCACTCAAAAATGGTGCCAACCGCTTGCAAATGCTCACCTGAAAGCTTTGGCAATGGAAACAGAAGGCTTTTTATCACAGGACAAGAAATCAGCCCTCAAAAACTTAACCGGCAGAAAATATTTTTTTGAAAAAATCCCTAAGCCCCGGGGTCACAATTTCAGCAAAAATCTGACTTTTGGCAATTCACTCAAAAATGGTGCCAACCGCTTGCAAATGCTCCCCTGAAAGGTTTGGCACGCGAAACAGAAGGCTTTTTATAACAGGACAAGAAATCAGCCCTCAAAAACTTAACCGGCAGAAAATATTTTTTTGAAAAAATCCCTAAGCCCCGGGGTCACAATTTCAGCAAAAATCTGACTTTTGGCAGTTCACTCAAAAATGGTGCCAACCGCTTGCAAATGCTCACCTGAAAGCTTTGGCGATGGAAACAGAAGGCTTTTTATCACAGGACAAGAAATCAGCCCTCAAAAACCTAACCGGCAGAAAATATTTTTTTGAAAAAATCCCTAAGCCCCGGGGTCACAATTTCAGCAAAAATCTGACTTTTGGCAGTTCACTCAAAAATGGTGCCAACCGCTTGCAAATGCTCACCTGAAAGCTTTGGCGATGGAAACAGAAGGCTTTTTATCACAGGACAAGAAATCAGCCCTCAAAAACTTAACCAGCAGAAAATATCTTTTTGAAAAAATCCCTAAGCCCCGGGGTCACAATTTCAGCAAAAATCTGACTTTTGGCAGTTCACTCAAAAATGGTGCCAACCGGTTGCAAATCCTCCCCTGAAAGGTTTGGCACGCGAAACAGAAGGCTTTTTATCACAGGACAAGAAATCAGCCCTCAAAAACTTAACCGGCAGAAAATATTTTTTTGAAAAAATCCCTAAGCCCCGGGGTCACAATTTCAGCAAAAATCTGACTTTTGGCAGTTCACTCAAAAATGGTGCCAAATGCTGGAAAATGCTCCCCTGAAAGGTTTGGCACTCGAAACAGAAGGCTTTTTATCACAGGACAAGAAATCAGCCCTCAAAAACTTAACCGGCAGAAAATATTTTTTTGAAAAAATCCCTAAGCCCCGGGGTCACAATTTCAGCAAAAATCTGACTTTTGGCAATTCACTCAAAAATGGTGCCAAAAGCTTGAAAATGCTCCCCTGAAAGGTTTGGCACTCGAAACAGAAGGCTTTTTATCACAGGAAAAGAAATCAGCCCTCAAAAACTTAACCGGCAGAAAATATTTTTTTGAAAAAATCCCTAAGCCCCGGGGTCACAATTTCAGCAAAAATCTGACTTTTGGCAGTTCACTCAAAAATGGTGCCAACCGGTTGCAAATGCTCCCCTGAAAGGTTTGGCACGCGAAACAGAAGGCTTTTTATCACAGGACAAGAAATCAGCCCTCAAAAACTTAACCGGCAGAAAATATTTTTTTGAAAAAATCCCTAAGCCCCGGGGTCACAATTTCAGAAAAAATCTGACTTTTGGCAGTTCACTCAAAAATGGTGCCAACCGCTTGCAAATGCTCACCTGAAAGCTTTGGCACGCGAAACAGAAGGCTTTTTATAACAGGACAAGAAATCAGCCCTCAAAAACTTAACCGGCAGAAAATATTTTTTTGAAAAAATCCCTAAGCCCCGGGGTCACAATTTCAGCAAAAATCTGACTTTTGGCAGTTCACTCAAAAATGGTGCCAACCGCTTGCAAATGCTCACCTGAAAGCTTTGGCGATGGAAACAGAAGGCTTTTTATCACAGGACAAGAAATCAGCCCTCAAAAACCTAACCGGCAGAAAATATTTTTTTGAAAAAATCCCTAAGCCCCGGGGTCACAATTTCAGCAAAAATCTGACTTTTGGCAGTTCACTCAAAAATGGTGCCAACCGCTTGCAAATGCTCACCTGAAAGCTTTGGCGATGGAAACAGAAGGCTTTTTATCACAGGACAAGAAATCAGCCCTCAAAAACTTAACCAGCAGAAAATATCTTTTTGAAAAAATCCCTAAGCCCCGGGGTCACAATTTCAGCAAAAATCTGACTTTTGGCAGTTCACTCAAAAATGGTGCCAACCGCTTGCATATGCTCACCTGAAAGCTTTGGCGATGGAAACAGAAGGCTTTTTATCACAGGACAAGAAATCAGCCCTCAAAAACTTAACCGGCAGAAAATATTTTTTTGAAAAAATCCCTAAGCCCCGGGGTCACAATTTCAGCAAAAATCTGACTTTTGGCAGTTCACTCAAAAATGGTGCCAAAAGCTTGCAAATGCTCCCCTGAAAGGTTTGGCACTCGAAACAGAAGGCTTTTTATCACAGGACAAGAAATCAGCCCTCAAAAACTTAACCGGCAGAAAATATTTTTTTGAAAAAATCCCTAAGCCCCGGGGTCACAATTTCAGCAAAAATCTGACTTTTGGCAGTTCACTCAAAAATGGTGCCAAAAGCTTGAAAATGCTCCCCTGAAAGGTTTGGCACTCGAAACAGAAGGCTTTTTATCACAGGACAAGAAATCAGCCCTCAAAAACTTAACCGGCAGAAAATATTTTTTTGAAAAAATCCCTAAGCCCCGGGGTCACAATTTCAGCAAAAATCTGACTTTTGGCAGTTCACTCAAAAATGGTGCCAAAAGCTGGAAAATGCTCCCCTGAAAGGTTTGGCACCCGAAACAGAAGGCTTTTTATCACAGGACAAGAAATCAGCCCTCAAAAACTTAACCGGCAGAAAATATTTTTTTGAAAAATTCCCTAAGCCCCGGGGTCACAATTTCAGCAAAAATCTGACTTTTGGCAGTTCACTCAAAAATGGTGCCAAAAGCTTGAAAATGCTCACCTGAAAGCTTTGGCGATGGAAACAGAAGGCTTTTTATCACAGGACAAGAAATCAGCCCTCAAAAACTTAACCGGCAGAAAATATTTTTTTGAAAAAATCCCTAAGCCCCGGGGTCACAATTTCAGCAAAAATCTGACTTTTGGCAGTTCACTTAAAAATGGTGCCAACCGCTTGCAAATGCTCACCTGAAAGCTTTGGCGATGGAAACAGAAGGCTTTTTATCACAGGACAAGAAATCAGCCCTCAAAAACTTAACCGGCAGAAAATATTTTTTTGAAAAAATCCCTAAGCCCCGGGGTCACAATTTCAGCAAAAATCTGACTTTTGGCAGTTCACTCAAAAATGGTGCCAAAAGCTTGAAAATGCTCCCCTGAAAGGTTTGGCACTCGAAACAGAAGGCTTTTTATCACAGGACAAGAAATCAGCCCTCAAAAACTTAACCGGCAGAAAATATTTTTTTGAAAAAATCCCTAAGCCCCGGGGTCACAATTTCAGCAAAAATCTGACTTTTGGCAGTTCACTCAAAAATGGTGCCAAAAGCTTGAAAATGCTCCCCTGAAAGGTTTGGCACTCGAAACAGAAGGCTTTTTATCACAGGACAAGAAATCAGCCCTCAAAAACTTAACTGGCAGAAAATATTTTTTTGAAAAATTCCCTAAGCCCCGGGGTCACAATTTCAGCAAAAATCTGACTTTTGGCAGTTCACTCAAAAATGGTGCCAAAAGCTTGAAAATGCTCCCCTGAAAGGTTTGGCACTCGAAACAGAAGGCTTTTTATCACAGGACAAGAAATCAGCCCTCAAAAACTTAACCGGCAGAAAATATTTTTTTGAAAAAATCCCTAAGCCCCGGGGTCACAATTTCAGCAAAAATCTGACTTTTGGCAGTTCACTCAAAAATCGTGCCAACCGGTTGCAAATGCTCCCCTGAAAGCTTTGGCGATGGAAACAGAAGGCTTTTTATCACAGGACAAGAAATCAGCTCTCAGAAACTTAACCGGCAGAAAATATTTTTTTGAAAAAATCCCTAAGCCCCGGGGTCACAATTTCAGCAAAAATCTGACTTTTGGCAGTTCACTCAAAAATGGTGCCAACCGCTTGCAAATGCTCCCCTGAAAGCTTTGGCGATGGAAACAGAAGGCTTTTTATCACAGGACAAGAAATCAGCCCTCAAAAACTTAACCGGCAGAAAATATTTTTTTGAAAAAATCCCTAAGCCCCGGGGTCACAATTTCAGCAAAAATCTGACTTTTGGCAGTTCACTCAAAAATGGTGCCAAAAGCTTGAAAATGCTCCCCTGAAAGGTTTGGCACTCGAAACAGAAGGCTTTTTATCACAGGACAAGAAATCAGCCCTCAAAAACTTAACCGGCAGAAAATATTTTTTTGAAAAATTCCCTAAGCCCCGGGGTCACAATTTCAGCAAAAATCTGACTTTTGGCAGTTCACTCAAAAATGGTGCCAACCGGTTGCAAATGCTCACCTGAAAGCTTTGGCGATGGAAACAGAAGGCTTTTTATCACAGGACAAGAAATCAGCCCTCAAAAACTTAACCAGCAGAAAATATTTTTTTGAAAAAATCCCTAAGCCCCGGGGTCACAATTTCAGAAAAAATCTGACTTTTGGCAGTTCACTCAAAAATGGTGCCAACCGCTTGCAAATGCTCACCTGAAAGCTTTGGTGATGGAAACAGAAGGCTTTTTATCACAGGACAAGAAATCAGCCCTCAAAAACTTAAGCGGCAGAAAATATTTTTTTGAAAAAATCCCTAAGCCCCGGGGTCACAATTTCAGCAAAAATCTGACTTTTGGCAGTTCACTCAAAGATGGTGCCAACCGCTTGCAAATGCTCACCTAAAAGCTTTGGCGATGGAAACAGAAGGCTTTTTATCACAGGACAAGAAATCAGCCCTCAAAAACTTAACCGGCAGAAAATATTTTTTTGAAAAAATCCCTAAGCCCCGGGGTCACAATTTCAGCAAAAATCTGACTTTTGGCAGTTCACTCAAAAATGGTGCCAACCGCTTGCAAATGCTCACCTGAAAGCTTTGGTGATGGAAACAGAAGGCTTTTTATCACAGGACAAGAAATCAGCCCTCAAAAACTTAACCGGCAGAAAATATTTTTTTGAAAAAATCCCTAAGCCCCGGGGTCACAATTTCAGAAAAAATCTGACTTTTGGCAGTTCACTCAAAAATGGTGCCAACCGCTTGCAAATGCTCACCTGAAAGCTTTGGTGATGGAAACAGAAGGCTTTTTATCACAGGACAAGAAATCAGCCCTCAAAAACTTAACCGGCAGAAAATATTTTTTTGAAAAAATCCCTAAGCCCCGGGGTCACAATTTCAGCAAAAATCTGGCTTTTGGCAATTCACTCAAAAATGGTGCCAACCGCTTGCAAATGCTCAACTGAAAGCTTTGGCGATGGAAACAGAAGGCTTTTTATCACAGGACAAGAAATCAGCCCTCAAAAACTTAACCGGCAGAAAATATTTTTTTGAAAAAATTCCTAAGCCCCGGGGTCACAATTTCAGAAAAAATCTGACTTTTGGCAGTTCACTCAAAAATGGTGCCAACCGCTTGCAAATGCTCACCTGAAAGCTTTGGTGATGGAAACAGAAGGCTTTTTATCACAGGACAAGAAATCAGCCCTCAAAAACTTAACCGGCAGAAAATATTTTTTTGAAAAAATCCCTAAGCCCCGGGGTCACAATTTCAGCAAAAATCTGACTTTTGGCAGTTCACTCAAAAATGGTGCCAACCGCTTGCAAATGCTCCCCTGAAAGGTTTGGCGATGGAAACAGAAGGCTTTTTATCACAGGACAAGAAATCAGCCCTCAAAAACTTAACCGGCAGAAAATATTTTTTTGAAAAAATCCCTAAGCCCCGGGGTCACAATTTCAGCAAAAATCTGACTTTTGGCAGTTCACTCAAAAATGGTGCCAAAAGCTTGAAAATGCTCCCCTGAAAGGTTTGGCACTCGAAACAGAAGGCTTTTTATCACAGGACAAGAAATCAGCCCTCAAAAACTTAACCGGCAGAAAATATTTTATTGAAAAAATCCCTAAGCCCCGGGGTCACAATTTCAGCAAAAATCTGACTTTTGGCAGTTCACTCAAAAATGGTGCCAAAAGCTTGAAAATGCTCCCCTGAAAGGTTTGGCACTCGAAACAGAAGGCTTTTTATCACAGGACAAGAAATCAGCCCTCAAAAACTTAACCGGCAGAAAATATTTTTTTGAAAAAATCCCTAAGCCCCAGGGTCACAATTTCAGAAAAAATCTGACTTTTGGCAGTTCACTCAAAAATGGTGCCAACCGCTTGCAAATGCTCACCTGAAAGCTTTGGCGATGGAAACAGAAGGCTTTTTATCACAGGACAAGAAATCAGCCCTCAAAAACTTAACCGGCAGAAAATATTTTTTTGAAAACATCCCTAAGCCCCGGGGTCACAATTTCAGAAAAAATCTGACTTTTGGCAGTTCACTCAAAAATGGTGCCAACCGCTTGCAAATGCTCACCTGAAAGCTTTGGCGATGGAAACAGAAGGCTTTTTATCACAGGACAAGAAATCAGCCCTCAAAAACTTAACCGGCAGAAAATATTTTTTTGAAAAAATCCCTAAGCCCCGGGGTCACAATTTCAGCAAAAATCTGACTTTTGGCAATTCACTCAAAAATGGTGCCAACCGCTTGCAAATGCTCCCCTGAAAGGTTTGGCACGCGAAACAGAAGGCTTTTTGTCACAGGACAAGAAATCAGCCCTCAAAAACTTAACCGGCAGAAAATATTTTTTTGAAAAAATCCCTAAGCCCCGGGGTCACAATTTCAGCAAAAATCTGACTTTTGGCAGTTCACTCAAAAATGGTGCCAACCGCTTGCAAATGCTCACCTGAAAGGTTTGGCACTCGAAACAGAAGGCTTTTTATCACAGGACAAGAAATCAGCCCTCAAAAACTTAACCGGCAGAAAATATTTTTTTGAAAAAATCCCTAAGCCCCGGGGTCACAATTTCAGAAAAAATCTGACTTTTGGCAGTTCACTCAAAAATGGTGCCAACCGCTTGCAAATGCTCACCTGAAAGCTTTGGCGATGGAAACAGAAGGCTTTTTATCACAGGACAAGAAATCAGCCCTCAAAAACTTAACCGGCAGAAAATATTTTTTTGAAAAAATCCCTAAGCCCCGGGGTCACAATTTCAGCAAAAATCTGACTTTTGGCAGTTCACTCAAAAATGGTGCCAACCGCTTGCAAATGCTCCCCTGAAAGGTTTGGCACGCGAAACAGAAGGCTTTTTATCACAGGACAAGAAATCAGCCCTCAAAAACTTAACCGGCAGAAAATATTTTTTTGAAAAAATCCCTAAGCCCCGGGGTCACAATTTCAGCAAAAATCTGACTTTTGGCAGTTCACTCAAAAATGGTGCCAACCGCTTGCAAATGCTCCCCTGAAAGGTTTGGCGATGGAAACAGAAGGCTTTTTATCACAGGACAAGAAATCAGCCCTCAAAAACTTAACCGGCAGAAAATATTTTTTTGAAAAAATCCCTAAGCCCCAGGGTCACAATTTCAGCAAAAATCTGACTTTTGGCAGTTCACTCAAAAATGGTGCCAACCGCTTGCAAATGCTCCCCTGAAAGGTTTGGCACTCGAAACAGAAGGCTTTTTATCACAGGACAAGAAATCAGCCCTCAAAAACTTAACCGGCAGAAAATATTTTTTTGAAAAAATCCCTAAGCCCCGGGGTCACAATTTCAGCAAAAATCTGACTTTTGGCAGTTCACTCAAAAATGGTGCCAAAAGCTTGAAAATGCTCCCCTGAAAGGTTTGGCACTCGAAACAGAAGGCTTTTTATCACAGGACAAGAAATCAGCCCTCAAAAACTTAACCGGCAGAAAATATTTTTTGGAAAAAATCCCTAAGCCCCGGGGTCAGAATTTCAGAAAAAAATCTGACTTTTGGCAGTTCACTCAAAAATGGTGCCAACCAGTTGCAAATGCTCACCTGAAAGCTTTGGCGATGGAAACAGAAGGCTTTTTATCACAGGACAAGAAATCAGCCCTCAAAAACTTAACCGGCAGAAAATATTTTTTTGAAAAAATCCCTAAGCCCCGGGGTCACAATTTCAGAAAAAATCTGACTTTTGGCAGTTCACTCAAAAATGGTGCCAACCGCTTGCAAATGCTCACCTGAAAGCTTTGGCGATGGAAACAGAAGGCTTTTTATCACAGGACAAGAAATCAGCCCTCAAAAACTTAACCGGCAGAAAATATTTTTTTGAAAAAATCCCTAAGCCCCGGGGTCACAATTTCAGCAAAAATCTGACTTTTGGCAGTTCACTCAAAAATGGTGCCAACCGCTTGCAAATGCTCCCCTGAAAGGTTTGGCACGCGAAACAGAAGGCTTTTTATCACAGGACAAGAAATCAGCCCTCAAAAACTTAACCGGCAGAAAATATTTTTTTGAAAAAATCCCTAAGCCCCGGGGTCACAATTTCAGCAAAAATCTGACTTTTGGCAGTTCACTCAAAAATGGTGCCAACCGCTTGCAAATGCTCCCCTGAAAGGTTTGGCGATGGAAACAGAAGGCTTTTTATCACAGGACAAGAAATCAGCCCTCAAAAACTTAACCGGCAGAAAATATTTTTTTGAAAAAATCCCTAAGCCCCAGGGTCACAATTTCAGCAAAAATCTGACTTTTGGCAGTTCACTCAAAAATGGTGCCAACCGCTTGCAAATGCTCCCCTGAAAGGTTTGGCACTCGAAACAGAAGGCTTTTTATCACAGGACAAGAAATCAGCCCTCAAAAACTTAACCGGCAGAAAATATTTTTTTGAAAAAATCCCTAAGCCCCGGGGTCACAATTTCAGCAAAAATCTGACTTTTGGCAGTTCACTCAAAAATGGTGCCAAAAGCTTGAAAATGCTCCCCTGAAAGGTTTGGCACTCGAAACAGAAGGCTTTTTATCACAGGACAAGAAATCAGCCCTCAAAAACTTAACCGGCAGAAAATATTTTTTTGAAAAAATCCCTAAGCCCCGGGGTCACAATTTCAGCAAAAATCTGACTTTTGGCAGTTCACTCAAAAATGGTGCCAAAAGCTTGAAAATGCTCCCCTGAAAGGTTTGGCGATGGAAACAGAAGGCTTTTATCACAGGACAAGAAATCAGCCCTCAAAAACTTAACCGGCAGAAAATATTTTTTTGAAAAAATCCCTAAGCCCCGGGGTCACAATTTCAGCAAAAATCTGACTTTTGGCAGTTCACTCAAAAATGGTGCCAAAAGCTTGAAAATGCTCCCCTGAAAGGTTTGGCACTCGAAACAGAAGGCTTTTTATCACAGGACAAGAAATCCGCCCTCAAAACTTAACCGGCAGAAAATATTTTTTTGAAAAAATCCCTAAGCCCCGGGGTCACAATTTCAGAAAAAATCTGACTTTTGGCAGTTCACTCAAAAATGGTGCCAACCGCTTGCAAATGCTCACCTGAAAGCTTTGGCGATGGAAACAGAAGGCTTTTTATCACAGGACAAGAAATCAGCCCTCAAAAACTTAACCGGCAGAAAATATTTTTTTGAAAAAATCCCTAAGCCCCGGGGTCACAATTTCAGCAAAAATCTGACTTTTGGCAGTTCACTCAAAAATGGTGCCAACCGCTTGCAAATGCTCCCCTGAAAGGTTTGGCACGCGAAACAGAAGGCTTTTTATCACAGGACAAGAAATCAGCCCTCAAAAACTTAACCGGCAGAAAATATTTTTTTGAAAAAATCCCTAAGCCCCGGGGTCACAATTTCAGCAAAAATCTGACTTTTGGCAGTTCACTCAAAAATGGTGCCAAAAGCTTGAAAATGCTCCCCTGAAAGGTTTGGCACTCGAAACAGAAGGCTTTTTATCACAGGACAAGAAATCAGCCCTCAAAAACTTAACCGGCAGAAAATATTTTTTTGAAAAAATCCCTAAGCCCCGGGGTCACAATTTCAGCAAAAATCTGACTTTTGGCAGTTCACTCAAAAATGGTGCCAAAAGCTTGAAAATGCTCCCCTGAAAGGTTTGGCGATGGAAACAGAAGGCTTTTATCACAGGACAAGAAATCAGCCCTCAAAAACTTAACCGGCAGAAAATATTTTTTTGAAAAAATCCCTAAGCCCCGGGGTCACAATTTCAGCAAAAATCTGACTTTTGGCAGTTCACTCAAAAATGGTGCCAAAAGCTTGAAAATGCTCCCCTGAAAGGTTTGGCACTCGAAACAGAAGGCTTTTTATCACAGGACAAGAAATCCGCCCTCAAAACTTAACCGGCAGAAAATATTTTTTTGAAAAAATCCCTAAGCCCCGGGGTCACAATTTCAGAAAAAATCTGACTTTTGGCAGTTCACTCAAAAATGGTGCCAACCGCTTGCAAATGCTCACCTGAAAGCTTTGGCGATGGAAACAGAAGGCTTTTTATCACAGGACAAGAAATCAGCCCTCAAAAACTTAACCGGCAGAAAATATTTTTTTGAAAAAATCCCTAAGCCCCGGGGTCACAATTTCAGCAAAAATCTGACTTTTGGCAGTTCACTCAAAAATGGTGCCAACCGCTTGCAAATGCTCCCCTGAAAGGTTTGGCACGCGAAACAGAAGGCTTTTTATCACTGGACAAGAAATCAGCCCTCAAAAACTTAACCGGCAGAAAATATTTTTTTGAAAAAATCCCTAAGCCCCGGGGTCACAATTTCAGCAAAAATCTGACTTTTGGCAGTTCACTCAAAAATGGTGCCAACCGCTTGCAAATGCTCCCCTGAAAGGTTTGGCACTCGAAACAGAAGGCTTTTTATCACAGGACAAGAAATCAGCCCTCAAAAACTTAACCGGCAGAAAATATTTTTTTGAAAAAATCCCTAAGCCCCGGGGTCACAATTTCAGCAAAAATCTGACTTTTGGCAGTTCACTCAAAAATGGTGCCAAAAGCTTGAAAATGCTCCCCTGAAAGGTTTGGCACTCGAAACAGAAGGCTTTTTATCACAGGACAAGAAATCAGCCCTCAAAAACTTAACCGGCAGAAAATATTTTTTTGAAAAAATCCCTAAGCCCCGGGGTCACAATTTCAGCAAAAATCTGACTTTTGGCAGTTCACTCAAAAATGGTGCCAACCGCTTGCAAATGCTCCCCTGAAAGGTTTGGCGATGGAAACAGAAGGCTTTTTATCACAGGACAAGAAATCAGCCCTCAAAAACTTAACCGGCAGAAAATATTTTATTGAAAAAATCCCTAAGCCCCGGGGTCACAATTTCAGCAAAAATCTGACTTTTGGCAGTTCACTCAAAAATGGTGCCAAAAGCTTGAAAATGCTCCCCTGAAAGGTTTGGCACTCGAAACAGAAGGCTTTTTATCACAGGACAAGAAATCAGCCCTCAAAAACTTAACCGGCAGAAAATATTTTTTTGAAAAAATCCCTAAGCCCCAGGGTCACAATTTCAGCAAAAATCTGACTTTTGGCAGTTCACTCAAAAATGGTGCCAACCGCTTGCAAATGCTCCCCTGAAAGGTTTGGCACTCGAAACAGAAGGCTTTTTATCACAGGACAAGAAATCAGCCCTCAAAAACTTAACCGGCAGAAAATATTTTTTTGAAAAAATCCCTAAGCCCCGGGGTCACAATTTCAGCAAAAATCTGACTTTTGGCAGTTCACTCAAAAATGGTGCCAACCGCTTGCAAATGCTCCCCTGAAAGGTTTGGCACTCGAAACAGAAGGCTTTTTATCACAGGACAAGAAATCAGCCCTCAAAAACTTAACCGGCAGAAAATATTTTTTTGAAAAAATCCCTAAGCCCCGGGGTCACAATTTCAGCAAAAATCTGACTTTTGGCAGTTCACTCAAAAATGGTGCCAACCGCTTGCAAATGCTCCCCTGAAAGGTTTGGCGATGGAAACAGAAGGCTTTTTATCACAGGACAAGAAATCAGCCCTCAAAAACTTAACCGGCAGAAAATATTTTTTGGAAAAAATCCCTAAGCCCCGGGGTCACAATTTCAGCAAAAATCTGACTTTTGGCAGTTCACTCAAAAATGGTGCCAACCGCTTGCAAATGCTCCCCTGAAAGCTTTGGCGATGGAAACAGAAGGCTTTTTATCACAGGACAAGAAATCAGCCCTCAAAAACTTAACCGGCAGAAAATATTTTTTTGAAAAAATCCCTAAGCCCCGGGGTCACAATTTCAGCAAAAATCTGACTTTTGGCAGTTCACTCAAAAATGGTGCCAAAAGCTTGAAAATGCTCCCCTGAAAGGTTTGGCACTCGAAACAGAAGGCTTTTTATCACAGGACAAGAAATCAGCCCTCAAAAACTTAACCGGCAGAAAATATTTTTTTGAAAAAATCCCTAAGCCCCGGGGTCACAATTTCAGAAAAAAATCTGACTTTTGGCAGTTCACTCAAAAATGGTGCCAACCGCTTGCAAATGCTCACCTGAAAGCTTTGGCACGCGAAACAGAAGGCTTTTTATCACAGGACAAGAAATCAGCCCTCAAAAACTTAACCGGCAGAAAATATTTTTTTGAAAAAATCCCTAAGCCCCGGGGTCACAATTTCAGCAAAAATCTGACTTTTGGCAGTTCACTCAAAAATGGTGCCAAAAGCTTGAAAATGCTCCCCTGAAAGGTTTGGCACTCGAAACAGAAGGCTTTTTATCACAGGACAAGAAATCAGCCCTCAAAAACTTAACCGGCAGAAAATATTTTTTTGAAAAAATCCCTAAGCCCCGGAGTCACAATTTCAGCAAAAATCTGACTTTTGGCAGTTCACTCAAAAATGGTGCCAAAAGCTTGAAAATGCTCCCCTGAAAGGTTTGGCACTCGAAACAGAAGGCTTTTTATCACAGGACAAGAAATCAGCCCTCAAAAACTTAACCGGCAGAAAATATTTTTTTGAAAAAATCCCTAAGCCCCGGGGTCACAATTTCAGCAAAAATCTGACTTTTGGCAGTTCACTCAAAAATGGTGCCAAAAGCTTGAAAATGCTCCCCTGAAAGGTTTGGCACTCGAAACAGAAGGCTTTTTATCACAGGACAAGAAATCAGCCCTCAAAAACTTAACCGGCAGAAAATATTTTTTTGAAAAAATCCCTAAGCCCCGGAGTCACAATTTCAGCAAAAATCTGACTTTTGGCAGTTCACTCAAAAATGGTGCCAAAAGCTTGAAAATGCTCCCCTGAAAGGTTTGGCACTCGAAACAGAAGGCTTTTTATCACAGGACAAGAAATCAGCCCTCAAAAACTTAACCGGCAGAAAATATTTTTTTGAAAAAATCCCTAAGCCCCGGGGTCACAATTTCAGCAAAAATCTGACTTTTGGCAGTTCACTCAAAAATGGTGCCAAAAGCTTGAAAATGCTCCCCTGAAAGGTTTGGCGATGGAAACAGAAGGCTTTTATCACAGGACAAGAAATCAGCCCTCAAAAACTTAACCGGCAGAAAATATTTTTTTGAAAAAATCCCTAAGCCCCGGGGTCACAATTTCAGCAAAAATCTGACTTTTGGCAGTTCACTCAAAAATGGTGCCAAAAGCTTGAAAATGCTCCCCTGAAAGGTTTGGCGATGGAAACAGAAGGCTTTTTATCACAGGACAAGAAATCAGCCCTCAAAAACTTAACCGGCAGAAAATATTTTTTTGAAAAAATCCCTAAGCCCCGGGGTCACAATTTCAGCAAAAATCTGACTTTTGGCAGTTCACTCAAAAATGGTGCCAAAAGCTTGAAAATGCTCCCCTGAAAGGTTTGGCACTCGAAACAGAAGGCTTTTTATCACAGGACAAGAAATCAGCCCTCAAAAACTTAACCGGCAGAAAATATTTTTTTGAAAAAATCCCTAAGCCCCGGGGTCACAATTTCAGAAAAAAATCTGACTTTTGGCAGTTCACTCAAAAATGGTGCCAACCGCTTGCAAATGCTCACCTGAAAGCTTTGGCACGCGAAACAGAAGGCTTTTTATCACAGGACAAGAAATCAGCCCTCAAAAACTTAACCGGCAGAAAATATTTTTTTGAAAAAATCCCTAAGCCCCGGGGTCACAATTTCAGCAAAAATCTGACTTTTGGCAGTTCACTCAAAAATGGTGCCAAAAGCTTGAAAATGCTCCCCTGAAAGGTTTGGCACTCGAAACAGAAGGCTTTTTATCACAGGACAAGAAATCAGCCCTCAAAAACTTAACCGGCAGAAAATATTTTTTTGAAAAAATCCCTAAGCCCCGGAGTCACAATTTCAGCAAAAATCTGACTTTTGGCAGTTCACTCAAAAATGGTGCCAAAAGCTTGAAAATGCTCCCCTGAAAGGTTTGGCACTCGAAACAGAAGGCTTTTTATCACAGGACAAGAAATCAGCCCTCAAAAACTTAACCGGCAGAAAATATTTTTTTGAAAAAATCCCTAAGCCCCAGGGTCACAATTTCAGCAAAAATCTGACTTTTGGCAGTTCACTCAAAAATGGTGCCAACCGCTTGCAAATGCTCCCCTGAAAGGTTTGGCACTCGAAACAGAAGGCTTTTTATCACAGGACAAGAAATCAGCCCTCAACAACTTAACCGGCAGAAAATATTTTTTTGAAAAAATCCCTAAGCCCCGGGGTCACAATTTCAGCAAAAATCTGACTTTTGGCAGTTCACTCAAAAATGGTGCCAAAAGCTTGAAAATGCTCCCCTGAAAGGTTTGGCGATGGAAACAGAAGGCTTTTATCACAGGACAAGAAATCAGCCCTCAACAACTTAACCGGCAGAAAATATTTTTTTGAAAAAATCCCTAAGCCCCGGGGTCACAATTTCAGCAAAAATCTGACTTTTGGCAGTTCACTCAAAAATGGTGCCAAAAGCTTGCAAATGCTCCCCTGAAAGGTTTGGCACTCGAAACAGAAGGCTTTTTATCACAGGACAAGAAATCAGCCCTCAAAAACTTAACCGGCAGAAAATATTTTTTTGAAAAAATCCCTAAGCCCCGGGGTCACAATTTCAGAAAAAATCTGACTTTTGGCAGTTCACTCAAAAATGGTGCCAAAAGCTTGAAAATGCTCCCCTGAAAGGTTTGGCGATGGAAACAGAAGGCTTTTTATCACAGGACAAGAAATCAGCCCTCAAAAACTTAACCGGCAGAAAATATTTTTTTGAAAAAATCCCTAAGCCCCGGGGTCACAATTTCAGCAAAAATCTGACTTTTGGCAGTTCACTCAAAAATGGTGCCAAAAGCTTGAAAATGCTCCCCTGAAAGGTTTGGCACTCGAAACAGAAGGCTTTTTATCACAGGACAAGAAATCAGCCCTCAAAAACTTAACCGGTAGAAAATATTTTTTTGAAAAAATCCCTAAGCCCCGGGGTCACAATTTCAGCAAAAATCTGACTTTTGGCAGTTCACTCAAAAATGGTGCCAAAAGCTTGAAAATGCTCCCCTGAAAGGTTTGGCACTCGAAACAGAAGGCTTTTTATCACAGGACAAGAAATCAGCCCTCAAAAACTTAACCGGTAGAAAATATTTTTTTGAAAAAATCCCTAAGCCCCGGGGTCACAATTTCAGAAAAAAATCTGACTTTTGGCAGTTCACTCAAAAATGGTGCCAACCGCTTGCAAATGCTCCCCTGGCAGGTTTGGCACTCGAAACAGAAGGCTTTTTATCACAGGACAAGAAATCAGCCCTCAAAAACTTAACCGGCAGAAAATATTTTTTTGAAAAAATCCCTAAGCCCCAAATGGTGCCAAAAGCTTGAAAATGCTCCCCTGAAAGGTTTGGCACTCGAAACAGAAGGCTTTTTATCACAGGACAAGAAATCAGCCCTCAAAAACTTAACCGGCAGAAAATATTTTTTTGAAAAAATCCCTAAGCCCCGGAGTCACAATTTCAGCAAAAATCTGACTTTTGGCAGTTCACTCAAAAATGGTGCCAAAAGCTTGAAAATGCTCCCCTGAAAGGTTTGGCACTCGAAACAGAAGGCTTTTTATCACAGGACAAGAAATCAGCCCTCAAAAACTTAACCGGCAGAAAATATTTTATTGAAAAAATCCCTAAGCCCCGGAGTCACAATTGCAGCAAAAATCTGACTTTTGGCAGTTCACTCAAAAATGGTGCCAAAAGCTTGAAAATGCTCCCCTGAAAGGTTTGGCACTCGAAACAGAAGGCTTTTTATCACAGGACAAGAAATCAGCCCTCAAAAACTTAACCAGCAGAAAATATTTTTTTGAAAAAATCCCTAAGCCCCGGGGTCACAATTTCAGCAAAAATCTGACTTTTGGCAGTTCACTCAAAAATGGTGCCAACGGCTTGCAAATGCTCACCTGAAAGGTTTGGCACTCGAAACAGAAGGCTTTTTATCACAGGACAAGAAATCAGCCCTCAAAAACTTAACCGGCAGAAAATATTTTTTTGAAAAAATCCCTAAGCCCCAGGGTCACAATTTCAGCAAAAATCTGACTTTTGGCAGTTCACTCAAAAATGGTGCCAACCGCTTGCAAATGCTCCCCTGAAAGGTTTGGCACTCGAAACAGAAGGCTTTTTATCACAGGACAAGAAATCAGCCCTCAAAAACTTAACCGGCAGAAAATATTTTTTTGAAAAAATCCCTAAGCCCCGGGGTCACAATTTCAGCAAAAATCTGACTTTTGGCAGTTCACTCAAAAATGGTGCCAAAAGCTTGAAAATGCTCACCTGAAAGGTTTGGCGATGGAAACAGAAGGCTTTTATCACAGGACAAGAAATCAGCCCTCAAAAACTTAACCGGCAGAAAATATTTTTTTGAAAAAATCCCTAAGCCCCGGGGTCACAATTTCAGCAAAAATCTGACTTTTGGCAGTTCACTCAAAAATGGTGCCAAAAGCTTGAAAATGCTCCCCTGAAAGGTTTGGCACTCGAAACAGAAGGCTTTTTATCACAGGACAAGAAATCAGCCCTCAAAAACTTAACCGGCAGAAAATATTTTTTTGAAAAAATCCCTAAGCCCCGGGGTCACAATTTCAGAAAAAATCTGACTTTTGGCAGTTCACTCAAAAATGGTGCCAAAAGCTTGAAAATGCTCCCCTGAAAGGTTTGGCGATGGAAACAGAAGGCTTTTTATCACAGGACAAGAAATCAGCCCTCAAAAACTTAACCGGCAGAAAATATTTTTTTGAAAAAATCCCTAAGCCCCGGGGTCACAATTTCAGCAAAAATCTGACTTTTGGCAGTTCACTCAAAAATGGTGCCAAAAGCTTGAAAATGCTCCCCTGAAAGGTTTGGCACTCGAAACAGAAGGCTTTTTATCACAGGACAAGAAATCAGCCCTCAAAAACTTAACCGGTAGAAAATATTTTTTTGAAAAAATCCCTAAGCCCCGGGGTCACAATTTCAGAAAAAAATCTGACTTTTGGCAGTTCACTCAAAAATGGTGCCAACCGCTTGCAAATGCTCACCTGAAAGCTTTGGCACGCGAAACAGAAGGCTTTTTATCACAGGACAAGAAATCAGCCCTCAAAAACTTAACCGGCAGAAAATATTTTTTTGAAAAAATCCCTAAGCCCCGGGGTCACAATTTCAGCAAAAATCTGACTTTTGGCAGTTCACTCAAAAATGGTGCCAAAAGCTTGAAAATGCTCCCCTGAAAGGTTTGGCACTCGAAACAGAAGGCTTTTTATCACAGGACAAGAAATCAGCCCTCAAAAACTTAACCGGCAGAAAATATTTTTTTGAAAAAATCCCTAAGCCCCGGAGTCACAATTTCAGCAAAAATCTGACTTTTGGCAGTTCACTCAAAAATGGTGCCAAAAGCTTGAAAATGCTCCCCTGAAAGGTTTGGCACTCGAAACAGAAGGCTTTTTATCACAGGACAAGAAATCAGCCCTCAAAAACTTAACCGGCAGAAAATATTTTTTTGAAAAAATCCCTAAGCCCCGGAGTCACAATTTCAGCAAAAATCTGACTTTTGGCAGTTCACTCAAAAATGGTGCCAACCGCTTGCAAATGCTCACCTGAAAGCTTTGGCGATGGAAACAGAAGGCTTTTTATCACAGGACAAGAAATCAGCCCTCAAAAACTTAACTGGCAGAAAATATTTTTTTGAAAAAATCCCTAAGCCCCGGGGTCACAATTTCAGCAAAAATCTGACTTTTGGCAATTCACTCAAAAATGGTGCCAAAAGCTTGAAAATGCTCCCCTGAAAGGTTTGGCACTTGAAACAGAAGGCTTTTTATCACAGGACAAGAAATCAGCCCTCAAAAACTTAACCGGCAGAAAATATTTTTTTGAAAAAATCCCTAAGCCCCGGGGTCACAATTTCAGCAAAAATCTGACTTTTGGCAGTTCACTCAAAAATGGTGCCAACCGCTTGCAAATGCTCCCCTGAAAGGTTTGGCACGCGAAACAGAAGGCTTTTTATCACAGGACAAGAAATCAGCCTTCAAAAACTTAACCGGCAGAAAATATTTTTTTGAAAAAATCCCTAAGCCCCGGGGTCACAATTTCAGCAAAAATCTGACTTTTGCAGTTCACTCAAAAATGGTGCCAAAAGCTTGAAAATGCTCCCCTGAAAGGTTTGGCACTCGAAACAGAAGGCTTTTTATCACAGGACAAGAAATCAGCCCTCAAAAACTTAACCGGCAGAAAATATTTTTTTGAAAAAATCCCTAAGCCCCGGGGTCACAATTTCAGCAAAAATCTGACTTTTGGCAGTTCACTCAAAAATGGTGCCAACCGCTTGCAAATGCTCACCTGAAAGGTTTGGCACTCGAAACAGAAGGCTTTTTATCACAGGACAAGAAATCAGCCCTCAAAAACTTAACCGGCAGAAAATATTTTTTTGAAAAAATCCCTACGCCCCGGGGTCACAATTTCAGCAAAAATCTGACTTTTGGCAGTTCACTCAAAAATGGTGCCAACCGCTTGCAAATGCTCCCCTGAAAGGTTTGGCACTCGAAACAGAAGGCTTTTTATCACAGGACAAGAAATCAGCCCTCAAAAACTTAACCGGCAGAAAATATTTTTTTGAAAAAATCCCTAAGCCCCGGGGTCACAATTTCAGCAAAAATCTGACTTTTGGCAGTTCACTCAAAAATGGTGCCAAAAGCTTGAAAATGCTCCCCTGAAAGGTTTGGCGATGGAAACAGAAGGCTTTTATCACAGGACAAGAAATCAGCCCTCAAAAACTTAACCGGCAGAAAATATTTTTTTGAAAAAATCCCTAAGCCCCCGGGGTCACAATTTCAGCAAAAATCTGACTTTTGGCAGTTCACTCAAAAATGGTGCCAAAAGCTTGAAAATGCTCCCCTGAAAGGTTTGGCACTCGAAACAGAAGGCTTTTTATCACAGGACAAGAAATCAGCCCTCAAAAACTTAACCGGCAGAAAATATTTTTTTGAAAAAATCCCTAAGCCCCGGGGTCACAATTTCAGCAAAAATCTGACTTTTGGCAGTTCACTCAAAAATGGTGCCAAAAGCTTGAAAATGCTCCCCTGAAAGGTTTGGCACTCGAAACAGAAGGCTTTTATCACAGGACAAGAAATCAGCCCTCAAAAACTTAACCGGCAGAAAATATTTTTTTGAAAAAATCCCTAAGCCCCGGGGTCACAATTTCAGCAAAAATCTGACTTTTGGCAGTTCACTCAAAAATGGTGCCAACCGCTTGCAAATGCTCCCCTGAAAGGTTTGGCACGCGAAACAGAAGGCTTTTTATCACTGGACAAGAAATCAGCCCTCAAAAACTTAACCGGCAGAAAATATTTTTTTGAAAAAATCCCTAAGCCCCGGGGTCACAATTTCAGCAAAAATCTGACTTTTGGCAGTTCACTCAAAAATGGTGCCAAAAGCTTGAAAATGCTCCCCTGAAAGGTTTGGCACTCGAAACAGAAGGCTTTTTATCACAGGACAAGAAATCAGCCCTCAAAAACTTAACCGGCAGAAAATATTTTTTTGAAAAAATCCCTAAGCCCCGGGGTCACAATTTCAGCAAAAATCTGACTTTTGGCAGTTCACTCAAAAATGGTGCCAAAAGCTTGAAAATGCTCCCCTGAAAGGTTTGGCACTCGAAACAGAAGGCTTTTTATCACAGGACAAGAAATCAGCCCTCAAAAACTTAACCGGCAGAAAATATTTTTTTGAAAAAATCCCTAAGCCCCGGAGTCACAATTGCAGCAAAAATCTGACTTTTGGCAGTTCACTCAAAAATGGTGCCAAAAGCTTGAAAATGCTCCCCTGAAAGGTTTGGCACTCGAAACAGAAGGCTTTTTATCACAGGACAAGAAATCAGCCCTCAAAAACTTAACCAGCAGAAAATATTTTTTTGAAAAAATCCCTAAGCCCCGGGGTCACAATTTCAGCAAAAATCTGACTTTTGGCAGTTCACTCAAAAATGGTGCCAAAAGCTTGAAAATGCTCCCCTGAAAGGTTTGGCGATGGAAACAGAAGGCTTTTATCACAGGACAAGAAATCAGCCCTCAAAAACTTAACCGGCAGAAAATATTTTTTTGAAAAAATCCCTAAGCCCCGGGGTCACAATTTCAGCAAAAATCTGACTTTTGGCAGTTCACTCAAAAATGGTGCCAAAAGCTTGAAAATGCTCCCCTGAAAGGTTTGGCACTCGAAACAGAAGGCTTTTTATCACAGGACAAGAAATCAGCCCTCAAAAACTTAACCGGCAGAAAATATTTTTTTGAAAAAATCCCTAAGCCCCGGGGTCACAATTTCAGAAAAAATCTGACTTTTGGCAGTTCACTCAAAAATGGTGCCAAAAGCTTGAAAATGCTCCCCTGAAAGGTTTGGCGATGGAAACAGAAGGCTTTTTATCACAGGACAAGAAATCAGCCCTCAAAAACTTAACCGGCAGAAAATATTTTTTTGAAAAAATCCCTAAGCCCCGGGGTCACAATTTCAGCAAAAATCTGACTTTTGGCAGTTCACTCAAAAATGGTGCCAAAAGCTTGAAAATGCTCCCCTGAAAGGTTTGGCACTCGAAACAGAAGGCTTTTTATCACAGGACAAGAAATCAGCCCTCAAAAACTTAACCGGTAGAAAATATTTTTTTGAAAAAATCCCTAAGCCCCGGGGTCACAATTTCAGAAAAAAATCTGACTTTTGGCAGTTCACTCAAAAATGGTGCCAAAAGCTTGAAAATGCTCCCCTGAAAGGTTTGGCACTCGAAACAGAAGGCTTTTTATCACAGGACAAGAAATCAGCCCTCAAAAACTTACCCGGCAGAAAATATTTTTTTTAAAAAATCCCTAAGCCCCGGAGTCACAATTTCAGCAAAAATCTGACTTTTGGCAGTTCACTCAAAAATGGTGCCAAAAGCTTGAAAATGCTCCCCTGAAAGGTTTGGCACTCGAAACAGAAGGCTTTTTATCACAGGACAAGAAATCAGCCCTCAAAAACTTAACCGGCAGAAAATATTTTTTTGAAAAAATCCCTAAGCCCCGGAGTCACAATTTCAGCAAAAATCTGACTTTTGGCAGTTCACTCAAAAATGGTGCCAAAAGCTTGAAAATGCTCCCCTGAAAGGTTTGGCACTCGAAACAGAAGGCTTTTTATCACAGGACAAGAAATTAGCCCTCAAAAACTTAACCAGCAGAAAATATTTTTTTGAAAAAATCCCTAAGCCCCGGGGTCACAATTTCAGCAAAAATCTGACTTTTGGCAGTTCACTCAAAAATGGTGCCAACCGCTTGCAAATGCTCACCTGAAAGCTTTGGCGATGGAAACAGAAGGCTTTTTATCACAGGACAAGAAATCAGCCCTCAAAAACTTAACTGGCAGAAAATATTTTTTTGAAAAAATCCCTAAGCCCCGGGGTCACAATTTCAGCAAAAATCTGACTTTTGGCAGTTCACTCAAAAATGGTGCCAACCGCTTGCAATTGCTCACCTGAAAGCTTTGGCGATGGAAACAGAAGGCTTTTTATCACAGGACAAGAAATCAGCCCTCAAAAACTTAACCGGCAGAAAATATTTTTTTGAAAAAATCCCTAAGCCCCGGGGTCACAATTTCAGCAAAAATCTGACTTTTGGCAGTTCACTCAAAAATGGTGCCAACCGCTTGCAAATGCTCCCCTGAAAGGTTTGGCACGCGAAACAGAAGGCTTTTTATCACAGGACAAGAAATCAGCCTTCAAAAACTTAACCGGCAGAAAATATTTTTTTGAAAAAATCCCTAAGCCCCGGGGTCACAATTTCAGCAAAAATCTGACTTTTGCAGTTCACTCAAAAATGGTGCCAAAAGCTTGAAAATGCTCCCCTGAAAGGTTTGGCACTCGAAACAGAAGGCTTTTTATCACAGGACAAGAAATCAGCCCTCAAAAACTTAACCGGCAGAAAATATTTTTTTGAAAAAATCCCTAAGCCCCGGGGTCACAATTTCAGCAAAAATCTGACTTTTGGCAGTTCACTCAAAAATGGTGCCAACCGCTTGCAAATGCTCACCTGAAAGGTTTGGCACTCGAAACAGAAGGCTTTTTATCACAGGACAAGAAATCAGCCCTCAAAAACTTAACCGGCAGAAAATATTTTTTTGAAAAAATCCCTAAGCCCCGGGGTCACAATTTCAGCAAAAATCTGACTTTTGGCAGTTCACTCAAAAATGGTGCCAACCGCTTGCAAATGCTCCCCTGAAAGGTTTGGCACTCGAAACAGAAGGCTTTTTATCACAGGACAAGAAATCAGCCCTCAAAAACTTAACCGGCAGAAAATATTTTTTTGAAAAAATCCCTAAGCCCCGGGGTCACAATTTCAGAAAAAATCTGACTTTTGGCAGTTCACTCAAAAATGGTGCCAAAAGCTTGAAAATGCTCCCCTGAAAGGTTTGGCGATGGAAACAGAAGGCTTTTATCACAGGACAAGAAATCAGCCCTCAAAAACTTAACCGGCAGAAAATATTTTTTTGAAAAAATCCCTAAGCCCCGGGGTCACAATTTCAGCAAAAATCTGACTTTTGGCAGTTCACTCAAAAATGGTGCCAAAAGCTTGAAAATGCTCCCCTGAAAGGTTTGGCACTCGAAACAGAAGGCTTTTTATCACAGGACAAGAAATCAGCCCTCAAAAACTTAACCGGCAGAAAATATTTTTTTGAAAAAATCCCTAAGCCCCGGGGTCACAATTTCAGCAAAAATCTGACTTTTGGCAGTTCACTCAAAAATGGTGCCAAAAGCTTGAAAATGCTCCCCTGAAAGGTTTGGCACTCGAAACAGAAGGCTTTTATCACAGGACAAGAAATCAGCCCTCAAAAACTTAACCGGCAGAAAATATTTTTTTGAAAAAATCCCTAAGCCCCGGGGTCACAATTTCAGCAAAAATCTGACTTTTGGCAGTTCACTCAAAAATGGTGCCAAAAGCTTGAAAATGCTCCCCTGAAAGGTTTGGCACTCGAAACAGAAGGCTTTTTATCACAGGACAAGAAATCAGCCCTCAAAACTTAACCGGCAGAAAATATTTTTTTGAAAAAATCCCTAAGCCCCGGGGTCACAATTTCAGAAAAAATCTGACTTTTGGCAGTTCACTCAAAAATGGTGCCAACCGCTTGCAAATGCTCACCTGAAAGCTTTGGCGATGGAAACAGAAGGCTTTTTATCACAGGACAAGAAATCAGCCCTCAAAAACTTAACCGGCAGAAAATATTTTTTTGAAAAAATCCCTAAGCCCCGGGGTCACAATTTCAGCAAAAATCTGACTTTTAGCAGTTCACTCAAAAATGGTGCCAACCGCTTGCAAATGCTCCCCTGAAAGGTTTGGCACGCGAAACAGAAGGCTTTTTATCACAGGACAAGAAATCAGCCTTCAAAAACTTAACCGGCAGAAAATATTTTTTTGAAAAAATCCCTAAGCCCCGGGGTCACAATTTCAGCAAAAATCTGACTTTTGCAGTTCACTCAAAAATGGTGCCAAAAGCTTGAAAATGCTCCCCTGAAAGGTTTGGCACTCGAAACAGAAGGCTTTTTATCACAGGACAAGAAATCAGCCCTCAAAAACTTAACCGGCAGAAAATATTTTTTTGAAAAAATCCCTAAGCCCCGGGGTCACAATTTCAGCAAAAATCTGACTTTTGGCAGTTCACTCAAAAATGGTGCCAACCGCTTGCAAATGCTCACCTGAAAGGTTTGGCACTCGAAACAGAAGGCTTTTTATCACAGGACAAGAAATCAGCCCTCAAAAACTTAACTGGCAGAAAATATTTTTTAGGAAAAGATCCCTAAGCCCCGGGGTCACAATTTCAGCAAAAATCTGACTTTTGGCAGTTCACTCAAAAATGGTGCCAAAAGCTTGAAAATGCTCCCCTGAAAGGTTTGGCACTCGAAACAGAAGGCTTTTTATCACAGGACAAGAAATCAGCCCTCAAAAACTTAACCGGCAGAAAATATTTTTTTGAAAAAATCCCTAAGCCCCGGAGTCACAATTTCAGCAAAAATCTGACTTTTGGCAGTTCACTCAAAAATGGTGCCAAAAGCTTGAAAATGCTCCCTGAAAGGTTTGGCACTCGAAACAGAAGGCTTTTTATCACAGGACAAGAAATCAGCCCTCAAAAACTTAACCGGCAGAAAATATTTTTTTGAAAAAATCCCTAAGCCCCGGAGTCACAATTTCAGCAAAAATCTGACTTTTGGCAGTTCACTCAAAAATGGTGCCAAAAGCTTGAAAATGCTCCCCTGAAAGGTTTGGCACTCGAAACAGAAGGCTTTTTATCACAGGACAAGAAATTAGCCCTCAAAAACTTAACCAGCAGAAAATATTTTTTTGAAAAAATCCCTAAGCCCCGGGGTCACAATTTCAGCAAAAATCTGACTTTTGGCAGTTCACTCAAAAATGGTGCCAACCGCTTGCAAATGCTCACCTGAAAGCTTTGGCGATGGAAACAGAAGGCTTTTTATCACAGGACAAGAAATCAGCCCTCAAAAACTTAACTGGCAGAAAATATTTTTTTGAAAAAATCCCTAAGCCCCGGGGTCACAATTTCAGCAAAAATCTGACTTTTGGCAGTTCACTCAAAAATGGTGCCAACCGCTTGCAATTGCTCACCTGAAAGCTTTGGCGATGGAAACAGAAGGCTTTTTATCACAGGACAAGAAATCAGCCCTCAAAAACTTAACCGGCAGAAAATATTTTTTTGAAAAAATCCCTAAGCCCCGGGGTCACAATTTCAGCAAAAATCTGACTTTTGGCAGTTCACTCAAAAATGGTGCCAACCGCTTGCAAATGCTCCCCTGAAAGGTTTGGCACGCGAAACAGAAGGCTTTTTATCACAGGACAAGAAATCAGCCTTCAAAAACTTAACCGGCAGAAAATATTTTTTTGAAAAAATCCCTAAGCCCCGGGGTCACAATTTCAGCAAAAATCTGACTTTTGCAGTTCACTCAAAAATGGTGCCAAAAGCTTGAAAATGCTCCCCTGAAAGGTTTGGCACTCGAAACAGAAGGCTTTTTATCACAGGACAAGAAATCAGCCCTCAAAAACTTAACCGGCAGAAAATATTTTTTTGAAAAAATCCCTAAGCCCCGGGGTCACAATTTCAGCAAAAATCTGACTTTTGGCAGTTCACTCAAAAATGGTGCCAACCGCTTGCAAATGCTCACCTGAAAGGTTTGGCACTCGAAACAGAAGGCTTTTTATCACAGGACAAGAAATCAGCCCTCAAAAACTTAACCGGCAGAAAATATTTTTTTGAAAAAATCCCTAAGCCCCGGGGTCACAATTTCAGCAAAAATCTGACTTTTGGCAGTTCACTCAAAAATGGTGCCAACCGCTTGCAAATGCTCCCCTGAAAGGTTTGGCACTCGAAACAGAAGGCTTTTTATCACAGGACAAGAAATCAGCCCTCAAAAACTTAACCGGCAGAAAATATTTTTTTGAAAAAATCCCTAAGCCCCGGGGTCACAATTTCAGCAAAAATCTGACTTTTGGCAGTTCACTCAAAAATGGTGCCAAAAGCTTGAAAATGCTCCCCTGAAAGGTTTGGCGATGGAAACAGAAGGCTTTTATCACAGGACAAGAAATCAGCCCTCAAAAACTTAACCGGCAGAAAATATTTTTTTGAAAAAATCCCTAAGCCCCGGGGTCACAATTTCAGCAAAAATCTGACTTTTGGCAGTTCACTCAAAAATGGTGCCAAAAGCTTGAAAATGCTCCCCTGAAAGGTTTGGCACTCGAAACAGAAGGCTTTTTATCACAGGACAAGAAATCAGCCCTCAAAAACTTAACCGGCAGAAAATATTTTTTTGAAAAAATCCCTAAGCCCCGGGGTCACAATTTCAGCAAAAATCTGACTTTTGGCAGTTCACTCAAAAATGGTGCCAAAAGCTTGAAAATGCTCCCCTGAAAGGTTTGGCACTCGAAACAGAAGGCTTTTATCACAGGACAAGAAATCAGCCCTCAAAAACTTAACCGGCAGAAAATATTTTTTTGAAAAAATCCCTAAGCCCCGGGGTCACAATTTCAGCAAAAATCTGACTTTTGGCAGTTCACTCAAAAATGGTGCCAAAAGCTTGAAAATGCTCCCCTGAAAGGTTTGGCACTCGAAACAGAAGGCTTTTTATCACAGGACAAGAAATCAGCCCTCAAAACTTAACCGGCAGAAAATATTTTTTTGAAAAAATCCCTAAGCCCCGGGGTCACAATTTCAGAAAAAATCTGACTTTTGGCAGTTCACTCAAAAATGGTGCCAACCGCTTGCAAATGCTCACCTGAAAGCTTTGGCGATGGAAACAGAAGGCTTTTTATCACAGGACAAGAAATCAGCCCTCAAAAACTTAACCGGCAGAAAATATTTTTTTGAAAAAATCCCTAAGCCCCGGGGTCACAATTTCAGCAAAAATCTGACTTTTAGCAGTTCACTCAAAAATGGTGCCAACCGCTTGCAAATGCTCCCCTGAAAGGTTTGGCACGCGAAACAGAAGGCTTTTTATCACAGGACAAGAAATCAGCCTTCAAAAACTTAACCGGCAGAAAATATTTTTTTGAAAAAATCCCTAAGCCCCGGGGTCACAATTTCAGCAAAAATCTGACTTTTGCAGTTCACTCAAAAATGGTGCCAAAAGCTTGAAAATGCTCCCCTGAAAGGTTTGGCACTCGAAACAGAAGGCTTTTTATCACAGGACAAGAAATCAGCCCTCAAAAACTTAACCGGCAGAAAATATTTTTTTGAAAAAATCCCTAAGCCCCGGGGTCACAATTTCAGCAAAAATCTGACTTTTGGCAGTTCACTCAAAAATGGTGCCAACCGCTTGCAAATGCTCACCTGAAAGGTTTGGCACTCGAAACAGAAGGCTTTTTATCACAGGACAAGAAATCAGCCCTCAAAAACTTAACTGGCAGAAAATATTTTTTTGGAAAAGATCCCTAAGCCCCGGGGTCACAATTTCAGCAAAAATCTGACTTTTGGCAGTTCACTCAAAAATGGTGCCAAAAGCTTGAAAATGCTCCCCTGAAAGGTTTGGCACTCGAAACAGAAGGCTTTTTATCACAGGACAAGAAATCAGCCCTCAAAAACTTAACCGGCAGAAAATATTTTTTTGAAAAAATCCCTAAGCCCCAGGGTCACAATTTCAGCAAAAATCTGACTTTTGGCAGTTCACTCAAAAATGGTGCCAACCGCTTGCAAATGCTCCCCTGAAAGGTTTGGCACTCGAAACAGAAGGCTTTTTATCACAGGACAAGAAATCAGCCCTCAAAAACTTAACCGGCAGAAAATATTTTTTTGAAAAAATCCCTAAGCCCCGGGGTCACAATTTCAGAAAAAATCTGACTTTTGGCAGTTCACTCAAAAATGGTGCCAAAAGCTTGAAAATGCTCCCCTGAAAGGTTTGGCGATGGAAACAGAAGGCTTTTTATCACAGGACAAGAAATCAGCCCTCAAAAACTTAACCAGCAGAAAATATTTTTTTGAAAAAATCCCTAAGCCCCGGGGTCACAATTTCAGCAAAAATCTGACTTTTGGCAGTTCACTCAAAAATGGTGCCAAAAGCTTGAAAATGCTCCCCTGAAAGGTTTGGCACTCGAAACAGAAGGCTTTTTATCACAGGACAAGAAATCAGCCCTCAAAACTTAACCGGCAGAAAATATTTTTTTGAAAAAATCCCTAAGCCCCGGGGTCACAATTTCAGCAAAAATCTGACTTTTGGCAGTTCACTCAAAAATGGTGCCAAAAGCTTGAAAATGCTCCCCTGAAAGGTTTGGCGATGGAAACAGAAGGCTTTTTATCACAGGACAAGAAATCAGCCCTCAAAAACTTAACCGGCAGAAAATATTTTTTTTGAAAAAATCCCTAAGCCCCGGGGTCACAATTTCAGAAAAAATCTGACTTTTGGCAGTTCACTCAGAAATGGTGCCAAAAGCTTGAAAATGCTCCCCTGAAAGGTTTGGCACTCGAAACAGAAGGCTTTTTATCACAGGACAAGAAATCAGCCCTCAAAACTTAACCGGCAGAAAATATTTTTTTGAAAAAATCCCTAAGCCCCGGGGTCACAATTTCAGAAAAAATCTGACTTTTGGCAGTTCACTCAAAAATGGTGCCAACCGCTTGCAAATGCTCACCTGAAAGCTTTGGCGATGGAAACAGAAGGCTTTTTATCACAGGACAAGAAATCAGCCCTCAAAAACTTAACCGGCAGAAAATATTTTTTTGAAAAAATCCCTAAGCCCCGGGGTCACAATTTCAGCAGAAATCTGACTTTTGGCAGTTCACTCAAAAATGGTGCCAACCGCTTGCAAATGCTCCCCTGAAAGGTTTGGCACGCGAAACAGAAGGCTTTTTATCACAGGACAAGAAATCAGCCCTCAAAAACTTAACCGGCAGAAAATATTTTTTTGAAAAAATCCCTAAGCCCCGGGGTCACAATTTCAGCAAAAATCTGACTTTTGGCAGTTCACTCAAAAATGGTGCCAAAAGCTTGAAAATGCTCCCCTGAAAGGTTTGGCACTCGAAACAGAAGGCTTTTTATCACAGGACAAGAAATCAGCCCTCAAAAACTTAACCGGCAGAAATTTTTTTTTTGAAAAAATCCCTAAGCCCCGGGGTCACAATTTCAGAAAAAATCTGACTTTTGGCAGTTCACTCAAAAATGGTGCCAACCGCTTGCAAATGCTCACCTGAAAGCTTTGGCGATGGAAACAGAAGGCTTTTTATCACAGGACAAGAAATCAGCCCTCAAAAACTTAACCGGCAGAAAATATTTTTTTGAAAAAATCCCTAAGCCCCGGGGTCACAATTTCAGAAAAAATCTGACTTTTGGCAGTTCACTCAAAAATGGTGCCAAAAGCTTGAAAATGCTCCCCTGAAAGGTTTGGCACGCGAAACAGAAGGCTTTTTATCACAGGACAAGAAATCAGCCCTCAAAAACTTAACCGGCAGAAAATATTTTTTTGAAAAAATCCCTAAGCCCCGGGGTCACAATTTCAGCAAAAATCTGACTTTTGGCAGTTCACTCAAAAATGGTGCCAAAAGCTTGAAAATGCTCCCCTGAAAGGTTTGGCACTCGAAACAGAAGGCTTTTTATCACAGGACAAGAAATCAGCCCTCAAAAACTTAACCGGCAGAAAATATTTTTTTGAAAAAATCCCTAAGCCCCGGGGTCACAATTTCAGCAAAAATCTGACTTTTGGGAGTTCACTCATAAATGGTGCCAACCGCTTGCGAATGCTCACCTGAAAGCTTTGGCGATGGAAACAGAAGGCTTTTTATCACAGGACAAGAAATCAGCCCTCAAAAACTTAACCGGCAGAAAATATTTTTTTGAAAAAATCCCTAAGCCCCGGGGTCACAATTTCAGAAAAAATCTGACTTTTGGCAGTTCACTCAAAAATGGTGCCAAAAGCTTGAAAATGCTCCCCTGAAAGGTTTGGCACTCGAAACAGAAGTCTTTTTATCACAGGACAAGAAATCAGCCCTCAAAAACTTAACCGGCAGAAAATATTTTTTGGAAAAAATCCCTAAGCCCCAGGGTCACAATTTCAGCAAAAAACTGACTTTTGGCAGTTCATTCAAAAATGGTGCCAAAAGCTTGAAAATGCTCCCCTGAAAGGTTTGGCGATGGAAACAGAAGGCTTTTTATCACAGGACAAGAAATCAGCCCTCAAAAACTTAACCGGCAGAAAATATTTTTTGGAAAAAATCCCTAAGCCCCGGGGTCACAATTTCAGGAAAATCTTAATTTTGGCAGTTCACTCAAAAATGGTGCCAACCGCTTGCAAATGCTCCCCTGAAAGCTTTGGCGATGGAAACTGAAGGCTTTTTATCACAGGACAAGAAATCAGCCCTCAAAAACTTAACCGGCAGAAAATATTTTTTTGAAAAAATCCCTAAGCCCCGGGGTCACAATTTCAGGAAAATCTTAATTTTGGCAGTTCACTCAAAAATGGTGCCAAAAGCTTGAAAATGCTCCCCTGAAAGGTTTGGCACTCGAAACAGAAGGCTTTTTATCACAGGACAAGAAATCAGCCCTCAAAAACTTAACCGGCAGAAAATATTTTTTTGAAAAAATCCCTAAGCCCCAGGGTCACAATTTCAGCAAAAATCTGACTTTTGCCAGTTCACTCAAAAATGGTGCCAACCGCTTGCAAATGCTCCCCTGAAAGGTTTGGCGATGGAAACAGAAGGCTTTTTATCACAGGACAAGAAATCAGCCCTCAAAAACTTAACCGGCAGAAAATATTTTTTTGAAAAAATCCCTAAGCCCCGGGGTCACAATTTCAGCAAAAATCTGACTTTTGGCAGTTCACTCAAAAATGGTGCCAACCGCTTGCAAATGCTCCCCTGAAAGGTTTGGCACGCGAAACAGAAGGCTTTTTATCACTGGACAAGAAATCTGCCCTCAAAAACTTAACTGGCAGAAAATATTTTTTTGAAAAAATCCCTAAGCCCCGGGGTCACAATTTCAGCAAAAATCTGACTTTTGGCAGTTCACTCAAAAATGGTGCCAAAAGCTTGAAAATGCTCCCCTGAAAGTTTTGGCACTCGAAACAGAAGGCTTTTTATCACAGGACAAGAAATCAGCCCTCAAAAACTTAACCGGCAGAAAATATTTTTTTGAAAAAATCCCTAAGCCCCGGGGTCACAATTTCAGCAAAAATCTGACTTTTGGCAGTTCACTCAAAAATGGTGCCAAAAGCTTGAAAATGCTCCCCTGAAAGGTTTGGCACTCGAAACAGAAGGCTTTTTATCACAGGACAAGAAATCAGCCCTCAAAAACTTAACCGGCAGAAAATATTTTTTAGAAAAAATCCCTAAGCCCCGGGGTCACAATTTCAGCAAAAATCTGACTTTTGGCAGTTCACTCAAAAATGGTGCCAAAAGCTTGAAAATGCTCCCCTGAAAGGTTTGGCACTCGAAACAGAAGGCTTTTTATCACAGGACAAGAAATCAGCCCTCAAAAACTTAACCGGCAGAAAATATTTTTTTGAAAAAATCCCTAAGCCCCAGGGTCACAATTTCAGCAAAAATCTGACTTTTGGCAGTTCACTCAAAAATGGTGCCAACCGCTTGCAAATGCTCCCCTGAAAGGTTTGGCACTCGAAACAGAAGGCTTTTTATCACAGGACAAGAAATCAGCCCTCAAAAACTTAACCGGCAGAAAATATTTTTTTGAAAAAATCCCTAAGCCCCGGGGTCACAATTTCAGCAAAAATCTGTCTTTTGGCAGTTCACTCAAAAATGGTGCCAACCGCTTGCAAATGCTCACCTGAAAGCTTTGGCGATGGAAACAGAAGGCTTTTTATCACAGGACAAGAAATCAGCCCTCAAAAACTTAACCGGCAGAAAATATTTTTTGGAAAAAATCCCTAAGCCCCGGGGTCACAATTTCAGGAAAATCTTAATTTTGGCAGTTCACTCAAAAATGGTGCCAAAAGCTTGAAAATGCTCCCCTGAAAGGTTTGGCACGCGAAACAGAAGGCTTTTTATCACAGGACAAGAAATCAGCCCTCAAAAACTTAACCGGCAGAAAATATTTTTTTGAAAAAATCCCTAAGCCCCAGGGTCACAATTTCAGCAAAAATCTGACTTTTGGCAGTTCACTCAAAAATGGTGCCAACCGCTTGCAAATGCTCCCCTGAAAGGTTTGGCACTCGAAACAGAAGGCTTTTTATCACAGGACAAGAAATCAGCCCTCAAAAACTTAACCGGCAGAAAATATTTTTTTGAAAAAATCCCTAAGCCCCAGGGTCACAATTTCAGCAAAAATCTGACTTTTGGCAGTTCACTCAAAAATGGTGCCAACCGCTTGAAAATGCTCCCCTGAAAGGTTTGGCACTCGAAACAGAAGGCTTTTTATCACAGGACAAGAAATCAGCCCTCAAAAACTTAACCGGCAGAAAATATTTTTTTGAAAAAATCCCTAAGCCCCGGGGTCACAATTTCAGCAAAAATCTGACTTTTGGCAGTTCACTCAAAAATGGTGCCAAAAGCTTGAAAATGCTCCCCTGAAAGGTTTGGCGATGGAAACAGAAGGCTTTTTATCACAGGACAAGAAATCAGCCCTCAAAAACTTAACCGGCAGAAAATATTTTTTTGAAAAAATCCCTAAGCCCCGGGGTCACAATTTCAGCAAAAATCTGACTTTTGGCAGTTCACTCAAAAATGGTGCCAAAAGCTTGAAAATGCTCCCCTGAAAGGTTTGGCACTCGAAACAGAAGGCTTTTTATCACAGGACAAGAAATCAGCCCTCAAAAACTTAACCGGCAGAAAATATTTTTTTGAAAAAATCCCTAAGCCCCGGGGTCACAATTTCAGCAAAAATCTGACTTTTGGCAGTTCACTCAAAAATGGTGCCAACCGCTTGCAAATGCTCCCCTGAAAGGTTTGGCACGCGAAACAGAAGGCTTTTTATCACAGGACAAGAAATCAGCCCTCAAAAACTTAACCGGCAGAAAATATTTTTTTGAAAAAATCCCTAAGCCCCGGGGTCACAATTTCAGCAAAAATCTGACTTTTGGCAGTTCACTCAAAAATGGTGCCAAAAGCTTGAAAATGCTCCCCTGAAAGGTTTGGCACTCGAAACAGAAGGCTTTTTATCACAGGACAAGAAATCAGCCCTCAAAAACTTAACCGGCAGAAAATATTTTTTTGAAAAAATCCCTAAGCCCCGGGGTCACAATTTCAGCAAAAATCTGACTTTTGGCAGTTCACTCAAAAATGGTGCCAAAAGCTTGAAAATGCTCCCCTGAAAGGTTTGGCGATGGAAACAGAAGGCTTTTTATCACAGGACAAGAAATCAGCCCTCAAAAACTTAACCGGCAGAAAATATTTTTTTGAAAAAATCCCTAAGCCCCGGGGTCACAATTTCAGCAAAAATCTGACTTTTGGCAGTTCACTCAAAAATGGTGCCAATCGCTTGCAAATGCTCCCCTGAAAGGTTTGGCACGCGAAACAGAAGGCTTTTTATCACAGGACAAGAAATCAGCCCTCAAAAACTTAACCGGCAGAAAATATTTTTTGGAAAAAATCCCTAAACCCCGGGGTCACAATTTCAGCAAAAATCTGACTTTTGGCAGTTCAATCAAAAATGGTGCCAAAAGCTTGAAAATGCTCCCCTGAAAGGTTTGGCGATGGAAACAGAAGGCTTTTTATCACAGGACAAGAAATCAGCCCTCAAAAACTTAACCGGCAGAAAATATTTTTTTGAAAAAATCCCTAAGCCCCAGGGTCACAATTTCAGCAAAAATCTGACTTTTGGCAGTTCACTCAAAAATGTTGCCAACCGCTTGCAAATGCTCCCCTGAAAGGTTTGGCACTCGAAACAGAAGGCTTTTTATCACAGGACAAGAAATCAGCCCTCAAAAACTTAACAGGCAGAAAATATTTTTTTGAAAAAATCCCTAAGCCCCGGGGTCACAATTTCAGCAAAAATCTGACTTTTGGCAGTTCACTCAAAAATGGTGCCAAAAGCTTGAAAATGCTCCCCTGAAAGGTTTGGCGATGGAAACAGAAGGCTTTTTATCACAGGACAAGAAATCAGCCCTCAAAAACTTAACCGGCAGAAAATATTTTTTTGAAAAAATCCCTAAGCCCCGGGGTCACAATTTCAGCAAAAATCTGACTTTTGGCAGTTCACTCAAAAATGGTGCCAAAAGCTTGAAAATGCTCCCCTGAAAGGTTTGGCACTCGAAACAGAAGGCTTTTTATCACAGGACAAGAAATCAGCCCTCAAAACTTAACCGGCAGAAAATATTTTTTTGAAAAAATCCCTAAGCCCCGGGGTCACAATTTCAGCAAAAATCTGACTTTTGGCAGTTCACTCAAAAATGGTGCCAACCGCTTGCAAATGCTCACCTGAAAGCTTTGGCGATGGAAACAGAAGGCTTTTTATCACAGGACAAGAAATCAGCCCTCAAAAACTTAACCGGCAGAAAATATTTTTTTGAAAAAATCCCTAAGCCCCGGGGTCACAATTTCAGCAAAAATCTGACTTTTGGCAGTTCACTCAAAAATGGTGCCAAAAGCTTGAAAATGCTCCCCTGAAAGGTTTGGCACTCGAAACAGAAGGCTTTTTATCACAGGACAAGAAATCAGCCCTCAAAAACTTAACCGGCAGAAAATATTTTTTTGAAAAAATCCCTAAGCCCCGGGGTCACAATTTCAGCAAAAATCTGACTTTTGGCAGTTCACTCAAAAATGGTGCCAATCGCTTGCAAATGCTCCCCTGAAAGGTTTGGCACGCGAAACAGAAGGCTTTTTATCACAGGACAAGAAATCAGCCCTCAAAAACTTAACCGGCAGAAAATATTTTTTGGAAAAAATCCCTAAGCCCCGGGGTCACAATTTCAGCAAAAATCTGACTTTTGGCAGTTCAATCAAAAATGGTGCCAAAAGCTTGAAAATGCTCCCCTGAAAGGTTTGGCGATGGAAACAGAAGGCTTTTTATCACAGGACAAGAAATCAGCCCTCAAAAACTTAACCGGCAGAAAATATTTTTTTGAAAAAATCCCTAAGCCCCAGGGTCACAATTTCAGCAAAAATCTGACTTTTGGCAGTTCACTCAAAAATGTTGCCAACCGCTTGCAAATGCTCCCCTGAAAGGTTTGGCACTCGAAACAGAAGGCTTTTTATCACAGGACAAGAAATCAGCCCTCAAAAACTTAACAGGCAGAAAATATTTTTTTGAAAAAATCCCTAAGCCCCGGGGTCACAATTTCAGCAAAAATCTGACTTTTGGCAGTTCACTCAAAAATGGTGCCAAAAGCTTGAAAATGCTCCCCTGAAAGGTTTGGCGATGGAAACAGAAGGCTTTTTATCACAGGACAAGAAATCAGCCCTCAAAAACTTAACCGGCAGAAAATATTTTTTTGAAAAAATCCCTAAGCCCCGGGGTCACAATTTCAGCAAAAATCTGACTTTTGGCAGTTCACTCAAAAATGGTGCCAAAAGCTTGAAAATGCTCCCCTGAAAGGTTTGGCACTCGAAACAGAAGGCTTTTTATCACAGGACAAGAAATCAGCCCTCAAAACTTAACCGGCAGAAAATATTTTTTTGAAAAAATCCCTAAGCCCCGGGGTCACAATTTCAGCAAAAATCTGACTTTTGGCAGTTCACTCAAAAATGGTGCCAACCGCTTGCAAATGCTCACCTGAAAGCTTTGGCGATGGAAACAGAAGGCTTTTTATCACAGGACAAGAAATCAGCCCTCAAAAACTTAACCGGCAGAAAATATTTTTTTGAAAAAATCCCTAAGCCCCGGGGTCACAATTTCAGCAAAAATCTGACTTTTGGCAGTTCACTCAAAAATGGTGCCAAAAGCTTGAAAATGCTCCCCTGAAAGGTTTGGCACTCGAAACAGAAGGCTTTTTATCACAGGACAAGAAATCAGCCCTCAAAAACTTAACCGGCAGAAAATATTTTTTGGAAAAAATCCCTAAGCCCCAGGGTCACAATTTCAGCAAAAAACTGACTTTTGGCAGTTCATTCAAAAATGGTGCCAAAAGCTTGAAAATGCTCCCCTGAAAGGTTTGGCGATGGAAACAGAAGGCTTTTTATCACAGGACAAGAAATCAGCCCTCAAAAACTTAACCGGCAGAAAATATTTTTTGGAAAAAATCCCTAAGCCCCGGGGTCACAATTTCAGCAAAAATCTGACTTTTGGCAGTTCACTCAAAAATGGTGCCAAAAGCTTGAAAATGCTCCCCTGAAAGGTTTGGCACTCGAAACAGAAGGCTTTTTATCACAGGACAAGAAATCAGCCCTCAAAAACTTAACCGGCAGAAAATATTTTTTGGAAAAAATCCCTAAGCCCCAGGGTCACAATTTCAGCAAAAAACTGACTTTTGGCAGTTCATTCAAAAATGGTGCCAAAAGCTTGAAAATGCTCCCCTGAAAGGTTTGGCGATGGAAACAGAAGGCTTTTTATCACAGGACAAGAAATCAGCCCTCAAAAACTTAACCGGCAGAAAATATTTTTTGGAAAAAATCCCTAAGCCCCGGGGTCACAATTTCAGCAAAAATCTGACTTTTGGCAGTTCACTCAAAAATGGTGCCAACCGCTTGCAAATGCTCCCCTGAAAGGTTTGGCACTCGAAACAGAAGGCTTTTTATCACAGGACAAGAAATCAGCCCTCAAAAACTTAACCGGCAGAAAATATTTTTTGGAAAAAATCCCTAAGCCCCAGGGTCACAATTTCAGCAAAAATCTGACTTTTGGCAGTTCATTCAAAAATGGTGCCAAAAGCTTGAAAATGCTCCCCTGAAAGGTTTGGCGATGGAAACAGAAGGCTTTTTATCACAGGACAAGAAATCAGCCCTCAAAAACTTAACCGGCAGAAAATATTTTTTGGAAAAAATCCCTAAGCCCCGGGGTCACAATTTCAGCAAAAATCTGACTTTTGGCAGTTCACTCAAAAATGGTGCCAACCGCTTGCAAATGCTCCCCTGAAAGGTTTGGCACTCGAAACAGAAGGCTTTTTATCACAGGACAAGAAATCAGCCCTCAAAAACTTAACCGGCAGAAAAATTTTTTTTGAAAAAATCCCTAAGCCCCGGGATCACAATTTCAGCAAAAATCTGACTTTTGGCAGTTCACTCAAAAATGGTGCCAAAAGCTTGAAAATGCTCCCCTGAAAGGTTTGGCACTCGAAACAGAAGGCTTTTTATCACAGGACAAGAAATCAGCCCTCAAAACTTAACCGGCAGAAAATATTTTTTTGAAAAAATCCCTAAGCCCCGGGGTCACAATTTCAGCAAAAAACTGACTTTTGGCAGTTCACTCAAAAATGGTGCCAACCGCTTGCAAATGCTCACCTGAAAGCTTTGGCGATGGAAACAGAAGGCTTTTTATCACAGGACAAGAAATCAGCCCTCAAAAACTTAACCGGCAGAAAATATTTTTTTGAAAAAATCCCTAAGCCCCGGGGTCACAATTTCAGCAAAAATCTGACTTTTGGCAGTTCACTCAAAAATGGTGCCAAAAGCTTCAAAATGCTCCCCTGAAAGGTTTGGCACTCGAAACAGAAGGCTTTTTATCACAGGACAAGAAATCAGCCCTCAAAAACTTAACCGGCAGAAAATATTTTTTGGAAAAAATCCCTAAGCCCCAGGGTCACAATTTCAGCAAAAAACTGACTTTTGGCAGTTCATTCAAAAATGGTGCCAAAAGCTTGAAAATGCTCCCCTGAAAGGTTTGGCGATGGAAACAGAAGGCTTTTTATCACAGGACAAGAAATCAGCCCTCAAAAACTTAACCGGCAGAAAATATTTTTTGGAAAAAATCCCTAAGCCCCGGGGTCACAATTTCAGCAAAAATCTGACTTTTGGCAGTTCACTCAAAAATGGTGCCAACCGCTTGCAAATGCTCACCTGAAAGCTTTGGCACTCGAAACAGAAGGCTTTTTATCACAGGACAAGAAATCAGCCCTCAAAAACTTAACCGGCAGAAAATTTTTTTTTGAAAAAATCCCTAAGCCCCGGGATCACAATTTCAGCAAAAATCTGACTTTTGGCAGTTCACTCAAAAATGGTGCCAAAAGCTTGAAAATGCTCCCCTGAAAGGTTTGGCGATGGAAACAGAAGGCTTTTTATCACAGGACAAGAAATCAGCCCTCAAAAACTTAACCGGCAGAAAATATTTTTTTGAAAAAATCCCTAAGCCCCGGGGTCACAATTTCAGAAAAAATCTGACTTTTGGCAGTTCATTCAAAAATGGTGCCAAAAGCTTGAAAATGCTCCCCTGAAAGGTTTGGCGAAGGAAACAGAAGGCTTTTTATCACAGGACAAGAAATCAGCCCTCAAAAACTTAACCGGCAGAAAATATTTTTTTGAAAAAATCCCTAAGCCCCGGGGTCACAATTTCAGCAAAAATCTGACTTTTGGCAGTTCACTCAAAAATGGTGCCAACCGCTTGCGAATGCTCCCCTGAAAGCTTTGGCGATGGAAACAGAAGGCTTTTTATCACAGGACAAGAAATCAGCCCTCAAAAACTTAACCGGCAGAAAATATTTTTTTGAAAAAATCCCTAAGCCCCGGGGTCACAATTTCAGAAAAAATCTGACTTTTGGCAGTTCACTCAAAAATGGTGCCAAAAGCTTGAAAATGCTCCCCTGAAAGCTTTGGCACTCGAAACAGAAGGCTTTTTATCACAGGACAAGAAATCAGCCCTCAAAAACTTAACCGGCAGAAAATATTTTTTTGAAAAAATCCCTAAGCCCCGGGGTCACAATTTCAGAAAAAATCTGACTTTTGGCAGTTCACTCAAAAATGGTGCCAAAAGCTTGAAAATGCTCCCCTGAAAGGTTTGGCGATGGAAACAGAAGGCTTTTTATCACAGGACAAGAAATCAGCCCTCAAAAACTTAACCGGCAGAAAATATTTTTTTGAAAAAATCCCTAAGCCCCGGGGTCACAATTTCAGAAAAAATCTGACTTTTGGCAGTTCACTCAAAATTGGTGCCAAAAGCTTGAAAATGCTCCCCTGAAAGGTTTGGCGATGGAAACAGAAGGCTTTTTATCACAGGACAAGAAATCAGCCCTCAAAAACTTAACCGGCAGAAAATATTTTTTTGAAAAAATCCCTAAGCCCCGGGGTCACAATTTCAGCAAAAATCTGACTTTTGGCAGTTCACTCAAAAATGGTGCCAACCGCTTGCAAATGCTCCCCTGAAAGGTTTGGCGATGGAAACAGAAGGCTTTTTATCACAGGACAAGAAATCAGCCCTCAAAAACTTAACCGGCAGAAAATATTTTTTTGAAAAAATCCCTAAGCCCCGGGGTCACAATTTCAGCAAAAATCTGACTTTTGGCAGTTCACTCAAAAATGGTGCCAAAAGCTTGAAAATGCTCCCCTGAAAGGTTTGGCGAAGGAAACAGAAGGCTTTTTATCACAGGACAAGAAATCAGCCCTCAAAAACTTAACCGGCAGAAAATATTTTTTTGAAAAAATCCCTAAGCCCCGGGGTCACAATTTCAGCAAAAATCTGACTTTTGGCAGTTCACTCAAAAATGGTGCCAAAAGCTTGCAAATGCTCCCCTGAAAGGTTTGGCACTCGAAACAGAAGGCTTTTTATCACAGGACAAGAAATCAGCCCTCAAAAACTTAACCGGCAGAAAATATTTTTTTGAAAAAATCCCTAAGCCCCGGGGTCACAATTTCAGTAAAAACCTGACTTTTGGCAGTTCACTCAAAAATGGTGCCAAAAGCTTGAAAATGCTCCCCTGAAAGGTTTGGCGATGGAAACAGAAGGCTTTTTATCACAGGACACGAAATCAGCCCTCAAAAACTTAACCGGCAGAAAATATTTTTTGGAAAAAATCCCTAAGCCCCGGGGTCACAATTTCAGCAAAAAACTGACTTTTGGCAGTTCACTCAAAAATGGTGCCAAAAGCTTGAAAATGCTCCCCTGAAAGCTTTGGCGATGGAAACAGAAGGCTTTTTATCACAGGACAAGAAATCAGCCCTCAAAAACTTAACCGGCAGAAAATATTTTTTTGAAAAAATCCCTAAGCCCCGGGGTCACAATTTCAGAAAAAATCTGACTTTTGGCAGTTCACTCAAAAATGGTGCCAAAAGCTTGAAAATGCTCCCCTGAAAGGTTTGGCGATGGAAACAGAAGGCTTTTTATCACAGGACAAGAAATCAGCCCTCAAAAACTTAACCGGCAGAAAATATTTTTTTGAAAAAATCCCTAAGCCCCGGGGTCACAATTTCAGCAAAAATCTGACTTTTGGCAGTTCACTCAAAAATGGTGCCAACCGCTTGCAAATGCTCCCCTGAAAGGTTTGGCGATGGAAACAGAAGGCTTTTTATCACAGGACAAGAAATCAGCCCTCAAAAACTTAACCGGCAGAAAATATTTTTTGGAAAAAATCCCTAAGCCCCGGGGTCACAATTTCAGCAAAAAACTGACTTTTGGCAGTTCACTCAAAAATGGTGCCAAAAGCTTGAAAATGCTCCCCTGAAAGGTTTGGCACTCGAAACAGAAGGCTTTTTATCACAGGACAAGAAATCAGCCCTCAAAAACTTAACCGGCAGAAAATATTTTTTTGAAAAAATCCCTAAGCCCCGGGGTCACAATTTCAGAAAAAATCTGACTTTTGGCAGTTCACTCAAAAATGGTGCCAAAAGCTTGAAAATGCTCCCCTGAAAGGTTTGGCGATGGAAACAGAAGGCTTTTTATCACAGGACAAGAAATCAGCCCTCAAAAACTTAACCGGCAGAAAATATTTTTTTGAAAAAATCCCTAAGCCCCGGGGTCACAATTTCAGCAAAAAACTGACTTTTGGCAGTTCACTCAAAAATGGTGCCAAAAGCTTGAAAATGCTCACCTGAAAGCTTTGGCGATGGAAACAGAAGGCTTTTTATCACAGGACAAGAAATCAGCCCTCAAAAACTTAACCGGCAGAAAATATTTTTTTGAAAAAATCCCTAAGCCCCGGGGTCACAATTTCAGCAAAAATCTGACTTTTGGCAGTTCACTCAAAAATGGTGCCAAAAGCTTGAAAATGCTCCCCTGAAAGGTTTGGCACTCGAAACAGAAGGCTTTTTATCACAGGACAAGAAATCAGCCCTCAAAAACTTAACCGGCAGAAAATATTTTTTTGAAAAAATCCCTAAGCCCCGGGGTCACAATTTCAGCAAAAATCTGACTTTTGGCAGTTCACTCAAAAATGGTGCCAAAAGCTTGCAAATGCTCCCCTGAAAGGTTTGGCACTCGAAACAGAAGGCTTTTTATCACAGGACAAGAAATCAGCCCTCAAAAACTTAACCGGCAGAAAATATTTTTTTTGAAAAAATCCCTAAGCCCCGGGGTCACAATTTCAGAAAAAATCTGACTTTTGGCAGTTCACTCAAAAATGGTGCCAACCGGTTGCAAATGCTCACCTGAAAGGTTTGGCGATGGAAACAGAAGGCTTTTTATCACAGGACAAGAAATCAGCCCTCAAAAACTTAACCGGCAGAAAATATTTTTTTGAAAAAATCCCTAAGCCCCGGGGTCACAATTTCAGCAAAAATCTGACTTTTGGCAGTTCACTCAAAAATGGTGCCAACCGCTTGCAAATGCTCCCCTGAAAGGTTTGGCACTCGAAACAGAAGGCTTTTTATCACAGGACAAGAAATCAGCCCTCAAAAACTTAACCGGCAGAAAATATTTTTTTGAAAAAATCCCTAAGCCCCGGGGTCACAATTTCAGCAAAAATCTGACTTTTGGCAGTTCACTCAAAAATGGTGCCAAAAGCTTGAAAATGCTCCCCTGAAAGGTTTGGCACTCGAAACAGAAGGCTTTTTATCACAGGACAAGAAATCAGCCCTCAAAAACTTAACCGGCAGAAAATATTTTTTGGAAAAAATCCCTAAGCCCCGGGGTCACAATTTCAGAAAAAATCTGACTTTTGGCAGTTCACTCAAAAATGGTGCCAACCGCTTGCAAATGCTCACGTGAAAGCTTTGGCGATGGAAACAGAAGGCTTTTTATCACAGGACAAGAAATCAGCCCTCAAAAACTTAACCGGCAGAAAATATTTTTTGGAAAAAATCCCTAAGCCCCGGGGTCACAATTTCAGCAAAAATCTGACTTTTGGCAGTTCACTCAAAAATGGTGCCAAAAGCTTGAAAATGCTCCCCTGAAAGGTTTGGCACTCGAAACAGAAGGCTTTTTATCACAGGACAAGAAATCAGCCCTCAAAAACTTAACCGGCAGAAAATATTTTTTGGAAAAAATCCCTAAGCCCCGGGGTCACAATTTCAGCAAAAATCTGACTTTTGGCAGTTCACTCAAAAATGGTGCCAAAAGCTTGAAAATGCTCCCCTGAAAGGTTTGGCACTCGAAACAGAAGGCTTTTTATCACAGGACAAGAAATCAGCCCTCAAAAACTTAACCGGCAGAAAATATTTTTTTGAAAAAATCCCTAAGCCCCGGGGTCACAATTTCAGCAAAAATCTGACTTTTGGCAGTTCACTCAAAAATGGTGCCAAAAGCTTGAAAATGCTCCCCTGAAAGGTTTGGCGAAGGAAACAGAAGGCTTTTTATCACAGGACAAGAAATCAGCCCTCAAAAACTTAACCGGCAGAAAATATTTTTTTGAAAAAATCCCTAAGCCCCGGGGTCACAATTTCAGTAAAAACCTGACTTTTGGCAGTTCACTCAAAAATGGTGCCAAAAGCTTGCAAATGCTCCCCTGAAAGGTTTGGCACTCGAAACAGAAGGCTTTTTATCACAGGACAAGAAATCAGCCCTCAAAAACTTAACCGGCAGAAAATATTTTTTTGAAAAAATCCCTAAGCCCCGGGGTCACAATTTCAGAAAAAATCTGACTTTTGGCAGTTCACTCAAAAATGGTGCCAACCGGTTGCAAATGCTCACCTGAAAGGTTTGGCGATGGAAACAGAAGGCTTTTTATCACAGGACAAGAAATCAGCCCTCAAAAACTTAACCGGTAGAAAATATTTTTTTGAAAAAATCCCTAAGCCCCGGGGTCACAATTTCAGCAAAAATCTGACTTTTGGCAATTCACTCAAAAATGGTGCCATAAGCTTGAAAATGCTCCCCTGAAAGGTTTGGCACTCGAAACAGAAGGCTTTTTATCACAGGACAAGAAATCAGCCCTCAAAAACTTAACCGGCAGAAAATATTTTTTTGAAAAAATCCCTAAGCCCCGGGGTCACAATTTCAGCAAAAATCTGACTTTTGGCAGTTCACTCAAAAATGGTGCCAAAAGCTTGAAAATGCTCCCCTGAAAGCTTTGACGATGGAAACAGAAGGCTTTTTATCACAGGACAAGAAATCAGCCCTCAAAAACTTAACCGGCAGAAAATATTTTTTTGAAAAAATTCCTAAGCCCCGGGGTCACAATTTCAGCAAAAATCTGACTTTTGGCAATTCACTCAAAAATGGTGCCAAAAGCTTGAAAATGCTCCCCTGAAAGGTTTGGCGATGGAAACAGAAGGCTTTTTATCACAGGACAAGAAATCAGCCCTCAAAAACTTAACCGGCAGAAAATATTTTTTTGGAAAAATCCCTAAGCCCCGGGGTCACAATTTCAGAAAAAATCTGACTTTTGGCAGTTCACTCAAAAATGGTGCCAAAAGCTTGAAAATGCTCCCCTGAAAGGTTTGGCACTCGAAACAGAAGGCTTTTTATCACAGGACAAGAAATCAGCCCTCAAAAACTTAACCGGCAGAAGATATTTTTTTGAAAAACTTCCTAAGCCCCGGGGTCACAATTTCAGCAAAAATCTGACTTTTGGCAATTCACTCAAAAATGGTGCCAAAAGCTTGAAAATGCTCCCCTGAAAGGTTTGGCGATGGAAACAGAAGGCTTTTTATCACAGGACAAGAAATCAGCCCTCAAAAACTTAACCGGCAGAAAATATTTTTTTGAAAAAATCCCTAAGCCCCGGGGTCACAATTTCAGAAAAAATCTGACTTTTGGCAGTTCACTCAAAAATGGTGCCAAAAGCTTGAAAATGCTCCCCTGAAAGGTTTGGCACTCGAAACAGAAGGCTTTTTATCACAGGACAAGAAATCAGCCCTCAAAAACTTAACCGGTAGAAAACATTTTTTTGAAAAAATCCCTAAGCCCCGGGGTCACAATTTCAGAAAAAATCTGACTTTTGGCAGTTCACTCAAAAATGGTGCCAACCGCTTGCAAATGTTCCCCTGAAAGGTTTGGCGATGGAAACAGAAGGCTTTTTATTACAGGACAAGAAATCAGCCCTCAAAAACTTAACCGGCAGAAAATATTTTTTTGAAAAAATCCCTAAGCCCCGGGGTCACAATTTCAGCAAAAATCTGACTTTTGGCAGTTCACTCAAAAATGGTGCCAAAAGCTTGAAAATGCTCTCCTGAAAGCTTTGGCGATGGAAACAGAAGGCTTTTTATCACAGGACAAGAAATCAGCCCTCAAAAACTTAACCGGCAGAAAATATTTTTTTGAAAAAATCCCTAAGCCCCGGGGTCACAATTTCAGCAAAAATCTGACTTTTGGCAGTTCACTCAAAAATGGTGCCAACCGCTTGCAAATGCTCACCTGAAAGGTTTGGCGATGGAAACAGAAGGCTTTTTATCACAGGACAAGAAATCAGCCCTCGAAAACTTAAACGGCAGAAAATATTTTTTTGAAAAAATCCCTAAGCCCCGGGGTCACAATTTCAGCAAAAATCTGACTTTTGGCAGTTCACTCAAAAATGGTGCCAAAAGCTTGAAAATGCTCCCCTGAAAGGTTTGGCACTCGAAACAGAAGGCTTTTTATCACAGGACAAGAAATCAGCCCTCAAAAACTTAACCGGCAGAAAATATTTTTTTGAAAAAATCCCTAAGCCCCGGGGTCACAATTTCAGCAAAAATCTGACTTTTGGCAGTTCACTCAAAAATGGTGCCAACCGCTTGCAAATGCTCACCTGAAAGCTTTGGCGATGGAAACAGAAGGCTTTTTATCACAGGACAAGAAATCAGCCCTCAAAAACTTAACCGGCAGAAAATATTTTTTTGAAAAAATCCCTAAGCCCCGGGGTCACAATTTCAGAAAAAATCTGACTTTTGGCAGTTCACTCAAAAATGGTGCCAACCGCTTGCAAATGCTCCCCTGAAAGTTTTGGCGACGGAAACAGAAGGCTTTTTATCACAGGACAAGAAATCAGCCCTCAAAAACTTAACCGGTAGAAAATATTTTTTTGAAAAAATCCCTAAGCCCCGGGGTCACAATTTCAGCAAAAATCTGACTTTTGGCAATTCACTCAAAAATGGTGCCATAAGCTTGAAAATGCTCCCCTGAAAGGTTTGGCGATGGAAACAGAAGGCTTTTTATCACAGGACAAGAAATCAGCCCTCAAAAATTTAACCGGCAGAAAATATTTTTTTGAAAAAATCCCTAAGCCCCGGGGTCACAATTTCAGCAAAAATCTGACTTTTGGCAGTTCACTCAAAAATGGTGCCAAAAGCTTGAAAATGCTCCCCTGAAAGGTTTGGCACTCGAAACAGAAGGCTTTTTATCACAGGACAAGAAATCAGCCCTCAAAAACTTAACCGGCAGAAAATATTTTTTTGAAAAAATTCCTAAGCCCCGGGGTCACAATTTCAGCAAAAATCTGACTTTTGGCAATTCACTCAAAAATGGTGCCAAAAGCTTGAAAATGCTCCCCTGAAAGGTTTGGCGATGGAAACAGAAGGCTTTTTATCACAGGACAAGAAATCAGCCCTCAAAAACTTAACCGGCAGAAAACATTTTTTTGAAAAAATCCCTAAGCCCCGGGGTCACAATTTCAGCAAAAATCTGACTTTTGGCAGTTCACTCAAAAATGGTGCCAACCGCTTGCAATTGCTCCCCTGAAAGGTTTGGCACGCGAAACAGAAGGCTTTTTATCACAGGACAAGAAATCAGCCCTCAAAAACTTAACCGGTAGAAAATATTTTTTTGAAAAAATCCCTAAGCCCCGGGGTCACAATTTCAGCAAAAATCTGACTTTTGGCAATTCACTCAAAAATGGTGCCAAAAGCTTGAAAATGCTCACCTGAAAGCTTTGGCACGCGAAACAGAAGGCTTTTTATCACAGGACAAGAAATCAGCCCTCAAAAACTTAACCGGCAGAAAATATTTTTTTGAAAAAATCCCTAAGCCCCGGGGTCACAATTTCAGCAAAAATCTGACTTTTGGCAGTTCACTCAAAAATGGTGCCAACCGGTTGCAAATGCTCCCCTGAAAGGTTTGGCACTCGAAACAGAAGGCTTTTTATCACAGGACAAGAAATCAGCCCTCAAAAACTTAACCGGCAGAAAATATTTTTTTGAAAAAATCCCTAAGCCCCGGGGTCACAATTTCAGCAAAAATCTGACTTTTGGCAGTTCACTCAAAAATGGTGCCAACCGGTTGCAAATGCTCCCCTGAAAGGTTTGGCACGCGAAACAGAAGGCTTTTTATCACAGGACAAGAAATCAGCCCTCAAAAACTTAACCGGTAGAAAATATTTTTTTGAAAAAATTCCTAAGCCCCGGGGTCACAATTTCAGCAAAAATCTGACTTTTGGCAATTCACTCAAAAATGGTGCCAAAACTTGAAAATGCTCCCCTGAAAGGTTTGGCGATGGAAACAGAAGGCTTTTTATCACAGGACAAGAAATCAGCCCTCAAAAACTTAACCGGCAGAAAATATTTTTTTGAAAAAATCCCTAAGCCCCGGGGTCACAATTTCAGAAAAAATCTGACTTTTGGCAGTTCTTTGAAAAATGGTGCCAAAAGCTTGAAAATGCTCCCCTGAAAGCTTTGGCGATGGAAACAGAAGGCTTTTTATCACAGGACAAGAAATCAGCCCTCAAAAATTTAACCGGCAGAAAATATTTTTTTGAAAAAATCCCTAAGCCCCGGGGTCACAATTTCAGCAAAAATCTGACTTTTGGCAGTTCACTCAAAAATGGTGCCAACCGCTTGCAAATGCTCACCTGAAAGCTTTGGCGATGGAAACAGAAGGCTTTTTATCACAGGACAAGAAATCAGCCCTCAAAAACTTAACCGGCAGAAAATATTTTTTTGAAAAAATCCCTAAGCCCTGGGGTCACAATTTCAGAAAAAATCTGACTTTTGGCAGTTCACTCAAAAATGGTGCCAACCGCTTGCAAATGCTCCCCTGAAAGGTTTGGCACGCGAAACAGAAGGCTTTTTATCACAGGACAAGAAATCAGCCCTCAAAAACTTAACCGGTAGAAAATATTTTTTTGAAAAAATCCCTAAGCCCCGGGGTCACAATTTCAGCAAAAATCTGACTTTTGGCAATTCACTCAAAAATGGTGCCATAAGCTTGAAAATGCTCCCCTGAAAGGTTTGGCGATGGAAACAGAAGGCTTTTTATCACAGGACAAGAAATCAGCCCTCAAAAACTTAACCAGCAGAAAATATTTTTTTGAAAAAATCCCTAAGCCCCGGGGTCACAATTTCAGAAAAAATCTGACTTTTGGCAGTTCACTCAAAAATGGTGCCAAAAGCTTGAAAATGCTCCCCTGAAAGTTTTGGCACTCGAAACAGAAGGCTTTTTATCACAGGACAAGAAATCAGCCCTCAAAAACTTAACTGGCAGAAAATATTTTTTTGAAAAAATCCCTAAGCCCCGGGGTCACAATTTCAGCAAAAATCTGACTTTTGGCAGTTCACTCAAAAATGGTGCCAAAAGCTTGAAAATGCTCCCCTGAAAGGTTTGGCACTCGAAACAGAAGGCTTTTTATCACAGGACAAGAAATCAGCCCTCAAAAACTTAACCGGCAGAAAATATTTTTTTGAAAAAATTCCTAAGCCCCGGGGTCACAATTTCAGCAAAAATCTGACTTTTGGCAATTCACTCAAAAATGGTGCCAAAAGCTTGAAAATGCTCACCTGAAAGCTTTGGCGATGGAAACAGAAGGCTTTTTATCACAGGACAAGAAATCAGCCCTCAAAAACTTAACCGGCAGAAAATATTTTTTTGAAAAAATCCCTAAGCCCCGGGGTCACAATTTCAGCAAAAATCTGACTTTTGGCAGTTCACTCAAAAATGGTGCCAAAAGCTTGCAAATGCTCGCCTGAAAGCTTTGGCGATTGAAAGAGAAGGCTTTTTATCACAGGACAAGAAATCAGCCCTCAAAAACTTAACCGGCAGAAAATATTTTTTTGAAAAAATCCCTAAGCCCCGGGGTCACAATTTCAGAAAAAATCTGACTTTTGGCAGTTCACTCAAAAATGGTGCCAAAAGCTTGAAAATGCTCCCCTGAAAGGTTTGGCACTCGAAACAGAAGGCTTTTTATCACAGGACAAGAAATCAGCCCTCAAAAACTTAACCGGCAGAAAATATTTTTTTGAAAAAATCCCTAAGCCCCGGGGTCACAATTTCAGCAAAAATCTGACTTTTGGCAGTTCACTCAAAAATGGTGCCAAACGGTTGCAAATGCTCCCATGAAAGGTTTGGCACGCGAAACAGAAGGCTTTTTATCACAGGACAAGAAATCAGCCCTCAAAAACTTAACCGGTAGAAAATATTGTTTTGAAAAAATCCCTAAGCCCCGGGGTTACAATTTCAGCAAAAATCTTACTTTTGGCAATTCACTCAAAAATGGTGCCAAAAGCTTGCAAATGCTCGCCTGAAAGCTTTGGCGATTGAAAGAGAAGGCTTTTTATCACAGGACAAGAAATCAGCCCTCAAAAACTTAACCGGCAGAAAATATTTTTTTGAAAAAATCCCTAAGCCCCGGGGTCACAATTTCAGCAAAAATCTGACTTTTGGCAGTTCACTCAAAAATGGTGCCAAAAGCTTGAAAATGCTCCCCTGAAAGGTTTGGCACTCGAAACAGAAGGCTTTTTATCACAGGACAAGAAATCAGCCCTCAAAAACTTAACCGGCAGAAAATATTTTTTTGAAAAAATCCCTAAGGCCCGGGGTCACAATTTCAGCAAAAATCTGACTTTTGGCAGTTCAATCAAAAATGGTGCCAAAAGCCTGAAAATGCTCCCCTGAAAGGTTTGGCACTCGAAACAGAAGGCTTTTTATCACAGGACAAGAAATCAGCCCTCAAAAACTTAACCAGCAGAAAATATTTTTTTGAAAAAATCCCTAAGCCGTGGGGTCACAATTTCAGCAAAAATCTGACTTTTGGCAGTTCACTCAAAAATGGTGCCAACCGCTTGCAAATGCTCCCCTGAAAGGTTTGGCACGCGAAACAGAAGGCTTTTTATCACAGGACAAGAAATCAGCCCTCAAAAACTTAACCGGTAGAAAATATTTTTTTGAAAAAATCCCTAAGCCCCGGGGTCACAATTTCAGCAAAAATCTGACTTTTGGCAGTTCACTCAAAAATGGTGCCAACCGCTTGCAAATGCTCACCTGAAAGCTTTGGCGATGGAAACAGAAGGCTTTTTATCACAGGACAAGAAATCAGCCTTCAAAAACTTAACCGGCAGAAAATATTTTTTTGAAAAAATCCCTAAGCCCCGGGGTCACAAATTCAGCAAAAATCTGACTTTTGGCAGTTCATTCAAAAATGGTGCCAACCGCTTGCAAATTCTCACCTGAAAGCTTTGGCGATGGAAACAGAAGGCTTTTTATCACAGGACAAGAAATCAGCCCTCAAAAACTTAACCGGCAGAAAATATTTTTTTGAAAAAATCCCTAAGCCCCGGGGTCACAATTTCAGCAAAAATCTGACTTTTGGCAGTTCACTCAAAAATGGTGCCAACCGCTTGCAAATTCTCACCTGAAAGCTTTGGCGATGGAAACAGAAGGCTTTATATCACAGGACAAGAAATCAGCCCTCAAAAACTTAACCGGCAGAAAATATTTTTTTGAAAAAATCCCTAAGCCCCGGGGTCACAATTTCAGCAAAAATCTGACTTTTGGAAGTTCACTCAAAAATGGTGCCAACCACTTGAAAATGCTCCCCTGAAAGGTTTGGCACTCGAAACAGAAGGCTTTTTATCACAGGACAAGAAATAAGCCCTCAAAAACTTAACCGGCAGAAAATATTTTTTTGAAAAAATCCCTAAGCCCCGGGGTCACAATTTCAGAAAAAATCTGACTTTTGGCAGTTCACTCAAAAATGGTGCCAACCGCTTGAAAATGCTCCCCTGAAAGGTTTGGCACTCGAAACAGAAGGCTTTTTATCACAGGACAAGAAATCAGCCCTCAAAAACTTAACCGGCAGAAAATATTTTTTTGAAAAAATCCCTAAGCCCCGGGGTCACAATTTCAGCAAAAATCTGACTTTTGGCAGTTCCCTCAAAAATGGTGCCAACCGGTTGCAAATGCTCCCCTGAAAGCTTTGGCGATGGAAACAGAAGGCTTTTTATCACAGGACAAGAAATCAGCCCTCAAAAACTTAACCGGCAGAAAATATTTTTTTGAAAAAATCCCTAAGCCCCGGGGTCACAATTTCAGCAAAAATCTGACTTTTGGCAGTTCACTCAAAAATGGTGCCAACCGCTTGCAAATGCTCACCTGAAAGGTTTGGCACTCGAAACAGAAGGCTTTTTATCACAGGACAAGAAATCAGCCCTCAAAAACTTAACCGGCAGAAAATATTTTTTTGAAAAAATCCCTAAGCCCCGGGGTCACAATTTCAGCAAAAATCTGACTTTTCGCAGTTCACTCAAAAATGGTGCCAAAAGCTTGAAAATGCTCCCCTGAAAGGTTTGGCACTCGAAACAGAAGGCTTTTTATCACAGGACAAGAAATCAGCCCTCAAAAACTTAACCGGTAGAAAATATTTTTTTGAAAAAATCCCTAAGCCCCGGGGTCACAATTTCAGCAAAAATCTGACTTTTGGCAGTTCACTCAAAAATGGTGCCAACCGGTTGCAAATGCTCCCCTGAAAGGTTTGGCACTCGAAACAGAAGGCTTTTTATCACAGGACAAGAAATAAGCCCTCAAAAACTTAACCGGCAGAAAATATTTTTTTGAAAAAATCCCTAAGCCCCGGGGTCACAATTTCAGAAAAAATCTGACTTTTGGCAGTTCACTCAAAAATGGTGCCAAAAGCTTGAAAATGCTCCCCTGAAAGGTTTGGCACTCGAAACAGAAGGCTTTTTATCACAGGACAAGAAATCAGCCCTCAAAAACTTAACCGGTAGAAAATATTTTTTTGAAAAAATCCCTAAGCCCCGGGGTCACAATTTCAGCAAAAATCTGACTTTTGGCAGTTCACTCAAAAATGGTGCCAACCGGTTGCAAATGCTCCCCTGAAAGGTTTGGCACTCGAAACAGAAGGCTTTTTATCACAGGACAAGAAATCAGCTCTCAAAAACTTAACCGGCAGAAAATATTTTTTTGAAAAAATCCCTAAGCCCCGGGGTCACAATTTCAGCAAAAATCTGACTTTAGGCAATTCACTCAAAAATGGTGCCAAAAGCTTGAAAATGCTCCCCTGAAAGGTTTGGCGATGGAAACAGAAGGCTTTTTATCACAGGACAAGAAATCAGCCCTCAAAAACTTAACCGGCAGAAAATATTTTTTTGAAAAAATCCCTAAGCCCCGGGGTCACAATTTCAGAAAAAATCTGACTTTTGGCAGTTCACTCAAAAATGGTGCCAACCGCTTGCAAATGCTCACCTGAAAGGTTTGGCACGCGAAACAGAAGGCTTTTTATCACAGGACAAGAAATCAGCCCTCAAAAACTTAACCGGCAGAAAATATTTTTTTGAAAAAATCTCTAAGCCCCGGGGTCACAATTTCAGAAAAAATCTGACTTTTGGCAGTTCAATCAAAAATGGTGCCAACCGCTTGCAAATGCTCACCTGAAAGGTTTGGCACTCAAAACAGAAGGCTTTTTAACACAGGACAAGAAATCAGCCCTCAAAAACTTAACCGGCAGAAAATATTTTTTTGAAAAAATCCCTAAGCCCCGGGGTCACAATTTCAGCAAAAATCTGACTTTTGGCAGTTCACTCAAAAATGGTGCCAACCGCTTGCAAATGCTCACCTGAAAGCTTTGGCGATGGAAACAGAAGGCTTTTTATCACAGGACAAGAAATCAGCCTTCAAAAACTTAACCGGCAGAAAATATTTTTTTGAAAACATCCCTAAGCCCCGGGGTCACAATTTCAGCAAAAATCTGACTTTTGGCAGTTCACTCAAAAATGGTGCCAACCGCTTGCAAATTCTCACCTGAAAGCTTTGGCGATGGAAACAGAAGGCTTTATATCACAGGACAAGAAATCAGCCCTCAAAAACTTAACCGGCAGAAAATATTTTTTTGAAAAAATCCCTAAGCCCCGGGGTCACAATTTCAGCAAAAATCTGACTTTTGGAAGTTCACTCAAAAATGGTGCCAACCACTTGAAAATGCTCCCCTGAAAGGTTTGGCACTCGAAACAGAAGGCTTTTTATCACAGGACAAGAAATCAGCCCTCAAAATCTTAACCGGTAGAAAATATTTTTTTGAAAAAATCCCTAAGCCCCGGGGTCACAATTTCAGCAAAAATCTGACTTTTGGCAGTTCACTCAAAAATGGTGCCAAAAGCTTGAAAATGCTCCCCTGAAAGGTTTGGCACTCGAAACAGAAGGCTTTTTATCACAGGACAAGAAATCAGCCCTCAAAAACTTAACCGGTAGAAAATATTTTTTTGAAAAAATCCCTAAGCCCCGGGGTCACAATTTCAGCAAAAATCTGACTTTTGGCAGTTCACTCAAAAATGGTGCCAACCGGTTGCAAATGCTCCCCTGAAAGGTTTGGCACTCGAAACAGAAGGCTTTTTATCACAGGACAAGAAATCAGCTCTCAAAAACTTAACCGGTAGAAAATATTTTTTTGAAAAAATCCCTAAGCCCCGGGGTCACAATTTCAGCAAAAATCTGACTTTTGGCAGTTCACTCAAAAATGGTGCCAACCGGTTGCAAATGCTCCCCTGAAAGGTTTGGCACTCGAAACAGAAGGCTTTTTATCACAGGACAAGAAATCAGCTCTCAAAAACTTAACCAGCAGAAAATATTTTTTTGAAAAAATCCCTAAGCCCCGGGGTCACAATTTCAGCAAAAATCTGACTTTTGGCAGTTCACTCAAAAATGGTGCCAACCGGTTGCAAATGCTCCCCTGAAAGGTTTGGCACGCGAAACAGAAGGCTTTTTATCACAGGACAAGAAATCAGCCCTCAAAAACTTAACCGGTAGAAAATATTTTTTTGAAAAAATCCCTAAGCCCCGGGGTCACAATTTCAGCAAAAATCTGACTTTAGGCAATTCACTCAAAAATGGTGCCAAAAGCTTGAAAATGCTCCCCTGAAAGGTTTGGCGATGGAAACAGAAGGCTTTTTATCACAGGACAAGAAATCAGCCCTCAAAAACTTAACCGGCAGAAAATATTTTTTTGAAAAAATCCCTAAGCCCCGGGGTCACAATTTCAGAAAAAATCTGACTTTTGGCAGTTCACTCAAAAATGGTGCCAACCGCTTGCAAATGCTCACCTGAAAGGTTTGGCACGCGAAACAGAAGGCTTTTTATCACAGGACAAGAAATCAGCCCTCAAAAACTTAACCGGCAGAAAATATTTTTTTGAAAAAATCTCTAAGCCCCGGGGTCACAATTTCAGAAAAAATCTGACTTTTGGCAGTTCACTCAAAAATGGTGCCAACCGCTTGCAAATGCTCACCTGAAAGGTTTGGCACTCAAAACAGAAGGCTTTTTAACACAGGACAAGAAATCAGCCCTCAAAAACTTAACCGGCAGAAAATATTTTTTTGAAAAAATCCCTAAGCCCCGGGGTCACAATTTCAGCAAAAATCTGACTTTTGGCAGTTCACTCAAAAATGGTGCCCACCGCTTGCAAATGCTCCCCTGAAAGGTTTGGCACTCGAAACAGAAGGCTTTTTATCACAGGACAAGAAATCAGCCCTCAAAAACTTATCCGGCAGAAAATATTTTTTTGAAAAAATCCCTAAGCCCCGGGGTCACAATTTCAGAAAAAATCTGACTTTTGGCAGTTCACTCAAAAATGGTGCCAACCGCTTGCAAATGCTCACCTGAAAGCTTTGGCGATGGAAACAGAAGGCTTTTTAACACAGGACAAGAAATCAGCCCTCAAAAACTTAACCGGCAGAAAATATTTTTTTGAAAAAATCCCTAAGCCCCGGGGTCACAATTTCAGAAAAAATCTGACTTTTGGCAGTTCACTCAAAAATGGTGCCAACCGGTTGCAAATGCTCCCCTGAAAGGTTTGGCGCTCGAAACAGAAGGCTTTTTATCACAGGACAAGAAATCAGCCCTCAAAAACTTAACCGGCAGAAAATATTTTTTTGAAAAAATCCCTAAGCCCCGGGGTCACAATTTCAGAAAAAATCTGACTTTTGGCAGTTCACTCAACAATGGTTCCAACCGCTTGCAAATGCTCACCTGAAAGCTTTGGCGATGGAAACAGAAGGCTTTTTATCACAGGACAAGAAATCAGCCCTCAAAAACTTAACCGGCAGAAAATATTTTTTTGAAAAAATCTCTAAGCCCCGGGGTCACAATTTCAGCAAAAATCTGACTTTTGGCAGTTCACTCAAAAATGGTGCCAACCGCTTGCAAATGCTCCCCTGAAAGCTTTGGCGATGGAAACAGAAGGCTTTTTATCATAGGACAAGAAATCAGCCCTCAAAAACTTAACCGGCAGAAAATATTTTTTTGAAAAAATCCCTAAGCCCCGGGGTCACAATTTCAGCAAAAATCTGACTTTTGGCAGTTCACTCAAAAATGGTGCCAAAAGCTTGAAAATGCTCCCCTGAAAGGTTTGGCACTCGAAACAGAAGGCTTTTTATCACAGGACAAGAAATCAGCCCTCAAAAACTTAACCGGTAGAAAATATTTTTTTGAAAAAATCCCTAAGCCCCGGGGTCACAATTTCAGCAAAAATCTGACTTTTGGCAGTTCACTCAAAAATGGTGCCAACCGGTTGCAAATGCTCCCCTGAAAGGTTTGGCACTCGAAACAGAAGGCTTTTTATCACAGGACAAGAAATCAGCTCTCAAAAACTTAACCGGTAGAAAATATTTTTTTGAAAAAATCCCTAAGCCCCGGGGTCACAATTTCAGCAAAAATCTGACTTTTGGCAGTTCACTCAAAAATGGTGCCAACCGGTTGCAAATGCTCCCCTGAAAGGTTTGGCACGCGAAACAGAAGGCTTTTTATCACAGGACAAGAAATCAGCCCTCAAAAACTTAACCGGTAGAAAATATTTTTTTGAAAAAATCCCTAAGCCCCGGGGTCACAATTTCAGCAAAAATCTGACTTTAGGCAATTCACTCAAAAATGGTGCCAAAAGCTTGAAAATGCTCCCCTGAAAGGTTTGGCGATGGAAACAGAAGGCTTTTTATCACAGGACAAGAAATCAGCCCTCAAAAACTTAACCGGCAGAAAATATTTTTTTGAAAAAATCCCTAAGCCCCGGGGACACAATTTCAGAAAAAATCTGACTTTTGGCAGTTCACTCAAAAATGGTGCCAACCGCTTGCAAATGCTCACCTGAAAGGTTTGGCGATGGAAACAGAAGGCTTTTTATCACAGGACAAGAAATCAGCCCTCAAAAACTTAACCGGCAGAAAATATTTTTTTGAAAAAATCCCTAAGCCCCGGGGTCACAATTTCAGCAAAAATCTGACTTTTGGCAGTTCACTCAAAAATGGTGCCAACCGCTTGCAAATGCTCCCCTGAAAGGTTTGGCACGCGAAACAGAAGGCTTTTTATCACAGGACAAGAAATCAGCCCTCAAAAACTTAACCGGCAGAAAATATTTTTTTGAAAAAATCTCTAAGCCCCGGGGTCACAATTTCAGAAAAAATCTGACTTTTGGCAGTTCACTCAAAAATGGTGCCAACCGCTTGCAAATGCTCACCTGAAAGGTTTGGCACTCAAAACAGAAGGCTTTTTAACACAGGACAAGAAATCAGCCCTCAAAAACTTAACCGGCAGAAAATATTTTTTTGAAAAAATCCCTAAGCCCCGGGGTCACAATTTCAGCAAAAATCTGACTTTTGGCAGTTCACTCAAAAATGGTGCCCACCGCTTGCAAATGCTCCCCTGAAAGGTTTGGCACTCGAAACAGAAGGCTTTTTATCACAGGACAAGAAATCAGCCCTCAAAAACTTATCCGGCAGAAAATATTTTTTTGAAAAAATCCCTAAGCCCCGGGGTCACAATTTCAGAAAAAATCTGACTTTTGGCAGTTCACTCAAAAATGGTGCCAACCGCTTGCAAATGCTCACCTGAAAGCTTTGGCGATGGAAACAGAAGGCTTTTTAACACAGGACAAGAAATCAGCCCTCAAAAACTTAACCGGCAGAAAATATTTTTTTGAAAAAATCCCTAAGCCCCGGGGTCACAATTTCAGAAAAAATCTGACTTTTGGCAGTTCACTCAAAAATGGTGCCAACCGGTTGCAAATGCTCCCCTGAAAGGTTTGGCGCTCGAAACAGAAGGCTTTTTATCACAGGACAAGAAATCAGCCCTCAAAAACTTAACCGGCAGAAAATATTTTTTTGAAAAAATCCCTAAGCCCCGGGGTCACAATTTCAGAAAAAATCTGACTTTTGGCAGTTCACTCAACAATGGTTCCAACCGCTTGCAAATGCTCACCTGAAAGCTTTGGCGATGGAAACAGAAGGCTTTTTATCACAGGACAAGAAATCAGCCCTCAAAAACTTAACGGGCAGAAAATATTTTTTTGTAAAAATCCCTAAGCCCCGGGGTCACAATTTCAGCAAAAATCTGACTTTTGGCAGTTCACTCAAAAATGGTGCCAACCGCTTGCAAATGCTCCCCTGAAAGGTTTGGCACTCGAAACAGAAGGCTTTTTATCACAGGACAAGAAATCAGCCCTCAAAAACTTAACCGGCAGAAAATATTTTTTTGAAAAAATCTCTAAGCCCCGGGGTCACAATTTCAGAAAAAATCTGACTTTTGGCAGTTCACTCAAAAATGGTGCCAACCGCTTGCAAATGCTCACCTGAAAGGTTTGGCACTCAAAACAGAAGACTTTTTAACACAGGACAAGAAATCAGCCCTCAAAAACTTAACCGGCAGAAAATATTTTTTTGAAAAAATCCCTAAGCCCCGGGGTCACAATTTCAGCAAAAATCTGACTTTTGGCAGTTCACTCAAAAATGGTGCCCACCGCTTGCAAATGCTCCCCTGAAAGGTTTGGCACTCGAAACAGAAGGCTTTTTATCACAGGACAAGAAATCAGCCCTCAAAAACTTATCCGGCAGAAAATATTTTTTTGAAAAAATCCCTAAGCCCCGGGGTCACAATTTCAGCAAAAATCTGACTTTTGGCAGTTCACTCAAAAATGGTGCCAACCGCTTGCAAATGCTCCCCTGAAAGGTTTGGCACGCGAAACAGAAGGCTTTTTATCACAGGACAAGAAATCAGCCCTCAAAAACTTAACCGGTAGAAAATATTTTTTTGAAAAAATCCCTAAGCCCCGGGGTCACAATTTCAGCAAAAATCTGACTTTAGGCAATTCACTCAAAAATGGTGCCAAAAGCTTGAAAATGCTCCCCTGAAAGGTTTGGCGATGGAAACAGAAGGCTTTTTATCACAGGACAAGAAATCAGCCCTCAAAAACTTAACCGGCAGAAAATATTTTTTTGAAAAAATCCCTAAGCCCCGGGGTCACAATTTCAGAAAAAATCTGACTTTTGGCAGTTCACTCAAAAATGGTGCCAACCGCTTGCAAATGCTCACCTGAAAGGTTTGGCGATGGAAACAGAAGGCTTTTTATCACAGGACAAGAAATCAGCCCTCAAAAACTTAACCGGCAGAAAATATTTTTTTGAAAAAATCCCTAAGCCCCGGGGTCACAATTTCAGCAAAAATCTGACTTTTGGCAGTTCACTCAAAAATGGTGCCAACCGCTTGCAAATGCTCCCCTGAAAGGTTTGGCACGCGAAACAGAAGGCTTTTTATCACAGGACAAGAAATCAGCCCTCAAAAACTTAACCGGCAGAAAATATTTTTTTGAAAAAATCTCTAAGCCCCGGGGTCACAATTTCAGAAAAAATCTGACTTTTGGCAGTTCACTCAAAAATGGTGCCAACCGCTTGCAAATGCTCACCTGAAAGGTTTGGCACTCAAAACAGAAGGCTTTTTAACACAGGACAAGAAATCAGCCCTCAAAAACTTAACCGGCAGAAAATATTTTTTTGAAAAAATCCCTAAGCCCCGGGGTCACAATTTCAGCAAAAATCTGACTTTTGGCAGTTCACTCAAAAATGGTGCCAACCGCTTGCAAATGCTCACCTGAAAGGTTTGGCACTCAAAACAGAAGGCTTTTTATCACAGGACAAGAAATCAGCCCTCAAAAACTTAACCGGCAGAAAATATTTTTTTGAAAAAATCCCTAAGCCCCGGGGTCACAATTTCAGAAAAAATCTGACTTTTGGCAGTTCACTCAAAAATGGTGCCAACCGCTTGCAAATGCTCACCTGAAAGGTTTGGCACTCAAAACAGAAGGCTTTTTAACACAGGACAAGAAATCAGCCCTCAAAAACTTAACCGGCAGAAAATATTTTTTTGAAAAAATCCCTAAGCCCCGGGGTCACAATTTCAGCAAAAATCTGACTTTTGGCAGTTCACTCAAAAATCGTGCCAACCGCTTGCAAATGCTCAGCTGAAAGCTTTGGCGATGGAAACAGAAGGCTTTTTAACACAGGACAAGAAATCAGCCCTCAAAAACTTAACCGGCAGAAAATATTTTTTTGCAAAAATCCCTAAGCCCCGGGGTCACAATTTCAGAAAAAATCTGACTTTTGGCAATTCACTCAAAAATGGTGCCAACAGCTTGCAAATGCTCACCTGAAAGGTTTGGCATTCAAAACAGAAGGCTTTTTATCACAGGACAAGAAATCAGCCCTCAAAAACTTAACCGGCAGAAAATATTTTTTTGAAAAAATCCCTAAGCCCCGGGGTCACAATTTCAGAAAAAATCTGACTTTTGGCAGTTCACTCAAAAATGGTGCCAACCGCTTGCAAATGCTCACCTGAAAGGTTTGGCACTCAAAACAGAAGGCTTTTTATCACAGGACAAGAAATCAGCCCTCAAAAACTTAACCGGCAGAAAATATTTTTTTGAAAAAATCCCTAAGCCCCGGGGTCACAATTTCAGAAAAAATCTGACTTTTGGCAGTTCACTCAAAAATGGTGCCAACCGCTTGCAAATGCTCACCTGAAAGCTTTGACGATGGAAACAGAAGGCTTTTTATCACAGGACAAGAAATCAGCCCTCAAAAACTTAACCGGCAGAAAATATTTTTTTGAAAAAATCCCTAAGCCCCGGGGTCACAATTTCAGCAAAAATCTGACTTTTGGCAGTTCACTCAAAAATGGTGCCCACCGCTTGCAAATGCTCCCCTGAAAGGTTTGGCACTCGAAACAGAAGGCTTTTTATCACAGGACAAGAAATCAGCCCTCAAAAACTTAACCGGCAGAAAATATTTTTTTGAAAAAATCCCTAAGCCCCGGGGTCACAATTTCAGCAAAAATCTGACTTTTGGCAGTTCACTCAAAAATGGTGCCAACCGCTTGCAAATGCTCACCTAAAAGCTTTGGCGATGGAAACAGAAGGCTTTTTATCACAGGACAAGAAATCAGCCCTCAAAAACTTAACCGGCAGAAAATATTTTTTTGAAAAAATCCCTAAGCCCCGGGGTCACAATTTCAGAAAAAATCTGACTTTTGGCAGTTCACTCAAAAATGGTGCCAACCGCTTGCAAATGCTCACCTGAAAGCTTTGGCGATGGAAACAGAAGGCTTTTTATCACAGGACAAGAAATCAGCCCTCAAAAACTTAACCGGTAGAAAATATTTTTTTGAAAAAATCCCTAAGCCCCGGGGTCACAATTTCAGCAAAAATCTGACTTTTGGCAATTCACTCAAAAATGGTGCCAAAAGCTTGAAAATGCTCCCCTGAAAGGTTTGGCACTCGAAACAGAAGGCTTTTTATCACAGGACAAGAAATCAGCCCTCAAAAACTTAACCGGCAGAAAATATTTTTTTGAAAAAATCCCTAAGCCCCGGGGTCACAATTTCAGCAAAAATCTGACTTTTGGCAGTTCACTCAAAAATGGTACCAACCGCTTGCAAATGCTCACCTAAAAGCTTTGGCTATGGAAACAGAAGGCTTTTTATCACAGGACAAGAAATCAGCCCTCAAAAACTTAACCGGCAGAAAATATTTTTTTGAAAAAATCTCTAAGCCCCAGGGTCACAATTTCAGAAAAAATCTGACTTTTGGCAGTTCACTCAAAAATGGTGCCAACCGCTTGCAAATGCTCACCTGAAAGGTTTGGCACTCAAAACAGAAGGCTTTTTAACACAGGACAAGAAATCAGCCCTCAAAAACTTAACCGGCAGAAAATATTTTTTTGAAAAAATCCCTAAGCCCCGGGGTCACAATTTCAGCAAAAATCTGACTTTTGGCAGTTCACTCAAAAATGGTGCCAACCGCTTGCAAATGCTCCCCTGAAAGTTTTGGCACGCGAAACAGAAGGCTTTTTATCACAGGACAAGAAATCAGCCCTCAAAAACTTAACCGGCAGAAAATATTTTTTTGAAAAAATCCCTAAGCCCCGGGGTCACAATTTCAGAAAAAATCTGACTTTTGGCAGTTCACTCAAAAATGGTGCCAACCGCTTGCAAATGCTCAACTGAAAGCTTTGGCGATGGAAACAGAAGGCTTTTTATCACAGGACAAGAAATCAGCCCTCAAAAACTTAACCGGCAGAAAATATTTTTTTGAAAAAATCCCCAAGCCCCGGGGTCACAATTTCAGCAAAAATCTGACTTTTGGCAGTTCACTCAAAAATGGTGCCAACCGCTTGCAAATGCTCACCTGAAAGCTTTGGCGATGGAAACAGAAGGCTTTTTATCACAGGACAAGAAATCAGCCCTCAAAAACTTAACCGGCAGAAAATATTTTTTTGAAAAAATCCCTAAGCCCTGGGGTCACAATTTCAGCAAAAATCTGACTTTTGGCAGTTCACTCAAAAATGGTGCCAAAAGCTTGCAAATGCTCACCTGAAAGGTTTGGCACTCAAAACAGAAGGCTTTTTAACACAGGACAAGAAATCAGCCCTCAAAAACTTAACCGGCAGAAAATATTTTTTTGAAAAAATCCCTAAGCCCCGGGGTCACAATTTCAGCAAAAATCTGACTTTTGGCAGTTCACTCAAAAATGGTGCCCACCGCTTGCAAATGCTCCCCTGAAAGGTTTGGCACTCGAAACAGAAGGCTTTTTATCACAGGACAAGAAATCAGCCCTCAAAAACTTAATCGGCAGAAAATATTTTTTTGAAAAAATCCCTAAGCCCCGGGGTCACAATTTCAGAAAAAATCTGACTTTTGGCAGTTCACTCAAAAATGGTGCCAACCGCTTGCAAATGCTCCCCTGAAAGTTTTGGCACGCGAAACAGAAGGCTTTTTATCACAGGACAAGAAATCAGCCCTCAAAAACTTAACCGGCAGAAATTTTTTTTTGAAAAAATCCCTAAGCCCCGGGGTCACAATTTCAGAAAAAATCTGACTTTTGGCAGTTCACTCAAAAATGGTGCCAACCGCTTGCAAATGCTCACCTGAAAGCTTTGGCGATGGAAACAGAAGGCTTTTTATCACAGGACAAGAAATCAGCCCTCAAAAACTTAACCGGCAGAAAATATTTTTTTGAAAAAATCCCCAAGCCCCGGGGTCACAATTTCAGCAAAAATCTGACTTTTGGCAGTTCACTCAAAAATGGTGCCAACCGCTTGCAAATGCTCACCTGAAAGCTTTGGCGATGGAAACAGAAGGCTTTTTATCACAGGACAAGAAATCAGCCCTCAAAAACTTAACCGGCAGAAAATATTTTTTTGAAAAAATCCCTAAGCCCTGGGGTCACAATTTCAGCAAAAATCTGACTTTTGGCAGTTCACTCAAAAATGGTGCCAAAAGCTTGAAAATGCTCCCCTGAAAGGTTTGGCACTCGAAACAGAAGGCTTTTTATCACAGGACAAGAAATCAGCCCTCAAAAACTTAACCGGCAGAAAATATTTTTTGGAAAAAAATCCCTAAGCCCCGGGGTCACAATTTCAGCAAAAATCTGACTTTTGGCAGTTCACTCAAAAATGGTGCCAACCGCTTGAAAATGCTCCCCTGAAAGGTTTGGCACTCGAAACAGAAGGCTTTTTATCACAGGACAAGAAATCAGCCCTCAAAAACTTAACCGGCAGAAAATATTTTTTTGAAAAAATCCCTAAGCCCCGGGGTCACAATTTCAGAAAAAATCTGACTTTTGGCAGTTCACTCAAAAATGGTGCCAACCGCTTGAAAATGCTCCCCTGAAAGGTTTGGCACTCGAAACAGAAGGCTTTTTATCACAGGACAAGAAATCAGCCCTCAAAAACTTAACCGGCAGAATATATTTTTTTGAAAAAATCCCTAAGCCCCGGGGTCACAATTTCAGCAAAAATCTGACTTTTGGCAGTTCACTCAAAAATTGTGCCAACCGGTTGCAAATGCTCACCTAAAAGCTTTGGCGATGGAAACAGAAGGCTTTTTATCACAGGACAAGAAATCAGCCCTCAAAAACTTAACCGGCAGAAAATATTTTTTTGAAAAAATCCCTAAGCCCTGGGGTCACAATTTCAGCAAAAATCTGACTTTTGGCAGTTCACTCAAAAATGGTGCCAAAAGCTTGAAAATGCTCCCCTGAAAGGTTTGGCACTCGAAACAGAAGGCTTTTTATCACAGGACAAGAAATCAGCCCTCAAAAACTTAACCGGCAGAAAATATTTTTTTGAAAAAATCCCTAAGCCCTGGGGTCACAATTTCAGCAAAAATCTGACTTTTGGCAGTTCACTCAAAAATGGTGCCAAAAGCTTGAAAATGCTCCCCTGAAAGGTTTGGCACTCGAAACAGAAGGCTTTTTATCACAGGACAAGAAATCAGCCCTCAAAAACTTAACCGGCAGAATATATTTTTTTGAAAAAATCCCTAAGCCCCGGGGTCACAATTTCAGCAAAAATCTGACTTTTGGCAGTTCACTCAAAAATGGTGCCAACCGCTTGCAAATGCTCACCTAAAAGCTTTGGCGATGGAAACAGAAGGCTTTTTATCACAGGACAAGAAATCAACCCTCAAAAACTTAACCGGCAGAAAATATTTTTTTGAAAAAATCCCTAAGCCCCGGGGTCACAATTTCAGCAAAAATCTGACTTTTGGCAGTTCACTCAAAAATGGTGCCCACCGCTTGCAAATGCTCCCCTGAAAGGTTTGGCACTCAAAACAGAAGGCTTTTTAACACAGGACAAGAAATCAGCCCTCAAAAACTTAACCGGCAGAAAATATTTTTTTGAAAAAATCCCTAAGCCCCGGGGTCACAATTTCAGAAAAAATCTGACTTTTGGCAGTTCACTCAAAAATGGTGCCAACCGCTTGAAAATGCTCCCCTGAAAGGTTTGGCACTCGAAACAGAAGGCTTTTTATCACAGGACAAGAAATCAGCCCTCAAAAACTTAACCGGCAGAATATATTTTTTTGAAAAAATCCCTAAGCCCCGGGGTCACAATTTCAGCAAAAATCTGACTTTTGGCAGTTCACTCAAAAATTGTGCCAACCGGTTGCAAATGCTCACCTAAAAGCTTTGGCGATGGAAACAGAAGGCTTTTTATCACAGGACAAGAAATCAGCCCTCAAAAACTTAACCGGCAGAAAATATTTTTTTGAAAAAATCCCTAAGCCCCGGGGTCACAATTTCAGAAAAAATCTGACTTTTGGCAGTTCACTCAAAAATGGTGCCAACCGCTTGAAAATGCTCCCCTGAAAGGTTTGGCACTCGAAACAGAAGGCTTTTTATCACAGGACAAGAAATCAGCCCTCAAAAACTTAACCGGCAGAATATATTTTTTTGAAAAAATCCCTAAGCCCCGGGGTCACAATTTCAGCAAAAATCTGACTTTTGGCAGTTCACTCAAAAATTGTGCCAACCGGTTGCAAATGCTCACCTAAAAGCTTTGGCGATGGAAACAGAAGGCTTTTTATCACAGGACAAGAAATCAGCCCTCAAAAACTTAACCGGCAGAAAATATTTTTTTGAAAAAATCCCTAAGCCCCGGGGTCACAATTTCAGAAAAAATCTGACTTTTGGCAGTTCACTCAAAAATGGTGCCAACCGCTTGCAAATGCTCACCTGAAAGCTTTGGCGATGGAAACAGAAGGCTTTTTATCACAGGACAAGAAATCAGCCCTCAAAAACTTAACCGGCAGAAAATATTTTTTTGAAAAAATCCCTAAGCCCCGGGGTCACAATTTCAGCAAAAATCTGACTTTTGGCAGTTCACTCAAAAATGGTGCCCACCGCTTGCAAATGCTCCCCTGAAAGGTTTGGCACTCAAAACAGAAGGCTTTTTAACACAGGACAAGAAATCAGCCCTCAAAAACTTAACCGGCAGAAAATATTTTTTTGAAAAAATCCCTAAGCCCCGGGGTCACAATTTCAGCAAAAATCTGACTTTTGGCAGTTCACTCAAAAATGGTGCCCACCGCTTGCAAATGCTCCCCTGAAAGGTTTGGCACTCGAAACAGAAGGCTTTTTATCACAGGACAAGAAATCAGCCCTCAAAAACTTAACCGGCAGAAATTTTTTTTTGAAAAAATCCCTAAGCCCCGGGGTCACAATTTCAGAAAAAATCTGACTTTTGGCAGTTCACTCAAAAATGGTGCCAACCGCTTGCAAATGCTCACCTGAAAGCTTTGGCGATGGAAACAGAAGGCTTTTTATCACAGGACAAGAAATCAGCCCTCAAAAACTTAACCGGCAGAAAATATTTTTTTGAAAAAATCCCCAAGCCCCGGGGTCACAATTTCAGAAAAAATCTGACTTTTGGCAGTTCACTCAAAAATGGTGCCAACCGCTTGCAAATGCTCACCTGAAAGCTTTGGCGATGGAAACAGAAGGCTTTTTATCACAGGACAAGAAATCAGCCCTCAAAAACTTAACCGGCAGAAAATATTTTTTTGAAAAAATCCCTAAGCCCCGGGGTCACAATTTCAGCAAAAATCTGACTTTTGGCAGTTCACTCAAAAATGGTGCCCACCGCTTGCAAATGCTCCCCTGAAAGGTTTGGCACTCAAAACAGAAGGCTTTTTAACACAGGACAAGAAATCAGCCCTCAAAAACTTAACCGGCAGAAAATATTTTTTTGAAAAAATCCCTAAGCCCCGGGGTCACAATTTCAGAAAAAATCTGACTTTTGGCAGTTCACTCAAAAATGGTGCCAACCGCTTGAAAATGCTCCCCTGAAAGGTTTGGCACTCGAAACAGAAGGCTTTTTATCACAGGACAAGAAATCAGCCCTCAAAAACTTAACCGGCAGAATATATTTTTTTGAAAAAATCCCTAAGCCCCGGGGTCACAATTTCAGCAAAAATCTGACTTTTGGCAGTTCACTCAAAAATTGTGCCAACCGGTTGCAAATGCTCACCTAAAAGCTTTGGCGATGGAAACAGAAGGCTTTTTATCACAGGACAAGAAATCAGCCCTCAAAAACTTAACCGGCAGAAAATATTTTTTTGAAAAAATCCCTAAGCCCCGGGGTCACAATTTCAGAAAAAATCTGACTTTTGGCAGTTCACTCAAAAATGGTGCCAACCGCTTGAAAATGCTCCCCTGAAAGGTTTGGCACTCGAAACAGAAGGCTTTTTATCACAGGACAAGAAATCAGCCCTCAAAAACTTAACCGGCAGAATATATTTTTTTGAAAAAATCCCTAAGCCCCGGGGTCACAATTTCAGCAAAAATCTGACTTTTGGCAGTTCACTCAAAAATTGTGCCAACCGGTTGCAAATGCTCACCTAAAAGCTTTGGCGATGGAAACAGAAGGCTTTTTATCACAGGACAAGAAATCAGCCCTCAAAAACTTAACCGGCAGAAAATATTTTTTTGAAAAAATCCCTAAGCCCCGGGGTCACAATTTCAGAAAAAATCTGACTTTTGGCAGTTCACTCAAAAATGGTGCCAACCGCTTGCAAATGCTCACCTGAAAGCTTTGGCGATGGAAACAGAAGGCTTTTTATCACAGGACAAGAAATCAGCCCTCAAAAACTTAACCGGCAGAAAATATTTTTTTGAAAAAATCCCTAAGCCCCGGGGTCACAATTTCAGCAAAAATCTGACTTTTGGCAGTTCACTCAAAAATGGTGCCAACCGGTTGCAAATGCTCCCCTGAAAGGTTTGGCACTCAAAACAGAAGGCTTTTTAACACAGGACAAGAAATCAGCCCTCAAAAACTTAACCGGCAGAAAATATTTTTTTGAAAAAATCCCTAAGCCCCGGGGTCACAATTTCAGCAAAAATCTGACTTTTGGCAGTTCACTCAAAAATGGTGCCCACCGCTTGCAAATGCTCCCCTGAAAGGTTTGGCACTCGAAACAGAAGGCTTTTTATCACAGGACAAGAAATCAGCCCTCAAAAACTTAACCGGCAGAAAATATTTTTTTGAAAAAATCCCTAAGCCCCGGGGTCACAATTTCAGAAAAAATCTGACTTTTGGCAGTTCACTCAAAAATGGTGCCAACCGCTTGCAAATGCTCCCCTGAAAGTTTTGGCACGCGAAACAGAAGGCTTTTTATCACAGGACAAGAAATCAGCCCTCAAAAACTTAACCGGCAGAAAATTTTTTTTGAAAAAATCCCTAAGCCCCGGGGTCACAATTTCAGAAAAAATCTGACTTTTGGCAGTTCACTCAAAAATGGTGCCAACCGCTTGCAAATGCTCACCTGAAAGCTTTGGCGATGGAAACAGAAGGCTTTTTATCACAGGACAAGAAATCAGCCCTCAAAAACTTAACCGGCAGAAAATATTTTTTTGAAAAAATCCCCAAGCCCCGGGGTCACAATTTCAGCAAAAATCTGACTTTTGGCAGTTCACTCAAAAATGGTGCCAACCGCTTGCAAATGCTCACCTGAAAGCTTTGGCGATGGAAACAGAAGGCTTTTTATCACAGGACAAGAAATCAGCCCTCAAAAACTTAACCGGCAGAAAATATTTTTTTGAAAAAATCCCTAAGCCCTGGGGTCACAATTTCAGCAAAAATCTGACTTTTGGCAGTTCACTCAAAAATGGTGCCAAAAGCTTGAAAATGCTCCCCTGAAAGGTTTGGCACTCGAAACAGAAGGCTTTTTATCACAGGACAAGAAATCAGCCCTCAAAAACTTAACCGGCAGAAAATATTTTTTGGAAAAAAATCCCTAAGCCCCGGGGTCACAATTTCAGCAAAAATCTGACTTTTGGCAGTTCACTCAAAAATGGTGCCAACCGCTTGAAAATGCTCCCCTGAAAGGTTTGGCACTCGAAACAGAAGGCTTTTTATCACAGGACAAGAAATCAGCCCTCAAAAACTTAACCGGCAGAAAATATTTTTTTGAAAAAATCCCTAAGCCCCGGGGTCACAATTTCAGAAAAAATCTGACTTTTGGCAGTTCACTCAAAAATGGTACCAACAGCTTGAAAATGCTCCCCTGAAAGGTTTGGCACTCGAAACAGAAGGCTTTTTATCACAGGACAAGAAATCAGCCCTCAAAAACTTAACCGGCAGAATATATTTTTTTGAAAAAATCCCTAAGCCCCGGGGTCACAATTTCAGCAAAAATCTGACTTTTGGCAGTTCACTCAAAAATGGTGCCAAAAGCTTGAAAATGCTCCCCTGAAAGGTTTGGCACTCGAAACAGAAGGCTTTTTATCACAAGACAAGAAATCAGCCCTCAAAAACTTAACCGGCAGAAAATATTTTTTGGAAAAAAATCCCTAAGCCCCGGGGTCACAATTTCAGCAAAAATCTGACTTTTGGCAGTTCACTCAAAAATGGTGCCAACCGCTTGAAAATGCTCCCCTGAAAGGTTTGGCACTCGAAACAGAAGGCTTTTTATCACAGGACAAGAAATCAGCCCTCAAAAACTTAACCGGCAGAAAATATTTTTTGGAAAAAAATCCCTAAGCCCCGGGATCACAATTTCAGAAAAAATCTGACTTTTGGCAGTTCACTCAAAAATGGTGCCAACCGCTTGAAAATGCTCCCCTGAAAGGTTTGGCACTCGAAACAGAAGGCTTTTTATCACAGGACAAGAAATCAGCCCTCAAAAACTTAACCGGCAGAATATATTTTTTTGAAAAAATCCCTAAGCCCCGGGGTCACAATTTCAGCAAAAATCTGACTTTTGGCAGTTCACTCAAAAATTGTGCCAACCGGTTGCAAATGCTCACCTAAAAGCTTTGGCGATGGAAACAGAAGGCTTTTTATCACAGGACAAGAAATCAGCCCTCAAAAACTTAACCGGCAGAAAATATTTTTTTGAAAAAATCCCTAAGCCCCGGGGTCACAATTTCAGAAAAAATCTGACTTTTGGCAGTTCACTCAAAAATGGTGCCAACCGCTTGCAAATGCTCACCTGAAAGCTTTGGCGATGGAAACAGAAGGCTTTTTATCACAGGACAAGAAATCAGCCCTCAAAAACTTAACCGGCAGAAAATATTTTTTTGAAAAAATCCCTAAGCCCCGGGGTCACAATTTCAGCAAAAATCTGACTTTTGGCAGTTCACTCAAAAATGGTGCCCACCGCTTGCAAATGCTCCCCTGAAAGGTTTGGCACTCGAAACAGAAGGCTTTTTATCACAGGACAAGAAATCAGCCCTCAAAAACTTAACCGGCAGAAAATATTTTTTTGAAAAAATCCCTAAGCCCCGGGGTCACAATTTCAGAAAAAATCTGACTTTTGGCAGTTCACTCAAAAATGGTGCCAACCGCTTGCAAATGCTCACCTGAAAGCTTTGGCGATGGAAACAGAAGGCTTTTTATCACAGGACAAGAAATCAGCCCTCAAAAACTTAACCGGTAGAAAATATTTTTTTGAAAAAATCCCTAAGCCCCGGGGTCACAATTTCAGCAAAAATCTGACTTTTGGCAATTCACTCAAAAATGATGCCAAAAGCTTGAAAATGCTCCCCTGAAAGGTTTGGCACTCGAAACAGAAGGCTTTTTATCACAGGACAAGAAATCAGCCCTCAAAAACTTAACCGGCAGAAAATATTTTTTTGAAAAAATCCCTAAGCCCCGGGGTCACAATTTCAGAAAAAATCTGACTTTTGGCAGTTCACTCAAAAATGGTGCCAACCGCTTGCAAATGCTCACCTGATAGCTTTGGCGATGGAAACAGAAGGCTTTTTATCAGAGGACAAGAAATCAGCCCTCAAAAACTTAACCGGCAGAAAATATTTTTTTGAAAAAATCCCTAAGCCCCGGGGTCACAATTTCAGCAAAAATCTGACTTTTGGCAATTCACTCAAAAATGATGCCAAAAGCTTGAAAATGCTCCCCTGAAAGGTTTGGCACTCGAAACAGAAGGCTTTTTATCACAGGACAAGAAATCAGCCCTCAAAAACTTAACCGGCAGAAAATATTTTTTTGAAAAAATCCCTAAGCCCCGGGGTCACAATTTCAGCAAAAATCTGACTTTTGGCAGTTCACTCAAAAATGGTACCAACCGCTTGCAAATGCTCACCTAAAAGCTTTGGCGATGGAAACAGAAGGCTTTTTATCACAGGACAAGAAATCAGCCCTCAAAAACTTATCCGGCAGAAAATATTTTTTTGAAAAAATCCCTAAGCCCCGGTGTCACAATTTCAGCAAAAATCTGACTTTTGGCAGTTCACTCAAAAATGGTGCCAACCGCTTGCAAATGCTCACCTAAAAGCTTTGGCGATGGAAACAGAAGGCTTTTTATCACAGGACAAGAAATCAGCCCTCAAAAACTTAACCGGCAGAAAATATTTTTTTGAAAAAATCCCTAAGCCCCGGGGTCACAATTTCAGAAAAAATCTGACTTTTGGCAGTTCACTCAAAAATGGTGCCAACCGCTTGCAAATGCTCACCTGAAAGGTTTGGCACTCAAAACAGAAGGCTTTATATCACAGGACAAGAAATCAGCCCTCAAAAACTTAACCGGCAGAAAATATTTTTTTGAAAAAATCCCTAAGCCCCGGGGTCACAATTTCAGCAAAAATCTGACTTTTGGCAGTTCACTCAAAAATGGTGCCAAAAGCTTGAAAATGCTCCCCTGAAAGGTTTGGCACTCGAAACAGAAGGCTTTTTATCACAGGACAAGAAATCAGCCCTCAAAAACTTAACCGGCAGAAAATATTTTTTTGAAAAAATCCCTAAGCCCCGGGGTCACAATTTCAGCAAAAATCTGACTTTTGGCAGTTCACTCAAAAATGGTGCCCACCGCTTGCAAATGCTCCCCTGAAAGGTTTGGCACTCGAAACAGAAGGCTTTTTATCACAGGGCAAGAAATCAGCCCTCAAAAACTTAACCGGCAGAATATATTTTTTTGAAAAAATCCCTAAGCCCCGGGGTCACAATTTCAGAAAAAATCTGACTTTTGGCAGTTCACTCAAAAATGGTGCCAACCGCTTGCAAATGCTCCCCTGAAAGTTTTGGCACGCGAAACAGAAGGGTTTTTATCACAGGACAAGAAATCAGCCCTCAAAAACTTAACCAGCAGAAAATATTTTTTTGAAAAAATCCCTAAGCCCCGGGGTCACAATTTCAGAAAAAATCTGACTTTTGGCAGTTCACTCAAAAAAGGTGCCAACCGCTTGCAAATGCTCACCTAAAAGCTTTGGCGTTGGAAACAGAAGGCTTTTTATCACAGGACAAGAAATCAGCCCTCAAAAACTTAACCAGCAGAAAATATTTTTTTGAAAAAATCCCTAAGCCCCGGGGTCACAATTTCAGCAAAAATCTGACTTTTGGCAGTTCACTCAAAAATGGTGCCAACCGGTTGCAAATGCTCCCCTGAAAGGTTTGGCACGCGAAACAGAAGGCTTTTTATCACAGGACAAGAAATCAGCCCTCAAAAACTTAACCGGCAGAAAATATTTTTTTGAAAAAATCCCCAAGCCCCGGGATCACAATTTCAGCAAAAATCTGACTTTTGGCAGTTCACTCAAAAATGGTGCCATCCGCTTGCAAATGCTCACCTGAAAGCTTTGGCGATGGAAACAGAAGGCTTTTTATCACAGGACAAGAAATCAGCCCTCAAAAACTTAACCGGCAGAAAATATTTTTTTGAAAAAATCCCTAAGCCCTGGGGTCACAATTTCAGCAAAAATCTGACTTTTGGCAGTTCACTCAAAAATGGTGCCAACCGGTTGCAAATGCTCACCTGAAAGCTTTGGCGATGGAAACAGAAGGCTTTTTATCACAGGACAAGAAATCAGCCCTCAAAAACTTAACCGGCAGAAAATATTTTTTTGAAAAAATCCCTAAGCCCCGGGGTCACAATTTCAGCAAAAATCTGACTTTTGGCAGTTCACTCAAAAATGGTGCCCACCGCTTGCAAATGCTCCCCTGAAAGGTTTGGCACTCGAAACAGAAGGCTTTTTATCACAGGACAAGAAATCAGCCCTCAAAAACTTAACCGGCAGAAAATATTTTTTTGAAAAAATCCCTAAGCCCCGGGGTCACAATTTCAGAAAAAATCTGACTTTTGGCAGTTCACTCAAAAATGGTGCCAACCGCTTGCAAATGCTCACCTGAAAGCTTTGGCGATGGAAACAGAAGGCTTTTTATCACAGGACAAGAAATCAGCCCTCAAAAACTTAACCGGCAGAAAATATTTTTTTGAAAAAATCCCTAAGCCCCGGGGTCACAATTTCAGCAAAAATCTGACTTTTGGCAGTTCACTCAAAAATGGTGCCCACCGCTTGCAAATGCTCCCCTGAAAGGTTTGGCACTCGAAACAGAAGGCTTTTTATCACAGGACAAGAAATCAGCCCTCAAAAACTTAACCGGCAGAAAATATTTTTTTGAAAAAATCCCTAAGCCCCGGGGTCACAATTTCAGAAAAAATCTGACTTTTGGCAGTTCACTCAAAAATGGTGCCAACCGCTTGCAAATGCTCACCTGAAAGCTTTGGCGATGGAAACAGAAGGCTTTTTATCACAGGACAAGAAATCAGCCCTCAAAAACTTAACCGGCAGAAAATATTTTTTTGAAAAAATCCCTAAGCCCCGGGGTCACAATTTCAGCAAAAATCTGACTTTTGGCAGTTCACTCAAAAATGGTGCCCACCGCTTGCAAATGCTCCCCTGAAAGGTTTGGCACTCGAAACAGAAGGCTTTTTATCACAGGACAAGAAATCAGCCCTCAAAAACTTAACCGGCAGAAAATATTTTTTTGAAAAAATCCCTAAGCCCCGGGGTCACAATTTCAGAAAAAATCTGACTTTTGGCAGTTCACTCAAAAATGGTGCCAACCGCTTGCAAATGCTCACCTGATAGCTTTGGCGATGGAAACAGAAGGCTTTTTATCAGAGGACAAGAAATCAGCCCTCAAAAACTTAACCGGCAGAAAATATTTTTTTGAAAAAATCCCTAAGCCCCGGGGTCACAATTTCAGCAAAAATCTGACTTTTGGCAATTCACTCAAAAATGATGCCAAAAGCTTGAAAATGCTCCCCTGAAAGGTTTGGCACTCGAAACAGAAGGCTTTTTATCACAGGACAAGAAATCAGCCCTCAAAAACTTAACCGGCAGAAAATATTTTTTTGAAAAAATCCCTAAGCCCCGGGGTCACAATTTCAGCAAAAATCTGACTTTTGGCAGTTCACTCAAAAATGGTACCAACCGCTTGCAAATGCTCACCTAAAAGCTTTGGCGATGGAAACAGAAGGCTTTTTATCACAGGACAAGAAATCAGCCCTCAAAAACTTATCCGGCAGAAAATATTTTTTTGAAAAAATCCCTAAGCCCCGGTGTCACAATTTCAGCAAAAATCTGACTTTTGGCAGTTCACTCAAAAATGGTGCCAACCGCTTGCAAATGCTCACCTAAAAGCTTTGGCGATGGAAACAGAAGGCTTTTTATCACAGGACAAGAAATCAGCCCTCAAAAACTTAACCGGCAGAAAATATTTTTTTGAAAAAATCCCTAAGCCCCGGGGTCACAATTTCAGAAAAAATCTGACTTTTGGCAGTTCACTCAAAAATGGTGCCAACCGCTTGCAAATGCTCACCTGAAAGGTTTGGCACTCAAAACAGAAGGCTTTATATCACAGGACAAGAAATCAGCCCTCAAAAACTTAACCGGCAGAAAATATTTTTTTGAAAAAATCCCTAAGCCCCGGGGTCACAATTTCAGCAAAAATCTGACTTTTGGCAGTTCACTCAAAAATGGTGCCAAAAGCTTGAAAATGCTCCCCTGAAAGGTTTGGCACTCGAAACAGAAGGCTTTTTATCACAGGACAAGAAATCAGCCCTCAAAAACTTAACCGGCAGAAAATATTTTTTTGAAAAAATCCCTAAGCCCCGGGGTCACAATTTCAGCAAAAATCTGACTTTTGGCAGTTCACTCAAAAATGGTGCCCACCGCTTGCAAATGCTCCCCTGAAAGGTTTGGCACTCGAAACAGAAGGCTTTTTATCACAGGGCAAGAAATCAGCCCTCAAAAACTTAACCGGCAGAATATATTTTTTTGAAAAAATCCCTAAGCCCCGGGGTCACAATTTCAGAAAAAATCTGACTTTTGGCAGTTCACTCAAAAATGGTGCCAACCGCTTGCAAATGCTCCCCTGAAAGTTTTGGCACGCGAAACAGAAGGGTTTTTATCACAGGACAAGAAATCAGCCCTCAAAAACTTAACCAGCAGAAAATATTTTTTTGAAAAAATCCCTAAGCCCCGGGGTCACAATTTCAGAAAAAATCTGACTTTTGGCAGTTCACTCAAAAAAGGTGCCAACCGCTTGCAAATGCTCACCTAAAAGCTTTGGCGTTGGAAACAGAAGGCTTTTTATCACAGGACAAGAAATCAGCCCTCAAAAACTTAACCAGCAGAAAATATTTTTTTGAAAAAATCCCTAAGCCCCGGGGTCACAATTTCAGCAAAAATCTGACTTTTGGCAGTTCACTCAAAAATGGTGCCAACCGGTTGCAAATGCTCCCCTGAAAGGTTTGGCACGCGAAACAGAAGGCTTTTTATCACAGGACAAGAAATCAGCCCTCAAAAACTTAACCGGCAGAAAATATTTTTTTGAAAAAATCCCCAAGCCCCGGGATCACAATTTCAGCAAAAATCTGACTTTTGGCAGTTCACTCAAAAATGGTGCCATCCGCTTGCAAATGCTCACCTGAAAGCTTTGGCGATGGAAACAGAAGGCTTTTTATCACAGGACAAGAAATCAGCCCTCAAAAACTTAACCGGCAGAAAATATTTTTTTGAAAAAATCCCTAAGCCCTGGGGTCACAATTTCAGCAAAAATCTGACTTTTGGCAGTTCACTCAAAAATGGTGCCAACCGGTTGCAAATGCTCACCTGAAAGCTTTGGCGATGGAAACAGAAGGCTTTTTATCACAGGACAAGAAATCAGCCCTCAAAAACTTAACCGGCAGAAAATATTTTTTTGAAAAAATCCCTAAGCCCCGGGGTCACAATTTCAGCAAAAATCTGACTTTTGGCAGTTCACTCAAAAATGGTGCCCACCGCTTGCAAATGCTCCCCTGAAAGGTTTGGCACTCGAAACAGAAGGCTTTTTATCACAGGACAAGAAATCAGCCCTCAAAAACTTAACCGGCAGAAAATATTTTTTTGAAAAAATCCCTAAGCCCCGGGGTTACAATTTCAGAAAAAATCTGACTTTTGGCAGTTCACTCAAAAATGGTGCCAACCGCTTGAAAATGCTCACCTGAAAGCTTTGGCGATGGAAACAGAAGGCTTTTTATCACAGGACAAGAAATCAGCCCTCAAAAACTTAACCGGCAGAAAATATTTTTTTGAAAAAATCCCCAAGCCCCGGGATCACAATTTCAGCAAAAATCTGACTTTTGGCAGTTCACTCAAAAATGGTGCCAACCGCTTGCAAATGCTCACCTGAAAGCTTTGGCGATGGAAACAGAAGGCTTTTTATCACAGGACAAGAAATCAGCCCTCAAAAACTTAACTGGCAGAAAATATTTTTTTGAAAAAATCCCTAAGCCCTGGGGTCACAATTTCAGCAAAAATCTGACTTTTGGCAGTTCACTCAAAAATGGTGCCAAACGCTTGCAAATGCTCACCTGAAAGGTTTGGCACTCAAAACAGAAGGCTTTTTATCACAGGACAAGAAATCAGCCCTCAAAAACTTAACCGGCAGAAAATATTTTTTTGAAAAAATCCCTAAGCCCCGGGGTCACAATTTCAGCAAAAATCTGACTTTTGGCAGTTCACTCAAAAATGGTGCCCACCGCTTGCAAATGCTCCCCTGAAAGGTTTGGCACTCGAAACAGAAGGCTTTTTATCACAGGACAAGAAATCAGCCCTCAAAAACTTAACCGGCAGAAAATATTTTTTTGAAAAAATCCCTAAGCCCCGGGGTCACAATTTCAGAAAAAATCTGACTTTTGGCAGTTCACTCAAAAATGGTGCCAACCGCTTGCAAATGCTCCCCTGAAAGTTTTGGCACGCGAAACAGAAGGCTTTTTATCACAGGACAAGAAATCAGCCCTCAAAAACTTAACCGGCAGAAAATATTTTTTTGAAAAAATCCCTAAGCCCCGGGGTTACAATTTCAGAAAAAATCTGACTTTTGGCAGTTCACTCAAAAATGGTGCCAACCGCTTGAAAATGCTCACCTGAAAGCTTTGGCGATGGAAACAGAAGGCTTTTTATCACAGGACAAGAAATCAGCCCTCAAAAACTTAACCGGCAGAAAATATTTTTTTGAAAAAATCCCCAAGCCCCGGGGTCACAATTTCAGCAAAAATCTGACTTTTTGCAGTTCACTCAAAAATGGTGCCAACCGCTTGCAAATGCTCACCTGAAAGCTTTGGCGATGGAAACAGAAGGCTTTTTATCACAGGACAAGAAATCAGCCCTCAAAAACTTAACCGGCAGAAAATATTTTTTTGAAAAAATCCCTAAGCCCCGGGGTCACTGACTTTTGGCAGTTCACTCAAAAATGGTGCCAAAAGCTTGAAAATGCTCCCCTGAAAAGTTTGGCATTCGAAACAGAAGGCTTTTTATCACAGGACAAGAAATCAGCCCTCAAAAACTTAACCGGCAGAAAATATTTTTTGGAAAAAAATCCCTAAGCCCCGGGGTCACAATTTCAGCAAAAATCTGACTTTTGGCAGTTCACTCAAAAATGGTGCCAACCGCTTGAAAATGCTCCCCTGAAAGGTTTGGCACTCGAAACAGAAGGCTTTTTATCACAGGACAAGAAATCAGCCCTCAAAAACTTAACCGGCAGAAAATATTTTTTTGAAAAAATCCCTAAGCCCCGGGGTCACAATTTCAGAAAAAATCTGACTTTTGGAAGTTCACTCAAAAATGGTGCCAACCACTTGAAAATGCTCCCCTGAAAGGTTTGGCACTCGAAACAGAAGGCTTTTTATCACAGGACAAGAAATCAGCCCTCAAAAACTTAACCGGCAGAAAATATTTTTTTGAAAAAATCCCTAAGCCCCGGGGTCACAATTTCAGAAAAAATCTGACTTTTGGCAGTTCACTCAAAAATGGTGCCAACCGCTTGAAAATGCTCCCCTGAAAGGTTTGGCACTCGAAACAGAAGGCTTTTTATCACAAGACAAGAAATCAGCCCTCAAAAACTTAACCGGCAGAATATATTTTTTTGAAAAAATCCCTAAGCCCCGGGGTCACAATTTCAGCAAAAATCTGACTTTTGGCAGTTCACTCAAAAATTCTGCCAACCGGTTGCAAATGCTCACCTAAAAGCTTTGGCGTTGGAAACAGAAGGCTTTTTATCACAGGACAAGAAATCAGCCCTCAAAAACTTAACCAGCAGAAAATATTTTTTTGAAAAAATCCCTAAGCCCCGGGGTCACAATTTCAGCAAAAATCTGACTTTTGGCAGTTCACTCAAAAATGGTGCCAACCGCTTGCAAATGCTCACCTGAAAGCTTTGGCGATGGAAACAGAAAGCTTTTTATCACAGGACAAGTAATCAGCCCTCAAAAACTTAACCGGCAGAAAATATTTTTTTGAAAAAATCCCTAAGCCCCGGGGTCACAATTTCAGCAAAAATCTGACTTTTGGCAATTCACTCAAAAATGGTGCCAAAAGCTTGAAAATGCTCCCCTGAAAGGTTTGGCACTCGAAACAGAAGGCTTTTTATCACAGGACAAGAAATCAGCCCTCAAAAACTTAACCGGCAGAAAATATTTTTTTGAAAAAATCCCTAAGCCCCGGGGTCACAATTTCAGCAAAAATCTGACTTTTGGCAGTTCACTCAAAAATGGTGCCAACCGCTTGCAAATGCTCACCTGAAAGCTTTGGTGTTGGAAACAGAAGGCTTTTTATCACAGGACAAGAAATCAGCCCTCAAAAACTTAACCGGCAGAAAATATTTTTTTGAAAAAATCCCTAAGCCCCGGGGTCACAATTTCAGAAAGAAATCTGACTTTTGGCAGTTCACTCAAAAATGGTGCCAACCGCTTGCAAATGCTCACCTGAAAGCTTTGGCGATGGAAACAGAAGGCTTTTTATCACAGGACAAGAAATCAGCCCTCAAAAACTTAACCGGCAGAAAATATTTTTTTGAAAAAATCCCTAAACCCCGGGGTCACAATTTCAGCAAAAATCTGACTTTTGGCAGGTCACTCAAAAATGGTGCCAACCGCTTGCAAATGCTCACCTGAAAGGTTTGGCGATGGAAACAGAAGGCTTTTTATCACAGGACAAGAAATCAGCCCTCAAAAACTTAACCGGCAGAAAATATTTTTTTGAAAAAATCCCTAAGCCCAGGGGTCACAATTTCAGAAAAAATCTGACTTTTGGCAGTTCACTCAAAAATGGTGCCAACCGCTTGCAAATGCTCACCTGAAAGGTTTGGCGATGGAAACAGAAGGCTTTTTATCACAGGACAAGAAATCAGCCCTCAAAAATTTAACCGGCAGAAAATATTTTTTTGAAAAAATCCCTAAGCCACAATTTCAGCAAAAATCTGATGTTCACTCAAAAATGGTGCCAAAAGCTTGAAAATGCTTCGCTGAATGCTTTGGCGATGGAAACAGAAGGCTTTTTATCACAGGACAAGAAATCAGCCGTCAAAAACTTAACCGGCAGACAATATTTTTTTGAAAAAAACCCTAAGCCCCGGGGTCACAATTTCAGCAAAAATCTGACTTTTGGCAATTCACTCAAAAATGGTGCCAACCGGTTGCAAATGCTCCACTGACAGGTTTGGCACTCGAAACAGAAGGCTTTTTATCACAGGACAAGAAATCAGCCGTCAAAAATTTAACCGGCAGAAAATATTTTTTTGAAAAAATGTCTAAGCCCCGGGGTCACAATTTCAGCAAAAATCTGACTTATGGCAATTCACTCAAAAATGGTGCCAAAAGCTTGAAAATGCTCCCCTGAAAGCTTTGGCGATGGAAACAGAACGCCATTTATCACAGGACAAGAAATCAGCCCTCAAAAACTTAACCGGCAGAAAATATTTTTTTGAAAGAATCCCTAAGCCCCGGGGTCACAATTTCAGCAAATATCTGACTTTTGGCAGTTCACTCAAAAATGGTGCCAAAAGCTTGAAAATGCTCCCCTGAAAGGTTTGGCACTCGAAACAGAAGGCTTTTTATCACAGGACAAGAAATCAGCCCTCAAAAACTTAACCGGCAGAAAATATTTTTTTGAAAAAATCCCTAAGCCCCGGGGTCACAATTTCAGCAAAAATCTGACTTTTGGCAGTTCACTCAAAAATGGTGCCAACCGCTTGCAAATGCTCACCTGAAAGCTTTGGCGATGGAAACAGAAGGCTTTTTATCACAGGACAAGAAATCAGCCCTCAAAAACTTAACCGGCAGAAAATATTTTTTTGAAAAAATCCCTAAGCCCCGGGGTCACAATTTCAGCAAAAATCTGACTTTTGGCAATTCACTCAAAAATGGTGCCAAAAGCTTGAAAATGCTCCCCTGAAAGGTTTGGCACTCGAAACAGAAGGCTTTTTATCACAGGACAAGAAATCAGCCCTCAAAAACTTAACCGGCAGAAAATATTTTTTTGAAAAAATCCCTAAGCCCCGGGGTCACAATTTCAGCAAAAATCTGACTTTTGGCAGTTCACTCAAAAATGGTGCCAACCGCTTGCAAATGCTCACCTGAAAGCTTTGGTGTTGGAAACAGAAGGCTTTTTATCACAGGACAAGAAATCAGCCCTCAAAAACTTAACCGGCAGAAAATATTTTTTTGAAAAAATCCCTAAGCCCCGGGGTCACAATTTCAGCAAAAATCTGACTTTTGGCAGTTCACTCAAAAATGGTGCCAACCGCTTGCAAATGCTCACCTGAAAGCTTTGGCGATGGAAACAGAAGGCTTTTTATCACAGGACAAGAAATCAGCCCTCAAAAACTTAACCGGCAGAAAATATTTTTTTGAAAAAATCCCTAAACCCCGGGGTCACAATTTCAGCAAAAATCTGACTTTTGGCAGGTCACTCAAAAATGGTGCCAACCGCTTGCAAATGCTCACCTGAAAGGTTTGGCGATGGAAACAGAATGCTTTTTATCACAGGACAAGAAATCAGCCCTCAAAAACTTAACCGGCAGAAAATATTTTTTTGAAAAAATCCCTAAGCCCAGGGGTCACAATTTCAGAAAAAATCTGACTTTTGGCAGTTCACTCAAAAATGGTGCCAACCGCTTGCAAATGCTCACCTGAAAGGTTTGGCGATGGAAACAGAAGGCTTTTTATCACAGGACAAGAAATCAGCCCTCAAAAACTTAACCGGCAGAAAATATTTTTTTGAAAAAATCCCTAAGCCCCGGGGTCACAATTTCAGCAAAAATCTGACTTTTGGCAGTTCACTCAAAAATGGTGCCAAAAGCTTGAAAATGCTCCCCTGAAAGGTTTGGCACTCGAAACAGAAGGCTTTTTATCACAGGACAAGAAATCTGCCCTCAAAAACTTAACCGGCAGAAAATATTTTTTTGAAAAAATCCCTAAGCCCCGGGGTCACAATTTCAGCAAAAATCTGACTTTTGGCAGTTCACTCAAAAATGGTGCCAACCGCTTGCAAATGCTCACCTGAAAGCTTTGGCGATGGAAACAGAAGGCTTTTTATCACAGGACAAGAAATCAGCCCTCAAAAACTTAACCGGCAGAAAATATTTTTTTGAAAAAATCCCTAAGCCCCGGGGTCACAATTTCAGCAAAAATCTGACTTTTGGCAATTCACTCAAAAATGGTGCCAAAAGCTTGAAAATGCTCCCCTGAAAGGTTTGGCACTCGAAACAGAAGGCTTTTTATCACAGGACAAGAAATCAGCCCTCAAAAACTTAACCGGCAGAAAATATTTTTTTGAAAAAATCCCTAAGCCCCGGGGTCACAATTTCAGCAAAAATCTGACTTTTGGCAGTTCACTCAAAAATGGTGCCAACCGCTTGCAAATGCTCACCTGAAAGCTTTGGTGTTGGAAACAGAAGGCTTTTTATCACAGGACAAGAAATCAGCCCTCAAAAACTTAACCGGCAGAAAATATTTTTTTGAAAAAATCCCTAAGCCCCGGGGTCACAATTTCAGAAAAAATCTGACTTTTGGCAGTTCACTCAAAAATGGTGCCAACCGCTTGCAAATGCTCACCTGAAAGCTTTGGCGATGGAAACAGAAGGCTTTTTATCACAGGACAAGAAATCAGCCCTCAAAAACTTAACCGGCAGAAAATATTTTTTTGAAAAAATCCCTAAGCCCCGGGGTCACAATTTCAGCAAAAATCTGACTTTTGGCAGTTCACTCAAAAATGGTGCCAAAAGCTTGAAAATGCTCCCCTGAAAGGTTTGGCACTCGAAACAGAAGGCTTTTTATCACAGGACAAGAAATCAGCCCTCAAAAACTTAACCGGCAGAAAATATTTTTTTGAAAAAATCCCTAAGCCCCGGGGTCACAATTTCAGCAAAAATCTGACTTTTGGAAGTTCACTCAAAAATGGTGCCAACCGCTTGCAAATGCTCACCTGAAAGCTTTGGCACGCGAAACAGAAGGCTTTTTATCACAGGACAAGAAATCAGCCCTCAAAAACTTAACCGGCAGAAAATATTTTTTTGAAAAAATCCCTAAGCCCCGGGGTCACAATTTCAGCAAAAATCTGACTTTTGGCAGTTCACTCAAAAATGGTGCCAAAAGCTTGAAAATGCTCCCCTGAAAGGTTTGGCACTCGAAACAGAAGGCTTTTTATCACAGGACAAGAAATCTGCCCTCAAAAACTTAACCGGCAGAAAATATTTTTTTGAAAAAATCCCTAAGCCCCGGGGTCACAATTTCAGCAAAAATCTGACTTTTGGCAGTTCACTCAAAAATGGTGCCAACCGCTTGCAAATGCTCACCTGAAAGCTTTGGCGATGGAAACAGAAGGCTTTTTATCACAGGACAAGAAATCAGCCCTCAAAAACTTAACCGGCAGAAAATATTTTTTTGAAAAAATCCCTAAGCCCCGGGGTCACAATTTCAGCAAAAATCTGACTTTTGGCAATTCACTCAAAAATGGTGCCAAAAGCTTGAAAATGCTCCCCTGAAAGGTTTGGCACTCGAAACAGAAGGCTTTTTATCACAGGACAAGAAATCAGCCCTCAAAAACTTAACCGGCAGAAAATATTTTTTTGAAAAAATCCCTAAGCCCCGGGGTCACAATTTCAGCAAAAATCTGACTTTTGGCAGTTCACTCAAAAATGGTGCCAACCGCTTGCAAATGCTCACCTGAAAGCTTTGGTGTTGGAAACAGAAGGCTTTTTATCACAGGACAAGAAATCAGCCCTCAAAAACTTAACCGGCAGAAAATATTTTTTTGAAAAAATCCCTAAGCCCCGGGGTCACAATTTCAGCAAAAATCTGACTTTTGGCAGTTCACTCAAAAATGGTGCCAACCGCTTGCAAATGCTCACCTGAAAGCTTTGGCGATGGAAACAGAAGGCTTTTTATCACAGGACAAGAAATCAGCCCTCAAAAACTTAACCGGCAGAAAATATTTTTTTGAAAAAATCCCTAAACCCCGGGGTCACAATTTCACCAAAAATCTGACTTTTGGCAGGTCACTCAAAAATGGTGCCAACCGCTTGCAAATGCTCACCTGAAAGGTTTGGCGATGGAAACAGAATGCTTTTTATCACAGGACAAGAAATCAGCCCTCAAAAACTTAACCGGCAGAAAATATTTTTTTGAAAAAATCCCTAAGCCCAGGGGTCACAATTTCAGAAAAAATCTGACTTTTGGCAGTTCACTCAAAAATGGTGCCAACCGCTTGCAAATGCTCACCTGAAAGGTTTGGCGATGGAAACAGAAGGCTTTTTATCACAGGACAAGAAATCAGCCCTCAAAAACTTAACCGGCAGAAAATATTTTTTTGAAAAAATCCCTAAGCCCCGGGGTCACAATTTCAGCAAAAATCTGACTTTTGGCAGTTCACTCAAAAATGGTGCCAAAAGCTTGAAAATGCTCCCCTGAAAGGTTTGGCACTCGAAACAGAAGGCTTTTTATCACAGGACAAGAAATCAGCCCTCAAAAACTTAACCGGCAGAAAATATTTTTTTGAAAAAATCCCTAAGCCCCGGGGTCACAATTTCAGCAAAAATCTGACTTTTGGCAGTTCACTCAAAAATGGTGCCAACCGCTTGCAAATGCTCACCTGAAAGCTTTGGCTATGGAAACAGAAGGCTTTTTATCACAGGACAAGAAATCAGCCCTCAAAAACTTAACCGGCAGAAAATTTTTTTTTGAAAAAATCCCTAAGCCCCGGGGTCACAATTTCAGAAAAAATCTGACTTTTGGCAGTTCACTCAAAAATGGTGCCAACCGCTTGCAAATGCTCCCCTGAAAGGTTTGGCACGCGAAACAGAAGGCTTTTTATCACAGGACAAGAAATCAGCCCTCAAAAACTTAACCGGCAGAAAATATGTTTTTGAAAAAATCCCTAAGCCCCGGGGTCACAATTTCAGCAAAAATCTGACTTTTGGCAGTTCACTCAAAAATGGTGCAAAAAGCTTGAAAATGCTCCCCTGAAAGGTTTGGCACTCGAAACAGAAGGCTTTTTATCACAGGACAAGAAATCAGCCCTCAAAAACTTAACCGGCAGAAAATATTTTTTTGAAAAAATCCCTAAGCCCCGGGGTCACAATTTCAGCAAAAATCTGACTTTTGGCAGTTCACTCAAAAATGGTGCCAACCGCTTTCAAATGCTCACCTGAAAGCTTTGGCGATGGAAACAGAAGGCTTTTTATCACAGGACAAGAAATCAGCCCTCAAAAACTTAACCGGCAGAAAATATTTTTTTGAAAAAATCCCTAAGCCCCGGGGTCACAATTTCAGCAAAAATCTGACTTTTGGCAATTCACTCAAAAATGGTGCCAAAAGCTTGAAAATGCTCCCCTGAAAGGTTTGGCACTCGAAACAGAAGGCTTTTTATCACAGGACAAGAAATCAGCCCTCAAAAACTTAACCGGCAGAAAATATTTTTTTGAAAAAATCCCTAAGCCCCGGGGTCACAATTTCAGCAAAAATCTGACTTTTGGCAGTTCACTCAAAAATGGTGCCAACCGCTTTCAAATGCTCACCTGAAAGCTTTGGCGATGGAAACAGAAGGCTTTTTATCACAGGACAAGAAATCAGCCCTCAAAAACTTAACCGGCAGAAAATATTTTTTTGAAAAAATCCCTAAGCCCCGGGGTCACAATTTCAGCAAAAATCTGACTTTTGGCAATTCACTCAAAAATGGTGCCAAAAGCTTGAAAATGCTCCCCTGAAAGGTTTGGCACTCGAAACAGAAGGCTTTTTATCACAGGACAAGAAATCAGCCCTCAAAAACTTAACCGGCAGAAAATATTTTTTTGAAAAAATCCCTAAGCCCCGGGGTCACAATTTCAGCAAAAATCTGACTTTTGGCAGTTCACTCAAAAATGGTGCCAACCGCTTGCAAATGCTCACCTGAAAGCTTTGGCGTTGGAAACAGAAGGCTTTTTATCACAGGACAAGAAATCAGCCCTCAAAAACTTAACCGGCAGAAAATATTTTTTGGAAAAAATCCCTAAGCCCCGGGGTCACAATTTCAGCAAAAATCTGACTTTTGGCAGTTCACTCAAAAATGGTGCCAACCGCTTGCAAATGCTCACCTGAAAGCTTTGGCGATGGAAACAGAAGGCTTTTTATCACAGGACAAGAAATCAGCCCTCAAAAACTTAACCGGCAGAAAATATTTTTTTGAAAAAATCCCTAAGCCCCGGGGTCACAATTTCAGCAAAAATCTGACTTTTGGCAGTTCACTCAAAAATGGTGCCAACCGCTTGCAAATGCTCACCTGAAAGCTTTGGCGATGGAAACAGAAGGCTTTTTATCACAGGACAAGAAATCAGCCCTCAAAAACTTAACCGGCAGAAAATATTTTTTTGAAAAAATCCCTAAACCCCGGGGTCACAATTTCAGAAAAAATCTGACTTTTGGCAGTTCACTCAAAAATGGTGCCAACCGCTTGCAAATGCTCACCTGAAAGCTTTGGCGATGGAAACAGAAGGCTTTTTATCACAGGACAAGAAATCAGCCCTCAAAAACTTAACCGGCAGAAAATATTTTTTTGAAAAAATCCCTAAGCCCCGGGGTCACAATTTCAGCAAAAATCTGACTTTTGGCAATTCACTTAAAAATGGTGCCAACCGCTTGGAAACGCTCCCCTGAAAGCTTTGGCGATGGAAACAGAAGGCTTTTTATTACAGGACAAGAAATCAGCCCTCAAAAACTTGACCGGCAGAAAATATTTTTTTGAAAAAATCCCTAAGCCCCGGGGTCACAATTTCAGAAAAAATCTGACTTTTGGCAGTTCACTCAAAAATGGTGCCAACCGCTTGCAAATGCTCCCCTGAAAGGTTTGGCACGCGAAACAGAAGGCTTTTTATCACAGGACAAGAAATCAGCCCTCAAAAACTTAACCGGCAGAAAATATTTTTTTGAAAAATTCCCTAAGCCCCGGGGTCACAATTTCAGCAAAAATCTGACTTTTGGCAGTTCACTCAAAAATGGTGCCAAAAGCTTGAAAATGCTCCCCTGAAAGGTTTGGCACTCGAAACAGAAGGCTTTTTATCACAGGACAATAAATCAGCCCTCAAAAACTTAACAAGCAGAAAATATTTTTTTGAAAAAATCCCTAAGCCCCGGGGTCACAATTTCAGCAAAAATCTGACTTTTGGCAGTTCACTCAAAAATGGTGCCAAAAGCTTGAAAATGCTCCCCTGAAAGCTTTGGCGATGGAAACAGAAGGCTTTTTATCACAGGACAAGAAATCAGCCCTCAAAAACTTAACCGGCAGAAAATATTTTTTTGAAAAAATCCCTAAGCCCCGGGGTCACAATTTCAGCAAAAATCTGACTTTTGGCAGTTCACTCAAAAATGGTGCCAACCGCTTGCAAATGCTCCCCTGAAAGGTTTGGCACACGAAACAGAAGGCTTTTTATCACAGGACAAGAAATCAGCCCTCAAAAACTTAACCGGCAGAAAATATTTTTTTGAAAAAATCCCTAAGCCCCGGGGTCACAATTTCAGCAAAAATCTGACTTTTGGCAGTTCACTCAAAAATGGTGCCAACCGCTTGCAAATGCTCACCTGAAAGCTTTGGCGATGGAAACAGAAGGCTTTTTATCACAGGACAAGAAATCAGCCCTCAAAAACTTAACCGGCAGAAAATATTATTTTGAAAAAATCCCTAAGCCCCGGGGTCACAATTTCAGCAAAAATCTGACTTTTGGCAGTTCACTCAAGAATGGTGCCAACCGCTTGCAAATGCTCACCTTAAAGCTTTGGCGATGGAAACAGAAGGCTTTTTATCACAGGACAAGAAATCAGCCCTCAAAAACTTAACCGGTAGAAAATATTTTTTTGAAAAAATCCCTAAGCCCCGGGGTCACAATTTCAGCAAAAATCTGACTTTTGGCAGTTCACTCAAAAATTGTGCCAACCGGTTGCAAATGCTCCCCTGAAAAGTTTGGCACGCGAAACAGAAGGCTTTTTATTACAGGACAAGAAATCAGCCCTCAAAAACTTAACCGGTAGAAAATATTTTTTTGAAAAAATCCCTAAGCCCCGGGGTCACAATTTCAGAAAAAATCTGACTTTTGGCAGTTCACTCAAAAATGGTGCCAAGCGCTTGCAAATGCTCCCCTGAAAGCTTTGGCGATGGAAACAGAAGGCTTTTTATCACAGGACAAGAAATCAGCCCTCAAAAACTTAACCGGCAGAACATATTTTTTTGAAAAAATCCCTAAGCCCCGGGGTCACAATTTCAGCAAAAATCTGACTTTTGGCAGTTCACTCAAAAATGGTGCCAAAAGCTTGAAAATGCTCCCCTGAAAGGTTTGGCACTCGAAACAGAAGGCTTTTTATCACAGGACAAGAAATCAGCCCTCAAAAACTTAACCGGCAGAAAATATTTTTTTGAAAAAATCCCTAAGCCCCGGGGTCACAATTTCAGCAAAAATCTGACTTTTGGCAGTTCACTCAAAAATGGTGCCAACCGCTTGCAAATGCTCCCCTGAAAGGTTTGGCACGCGAAACAGAAGGCTTTTTATCACAGGACAAGAAATCAGCCCTCAAAAACTTAACCGGCAGAAAATATTTTTTTGAAAAAATCCCTAAGCCCCGGGGTCACAATTTCAGCAAAAATCTGACTTTTGGCAGTTCACTCAAAAATGGTGCCAACTGCTTGCAAATGCTCACCTGAAAGCTTTGGCGATGGAAACAGAAGGCTTTTTATCACAGGACAAGAAATCAGCCCTCAAAAACTTAACCGGCAGAAAATATTTTTTTGAAAAAATCCCTAAGCCCCGGGGTCACAATTTCAGCAAAAATCTGACTTTTGGCAGTTCACTCAAAAATGGTGCCAACCGCTTGCAAATGCTCACCTGAAAGCTTTGGCGATGGAAACAGAAGGCTTTTTATCACAGGACAAGAAATCAGCCCTCAAAAACTTAACCGGTAGAAAATATTTTTTTGAAAAAATCCCTAAGCCCCGGGGTCACAATTTCAGCAAAAATCTGACTTTTGGCAGTTCACTCAAAAATTGTGCCAACCGGTTGCAAATGCTCCCCTGAAAGGTTTGGCACGCGAAACAGAAGGCTTTTTATTACAGGACAAGAAATCAGCCCTCAAAAACTTAACCGGTAGAAAATATTTTTTTGAAAAAATCCCTAAGCCCCGGGGTCACAATTTCAACAAAAATCTGACTTTTGGCAGTTCACTCAAAAATGGTGCCAACTGCTTGCAAATGCTCACCTGAAAGCTTTGGCGATGGAAACAGAAGGCTTTTTATCACAGGACAAGAAATCAGCCCTCAAAAACTTAACCGGCAGAAAATATTTTTTTGAAAAAATCCCTAAGCCCCGGGGTCACAATTTCAGCAAAAATCTGACTTTTGGCAGTTCACTCAAGAATGGTGCCAACCGCTTGCAAATGCTCACCTTAAAGCTTTGGCGATGGAAACAGAAGGCTTTTTATCACAGGACAAGAAATCAGCCCTCAAAAACTTAACCGGTAGAAAATATTTTTTTGAAAAAATCCCTAAGCCCCGGGGTCACAATTTCAGCAAAAATCTGACTTTTGGCAGTTCACTCAAAAATTGTGCCAAGCGGTTGCAAATGCTCCCCTGAAAGGTTTGGCACGCGAAACAGAAGGCTTTTTATTACAGGACAAGAAATCAGCCCTCAAAAACTTAACCGGTAGAAAATATTTTTTTGAAAAAATCCCTAAGCCCCGGGGTCACAATTTCAGCAAAAATCTGACTTTTGGCAGTTCACTCAAAAATGGTGCCAAGCGCTTGCAAATGCTCCCCTGAAAGGTTTGGCACGCGAAACAGAAGGCTTTTTATCACAGGACAAGAAATCAGCCCTCAAAAACTTAACCGGCAGAAAATATTTTTTTGAAATAATCCCTAAGCCCCGGGGTCACAATTTCAGCAAAAATCTGACTTTTGGCAGTTCACTCGAAAATGGTGCCAACCGCTTGCAAATGCTCACCTGAAAGCTTTGGCGATGGAAACAGAAGGCTTTTTATCACAGGACAAGAAATCAGCCCTCAAAAACTTAACCGGCAGAAAATATTTTTTTGAAAAAATCCCTAAGCCCCGGGGTCACAATTTCAGCAAAAATCTGACTTTTGGCAGTTCACTCAAAAATGGTGCCAACCGGTTGCAAATGCTCACCTGAAAGCTTTGGCGATGGAAACAGAAGGCTTTTTATCACAGGACAAGAAATCAGCCCTCAAAAACTTAACCGGCAGAACATATTTTTTTGAAAAAATCCCTAAGCCCCGGGGTCACAATTTCAGCAAAAATCTGACTTTTGGCAGTTCACTCAAAAATGGTGCCAAAAGCTTGAAAATGCTCCCCTGAAAGGTTTGGCACTCGAAACAGAAGGCTTTTTATCACAGGACAAGAAATCAGCCCTCAAAAACTTAACCGGCAGAAAATATTTTTTTGAAAAAATCCCTAAGCCCCGGGGTCACAATTTCAGCAAAAATCTGACTTTTGGCAGTTCACTCAAAAATGGTGCCAACCGCTTGCAAATGCTCCCCTGAAAGGTTTGGCACGCGAAACAGAAGGCTTTTTATCACAGGACAAGAAATCAGCCCTCAAAAACTTAACCGGCAGAAAATATTTTTTTGAAAAAATCCCTAAGCCCCGGGGTCACAATTTCAGCAAAAATCTGACTTTTGGCAGTTCACTCAAAAATGGTGCCAACTGCTTGCAAATGCTCACCTGAAAGCTTTGGCGATGGAAACAGAAGGCTTTTTATCACAGGACAAGAAATCAGCCCTCAAAAACTTAACCGGCAGAAAATATTTTTTTGAAAAAATCCCTAAGCCCCGGGGTCACAATTTCAGCAAAAATCTGACTTTTGGCAGTTCACTCAAAAATGGTGCCAACCGCTTGCAAATGCTCACCTGAAAGCTTTGGCGATGGAAACAGAAGGCTTTTTATCACAGGACAAGAAATCAGCCCTCAAAAACTTAACCGGTAGAAAATATTTTTTTGAAAAAATCCCTAAGCCCCGGGGTCACAATTTCAGCAAAAATCTGACTTTTGGCAGTTCACTCAAAAATTGTGCCAACCGGTTGCAAATGCTCCCCTGAAAGGTTTGGCACGCGAAACAGAAGGCTTTTTATTACAGGACAAGAAATCAGCCCTCAAAAACTTAACCGGTAGAAAATATTTTTTTGAAAAAATCCCTAAGCCCCGGGGTCACAATTTCAGCAAAAATCTGACTTTTGGCAGTTCACTCAAAAATGGTGCCAAGCGCTTGCAAATGCTCCCCTGAAAGGTTTGGCACGCGAAACAGAAGGCTTTTTATCACAGGACAAGAAATCAGCCCTCAAAAACTTAACCGGCAGAAAATATTTTTTTGAAATAATCCCTAAGCCCCGGGGTCACAATTTCAGCAAAAATCTGACTTTTGGCAGTTCACTCAAAAATGGTGCCAACCGCTTGCAAATGCTCACCTGAAAGCTTTGGCGATGGAAACAGAAGGCTTTTTATCACAGGACAAGAAATCAGCCCTCAAAAACTTAACCGGCAGAACATATTTTTTTGAAAAAATCCCTAAGCCCCGGGGTCACAATTTCAGCAAAAATCTGACTTTTGGCAGTTCACTCAAAAATGGTGCCAACCGGTTGCAAATGCTCACCTGAAAGCTTTGGCGATGGAAACAGAAGGCTTTTTATCACAGGACAAGAAATCAGCCCTCAAAAACTTAACCGGTAGAAAATATTTTTTTGAAAAAATCCCTAAGCCCCGGGGTCACAATTTCAGCAAAAATCTGACTTTTGGCAGTTCACTCAAAAATGGTGCCAACCGGTTGCAAATGCTCACCTGAAAGCTTTGGCGATGGAAACAGAAGGCTTTTTATCACAGGACAAGAAATCAGACCTCAAAAACTTAACCGGCAGAACATATTTTTTTGAAAAAATCCCTAAGCCCCGGGGTCACAATTTCAGCAAAAATCTGACTTTTGGCAGTTCACTCAAAAATGGTGCGAAAAGCTTGAAAATGCTCCCCTGAAAGGTTTGGCACACGAAACAGAAGGCTTTTTATCACAGGACAAGAAATCAGCCCTCAAAAACTTAACCGGCAGAAAATATTTTTTTGAAAAAATCCCTAAGCCCCGGGGTCACAATTTCAGCAAAAATCTGACTTTTGGCAATTCACTTAAAAATGGTGCCAACCGCTTGGAAACGCTCCCCTGAAAGCTTTGGCGATGGAAACAGAAGGCTTTTTATAAAAGGACAAGAAATCAGCCCTCAAAAACTTGACCGGCAGAAAATATTTTTTTGAAAAAATCCCTAAGCCCCGGGGTCACAATTTCAGAAAAAATCTGACTTTTGGCAGTTCACTCAAAAATGGTGCCAACCGCTTGCAAATGCTCCCCTGAAAGGTTTGGCACGCGAAACAGAAGGCTTTTTATCACAGGACAAGAAATCAGCCCTCAAAAACTTAACCGGCAGAAAATATTTTTTTGAAAAATTCCCTAAGCCCCGGGGTCACAATTTCAGCAAAAATCTGACTTTTGGCAGTTCACTCAAAAATGGTGCCAAAAGCTTGAAAATGCTCCCCTGAAAGGTTTGGCACTCGAAACAGAAGGCTTTTTATCACAGGACAATAAATCAGCCCTCAAAAACTTAACAAGCAGAAAATATTTTTTTGAAAAAATCCCTAAGCCCCGGGGTCACAATTTCAGCAAAAATCTGACTTTTGGCAGTTCACTCAAAAATGGTGCCAAAAGCTTGAAAATGCTCCCCTGAAAGCTTTGGCGATGGAAACAGAAGGCTTTTTATCACAGGACAAGAAATCAGCCCTCAAAAACTTAACCGGCAGAAAATATTTTTTTGAAAAAATCCCTAAGCCCCGGGGTCACAATTTCAGCAAAAATCTGACTTTTGGCAGTTCACTCAAAAATGGTGCCAACCGCTTGCAAATGCTCCCCTGAAAGGTTTGGCACGCGAAACAGAAGGCTTTTTATCACAGGACAAGAAATCAGCCCTCAAAAACTTAACCGGCAGAAAATATTTTTTTGAAAAAATCCCTAAGCCCCGGGGTCACAATTTCAGCAAAAATCTGACTTTTGGCAGTTCACTCAAAAATGGTGCCAACTGCTTGCAAATGCTCACCTGAAAGCTTTGGCGATGGAAACAGAAGGCTTTTTATCACAGGACAAGAAATCAGCCCTCAAAAACTTAACCGGCAGAAAATATTTTTTTGAAAAAATCCCTAATCCCCGGGGTCACAATTTCAGCAAAAATCTGACTTTTGGCAGTTCACTCAAGAATGGTGCCAACCGCTTGCAAATGCTCACCTTAAAGCTTTGGCGATGGAAACAGAAGGCTTTTTATCACAGGACAAGAAATCAGCCCTCAAAAACTTAACCGGTAGAGAATATTTTTTTGAAAAAATCCCTAAGCCCCGGGGTCACAATTTCAGCAAAAATCTGACTTTTGGCAGTTCACTCAAAAATTGTGCCAACCGGTTGCAAATGCTCCCCTGAAAAGTTTGGCACGCGAAACAGAAGGCTTTTTATTACAGGACAAGAAATCAGCCCTCAAAAACTTAACCGGTAGAAAATATTTTTTTGAAAAAATCCCTAAGCCCCGGGGTCACAATTTCAGAAAAAATCTGACTTTTGGCAGTTCACTCAAAAATGGTGCCAAGCGCTTGCAAATGCTCCCCTGAAAGCTTTGGCGATGGAAACAGAAGGCTTTTTATCACAGGACAAGAAATCAGCCCTCAAAAACTTAACCGGCAGAACATATTTTTTTGAAAAAATCCCTAAGCCCCGGGGTCACAATTTCAGCAAAAATCTGACTTTTGGCAGTTCACTCAAAAATGGTGCCAAAAGCTTGAAAATGCTCCCCTGAAAGGTTTGGCACTCGAAACAGAAGGCTTTTTATCACAGGACAAGAAATCAGCCCTCAAAAACTTAACCGGCAGAAAATATTTTTTTGAAAAAATCCCTAAGCCCCGGGGTCACAATTTCAGCAAAAATCTGACTTTTGGCAGTTCACTCAAAAATGGTGCCAACCGCTTGCAAATGCTCCCCTGAAAGGTTTGGCACGCGAAACAGAAGGCTTTTTATCACAGGACAAGAAATCAGCCCTCAAAAACTTAACCGGCAGAAAATATTTTTTTGAAAAAATCCCTAAGCCCCGGGGTCACAATTTCAGCAAAAATCTGACTTTTGGCAGTTCACTCAAAAATGGTGCCAACCGCTTGCAAATGCTCACCTGAAAGCTTTGGCGATGGAAACAGAAGGCTTTTTATCACAGGACAAGAAATCAGCCCTCAAAAACTTAACCGGTAGAAAATATTTTTTTGAAAAAATCCCTAAGCCCCGGGGTCACAATTTCAGCAAAAATCTGACTTTTGGCAGTTCACTCAAAAATGGTGCCAACCGGTTGCAAATGCTCACCTGAAAGCTTTGGCGATGGAAACAGAAGGCTTTTTATCACAGGACAAGAAATCAGACCTCAAAAACTTAACCGGCAGAACATATTTTTTTGAAAAAATCCCTAAGCCCCGGGGTCACAATTTCAGCAAAAATCTGACTTTTGGCAGTTCACTCAAAAATGGTGCCAAAAGCTTGAAAATGCTCCCCTGAAAGGTTTGGCACACGAAACAGAAGGCTTTTTATCACAGGACAAGAAATCAGCCCTCAAAAACTTAACCGGCAGAAAATATTTTTTTGAAAAAATCCCTAAGCCCCGGGGTCACAATTTCAGCAAAAATCTGACTTTTGGCAATTCACTTAAAAATGGTGCCAACCGCTTGGAAACGCTCCCCTGAAAGCTTTGGCGATGGAAACAGAAGGCTTTTTATAAAAGGACAAGAAATCAGCCCTCAAAAACTTGACCGGCAGAAAATATTTTTTTGAAAAAATCCCTAAGCCCCGGGGTCACAATTTCAGAAAAAATCTGACTTTTGGCAGGTCACTCAAAAATGGTGCCAACCGCTTGCAAATGCTCCCCTGAAAGGTTTGGCACGCGAAACAGAAGGCTTTTTATCACAGGACAAGAAATCAGCCCTCAAAAACTTAACCGGCAGAAAATATTTTTTTGAAAAATTCCCTAAGCCCCGGGGTCACAATTTCAGCAAAAATCTGACTTTTGGCAGTTCACTCAAAAATGGTGCCAAAAGCTTGAAAATGCTCCCCTGAAAGGTTTGGCACTCGAAACAGAAGGCTTTTTATCACAGGACAATAAATCAGCCCTCAAAAACTTAACAAGCAGAAAATATTTTTTTGAAAAAATCCCTAAGCCCCGGGGTCACAATTTCAGCAAAAATCTGACTTTTGGCAGTTCACTCAAAAATGGTGCCAAAAGCTTGAAAATGCTCCCCTGAAAGCTTTGGCGATGGAAACAGAAGGCTTTTTATCACAGGACAAGAAATCAGCCCTCAAAAACTTAACCGGCAGAAAATATTTTTTTGAAAAAATCCCTAAGCCCCGGGGTCACAATTTCAGCAAAAATCTGACTTTTGGCAGTTCACTCAAAAATGGTGCCAACCGCTTGCAAATGCTCCCCTGAAAGGTTTGGCACGCGAAACAGAAGGCTTTTTATCACAGGACAAGAAATCAGCCCTCAAAAACTTAACCGGCAGAAAATATTTTTTTGAAAAAATCCCTAAGCCCCGGGGTCACAATTTCAGCAAAAATCTGACTTTTGGCAGTTCACTCAAAAATGGTGCCAACTGCTTGCAAATGCTCACCTGAAAGCTTTGGCGATGGAAACAGAAGGCTTTTTATCACAGGACAAGAAAGAAGCCCTCAAAAACTTAACCGGCAGAAAATATTTTTTTGAAAAAATCCCTAATCCCCGGGGTCACAATTTCAGCAAAAATCTGACTTTTGGCAGTTCACTCAAGAATGGTGCCAACCGGTTGCAAATGCTCACCTGAAAGCTTTGGCGATGGAAACAGAAGGCTTTTTATCACAGGACAAGAAATCAGCCCTCAAAAACTTAACCGGTAGAAAATATTTTTTTGAAAAAATCCCTAAGCCCCGGGGTCACAATTTCAGCAAAAATCTGACTTTTGGCAGTTCACTCAAAAATTGTGCCAACCGGTTGCAAATGCTCCCCTGAAAAGTTTGGCACGCGAAACAGAAGGCTTTTTATTACAGGACAAGAAATCAGCCCTCAAAAACTTAACCGGTAGAAAATATTTTTTTGAAAAAATCCCTAAGCCCCGGGGTCACAATTTCAGAAAAAATCTGACTTTTGGCAGTTCACTCAAAAATGGTGCCAAGCGCTTGCAAATGCTCCCCTGAAAGCTTTGGCGATGGAAACAGAAGGCTTTTTATCACAGGACAAGAAATCAGCCCTCAAAAACTTAACCGGCAGAACATATTTTTTTGAAAAAATCCCTAAGCCCCGGGGTCACAATTTCAGCAAAAATCTGACTTTTGGCAGTTCACTCAAAAATGGTGCCAAAAGCTTGAAAATGCTCCCCTGAAAGGTTTGGCACTCGAAACAGAAGGCTTTTTATCACAGGACAAGAAATCAGCCCTCAAAAACTTAACCGGCAGAAAATATTTTTTTGAAAAAATCCCTAAGCCCCGGGGTCACAATTTCAGCAAAAATCTGACTTTTGGCAGTTCACTCAAAAATGGTGCCAACCGCTTGCAAATGCTCCCCTGAAAGGTTTGGCACGCGAAACAGAAGGCTTTTTATCACAGGACAAGAAATCAGCCCTCAAAAACTTAACCGGCAGAAAATATTTTTTTGAAAAAATCCCTAAGCCCCGGGGTCACAATTTCAGCAAAAATCTGACTTTTGGCAGTTCACTCAAAAATGGTGCCAACCGCTTGCAAATGCTCACCTGAAAGCTTTGGCGATGGAAACAGAAGGCTTTTTATCACAGGACAAGAAATCAGCCCTCAAAAACTTAACCGGTAGAAAATATTTTTTTGAAAAAATCCCTAAGCCCCGGGGTCACAATTTCAGCAAAAATCTGACTTTTGGCAGTTCACTCAAAAATTGTGCCAACCGGTTGCAAATGCTCCCCTGAAAGGTTTGGCACGCGAAACAGAAGGCTTTTTATTACAGGACAAGAAATCAGCCCTCAAAAACTTAACCGGTAGAAAATATTTTTTTGAAAAAATCCCTAAGCCCCGGGGTCACAATTTCAACAAAAATCTGACTTTTGGCAGTTCACTCAAAAATGGTGCCAACTGCTTGCAAATGCTCACCTGAAAGCTTTGGCGATGGAAACAGAAGGCTTTTTATCACAGGACAAGAAATCAGCCCTCAAAAACTTAACCGGCAGAAAATATTTTTTTGAAAAAATCCCTAAGCCCCGGGGTCACAATTTCAGCAAAAATCTGACTTTTGGCAGTTCACTCAAGAATGGTGCCAACCGCTTGCAAATGCTCACCTTAAAGCTTTGGCGATGGAAACAGAAGGCTTTTTATCACAGGACAAGAAATCAGCCCTCAAAAACTTAACCGGTAGAAAATATTTTTTTGAAAAAATCCCTAAGCCCCGGGGTCACAATTTCAGCAAAAATCTGACTTTTGGCAGTTCACTCAAAAATTGTGCCAAGCGGTTGCAAATGCTCCCCTGAAAGGTTTGGCACACGAAACAGAAGGCTTTTTATCACAGGACAAGAAATCAGCCCTCAAAAACTTAACCGGCAGAAAATATTTTTTTGAAAAAATCCCTAAGCCCCGGGGTCACAATTTCAGCAAAAATCTGACTTTTGGCAATTCACTTAAAAATGGTGCCAACCGCTTGGAAACGCTCCCCTGAAAGCTTTGGCGATGGAAACAGAAGGCTTTTTATAAAAGGACAAGAAATCAGCCCTCAAAAACTTGACCGGCAGAAAATATTTTTTTGAAAAAATCCCTAAGCCCCGGGGTCACAATTTCAGAAAAAATCTGACTTTTGGCAGTTCACTCAAAAATGGTGCCAACCGCTTGCAAATGCTCCCCTGAAAGGTTTGGCACGCGAAACAGAAGGCTTTTTATCACAGGACAAGAAATCAGCCCTCAAAAACTTAACCGGCAGAAAATATTTTTTTGAAAAATTCCCTAAGCCCCGGGGTCACAATTTCAGCAAAAATCTGACTTTTGGCAGTTCACTCAAAAATGGTGCCAAAAGCTTGAAAATGCTCCCCTGAAAGGTTTGGCACTCGAAACAGAAGGCTTTTTATCACAGGACAATAAATCAGCCCTCAAAAACTTAACAAGCAGAAAATATTTTTTTGAAAAAATCCCTAAGCCCCGGGGTCACAATTTCAGCAAAAATCTGACTTTTGGCAGTTCACTCAAAAATGGTGCCAAAAGCTTGAAAATGCTCCCCTGAAAGCTTTGGCGATGGAAACAGAAGGCTTTTTATCACAGGACAAGAAATCAGCCCTCAAAAACTTAACCGGCAGAAAATATTTTTTTGAAAAAATCCCTAAGCCCCGGGGTCACAATTTCAGCAAAAATCTGACTTTTGGCAGTTCACTCAAAAATGGTGCCAACCGCTTGCAAATGCTCCCCTGAAAGGTTTGGCACGCGAAACAGAAGGCTTTTTATCACAGGACAAGAAATCAGCCCTCAAAAACTTAACCGGCAGAAAATATTTTTTTGAAAAAATCCCTAAGCCCCGGGGTCACAATTTCAGCAAAAATCTGACTTTTGGCAGTTCACTCAAAAATGGTGCCAACTGCTTGCAAATGCTCACCTGAAAGCTTTGGCGATGGAAACAGAAGGCTTTTTATCACAGGACAAGAAATCAGCCCTCAAAAACTTAACCGGCAGAAAATATTTTTTTGAAAAAATCCCTAATCCCCGGGGTCACAATTTCAGCAAAAATCTGACTTTTGGCAGTTCACTCAAGAATGGTGCCAACCGCTTGCAAATGCTCACCTTAAAGCTTTGGCGATGGAAACAGAAGGCTTTTTATCACAGGACAAGAAATCAGCCCTCAAAAACTTAACCGGTAGAAAATATTTTTTTGAAAAAATCCCTAAGCCCCGGGGTCACAATTTCAGCAAAAATCTGACTTTTGGCAGTTCACTCAAAAATTGTGCCAACCGGTTGCAAATGCTCCCCTGAAAAGTTTGGCACGCGAAACAGAAGGCTTTTTATTACAGGACAAGAAATCAGCCCTCAAAAACTTAACCGGTAGAAAATATTTTTTTGAAAAAATCCCTAAGCCCCGGGGGCACAATTTCAGAAAAAATCTGACTTTTGGCAGTTCACTCAAAAATGGTGCCAAGCGCTTGCAAATGCTCCCCTGAAAGCTTTGGCGATGGAAACAGAAGGCTTTTTATCACAGGACAAGAAATCAGCCCTCAAAAACTTAACCGGCAGAACATATTTTTTTGAAAAAATCCCTAAGCCCCGGGGTCACAATTTCAGCAAAAATCTGACTTTTGGCAGTTCACTCAAAAATGGTGCCAAAAGCTTGAAAATGCTCCCCTGAAAGGTTTGGCACTCGAAACAGAAGGCTTTTTATCACAGGACAAGAAATCAGCCCTCAAAAACTTAACCGGCAGAAAATATTTTTTTGAAAAAATCCCTAAGCCCCGGGGTCACAATTTCAGCAAAAATCTGACTTTTGGCAGTTCACTCAAAAATGGTGCCAACCGCTTGCAAATGCTCCCCTGAAAGGTTTGGCACGCGAAACAGAAGGCTTTTTATCACAGGACAAGAAATCAGCCCTCAAAAACTTAACCGGCAGAAAATATTTTTTTGAAAAAATCCCTAAGCCCCGGGGTCACAATTTCAGCAAAAATCTGACTTTTGGCAGTTCACTCAAAAATGGTGCCAACCGCTTGCAAATGCTCACCTGAAAGCTTTGGCGATGGAAACAGAAGGCTTTTTATCACAGGACAAGAAATCAGCCCTCAAAAACTTAACCGGTAGAAAATATTTTTTTGAAAAAATCCCTAAGCCCCGGGGTCACAATTTCAGCAAAAATCTGACTTTTGGCAGTTCACTCAAAAATTGTGCCAACCGGTTGCAAATGCTCCCCTGAAAGGTTTGGCACGCGAAACAGAAGGCTTTTTATTACAGGACAAGAAATCAGCCCTCAAAAACTTAACCGGTAGAAAATATTTTTTTGAAAAAATCCCTAAGCCCCGGGGTCACAATTTCAACAAAAATCTGACTTTTGGCAGTTCACTCAAAAATGGTGCCAACTGCTTGCAAATGCTCACCTGAAAGCTTTGGCGATGGAAACAGAAGGCTTTTTATCACAGGACAAGAAATCAGCCCTCAAAAACTTAACCGGCAGAAAATATTTTTTTGAAAAAATCCCTAAGCCCCGGGGTCACAATTTCAGCAAAAATCTGACTTTTGGCAGTTCACTCAAGAATGGTGCCAACCGCTTGCAAATGCTCACCTTAAAGCTTTGGCGATGGAAACAGAAGGCTTTTTATCACAGGACAAGAAATCAGCCCTCAAAAACTTAACCGGTAGAAAATATTTTTTTGAAAAAATCCCTAAGCCCCGGGGTCACAATTTCAGCAAAAATCTGACTTTTGGCAGTTCACTCAAAAATTGTGCCAACCGGTTGCAAATGCTCCCCTGAAAGGTTTGGCACGCGAAACAGAAGGCTTTTTATTACAGGACAAGAAATCAGCCCTCAAAAACTTAACCGGTAGAAAATATTTTTTTGAAAAAATCCCTAAGCCCCGGGGTCACAATTTCAGCAAAAATCTGACTTTTGGCAGTTCACTCAAAAATGGTGCCAAGCGCTTGCAAATGCTCCCCTGAAAGGTTTGGCACGCGAAACAGAAGGCTTTTTATCACAGGACAAGAAATCAGCCCTCAAAAACTTAACCGGCAGAAAATATTTTTTTGAAATAATCCCTAAGCCCCGGGGTCACAATTTCAGCAAAAATCTGACTTTTGGCAGTTCACTCGAAAATGGTGCCAACCGCTTGCAAATGCTCACCTGAAAGCTTTGGCGATGGAAACAGAAGGCTTTTTATCACAGGACAAGAAATCAGCCCTCAAAAACTTAACCGGCAGAAAATATTTTTTTGAAAAAATCCCTAAGCCCCGGGGTCACAATTTCAGCAAAAATCTGACTTTTGGCAGTTCACTCAAAAATGGTGCCAACCGGTTGCAAATGCTCACCTGAAAGCTTTGGCGATGGAAACAGAAGGCTTTTTATCACAGGACAAGAAATCAGCCCTCAAAAACTTAACCGGCAGAACATATTTTTTTGAAAAAATCCCTAAGCCCCGGGGTCACAATTTCAGCAAAAATATGACTTTTGGCAGTTCACTCAAAAATGGTGCCAAAAGCTTGAAAATGCTCCCCTGAAAGGTTTGGCACTCGAAACAGAAGGCTTTTTATCACAGGACAAGAAATCAGCCCTCAAAAACTTAACCGGCAGAAAATATTTTTTTGAAAAAATCCCTAAGCCCCGGGGTCACAATTTCAGCAAAAATCTGACTTTTGGCAGTTCACTCAAAAATGGTGCCAACCGCTTGCAAATGCTCCCCTGAAAGGTTTGGCACGCGAAACAGAAGGCTTTTTATCACAGGACAAGAAATCAGCCCTCAAAAACTTAACCGGCAGAAAATATTTTTTTGAAAAAATCCCTAAGCCCCGGGGTCACAATTTCAGCAAAAATCTGACTTTTGGCAGTTCACTCAAAAATGGTGCCAACTGCTTGCAAATGCTCACCTGAAAGCTTTGGCGATGGAAACAGAAGGCTTTTTATCACAGGACAAGAAATCAGCCCTCAAAAACTTAACCGGCAGAAAATATTTTTTTGAAAAAATCCCTAAGCCCCGGGGTCACAATTTCAGCAAAAATCTGACTTTTGGCAGTTCACTCAAAAATGGTGCCAACCGCTTGCAAATGCTCACCTGAAAGCTTTGGCGATGGAAACAGAAGGCTTTTTATCACAGGACAAGAAATCAGCCCTCAAAAACTTAACCGGTAGAAAATATTTTTTTGAAAAAATCCCTAAGCCCCGGGGTCACAATTTCAGCAAAAATCTGACTTTTGGCAGTTCACTCAAAAATTGTGCCAACCGGTTGCAAATGCTCCCCTGAAAGGTTTGGCACGCGAAACAGAAGGCTTTTTATTACAGGACAAGAAATCAGCCCTCAAAAACTTAACCGGTAGAAAATATTTTTTTGAAAAAATCCCTAAGCCCCGGGGTCACAATTTCAGCAAAAATCTGACTTTTGGCAGTTCACTCAAAAATGGTGCCAAGCGCTTGCAAATGCTCCCCTGAAAGGTTTGGCACGCGAAACAGAAGGCTTTTTATCACAGGACAAGAAATCAGCCCTCAAAAACTTAACCGGCAGAAAATATTTTTTTGAAATAATCCCTAAGCCCCGGGGTCACAATTTCAGCAAAAATCTGACTTTTGGCAGTTCACTCAAAAATGGTGCCAACCGCTTGCAAATGCTCACCTGAAAGCTTTGGCGATGGAAACAGAAGGCTTTTTATCACAGGACAAGAAATCAGCCCTCAAAAACTTAACCGGCAGAACATATTTTTTTGAAAAAATCCCTAACCCCCGGGGTCACAATTTCAGCAAAAATCTGACTTTTGGCAGTTCACTCAAAAATGGTGCCAACCGGTTGCAAATGCTCACCTGAAAGCTTTGGCGATGGAAACAGAAGGCTTTTTATCACAGGACAAGAAATCAGCCCTCAAAAACTTAACCGGTAGAAAATATTTTTTTGAAAAAATCCCTAAGCCCCGGGGTCACAATTTCAGCAAAAATCTGACTTTTGGCAGTTCACTCAAAAATGGTGCCAACCGGTTGCAAATGCTCACCTGAAAGCTTTGGCGATGGAAACAGAAGGCTTTTTATCACAGGACAAGAAATCAGACCTCAAAAACTTAACCGGCAGAACATATTTTTTTGAAAAAATCCCTAAGCCCCGGGGTCACAATTTCAGCAAAAATCTGACTTTTGGCAGTTCACTCAAAAATGGTGCCAAAAGCTTGAAAATGCTCCCCTGAAAGGTTTGGCACACGAAACAGAAGGCTTTTTATCACAGGACAAGAAATCAGCCCTCAAAAACTTAACCGGCAGAAAATATTTTTTTGAAAAAATCCCTAAGCCCCGGGGTCACAATTTCAGCAAAAATCTGACTTTTGGCAGTTCACTCAAAAATGGTGCCAACCGCTTGCAAATGCTCCCCTGAAAGTTTTGGCACGCGAAACAGAAGCCTTTTTATCACAGGACAAGAAATCAGCCCTGAAAAACTTAACCGGCAGAAAATATTTTTTTGAAAAAATCCCTAAGCCCCGGGGTCACAATTTCAGCAAAAATCTGACTTTTGGCAGTTCACTCAAAAATGGTGCCAACTGCTTGCAAATGCTCACCTGAAAGCTTTGGCGATGGAAACAGAAGGCTTTTTATCACAGGACAAGAAATCAGCCCTCAAAAACTTAACCGGCAGAAAATATTTTTTTGAAAAAATCCCTAAGCCCCGGGGTCACAATTTCAGCAAAAATCTGACTTTTGGCAGTTCACTCAAAAATGGTGCCAACCGCTTGCAAATGCTCACCTGAAAGCTTTGGCGATGGAAACAGAAGGCTTTTTATCACAGGACAAGAAATCAGCCCTCAAAAACTTAACCGGTAGAAAATATTTTTTTGAAAAAATCCCTAAGCCCCGGGGTCACAATTTCAGCAAAAATCTGACTTTTGGCAGTTCACTCAAAAATTGTGCCAACCGGTTGCAAATGCTCCCCTGAAAGGTTTGGCACGCGAAACAGAAGGCTTTTTATTACAGGACAAGAAATCCGCCCTCAAAAACTTAACCGGTAGAAAATATTTTTTTGAAAAAATCCCTAAGCCCCGGGGTCACAATTTCAGCAAAAATCTGACTTTTGGCAGTTCACTCAAAAATGGTGCCAAGCGCTTGCAAATGCTCCCCTGAAAGGTTTGGCACGCGAAACAGAAGGCTTTTTATCACAGGACAAGAAATCAGCCCTCAAAAACTTAACCGGCAGAAAATATTTTTTTGAAATAATCCCTAAGCCCCGGGGTCACAATTTCAGCAAAAATCTGACTTTTGGCAGTTCACTCAAAAATGGTGCCAACCGCTTGCAAATGCTCACCTGAAAGCTTTGGCGATGGAAACAGAAGGCTTTTTATCACAGGACAAGAAATCAGCCCTCAAAAACTTAACCGGCAGAACATATTTTTTTGAAAAAATCCCTAAGCCCCGGGGTCACAATTTCAGCAAAAATCTGACTTTTGGCAGTTCACTCAAAAATGGTGCCAACCGGTTGCAAATGCTCACCTGAAAGCTTTGGCGATGGAAACAGAAGGCTTTTTATCACAGGACAAGAAATCAGCCCTCAAAAACTTAACCGGTAGAAAATATTTTTTTGAAAAAATCCCTAAGCCCCGGGGTCACAATTTCAGCAAAAATCTGACTTTTGGCAGTTCACTCAAAAATGGTGCCAACCGGTTGCAAATGCTCACCTGAAAGCTTTGGCGATGGAAACAGAAGGCTTTTTATCACAGGACAAGAAATCAGACCTCAAAAACTTAACCGGCAGAACATATTTTTTTGAAAAAATCCCTAAGCCCCGGGGTCACAATTTCAGCAAAAATCTGACTTTTGGCAGTTCACTCAAAAATGGTGCCAAAAGCTTGAAAATGCTCCCCTGAAAGGTTTGGCACACGAAACAGAAGGCTTTTTATCACAGGACAAGAAATCAGCCCTCAAAAACTTAACCGGCAGAAAATATTTTTTTGAAAAATTCCCTAAGCCCCGGGGTCACAATTTCAGCAAAAATCTGACTTTTGGCAGTTCACTCAAAAATGGTGCCAACCGCTTGCAAATGCTCCCCTGAAAGTTTTGGCACGCGAAACAGAAGCCTTTTTATCACAGGACAAGAAATCAGCCCTGAAAAACTTAACCGGCAGAAAATATTTTTTTGAAAAAATCCCTAAGCCCCGGGGTCACAATTTCAGCAAAAATCTGACTTTTGGCAGTTCACTCAAAAATGGTGCCAACTGCTTGCAAATGCTCACCTGAAAGCTTTGGCGATGGAAACAGAAGGCTTTTTATCACAGGACAAGAAATCAGCCCTCAAAAACTTAACCGGCAGAAAATATTTTTTTGAAAAAATCCCTAAGCCCCGGGGTCACAATTTCAGAAAAAATCTGACTTTTGGCAGTTCACTCAAAAATGGTGCCAACCGCTTGCAAATGCTCACCTGAAAGCTTTGGCGATGGAAACAGAAGGCTTTTTATCACAGGACAAGAAATCAGCCCTCAAAAACTTAACCGGTAGAAAATATTTTTTTGAAAAAATCCCTAAACCCCGGGGTCACAATTTCAGCAAAAATCTGACTTTTGGCAATTCACTCAAAAATGGTGCCAAAAGCTTGAAAATGCTCACCTGAAAGCTTTGGCACGCGAAACAGAAGGCTTTTTATTACAGGACAAGAAATCAGCCCTCAAAAACTTAACCGGCAGAAAATATTTTTTTGAAAAAATCCCTAAGCCCTGGGGTCACAATTTCAGCAAAAATCTGACTTTTGGCAGTTCACTCAAAAATGGTGCCAAAAGCTTGCAAATGCTCACCTGAAAGGTTTGGCACTCAAAACAGAAGGCTTTTTAACACAGGACAAGAAATCAGCCCTCAAAAACTTAACCGGCAGAAAATATTTTTTTGAAAAAATCCCTAAGCCCCGGGGTCACAATTTCAGCAAAAATCTGACTTTTGGCAGTTCACTCAAGAATGGTGCCAACCGCTTGCAAATGCTCACCTGAAAGCTTTGGCGATGGAAACAGAAGGCTTTTTATCACAGGACAAGAAATCAGCCCTCAAAAACTTAACCGGTAGAAAATATTTTTTTGAAAAAATCCCTAAGCCCCGGGGTCACAATTTCAGCAAAAATCTGACTTTTGGCAGTTCACTCAAAAATTGTGCCAACCGGTTGCAAATGCTCCCCTGAAAGGTTTGGCACGCGAAACAGAAGGCTTTTTATTACAGGACAAGAAATCAGCCCTCAAAAACTTAACCGGTAGAAAATATTTTTTTGAAAAAATCCCTAAGCCCCGGGGTCACAATTTCAGCAAAAATCTGACTTTTGGCAGTTCACTCAAAAATGGTGCCAAGCGCTTGCAAATGCTCCCCTGAAAGGTTTGGCACGCGAAACAGAAGGCTTTTTATCACAGGACAAGAAATCAGCCCTCAAAAACTTAACCGGTAGAAAATATTTTTTTGAAAAAATCCCTAAGCCCCGGGGTCACAATTTCAGCAAAAATCTGACTTTTGGCAGTTCACTCAAAAATTGTGCCAACCGGTTGCAAATGCTCCCCTGAAAGGTTTGGCACGCGAAACAGAAGGCTTTTTATTACAGGACAAGAAATCAGCCCTCAAAAACTTAACCGGTAGAAAATATTTTTTTGAAAAAATCCCTAAGCCCCGGGGTCACAATTTCAGAAAAAATCTGACTTTTGGCAGTTCACTCAAAAATGGTGCCAAGCGCTTGCAAATGCTCCCCTGAAAGGTTTGGCACGCGAAACAGAAGGCTTTTTATCACAGGACAAGAAATCAGCCCTCAAAAACTTAACCGGCAGAAAATATTTTTTTGAAAAAATCCCTAAGCCCCGGGGTCACAATTTCAGCAAAAATCTGACTTTTGGCAGTTCACTCAAAAATGGTGCCAACTGCTTGCAAATGCTCACCTGAAAGCTTTGGCGATGGAAACAGAAGGCTTTTTATCACAGGACAAGAAATCAGCCCTCAAAAACTTAACCGGCAGAAAATATTTTTTTGAAAAAATCCCTAAGCCCCGGGGTCACAATTTCAGCAAAAATCTGACTTTTGGCAGTTCACTCAAAAATGGTGCCAACCGCTTGCAAATGCTCACCTGAAAGCTTTGGCGATGGAAACAGAAGGCTTTTTATCACAGGACAAGAAATCAGCCCTCAAAAACTTAACCGGTAGAAAATATTTTTTTGAAAAAATCCCTAAGCCCCGGGGTCACAATTTCAGCAAAAATCTGACTTTTGGCAGTTCACTCAAAAATTGTGCCAACCGGTTGCAAATGCTCCCCTGAAAGGTTTGGCACGCGAAACAGAAGGCTTTTTATTACAGGACAAGAAATCAGCCCTCAAAAACTTAACCGGTAGAAAATATTTTTTTGAAAAAATCCCTAAGCCCCGGGGTCACAATTTCAGCAAAAATCTGACTTTTGGCAGTTCACTCAAAAATGGTGCCAAGCGCTTGCAAATGCTCCCCTGAAAGGTTTGGCACGCGAAACAGAAGGCTTTTTATCACAGGACAAGAAATCAGCCCTCAAAAACTTAACCGGCAGAAAATATTTTTTTGAAATAATCCCTAAGCCCCGGGGTCACAATTTCAGCAAAAATCTGACTTTTGGCAGTTCACTCAAAAATGGTGCCAACCGCTTGCAAATGCTCACCTGAAAGCTTTGGCGATGGAAACAGAAGGCTTTTTATCACAGGACAAGAAATCAGCCCTCAAAAACTTAACCGGCAGAACATATTTTTTTGAAAAAATCCCTAAGCCCCGGGGTCACAATTTCAGCAAAAATCTGACTTTTGGCAGTTCACTCAAAAATGGTGCCAACCGGTTGCAAATGCTCACCTGAAAGCTTTGGCGATGGAAACAGAAGGCTTTTTATCACAGGACAAGAAATCAGCCCTCAAAAACTTAACCGGTAGAAAATATTTTTTTGAAAAAATCCCTAAGCCCCGGGGTCACAATTTCAGCAAAAATCTGACTTTTGGCAGTTCACTCAAAAATGGTGCCAACCGGTTGCAAATGCTCACCTGAAAGCTTTGGCGATGGAAACAGAAGGCTTTTTATCACAGGACAAGAAATCAGACCTCAAAAACTTAACCGGCAGAACATATTTTTTTGAAAAAATCCCTAAGCCCCGGGGTCACAATTTCAGCAAAAATCTGACTTTTGGCAGTTCACTCAAAAATGGTGCCAAAAGCTTGAAAATGCTCCCCTGAAAGGTTTGGCACACGAAACAGAAGGCTTTTTATCACAGGACAAGAAATCAGCCCTCAAAAACTTAACCGGCAGAAAATATTTTTTTGAAAAAATCCCTAAGCCCCGGGGTCACAATTTCAGCAAAAATCTGACTTTTGGCAGTTCACTCAAAAATGGTGCCAACCGCTTGCAAATGCTCCCCTGAAAGTTTTGGCACGCGAAACAGAAGCCTTTTTATCACAGGACAAGAAATCAGCCCTGAAAAACTTAACCGGCAGAAAATATTTTTTTGAAAAAATCCCTAAGCCCCGGGGTCACAATTTCAGCAAAAATCTGACTTTTGGCAGTTCACTCAAAAATGGTGCCAACTGCTTGCAAATGCTCACCTGAAAGCTTTGGCGATGGAAACAGAAGGCTTTTTATCACAGGACAAGAAATCAGCCCTCAAAAACTTAACCGGCAGAAAATATTTTTTTGAAAAAATCCCTAAGCCCCGGGGTCACAATTTCAGAAAAAATCTGACTTTTGGCAGTTCACTCAAAAATGGTGCCAACCGCTTGCAAATGCTCACCTGAAAGCTTTGGCGATGGAAACAGAAGGCTTTTTATCACAGGACAAGAAATCAGCCCTCAAAAACTTAACCGGTAGAAAATATTTTTTTGAAAAAATCCCTAAACCCCGGGGTCACAATTTCAGCAAAAATCTGACTTTTGGCAATTCACTCAAAAATGGTGCCAAAAGCTTGAAAATGCTCACCTGAAAGCTTTGGCACGCGAAACAGAAGGCTTTTTATTACAGGACAAGAAATCAGCCCTCAAAAACTTAACCGGCAGAAAATATTTTTTTGAAAAAATCCCTAAGCCCTGGGGTCACAATTTCAGCAAAAATCTGACTTTTGGCAGTTCACTCAAAAATGGTGCCAAAAGCTTGCAAATGCTCACCTGAAAGGTTTGGCACTCAAAACAGAAGGCTTTTTAACACAGGACAAGAAATCAGCCCTCAAAAACTTAACCGGCAGAAAATATTTTTTTGAAAAAATCCCTAAGCCCCGGGGTCACAATTTCAGCAAAAATCTGACTTTTGGCAGTTCACTCAAGAATGGTGCCAACCGCTTGCAAATGCTCACCTGAAAGCTTTGGCGATGGAAACAGAAGGCTTTTTATCACAGGACAAGAAATCAGCCCTCAAAAACTTAACCGGTAGAAAATATTTTTTTGAAAAAATCCCTAAGCCCCGGGGTCACAATTTCAGCAAAAATCTGACTTTTGGCAGTTCACTCAAAAATTGTGCCAACCGGTTGCAAATGCTCCCCTGAAAGTTTTGGCACGCGAAACAGAAGGCTTTTTATTACAGGACAAGAAATCAGCCCTCAAAAACTTAACCGGTAGAAAATATTTTTTTGAAAAAATCCCTAAGCCCCGGGGTCACAATTTCAGCAAAAATCTGACTTTTGGCAGTTCACTCAAAAATTGTGCCAACCGGTTGCAAATGCTCCCCTGAAAGGTTTGGCACGCGAAACAGAAGGCTTTTTATTACAGGACAAGAAATCAGCCCTCAAAAACTTAACCGGTAGAAAATATTTTTTTGAAAAAATCCCTAAGCCCCGGGGTCACAATTTCAGCAAAAATCTGACTTTTGGCAGTTCACTCAAAAATGGTGCCAAGCGCTTGCAAATGCTCCCCTGAAAGGTTTGGCACGCGAAACAGAAGGCTTTTTATCACAGGACAAGAAATCAGCCCTCAAAAACTTAACCGGTAGAAAATATTTTTTTGAAAAAATCCCTAAGCCCCGGGGTCACAATTTCAGCAAAAATCTGACTTTTGGCAGTTCACTCAAAAATTGTGCCAACCGGTTGCAAATGCTCCCCTGAAAGGTTTGGCACGCGAAACAGAAGGCTTTTTATTACAGGACAAGAAATCAGCCCTCAAAAACTTAACCGGTAGAAAATATTTTTTTGAAAAAATCTCTAAGCCCCGGGGTCACAATTTCAGAAAAAATCTGACTTTTGGCAGTTCACTCAAAAATGGTGCCAAGCGCTTGCAAATGCTCCCCTGAAAGGTTTGGCACGCGAAACAGAAGGCTTTTTATCACAGGACAAGAAATCAGCCCTCAAAAACTTAACCGGCAGAAAATATTTTTTTGAAAAAATCCCTAAGCCCCGGGGTCACAATTTCAGCAAAAATCTGACTTTTGGCAGTTCACTCAAAAATGGTGCCAACCGCTTGCAAATGCTCCCCTGAAAGCTTTGGCACGCGAAACAGAAGGCTTTTTATCACAGGACAAGAAATCAGCCCTCAAAAACTTAACCGGCAGAAAATATTTTTTTGAAAAAATCCCTAAGCCCCGGGGTCACAATTTCAGCAAAAATCTGACTTTTGGCAGTTCACTCAAAAATGGTGCCAACCGGTTGCAAATGCTCACCTGAAAGCTTTGGCGATGGAAACAGAAGGCTTTTTATCACAGGACAAGAAATCAGCGCTCAAAAACTTAACCGGCAGAACATATTTTTTTGAAAAAATCCCTAAGCCCCGGGGTCACAATTTCAGCAAAAATCTGACTTTTGGCAGTTCACTCAAGAATGGTGCCAACCGCTTGCAAATGCTCACCTGAAAGCTTTGGCGATGGAAACAGAAGGCTTTTTATCACAGGACAAGAAATCAGCCCTCAAAAACTTAACCGGTAGAAAATATTTTTTTGAAAAAATCCCTAAGCCCCGGGGTCACAATTTCAGCAAAAATCTGACTTTTGGCAGTTCACTCAAAAATGGTGCCAACCGCTTGCAAATGCTCCCCTGAAAGGTTTGGCACGCGAAACAGAAGGCTTTTTATCACAGGACAAGAAATCAGCCCTCAAAAACTTAACCGGCAGAAAATATTTTTTTGAAAAAATCCCTAAGCCGCGGGGTCACAATTTCAGCAAAAATCTGACTTTTGGCAGTTCACTCAAAAATGGTGCCAACTGCTTGCAAATGCTCACCTGAAAGCTTTGGCGATGGAAACAGAAGGCTTTTTATCACAGGACAAGAAATCAGCCCTCAAAAACTTAACCGGCAGAAAATATTTTTTTGAAAAAATCCCTAAGCCCCGGGGTCACAATTTCAGCAAAAATCTGACTTTTGGCAGTTCACTCAAGAATGGTGCCAACCGCTTGCAAATGCTCACCTGAAAGCTTTGGCGATGGAAACAGAAGGCTTTTTATCACAGGACAAGAAATCAGCCCTCAAAAACTTAACCGGTAGAAAATATTTTTTTGAAAAAATCCCTAAGCCCCGGGGTCACAATTTCAGAAAAAATCTGACTTTTGGCAGTTCACTCAAAAATGGTGCCAAGCGCTTGCAAATGCTCCCCTGAAAGGTTTGGCACGCGAAACAGAAGGCTTTTTATCACAGGACAAGAAATCAGCCCTCAAAAACTTAACCGGCAGAAATTTTTTTTTGAAAAAATCCCTAAGCCCCGGGGTCACAATTTCAGCAAAAATCTGACTTTTGGCAGTTCACTCAAAAATGGTGCCAACCGCTTGCAAATGCTCACCTGAAAGCTTTGGCGATGGAAACAGAAGGCTTTTTATCACAGGACAAGAAATCAGCCCTCAAAAACTTAACCGGCAGAAAATATTTTTTTGAAAAAATCCCTAAGCCCCGGGGTCACAATTTCAGAAAAAATCTGACTTTTGGCAGTTCACTCAAAAATGGTGCCAACCGCTTGCAAATGCTCACCTGAAAGCTTTGGCGATGGAAACAGAAGGCTTTTTATCACAGGACAAGAAATCAGCCCTCAAAAACTTAACGGGCAGAAAATATTTTTTTGAAAAAATCCCTAAGCCCCGGGGTCACAATTTCAGAAAAAATCTGACTTTTGGCAGTTCACTCAAAAATGGTGCCAAGCGCTTGCAAATGCTCACCTGAAAGGTTTGGCACGCGAAACAGAAGGCTTTTTTATCACAGGACAAGAAATCAGCCCTCAAAAACTTAACCGGCAGAAAATATTTTTTTGAAAAATCCCTAAGCCCCGGGGTCACAATTTCAGCAAAAATCTAACTTTTGGCAATTCACTCAAAAATGGTGCCAAAAGCTTGAAAATGCTCCCCTGAAAGCTTTGGCGATGGAAACAGAAGGCTTTTTATCACAGGACAAGAAATCAGCCCTCAAAAACTTAACCGGCAGAAAATATTTTTTTGAAAAAATCCCTAAGCCCCGGGGTCACAATTTCAGAAAAAATCTGACTTTTGGCAGTTCACTCAAAAATGGTGCCAAAAGCTTGCAAATGCTCCCCTGAAAGGTTTGGCACTCGAAACAGAAGGCTTTTTATCACAGGACAAGAAATCAGCCCTCAAAAACTTAACCGGCAGAAAATATTTTTTTGAAAAATTCCCTAAGCCCCGGGGACACAATTTCAGCAAAAATCTGACTTTTGGCAGTTCACTCAAAAATGGTGCCAAAAGCTTGAAAATGCTCCCCTGAAAGGTTTGGCACTCGAAACAGAAGGCTTTTTATCACAGGACAAGAAATCAGCCCTCAAAAACTTAACCGGCAGAAAATATTTTTTTGAAAAAATCCCTAAGCCCCGGGGTCACAATTTCAGCAAAAATCTGACTTTTGGCAGTTCACTCAAAAATGGTGCCAACCGGTTGCAAATGCTCACCTGAAAGCTTTGGCGATGGAAACAGAAGGCTTTTTATCACAGGACAAGAAATCAGCCCTCAAAAACTTAACCGGCAGAAAATATTTTTTTGAAAAAATCCCTAAGCCCCGGGGTCACAATTTCAGCAAAAATCTGACTTTTGGCAGTTCACTCAAAAATGGTGCCAAAAGCTTGCAAATGCTCCCCTGAAAGGTTTGGCACTCGAAACAGAAGGCTTTTTATCACAGGACAAGAAATCAGCCCTCAAAAACTTAACCGGCAGAAAATATTTTTTTGAAAAATTCCCTAAGCCCCGGGGTCACAATTTCAGCAAAAATCTGACTTTTGGCAGTTCACTCAAAAATGGTGCCAACCGGTTGCAAATGCTCACCTGAAAGCTTTGGCGATGGAAACAGAAGGCTTTTTATCACAGGACAAGAAATCAGCCCTCAAAAACTTAACCGGCAGAAAATATTTTTTTGAAAAAATCCCTAAGCCCCGGGGTCACAATTTCAGCAAAAATCTGACTTTTGGCAGTTCACTCAAAAATGGTGCCAAAAGCTTGAAAATGCTCCCCTGAAAGGTTTGGCACTCGAAACAGAAGGCTTTTTATCACAGGACAAGAAATCAGCCCTCAAAAACTTAACCGGCAGAAAATATTTTTTTGAAAAAATCCCTAAGCCCCGGGGTCACAATTTCAGCAAAAATCTGACTTTTGGCAGTTCACTCAAAAATGGTGCCAAAAGCTTGAAAATGCTCCCCTGAAAGGTTTGGCACTCGAAACAGAAGGCTTTTTATCACAGGACAAGAAATCAGCCCTCAAAAACTTAACCGGCAGAAAATATTTTTTTGAAAAATTCCCTAAGCCCCGGGGTCACAATTTCAGCAAAAATCTGACTTTTGGCAGTTCACTCAAAAATGGTGCCAACCGGTTGCAAATGCTCACCTGAAAGCTTTGGCGATGGAAACAGAAGGCTTTTTATCACAGGACAAGAAATCAGCCCTCAAAAACTTAACCGGCAGAAAATATTTTTTTGAAAAAATCCCTAAGCCCCGGGGTCACAATTTCAGCAAAAATCTGACTTTTGGCAGTTCACTCAAAAATGGTGCCAAAAGCTTGAAAATGCTCCCCTGAAAGCTTTGGCGATGGAAACAGAAGGCTTTTTATCACAGGACAAGAAATCAGCCCTCAAAAACTTAACCGGCAGAAAATATTTTTTTGAAAAAATCCCTAAGCCCCGGGGTCACAATTTCAGCAAAAATCTGACTTTTGGCAGTTCACTCAAAAATGGTGCCAACCGGTTGCAAATGCTCACCTGAAAGCTTTGGCGATGGAAACAGAAGGCTTTTTATCACAGGACAAGAAATCAGCCCTCAAAAACTTAACCGGCAGAAAATATTTTTTTGAAAAAATCCCTAAGCCCCGGGGACACAATTTCAGCAAAAATCTGACTTTTGGCAGTTCACTCAAAAATGGTGCCAAAAGCTTGAAAATGCTCCCCTGAAAGGTTTGGCACTCGAAACAGAAGGCTTTTTATCACAGGACAAGAAATCAGCCCTCAAAAACTTAACCGGCAGAAAATATTTTTTTGAAAAAATCCCTAATCCCCGGGGTCACAATTTCAGCAAAAATCTGACTTTTGGCAGTTCACTCAAAAATGGTGCCAACCGGTTGCAAATGCTCACCTGAAAGCTTTGGCGATGGAAACAGAAGGCTTTTTATCACAGGACAAGAAATCAGCCCTCAAAAACTTAACCGGCAGAAAATATTTTTTTGAAAAAATCCCTAAGCCCCGGGGTCACAATTTCAGCAAAAATCTGACTTTTGGCAGTTCACTCAAAAATGGTGCCAAAAGCTTGAAAATGCTCCCCTGAAAGGTTTGGCACTCGAAACAGAAGGCTTTTTATCACAGGACAAGAAATCAGCCCTCAAAAACTTAACCGGCAGAAAATATTTTTTTGAAAAAATCCCTAAGCCCCGGGGTCACAATTTCAGCAAAAATCTGACTTTTGGCAGTTCACTCAAAAATGGTGCCAACCGGTTGCAAATGCTCACCTGAAAGCTTTGGCGATGGAAACAGAAGGCTTTTTATCACAGGACAAGAAATCAGCCCTCAAAAACTTAACCGGCAGAAAATATTTTTTTGAAAAAATCCCTAAGCCCCGGGGTCACAATTTCAGCAAAAATCTGACTTTTGGCAGTTCACTCAAAAATGGTGCCAAAAGCTTGCAAATGCTCCCCTGAAAGGTTTGGCACTCGAAACAGAAGGCTTTTTATCACAGGACAAGAAATCAGCCCTCAAAAACTTAACCGGCAGAAAATATTTTTTTGAAAAATTCCCTAAGCCCCGGGGTCACAATTTCAGCAAAAATCTGACTTTTGGCAGTTCACTCAAAAATGGTGCCAACCGGTTGCAAATGCTCACCTGAAAGCTTTGGCGATGGAAACAGAAGGCTTTTTATCACAGGACAAGAAATCAGCCCTCAAAAACTTAACCGGCAGAAAATATTTTTTTGAAAAAATCCCTAAGCCCCGGGGTCACAATTTCAGCAAAAATCTGACTTTTGGCAGTTCACTCAAGAATGGTGCCAACCGCTTGCAAATGCTCACCTGAAAGCTTTGGCGATGGAAACAGAAGGCTTTTTATCACAGGACAAGAAATCAGCCCTCAAAAACTTAACCGGTAGAAAATATTTTTTTGAAAAAATCCCTAAGCCCCGGGGTCACAATTTCAGCAAAAATCTGACTTTTGGCAGTTCACTCAAAAATGGTGCCAACCGGTTGCAAATGCTCACCTGAAAGCTTTGGCGATGGAAACAGAAGGCTTTTTATCACAGGACAAGAAATCAGCCCTCAAAAACTTAACCGGCAGAACATATTTTTTTGAAAAAATCCCTAAGCCCCGGGGTCACAATTTCAGCAAAAATCTGACTTTTGGCAGTTCACTCAAAAATGGTGCCAAAAGCTTGCAAATGCTCCCCTGAAAGGTTTGGCACTCGAAACAGAAGGCTTTTTATCACAGGACAAGAAATCAGCCCTCAAAAACTTAACCGGCAGAAAATATTTTTTTGAAAAATTCCCTAAGCCCCGGGGTCACAATTTCAGCAAAAATCTGACTTTTGGCAGTTCACTCAAAAATGGTGCCAACCGGTTGCAAATGCTCACCTGAAAGCTTTGGCGATGGAAACAGAAGGCTTTTTATCACAGGACAAGAAATCAGCCCTCAAAAACTTAACCGGCAGAAAATATTTTTTTGAAAAAATCCCTAAGCCCCGGGGTCACAATTTCAGCAAAAATCTGACTTTTGGCAGTTCACTCAAAAATGGTGCCAAAAGCTTGAAAATGCTCCCCTGAAAGGTTTGGCACTCGAAACAGAAGGCTTTTTATCACAGGACAAGAAATCAGCCCTCAAAAACTTAACCGGCAGAAAATATTTTTTTGAAAAAATCCCTAAGCCCCGGGGTCACAATTTCAGCAAAAATCTGACTTTTGGCAGTTCACTCAAAAATGGTGCCAAAAGCTTGAAAATGCTCCCCTGAAAGGTTTGGCACTCGAAACAGAAGGCTTTTTATCACAGGACAAGAAATCAGCCCTCAAAAACTTAACCGGCAGAAAATATTTTTTTGAAAAATTCCCTAAGCCCCGGGGTCACAATTTCAGCAAAAATCTGACTTTTGGCAGTTCACTCAAAAATGGTGCCAACCGGTTGCAAATGCTCACCTGAAAGCTTTGGCGATGGAAACAGAAGGCTTTTTATCACAGGACAAGAAATCAGCCCTCAAAAACTTAACCGGCAGAAAATATTTTTTTGAAAAAATCCCTAAGCCCCGGGGTCACAATTTCAGCAAAAATCTGACTTTTGGCAGTTCACTCAAAAATGGTGCCAAAAGCTTGAAAATGCTCCCCTGAAAGCTTTGGCGATGGAAACAGAAGGCTTTTTATCACAGGACAAGAAATCAGCCCTCAAAAACTTAACCGGCAGAAAATATTTTTTTGAAAAAATCCCTAAGCCCCGGGGTCACAATTTCAGCAAAAATCTGACTTTTGGCAGTTCACTCAAAAATGGTGCCAACCGGTTGCAAATGCTCACCTGAAAGCTTTGGCGATGGAAACAGAAGGCTTTTTATCACAGGACAAGAAATCAGCCCTCAAAAACTTAACCGGCAGAAAATATTTTTTTGAAAAAATCCCTAAGCCCCGGGGACACAATTTCAGCAAAAATCTGACTTTTGGCAGTTCACTCAAAAATGGTGCCAAAAGCTTGAAAATGCTCCCCTGAAAGGTTTGGCACTCGAAACAGAAGGCTTTTTATCACAGGACAAGAAATCAGCCCTCAAAAACTTAACCGGCAGAAAATATTTTTTTGAAAAAATCCCTAATCCCCGGGGTCACAATTTCAGCAAAAATCTGACTTTTGGCAGTTCACTCAAAAATGGTGCCAACCGGTTGCAAATGCTCACCTGAAAGCTTTGGCGATGGAAACAGAAGGCTTTTTATCACAGGACAAGAAATCAGCCCTCAAAAACTTAACCGGCAGAAAATATTTTTTTGAAAAAATCCCTAAGCCCCGGGGTCACAATTTCAGCAAAAATCTGACTTTTGGCAGTTCACTCAAAAATGGTGCCAAAAGCTTGAAAATGCTCCCCTGAAAGGTTTGGCACTCGAAACAGAAGGCTTTTTATCACAGGACAAGAAATCAGCCCTCAAAAACTTAACCGGCAGAAAATATTTTTTTGAAAAAATCCATAAGCCCCGGGGTCACAATTTCAGCAAAAATCTGACTTTTGGCAGTTCACTCAAAAATGGTGCCAACCGGTTGCAAATGCTCACCTGAAAGCTTTGGCGATGGAAACAGAAGGCTTTTTATCACAGGACAAGAAATCAGCCCTCAAAAACTTAACCGGCAGAAAATATTTTTTTGAAAAAATCCCTAAGCCCCGGGGTCACAATTTCAGCAAAAATCTGACTTTTGGCAGTTCACTCAAAAATGGTGCCAAAAGCTTGCAAATGCTCCCCTGAAAGGTTTGGCACTCGAAACAGAAGGCTTTTTATCACAGGACAAGAAATCAGCCCTCAAAAACTTAACCGGCAGAAAATATTTTTTTGAAAAATTCCCTAAGCCCCGGGGTCACAATTTCAGCAAAAATCTGACTTTTGGCAGTTCACTCAAAAATGGTGCCAACCGGTTGCAAATGCTCACCTGAAAGCTTTGGCGATGGAAACAGAAGGCTTTTTATCACAGGACAAGAAATCAGCCCTCAAAAACTTAACCGGCAGAAAACATTTTTTTGAAAAAATCCCTAAGCCCCGGGGTCACAATTTCAGCAAAAATCTGACTTTTGGCAGTTCACTCAAAAATGGTGCCAACCGCTTGCAAATGCTCCCCTGAAAGGTTTGGCACTCGAAACAGAAGGCTTTTTATCACAGGACAAGAAATCAGCCCTCAAAAACTTAACCAGCAGAAAATATTTTTTTGAAAAAATCCCTAAGCCCCGGGGTCACAATTTCAGCAAAAATCTGACTTTTGGCAGTTCACTCAAAAATGGTGCCAACCGCTTGCAAATGCTCCCCTGAAAGGTTTGGCACGTGAAACAGAAGGCTTTTTATCACAGGACAAGAAATCAGCCCTCAAAAACTTAACCGGCAGAAAATATTTTTTTGAAAAAATCCCTAAGCCCCGGGGTCACAATTTCAGCAAAAATCTGACTTTTGGCAGTTCACTCAAAAATGGTGCCAACCGCTTGCAAATGCTCCCCTGAAAGCTTTGGCGATGGAAACAGAAGGCTTTTTATCACAGGACAAGAAATCAGCCCTCAAAAACTTAACCGGCAGAAAATATTTTTTTGAAAAAATCCCTAAGCCCCGGGGTCACAATTTCAGCAAAAATCTGACTTTTGGCAGTTCACTCAAAAATGGTGCCAACCGCTTGCAAATGCTCACCTGAAAGCTTTGGCGATGGAAACAGAAGGCTTTTTATCACAGGACAAGAAATCAGCCCTCAAAAACTTAACCGGCAGAAAATATTTTTTTGAAAAAATCCCTAAGCCCCGGGGTCACAATTTCAGCAAAAATCTGACTTTTGGCAGTTCACTCAAAAATGGTGCCAAGCGCTTGCAAATGCTCACCTGAAAGGTTTGGCACGCGAAACAGAAGGCTTTTTATCACAAGACAAGAAATCAGCCCTCAAAAACTTAACCGGCAGAAAATATTTTTTTGAAAAAATCCCTAAGCCCCGGGGTCACAATTTCAGCAAAAATCTGACTTTTGGCAGTTCACTCAAAAATGGTGCCAACCGCTTGCAAATGCTCCCCTGAAAGGATTGGCCCGCGAAACAGAAGGCTTTTTATCACAGGACAAGAAATCAGCCCTCAAAAACTTAACCGGCAGAAAATATTTTTTTGAAAAAATCCCTAAGCCCCGGGGTCACAATTTCAGCAAAAATCTGACTTTTGGCAGTTCACTCAAAAATGGTGCCAACCGGTTGCACATGCTCACCTGAAAGCTTTGGCGATGGAAACAGAAGGCTTTTTATCACAGGACAAGAAATCAGCCCTCAAAAACTTAACCGGCAGAAAATATGTTTTTGAAAAAATCCCTAAGCCCCGGGGTCACAATTTCAGCAAAAATCTGACTTTTGGCAGTTCACTCAAAAATGGTGCCAACCGGTTGCACATGCTCACCTGAAAGCTTTGGCGATGGAAACAGAAGGCTTTTTATCACAGGACAAGAAATCAGCCCTCAAAAACTTAACCGGCAGAAAATAGGTTTTTGAAAAAATCCCTAAGCCCCGGGGTCACAATTTCAGCAAAAATCTGACTTTTGGCCGTTCACTCAAAAATGGTGCCAACCGCTTGCAAATGCTCACCTGAAAGCTTTGGCGATGGAAACAGAAGGCTTTTTATGACAGGACAAGAAATCAGCCCTCATAAACTTAACCGACAGAAAATATTTTTTTGAAAAAATCCCTAAGCCCTGGGGTCACAATTTCAGAAAAAATCTGACTTTTGGCAGTTCACTCAAAAATGGTGCCAACCGCTTGCAAATGCTCACCTGAAAGCTTTGGCGATGGAAACAGAAGGCTTTTTATCACAGGACAAGAAATCAGCCCTCAAAAACTTAACCGGCAGAAAATATTTTTTTGAAAAAATCCCTAAGCCCCGGGGTCACAATTTCAGCAAAAATCTGACTTTTGGCAGTTCACTCAAAAATGGTGCCAAAAGCTTGCAAATGCTCCCCTGAAAGGTTTGGCACTCGAAACAGAAGGCTTTTTATCACAGGACAAGAAATCAGCCCTCAAAAACTTAACCGGCAGAAAATATTTTTTTGAAAAATTCCCTAAGCCCCGGGGTCACAATTTCAGCAAAAATCTGACTTTTGGCAGTTCACTCAAAAATGGTGCCAACCGGTTGCAAATGCTCACCTGAAAGCTTTGGCGATGGAAACAGAAGGCTTTTTATCACAGGACAAGAAATCAGCCCTCAAAAACTTAACCGGCAGAAAATATTTTTTTGAAAAAATCCCTAAGCCCCGGGGTCACAATTTCAGCAAAAATCTGACTTTTGGCAGTTCACTCAAAAATGGTGCCAAAAGCTTGAAAATGCTCCCCTGAAAGGTTTGGCACTCGAAACAGAAGGCTTTTTATCACAGGACAAGAAATCAGCCCTCAAAAACTTAACCGGCAGAAAATATTTTTTTGAAAAATTCCCTAAGCCCCGGGGTCACAATTTCAGCAAAAATCTGACTTTTGGCAGTTCACTCAAAAATGGTGCCAACCGGTTGCAAATGCTCACCTGAAAGCTTTGGCGATGGAAACAGAAGGCTTTTTATCACAGGACAAGAAATCAGCCCTCAAAAACTTAACCGGCAGAAAACATTTTTTTGAAAAAATCCCTAAGCCCCGGGGTCACAATTTCAGCAAAAATCTGACTTTTGGCAGTTCACTCAAAAATGGTGCCAACCGCTTGCAAATGCTCCCCTGAAAGGTTTGGCACTCGAAACAGAAGGCTTTTTATCACAGGACAAGAAATCAGCCCTCAAAAACTTAACCAGCAGAAAATATTTTTTTGAAAAAATCCCTAAGCCCCGGGGTCACAATTTCAGCAAAAATCTGACTTTTGGCAGTTCACTCAAAAATGGTGCCAACCGCTTGCAAATGCTCCCCTGAAAGGTTTGGCACGTGAAACAGAAGGCTTTTTATCACAGGACAAGAAATCAGCCCTCAAAAACTTAACCGGCAGAAAATATTTTTTTGAAAAAATCCCTAAGCCCCGGGGTCACAATTTCAGCAAAAATCTGACTTTTGGCAGTTCACTCAAAAATGGTGCCAACCGCTTGCAAATGCTCCCCTGAAAGCTTTGGCGATGGAAACAGAAGGCTTTTTATCACAGGACAAGAAATCAGCCCTCAAAAACTTAACCGGCAGAAAATATTTTTTTGAAAAAATCCCTAAGCCCCGGGGTCACAATTTCAGCAAAAATCTGACTTTTGGCAGTTCACTCAAAAATGGTGCCAACCGCTTGCAAATGCTCACCTGAAAGCTTTGGCGATGGAAACAGAAGGCTTTTTATCACAGGACAAGAAATCAGCCCTCAAAAACTTAACCGGCAGAAAATATTTTTTTGAAAAAATCCCTAAGCCCCGGGGTCACAATTTCAGCAAAAATCTGACTTTTGGCAGTTCACTCAAAAATGGTGCCAAAAGCTTGCAAATGCTCCCCTGAAAGGTTTGGCACTCGAAACAGAAGGCTTTTTATCACAGGACAAGAAATCAGCCCTCAAAAACTTAACCGGCAGAAAATATTTTTTTGAAAAATTCCCTAAGCCCCGGGGTCACAATTTCAGCAAAAATCTGACTTTTGGCAGTTCACTCAAAAATGGTGCCAACCGGTTGCAAATGCTCACCTGAAAGCTTTGGCGATGGAAACAGAAGGCTTTTTATCACAGGACAAGAAATCAGCCCTCAAAAACTTAACCGGCAGAAAACATTTTTTTGAAAAAATCCCTAAGCCCCGGGGTCACAATTTCAGCAAAAATCTGACTTTTGGCAGTTCACTCAAAAATGGTGCCAACCGCTTGCAAATGCTCCCCTGAAAGGTTTGGCACTCGAAACAGAAGGCTTTTTATCACAGGACAAGAAATCAGCCCTCAAAAACTTAACCAGCAGAAAATATTTTTTTGAAAAAATCCCTAAGCCCCGGGGTCACAATTTCAGCAAAAATCTGACTTTTGGCAGTTCACTCAAAAATGGTGCCAACCGCTTGCAAATGCTCCCCTGAAAGGTTTGGCACGTGAAACAGAAGGCTTTTTATCACAGGACAAGAAATCAGCCCTCAAAAACTTAACCGGCAGAAAATATTTTTTTGAAAAAATCCCTAAGCCCCGGGGTCACAATTTCAGCAAAAATCTGACTTTTGGCAGTTCACTCAAAAATGGTGCCAACCGCTTGCAAATGCTCCCCTGAAAGCTTTGGCGATGGAAACAGAAGGCTTTTTATCACAGGACAAGAAATCAGCCCTCAAAAACTTAACCGGCAGAAAATATTTTTTTGAAAAAATCCCTAAGCCCCGGGGTCACAATTTCAGCAAAAATCTGACTTTTGGCAGTTCACTCAAAAATGGTGCCAACCGCTTGCAAATGCTCACCTGAAAGCTTTGGCGATGGAAACAGAAGGCTTTTTATCACAGGACAAGAAATCAGCCCTCAAAAACTTAACCGGCAGAAAATATTTTTTTGAAAAAATCCCTAAGCCCCGGGGTCACAATTTCAGCAAAAATCTGACTTTTGGCAGTTCACTCAAAAATGGTGCCAACCGCTTGCAAATGCTCACCTGAAAGCTTTGGCACGCGAAACAGAAGGCTTTTTATCACAAGACAAGAAATCAGCCCTCAAAAACTTAACCGGCAGAAAATATTTTTTTGAAAAAATCCCTAAGCCCCGGGGTCACAATTTCAGCAAAAATCTGACTTTTGGCAGTTCACTCAAAAATGGTGCCAACCGCTTGCAAATGCTCCCCTGAAAGGATTTGCCCGCGAAACAGAAGGCTTTTTATCACAGGACAAGAAATCAGCCCTCAAAAACTTAACCGGCAGAAAATATTTTTTTGAAAAAATCCCTAAGCCCCGGGGTCACAATTTCAGCAAAAATCTGACTTTTGGCAGTTCACTCAAAAATGGTGCCAACCGGTTGCACATGCTCACCTGAAAGCTTTGGCGATGGAAACAGAAGGCTTTTTATCACAGGACAAGAAATCAGCCCTCAAAAACTTAACCGGCAGAAAATATGTTTTTGAAAAAATCCCTAAGCCCCGGGGTCACAATTTCAGCAAAAATCTGACTTTTGGCAGTTCACTCAAAAATGGTGCCAACCGGTTGCACATGCTCACCTGAAAGCTTTGGCGATGGAAACAGAAGGCTTTTTATCACAGGACAAGAAATCAGCCCTCAAAAACTTAACCGGCAGAAAATAGGTTTTTGAAAAAATCCCTAAGCCCCGGGGTCACAATTTCAGCAAAAATCTGACTTTTGGCCGTTCACTCAAAAATGGTGCCAACCGCTTGCAAATGCTCACCTGAAAGCTTTGGCGATGGAAACAGAAGGCTTTTTATGACAGGACAAGAAATCAGCCCTCATAAACTTAACCGACAGAAAATATTTTTTTGAAAAAATCCCTAAGCCCTGGGGTCACAATTTCAGAAAAAATCTGACTTTTGGCAGTTCACTCAAAAATGGTGCCAACCGCTTGCAAATGCTCACCTGAAAGCTTTGGCGATGGAAACAGAAGGCTTTTTATCACAGGACAAGAAATCAGCCCTCAAAAACTTAACCGGCAGAAAATATTTTTTTGAAAAAATCCCTAAGCCCCGGGGTCACAATTTCAGCAAAAATCTGACTTTTGGCAGTTCACTCAAAAATGGTGCCAAAAGCTTGCAAATGCTCCCCTGAAAGGTTTGGCACTCGAAACAGAAGGCTTTTTATCACAGGACAAGAAATCAGCCCTCAAAAACTTAACCGGCAGAAAATATTTTTTTGAAAAAATCCCTAAGCCCCGGGGTCACAATTTCAGCAAAAATCTGACTTTTGGCAGTTCACTCAAAAATGGTGCCAACCGGTTGCAAATGCTCACCTGAAAGCTTTGGCGATGGAAACAGAAGGCTTTTTATCACAGGACAAGAAATCAGCCCTCAAAAACTTAACCGGCAGAAAATATTTTTTTGAAAAATTCCCTAAGCCCCGGGGTCACAATTTCAGCAAAAATCTGACTTTTGGCAGTTCACTCAAAAATGGTGCCAACCGGTTGCAAATGCTCACCTGAAAGCTTTGGCGATGGAAACAGAAGGCTTTTTATCACAGGACAAGAAATCAGCCCTCAAAAACTTAACCGGCAGAAAATATTTTTTTGAAAAAATCCCTAAGCCCCGGGGTCACAATTTCAGCAAAAATCTGACTTTTGGCAGTTCACTCAAAAATGGTGCCAACCGCTTGCAAATGCTCCCCTGAAAGCTTTGGCGATGGAAACAGAAGGCTTTTTATCACAGGACAAGAAATCAGCCCTCAAAAACTTAACCGGCAGAAAATATTTTTTTGAAAAAATCCCTAAGCCCCGGGGTCACAATTTCAGCAAAAATCTGACTTTTGGCAGTTCACTCAAAAATGGTGCCAACCGCTTGCAAATGCTCACCTGAAAGCTTTGGCGATGGAAACAGAAGGCTTTTTATCACAGGACAAGAAATCAGCCCTCAAAAACTTAACCGGCAGAAAATATTTTTTTGAAAAAATCCCTAAGCCCCGGGGTCACAATTTCAGCAAAAATCTGACTTTTGGCAGTTCACTCAAAAATGGTGCCAACCGCTTGCAAATGCTCCCCTGAAAGCTTTGGCGATGGAAACAGAAGGCTTTTTATCACAGGACAAGAAATCAGCCCTCAAAAACTTAACCGGCAGAAAATATTTTTTTGAAAAAATCCCTAAGCCCCGGGGTCACAATTTCAGCAAAAATCTGACTTTTGGCAGTTCACTCAAAAATGGTGCCAACCGCTTGCAAATGCTCCCCTGAAAGCTTTGGCGATGGAAACAGAAGGCTTTTTATCACAGGACAAGAAATCAGCCCTCAAAAACTTAACCGGCAGAAAATATTTTTTTGAAAAAATCCCTAAGCCCCGGGGTCACAATTTCAGCAAAAATCTGACTTTTGGCAGTTCACTCAAAAATGGTGCCAACCGCTTGCAAATGCTCACCTGAAAGCTTTGGCGATGGAAACAGAAGGCTTTTTATCACAGGACAAGAAATCAGCCCTCAAAAACTTAACCGGCAGAAAATATTTTTTTGAAAAAATCCCTAAGCCCCGGGGTCACAATTTCAGCAAAAATCTGACTTTTGGCAGTTCACTCAAAAATGGTGCCAACCGCTTGCAAATGCTCCCCTGAAAGGTTTGGCACGCGAAACAGAAGGCTTTTTATCACAGGACAAGAAATCAGCCCTCAAAAACTTATCCGGCAGAAAATATTTTTTTGAAAAAATCCCTAAGCCCCGGGGTCACAATTTCAGCAAAAATCTGACTTTTGGCAGTTCACTCAAAAATGGTGCCAACCGCTTGCAAATGCTCCCCTGAAAGGATTGGCCCGCGAAACAGAAGGCTTTTTATCACAGGACAAGAAATCAGCCCTCAAAAACTTAACCGGCAGAAAATATTTTTTTGAAAAAATCCCTAAGCCCCGGGGTCACAATTTCAGCAAAAATCTGACTTTTGGCAGTTCACTCAAAAATGGTGCCAACCGGTTGCACATGCTCACCTGAAAGCTTTGGCGATGGAAACAGAAGGCTTTTTATCACAGGACAAGAAATCAGCCCTCAAAAACTTAACCGACAGAAAATATTTTTTTGAAAAAATCCCTAAGCCCTGGGGTCACAATTTCAGAAAAAATCTGACTTTTGGCAGTTCACTCAAAAATGGTGCCAACCGCTTGCAAATGCTCACCTGAAAGCTTTGGCGATGGAAACAGAAGGCTTTTTATCACAGGACAAGAAATCAGCCCTCAAAAACTTAACCGGCAGAAAATATGTTTTTGAAAAAATCCCTAAGCCCCGGGGTCACAATTTCAGAAAAAATCTGACTTTTGGCAGTTCACTCAAAAATGGTGCCAACCGCTTGCAAATGCTCACCTGAAAGCTTTGGCGATGGAAACAGAAGGCTTTTTATCACAGGACAAGAAATCAGCCCTCAAAAACTTAACCGGCAGAAAATATTTTTTTGAAAAAATCCCTAAGCCCCGGGGTCACAATTTCAGCAAAAATCTGACTTTTGGCAGTTCACTCAAAAATGGTGCCAACCGCTTGCAAATGCTCACGTGAAAGGTTTGGCACGCGAAACAGAAGGCTTTTTATCACAGGACAAGAAATCAGCCCTCAAAAACTTAACCGGCAGAAAATATGTTTTTGAAAAAATCCCTAAGCCCCGGGATCACAATTTCAGCAAAAATCTGACTTTTGGCAGTTCACTCAAAAATGGTGCCAAGCGCTTGCAAATGCTCCCCTGAAAGGTTTGGCACGCGAAACAGAAGGCTTTTTATCACAGGACAAGAAATCAGCCCTCAAAAACTTAACCGGCAGAAAATATTTTTTTGAAAAAATCCCTAAGCCCCGGGGTCACAATTTCAGCAAAAATCTGACTTTTGGCAGTTCACTCAAAAATGGTGCCAACCGCTTGCAAATGCTCCCCTGAAAGCTTTGGCGATGGAAACAGAAGGCTTTTTATCACAGGACAAGAAATCAGCCCTCAAAAACTTAACCGGCAGAACATATTTTTTTGAAAAAATCCCTAAGCCCCGGGGTCACAATTTCAGCAAAAATCTGACTTTTGGCAGTTCACTCAAAAATGGTGCCAACCGCTTGCAAATGCTCACCTGAAAGCTTTGGCGATGGAAACAGAAGGCTTTTTATCACAGGACAAGAAATCAGCCCTCAAAAACTTAACCGGCAGAAAATATTTTTTTGAAAAAATCCCTAAGCCCCGGGGTCACAATTTCAGCAAAAATCTGACTTTTGGCAGTTCACTCAAAAATGGTGCCAACCGCTTGCAAATGCTCCCCTGAAAGCTTTGGCGATGGAAACAGAAGGCTTTTTATCACAGGACAAGAAATCAGCCCTCAAAAACTTAACCGGCAGAAAATATTTTTTTGAAAAAATCCCTAAGCCCCGGGGTCACAATTTCAGCAAAAATCTGACTTTTGGCAGTTCACTCAAAAATGGTGCCAACCGCTTGCAAATGCTCCCCTGAAAGCTTTGGCGATGGAAACAGAAGGCTTTTTATCACAGGACAAGAAATCAGCCCTCAAAAACTTAACCGGCAGAAAATATTTTTTTGAAAAAATCCCTAAGCCCCGGGGTCACAATTTCAGCAAAAATCTGACTTTTGGCAGTTCACTCAAAAATGGTGCCAACCGCTTGCAAATGCTCACCTGAAAGCTTTGGCGATGGAAACAGAAGGCTTTTTATCACAGGACAAGAAATCAGCCCTCAAAAACTTAACCGGCAGAAAATATTTTTTTGAAAAAATCCCTAAGCCCCGGGGTCACAATTTCAGCAAAAATCTGACTTTTGGCAGTTCACTCAAAAATGGTGCCAACCGCTTGCAAATGCTCCCCTGAAAGGTTTGGCACGCGAAACAGAAGGCTTTTTATCACAGGACAAGAAATCAGCCCTCAAAAACTTATCCGGCAGAAAATATTTTTTTGAAAAAATCCCTAAGCCCCGGGGTCACAATTTCAGCAAAAATCTGACTTTTGGCAGTTCACTCAAAAATGGTGCCAACCGCTTGCAAATGCTCCCCTGAAAGGATTGGCCCGCGAAACAGAAGGCTTTTTATCACAGGACAAGAAATCAGCCCTCAAAAACTTAACCGGCAGAAAATATTTTTTTGAAAAAATCCCTAAGCCCCGGGGTCACAATTTCAGCAAAAATCTGACTTTTGGCAGTTCACTCAAAAATGGTGCCAACCGGTTGCACATGCTCACCTGAAAGCTTTGGCGATGGAAACAGAAGGCTTTTTATCACAGGACAAGAAATCAGCCCTCAAAAACTTAACCGACAGAAAATATTTTTTTGAAAAAATCCCTAAGCCCTGGGGTCACAATTTCAGAAAAAATCTGACTTTTGGCAGTTCACTCAAAAATGGTGCCAACCGCTTGCAAATGCTCACCTGAAAGCTTTGGCGATGGAAACAGAAGGCTTTTTATCACAGGACAAGAAATCAGCCCTCAAAAACTTAACCGGCAGAAAATATGTTTTTGAAAAAATCCCTAAGCCCCGGGGTCACAATTTCAGAAAAAATCTGACTTTTGGCAGTTCACTCAAAAATGGTGCCAACCGCTTGCAAATGCTCACCTGAAAGCTTTGGCGATGGAAACAGAAGGCTTTTTATCACAGGACAAGAAATCAGCCCTCAAAAACTTAACCGGCAGAAAATATTTTTTTGAAAAAATCCCTAAGCCCCGGGGTCACAATTTCAGCAAAAATCTGACTTTTGGCAGTTCACTCAAAAATGGTGCCAACCGCTTGCAAATGCTCACGTGAAAGGTTTGGCACGCGAAACAGAAGGCTTTTTATCACAGGACAAGAAATCAGCCCTCAAAAACTTAACCGGCAGAAAATATGTTTTTGAAAAAATCCCTAAGCCCCGGGATCACAATTTCAGCAAAAATCTGACTTTTGGCAGTTCACTCAAAAATGGTGCCAAGCGCTTGCAAATGCTCCCCTGAAAGGTTTGGCACGCGAAACAGAAGGCTTTTTATCACAGGACAAGAAATCAGCCCTCAAAAACTTAACCGGCAGAAAATATTTTTTTGAAAAAATCCCTAAGCCCCGGGGTCACAATTTCAGCAAAAATCTGACTTTTGGCAGTTCACTCAAAAATGGTGCCAACCGCTTGCAAATGCTCCCCTGAAAGCTTTGGCGATGGAAACAGAAGGCTTTTTATCACAGGACAAGAAATCAGCCCTCAAAAACTTAACCGGCAGAACATATTTTTTTGAAAAAATCCCTAAGCCCTGGGGTCACAATTTCAGAAAAAATCTGACTTTTGGCAGTTCACTCAAAAATGGTGCCAACCGCTTGCAAATGCTCACCTGAAAGCTTTGGCGATGGAAACAGAAGGCTTTTTATCACAGGACAAGAAATCAGCCCTCATAAACTTAACCGGCAGAAAATATTTTTTTGAAAAAATCCCTAAGCCCCGGGGTCACAATTTTAGAAAAAATCTGACTTTTGGCAGTTCACTCAAAAATGGTGCCATGCGCTTGCAAATGCTCACCTGAAAGGTTTGGCACGCGAAACAGAAGGCTTTTTATCACAGGACAAGAAATCAGCCCTCAAAAACTTAACCGGCAGAAAATATTTTTTTGAAAAATCCCTAAGCCCCGGGGTCACAATTTCAGAAAAAATCTGACTTTTGGCAGTTCACTCAAAAATGGTGCCAACCGCTGGCAAATGCTCACCTGAAAGCTTTGGCGATGGAAACAGAAGGCTTTTTATCACAGGACAAGAAATCAGCCCTCAAAAACTTAACCGGCAGAAAATATTTTTTTGAAAAATCCCTAAGCCCCGGGGTCACAATTTCAGCAAAAATCTGACTTTTGGCAGTTCACTCAAAAATGGTGCCAACCGCTTGCAAATGCTCACCTGAAAGCTTTGGCGATGGAAACAGAAGGCTTTTTATCACAGGACAAGAAATCAGCCCTCAAAAACTTAACCGGCAGAAAATATGTTTTTGAAAAAATCCCTAAGCCCCGGGGTCACAATTTCAGAAAAAATCTGACTTTTGGCAGTTCACTCAAAAATGGTGCCAACCGCTTGCAAATGCTCACCTGAAAGCTTTGGCGATGGAAACAGAAGGCTTTTTATCACAGGACAAGAAATCAGCCCTCATAAACTTAACCGGCAGAAAATATTTTTTTGAAAAAATCCCTAAGCCCTGGAGTCACAATTTCAGAAAAAATCTGACTTTTGGCAGTTCACTCAAAAATGGTGCCAACCGCTTGCAAATGCTCCCCTGAAAGGTTTGGCACGCGAAACAGAAGGCTTTTTATCACAGGACAAGAAATCAGCCCTCAAAAACTTAACCGGCAGAAAATATTTTTTTGAAAAAATCCCTAAGCCCCGGGGTCACAATTTCAGCAAAAATCTGACTTTTGGCAGTTCACTCAAAAATGGTGCCAACCGCTTGCAAATGCTCACCTGAAAGCTTTCGCGATGGAAACAGAAGGCTTTTTATCACAGGACAAGAAATCAGCCCTCAAAAACTTATCCGGCAGAAAATATTTTTTTGAAAAAATCCCTAAGCCCCGGGGTCACAATTTCAGAAAAAATCTGACTTTTGGCAGTTCACTCAAAAATGGTGCCATGCGCTTGCAAATGCTCACCTGAAAGGTTTGGCACGCGAAACAGAAGGCTTTTTATCACAGGACAAGAAATCAGCCCTCAAAAACTTAACCGGCAGAATTTTTTTTTTTGAAAAATCCCTAAGCCCCGGGGTCACAATTTCAGAAAAAATCTGACTTTTGGCAGTTCACTCAAAAATGGTGCCAACCGCTGGCAAATGCTCACCTGAAAGCTTTGGCGATGGAAACAGAAGGCTTTTTATCACAGGACAAGAAATCAGCCCTCAAAAACTTAACCGGCAGAAAATATTTTTTTGAAAAAATCCCTAAGCCCCGGGGTCACAATTTCAGCAAAAATCTGACTTTTGGCAGTTCACTCAAAAATGGTGCCAACCGCTTGCAAATGCTCACCTGAAAGCTTTGGCGATGGAAACAGAAGGCTTTTTATCACAGGACAAGAAATCAGCCCTCAAAAACTTAACCGGCAGAAAATATGTTTTTGAAAAAATCCCTAAGCCCCGGGGTCACAATTTCAGCAAAAATCTGACTTTTGGCAGTTCACTCAAAAATGGTGCCAACCGGTTGCACATGCTCACCTGAAAGCTTTGGCGATGGAAACAGAAGGCTTTTTATCACAGGACAAGAAATCAGCCCTCAAAAACTTAACCGGGAGAAAATATGTTTTTGAAAAAATCCCTAAGCCCTGGGGTCACAATTTCAGAAAAAATCTGACTTTTGGCAGTTCACTCAAAAATGGTGCCAACCGCTTGCAAATGCTCACCTGAAAGCTTTGGCGATGGAAACAGAAGGCTTTTTATCACAGGACAAGAAATCAGCCCTCAAAAACTTAACCGGCAGAAAATATGTTTTTGAAAAAATCCCTAAGCCCCGGGGTCACAATTTCAGAAAAAATCTGACTTTTGGCAGTTCACTCAAAAATGGTGCCAACCGCTTGCAAATGCTCACCTGAAAGCTTTGGCGATGGAAACAGAAGGCTTTTTATCACAGGACAAGAAATCAGCCCTCAAAAACTTAACCGGCAGAAAATATGTTTTTGAAAAAATCCCTAAGCCCCGGGGTCACAATTTCAGCAAAAATCTGACTTTTGGCCGTTCACTCAAAAATGGTGCCAACCGCTTGCAAATGCTCACCTGAAAGCTTTGGCGATGGAAACAGAAGGCTTTTTATCACAGGACAAGAAATCAGCCCTCATAAACTTAACCGGCAGAAAATATTTTTTTGAAAAAATCCCTAAGCCCTGGGGTCACAATTTCAGCAAAAATCTGACTTTTGGCAGTTCACTCAAAAATGGTGCCAACCGCTTGCAAATGCTCACCTGAAAGCTTTGGCGATGGAAACAGAAGGCTTTTTATCACAGGACAAGAAATCAGCCCTCAAAAACTTAACCGGCAGAAAATATTTTTTTGAAAAAATCCCTAAGCCCCGGGGTCACAATTTCAGAAAAAATCTGACTTTTGGCAGTTCACTCAAAAATGGTGCCAACCGCTTGCAAATGCTCACCTGAAAGCTTTGGCGATGGAAACAGAAGGCTTTTTATCACAGGACAAGAAATCAGCCCTCAAAAACTTAACCGGCAGAAAATATTTTTTTGAAAAAATCCCTAAGCCCTGGGGTCACAATTTCAGAAAAAATCTGACTTTTGGCAGTTCACTCAAAAATGGTGCCAACCGCTTGCAAATGCTCACCTGAAAGCTTTGGCGATGGAAACAGAAGGCTTTTGATCACAGGACAAGAAATCAGCCCTCAAAAACTTAACCGGCAGAAAATATTTTTTTGAAAAATCCCTAAGCCCCGGGGTCACAATTTCAGAAAAAATCTGACTTTTGGCAGTTCACTCAAAAATGGTGCCAACCGCTGGCAAATGCTCACCTGAAAGCTTTGGCGATGGAAACAGAAGGCTTTTTATCACAGGACAAGAAATCAGCCCTCAAAAACTTAACCGGCAGAAAATATGTTTTTGAAAAAATCCCTAAGCCCCGGGGTCACAATTTCAGCAAAAATCTGACTTTTGGCAGTTCACTCAAAAATGGTGCCAACCGGTTGCACATGCTCACCTGAAAGCTTTGGCGATGGAAACAGAAGGCTTTTTATCACAGGACAAGAAATCAGCCCTCAAAAACTTAACCGGCAGAAAATATGTTTTTGAAAAAATCCCTAAGCCCTGGGGTCACAATTTCAGAAAAAATCTGACTTTTGGCAGTTCACTCAAAAATGGTGCCAACCGCTTGCAAATGCTCACCTGAAAGCTTTGGCGATGGAAACAGAAGGCTTTTTATCACAGGACAAGAAATCAGCCCTCAAAAACTTAACCGGCAGAAAATATGTTTTTGAAAAAATCCCTAAGCCCCGGGGTCACAATTTCAGAAAAAATCTGACTTTTGGCAGTTCACTCAAAAATGGTGCCAACCGCTTGCAAATGCTCACCTGAAAGCTTTGGCGATGGAAACATAAGGCTTTTTATCACAGGACAAGAAATCAGCCCTCAAAAACTTAACCGGCAGAAAATATGTTTTTGAAAAAATCCCTAAGCCCCGGGGTCACAATTTCAGCAAAAATCTGACTTTTGGCCGTTCACTCAAAAATGGTGCCAACCGCTTGCAAATGCTCACCTGAAAGCTTTGGCGATGGAAACAGAAGGCTTTTTATCACAGGACAAGAAATCAGCCCTCATAAACTTAACCGGCAGAAAATATTTTTTTGAAAAAATCCCTAAGCCCTGGGGTCACAATTTCAGAAAAAATCTGACTTTTGGCAGTTCACTCAAAAATGGTGCCAACCGCTTGCAAATGCTCACCTGAAAGCTTTGGCGATGGAAACAGAAGGCTTTTTATCACAGGACAAGAAATCAGCCCTCAAAAACTTAACCGGCAGAATATATTTTTTTGAAAAAATCCCTAAGCCCCGGGGTCACAATTTCAGCAAAAATCTGACTTTTGGCAGTTCACTCAAAAATCCTGCCAACCGCTTGCAAATGCTCCCCTGAAAGGTTTGGCACGCGAAACAGAAGGCTTTTTATCACAGGACAAGAAATCAGCCCTCAAAAACTTAACCGGCAGAATATATTTTTTTGAAAAAATCCCTAAGCCCCGGGGTCACAATTTCAGCAAAAATCTGACTTTTGGCAGTTCACTCAAAAATGGTGCCAACCGGTTGCAAATGCTCACCTGAAAGCTTTGGCGATGGAAACAGAAGGCTTTTTATCACAGGACAAGAAATCAGCCCTCAAAAACTTAACCGGCAGAAAATATTTTTTTGAAAAATCCCTAAGCCCCGGGGTCACAATTTCAGAAAAAATCTGACTTTTGGCAGTTCACTCAAAAATGGTGCCAACCGCTGGCAAATGCTCACCTGAAAGCTTTGGCGATGGAAACAGAAGGCTTTTTATCACAGGACAAGAAATCAGCCCTCAAAAACTTAACCGGCAGAAAATATTTTTTTGAAAAAATCCCTAAGCCCCGGGGTCACAATTTCAGCAAAAATCTGACTTTTGGCAGTTCACTCAAAAATGGTGCCAACCGCTTGCAAATGCTCACCTGAAAGCTTTGGCGATGGAAACAGAAGGCTTTTTATCACAGGACAAGAAATCAGCCCTCAAAAACTTAACCGGCAGAAAATATGTTTTTGAAAAAATCCCTAAGCCCCGGGGTCACAATATCAGAAAAAATCTGACTTTTGGCAGTTCACTCAAAAATGGTGCCAACCGCTTGCAAATGCTCACCTGAAAGCTTTGGCGATGGAAACAGAAGGCTTTTTATCACAGGACAAGAAATCAGCCCTCAAAAACTTAACCGGCAGAAAATATGTTTTTGAAAAAATCCCTAAGCCCCGGGGTCACAATTTCAGCAAAAATCTGACTTTTGGCCGTTCACTCAAAAATGGTGCCAACCGCTTGCAAATGCTCACCTGAAAGCTTTGGCGATGGAAACAGAAGGCTTTTTATCACAGGACAAGAAATCAGCCCTCATAAACTTAACCGGCAGAAAATATTTTTTTGAAAAAATCCCTAAGCCCTGGGGTCACAATTTCAGAAAAAATCTGACTTTTGGCAGTTCACTCAAAAATGGTGCCAACCGCTTGCAAATGCTCACCTGAAAGCTTTGGCGATGGAAACAGAAGGCTTTTTATCACAGGACAAGAAATCAGCCCTCAAAAACTTAACCGGCAGAAAATATTTTTTTGAAAAAATCCCTAAGCCCCGGGGTCACAATTTCAGCAAAAATCTGACTTTTGGCAGTTCACTCAAAAATGCTGCCAACCGCTTGCAAATGCTCCCCTGAAAGGTTTGGCACGCGAAACAGAAGGCTTTTTATCACAGGACAAGAAATCAGCCCTCAAAAACTTAACCGGCAGAAAATATTTTTTTGAAAAAATCCCTAAGCCCCGGGGTCACAATTTCAGCAAAAATCTGACTTTTGGCAGTTCACTCAAAAATGGTGCCAACCGCTTGCAAATGCTCACCTGAAAGCTTTGGCGATGGAAACAGAAGGCTTTTTATCACAGGACAAGAAATCAGCCCTCAAAAACTTAACGGGCAGAAAATATTTTTTTGAAAAAATCCCTAAGCCCCGGGGTCACAATTTCAGAAAAAATCTGACTTTTGGCAGTTCACTCAAAAATGGTGCCATGCGCTTGCAAATGCTCACCTGAAAGGTTTGGCACGCGAAACAGAAGGCTTTTTATCACAGGACAAGAAATCAGCCCTCAAAAACTTAACCGGCAGAAAATATTTTTTTGAAAAATCCCTAAGCCCCGGGGTCACAATTTCAGAAAAAATCTGACTTTTGGCAGTTCACTCAAAAATGGTGCCAACCGCTGGCAAATGCCCACCTGAAAGCTTTGGCGATGGAAACAGAAGGCTTTTTATCACAGGACAAGAAATCAGCCCTCAAAAACTTAACCGGCAGAAAATATTTTTTTGAAAAAATCCCTAAGCCCCGGGGTCACAATTTCAGCAAAAATCTGACTTTTGGCAGTTCACTCAAAAATGGTGCCAACCGCTTGCAAATGCTCACCTGAAAGCTTTGGCGATGGAAACAGAAGGCTTTTTATCACAGGACAAGAAATCAGCCCTCAAAAACTTAACCGGCAGAAAATATGTTTTTGAAAAAATCCCTAAGCCCCGGGGTCACAATTTCAGAAAAAATCTGACTTTTGGCAGTTCACTCAAAAATGGTGCCAACCGCTTGCAAATGCTCACCTGAAAGCTTTGGCGATGGAAACAGAAGGCTTTTTATCACAGGACAAGAAATCAGCCCTCAAAAACTTAACCGGCAGAAAATATGTTTTTGAAAAAATCCCTAAGCCCCGGGGTCACAATTTCAGCAAAAATCTGACTTTTGGCCGTTCACTCAAAAATGGTGCCAACCGCTTGCAAATGCTCACCTGAAAGCTTTGGCGATGGAAACAGAAGGCTTTTTATCACAGGACAAGAAATCAGCCCTCATAAACTTAACCGGCAGAAAATATTTTTTTGAAAAAATCCCTAAGCCCTGGGGTCACAATTTCAGAAAAAATCTGACTTTTGGCAGTTCACTCAAAAATGGTGCCAAAAGCTTGCAAATGCTCACCTGAAAGCTTTGGCGATGGAAACAGAAGGCTTTTTATCACAGGACAAGAAATCAGCCCTCAAAAACTTAACCGGCAGAAAATATTTTTTTGAAAAAATCCCTAAGCCCCGGGCTCACAATTTCAGCAAAAATCTGACTTTTGGCAGTTCACTCAAAAATGGTGCCAACCACTTGCAAATGCTCCCCTGAAAGGTTTGGCACGCGAAACAGAAGGCTTTTTATCACAGGACAAGAAATCAGCCCTCAAAAACTTAACCGGCAGAAAATATTTTTTTGAAAAAATCCCTAAGCCCCGGGGTCACAATTTCAGCAAAAATCTGACTTTTAGCAATTCACTCAAAAATGGTGCCAACCGCTTGCAAATGCTCACCTGAAAGCTTTGGCGATGGAAACAGAAGGCTTTTTATCACAGGACAAGAAATCAGCCCTCAAAAACTTAACCGGCAGAAAATATGTTTTTGAAAAAATCCCTAAGCCCCGGGGTCACAATTTCAGCAAAAATCTGACTTTTGGCAGTTCACTCAAAAATGGTGCCAACCGCTTGCAAATGCTCACCTGAAAGCTTTGGCGATGGAAACAGAAGGCTTTTTATCACAGGACAAGAAATCAGCCCTCAAAAACTTAACCGGCAGAAAATATTTTTTTGAAAAAATCCCTAAGCCCCGGGGTCACAATTTCAGCAAAAATCTGACTTTTGGCAGTTCACTCAAAAATGGTGCCAACCGCTGGCAAATGCTCACCTGAAAGCTTTGGCGATGGAAACAGAAGGCTTTTTATCACAGGACAAGAAATCAGCCCTCAAAAACTTAACCGGCAGAAAATATTTTTTTGAAAAAATCCCTAAGCCCCGGGGTCACAATTTCAGCAAAAATCTGACTTTTGGCAGTTCACTCAAAAATGGTGCCAACCACTTGCAAATGCTCCCCTGAAAGGTTTGGCACGCGAAACAGAAGGCTTTTTATCACAGGACAAGAAATCAGCCCTCAAAAACTTAACCGGCAGAAAATATTTTTTTGAAAAAATCCCTAAGCCCCGGGGTCACAATTTCAGCAAAAATCTGACTTTTAGCAATTCACTCAAAAATGGTGCCAACCGCTTGCAAATGCTCACCTGAAAGCTTTGGCGATGGAAACAGAAGGCTTTTTATCACAGGACAAGAAATCAGCCCTCAAAAACTTAACCGGCAGAAAATATTTTTTTGAAAAAATCCCTAAGCCCCGGGGTCACAATTTCAGCAAAAATCTGACTTTTGGCAGTTCACTCAAAAATGGTGCCAACCGCTTGCAAATGCTCACCTGAAAGCTTTGGCGATGGAAACAGAAGGCTTTTTATCACAGGACAAGAAATCAGCCCTCAAAAACTTAACCGGCAGAAAATATTTTTTTGAAAAAATCCCTAAGCCCCGGGGTCACAATTTCAGCAAAAATCTGACTTTTGGCAGTTCACTCAAAAATGGTGCCAACCGCTGGCAAATGCTCACCTGAAAGCTTTGGCGATGGAAACAGAAGGCTTTTTATCACAGGACAAGAAATCAGCCCTCAAAAACTTAACCGGCAGAAAATATTTTTTTGAAAAAATCCCTAAGCCCCGGGGTCACAATTTCAGCAAAAATCTGACTTTTGGCAGTTCACTCAAAAATGGTGCCAACCGCTTGCAAATGCTCACCTGAAAGCTTTGGCGATGGAAACAGAAGGCTTTTTATCACAGGACAAGAAATCAGCCCTCAAAAACTTAACCGGCAGAAAATATGTTTTTGAAAAAATCCCTAAGCCCCGGGGTCACAATTTCAGCAAAAATCTGACTTTTGGCAGTTCACTCAAAAATGGTGCCAACCGGTTGCACATGCTCACCTGAAAGCTTTGGCGATGGAAACAGAAGGCTTTTTATCACAGGACAAGAAATCAGCCCTCAAAAACTTAACCGGCAGAAAATATGTTTTTGAAAAAATCCCTAAGCCCTGGGGTCACAATTTCAGAAAAAATCTGACTTTTGGCAGTTCACTCAAAAATGGTGCCAACCGCTTGCAAATGCTCACCTGAAAGCTTTGGCGATGGAAACAGAAGGCTTTTTATCACAGGACAAGAAATCAGCCCTCAAAAACTTAACCGGCAGAAAATATGTTTTTGAAAAAATCCCTAAGCCCCGGGGTCACAATTTCAGAAAAAATCTGACTTTTGGCAGTTCACTCAAAAATGGTGCCAACCGCTTGCAAATGCTCACCTGAAAGCTTTGGCGATGGAAACAGAAGGCTTTTTATCACAGGACAAGAAATCAGCCCTCAAAAACTTAACCGGCAGAAAATATGTTTTTGAAAAAATCCCTAAGCCCCGGGGTCACAATTTCATCAAAAATCTGACTTTTGGCCGTTCACTCAAAAATGGTGCCAACCGCTTGCAAATGCTCACCTGAAAGCTTTGGCGATGGAAACAGAAGGCTTTTTATCACAGGACAAGAAATCAGCCCTCATAAACTTAACCGGCAGAAAATATTTTTTTGAAAAAATCCCTAAGCCCTGGGGTCACAATTTCAGCAAAAATCTGACTTTTGGCAGTTCACTCAAAAATGGTGCCAACCGCTTGCAAATGCTCACCTGAAAGCTTTGGCGATGGAAACAGAAGGCTTTTTATCACAGGACAAGAAATCAGCCCTCAAAAACTTAACCGGCAGAAAATATTTTTTTGAAAAAATCCCTAAGCCCCGGGGTCACAATTTCAGCAAAAATCTGACTTTTGGCAGTTCACTCAAAAATGGTGCCAACCGCTTGCAAATGCTCACCTGAAAGCTTTGGCGATGGAAACAGAAGGCTTTTTATCACAGGACAAGAAATCAGCCCTCAAAAACTTAACGGGCAGAAAATATTTTTTTGAAAAAATCCCTAAGCCCCGGGGTCACAATTTCAGAAAAAATCTGACTTTTGGCAGTTCACTCAAAAATGGTGCCATGCGCTTGCAAATGCTCACCTGAAAGGTTTGGCATGCGAAACAGAAGGCTTTTTATCACAGGACAAGAAATCAGCCCTCAAAAACTTAACCGGCAGAAAATATTTTTTTGAAAAATCCCTAAGCCCCGGGGTCACAATTTCAGAAAAAATCTGACTTTTGGCAGTTCACTCAAAAATGGTGCCAACCGCTGGCAAATGCTCACCTGAAAGCTTTGGCGATGGAAACAGAAGGCTTTTTATCACAGGACAAGAAATCAGCCCTGAAAAACTTAACCGGCAGAAAATATTTTTTTGAAAAAATCCCTAAGCCCCAGGGTCACAATTTCAGCAAAAATCTGACTTTTGGCAGTTCACTCAAAAATGGTGCCAACCGCTTGCAAATGCTCACCTGAAAGCTTTGGCGATGGAAACAGAAGGCTTTTTATCACAGGACAAGAAATCAGCCCTCAAAAACTTAACCGGCAGAAAATATGTTTTTGAAAAAATCCCTAAGCCCCGGGGTCACAATTTCAGCAAAAATCTGACTTTTGGCAGTTCACTCAAAAATGGTGCCAACCGGTTGCACATGCTCACCTGAAAGCTTTGGCGATGGAAACAGAAGGCTTTTTATCACAGGACAAGAAATCAGCCCTCAAAAACTTAACCGGCAGAAAATATGTTTTTGAAAAAATCCCTAAGCCCTGGGGTCACAATTTCAGAAAAAATCTGACTTTTGGCAGTTCACTCAAAAATGGTGCCAACCGCTTGCAAATGCTCACCTGAAAGCTTTGGCGATGGAAACAGAAGGCTTTTTATCACAGGACAAGAAATCAGCCCTCAAAAACTTAACCGGCAGAAAATATGTTTTTGAAAAAATCCCTAAGCCCCGGGGTCACAATTTCAGAAAAAATCTGACTTTTGGCAGTTCACTCAAAAATGGTGCCAACCGCTTGCAAATGCTCACCTGAAAGCTTTGGCGATGGAAACATAAGGCTTTTTATCACAGGACAAGAAATCAGCCCTCAAAAACTTAACCGGCAGAAAATATGTTTTTGAAAAAATCCCTAAGCCCCGGGGTCACAATTTCAGCAAAAATCTGACTTTTGGCCGTTCACTCAAAAATGGTGCCAACCGCTTGCAAATGCTCACCTGAAAGCTTTGGCGATGGAAACAGAAGGCTTTTTATCACAGGACAAGAAATCAGCCCTCATAAACTTAACCGGCAGAAAATATTTTTTTGAAAAAATCCCTAAGCCCTGGGGTCACAATTTCAGAAAAAATCTGACTTTTGGCAGTTCACTCAAAAATGGTGCCAACCGCTTGCAAATGCTCACCTGAAAGCTTTGGCGATGGAAACAGAAGGCTTTTTATCACAGGACAAGAAATCAGCCCTCAAAAACTTAACCGGCAGAATATATTTTTTTGAAAAAATCCCTAAGCCCCGGGGTCACAATTTCAGCAAAAATCTGACTTTTGGCAGTTCACTCAAAAATCCTGCCAACCGCTTGCAAATGCTCCCCTGAAAGGTTTGGCACGCGAAACAGAAGGCTTTTTATCACAGGACAAGAAATCAGCCCTCAAAAACTTAACCGGCAGAAAATATTTTTTTGAAAAAATCCCTAAGCCCCGGGGTCACAATTTCAGCAAAAATCTGACTTTTGGCAGTTCACTCAAAAATGGTGCCAACCGGTTGCAAATGCTCACCTGAAAGCTTTGGCGATGGAAACAGAAGGCTTTTTATCACAGGACAAGAAATCAGCCCTCAAAAACTTAACCGGCAGAAAATATTTTTTTGAAAAATCCCTAAGCCCCGGGGTCACAATTTCAGAAAAAATCTGACTTTTGGCAGTTCACTCAAAAATGGTGCCAACCGCTGGCAAATGCTCACCTGAAAGCTTTGGCGATGGAAACAGAAGGCTTTTTATCACAGGACAAGAAATCAGCCCTCAAAAACTTAACCGGCAGAAAATATTTTTTTGAAAAAATCCCTAAGCCCCGGGGTCACAATTTCAGCAAAAATCTGACTTTTGGCAGTTCACTCAAAAATGGTGCCAACCGCTTGCAAATGCTCACCTGAAAGCTTTGGCGATGGAAACAGAAGGCTTTCTATCACAGGACAAGAAATCAGCCCTCAAAAACTTAACCGGCAGAAAATATGTTTTTGAAAAAATCCCTAAGCCCCGGGGTCACAATTTCAGCAAAAATCTGACTTTTGGCAGTTCACTCAAAAATGGTGCCAACCGCTTGCAAATGCTCACCTGAAAGCTTTGGCGATGGAAACAGAAGGCTTTTTATCACAGGACAAGAAATCAGCCCTCAAAAACTTAACCGGCATAAAATATGTTTTTGAAAAAATCCCTAAGCCCCGGGGTCACAATTTCAGCAAAAATCTGACTTTTGGCCGTTCACTCAAAAATGGTGCCAACCGCTTGCAAATGCTCACCTGAAAGCTTTGGCGATGGAAACAGAAGGCTTTTTATCACAGGACAAGAAATCAGCCCTCATAAACTTAACCGGCAGAAAATATTTTTTTGAAAAAATCCCTAAGCCCTGGGGTCACAATTTCAGAAAAAATCTGACTTTTGGCAGTTCACTCAAAAATGGTGCCAACCGCTTGCAAATGCTCACCTGAAAGCTTTGGCGATGGAAACAGAAGGCTTTTTATCACAGGACAAGAAATCAGCCCTCAAAAACTTAACCGGCAGAAAATATTTTTTTGAAAAAATCCCTAAGCCCCGGGGTCACAATTTCAGCAAAAATCTGACTTTTGGCAGTTCACTCAAAAATGCTGCCAACCGCTTGCAAATGCTCCCCTGAAAGGTTTGGCACGCGAAACAGAAGGCTTTTTATCACAGGACAAGAAATCAGCCCTCAAAAACTTAACCGGCAGAAAATATTTTTTTGAAAAAATCCCTAAGCCCCGGGGTCACAATTTCAGCAAAAATCTGACTTTTGGCAGTTCACTCAAAAATGGTGCCAACCGCTTGCAAATGCTCACCTGAAAGCTTTGGCGATGGAAACAGAAGGCTTTTTATCACAGGACAAGAAATCAGCCCTCAAAAACTTAACGGGCAGAAAATATTTTTTTGAAAAAATCCCTAAGCCCCGGGGTCACAATTTCAGAAAAAATCTGACTTTTGGCAGTTCACTCAAAAATGGTGCCATGCGCTTGCAAATGCTCACCTGAAAGGTTTGGCACGCGAAACAGAAGGCTTTTTATCACAGGACAAGAAATCAGCCCTCAAAAACTTAACCGGCAGAAAATATTTTTTTGAAAAATCCCTAAGCCCCGGGGTCACAATTTCAGAAAAAATCTGACTTTTGGCAGTTCACTCAAAAATGGTGCCAACCGCTGGCAAATGCCCACCTGAAAGCTTTGGCGATGGAAACAGAAGGCTTTTTATCACAGGACAAGAAATCAGCCCTCAAAAACTTAACCGGCAGAAAATATTTTTTTGAAAAAATCCCTAAGCCCCGGGGTCACAATTTCAGCAAAAATCTGACTTTTGGCAGTTCACTCAAAAATGGTGCCAACCGCTTGCAAATGCTCACCTGAAAGCTTTGGCGATGGAAACAGAAGGCTTTTTATCACAGGACAAGAAATCAGCCCTCAAAAACTTAACCGGCAGAAAATATGTTTTTGAAAAAATCCCTAAGCCCCGGGGTCACAATTTCAGAAAAAATCTGACTTTTGGCAGTTCACTCAAAAATGGTGCCAACCGCTTGCAAATGCTCACCTGAAAGCTTTGGCGATGGAAACAGAAGGCTTTTTATCACAGGACAAGAAATCAGCCCTCAAAAACTTAACCGGCAGAAAATATGTTTTTGAAAAAATCCCTAAGCCCCGGGGTCACAATTTCAGCAAAAATCTGACTTTTGGCCGTTCACTCAAAAATGGTGCCAACCGCTTGCAAATGCTCACCTGAAAGCTTTGGCGATGGAAACAGAAGGCTTTTTATCACAGGACAAGAAATCAGCCCTCATAAACTTAACCGGCAGAAAATATTTTTTTGAAAAAATCCCTAAGCCCTGGGGTCACAATTTCAGAAAAAATCTGACTTTTGGCAGTTCACTCAAAAATGGTGCCAACCGCTTGCAAATGCTCACCTGAAAGCTTTGGCGATGGAAACAGAAGGCTTTTTATCACAGGACAAGAAATCAGCCCTCAAAAACTTAACCGGCAGAAAATATTTTTTTGAAAAAATCCCTAAGCCCCGGGGTCACAATTTCAGCAAAAATCTGACTTTTGGCAGTTCACTCAAAAATGCTGCCAACCGCTTGCAAATGCTCCCCTGAAAGGTTTGGCACGCGAAACAGAAGGCTTTTTATCACAGGACAAGAAATCAGCCCTCAAAAACTTAACCGGCAGAAAATATTTTTTTGAAAAAATCCCTAAGCCCCGGGGTCACAATTTCAGCAAAAATCTGACTTTTGGCAGTTCACTCAAAAATGGTGCCAACCGCTTGCAAATGCTCACCTGAAAGCTTTGGCGATGGAAACAGAAGGCTTTTTATCACAGGACAAGAAATCAGCCCTCATAAACTTAACCGGCAGAAAATATTTTTTTGAAAAAATCCCTAAGCCCTGGGGTCACAATTTCAGAAAAAATCTGACTTTTGGCAGTTCACTCAAAAATGGTGCCAACCGCTTGCAAATGCTCACCTGAAAGCTTTGGCGATGGAAACAGAAGGCTTTTTATCACAGGACAAGAAATCAGCCCTCAAAAACTTAACCGGCAGAAAATATTTTTTTGAAAAAATCCCTAAGCCCCGGGGTCACAATTTCAGCAAAAATCTGACTTTTGGCAGTTCACTCAAAAATGCTGCCAACCGCTTGCAAATGCTCCCCTGAAAGGTTTGGCACGCGAAACAGAAGGCTTTTTATCACAGGACAAGAAATCAGCCCTCAAAAACTTAACCGGCAGAAAATATTTTTTTGAAAAAATCCCTAAGCCCCGGGGTCACAATTTCAGCAAAAATCTGACTTTTGGCAGTTCACTCAAAAATGGTGCCAACCGCTTGCAAATGCTCACCTGAAAGCTTTGGCGATGGAAACAGAAGGCTTTTTATCACAGGACAAGAAATCAGCCCTCAAAAACTTAACCGGTAGAAAATATTTTTTTGAAAAAATCCCTAAGCCCCGGGGTCACAATTTCAGCAAAAATCTGACTTTTGGCAGTTCACTCAAAAATGGTGCCAACCGCTTGCAAATGCTCCCCTGAAAGGTTTGGCGATGGAAACAGAAGGCTTTTTATCACAGGACAAGAAATCAGCCCTCAAAAACTTAACCGGTAGAAAATATTTTTTTGAAAAAATCCCTAAGCCCCGGGGTCACAATTTCAGCAAAAATCTGACTTTTGGCAGTTCACTCAAAAATGGTGACAACTGCTTGCAAATGCTCACCTGAAAGCTTTGGCGATGGAAACAGAAGGCTTTTTATCACAGGACAAGAAATCAGCCCTCAAAAACTTAACCGGCAGAAAATATTTTTTTGAAAAAATCCCTAAGCCCCGGGGTCACAATTTCAGCAAAAATCTGACTTTTGGCAGTTCACTCAAAAATGCTGCCAACCGCTTGCAAATGCTCCCCTGAAAGGTTTGGCACGCGAAACAGAAGGCTTTTTATCACAGGACAAGAAATCAGCCCTCAAAAACTTAACCGGCAGAAAATATTTTTTTGAAAAAATCCCTAAGCCCCGGGGTCACAATTTCAGCAAAAATCTGACTTTTGGCAGTTCACTCAAAAATGGTGCCAACCGCTTGCAAATGCTCACCTGAAAGCTTTGGCGATGGAAACAGAAGGCTTTTTATCACAGGACAAGAAATCAGCCCTCATAAACTTAACCGGCAGAAAATATTTTTTTGAAAAAATCCCTAAGCCCTGGGGTCACAATTTCAGAAAAAATCTGACTTTTGGCAGTTCACTCAAAAATGGTGCCAACCGCTTGCAAATGCTCACCTGAAAGCTTTGGCGATGGAAACATAAGGCTTTTTATCACAGGACAAGAAATCAGCCCTCAAAAACTTAACCGGCAGAAAATATTTTTTTGAAAAAATCCCTAAGCCCCGGGGTCACAATTTCAGCAAAAATCTGACTTTTGGCAGTTCACTCAAAAATGCTGCCAACCGCTTGCAAATGCTCCCCTGAAAGGTTTGGCACGCGAAACAGAAGGCTTTTTATCACAGGACAAGAAATCAGCCCTCAAAAACTTAACCGGCAGAAAATATTTTTTTGAAAAAATCCCTAAGCCCCGGGGTCACAATTTCAGCAAAAATCTGACTTTTGGCAGTTCACTCAAAAATGGTGCCAACCGCTTGCAAATGCTCACCTGAAAGCTTTGGCGATGGAAACAGAAGGCTTTTTATCACAGGACAAGAAATCAGCCCTCAAAAACTTAACCGGTAGAAAATATTTTTTTGAAAAAATCCCTAAGCCCCGGGGTCACAATTTCAGCAAAAATCTGACTTTTGGCAGTTCACTCAAAAATGGTGCCAACCGCTTGCAAATGCTCCCCTGAAAGGTTTGGCGATGGAAACAGAAGGCTTTTTATCACAGGACAAGAAATCAGCCCTCAAAAACTTAACCGGTAGAAAATATTTTTTTGAAAAAATCCCTAAGCCCCGGGGTCACAATTTCAGCAAAAATCTGACTTTTGGCAGTTCACTCAAAAATGGTGACAACTGCTTGCAAATGCTCACCTGAAAGCTTTGGCGATGGAAACAGAAGGCTTTTTATCACAGGACAAGAAATCAGCCCTCAAAAACTTGACGGGCAGAAAATATTTTTTTGAAAAAATCCCTAAGCCCCGGGGTCACAATTTCAGAAAAAATCTGACTTTTGGCAGTTCACTCAAAAATGGTGCCATGCGCTTGCAAACGCTCCCCTGAAAGCTTTGGCGATGGAAACAGAAGGCTTTTTATAACAGGACAAGAAATCAGCCCTCAAAAACTTGACCGGCAGAAAATATTTTTTTGAAAAAATCCCTAAGCCCCGGGGTCACAATTTCAGAAAAAATCTGACTTTTGGCAGTTCACTCAAAAATGGTGCCAACCGCTTGCAAATGCTCCCCTGAAAGGTTTGGCACGCGAAACAGAAGGCTTTTTATCACAGGACAAGAAATCAGCCGTCAAAAACTTAACCGGCAGAAAATATTTTTTTGAAAAATTCCCTAAGCTCCGGGGTCACAATTTCAGCAAAAATCTGACTTTTGGCAGTTCACTCAAAAATGGTGCCAAAAGCTTGAAAATGCTCCCCTGAAAGGTTTGGCACTCGAAACAGAAGGCTTTTTATCACAGGACAAGAAATCAGCCCTCAAAAACTTAACCGGCAGAAAATATTTTTTTGAAAAAATCCCTAAGCCCCGGGGTCACAATTTCAGCAAAAATCTGACTTTTGGCAGTTCACTCAAAAATGGTGCCAACCGCTTGCAAATGCTCACCTGAAAGCTTTGGCGATGGAAACAGAAGGCTTTTTATCACAGGACAAGAAATCAGCCCTCAAAAACTTAACCGGCAGAACATATTTTTTTGAAAAAATCCCTAAGCCCCGGGGTCACAATTTCAGCAAAAATCTGACTTTTGGCAGTTCACTCAAAAATGGTGCCAAACGCTTGAAAATGCTCCCCTGAAAGGTTTGGCACGTGAAACAGAAGGCTTTTTATCACAGGACAAGAAATCAGCCCTCAAAAACTTAACCGGCAGAAAATATTTTTTTGAAAAAATCCCTAAGCCCCGGGGTCACAATTTCAGCAAAAATCTGACTTTTGGCAGTTCACTCAAAAATGGTGCCAACTGCTTGCAAATGCTCAACTAAAAGCTTTGGCGATGGAAACAGAAGGCTTTTTATCACAGGACAAGAAATCAGCCCTCAAAAACTTAACCGGCAGAAAATATTTTTTTGCAAAAAATCCCTAAGCCCCGGGGTCACAATTTCAGCAAAAATCTGACTTTTGGCAGTTCACTCAAAAATGGTGCCAACCGCTTGCAAATGCTCACCTGAAAGCTTTGGCGATGGAAACAGAAGGCTTTTTATCACAGGACAAGAAATCAGCCCTCAAAAACTTAACCGGTAGAAAATATTTTTTTGAAAAAATCCCGGGGTCACAATTTCAGCAAAAATCTGACTTTTGGCAGTTCACTCAAAAATGGTGCCAACCGCTTGCAAATGCTCACCTGAAAGCTTTGGCGATGGAAACAGAAGGCTTTTTATCACAGGACAAGAAATCAGCCCTCAAAAACTTAACCGGTAGAAAATATTTTTTTGAAAAAATCCCTAAGCCCCGGGGTCACAATTTCAGCAAAAATCTGACTTTTGGCAGTTCACTCAAAAATGGTGCCAACCGCTTGCAAATGCTCACCTGAAAGCTTTGGCGATGGAAACAGAAGGCTTTTTATCACAGGACAAGAAATCAGCCCTCAAAAACTTAACCGGTAGAAAATATTTTTTTGAAAAAATCCCTAAGCCCCGGGGTCACAATTTCAGCAAAAATCTGACTTTTGGCAGTTCACTCAAAAATGGTGCCAACCGATTGCAAATGCTCACCTGAAAGCTTTGGCGATGGAAACAGAAGGCTTTTTATCACAGGACAAGAAATCAGCCCTCAAAAACTTAACCGGTAGAAAATATTTTTTTGAAAAAATCCCGGGGTCACAATTTCAGCAAAAATCTGACTTTTGGCAGTTCACTCAAAAATGGTGCCAACCGCTTGCAAATGCTCACCTGAAAGCTTTGGCGATGGAAACAGAAGGCTTTTTATCACAGGACAAGAAATCAGCCCTCAAAAACTTAACCGGTAGAAAATATTTTTTTGAAAAAATCCCTAAGCCCCGGGGTCACAATTTCAGCAAAAATCTGACTTTTGGCAGTTCACTCAAAAATGGTGCCAACCGCTTGCAAATGCTCACCTGAAAGCTTTGGCGATGGAAACAGAAGGCTTTTTATCACAGGACAAGAAATCAGCCCTCAAAAACTTAACCGGCAGAAAATATTTTTTTGAAAAAATCCCTAAGCCCCGGGGTCACAATTTCAGCAAAAATCTGACTTTTGGCAGTTCACTCAAAAATGGTGCCAACCACTTGCAAATGCTCACCTGAAAGCTTTGGCGATGGAAACAGAAGGCTTTTTATCACAGGACAAGAAATCAGCCCTCAAAAACTTAACCGGTAGAAAATATTTTTTTGAAAAAATCCCGGGGTCACAATTTCAGCAAAAATCTGACTTTTGGCAGTTCACTCAAAAATGGTGCCAACCGCTTGCAAATGCTCACCTGAAAGCTTTGGCGATGGAAACAGAAGGCTTTTTATCACAGGACAAGAAATCAGCCCTCAAAAACTTAACCGGTAGAAAATATTTTTTTGAAAAAATCCCGGGGTCACAATTTCAGCAAAAATCTGACTTTTGGCAGTTCACTCAAAAATGGTGCCAACCGCTTGCAAATGCTCACCTGAAAGCTTTGGCGATGGAAACAGAAGGCTTTTTATCACAGGACAAGAAATCAGCCCTCAAAAACTTAACCGGTAGAAAATATTTTTTTGAAAAAATCCCGGGGTCACAATTTCAGCAAAAATCTGACTTTTGGCAGTTCACTCAAAAATGGTGCCAACCGCTTGCAAATGCTCACCTGAAAGCTTTGGCGATGGAAACAGAAGGCTTTTTATCACAGGACAAGAAATCAGCCCTCAAAAACTTAACCGGGAGAAAATATTTTTTTGAAAAAATCCCTAAGCCCCGGGGTCACAATTTCAGAAAAAATCTGACTTTTGGCAGTTCACTCAAAAATGGTGCCAAGCGCTTGCAAATGCTCACCTGAAAGCTTTGGCACGCGAAACAGAAGGCTTTTTATCACAGGACAAGAAATCAGCCCTCAAAAACTTAACCGGCAGAAAATATTTTTTTGAAAAAATCCTTAAGCCCCGGGGTCACAATTTCAGCAAAAATCTGACTTTTGGCAGTTCACTCAAAAATGGTGCCAACCGCTTGCAAATGCTCCCCTGAAAGCTTTGGCACGCGAAACAGAAGGCTTTTTATCACAGGACAAGAAATCAGCCCTCAAAAACTTAACCGGCAGAAAATATTTTTTTGAAAAAATCCCTAAGCCCCGGGGTCACAATTTCAGAAAAAATCTGACTTTTGGCAGTTCACTCAAAAATGGTGCCAAGCGCTTGCAAATGCTCACCTGAAAGGTTTGGCACGCGAAACCGAAAGCTTTTTATCACAGGACAAGAAATCAGCCCTCAAAAACTTAACCGGCAGAAAATATTTTTTTGAAAAAATCCCTAAGCCCCGGGGTCACAATTTCAGCAAAAATCTGACTTTTGGCAGTTCACTCAAAAATGGTGCCAACCGCTTGCAAATGCTCCCCTGAAAGGTTTGGCACGCGAAACAGAAGGCTTTTTATCACAGGACAAGAAATCAGCCCTCAAAAACTTAACCGGCAGAAAATATTTTTTTGAAAAAATCCCTAAGCCCCGGGGTCACAATTTCAGCAAAAAACTGACTTTTGGCAGTTCACTCAAAAATGGTGCCAAAAGCTTGAAAATGCTCCCCTGAAAGGTTTGGCACTCGAAACAGAAGGCTTTTTATCACAGGACAAGAAATCAGCCCTCAAAAACTTAACCGGCAGAAAATATTTTTTTGAAAAAATCCCTAAGCCCCGGGGTCACAATTTCAGAAAAAATCTGACTTTTGGCAGTTCACTCAAAAATGGTGCCAAGCGCTTGCAAATGCTCACCTGAAAGGTTTGGCACGCGAAACCGAAAGCTTTTTATCACAGGACAAGAAATCAGCCCTCAAAAACTTAACCGGCAGAAAATATTTTTTTGAAAAAATCCCTAAGCCCCGGGGTCACAATTTCAGCAAAAATCTGACTTTTGGCAGTTCACTCAAAAATGGTGCCAACCGCTTGCAAATGCTCACCTGAAAGCTTTGGCGATGGAAACAGAAGGCTTTTTATCACAGGACAAGAAATCAGCCCTCAAAAACTTAACCGGCAGAATATATTTTTTTGAAAAAATCCCTAAGCCCCGGGGTCACAATTTCAGCAAAAATCTGACTTTTGGCAGTTCACTCAAAAATGGTGCCAACCGCTTGCAAATGCTCCCCTGAAAGGTTTGGCACGCGAAACAGAAGGCTTTTTATCACAGGACAAGAAATCAGCCCTCAAAAACTTAACCGGCAGAAAATATTTTTTTGAAAAAATCCCTAAGCCCCGGGGTCACAATTTCAGAAAAAATCTGACTTTTGGCAGTTCACTCAAAAATGGTGCCAAGCGCTTGCAAATGCTCACCTGAAAGGTTTGGCACGCGAAACCGAAAGCTTTTTATCACAGGACAAGAAATCAGCCCTCAAAAACTTAACCGGCAGAAAATATTTTTTTGAAAAAATCCCTAAGCCCCGGGGTCACAATTTCAGCAAAAATCTGACTTTTGGCAGTTCACTCAAAAATGGTGCCAACCGCTTGCAAATGCTCACCTGAAAGCTTTGGCGATGGAAACAGAAGGCTTTTTATCACAGGACAAGAAATCAGCCCTCAAAAACTTAACCGGCAGAATATATTTTTTTGAAAAAATCCCTAAGCCCCGGGGTCACAATTTCAGCAAAAATCTGACTTTTGGCAGTTCACTCAAAAATGGTGCCAACCGCTTGCAAATGCTCCCCTGAAAGGTTTGGCACGCGAAACAGAAGGCTTTTTATCACAGGACAAGAAATCAGCCCTCAAAAACTTAACCGGCAGAAAATATTTTTTTGAAAAAATCCCTAAGCCCCGGGGTCACAATTTCAGCAAAAAACTGACTTTTGGCAGTTCACTCAAAAATGGTGCCAAAAGCTTGAAAATGCTCCCCTGAAAGGTTTGGCACTCGAAACAGAAAGCTTTTTATCACAGGACAAGAAATCAGCCCTCAAAAACTTAACCGGCAGAAAATATTTTTTTGAAAAAATCCCTAAGCCCCGGGGTCACAATTTCAGCAAAAATCTGACTTTTGGCAGTTCACTCAAAAATGGTGCCAACCGGTTGCAAATGCTCACCTGAAAGCTTTGGCGATGGAAACAGAAGGCTTTTTATCACAGGACAAGAAATCAGCCCTCAAAAACTTAACCGGCAGAAAATATTTTTTTGAAAAAATCCCTAAGCCCCGGGGTCACAATTTCAGCAAAAATCTAACTTTTGGCAGTTCACTCAAAAATGGTGCCAACCGCTTTAAAATGCTCACCTGAAAGGTTTGGCACGGGAAATAGAAGGCTTTTTATCACAGGACAAGAAATCAGCCCTCAAAAACTTAACCGGCAGAAAATATTTTTTTGAAAAAATCCCTATGCCCCGGGGTCACAATTTCAGCAAAAATCTGACTTTTGGCAATTCACTCAAAAATGGTGCCAACCGCTTGCAAACGCTCCCCTGAAAGCTTTGGCGATGGAAACAGAAGGCTTTTTATAACAGGACAAGAAATCAGCCCTCAAAAACTTAACCGGCAGAAAATATTTTTTTGAAAAAATCCCTAAGCCCCGGGGTCACAATTTCAGAAAAAATCTGACTTTTGGCAGTTCACTCAAAAATGGTGCCAACCGCTTGCAAATGCTCCCCTGAAAGGTTTGGCACACGAAACAGAAGGCTTTTTATCACAGGACAAGAAATCAGCCCTCAAAAACTTAACCGGCAGAAAATATTTTTTTGAAAAAATCCCTAAGCCCCGGGGTCACAATTTCAGCAAAAATCTGACTTTTGGCAGTTCACTCAAAAATGGTGCCAAAAGCTTGAAAATGCTCCCCTGAAAGGTTTGGCACACGAAACAGAAGGCTTTTTATCACAGGACAAGAAATCAGCCCTCAAAAACTTAACCGGCAGAAAATATTTTTTTGAAAAAATCCCTAAGCCCCGGGGTCACAATTTCAGCAAAAATCTGACTTTTGGCAGTTCACTCAAAAAAGGTGCCAACCGCTTGCAAATGCTCACCTGAAAGCTTTGGCGATGGAAACAGAAGGCTTTTTATCACAGGACAAGAAATCAGCCCTCAAAAACTTAACCGGCAGAAAATATTTTTTTTGAAAAAATCCCTAAGCCCCGGGGTCACAATTTCAGAAAAAATCTGACTTTTGGCAGTTCACTCAAAAATGGTGCCAACCGCTTGCAAATGCTCACCTGAAAGCTTTGGCGATGGAAACAGAAGGCTTTTTATCACAGGACAAGAAATCAGCCCTCAAAAACTTAACCGGCAGAAAATATTTTTTTGAAAAAATCCCTAAGCCCCGGGGTCACAATTTCAGCAAAAATCTGACTTTTGGCAGTTCACTCAAAAATGGTGCCAACCGCTTGCAAATGCTCCCCTGAAAGCTTTGGCGATGGAAACAGAAGGCTTTTTATCACAGGACAAGAAATCAGCCCTCAAAAATGGTGCCAACCGCTTGCAAATGCTCACCTGAAAGCTTTGGCGATGGAAACAGAAGGCTTTTTATCACAGGACAAGAAATCAGCCCTCAAAAACTTAACCGGCAGAAAATATTTTTTTGAAAAAATCCCTAAGCCCCGGGGTCACAATTTCAGCAAAAATCTGACTTTTGGCAGTTCACTCAAAAATGGTGCCAACCGCTTGCAAATGCTCACCTGAAAGCTTTGGCGATGGAAACAGAAGGCTTTTTATCACAGGACAAGAAATCAGCCCTCAAAAACTTAACCGGCAGAAAATATTTTTTTGAAAAAATCCCTAAGCCCCGGGGTCACAATTTCAGCAAAAATCTGACTTTTGGCAGTTCACTCAAAAATGGTGCCAACCGCTTGCAAATGCTCACCTGAAAGCTTTGGCGATGGAAACAGAAGGCTTTTTATCACAGGACAAGAAATCAGCCCTCAAAAACTTAACCGGCAGAAAATATGTTTTTGAAAAAATCCCTAAGGGTCACAATTTCAGCAAAAATCTGACTTTTGGCAGTTCACTCAAAAATGGTGCCAACCGGTTGCAAATGCTCACCTGAAAGCTTTGGCGATGGAAGCAGAAGGCTTTTTATCACAGGACAAGAAATCAGCCCTGAAGAACTTAACCGGCAGAAAATATTTTTTTGAAAAAATCCCTAAGCCCCGGGGTCACAATTTCAGCAAAAATCTGACTTTTGGCAGTTCACTCAAAAATGGTGCCAACCGGTTGCAAATGCTCACCTGAAAGCTTTGGCGATGGAAACAGAAGGCTTTTTATCACAGGACAAGAAATCAGCCCTCAAAAACTTAACCGGCAGAAAATATTTTTTTGAAAAAATCCCTAAGCCCCGGGGTCACAATTTCAGCAAAAATCTGACTTTTGGCAGTTCACTCAAAAATGGTGCCAACCGGTTGCAAATGCTCCCCTGAAAGCTTTGGCGATGGAAACAGAAGGCTTTTTATCACAGGACAAGAAATCAGCCCTCAAAAACTTAACCGGCAGAAAATATTTTTTTGAAAAAATCCCTAAGCCCTGGGGTCACAATTTCAGCAAAAATCTGACTTTTGGCAGTTCACTCAAAAATGGTGCCAACCGCTTGCAAATGCTCACCTGAAAGCTTTGGCGATGGAAACAGAAGGCTTTTTATCACAGGACAAGAAATCAGCCCTCAAAAACTTAACCGGCAGAAAATATTTTTTTGAAAAAATCCCTAAGCCCCGGGGTCACAATTTCAGCAAAAATCTGACTTTTGGCAATTCACTCAAAAATGGTGCCAACCACTTGCAAACGCTCCCCTGAAAGCTTTGGCGATGGAAACAGAAGGCTTTTTATCACAGGACAAGAAATCAGCCCTCAAAAACTTAACCGGCAGAAAATATTTTTTTGAAAAAATCCCTAAGCCCCGGGGTCACAATTTCAGCAAAAATCTGACTTTTGGCAGTTCCCTCAAAAATGGTGCCAACCGCTTGCAAATGCTCCCCTGAAAGGTTTGGCACGCGAAACAGAAGGCTTTTTATCACAGGACAAGAAATCAGCCCTCAAAAACTTAACCGGCAGAAAATATGTTTTTGAAAAAATCCCTAAGCCCCGGGGTCACAATTTCAGCAAAAATCTGACTTTTGGCAGTTCACTCAAAAATGGTGCCAACCGGTTGCAAATGCTCACCTGAAAGCTTTGGCGATGGAAACAGAAGGCTTTTTATCACAGGACAAGAAATCAGCCCTCAAAAACTTAACCGGCAGAAAATATTTTTTTGAAAAAATCCCTAAGCCCCGGGGTCACAATTTCAGCAAAAATCTGACTTTTGGCAGTTCACTCAAAAATGGTGCCAACCGCTTGCAAATGCTCACCTGAAAGCTTTGGCGATGGAAACAGAAGGCTTTTTATCACAGGACAAGAAATCAGCCCTCAAAAACTTAACCGGCAGAAAATATGTTTTTGAAAAAATCCCTAAGGGTCACAATTTCAGCAAAAATCTGACTTTTGGCAGTTCACTCAAAAATGGTGCCAACCGGTTGCAAATGCTCACCTGAAAGCTTTGGCGATGGAAGCAGAAGGCTTTTTATCACAGGACAAGAAATCAGCCCTCAAGAACTTAACCGGCAGAAAATATTTTTTTGAAAAAATCCCTAAGCCCCGGGGTCACAATTTCAGCAAAAATCTGACTTTTGGCAGTTCACTCAAAAATGGTGCCAACCGGTTGCAAATGCTCACCTGAAAGCTTTGGCGATGGAAACAGAAGGCTTTTTATCACAGGACAAGAAATCAGCCCTCAAAAACTTAACCGGCAGAAAATATTTTTTTGAAAAAATCCCTAAGCCCCGGGGTCACAATTTCAGCAAAAATCTGACTTTTGGCAGTTCACTCAAAAATGGTGCCAACCGGTTGCAAATGCTCCCCTGAAAGCTTTGGCGATGGAAACAGAAGGCTTTTTATCACAGGACAAGAAATCAGCCCTCAAAAACTTAACCGGCAGAAAATATTTTTTTGAAAAAATCCCTAAGCCCTGGGGTCACAATTTCAGCAAAAATCTGACTTTTGGCAGTTCACTCAAAAATGGTGCCAACCGCTTGCAAATGCTCACCTGAAAGCTTTGGCGATGGAAACAGAAGGCTTTTTATCACAGGACAAGAAATCAGCCCTCAAAAACTTAACCGGCAGAAAATATTTTTTTGAAAAAATCCCTAAGCCCCGGGGTCACAATTTCAGCAAAAATCTGACTTTTGGCAATTCACTCAAAAATGGTGCCAACCGCTTGCAAACGCTCCCCTGAAAGCTTTGGCGATGGAAACAGAAGGCTTTTTATCACAGGACAAGAAATCAGCCCTCAAAAACTTAACCGGCAGAAAATATTTTTTTGAAAAAATCCCTAAGCCCCGGGGTCACAATTTCAGCAAAAATCTGACTTTTGGCAGTTCCCTCAAAAATGGTGCCAACCGCTTGCAAATGCTCCCCTGAAAGGTTTGGCACGCGAAACAGAAGGCTTTTTATCACAGGACAAGAAATCAGCCCTCAAAAACTTAACCGGCAGAAAATATGTTTTTGAAAAAATCCCTAAGCCCCGGGGTCACAATTTCAGCAAAAATCTGACTTTTGGCAGTTCACTCAAAAATGGTGCCAACCGGTTGCAAATGCTCACCTGAAAGCTTTGGCGATGGAAACAGAAGGCTTTTTATCACAGGACAAGAAATCAGCCCTCAAAAACTTAACCGGCAGAAAATATTTTTTTTGAAAAAATCCCTAAGCCCCGGGGTCACAATTTCAGCAAAAATCTGACTTTTGGCAGTTCACTCAAAAATGGAGCCAACCGCTTGCAAATGCTCACCTGAAAGCTTTGGCGATGGAAACAGAAGGCTTTTTATCACAGGACAAGAAATCAGCCCTCAAAAACTTAACCGGCAGAAAATATTTTTTTGAAAAAATCCCTAAGCCCCGGGGTTACAATTTCAGCAAAAATCTGACTTTTGGCAGTTCACTCAAAAAAGGTGCCAACCGCTTGCAAATGCTCACCTGAAAGCTTTGGCGATGGAAACAGAAGGCTTTTTATCACAGGACAAGAAATCAGCCCTCAAAAAACTTAACCGGCAGAAAATATTTTTTTGAAAAAATCGCTAAGCCCCGGGGTCACAATTTCAGCAAAAATCTGACTTTTAGCAGTTCACTCAAAAATGGTGCCAACCGCTTGCAAACGCTCCCCTGAAAGCTTTGGCGATGGAAACAGAAGGCTTTTTATCACAGGACAAGAAATCAGCCCTCAAAAACTTAACCGGCAGAAAATATTTTTTTGAAAAAATCCCTAAGCCCCGGGGTCACAATTTCAGCAAAAATCTGACTTTTGGCAGTTCACTCAAAAATGGTGCCAACCGCTTGCAAATGCTCACCTGAAAGCTTTGGCGATGGAAACAGAAGGCTTTTTATCACAGGACAAGAAATCAGCCCTCAAAAACTTAACCGGCAGAAAATATGTTTTTGAAAAAATCCCTAAGCCCCGGGGTCACAATTTGAGCAAAAATCTGACTTTTGGCAGTTCACTCAAAAATGGTGCCAACCGGTTGCAAATGCTCACCTGAAAGCTTTGGCGATGGAAGCAGAAGGCTTTTTATCACAGGACAAGAAATCAGCCCTCAAGAACTTAACCGGCAGAAAATATTTTTTTGAAAAAATCCCTAAGCCCCGGGGTCACAATTTCAGCAAAAATCTGACTTTTGGCAGTTCACTCAAAAATGGTGCCAACCGGTTGCAAATGCTCACCTGAAAGCTTTGGCGATGGAAACAGAAGGCTTTTTATCACAGGACAAGAAATCAGCCCTCAAAAACTTAACCGGCAGAAAATATTTTTTTGAAAAAATCCCTAAGCCCCGGGGTCACAATTTCAGCAAAAATCTGACTTTTGGCAGTTCACTCAAAAATGGTGCCAACCGGTTGCAAATGCTCCCCTGAAAGCTTTGGCGATGGAAACAGAAGGCTTTTTATCACAGGACAAGAAATCAGCCCTCAAAAACTTAACCGGCAGAAAATATTTTTTTGAAAAAATCCCTAAGCCCTGGGGTCACAATTTCAGCAAAAATCTGACTTTTGGCAGTTCACTCAAAAATGGTGCCAACCGCTTGCAAATGCTCACCTGAAAGCTTTGGCGATGGAAACAGAAGGCTTTTTATCACAGGACAAGAAATCAGCCCTCAAAAACTTAACCGGCAGAAAATATTTTTTTGAAAAAATCCCTAAGCCCCGGGGTCACAATTTCAGCAAAAATCTGACTTTTGGCAATTCACTCAAAAATGGTGCCAACCGCTTGCAAACGCTCCCCTGAAAGCTTTGGCGATGGAAACAGAAGGCTTTTTATCACAGGACAAGAAATCAGCCCTCAAAAACTTAACCGGCAGAAAATATTTTTTTGAAAAAATCCCTAAGCCCCGGGGTCACAATTTCAGCAAAAATCTGACTTTTGGCAGTTCCCTCAAAAATGGTGCCAACCGCTTGCAAATGCTCCCCTGAAAGGTTTGGCACGCGAAACAGAAGGCTTTTTATCACAGGACAAGAAATCAGCCCTCAAAAACTTAACCGGCAGAAAATATGTTTTTGAAAAAATCCCTAAGCCCCGGGGTCACAATTTCAGCAAAAATCTGACTTTTGGCAGTTCACTCAAAAATGGTGCCAACCGGTTGCAAATGCTCACCTGAAAGCTTTGGCGATGGAAACAGAAGGCTTTTTATCACAGGACAAGAAATCAGCCCTCAAAAACTTAACCGGCAGAAAATATTTTTTTTGAAAAAATCCCTAAGCCCCGGGGTCACAATTTCAGCAAAAATCTGACTTTTGGCAGTTCACTCAAAAATGGAGCCAACCGCTTGCAAATGCTCACCTGAAAGCTTTGGCGATGGAAACAGAAGGCTTTTTATCACAGGACAAGAAATCAGCCCTCAAAAACTTAACCGGCAGAAAATATTTTTTTGAAAAAATCCCTAAGCCCCGGGGTTACAATTTCAGCAAAAATCTGACTTTTGGCAGTTCACTCAAAAAAGGTGCCAACCGCTTGCAAATGCTCACCTGAAAGCTTTGGCGATGGAAACAGAAGGCTTTTTATCACAGGACAAGAAATCAGCCCTCAAAAAACTTAACCGGCAGAAAATATTTTTTTGAAAAAATCGCTAAGCCCCGGGGTCACAATTTCAGCAAAAATCTGACTTTTAGCAGTTCACTCAAAAATGGTGCCAACCGCTTGCAAACGCTCCCCTGAAAGCTTTGGCGATGGAAACAGAAGGCTTTTTATCACAGGACAAGAAATCAGCCCTCAAAAACTTAACCGGCAGAAAATATTTTTTTGAAAAAATCCCTAAGCCCCGGGGTCACAATTTCAGCAAAAAGCTGACTTTTGGCAGTTCACTCAAAAATGGTGCCAACCGCTTGCAAATGCTCACCTGAAAGCTTTGGCGATGGAAACAGAAGGCTTTTTATCACAGGACAAGAAATCAGCCCTCAAAAACTTAACCGGCAGAAAATATTTTTTTGAAAAAATCCCTAAGCCCCGGGGTCACAATTTGAGCAAAAATCTGACTTTTGGCAGTTCACTCAAAAATGGTGCCAACCGCTTGCAAATGCTCACCTGAAAGCTTTGGCGATGGAAACAGAAGGCTTTTTATCACAGGACAAGAAATCAGCCCTCAAAAACTTAACCGGCAGAAAATATTTTTTTGAAAAAATCCCTAAGCCCCGGGGTCACAATTTCAGCAAAAATCTGACTTTTGGCAGTTCACTCAAAAATGGTGCCAACCGCTTGCAAATGCTCACCTGAAAGCTTTGGCGACGGAAACAGAAGGCTTTTTATCACAGGACAAGAAATCAGCCCTCAAAAACTTAACCGGCAGAAAATATTTTTTTGAAAAAATCCCTAAGCCCCGGGGTCACAATTTCAGCAAAAATCTGACTTTTAGCAATTCACTCAAAAATGGTGCCAACCGCTTGAAAATGCTCCCCTGAAAGGTTTGGCACTCGAAACAGAAGGCTTTTTATCACAGGACAAGAAATCAGCCCTCAAAAACTTAACCGGCAGAAAATATTTTTTTGAAAAAATCCCTAAGCCCCGGGGTCACAATTTTAGCAAAAATCTGACTTTTGGCAGTTCACTCAAAAATGGTGCCAACCGCTTGCAAATTCTCCCCTGAAAGGTTTGGCACGCGAAACAGAAGGCTTTTTATCACAGGACAAGAAATCAGCCCTCAAAAACTTAACCGGCAGAAAATATTTTTTTGAAAAAATCCCTAAGCCCCGGGGTCACAATTTCAGCAAAAATCTGACTTTGGGCAGTTCACTCAAAAAAGGTGCCAACCGCTTGCAAATGCTCACCTGAAAGCTTTGGTGATGGAAAGAAGGCTTTTTATCACAGGACAAGAAATCAGCCCTCAAAAACTTAACCGGCAGAAAATATTTTTTTGAAAAAATCCCTAAGCCCCGGGGTCACAATTTCAGCAAAAATCTGACTTTTGGCAGTTCACTCAAAAATGGTGCCAACCGCTTGCAAATGCTCACCTGAAAGCTTTGGCGATGGAAACAGAAGGCTTTTTATCACAGGACAAGAAATCAGCCCTCAAAAACTTAACCGGCAGAAAATATTTTTTTGAAAAAATCCCTAAGCCCCGGGGTCACAATTTCAGCAAAAATCTGACTTTTGGCAGTTCACTCAAAAATGGTGCCAACCGCTTGCAAATGCTCCCCTGAAAGCTTTGGCACGCGAAACAGAAGGCTTTTTATCACAGTACAAGAAATCAGCCCTCAAAAACTTAACCGGCAGAAAATATTTTTTTGAAAAAATCCCTAAGCCCCAGGGTCACAATTTCAGCAAAAATCTGACTTTTGGCAGTTCACTCAAAAATGGTGCCAACCGCTTGCAAATGCTCACCTGAAAGCTTTGGCGATGGAAACAGATGGCTTTTTATCACAGGACAAGAAATCAGCCCTCAAAAACTTAACCGGCAGAAAATATGTTTTTGAAAAAATCCCTAAGCCCCGGGTCACAATTTCAGCAAAAATCTGACTTTTGGCAGTTCACTCAAAAATGGTGCCCAAAAGCTTGAAAATGCTCCCCTGAAAGGTTTGGCACTCGAAACAGAAGGCTTTTTATCACAGGACAAGAAATCAGCCCTCAAAAACTTAACCGGCAGAAAATATTTTTTTGAAAAAATCCCTAAGCCCCGGGGTCACAATTTCAGCAAAAATCTGACTTTTGGCAGTTCACTCAAAAAAGGTGCCAACCGCTTGCAAATGCTCACCTGAAAGCTTTGGCGATGGAAACAGAAGGCTTTTTATCACAGGACAAGAAATCAGCCCTCAAAAACTTAACCGGCAGAAAATATTTTTTTGAAAAAATCCCTAAGCCCCGGGCTCACAATTTCAGAAAAAATCTGACTTTTGGCAGTTCACTCAAAAATGGTGCCAACCGCTTGAAAATGCTCCCCTGAAAGCTTTGGCACGGGAAACAGAAGGCTTTTTATAACAGGACAAGAAATCAGCCCTCAAAAACTTAACCGGCAGAAAATATTTTTTTGAAAAAATCCCTAAGCCCCGGGGTCACAATTTCAGCAAAAATCTGACTTTTGGCAGTTCACTCAAAAATGGTGCCAACCGCTTGCAAATGCTCCCCTGAAAGGTTTGGCACGCGAAACAGAAGGCTTTTTATCACAGGACAAGAAATCAGCCCTCAAAAACTTAACCGGCAGAAAATATTTTTTTGAAAAAATCCCTAAGCCCCGGGGTCACAATTTCAGCAAAAATCTGACTTTTGGCAGTTCACTCAAAAATGGTGCCAACCGCTTGCAAATGCTCACCTGAAAGCTTTGGCGACGGAAACAGAAGGCTTTTTATCACAGGACAAGAAATCAGCCCTCAAAAACTTAACCGGCAGAAAATATTTTTTGGAAAAAATCCCTAAGCCCCGGGGTCACAATTTCAGCAAAAATCTGACTTTTAGCAATTCACTCAAAAATGGTGCCAACCGCTTGAAAATGCTCCCCTGAAAGGTTTGGCACTCGAAACAGAAGGCTTTTTATCACAGGACAAGAAATCAGCCCTCAAAAACTTAACCGGCAGAAAATATTTTTTTGAAAAAATCCCTAAGCCCCGGGGTCACAATTTCAGCAAAAATCTGACTTTTGGCAGTTCGCTCAAAAATGGTGCCAACCGCTTGCAAATTCTCCCCTGAAAGGTTTGGCACGCGAAACAGAAGGCTTTTTATCACAGGACAAGAAATCAGCCCTCAAAAACTTAACCGGCAGAAAATATGTTTTTGAAAAAATCCCTAAGCCCCGGGGTCACAATTTCAGCAAAAATCTGACTTTTGGCAGTTCACTCAAAAATGGTGCCCAAAAGCTTGAAAATGCTCCCCTGAAAGGTTTGGCACTCGAAACAGAAGGCTTTTTATCACAGGACAAGAAATCAGCCCTCAAAAACTTAACCGGCAGAAAATATTTTTTTGAAAAAATCCCTAAGCCCCGGGGTCACAATTTCAGCAAAAATCTGACTTTTGGCAGTTCACTCAAAAAAGGTGCCAACCGCTTGCAAATGCTCACCTGAAAGCTTTGGCAATGGAAAGAAGGCTTTTTATCACAGGACAAGAAATCAGCCCTCAAAAACTTAACCGGCAGAAAATATTTTTTTGAAAAAATCCCTAAGCCCCGGGGTCACAATTTCAGCAAAAATCTGACTTTTGGCAGCTCACTCAAAAATGGTGCCAACCGCTTGCAAATGCTCACCTGAAAGCTTTGGCGATGGAAACAGAAGGCTTTTTATCACAGGACAAGAAATCAGCCCTCAAAAACTTAACCGGCAGAAAATATTTTTTTGAAAAAATCCCTAAGCCCCGGGGTCACAATTTCAGCAAAAATCTGACTTTTGGCAGTTCACTCAAAAATGGTGCCAACCGCTTGCAAATGCTCCCCTGAAAGCTTTGGCACGCGAAACAGAAGGCTTTTTATCACAGGACAAGAAATCAGCCCTCAAAAACTTAACCGGCAGAAAATATTTTTTTGAAAAAATCCCTAAGCCCCGGGGTCACAATTTCAGCAAAAATCTGACTTTTGGCAGTTCACTCAAAAATGGTGCCAAAAGCTTGAAAATGCTCCCCTGAAAGGTTTGGCACTCGAAACAGAAGGCTTTTTATCACAGGACAAGAAATCAGCCCTCAAAAACTTAACCGGCAGAAAATATTTTTTTGAAAAAATCCCTAAGCCCCGGGGTCACAATTTCAGCAAAAATCTGACTTTTGGCAGTTCACTCAAAAATGGTGCCAACCGGTTGCAAATGCTCACCTGAAAGCTTTGGCGATGGAAACAGAAGGCTTTTTATCACAGGACAAGAAATCAGCCCTCAAAAACTTAACCGGCAGAAAATATTTTTTTTGAAAAAATCCCTAAGCCCCGGGGTCACAATTTCAGCAAAAATCTGACTTTTGGCAGTTCACTCAAAAATGGTGCCAACCGCTTGCAAATGCTCACCTGAAAGTTTTGGCGATGGAAACAGAAGGCTTTTTATCACAGGACAAGAAATCAGCCCTCAAAAACTTAACCGGCAGAAAATATTTTTTTTGAAAAAATCCCTAAGCCCCGGGGTCACAATTTCAGCAAAAATCTGACTTTTGGCAGTTCACTCAAAAATGGTGCCAACCGCTTGCAAATGCTCACCTGAAAGCTTTGGCGATGGAAACAGATGGCTTTTTATCACAGGACAAGAAATCAGCCCTCAAAAACTTAACCGGCAGAAAATATTTTTTTGAAAAAATCCCTAAACAATTTCAGCAAAAATCTGACTTTTGGCAGTTCACTCAAAAATGGTGCCCAAAAGCTTGAAAATGCTCCCCTGAAAGGTTTGGCACTCGAAACAGAAGGCTTTTTATCACAGGACAAGAAATCAGCCCTCAAAAACTTAACCGGCAGAAAATATTTTTTTGAAAAAATCCCTAAGCCCCGGGGTCACAATTTCAGCAAAAATCTGACTTTTGGCAGTTCACTCAAAAAAGGTGCCAACCGCTTGCAAATGCTCACCTGAAAGCTTTGGCGATGGAAACAGAAGGCTTTTTATCACAGGACAAGAAATCAGCCCTCAAAAACTTAACCGGCAGAAAATATTTTTTTGAAAAAATCCCTAAGCCCCGGGGTCACAATTTCAGCAAAAATCTGACTTTTGGCAGTTCACTCAAAAACGGTGCCAACCGGTTGCAAATGCTCACCTGAAAGCTTTGGCGATGGAAACAGAAGGCTTTTTATCACAGGACAAGAAATCAGCCCTCAAAAACTTAACCGGCAGAAAATATTTTTTTGAAAAAATCCCTAAGCCCCGGGGTCACAATTTCAGCAAAAATCTGACTTTTGGCAGTTCACTCAAAAATGGTGCCAACCGCTTGCAAATGCTCCCCTGAAAGGTTTGGCACGCGAAACAGAAGGCTTTTTATCACAGGACAAGAAATCAGCCCTCAAAAACTTAACCGGCAGAAAATATTTTTTTGAAAAAATCCCTAAGCCCCGGGGTCACAATTTCAGCAAAAATCTGACTTTTGGCAGTTCACTCAAAAATGGTGCCAAAAGCTTGAAAATGCTCCCCTGAAAGGTTTGGCACTCGAAACAGAAGGCTTTTTATCACAGGACAAGAAATCAGCCCTCAAAAACTTAACCGGCAGAAAATATTTTTTTGAAAAAATCCCTAAGCCCCGGGGTCACAATTTCAGCAAAAATCTGACTTTTGGCAGTTCACTCAAAAATGGTGCCAACCGGTTGCAAATGCTCACCTGAAAGCTTTGGCGATGGAAACAGAAGGCTTTTTATCACAGGACAAGAAATCAGCCCTCAAAAACTTAACCGGCAGAAAATATTTTTTTTGAAAAAATCCCTAAGCCCCGGGGTCACAATTTCAGCAAAAATCTGACTTTTGGCAGTTCACTCAAAAATGGTGCCAACCGCTTGCAAATGCTCACCTGAAAGCTTTGGCGATGGAAACAGAAGGCTTTTTATCACAGGACAAGAAATCAGCCCTCAAAAACTTAACCGGCAGAAAATATTTTTTTGAAAAAATCCCTAAGCCCCTGGGTCACAATTTCAGCAAAAATCTGACTTTTGGCAGTTCACTCAAAAATGGTGCCAACCGCTTGCAAATGCTCACCTGAAAGCTTTGGCGATGGAAACAGATGGCTTTTTATCACAGGACAAGAAATCAGCCCTCAAAAACTTAACCGGCAGAAAATATTTTTTTGAAAAAATCCCTAAGCCTCGGGGTCACAATTTCAGCAAAAATCTGACTTTTGGCAGTTCACTCAAAAATGGTGCCAACCGCTTGCAAATGCTCACCTGAAAGGTTTGGCACTCGAAACAGAAGGATTTTTATCACAGGACAAGAAATCAGCCCTCAAAAACTTAACCGGCAGAAAATATTTTTTTGAAAAAATCCCTAAGCCCCGGGGTCACAATTTCAGCAAAAATCTGACTTTTGGCAGTTCACTCAAAAATAGTGCCAAAAGCTTGAAAATGCTCCCCTGAAAGGTTTGGCACTCGAAACAGAAGGCTTTTTATCACAGGACAAGAAATCAGCCCTCAAAAACTTAACCGGCAGAAAATATTTTTTTGAAAAAATCCCTAAGCCCCGGGGTCACAATTTCAGCAAAAATCTGACTTTTGGCAGTTCACTCAAAAATGGTGCCAACCGGTTGCAAATGCTCACCTGAAAGCTTTGGCGATGGAAACAGAAGGCTTTTTATCACAGGACAAGAAATCAGCCCTCAAAAACTTAACCGGCAGAAAATATTTTTTTTGAAAAAATCCCTAAGCCCCGGGGTCACAATTTCAGCAAAAATCTGACTTTTGGCAGTTCACTCAAAAATGGTGCCAACCGCTTGCAAATGCTCACCTGAAAGCTTTGGCGATGGAAACAGAAGGCTTTTTATCACAGGACAAGAAATCAGCCCTCAAAAACTTAACCGGCAGAAAATATTTTTTTGAAAAAATCCCTAAGCCCCAGGGTCACAATTTCAGCAAAAATCTGACTTTTGGCAGTTCACTCAAAAATGGTGCCAACCGCTTGCAAATGCTCACCTGAAAGCTTTGGCGATGGAAACAGATGGCTTTTTATCACAGGACAAGAAATCAGCCCTCAAAAACTTAACCGGCAGAAAATATTTTTTTGAAAAAATCCCTAAGCCCCGGGGTCACAATTTCAGCAAAAATCTGACTTTTGGCAGTTCACTCAAAAATGGTGCCAACCGCTTGCAAATGCTCACCTGAAAGCTTTGGCGATGGAAACAGAAGGCTTTTTATCACAGGACAAGAAATCAGCCCTCAAAAACTTAACCGGCAGAAAATATTTTTTTGAAAAAATCCCTAAGCCCCAGGGTCACAATTTCAGCAAAAATCTGACTTTTGGCAGTTCACTCAAAAATGGTGCCAACCGCTTGCAAATGCTCACCTGAAAGCTTTGGCGATGGAAACAGATGGCTTTTTATCACAGGACAAGAAATCAGCCCTCAAAAACTTAACCGGCAGAAAATATTTTTTTGAAAAAATCCCTAAGCCCCGGGGTCACAATTTCAGCAAAAATCTGACTTTTGGCAGTTCACTCAAAAATGGTGCCCAAAAGCTTGAAAATGCTCCCCTGAAAGGTTTGGCACTCGAAACAGAAGGCTTTTTATCACAGGACAAGAAATCAGCCCTCAAAAACTTAACCGGCAGAAAATATTTTTTTGAAAAAATCCCTAAGCCCCGGGGTCACAATTTCAGCAAAAATCTGACTTTTGGCAGTTCACTCAAAAATGGTGCCAACCGCTTGCAAATGCTCACCTGAAAGCTTTGGCGATGGAAACAGAAGGCTTTTTATCACAGGACAAGAAATCAGCCCTCAAAAACTTAACCGGCAGAAAATATTTTTTTGAAAAAATCCCTAAGCCCCGGGGTCACAATTTCAGCAAAAATCTGACTTTTGGCAGTTCACTCAAAAATGGTGCCAACCGCTTGCAAATGCTCCCCTGAAAGCTTTGGCACGCGAAACAGAAGGCTTTTTATCACAGGACAAGAAATCAGCCCTCAAAAAATTAACCGGCAGAAAATATTTTTTTGAAAAAATCCCTAAGCCCCGGGGTCACAATTTCAGCAAAAATCTGACTTTTGGCAGTTCACTCAAAAATGGTGCCAACCGCTTGCAAATGCTCACCTGAAAGTTTTGGCGATGGAAACAGAAGGCTTTTTATAACAGGACAAGAAATCAGCCCTCAAAAACTTAACCGGCAGAAAATATTTTTTTGAAAAAATCCCTAAGCCCTGGGGTCACAATTTCAGAAAAAATCTGACTTTTGGCAGTTCACTCAAAAATGGTGCCAACCGCTTGCAAATGCTCCCCTGAAAGGTTTGGCACGCGAAACAGAAGGCTTTTTATCACAGGACAAGAAATCAGCCCTCAAAAACTTAACCGGCAGAAAATATTTTTTTGAAAAAATCCCTAAGCCCCGGGGTCACAATTTCAGCAAAAATCTGACTTTTGGCAGTTCACTCAAAAATGGTGCCAAAAGCTTGAAAATGCTCCCCTGAAAGGTTTGGCACTCGAAACAGAAGGCTTTTTATCACAGGACAAGAAATCAGCCCTCAAAAACTTAACCGGCAGAAAATATTTTTTTGAAAAAATCCCTAAGCCCCGGGGTCACAATTTCAGCAAAAATCTGACTTTTGGCAGTTCACTCAAAAAAGGTGCCAACCGCTTGCAAATGCTCACCTGAAAGCTTTGGCGATGGAAACAGAAGGCTTTTTATCACAGGACAAGAAATCAGCCCTCAAAAACTTAACCGGCAGAAAATATTTTTTTGAAAAAATCCCTAAGCCCCGGGGTCACAATTTCAGCAAAAATCTGACTTTTGGCAGTTCACTCAAAAATGGTGCCAACCGCTTGCAAATGCTCAACTGAAAGCTTTGGCGATGGAAACAGAAGGCTTTTTATCACAGGACAAGAAATCAGCCCTCAATAACTAAACCGGCAGAAAATATTTTTTTGAAAAAATCCCTAAGCCCCGGGGTCACAATTTCAGAAAAAATCTGACTTTTGGCAGTTCACTCAAAAATGGTGCCAACCGCTTGCAAATGCTCACCTGAAAGCTTTGGCGATGGAAACAGAAGGCTTTTTATCACAGGACAAGAAATCAGCCCTCAAAAACTTAACCGGCAGAAAATATTTTTTTGAAAAAATCCCTAAGCCCCGGGGTCACAATTTCAGCAAAAATCTGACTTTTGGCAGTTCACTCAAAATAGGTGCCAACCGCTTGTAAATGCTCACCTGAAAGCTTTGGCGATGGAAACAGAAGGCTTTTTATCACAGGACAAGAAATCAGCCCTCAAAAACTTAACCGGCAGAAAATATTTTTTTGAAAAAATCCCTAAGCCCCGGGGTCACAATTTCAGCAAAAATCTGACTTTTGGCAGTTCACTCAAAAATGGTGCCAACCGGTTGCAAATGCTCAACTGAAAGCTTTGGCGATGGAAACAGAAGGCTTTTTATCACAGGACAAGAAATCAGCCCTCAAAAACTAAACCGGCAGAAAATATTTTTTTGAAAAAATCCCTAAGCCCCGGGGTCACAATTTCAGAAAAAATCTGACTTTTGGCAGTTCACTCAAAAATGGTGCCAACCGCTTGCAAATGCTCACCTGAAAGCTTTGGCGATGGAAACAGAAGGCTTTTTATCACAGGACAAGAAATCAGCCCTCAAAAACTTAACCGGCAGAAAATATTTTTTTGAAAAAATCCCTAAGCCCCGGGGTCACAATTTCAGAAAAAATCTGACTTTTGGCAGTTCACTCAAAAATGGTGCCAACCGCTTGAAAATGCGCCCCTGAAAGCTTTGGCACGGGAAACAGGCGGCTTTTTATAACAGGACAAGAAATCAGCCCTCAAAAACTTAACCGGCAGAAAATATTTTTTTGAAAAAATCCCTAAGCCCCGGGGTCACAATTTCAGCAAAAATCTGACTTTTGGCAGTTCACTCAAAAATGGTGCCAACCGGTTGCAAATGCTCACCTGAAAGCTTTGGCGATGGAAACAGAAGGCTTTTTATCACAGGACAAGAAATCAGCCCTCAAAAACTTAACCGGCAGAAAATATTTTTTTTGAAAAAATCCCTAAGCCCCGGGGTCACAATTTCAGCAAAAATCTGACTTTTGGCAGTTCACTCAAAAATGGTGCCAACCGCTTGCAAATGCTCACCTGAAAGCTTTGGCGATGGAAACAGAAGGCTTTTTATCACAGGACAAGAAATCAGCCCTCAAAAACTTAACCGGCAGAAAATATTTTTTTGAAAAAATCCCTAAGCCCCAGGGTCACAATTTCAGCAAAAATCTGACTTTTGGCAGTTCACTCAAAAATGGTGCCAACCGCTTGCAAATGCTCACCTGAAAGCTTTGGCGATGGAAACAGATGGCTTTTTATCACAGGACAAGAAATCAGCCCTCAAAAACTTAACCGGCAGAAAATATTTTTTTGAAAAAATCCCTAAGCCCCGGGGTCACAATTTCAGCAAAAATCTGACTTTTGGCAGTTCACTCAAAAATGGTGCCAACCGCTTGCAAATGCTCACCTGAAAGCTTTGGCGATGGAAACAGAAGGCTTTTTATCACAGGACAAGAAATCAGCCCTCAAAAACTTAACCGGCAGAAAATATTTTTTTGAAAAAATCCCTAAGCCCCAGGGTCACAATTTCAGCAAAAATCTGACTTTTGGCAGTTCACTCAAAAATGGTGCCAACCGCTTGCAAATGCTCACCTGAAAGCTTTGGCGATGGAAACAGATGGCTTTTTATCACAGGACAAGAAATCAGCCCTCAAAAACTTAACCGGCAGAAAATATTTTTTTGAAAAAATCCCTAAGCCCCGGGGTCACAATTTCAGCAAAAATCTGACTTTTGGCAGTTCACTCAAAAATGGTGCCCAAAAGCTTGAAAATGCTCCCCTGAAAGGTTTGGCACTCGAAACAGAAGGCTTTTTATCACAGGACAAGAAATCAGCCCTCAAAAACTTAACCGGCAGAAAATATTTTTTTGAAAAAATCCCTAAGCCCCGGGGTCACAATTTCAGCAAAAATCTGACTTTTGGCAGTTCACTCAAAAAAGGTGCCAACCGCTTGCAAATGCTCACCTGAAAGCTTTGGCGATGGAAAGAAGGCTTTTTATCACAGGACAAGAAATCAGCCCTCAAAAACTTAACCGGCAGAAAATATTTTTTTGAAAAAATCCCTAAGCCCCGGGGTCACAATTTCAGCAAAAATCTGACTTTTGGCAGTTCACTCAAAAATGGTGCCAACCGCTTGCAAATGCTCACCTGAAAGCTTTGGCGATGGAAACAGAAGGCTTTTTATCACAGGACAAGAAATCAGCCCTCAAAAACTTAACCGGCAGAAAATATTTTTTTGAAAAAATCCCTAAGCCCCGGGGTCACAATTTCAGCAAAAATCTGACTTTTGGCAGTTCACTCAAAAATGGTGCCAACCGCTTGCAAATGCTCCCCTGAAAGCTTTGGCACGCGAAACAGAAGGCTTTTTATCACAGGACAAGAAATCAGCCCTCAAAAAATTAACCGGCAGAAAATATTTTTTTGAAAAAATCCCTAAGCCCCGGGGTCACAATTTCAGCAAAAATCTGACTTTTGGCAGTTCACTCAAAAATGGTGCCAACCGCTTGCAAATGCTCACCTGAAAGTTTTGGCGATGGAAACAGAAGGCTTTTTATAACAGGACAAGAAATCAGCCCTCAAAAACTTAACCGGCAGAAAATATTTTTTTGAAAAAATCCCTAAGCCCCGGGGTCACAATTTCAGCAAAAATCTGACTTTTGGCAGTTCACTCAAAAATGGTGCCAACCGCTTGCAAATGCTCCCCTGAAAGGTTTGGCACGCGAAACAGAAGGCTTTTTATCACAGGACAAGAAATCAGCCCTCAAAAACTTAACCGGCAGAAAATATTTTTTTGAAAAAATCCCTAAGCCCCGGGGTCACAATTTCAGCAAAAATCTGACTTTTGGCAGTTCACTCAAAAATGGTGCCAAAAGCTTGAAAATGCTCCCCTGAAAGGTTTGGCACTCGAAACAGAAGGCTTTTTATCACAGGACAAGAAATCAGCCCTCAAAAACTTAACCGGCAGAAAATATTTTTTTGAAAAAATCCCTAAGCCCCGGGGTCACAATTTCAGCAAAAATCTGACTTTTGGCAGTTCACTCAAAAAAGGTGCCAACCGCTTGCAAATGCTCACCTGAAAGCTTTGGCGATGGAAACAGAAGGTTTTTTATCACAGGACAAGAAATCAGCCCTCAAAAACTTAACCGGCAGAAAATATTTTTTTGAAAAAATCCCTAAGCCCCGGGGTCACAATTTCAGCAAAAATCTGACTTTTGGCAGTTCACTCAAAAATGGTGCCAACCGCTTGCAAATGCTCAACTGAAAGCTTTGGCGATGGAAACAGAAGGCTTTTTATCACAGGACAAGAAATCAGCCCTCAATAACTAAACCGGCAGAAAATATTTTTTTGAAAAAATCCCTAAGCCCCGGGGTCACAATTTCAGCAAAAATCTGACTTTTGGCAGTTCACTCAAAAATGGTGCCAACCGGTTGCAAATGCTCAACTGAAAGCTTTGGCGATGGAAACAGAAGGCTTTTTATCACAGGACAAGAAATCAGCCCTCAAAAACTAAACCGGCAGAAAATATTTTTTTGAAAAAATCCCTAAGCCCCGGGGTCACAATTTCAGAAAAAATCTGACTTTTGGCAGTTCACTCAAAAATGGTGCCAACCGCTTGCAAATGCTCACCTGAAAGCTTTGGCGATGGAAACAGAAGGCTTTTTATCACAGGACAAGAAATCAGCCCTCAAAAACTTAACCGGCAGAAAATATTTTTTTGAAAAAATCCCTAAGCCCCGGGGTCACAATTTCAGAAAAAATCTGACTTTTGGCAGTTCACTCAAAAATGGTGCCAACCGCTTGAAAATGCGCCCCTGAAAGCTTTGGCACGGGAAACAGGCGGCTTTTTAGAACAGGACAAGAAATCAGCCCTCAAAAACTTAACCGGCAGAAAATATTTTTTTGAAAAAATCCCTAAGCCCCGGGGTCACAATTTCAGCAAAAATCTGACTTTTGGCAGTTCACTCAAAAATGGTGCCAACCGCTTGCAAATGCTCACCTGAAAGCTTTGGCACGCAAAACAGAAGGCTTTTTATCACAGGACAAGAAATCAGCCCTCAAAAACCTAACCGGCAGAAAATATTTTTTTGAAAAAATCCCTAAGCCCCGGGGTCACAATTTCAGCAAAAATCTGACTTTTGGCAGTTCACTCAAAAATGGTGCCAAAAGCTTGAAAATGCTCCCCTTTAAAGGTTTGGCACTCGAAACAGAAGGCTTTTTATCACAGGACAAGAAATCAGCCCTCAAAAACTTAACCGGCAGAAAATATTTTTTTGAAAAAATCCCTAAGCCCCGGGGTCACAATTTCAGCAAAAATCTGACTTTTGGCAGTTCACTCAAAAATGGTGCCAACCGGTTGCAAATGCTCACCTGAAAGCTTTGGTGATGGAAACAGAAGGCTTTTTATCACAGGACAAGAAATCAGCCCTCAAAAACTTAACCAGCAGAAAATATTTTTTTGAAAAAATCCCTAAGCCCCGGGGTCACAATTTCAGAAAAAATCTGACTTTTGGCAGTGCACTCAAAAATGGTGCCAAAAGCTTGAAAATGCTCACCTGAAAGCTTTGGCACTCGAAACAGAAGGCTTTTTATCACAGGACAAGAAATCAGCCCTCAAAAACTTAACCGGCAGAAAATATTTTTTTGAAAAAATCCCTAAGCCCCGGGGTCACAATTTCAGAAAAAAATCTGACTTTTGGCAGTTCACTCAAAAATGGTGCCAACCGGTTGCAAATGCTCCCCTGAAAGGTTTGGCACGCGAAACAGAAGGCTTTTTATCACAGGACAAGAAATCAGCCCTCAAAAACTTAACCGGCAGAAAATATTTTTTTGAAAAAATCTCTAAGCCCCGGGGTCACAATTTCAGCAAAAATCTGACTTTTGGCAGTTCACCCAAAAATGGTGCCAACCGCTTGCAAATGCTCACCTGAAAGCTTTGGCGATGGAAACAGAAGGCTTTTTATCACAGGACAAGAAATCAGCCCTCAAAAACTTAACCGGCAGAAAATATTTTTTTGAAAAAATCCCTAAGCCCCGGGGTCACAATTTCAGAAAAAATCTGACTTTTGGCAGTTCACTCAAAAATGGTGCCAACCGCTTGCAAATGCTCACCTGAAAGCTTTGGCGATGGAAACAGAAGGCTTTTTATCACAGGACAAGAAATCAGCCCTCAAAAACTTAACCGGCAGAAAATATTTTTTTGAAAAAATCCCTAAGCCCCGGGGTCACAATTTCAGAAAAAATCTGACTTTTGGCAGTTCACTCAAAAATGGTGCCAACCGGTTGCAAATGCTCACCTGAAAGCTTTGGCGATGGAAACAGAAGGCTTTTTATCACAGGACAAGAAATCAGCCCTCAAAAACTTAACCGGCAGAAAATATTTTTTTGAAAAAATCCCTAAGCCCCGGGGTCACAATTTCAGCAAAAATCTGACTTTTCGCAGTTCACTCAAAAATGGTGCCAACCGGTTGCAAACGCTCAACTGAAAGCTTTGGCGATGGAAACAGAAGGCTTTTTATCACAGGACAAGAAATCAGCCCTCAAAAACTAAACCGGCAGAAAATATTTTTTTAAAAAAAACCCTAAGCCCCGGGGTCACAATTTCAGAAAAAATCTGACTTTTGGCAGTTCACTCAAAAATGGTGCCAACCGCTTGCAAATGCTCACCTGAAAGCTTTGGCGATGGAAACAGAAGGCTTTTTATCACAGGACAAGAAATCAGCCCTCAAAAACTTAACCGGCAGAAAATATTTTTTTGAAAAAATCCCTAAGCCCCGGGGTCACAATTTTAGAAAAAATCTGACTTTTGGCAGTTCACTCAAAAATGGTGCCAACCGCTTGAAAATGCTCCCCTGAAAGCTTTGGCACGGGAAACAGAAGGCTTTTTATAACAGGACAAGAAATCAGCCCTCAAAAACTTAACCGGCAGAAAATATTTTTTTGAAAAAATCCCTAAGCCCCGGGGTCACAATTTCAGCAAAAATCTGACTTTTGGCAGTTCACTCAAAAATGGTGCCAACCGCTTGCAAATGCTCCCCTGAAAGGTTTGGCACGCGAAACAGAAGGCTTTTTATCACAGGACAAGAAATCAGCCCTCAAAAACTTAACCGGCAGAAAATATTTTTTTGAAAAAATCCCTAAGCCCCGGGGTCACAATTTCAGCAAAAATCTGACTTTTGGCAGTTCACTCAAAAAAGGTGCCAACCGCTTGCAAATGCTCACCTGAAAGCTTTGGCGATGGAAACAGAAGGCTTTTTATCACAGGACAAGAAATCAGCCCTCAAAAACTTAACCGGCAGAAAATATTTTTTTGAAAAAATCCCTAAGCCCCAGGGTCACAATTTCAGCAAAAATCTGACTTTTGGCAGTTCACTCAAAAATGGTGCCAACCGCTTGCAAATGCTCACCTGAAAGCTTTGGCGATGGAAACAGATGGCTTTTTATCACAGGACAAGAAATCAGCCCTCAAAAACTTAACCGGCAGAAAATATTTTTTTGAAAAAATCCCTAAGCCCCGGGGTCACAATTTCAGCAAAAATCTGACTTTTGGCAGTTCACTCAAAAAAGGTGCCAACCGCTTGCAAATGCTCACCTGAAAGCTTTGGCATGGAAACAGAAGGCTTTTTATCACAGGACAAGAAATCAGCCCTCAAAAACTTAACCGGCAGAAAATATTTTTTTGAAAAAATCCCTAAGCCCCGGGGTCACAATTTCAGCAAAAATCTGACTTTTAGCAATTCACTCAAAAATGGTGCCAACCGCTTGCAAACGCTCCCCTGAAAGCATTGGCGATGGAAACAGAAGGCTTTTTATCACAGGACAAGAAATCAGCCCTCAAAAACTTAACCGGCAGAAAATATTTTTTCGAAAAAATCACAATTTCAGCAAAAATCTGACTTTTGGCAGTTCAGTCAAAAATGGTGCCAACCGCTTGCAAATGCTCCCCTGAAAGGTTTGGCACGCGAAACAGAAGGCTTTTTATCACAGGACAAGAAATCAGCCCTCAAAAACTTAACCGGCAGAAAATATTTTTTTGAAAAAATCCCTAAGCCCCGGGGTCACAATTTCAGCAAAAATCTGACTTTTGGCAGTTCACTCAAAAATGGTGCCAACCGCTTGAAAATGCTCCCCTGAAAGGTTTGGCACTTGAAACAGAAGGCTTTTTATCACAGGACAAGAAATCAGCCCTCAAAAACTTAACCGGCAGAAAATATTTTTTTGAAAAAATCCCTAAGCCCCGGGGTCACAATTTCAGCAAAAATCTGACTTTTGGCAGTTCACTCAAAAATGGTGCCAACCGCTTGAAAATGCTCCCCTGAAAGGTTTGGCACTTGAAACAGAAGGCTTTTTATCACAGGACAAGAAATCAGCCCTCAAAAACTTAACCGGCAGAAAATATTTTTTTGAAAAAATCCCTAAGCCCCGGGGTCACAATTTCAGCAAAAATCTGACTTTTAGCAATTCACTCAAAAATGGTGCCAACCGCTTGCAAACGCTCCCCTGAAAGCATTGGCGATGGAAACAGAAGGCTTTTTATCACAGGACAAGAAATCAGCCCTCAAAAACTTAACCGGCAGAAAATATTTTTTCGAAAAAATCACAATTTCAGCAAAAATCTGACTTTTGGCAGTTCAGTCAAAAATGGTGCCAACCGCTTGCAAATGCTCCCCTGAAAGGTTTGGCACGCGAAACAGAAGGCTTTTTATCACAGGACAAGAAATCAGCCCTCAAAAACTTAACCGGCAGAAAATATTTTTTTGAAAAAATCCCTAAGCCCCGGGGTCACAATTTCAGCAAAAATCTGACTTTTGGCAGTTCACTCAAAAAAGGTGCCAACCGCTTGCAAATGCTCACCTGAAAGCTTTGGCGATGGAAACAGAAGCCTTTTTATCACAGGACAAGAAATCAGCCCTCAAAAACTTAACCGGCAGAAAATATTTTTTTGAAAAAATCCCTAAGCCCCGGGGTCACAATTTCAGCAAAAATCTGACTTTTGGCAGTTCACTCAAAAATGGTGCCAACCGGTTGCAAATGCTCAACTGAAAGCTTTGGCGATGGAAACAGAAGGCTTTTTATCACAGGACAAGAAATCAGCCCTCAAAAACTAAACCGGCAGAAAATATTTTTTTGAAAAAATCCCTAAGCCCCGGGGTCACAATTTCAGAAAAAATCTGACTTTTGGCAGTTCACTCAAAAATGGTGCCAACCGGTTGCAAATGCTCACCTGAAAGCTTTGGCGATGGAAACAGAAGGCTTTTTATCACAGGACAAGAAATCAGCCCTCAAAAACTTAACCGGCAGAAAATATTTTTTTGAAAAAATCCCTAAGCCCCGGGGTCACAATTTCAGCAAAAATCTGACTTTTGGCAGTTCACTCAAAAAAGGTGCCAACCGCTTGCAAATGCTCACCTGAAAGCTTTGGCGATGGAAACAGAAGCCTTTTTATCACAGGACAAGAAATCAGCCCTCAAAAACTTAACCGGCAGAAAATATTTTTTTGAAAAAATCCCTAAGCCCCGGGGTCACAATTTCAGCAAAAATCTGACTTTTGGCAGTTCACTCAAAAATGGTGCCAACCGGTTGCAAATGCTCAACTGAAAGCTTTGGCGATGGAAACAGAAGGCTTTTTATCACAGGACAAGAAATCAGCCCTCAAAAACTAAACCGGCAGAAAATATTTTTTTGAAAAAATCCCTAAGCCCCGGGGTCACAATTTCAGCAAAAATCTGACTTTTGGCAGTTCACTCAAAAATGGTGCCAACCGGTTGCAAATGCTCACCTGAAAGCTTTGGCGATGGAAACAGAAGGCTTTTTATCACAGGACAAGAAATCAGCCCTCAAAAACTTAACCGGCAGAAAATATTTTTTTGAAAAAATCCCTAAGCCCCGGGGTCACAATTTCAGCAAAAATCTGACTTTTGGCAGTTCACTCAAAAAAGGTGCCAACCGCTTGCAAATGCTCACCTGAAAGGTTTGGCACTCGAAACAGAAGGCTTTTTATCACAGGACAAGAAATCAGCCCTCAAAAACTTAACCGGCAGAAAATATTTTTTTGAAAAAATCCCTAAGCCCCGGGGTCACAATTTCAGCAAAAATCTGACTTTTGGCAGTTCACCCAAAAATGGTGCCAACCGCTTGCAAATGCTCAACTGAAAGCTTTGGCGATGGAAACAGAAGGCTTTTTATCACAGGACAAGAAATCAGCCCTCAAAAACTTAACCGGCAGAAAATATTTTTTTGAAAAAATCCCTAAGCCCCGGGGTCACAATTTCAGAAAAAATCTGACTTTTGGCAGTTCACTCAAAAATGGTGCCAACCGCTTGCAAATGCTCACCTGAAAGCTTTGGCGATGGAAACAGAAGGCTTTTTATCACAGGACAAGAAATCAGCCCTCAAAAACTTAACCGGCAGAAAATATTTTTTTGAAAAAATCCCTAAGCCCCGGGGTCACAATTTCAGCAAAAATCTGACTTTTGGCAGTTCACTCAAAAATGGTGCCAACCGGTTGCAAATGCTCAACTGAAAGCTTTGGCGATGGAAACAGAAGGCTTTTTATCACAGGACAAGAAATCAGCCCTCAAAAACTAAACCGGCAGAAAATATTTTTTTGAAAAAATCCCTAAGCCCCGGGGTCACAATTTCAGAAAAAATCTGACTTTTGGCAGTTCACTCAAAAATGGTGCCAACCGCTTGCAAATGCTCACCTGAAAGCTTTGGCGATGGAAACAGAAGGCTTTTTATCACAGGACAAGAAATCAGCCCTCAAAAACTTAACCGGCAGAAAATATTTTTTTGAAAAAATCCCTAAGCCCCGGGGTCACAATTTCAGAAAAAATCTGACTTTTGGCAGTTCACTCAAAAATGGTGCCAACCGCTTGAAAATGCGCCCCTGAAAGCTTTGGCACGGGAAACAGGCGGCTTTTTATAACAGGACAAGAAATCAGCCCTCAAGAACTTAACCGGCAGAAAATATTTTTTTGAAAAAATCCCTAAGCCCCGGGGTCACAATTTCAGCAAAAATCTGACTTTTGGCAGTTCACTCAAAAATGGTGCCAACCGCTTGCAAATGCTCACCTGAAAGCTTTGGCACGCAAAACAGAAGGCTTTTTATCACAGGACAAGAAATCAGCCCTCAAAAACCTAACCGGCAGAAAATATTTTTTTGAAAAAATCCCTAAGCCCCGGGGTCACAATTTCAGCAAAAATCTGACTTTTGGCAGTTCACTCAAAAATGGTGCCAAAAGCTTGAAAATGCTCCCATTTAAAGGTTTGGCACTCGAAACAGAAGGCTTTTTATCACAGGACAAGAAATCAGCCCTCAAAAACTTAACCGGCAGAAAATATTTTTTTGAAAAAATCCCTAAGCCCCGGGGTCACAATTTCAGCAAAAATCTGACTTTTGGCAGTTCACTCAAAAATGGTGCCAACCGGTTGCAAATGCTCACCTGAAAGCTTTGGTGATGGAAACAGAAGGCTTTTTATCACAGGACAAGAAATCAGCCCTCAAAAACTTAACCAGCAGAAAATATTTTTTTGAAAAAATCCCTAAGCCCCGGGGTCACAATTTCAGAAAAAATCTGACTTTTGGCAGTGCACTCAAAAATGGTGCCAAAAGCTTGAAAATGCTCACCTGAAAGCTTTGGCACTCGAAACAGAAGGCTTTTTATCACAGGACAAGAAATCAGCCCTCAAAAACTTAACCGGCAGAAAATATTTTTTTGAAAAAATCCCTAAGCCCCGGGGTCACAATTTCAGAAAAAAATCTGACTTTTGGCAGTTCACTCAAAAATGGTGCCAACCGGTTGCAAATGCTCCCCTGAAAGGTTTGGCACGCGAAACAGAAGGCTTTTTATCACAGGACAAGAAATCAGCCCTCAAAAACTTAACCGGCAGAAAATATTTTTTTGAAAAAATCTCTAAGCCCCGGGGTCACAATTTCAGCAAAAATCTGACTTTTGGCAGTTCACCCAAAAATGGTGCCAACCGCTTGCAAATGCTCACCTGAAAGCTTTGGCGATGGAAACAGAAGGCTTTTTATCACAGGACAAGAAATCAGCCCTCAAAAACTTAACCGGCAGAAAATATTTTTTTGAAAAAATCCCTAAGCCCCGGGGTCACAATTTCAGAAAAAATCTGACTTTTGGCAGTTCACTCAAAAATGGTGCCAACCGCTTGCAAATGCTCACCTGAAAGCTTTGGCAATGGAAACAGAAGGCTTTTTATCACAGGACAAGAAATCAGCCCTCAAAAACTTAACCGGCAGAAAATATTTTTTTGAAAAAATCCCTAAGCCCCGGGGTCACAATTTCAGCAAAAATCTGACTTTTCGCAGTTCACTCAAAAATGGTGCCAACCGGTTGCAAACGCTCAACTGAAAGCTTTGGCGATGGAAACAGAAGGCTTTTTATCACAGGACAAGAAATCAGCCCTCAAAAACTAAACCGGCAGAAAATATTTTTTTTTAAAAAAACCCTAAGCCCCGGGGTCACAATTTCAGAAAAAATCTGACTTTTGGCAGTTCACTCAAAAATGGTGCCAACCGCTTGCAAATGCTCACCTGAAAGCTTTGGCGATGGAAACAGAAGGCTTTTTATCACAGGACAAGAAATCAGCCCTCAAAAACTTAACCGGCAGAAAATATTTTTTTGAAAAAATCCCTAAGCCCCGGGGTCACAATTTTAGAAAAAATCTGACTTTTGGCAGTTCACTCAAAAATGGTGCCAACCGCTTGAAAATGCTCCCCTGAAAGCTTTGGCACGGGAAACAGAAGGCTTTTTATAACAGGACAAGAAATCAGCCCTCAAAAACTTAACCGGCAGAAAATATTTTTTTGAAAAAATCCCTAAGCCCCGGGGTCACAATTTCAGCAAAAATCTGACTTTTGGCAGTTCACTCAAAAATGGTGCCAACCGCTTGCAAATGCTCCCCTGAAAGGTTTGGCACGCGAAACAGAAGGCTTTTTATCACAGGACAAGAAATCAGCCCTCAAAAACTTAACCGGCAGAAAATATTTTTTTGAAAAAATCCCTAAGCCCCGGGGTCACAATTTCAGCAAAAATCTGACTTTTGGCAGTTCACTCAAAAATGGTGCCAAAAGCTTGAAAATGCTCCCCTGAAAGGTTTGGCACTCGAAACAGAAGGCTTTTTATCACAGGACAAGAAATCAGCCCTCAAAAACTTAACCGGCAGAAAATATTTTTTTGAAAAAATCCCTAAGCCCCGGGGTCACAATTTCAGAAAAAATCTGACTTTTGGCAGTTCACTCAAAAAAGGTGCCAACCGCTTGCAAATGCTCACCTGAAAGCTTTGGCGATGGAAACAGAAGGCTTTTTATCACAGGACAAGAAATCAGCCCTCAAAAACTTAACCGGCAGAAAATATTTTTTTGAAAAAATCCCTAAGCCCCGGGGTCACAATTTCAGAAAAAATCTGACTTTTGGCAGTTCACTCAAAAATGGTGCCAACCGCTTGAAAATGCTCCCCTGAAAGCTTTGGCACGGGAAACAGAAGGCTTTTTATAACAGGACAAGAAATCAGCCCTCAAAAACTTAACCGGCAGAAAATATTTTTTTGAAAAAATCCCTAAGCCCCGGGGTCACAATTTCAGCAAAAATCTGACTTTTGGCAGTTCACTCAAAAATGGTGCCAACCGCTTGAAAATGCTCCCCTGAAAGCTTTGGCACGGGAAACAGAAGGCTTTTTATAACAGGACAAGAAATCAGCCCTCAAAAACTTAACCGGCAGAAAATATTTTTTTGAAAAAATCCCTAAGCCCCGGGGTCACAATTTCAGCAAAAATCTGACTTTTGGCAGTTCACTCAAAAATGGTGCCAACCGCTTGCAAATGCTCCCCTGAAAGGTTTGGCACGCGAAACAGAAGGCTTTTTATCACAGGACAAGAAATCAGCCCTCAAAAACTTAACCGGCAGAAAATATTTTTTTGAAAAAATCCCTAAGCCCCGGGGTCACAATTTCAGCAAAAATCTGACTTTTGGCAGTTCACTCAAAAATGGTGCCAAAAGCTTGAAAATGCTCCCCTGAAAGGTTTGGCACTCGAAACAGAAGGCTTTTTATCACAGGACAAGAAATCAGCCCTCAAAAACTTAACCGGCAGAAAATATTTTTTTGAAAAAATCCCTAAGCCCCGGGGTCACAATTTCAGCAAAAATCTGACTTTTGGCAGTTCACTCAAAAATGGTGCCAACCGCTTGCAAATGCTCACCTGAAAGCTTTGGCGATGGAAACAGAAGGCTTTTTATCACAGGACAAGAAATCAGCCCTCAAAAACTTAACCGGCAGAAAATATTTTTTTGAAAAAATCCCTAAGCCCCGGGGTCACAATTTCAGAAAAAATCTGACTTTTGGCAGTTCACTCAAAAAAGGTGCCAACCGCTTGCAAATGCTCACCTGAAAGCTTTGGCGATGGAAACAGAAGGCTTTTTATCACAGGACAAGAAATCAGCCCTCAAAAACTTAACCGGCAGAAAATATTTTTTTGAAAAAATCCCTAAGCCCCGGGGTCACAATTTCAGAAAAAATCTGACTTTTGGCAGTTCACTCAAAAATGGTGCCAACCGCTTGAAAATGCTCCCCTGAAAGCTTTGGCACGGGAAACAGAAGGCTTTTTATAACAGGACAAGAAATCAGCCCTCAAAAACTTAACCGGCAGAAAATATTTTTTTGAAAAAATCCCTAAGCCCCGGGGTCACAATTTCAGCAAAAATCTGACTTTTGGCAGTTCACTCAAAAATGGTGCCAACCGCTTGAAAATGCTCCCCTGAAAGCTTTGGCACGGGAAACAGAAGGCTTTTTATAACAGGACAAGAAATCAGCCCTCAAAAACTTAACCGGCAGAAAATATTTTTTTGAAAAAATCCCTAAGCCCCGGGGTCACAATTTCAGCAAAAATCTGACTTTTGGCAGTTCACTCAAAAATGGTGCCAACCGCTTGCAAATGCTCCCCTGAAAGGTTTGGCACGCGAAACAGAAGGCTTTTTATCACAGGACAAGAAATCAGCCCTCAAAAACTTAACCGGCAGAAAATATTTTTTTGAAAAAATCCCTAAGCCCCGGGGTCACAATTTCAGCAAAAATCTGACTTTTGGCAGTTCACTCAAAAATGGTGCCAAAAGCTTGAAAATGCTCCCCTGAAAGGTTTGGCACTCGAAACAGAAGGCTTTTTATCACAGGACAAGAAATCAGCCCTCAAAAACTTAACCGGCAGAAAATATTTTTTTGAAAAAATCCCTAAGCCCCGGGGTCACAATTTCAGCAAAAATCTGACTTTTGGCAGTTCACTCAAAAATGGTGCCAACCGCTTGCAAATGCTCACCTGAAAGCTTTGGCGATGGAAACAGAAGGCTTTTTATCACAGGACAAGAAATCAGCCCTCAAAAACTTAACCGGCAGAAAATATTTTTTTGAAAAAATCCCTAAGCCCCGGGTCACAATTTCAGCAAAAATCTGACTTTTGGCAGTTCACTCAAAAATGGTGCCCAAAAGCTTGAAAATGCTCCCCTGAAAGGTTTGGCACTCGAAACAGAAGGCTTTTTATCACAGGACAAGAAATCAGCCCTCAAAAACTTAACCGGCAGAAAATATTTTTTTGAAAAAATCCCTAAGCCCCGGGGTCACAATTTCAGCAAAAATCTGACTTTTGGCAGTTCACCCAAAAATGGTGCCAACCGCTTGCAAATGCTCACCTGAAAGCTTTGGCGATGGAAACAGAAGGCTTTTTATCACAGGACAAGAAATCAGCCCTCAAAAACTTAACCGGCAGAAAATATTTTTTTGAAAAAATCCCTAAGCCCCGGGGTCACAATTTCAGAAAAAAACTGACTTTTGGCAGTTCACTCAAAAATGGTGCCAACCGCTTGCAAATGCTCACCTGAAAGCTTTGGCGATGGAAACAGAAGGCTTTTTATCACAGGACAAGAAATCAGCCCTCAAAAACTTAACCGGCAGAAAATATTTTTTTGAAAAAATCCCTAAGCCCCGGGGTCACAATTTCAGAAAAAATCTGACTTTTGGCAGTTCACTCAAAAATGGTGCCAACCGGTTGCAAATGCTCACCTGAAAGGTTTGGCACTCGAAACAGAAGGCTTTTTATCACAGGACAAGAAATCAGCCCTCAAAAACTTAACCGGCAGAAAATATTTTTTTGAAAAAATCCCTAAGCTCCGGGGTCACAATTTCAGCAAAAATCTGACTTTTGGCAGTTCACCCAAAAATGGTGCCAACCGCTTGCAAATGCTCAACTGAAAGCTTTGGCGATGGAAACAGAAGGCTTTTTATCACAGGACAAGAAATCAGCCCTCAAAAACTTAACCGGCAGAAAATATTTTTTTGAAAAAATCCCTAAGCCCCGGGGTCACAATTTCAGAAAAAATCTGACTTTTGGCAGTTCACTCAAAAATGGTGCCAACCGCTTGCAAATGCTCACCTGAAAGCTTTGGCGATGGAAACAGAAGGCTTTTTATCACAGGACAAGAAATCAGCCCTCAAAAACTTAACCGGCAGAAAATATTTTTTTGAAAAAATCCCTAAGCCCCGGGGTCACAATTTCAGCAAAAATCTGACTTTTGGCAGTTCACTCAAAAATGGTGCCAACCGCTTGCAAATGCTCACCTGAAAGCTTTGGCGATGGAAACAGAAGGCTTTTTATCACAGGACAAGAAATCAGCCCTCAAAAACTTAACGGGCAGAAAATATTTTTTTGAAAAAATCCCTAAGCCCCGCGGTCACAATTTCAGAAAAAATCTGACTTTTGGCAGTTCACTCAAAAATGGTGCCAACCGCTTGCAAATGCTCACCTGAAAGCTTTGGCGATGGAAACAGAAGGCTTTTTATCACAGGACAAGAAATCAGCCCTCAAAAACTTAACCGGTAGAAAATATTTTTTTGAAAAAATCCCTAAGCCCCGGGGTCACAATTTCAGAAAAAATCTGACTTTTGGCAGTTCACTCAAAAATGGTGCCAACCGGTTGCAAATGCTCACCTGAAAGCTTTGGCACGCGAAACAGAAGGCTTTTTATCACAGGACAAGAAATCAGCCCTCAAAAACTTAACCGATAGAAAATATTTTTTTGAAAAAATCTCTAAGCCCCGGGGTCACAATTTCAGCAAAAATCTGACTTTTGGCAATTCACTCAAAAATGGTGCCAAAAGCTTGAAAATGCTCCCCTGAAAGGTTTGGCACTCGAAACAGAAGGCTTTTTATCACAGGACAAGAAATCAGCCCTCAAAAACTTAACCGGCAGAAAATATTTTTTTGAAAAAATCCCTAAGCCCCGGGGTCACAATTTCAGCAAAAATCTGACTTTTGCCAGTTCACTCAAAAATGGTGCCAACCGCTTGCAAATTCTCCCCTGAAAGCTTTGGCGATGGAAACAGAAGGCTTTTTATCACAGGACAAGAAATCAGCCCTCAAAAACTTAACCGGCAGAAAATATTTTTTTGAAAAAATCCCTAAGCCCCGGGGTCACAATTTCAGAAAAAATCTGACTTTTGGCAGTTCACTCAAAAATGGTGCCAACCGCTTGCAAACGCTCAACTGAAAGCTTTGGCGATGGAAACAGAAGGCTTTTTATCACAGGACAAGAAATCAGCCCTCAAAAACTAAACCGGCAGAAAATATTTTTTTAAAAAAAAACCCTAAGCCCCGGGGTCACAATTTCAGAAAAAATCTGACTTTTGGCAGTTCACTCAAAAATGGTGCCAACCGCTTGCAAATGCTCACCTGAAAGCTTTGGCGATGGAAACAGAAGGCTTTTTATCACAGGACAAGAAATCAGCCCTCAAAAACTTAACCGGCAGAAAATATTTTTTTGAAAAAATCCCTAAGCCCCGGGGTCACAATTTTAGAAAAAATCTGACTTTTGGCAGTTCACTCAAAAATGGTGCCAACCGCTTGAAAATGCTCCCCTGAAAGCTTTGGCACGGGAAACAGAAGGCTTTTTATAACAGGACAAGAAATCAGCCCTCAAAAACTTAACCGGCAGAAAATATTTTTTTGAAAAAATCCCTAAGCCCCGGGGTCACAATTTCAGCAAAAATCTGACTTTTGGCAGTTCACTCAAAAATGGTGCCAACCGCTTGCAAATGCTCCCCTGAAAGGTTTGGCACGCGAAACAGAAGGCTTTTTATCACAGGACAAGAAATCAGCCCTCAAAAACTTAACCGGCAGAAAATATTTTTTTGAAAAAATCCCTAAGCCCCGGGGTCACAATTTCAGCAAAAATCTGACTTTTGGCAGTTCACTCAAAAATGGTGCCAAAAGCTTGAAAATGCTCCCCTGAAAGGTTTGGCACTCGAAACAGAAGGCTTTTTATCACAGGACAAGAAATCAGCCCTCAAAAACTTAACCGGCAGAAAATATTTTTTTGAAAAAATCCCTAAGCCCCGGGGTCACAATTTCAGAAAAAATCTGACTTTTGGCAGTTCACTCAAAAAAGGTGCCAACCGCTTGCAAATGCTCACCTGAAAGCTTTGGCGATGGAAACAGAAGGCTTTTTATCACAGGACAAGAAATCAGCCCTCAAAAACTTAACCGGCAGAAAATATTTTTTTGAAAAAATCCCTAAGCCCCGGGGTCACAATTTCAGAAAAAATCTGACTTTTGGCAGTTCACTCAAAAATGGTGCCAACCGCTTGAAAATGCTCCCCTGAAAGCTTTGGCACGGGAAACAGAAGGCTTTTTATAACAGGACAAGAAATCAGCCCTCAAAAACTTAACCGGCAGAAAATATTTTTTTGAAAAAATCCCTAAGCCCCGGGGTCACAATTTCAGCAAAAATCTGACTTTTGGCAGTTCACTCAAAAATGGTGCCAACCGCTTGCAAATGCTCCCCTGAAAGGTTTGGCACGCGAAACAGAAGGCTTTTTATCACAGGACAAGAAATCAGCCCTCAAAAACTTAACCGGCAGAAAATATTTTTTTGAAAAAATCCCTAAGCCCCGGGGTCACAATTTCAGCAAAAATCTGACTTTTGGCAGTTCACTCAAAAATGGTGCCAAAAGCTTGAAAATGCTCCCCTGAAAGGTTTGGCACTCGAAACAGAAGGCTTTTTATCACAGGACAAGAAATCAGCCCTCAAAAACTTAACCGGCAGAAAATATTTTTTTGAAAAAATCCCTAAGCCCCGGGGTCACAATTTCAGCAAAAATCTGACTTTTGGCAGTTCACTCTTAAATGGTGCCAAAAGCTTGAAAATGCTCCCCTGAAAGGTTTGGCACTCGAAACAGAAGGCTTTTTATCACAGGACAAGAAATCAGCCCTCAAAAACTTAACCGGCAGAAAATATTTTTTTGAAAAAATCCCTAAGCCCCGGGGTCACAATTTCAGCAAAAATCTGACTTTTGGCAGTTCACTCAAAAATGGTGCCAACCGGTTGCAAATGCTCACCTGAAAGCTTTGGCGATGGAAACAGAAGGCTTTTTATCACAGGACAAGAAATCAGCCCTCAAAAACTTAACCGGCAGAAAATATTTTTTTGAAAAAATCCCTAAGCCCCGGGGTCACAATTTCAGCAAAAATCTGACTTTTGGCAGTTCACTCAAAAATGGTGCCAACCGCTTGCAAATGCTCACCTGAAAGCTTTGGCGATGGAAACAGATGGCTTTTTATCACAGGACAAGAAATCAGCCCTCAAAAACTTAACCGGCAGAAAATATTTTTTTGAAAAAATCCCTAAGCCCCGGGGTCACAATTTCAGCAAAAATCTGACTTTTGGCAGTTCACTCAAAAAAGGTGCCAACCGCTTGCAAATGCTCACCTGAAAGCTTTGGCGATGGAAACAGAAGGCTTTTTATCACAGGACAAGAAATCAGCCCTCAAAAACTTAACCGGCAGAAAATATTTTTTTGAAAAAATCCCTAAGCCCCAGGGTCACAATTTCAGCAAAAATCTGACTTTTGGCAGTTCACTCAAAAATGGTGCCAACCGCTTGCAAATGCTCACCTGAAAGCTTTGGCGATGGAAACAGATGGCTTTTTATCACAGGACAAGAAATCAGCCCTCAAAAACTTAACCGGCAGAAAATATTTTTTTGAAAAAATCCCTAAGCCCCGGGGTCACAATTTCAGCAAAAATCTGACTTTTGGCAGTTCACTCAAAAAAGGTGCCAACCGCTTGCAAATGCTCACCTGAAAGCTTTGGCATGGAAACAGAAGGCTTTTTATCACAGGACAAGAAATCAGCCCTCAAAAACTTAACCGGCAGAAAATATTTTTTTGAAAAAATCCCTAAGCCCCGGGGTCACAATTTCAGCAAAAATCTGACTTTTAGCAATTCACTCAAAAATGGTGCCAACCGCTTGCAAACGCTCCCCTGAAAGCATTGGCGATGGAAACAGAAGGCTTTTTATCACAGGACAAGAAATCAGCCCTCAAAAACTTAACCGGCAGAAAATATTTTTTCGAAAAAATCACAATTTCAGCAAAAATCTGACTTTTGGCAGTTCAGTCAAAAATGCTGCCAACCGCTTGCAAATGCTCCCCTGAAAGGTTTGGCACGCGAAACAGAAGGCTTTTTATCACAGGACAAGAAATCAGCCCTCAAAAACTTAACCGGCAGAAAATATTTTTTTGAAAAAATCCCTAAGCCCCGGGGTCACAATTTCAGCAAAAATCTGACTTTTGGCAGTTCACTCAAAAAAGGTGCCAACCGCTTGCAAATGCTCACCTGAAAGCTTTGGCGATGGAAACAGAAGCCTTTTTATCACAGGACAAGAAATCAGCCCTCAAAAACTTAACCGGCAGAAAATATTTCTTTGAAAAAATCCCTAAGCCCCGGGGTCACAATTTCAGCAAAAATCTGACTTTTGGCAGTTCACTCAAAAATGGTGCCAACCGGTTGCAAATGCTCAACTGAAAGCTTTGGCGATGGAAACAGAAGGCTTTTTATCACAGGACAAGAAATCAGCCCTCAAAAACTAAACCGGCAGAAAATATTTTTTTGAAAAAATCCCTAAGCCCCGGGGTCACAATTTCAGAAAAAATCTGACTTTTGGCAGTTCACTCAAAAATGGTGCCAACCGGTTGCAAATGCTCACCTGAAAGCTTTGGCGATGGAAACAGAAGGCTTTTTATCACAGGACAAGAAATCAGCCCTCAAAAACTTAACCGGCAGAAAATATTTTTTTGAAAAAATCCCTAAGCCCCGGGGTCACAATTTCAGCAAAAATCTGACTTTTGGCAGTTCACTCAAAAAAGGTGCCAACCGCTTGCAAATGCTCACCTGAAAGCTTTGGCGATGGAAACAGAAGCCTTTTTATCACAGGACAAGAAATCAGCCCTCAAAAACTTAACCGGCAGAAAATATTTTTTTGAAAAAATCCCTAAGCCCCGGGGTCACAATTTCAGCAAAAATCTGACTTTTGGCAGTTCACTCAAAAATGGTGCCAACCGGTTGCAAATGCTCAACTGAAAGCTTTGGCGATGGAAACAGAAGGCTTTTTATCACAGGACAAGAAATCAGCCCTCAAAAACTAAACCGGCAGAAAATATTTTTTTGAAAAAATCCCTAAGCCCCGGGGTCACAATTTCAGCAAAAATCTGACTTTTGGCAGTTCACTCAAAAATGGTGCCAACCGGTTGCAAATGCTCACCTGAAAGCTTTGGCGATGGAAACAGAAGGCTTTTTATCACAGGACAAGAAATCAGCCCTCAAAAACTTAACCGGCAGAAAATATTTTTTTGAAAAAATCCCTAAGCCCCGGGGTCACAATTTCAGCAAAAATCTGACTTTTGGCAGTTCACTCAAAAAAGGTGCCAACCGCTTGCAAATGCTCACCTGAAAGGTTTGGCACTCGAAACAGAAGGCTTTTTATCACAGGACAAGAAATCAGCCCTCAAAAACTTAACCGGCAGAAAATATTTTTTTGAAAAAATCCCTAAGCCCCGGGGTCACAATTTCAGCAAAAATCTGACTTTTGGCAGTTCACCCAAAAATGGTGCCAACCGCTTGCAAATGCTCAACTGAAAGCTTTGGCGATGGAAACAGAAGGCTTTTTATCACAGGACAAGAAATCAGCCCTCAAAAACTTAACCGGCAGAAAATATTTTTTTGAAAAAATCCCTAAGCCCCGGGGTCACAATTTCAGAAAAAATCTGACTTTTGGCAGTTCACTCAAAAATGGTGCCAACCGCTTGCAAATGCTCACCTGAAAGCTTTGGCGATGGAAACAGAAGGCTTTTTATCACAGGACAAGAAATCAGCCCTCAAAAACTTAACCGGCAGAAAATATTTTTTTGAAAAAATCCCTAAGCCCCGGGGTCACAATTTCAGCAAAAATCTGACTTTTGGCAGTTCACTCAAAAAAGGTGCCAACCGCTTGCAAATGCTCACCTGAAAGCTTTGGCGATGGAAACAGAAGCCTTTTTATCACAGGACAAGAAATCAGCCCTCAAAAACTTAACCGGCAGAAAATATTTTTTTGAAAAAATCCCTAAGCCCCGGGGTCACAATTTCAGCAAAAATCTGACTTTTGGCAGTTCACTCAAAAATGGTGCCAACCGGTTGCAAATGCTCAACTGAAAGCTTTGGCGATGGAAACAGAAGGCTTTTTATCACAGGACAAGAAATCAGCCCTCAAAAACTAAACCGGCAGAAAATATTTTTTTGAAAAAATCCCTAAGCCCCGGGGTCACAATTTCAGCAAAAATCTGACTTTTGGCAGTTCACTCAAAAATGGTGCCAACCGGTTGCAAATGCTCACCTGAAAGCTTTGGCGATGGAAACAGAAGGCTTTTTATCACAGGACAAGAAATCAGCCCTCAAAAACTTAACCGGCAGAAAATATTTTTTTGAAAAAATCCCTAAGCCCCGGGGTCACAATTTCAGCAAAAATCTGACTTTTGGCAGTTCACTCAAAAAAGGTGCCAACCGCTTGCAAATGCTCACCTGAAAGGTTTGGCACTCGAAACAGAAGGCTTTTTATCACAGGACAAGAAATCAGCCCTCAAAAACTTAACCGGCAGAAAATATTTTTTTGAAAAAATCCCTAAGCCCCGGGGTCACAATTTCAGCAAAAATCTGACTTTTGGCAGTTCACCCAAAAATGGTGCCAACCGCTTGCAAATGCTCAACTGAAAGCTTTGGCGATGGAAACAGAAGGCTTTTTATCACAGGACAAGAAATCAGCCCTCAAAAACTTAACCGGCAGAAAATATTTTTTTGAAAAAATCCCTAAGCCCCGGGGTCACAATTTCAGAAAAAATCTGACTTTTGGCAGTTCACTCAAAAATGGTGCCAACCGCTTGCAAATGCTCACCTGAAAGCTTTGGCGATGGAAACAGAAGGCTTTTTATCACAGGACAAGAAATCAGCCCTCAAAAACTTAACCGGCAGAAAATATTTTTTTGAAAAAATCCCTAAGCCCCGGGGTCACAATTTCAGCAAAAATCTGACTTTTGGCAGTTCACTCAAAAATGGTGCCAACCGCTTGCAAATGCTCACCTGAAAGCTTTGGCGATGGAAACAGAAGGCTTTTTATCACAGGACAAGAAATCAGCCCTCAAAAACTTAACGGGCAGAAAATATTTTTTTGAAAAAATCCCTAAGCCCCGCGGTCACAATTTCAGAAAAAATCTGACTTTTGGCAGTTCACTCAAAAATGGTGCCAACCGCTTGCAAATGCTCACCTGAAAGCTTTGGCGATGGAAACAGAAGGCTTTTTATCACAGGACAAGAAATCAGCCCTCAAAAACTTAACCGGTAGAAAATATTTTTTTGAAAAAATCTCTAAGCCCCGGGGTCACAATTTCAGAAAAAATCTGACTTTTGGCAATTCACTCAAAAATGGTGCCAAAAGCTTGAAAATGCTCCCCTGAAAGGTTTGGCACTCGAAACAGAAGGCTTTTTATCACAGGACAAGAAATCAGCCCTCAAAAACTTAACCGGCAGAAAATATTTTTTTGAAAAAATCCCTAAGCCCCGGGGTCACAATTTCAGAAAAAATCTGACTTTTGGCAGTTCACTCAAAAATGGTGCCAACCGGTTGCAAATGCTCACCTGAAAGGTTTGGCACTCGAAACAGAAGGCTTTTTATCACAGGACAAGAAATCAGCCCTCAAAAACTTAACCGGCAGAAAATATTTTTTTGAAAAAATCCCTAAGCCCCGGGGTCACAATTTCAGCAAAAATCTGACTTTTGGCAGTTCACCCAAAAATGGTGCCAACCGCTTGCAAATGCTCACCTGAAAGCTTTGGCGATGGAAACAGAAGGCTTTTTATCACAGGACAAGAAATCAGCCCTCAAAAACTTAACCGGCAGAAAATATTTTTTTGAAAAAATCCCTAAGCCCCGGGGTCACAATTTCAGAAAAAATCTGACTTTTGGCAGTTCACTCAAAAATGGTGCCAACCGGTTGCAAATGCTCACCTGAAAGCTTTGGCACGCGAAACAGAAGGCTTTTTATCACAGGACAAGAAATCAGCCCTCAAAAACTTAACCGATAGAAAATATTTTTTTGAAAAAATCTCTAAGCCCCGGGGTCACAATTTCAGCAAAAATCTGACTTTTGGCAATTCACTCAAAAATGGTGCCAAAAGCTTGAAAATGCTCCCCTGAAAGGTTTGGCACTCGAAACAGAAGGCTTTTTATCACAGGACAAGAAATCAGCCCTCAAAAACTTAACCGGCAGAAAATATTTTTTTGAAAAAATCCCTAAGCCCCGGGGTCACAATTTCAGCAAAAATCTGACTTTTGGCAGTTCACTCAAAAATGGTGCCAACCGCTTGCAAATTCTCCCCTGAAAGCTTTGGCGATGGAAACAGAAGGCTTTTTATCACAGGACAAGAAATCAGCCCTCAAAAACTTAACCGGCAGAAAATATTTTTTTGAAAAAATCCCTAAGCCCCGGGGTCACAATTTCAGAAAAAATCTGACTTTTGGCAGTTCACTCAAAAATGGTGCCAACCGGTTGCAAATGCTCACCTGAAAGGTTTGGCACTCGAAACAGAAGGCTTTTTATCACAGGACAAGAAATCAGCCCTCAAAAACTTAACCGGCAGAAAATATTTTTTTGAAAAAATCCCTAAGCCCCGGGGTCACAATTTCAGAAAAAATCTGACTTTTGGCAGTTCACTCAAAAATGGTGCCAACCGGTTGCAAATGCTCACCTGAAAGCTTTGGCACTCGAAACAGAAGGCTTTTTATCACAGGACAAGAAATCAGCCCTCAAAAACTTAACCGGTAGAAAATATTTTTTTGAAAAAATCTCTAAGCCCCGGGGTCACAATTTCAGCAAAAATCTGACTTTTGGCAATTCACTCAAAAATGGTGCCAAAAGCTTGAAAATGCTCACCTGAAAGCTTTGGCGATGGAAACAGAAGGCTATTTATCACAGGACAAGAAATCAGCCCTCAAAAACTTAACCGGCAGAAAATATTTTTTTGAAAAAATCCCTAAGCCCCGGGGTCACAATTTCAGCAAAAATCTGACTTTTGGCAGTTCACTCAAAAATGGTGCCAACCGCTTGCAAATTCTCCCCTGAAAGCTTTGGCGATGGAAACAGAAGGCTTTTTATCACAGGACAAGAAATCAGCCCTCAAAAACTTAACGGGCAGAAAATATTTTTTTGAAAAAATCCCTAAGCCCCGCGGTCACAATTTCAGAAAAAATCTGACTTTTGGCAGTTCACTCAAAAATGGTGCCAACCGCTTGCAAATGCTCACCTGAAAGCTTTGGCGATGGAAACAGAAGGCTTTTTATCACAGGACAGGAAATCAGCCCTCAAAAACTTAACCGGTAGAAAATATTTTTTTGAAAAAATCCCTAAGCCCCGGGGTCACAATTTCAGAAAAAATCTGACTTTTGGCAGTTCACTCAAAAATGGTGCCAACCGGTTGCAAATGCTCACCTGAAAGCTTTGGCACGCGAAACAGAAGGCTTTTTATCACAGGACAAGAAATCAGCCCTCAAAAACTTAACCGATAGAAAATATTTTTTTGAAAAAATCTCTAAGCCCCGGGGTCACAATTTCAGCAAAAATCTGACTTTTGGCAATTCACTCAAAAATGGTGCCAAAAGCTTGAAAATGCTCCCCTGAAAGGTTTGGCACTCGAAACAGAAGGCTTTTTATCACAGGACAAGAAATCAGCCCTCAAAAACTTAACCGGCAGAAAATATTTTTTTGAAAAAATCCCTAAGCCCCGGGGTCACAATTTCAGCAAAAATCTGACTTTTGGCAGTTCACTCAAAAATGGTGCCAACCGCTTGAAAATTCTCCCCTGAAAGCTTTGGCGATGGAAACAGAAGGCTTTTTATCACAGGACAAGAAATCAGCCCTCAAAAACTTAACCGGCAGAAAATATTTTTTTGAAAAAATCCCTAAGCCCCGGGGTCACAATTTCAGAAAAAATCTGACTTTTGGCAGTTCACTCAAAAATGGTGCCAACCGCTTGCAAATGCTCACCTGAAAGGTTTGGCACTCGAAACAGAAGGCTTTTTATCACAGGACAAGAAATCAGCCCTCAAAAACTTAACCGGCAGAAAATATTTTTTTGAAAAAATCCCTAAGCCCCGGGGTCACAATTTCAGAAAAAATCTGACTTTTGGCAGTTCACTCAAAAATGGTGCCAACCGGTTGCAAATGCTCACCTGAAAGCTTTGGCACGCGAAACAGAAGGCTTTTTATCACAGGACAAGAAATCAGCCCTCAAAAACTTAACCGGCAGAAAATATTTTTTTGAAAAAATCCCTAAGCCCCGGGGTCACAATTTCAGCAAAAATCTGACTTTTGGCAGTTCACTCAAAAATGGTGCCAACCGGTTGCAAATGCTCACCTGAAAGCTTTGGCACGCGAAACAGAAGGCTTTTTATCACAGGACAAGAAATCAGCCCTCAAAAACTTAACCGGTAGAAAATATTTTTTTGAAAAAATCCCTAAGCCCCGGGGTCACAATTTCAGAAAAAATCTGACTTTTGGCAGTTCACTCAAAAATGGTGCCAACCGGTTGCAAATGCTCACCTGAAAGCTTTGGCACGCGAAACAGAAGGCTTTTTATCACAGGACAAGAAATCAGCCCTCAAAAACTTAACCGGTAGAAAATATTTTTTTGAAAAAATCTCTAAGCCCCGGGGTCACAATTTCAGCAAAAATCTGACTTTTGGCAATTCACTCAAAAATGGTGCCAAAAGCTTGAAAATGCTCACCTGAAAGCTTTGGCGATGGAAACAGAAGGCTATTTATCACAGGACAAGAAATCAGCCCTCAAAAACTTAACCGGCAGAAAATATTTTTTTGAAAAAATCCCTAAGCCCCGGGGTCACAATTTCAGAAAAAATCTGACTTTTGGCAGTTCACTCAAAAATGGTGCCAACCGGTTGCAAATGCTCACCTGAAAGGTTTGGCACTCGAAACAGAAGGCTTTTTATCACAGGACAAGAAATCAGCCCTCAAAAACTTAACCGGCAGAAAATATTTTTTTGAAAAAATCCCTAAGCCCCGGGGTCACAATTTCAGAAAAAATCTGACTTTTGGCAGTTCACTCAAAAATGGTGCCAACCGGTTGCAAATGCTCACCTGAAAGGTTTGGCACTCGAAACAGAAGGCTTTTTATCACAGGACAAGAAATCAGCCCTCAAAAACTTAACCGGTAGAAAATATTTTTTTGAAAAAATCCCTAAGCCCCGGGGTCACAATTTCAGAAAAAATCTGACTTTTGGCAGTTCACTCAAAAATGGTGCCAACCGCTTGCAAATTCTCCCCTGAAAGCTTTGGCGATGGAAACAGAAGGCTTTTTATCACAGGACAAGAAATCAGCCCTCAAAAACTTAACCGGCAGAAAATATTTTTTTGAAAAAATCCCTAAGCCCCGGGGTCACAATTTCAGAAAAAATCTGACTTTTGGCAGTTCACTCAAAAATGGTGCCAACCGGTTGCAAATGCTCACCTGAAAGGTTTGGCACTCGAAACAGAAGGCTTTTTATCATAGGACAAGAAATCAGCCCTCAAAAACTTAACCGGCAGAAAATATTTTTTTGAAAAAATCCCTAAGCCCCGGGGTCACAATTTCAGAAAAAATCTGACTTTTGGCAGTTCACTCAAAAATGGTGCCAACCGGTTGCAAATGCTCACCTGAAAGGTTTGGCACTCGAAACAGAAGGCTTTTTATCACAGGACAAGAAATCAGCCCTCAAAAACTTAACCGGTAGAAAATATTTTTTTGAAAAAATCCCTAAGCCCCGGGGTCACAATTTCAGAAAAAATCTGACTTTTGGCAGTTCACTCAAAAATGGTGCCAACCGGTTGCAAATGCTCACCTGAAAGCTTTGGCACGCGAAACAGAAGGCTTTTTATCACAGGACAAGAAATCAGCCCTCAAAAACTTAACCGGTAGAAAATATTTTTTTGAAAAAATCTCTAAGCCCTGGGGTCACAATTTCAGCAAAAATCTGACTTTTGGCAATTCACTCAAAAATGGTGCCAAAAGCTTGAAAATGCTCACCTGAAAGCTTTGGCGATGGAAACAGAAGGCTATTTATCACAGGACAAGAAATCAGCCCTCAAAAACTTAACCGGCAGAAAATATTTTTTTGAAAAAATCCCTAAGCCCCGGGGTCACAATTTCAGCAAAAATCTGACTTTTGGCAGTTCACTCAAAAATGGTGCCAACCGCTTGCAAATGCTCACCTGAAAGCTTTGGCGATGGAAACAGGCGGCTTTTTATCACAGGACAAGAAATCAGCCCTCAAAAACTTAACCGGCAGAAAATATTTTTTTGAAAAAATCCCTAAGCCCCGGGGTCACAATTTCAGCAAAAATCTGACTTTTGGCAGTTCACTCAAAAATGGTGCCAACCGCTTGCAAATGCTCCCCTGAAAGGTTTGGCATGCGAAACAGAAGGCTTTTTATCACAGGACAAGAAATCAGCCCTCAAAACTTAACCGGCAGAAAATATTTTTTTGAAAAAATCCCTAAGCCCCGGGGTCACAATTTCAGCAAAAATCTGACTTTTGGCAGTTCACTCAAAAATGGTGCCAACCGCTTGCAAATGCTCACCTGAAAGCTTTGGCACTCGAAACAGAAGGCTTTTTATCACAGGACAAGAAATCAGCCCTCAAAAACTTAACCGGCAGAAAATATTTTTTTGAAAAAATCCCTAAGCCCCGGGGTCACAATTTCAGCAAAAATCTGACTTTTCGCAGTTCACTCAAAAATGGTGCCAACCGGTTGCAAACGCTCAACTGAAAGCTTTGGCGATGGAAACAGAAGGCTTTTTATCACAGGACAAGAAATCAGCCCTCAAAAACTAAACCGGCAGAAAATATTTTTTTAAAAAAAACCCTAAGCCCCGGGGTCACAATTTCAGAAAAAATCTGACTTTTGGCAGTTCACTCAAAAATGGTGCCAACCGCTTGCAAATGCTCACCTGAAAGCTTTGGCGATGGAAACAGAAGGCTTTTTATCACAGGACAAGAAATCAGCCCTCAAAAACTTAACCGGTAGAAAATATTTTTTTGAAAAAATCCCTAAGACCCGGGGTCACAATTTCAGAAAAAATCTGACTTTTGGCAGTTCACTCAAAAATGGTGCCAACCGGTTGCAAACGCTCAACTGAAAGCTTTGGCGATGGAAACAGAAGGCTTTTTATCACAGGACAAGAAATCAGCCCTCAAAAACTAAACCGGCAGAAAATATTTTTTTAAAAAAAACCCTAAGCCCCGGGGTCACAATTTCAGAAAAAATCTGACTTTTGGCAGTTCACTCAAAAATGGTGCCAACCGCTTGCAAATGCTCACCTGAAAGCTTTGGCGATGGAAACAGAAGGCTTTTTATCACAGGACAAGAAATCAGCCCTCAAAAACTTAACCGGTAGAAAATATTTTTTTGAAAAAATCCCTAAGACCCGGGGTCACAATTTCAGAAAAAATCTGACTTTTGGCAGTTCACTCAAAAATGGTGCCAACCGGTTGCAAATGCTCACCTGAAAGCTTTGGCACGCGAAACAGAAGGCTTTTTATCACAGGACAAGAAATCAGCCCTCAAAAACTTAACCGGTAGAAAATATTTTTTTGAAAAAATCCCTAAGCCCCGGGGTCACAATTTCAGCAAAAATCTGACTTTTGGCAATTCACTCAAAAATGGTGCCAAAAGCTTGAAAATGCTCCCCTGAAAGGTTTGGCACTCGAAACAGAAGGCTTTTTATCACAGGACAAGAAATCAGCCCTCAAAAACTTAACCGGCAGAAAATATTTTTTTGAAAAAATCCCTAAGCCCCGGGGTCACAATTTCAGCAAAAATCTGACTTTTGGCAGTTCACTCAAAAATGGTGCCAACCGGTTGCAAATGCTCACCTGAAAGCTTTGGCGATGGAAACAGAAGGCTTTTTATCACAGGACAAGAAATCAGCCCTCAAAAACTTAACCGGCAGAAAATATTTTTTTGAAAAAATCCCTAAGCCCCGGGGTCACAATTTCAGCAAAAATCTGACTTTTGGCAGTTCACTCAAAAATGGTGCCAACCGCTTGCAAATTCTCCCCTGAAAGCTTTGGCGATGGAAACAGAAGGCTTTTTATCACAGGACAAGAAATCAGCCCTCAAAAACTTAACCGGCAGAAAATATTTTTTTGAAAAAATCCCTAAGCCCTGGGGTCACAATTTCAGCAAAAATCTGACTTTTGGCAGTTCACTCAAAAATGGTGCCAACCGCTTGCAAATGCTCACCTGAAAGCTTTGGCGATGGAAACAGAAGGCTATTTATCACAGGACAAGAAATCAGCCCTCAAAAACTTAACCGGCAGAAAATATTTTTTTGAAAAAATCCCTAAGCCCCGGGGTCACAATTTCAGCAAAAATCTGACTTTTGGCAGTTCACTCAAAAATGGTGCCAAGCGCTTGCAAATGCTCCCCTGAAAGCTTTGGCGATGGAAACAGAAGGCTTTTTATCACAGGACAAGAAATCAGCCCTCAAAAACTTAACCGGCAGAAAATATTTTTTTGAAAAAATCCGTAAGCCCCGGGGTCACAATTTCAGCAAAAATCTGACTTTTGGCAGTTCACTCAAAAATGGTGCCAACCGCTTGCAAATGCTCCCCTGAAAGGTTTGGCACTCGAAACAGAAGGCTTTTTATCACAGGACAAGAAATCAGCCCTCAAAAACTTAACCGGCAGAAAATATTTTTTTGAAAAAATCCCTAAGCCCCGGGGTCACAATTTCAGCAAAAATCTGACTTTTGGCAGTTCACTCAAAAATGGTGCCAACCGCTTGCAAATTCTCCCCTGAAAGCTTTGGCGATGGAAACAGAAGGCTTTTTATCACAGGACAAGAAATCAGCCCTCAAAAAGTTAACCGGCAGAAAATATTTTTTTGAAAAAATCCCTAAGCCCTGGGGTCACAATTTCAGCAAAAATCTGACTTTTGGCAGTTCACTCAAAAATGGTGCCAACCGCTTGCAAATTCTCCCCTGAAAGCTTTGGCGATGGAAACAGAAGGCTTTTTATCACAGGACAAGAAATCAGCCCTCAAAAACTTAACCGGCAGAAAATATTTTTTTGAAAAAATCCCTAAGCCCTGGGGTCACAATTTCAGCAAAAATCTGACTTTTGGCAGTTCACTCAAAAATGGTGCCAACCGCTTGCAAATGCTCACCTGAAAGCTTTGGCGATGGAAACAGAAGGCTATTTATCACAGGACAAGAAATCAGCCCTCAAAAACTTAACCGGCAGAAAATATTTTTTTGAAAAAATCCCTAAGCCCCGGGGTCACAATTTCAGCAAAAATCTGACTTTTGGCAGTTTACTCAAAAATGGTGCCAACCGCTTGCAAATGCTCCCCTGAAAGGTTTGGCATGCGAAACAGAAGGCTTTTTATCACAGGACAAGAAATCAGCCCTCAAAACTTAACCGGCAGAAAATATTTTTTTGAAAAAATCCCTAAGCCCCGGGGTCACAATTTCAGCAAAAATCTGACTTTTGGCAGTTCACTCAAAAATGGTGCCAACCGCTTGCAAATGCTCACCTGAAAGCTTTGGCACTCGAAACAGAAGGCTTTTTATCACAGGACAAGAAATCAGCCCTCAAAAACTTAACCGGCAGAAAATATTTTTTTGTAAAAATCCCTAAGCCCCGGGGTCACAATTTCAGCAAAAATCTGACTTTTGGCAGTTCACTCAAAAATGGTGCCAAAAGCTTGAAAATGCTCCCCTGAAAGGTTTGGCACTCGAAACAGAAGGCTTTTTATCACAGGACAAGAAATCAGCCCTCAAAAACTTAACCGGCAGAAAATATTTTTTTGAAAAAATCCCTAAGCCCTGGGGTCACAATTTCAGCAAAAATCTGACTTTTGGCAGTTCACTCAAAAATGGTGCCAACCGCTTGCAAATGCTCACCTGAAAGCTTTGGCGATGGAAACAGAAGGCTATTTATCACAGGACAAGAAATCAGCCCTCAAAAACTTAACCGGCAGAAAATATTTTTTTGAAAAAATCCCTAAGCCCCGGGGTCACAATTTCAGCAAAAATCTGACTTTTGGCAGTTCACTCAAAAATGGTGCCAACCGCTTGCAAATGCTCCCCTGAAAGGTTTGGCATGCGAAACAGAAGGCTTTTTATCACAGGACAAGAAATCAGCCCTCAAAACTTAACCGGCAGAAAATATTTTTTTGAAAAAATCCCTAAGCCCCGGGGTCACAATTTCAACAAAAATCTGACTTTTGGCAGTTCACTCAAAAATGGTGCCAACCGCTTGCAAATGCTCACCTGAAAGCTTTGGCACTCGAAACAGAAGGCTTTTTATCACAGGACAAGAAATCAGCCCTCAAAAACTTTACCGGCAGAAAATATTTTTTTGAAAAAATCCCTAAGCCCCGGGGTCACAATTTCAGCAAAAATCTGACTTTTGGCAGTTCACTCAAAACTGGTGCCAAAAGCTTGAAAATGCTCCCCTGAAAGGTTTGGCACTCGAAACAGAAGGCTTTTTATCACAGGACAAGAAATCAGCCCTCAAAAACTTAACCGGCAGAAAATATTTTTTTGAAAAAATCCCTAAGCCCCGGGGTCACAATTTCAGAAAAAATCTGACTTTTGGCAGTTCACTCAAAAATGGTGCCAACCGGTTGCAAATGCTCACCTGAAAGCTTTGGCGATGGAAACAGGCGGCTTTTTATCACAGGACAAGAAATCAGCCCTCAAAAACTTAACCGGCAGAAAATATTTTTTTGAAAAAATCCCTAAGCCCCGGGGTCACAATTTCAGCAAAAATCTGACTTTTGGCAGTTCACTCAAAAATGGTGCCAACCGCTTGCAAATGCTCCCCTGAAAGGTTTGGCATGCGAAACAGAAGGCTTTTTATCACAGGACAAGAAATCAGCCCTCAAAACTTAACCGGCAGAAAATATTTTTTTGAAAAAATCCCTAAGCCCCGGGGTCACAATTTCAGCAAAAATCTGACTTTTGGCAGTTCACTCAAAAATGGTGCCAACCGCTTGCAAATGCTCACCTGAAAGCTTTGGCACTCGAAACAGAAGGCTTTTTATCACAGGACAAGAAATCAGCCCTCAAAAACTTAACCGGCAGAAAATATTTTTTTGAAAAAATCCCTAAGCCCCGGGGTCACAATTTCAGCAAAAATCTGACTTTTGGCAGTTCACTCAAAAATGGTGCCAAAAGCTTGAAAATGCTCCCCTGAAAGGTTTGGCACTCGAAACAGAAGGCTTTTTATCACAGGACAAGAAATCAGCCCTCAAAAACTTAACCGGCAGAAAATATTTTTTTGAAAAAATCCCTAAGCCCCGGGGTCACAATTTCAGCAAAAATCTGACTTTTGGCAGTTCACTCAAAAATGGTGCCAACCGGTTGCAAATGCTCACCTGAAAGCTTTGGCGATGGAAACAGAAGGCTTTTTATCACAGGACAAGAAATCAGCCCTCAAAAACTTAACCGGCAGAAAATAATTTTTTGAAAAAATCCCTAAGCCCTGGGGTCACAATTTCAGAAAAAATCTGACTTTTGGCAGTTCACTCAAAAATGGTGCCAACCACTTGCAAATGCTCACCTGAAAGCTTTGGCACGCGAAACAGAAGGCTTTTTATCACAGGACAAGAAATCAGCCCTCAAAAACTTAACCGGTAGAAAATATTTTTTTGAAAAAATCTCTAAGCCCTGGGGTCACAATTTCAGCAAAAATCTGACTTTTGGCAATTCACTCAAAAATGGTGCCAAAAGCTTGAAAATGCTCACCTGAAAGCTTTGGCGATGGAAACAGAAGGCTATTTATCACAGGACAAGAAATCAGCCCTCAATAACTTAACCGGCAGAAAATATTTTTTTGAAAAAATCCCTAAGCCCCGGGGTCACAATTTCAGCAAAAATCTGACTTTTGGCAGTTCACTCAAAAATGGTGCCAACCGCTTGCAAATGCTCACCTGAAAGCTTTGGCGATGGAAACAGGCGGCTTTTTATCACAGGACAAGAAATCAGCCCTCAAAAACTTAACCGGCAGAAAATATTTTTTTGAAAAAATCCCTAAGCCCCGGGGTCACAATTTCAGCAAAAATCTGACTTTTGGCAGTTCACTCAAAAATGGTGCCAACCGCTTGCAAATGCTCCCCTGAAAGGTTTGGCATGCGAAACAGAAGGCTTTTTATCACAGGACAAGAAATCAGCCCTCAAAACTTAACCGGCAGAAAATATTTTTTTGAAAAAATCCCTAAGCCCCGGGGTCACAATTTCAGCAAAAATCTGACTTTTGGCAGTTCACTCAAAAATGGTGCCAACCGCTTGCAAATGCTCACCTGAAAGCTTTGGCACTCGAAACAGAAGGCTTTTTATCACAGGACAAGAAATCAGCCCTCAAAAACTTAACCGGCAGAAAATATTTTTTTGAAAAAATCCCTAAGCCCCGGGGTCACAATTTCAGCAAAAATCTGACTTTTGGCAGTTCACTCAAAAATGGTGCCAAAAGCTTGAAAATGCTCCCCTGAAAGGTTTGGCACTCGAAACAGAAGGCTTTTTATCACAGGACAAGAAATCAGCCCTCAAAAACTTAACCGGCAGAAAATATTTTTTTGAAAAAATCCCTAAGCCCCGGGGTCACAATTTCAGCAAAAATCTGACTTTTGGCAGTTCACTCAAAAATGGTGCCAACCGGTTGCAAATGCTCACCTGAAAGCTTTGGCGATGGAAACAGAAGGCTTTTTATCACAGGACAAGAAATCAGCCCTCAAAAACTTAACCGGCAGAAAATAATTTTTTGAAAAAATCCCTAAGCCCTGGGGTCACAATTTCAGAAAAAATCTGACTTTTGGCAGTTCACTCAAAAATGGTGCCAACCACTTGCAAATGCTCACCTGAAAGCTTTGGCGATGGAAACAGAAGGCTTTTTATCACAGGACAAGAAATCAGCCCTCAAAAACTTAACCGGTAGAAAATATTTTTTTGAAAAAATCCCTAAGACCCGGGGTCACAATTTCAGAAAAAATCTGACTTTTGGCAGTTCACTCAAAAATGGTGCCAACCGGTTGCAAATGCTCACCTGAAAGCTTTGGCACGCGAAACAGAAGGCTTTTTATCACAGGACAAGAAATCAGCCCTCAAAAACTTAACCGGTAGAAAATATTTTTTTGAAAAAATCCCTAAGCCCCGGGGTCACAATTTCAGCAAAAATCTGACTTTTGGCAATTCACTCAAAAATGGTGCCAAAAGCTTGAAAATGCTCCCCTGAAAGGTTTGGCACTCGAAACAGAAGGCTTTTTATCACAGGACAAGAAATCAGCCCTCAAAAACTTAACCGGCAGAAAATATTTTTTTGAAAAAATCCCTAAGCCCCGGGGTCACAATTTCAGCAAAAATCTGACTTTTGGCAGTTCACTCAAAAATGGTGCCAACCGGTTGCAAATGCTCACCTGAAAGCTTTGGCGATGGAAACAGAAGGCTTTTTATCACAGGACAAGAAATCAGCCCTCAAAAACTTAACCGGCAGAAAATATTTTTTTGAAAAAATCCCTAAGCCCCGGGGTCACAATTTCAGCAAAAATCTGACTTTTGGCAGTTCACTCAAAAATGGTGCCAACGGCTTGCAAATTCTCCCCTGAAAGCTTTGGCGATGGAAACAGAAGGCTTTTTATCACAGGACAAGAAATCAGCCCTCAAAAACTTAACCGGCAGAAAATATTTTTTTGAAAAAATCCCTAAGCCCTGGGGTCACAATTTCAGCAAAAATCTGACTTTTGGCAGTTCACTCAAAAATGGTGCCAACCGCTTGCAAATGCTCACCTGAAAGCTTTGGCGATGGAAACAGAAGGCTATTTATCACAGGACAAGAAATCAGCCCTCAAAAACTTAACCGGCAGAAAATATTTTTTTGAAAAAATCCCTAAGCCCCGGGGTCACAATTTCAGCAAAAATCTGACTTTTGGCAGTTCACTCAAAAATGGTGCCAAGCGCTTGCAAATGCTCCCCTGAAAGCTTTGGCGATGGAAACAGAAGGCTTTTTATCACAGGACAAGAAATCAGCCCTCAAAAACTTAACCGGCAGAAAATATTTTTTTGAAAAAATCCGTAAGCCCCGGGGTCACAATTTCAGCAAAAATCTGACTTTTGGCAGTTCACTCAAAAATGGTGCCAACCGCTTGCAAATGCTCCCCTGAAAGGTTTGGCACTCGAAACAGAAGGCTTTTTATCACAGGACAAGAAATCAGCCCTCAAAAACTTAACCGGCAGAAAATATTTTTTTGAAAAAATCCCTAAGCCCCGGGGTCACAATTTCAGCAAAAATCTGACTTTTGGCAGTTCACTCAAAAATGGTGCCAACCGGTTGCAAATGCTCCCCTGAAAGCTTTGGCGATGGAAACAGAAGGCTTTTTATCACAGGACAAGAAATCAGCCCTCAAAAAGTTAACCGGCAGAAAATATTTTTTTGAAAAAATCCCTAAGCCCTGGGGTCACAATTTCAGCAAAAATCTGACTTTTGGCAGTTCACTCAAAAATGGTGCCAACCGCTTGCAAATTCTCCCCTGAAAGCTTTGGCGATGGAAACAGAAGGCTTTTTATCACAGGACAAGAAATCAGCCCTCAAAAACTTAACCGGCAGAAAATATTTTTTTGAAAAAATCCCTAAGCCCTGGGGTCACAATTTCAGCAAAAATCTGACTTTTGGCAGTTCACTCAAAAATGGTGCCAACCGCTTGCAAATGCTCACCTGAAAGCTTTGGCGATGGAAACAGAAGGCTATTTATCACAGGACAAGAAATCAGCCCTCAAAAACTTAACCGGCAGAAAATATTTTTTTGAAAAAATCCCTAAGCCCCGGGGTCACAATTTCAGCAAAAATCTGACTTTTGGCAGTTTACTCAAAAATGGTGCCAACCGCTTGCAAATGCTCCCCTGAAAGGTTTGGCATGCGAAACAGAAGGCTTTTTATCACAGGACAAGAAATCAGCCCTCAAAACTTAACCGGCAGAAAATATTTTTTTGAAAAAATCCCTAAGCCCCGGGGTCACAATTTCAGCAAAAATCTGACTTTTGGCAGTTCACTCAAAAATGGTGCCAACCGCTTGCAAATGCTCACCTGAAAGCTTTGGCACTCGAAACAGAAGGCTTTTTATCACAGGACAAGAAATCAGCCCTCAAAAACTTAACCGGCAGAAAATATTTTTTTGTAAAAATCCCTAAGCCCCGGGGTCACAATTTCAGCAAAAATCTGACTTTTGGCAGTTCACTCAAAAATGGTGCCAAAAGCTTGAAAATGCTCCCCTGAAAGGTTTGGCACTCGAAACAGAAGGCTTTTTATCACAGGACAAGAAATCAGCCCTCAAAAACTTAACCGGCAGAAAATATTTTTTTGAAAAAATCCCTAAGCCCTGGGGTCACAATTTCAGCAAAAATCTGACTTTTGGCAGTTCACTCAAAAATGGTGCCAACCGCTTGCAAATGCTCACCTGAAAGCTTTGGCGATGGAAACAGAAGGCTATTTATCACAGGACAAGAAATCAGCCCTCAAAAACTTAACCGGCAGAAAATATTTTTTTGAAAAAATCCCTAAGCCCCGGGGTCACAATTTCAGCAAAAATCTGACTTTTGGCAGTTCACTCAAAAATGGTGCCAACCGCTTGCAAATGCTCCCCTGAAAGGTTTGGCATGCGAAACAGAAGGCTTTTTATCACAGGACAAGAAATCAGCCCTCAAAACTTAACCGGCAGAAAATATTTTTTTGAAAAAATCCCTAAGCCCCGGGGTCACAATTTCAACAAAAATCTGACTTTTGGCAGTTCACTCAAAAATGGTGCCAACCGCTTGCAAATGCTCACCTGAAAGCTTTGGCACTCGAAACAGAAGGCTTTTTATCACAGGACAAGAAATCAGCCCTCAAAAACTTTACCGGCAGAAAATATTTTTTTGAAAAAATCCCTAAGCCCCGGGGTCACAATTTCAGCAAAAATCTGACTTTTGGCAGTTCACTCAAAACTGGTGCCAAAAGCTTGAAAATGCTCCCCTGAAAGGTTTGGCACTCGAAACAGAAGGCTTTTTATCACAGGACAAGAAATCAGCCCTCAAAAACTTAACCGGCAGAAAATATTTTTTTGAAAAAATCCCTAAGCCCCGGGGTCACAATTTCAGAAAAAATCTGACTTTTGGCAGTTCACTCAAAAATGGTGCCAACCGGTTGCAAATGCTCACCTGAAAGCTTTGGCGATGGAAACAGGCGGCTTTTTATCACAGGACAAGAAATCAGCCCTCAAAAACTTAACCGGCAGAAAATATTTTTTTGAAAAAATCCCTAAGCCCCGGGGTCACAATTTCAGCAAAAATCTGACTTTTGGCAGTTCACTCAAAAATGGTGCCAACCGCTTGCAAATGCTCCCCTGAAAGGTTTGGCATGCGAAACAGAAGGCTTTTTATCACAGGACAAGAAATCAGCCCTCAAAACTTAACCGGCAGAAAATATTTTTTTGAAAAAATCCCTAAGCCCCGGGGTCACAATTTCAGCAAAAATCTGACTTTTGGCAGTTCACTCAAAAATGGTGCCAACCGCTTGCAAATGCTCACCTGAAAGCTTTGGCACTCGAAACAGAAGGCTTTTTATCACAGGACAAGAAATCAGCCCTCAAAAACTTAACCGGCAGAAAATATTTTTTTGAAAAAATCCCTAAGCCCCGGGGTCACAATTTCAGCAAAAATCTGACTTTTGGCAGTTCACTCAAAAATGGTGCCAAAAGCTTGAAAATGCTCCCCTGAAAGGTTTGGCACTCGAAACAGAAGGCTTTTTATCACAGGACAAGAAATCAGCCCTCAAAAACTTAACCGGCAGAAAATATTTTTTTGAAAAAATCCCTAAGCCCCGGGGTCACAATTTCAGCAAAAATCTGACTTTTGAAAGTTCACTCAAAAATGGTGCCAACCGGTTGCAAATGCTCACCTGAAAGCTTTGGCGATGGAAACAGAAGGCTTTTTATCACAGGACAAGAAATCAGCCCTCAAAAACTTAACCGGCAGAAAATAATTTTTTGAAAAAATCCCTAAGCCCTGGGGTCACAATTTCAGAAAAAATCTGACTTTTGGCAGTTCACTCAAAAATGGTGCCAACCACTTGCAAATGCTCACCTGAAAGCTTTGGCGATGGAAACAGAAGGCTTTTTATCACAGGACAAGAAATCAGCCCTCAAAAACTTAACCGGTAGAAAATATTTTTTTGAAAAAATCCCTAAGACCCGGGGTCACAATTTCAGAAAAAATCTGACTTTTGGCAGTTCACTCAAAAATGGTGCCAACCGGTTGCAAATGCTCACCTGAAAGCTTTGGCACGCGAAACAGAAGGCTTTTTATCACAGGACAAGAAATCAGCCCTCAAAAACTTAACCGGTAGAAAATATTTTTTTGAAAAAATCCCTAAGCCCCGGGGTCACAATTTCAGCAAAAATCTGACTTTTGGCAATTCACTCAAAAATGGTGCCAAAAGCTTGAAAATGCTCCCCTGAAAGGTTTGGCACTCGAAACAGAAGGCTTTTTATCACAGGACAAGAAATCAGCCCTCAAAAACTTAACCGGCAGAAAATATTTTTTTGAAAAAATCCCTAAGCCCCGGGGTCACAATTTCAGCAAAAATCTGACTTTTGGCAGTTCACTCAAAAATGGTGCCAAGCGCTTGCAAATGCTCCCCTGAAAGCTTTGGCGATGGAAACAGAAGGCTTTTTATCACAGGACAAGAAATCAGCCCTCAAAAACTTAACCGGCAGAAAATATTTTTTTGAAAAAATCCGTAAGCCCCGGGGTCACAATTTCAGCAAAAATCTGACTTTTGGCAGTTCACTCAAAAATGGTGCCAACCGCTTGCAAATGCTCCCCTGAAAGGTTTGGCACTCGAAACAGAAGGCTTTTTATCACAGGACAAGAAATCAGCCCTCAAAAACTTAACCGGCAGAAAATATTTTTTTGAAAAAATCCCTAAGCCCCGGGGTCACAATTTCAGCAAAAATCTGACTTTTGGCAGTTTACTCAAAAATGGTGCCAACCGCTTGCAAATGCTCCCCTGAAAGGTTTGGCATGCGAAACAGAAGGCTTTTTATCACAGGACAAGAAATCAGCCCTCAAAACTTAACCGGCAGAAAATATTTTTTTGAAAAAATCCCTAAGCCCCGGGGTCACAATTTCAGCAAAAATCTGACTTTTGGCAGTTCACTCAAAAATGGTGCCAACCGCTTGCAAATGCTCACCTGAAAGCTTTGGCACTCGAAACAGAAGGCTTTTTATCACAGGACAAGAAATCAGCCCTCAAAAACTTAACCGGCAGAAAATATTTTTTTGTAAAAATCCCTAAGCCCCGGGGTCACAATTTCAGCAAAAATCTGACTTTTGGCAGTTCACTCAAAAATGGTGCCAAAAGCTTGAAAATGCTCCCCTGAAAGGTTTGGCACTCGAAACAGAAGGCTTTTTATCACAGGACAAGAAATCAGCCCTCAAAAACTTAACCGGCAGAAAATATTTTTTTGAAAAAATCCCTAAGCCCTGGGGTCACAATTTCAGCAAAAATCTGACTTTTGGCAGTTCACTCAAAAATGGTGCCAACCGCTTGCAAATGCTCACCTGAAAGCTTTGGCGATGGAAACAGAAGGCTATTTATCACAGGACAAGAAATCAGCCCTCAAAAACTTAACCGGCAGAAAATATTTTTTTGAAAAAATCCCTAAGCCCCGGGGTCACAATTTCAGCAAAAATCTGACTTTTGGCAGTTCACTCAAAAATGGTGCCAACCGCTTGCAAATGCTCCCCTGAAAGGTTTGGCATGCGAAACAGAAGGCTTTTTATCACAGGACAAGAAATCAGCCCTCAAAACTTAACCGGCAGAAAATATTTTTTTGAAAAAATCCCTAAGCCCCGGGGTCACAATTTCAACAAAAATCTGACTTTTGGCAGTTCACTCAAAAATGGTGCCAACCGCTTGCAAATGCTCACCTGAAAGCTTTGGCACTCGAAACAGAAGGCTTTTTATCACAGGACAAGAAATCAGCCCTCAAAAACTTAACCGGCAGAAAATATTTTTTTGAAAAAATCCCTAAGCCCCGGGGTCACAATTTCAGCAAAAATCTGACTTTTGGCAGTTCACTCAAAACTGGTGCCAAAAGCTTGAAAATGCTCCCCTGAAAGGTTTGGCACTCGAAACAGAAGGCTTTTTATCACAGGACAAGAAATCAGCCCTCAAAAACTTAACCGGCAGAAAATATTTTTTTGAAAAAATCCCTAAGCCCCGGGGTCACAATTTCAGAAAAAATCTGACTTTTGGCAGTTCACTCAAAAATGGTGCCAACCGGTTGCAAATGCTCACCTGAAAGCTTTGGCGATGGAAACAGAAGGCTTTTTATCACAGGACAAGAAATCAGCCCTCAAAAACTTAACCGGTAGAAAATATTTTTTTGAAAAAATCCCTAAGACCCGGGGTCACAATTTCAGAAAAAATCTGACTTTTGGCAGTTCACTCAAAAATGGTGCCAACCGGTTGCAAATGCTCACCTGAAAGCTTTGGCACGCGAAACAGAAGGCTTTTTATCACAGGACAAGAAATCAGCCCTCAAAAACTTAACCGGTAGAAAATATTTTTTTGAAAAAATCCCTAAGCCCCGGGGTCACAATTTCAGCAAAAATCTGACTTTTGGCAATTCACTCAAAAATGGTGCCAAAAGCTTGAAAATGCTCCCCTGAAAGGTTTGGCACTCGAAACAGAAGGCTTTTTATCACAGGACAAGAAATCAGCCCTCAAAAACTTAACCGGCAGAAAATATTTTTTTGAAAAAATCCCTAAGCCCCGGGGTCACAATTTCAGCAAAAATCTGACTTTTGGCAGTTCACTCAAAAATGGTGCCAACCGGTTGCAAATGCTCACCTGAAAGCTTTGGCGATGGAAACAGAAGGCTTTTTATCACAGGACAAGAAATCAGCCCTCAAAAACTTAACCGGCAGAAAATATTTTTTTGAAAAAATCCCTAAGCCCCGGGGTCACAATTTCAGCAAAAATCTGACTTTTGGCAGTTCACTCAAAAATGGTGCCAACCGCTTGCAAATTCTCCCCTGAAAGCTTTGGCGATGGAAACAGAAGGCTTTTTATCACAGGACAAGAAATCAGCCCTCAAAAACTTAACCGGCAGAAAATATTTTTTTGAAAAAATCCCTAAGCCCTGGGGTCACAATTTCAGCAAAAATCTGACTTTTGGCAGTTCACTCAAAAATGGTGCCAACCGCTTGCAAATGCTCACCTGAAAGCTTTGGCGATGGAAACAGAAGGCTATTTATCACAGGACAAGAAATCAGCCCTCAAAAACTTAACCGGCAGAAAATATTTTTTTGAAAAAATCCCTAAGCCCCGGGGTCACAATTTCAGCAAAAATCTGACTTTTGGCAGTTCACTCAAAAATGGTGCCAAGCGCTTGCAAATGCTCCCCTGAAAGCTTTGGCGATGGAAACAGAAGGCTTTTTATCACAGGACAAGAAATCAGCCCTCAAAAACTTAACCGGCAGAAAATATTTTTTTGAAAAAATCCGTAAGCCCCGGGGTCACAATTTCAGCAAAAATCTGACTTTTGGCAGTTCACTCAAAAATGGTGCCAACCGCTTGCAAATGCTCCCCTGAAAGGTTTGGCACTCGAAACAGAAGGCTTTTTATCACAGGACAAGAAATCAGCCCTCAAAAACTTAACCGGCAGAAAATATTTTTTTGAAAAAATCCCTAAGCCCCGGGGTCACAATTTCAGCAAAAATCTGACTTTTGGCAGTTCACTCAAAAATGGTGCCAACCGCTTGCAAATTCTCCCCTGAAAGCTTTGGCGATGGAAACAGAAGGCTTTTTATCACAGGACAAGAAATCAGCCCTCAAAAAGTTAACCGGCAGAAAATATTTTTTTGAAAAAATCCCTAAGCCCTGGGGTCACAATTTCAGCAAAAATCTGACTTTTGGCAGTTCACTCAAAAATGGTGCCAACCGCTTGCAAATTCTCCCCTGAAAGCTTTGGCGATGGAAACAGAAGGCTTTTTATCACAGGACAAGAAATCAGCCCTCAAAAACTTAACCGGCAGAAAATATTTTTTTGAAAAAATCCCTAAGCCCTGGGGTCACAATTTCAGCAAAAATCTGACTTTTGGCAGTTCACTCAAAAATGGTGCCAACCGCTTGCAAATGCTCACCTGAAAGCTTTGGCGATGGAAACAGAAGGCTATTTATCACAGGACAAGAAATCAGCCCTCAAAAACTTAACCGGCAGAAAATATTTTTTTGAAAAAATCCCTAAGCCCCGGGGTCACAATTTCAGCAAAAATCTGACTTTTGGCAGTTTACTCAAAAATGGTGCCAACCGCTTGCAAATGCTCCCCTGAAAGGTTTGGCATGCGAAACAGAAGGCTTTTTATCACAGGACAAGAAATCAGCCCTCAAAACTTAACCGGCAGAAAATATTTTTTTGAAAAAATCCCTAAGCCCCGGGGTCACAATTTCAGCAAAAATCTGACTTTTGGCAGTTCACTCAAAAATGGTGCCAACCGCTTGCAAATGCTCACCTGAAAGCTTTGGCACTCGAAACAGAAGGCTTTTTATCACAGGACAAGAAATCAGCCCTCAAAAACTTAACCGGCAGAAAATATTTTTTTGTAAAAATCCCTAAGCCCCGGGGTCACAATTTCAGCAAAAATCTGACTTTTGGCAGTTCACTCAAAAATGGTGCCAAAAGCTTGAAAATGCTCCCCTGAAAGGTTTGGCACTCGAAACAGAAGGCTTTTTATCACAGGACAAGAAATCAGCCCTCAAAAACTTAACCGGCAGAAAATATTTTTTTGAAAAAATCCCTAAGCCCTGGGGTCACAATTTCAGCAAAAATCTGACTTTTGGCAGTTCACTCAAAAATGGTGCCAACCGCTTGCAAATGCTCACCTGAAAGCTTTGGCGATGGAAACAGAAGGCTATTTATCACAGGACAAGAAATCAGCCCTCAAAAACTTAACCGGCAGAAAATATTTTTTTGAAAAAATCCCTAAGCCCCGGGGTCACAATTTCAGCAAAAATCTGACTTTTGGCAGTTCACTCAAAAATGGTGCCAACCGCTTGCAAATGCTCCCCTGAAAGGTTTGGCATGCGAAACAGAAGGCTTTTTATCACAGGACAAGAAATCAGCCCTCAAAACTTAACCGGCAGAAAATATTTTTTTGAAAAAATCCCTAAGCCCCGGGGTCACAATTTCAACAAAAATCTGACTTTTGGCAGTTCACTCAAAAATGGTGCCAACCGCTTGCAAATGCTCACCTGAAAGCTTTGGCACTCGAAACAGAAGGCTTTTTATCACAGGACAAGAAATCAGCCCTCAAAAACTTTACCGGCAGAAAATATTTTTTTGAAAAAATCCCTAAGCCCCGGGGTCACAATTTCAGCAAAAATCTGACTTTTGGCAGTTCACTCAAAACTGGTGCCAAAAGCTTGAAAATGCTCCCCTGAAAGGTTTGGCACTCGAAACAGAAGGCTTTTTATCACAGGACAAGAAATCAGCCCTCAAAAACTTAACCGGCAGAAAATATTTTTTTGAAAAAATCCCTAAGCCCCGGGGTCACAATTTCAGAAAAAATCTGACTTTTGGCAGTTCACTCAAAAATGGTGCCAACCGGTTGCAAATGCTCACCTGAAAGCTTTGGCGATGGAAACAGGCGGCTTTTTATCACAGGACAAGAAATCAGCCCTCAAAAACTTAACCGGCAGAAAATATTTTTTTGAAAAAATCCCTAAGCCCCGGGGTCACAATTTCAGCAAAAATCTGACTTTTGGCAGTTCACTCAAAAATGGTGCCAACCGCTTGCAAATGCTCCCCTGAAAGGTTTGGCATGCGAAACAGAAGGCTTTTTATCACAGGACAAGAAATCAGCCCTCAAAACTTAACCGGCAGAAAATATTTTTTTGAAAAAATCCCTAAGCCCCGGGGTCACAATTTCAGCAAAAATCTGACTTTTGGCAGTTCACTCAAAAATGGTGCCAACCGCTTGCAAATGCTCACCTGAAAGCTTTGGCACTCGAAACAGAAGGCTTTTTATCACAGGACAAGAAATCAGCCCTCAAAAACTTAACCGGCAGAAAATATTTTTTTGAAAAAATCCCTAAGCCCCGGGGTCACAATTTCAGCAAAAATCTGACTTTTGGCAGTTCACTCAAAAATGGTGCCAAAAGCTTGAAAATGCTCCCCTGAAAGGTTTGGCACTCGAAACAGAAGGCTTTTTATCACAGGACAAGAAATCAGCCCTCAAAAACTTAACCGGCAGAAAATATTTTTTTGAAAAAATCCCTAAGCCCCGGGGTCACAATTTCAGCAAAAATCTGACTTTTGGCAGTTCACTCAAAAATGGTGCCAACCGGTTGCAAATGCTCACCTGAAAGCTTTGGCGATGGAAACAGAAGGCTTTTTATCACAGGACAAGAAATCAGCCCTCAAAAACTTAACCGGCAGAAAATAATTTTTTGAAAAAATCCCTAAGCCCTGGGGTCACAATTTCAGAAAAAATCTGACTTTTGGCAGTTCACTCAAAAATGGTGCCAACCACTTGCAAATGCTCACCTGAAAGCTTTGGCGATGGAAACAGAAGGCTTTTTATCACAGGACAAGAAATCAGCCCTCAAAAACTTAACCGGTAGAAAATATTTTTTTGAAAAAATCCCTAAGACCCGGGGTCACAATTTCAGAAAAAATCTGACTTTTGGCAGTTCACTCAAAAATGGTGCCAACCGGTTGCAAATGCTCACCTGAAAGCTTTGGCACGCGAAACAGAAGGCTTTTTATCACAGGACAAGAAATCAGCCCTCAAAAACTTAACCGGTAGAAAATATTTTTTTGAAAAAATCCCTAAGCCCCGGGGTCACAATTTCAGCAAAAATCTGACTTTTGGCAATTCACTCAAAAATGGTGCCAAAAGCTTGAAAATGCTCCCCTGAAAGGTTTGGCACTCGAAACAGAAGGCTTTTTATCACAGGACAAGAAATCAGCCCTCAAAAACTTAACCGGCAGAAAATATTTTTTTGAAAAAATCCCTAAGCCCCGGGGTCACAATTTCAGCAAAAATCTGACTTTTGGCAGTTCACTCAAAAATGGTGCCAACCGGTTGCAAATGCTCACCTGAAAGCTTTGGCGATGGAAACAGAAGGCTTTTTATCACAGGACAAGAAATCAGCCCTCAAAAACTTAACCGGCAGAAAATATTTTTTTGAAAAAATCCCTAAGCCCTGGGGTCACAATTTCAGCAAAAATCTGACTTTTGGCAGTTCACTCAAAAATGGTGCCAACCGCTTGCAAATGCTCACCTGAAAGCTTTGGCGATGGAAACAGAAGGCTATTTATCACAGGACAAGAAATCAGCCCTCAAAAACTTAACCGGCAGAAAATATTTTTTTGAAAAAATCCCTAAGCCCCGGGGTCACAATTTCAGCAAAAATCTGACTTTTGGCAGTTCACTCAAAAATGGTGCCAAGCGCTTGCAAATGCTCCCCTGAAAGCTTTGGCGATGGAAACAGAAGGCTTTTTATCACAGGACAAGAAATCAGCCCTCAAAAACTTAACCGGCAGAAAATATTTTTTTGAAAAAATCCGTAAGCCCCGGGGTCACAATTTCAGCAAAAATCTGACTTTTGGCAGTTCACTCAAAAATGGTGCCAACCGCTTGCAAATGCTCCCCTGAAAGGTTTGGCACTCGAAACAGAAGGCTTTTTATCACAGGACAAGAAATCAGCCCTCAAAAACTTAACCGGCAGAAAATATTTTTTTGAAAAAATCCCTAAGCCCCGGGGTCACAATTTCAGCAAAAATCTGACTTTTGGCAGTTTACTCAAAAATGGTGCCAACCGCTTGCAAATGCTCACCTGAAAGGTTTGGCATGCGAAACAGAAGGCTTTTTATCACAGGACAAGAAATCAGCCCTCAAAACTTAACCGGCAGAAAATATTTTTTTGAAAAAATCCCTAAGCCCCGGGGTCACAATTTCAGCAAAAATCTGACTTTTGGCAGTTCACTCAAAAATGGTGCCAACCGCTTGCAAATGCTCACCTGAAAGCTTTGGCACTCGAAACAGAAGGCTTTTTATCACAGGACAAGAAATCAGCCCTCAAAAACTTAACCGGCAGAAAATATTTTTTTGTAAAAATCCCTAAGCCCCGGGGTCACAATTTCAGCAAAAATCTGACTTTTGGCAGTTCACTCAAAAATGGTGCCAAAAGCTTGAAAATGCTCCCCTGAAAGGTTTGGCACTCGAAACAGAAGGCTTTTTATCACAGGACAAGAAATCAGCCCTCAAAAACTTAACCGGCAGAAAATATTTTTTTGAAAAAATCCCTAAGCCCTGGGGTCACAATTTCAGCAAAAATCTGACTTTTGGCAGTTCACTCAAAAATGGTGCCAACCGCTTGCAAATGCTCACCTGAAAGCTTTGGCGATGGAAACAGAAGGCTATTTATCACAGGACAAGAAATCAGCCCTCAAAAACTTAACCGGCAGAAAATATTTTTTTGAAAAAATCCCTAAGCCCCGGGGTCACAATTTCAGCAAAAATCTGACTTTTGGCAGTTCACTCAAAAATGGTGCCAAGCGCTTGCAAATGCTCCCCTGAAAGCTTTGGCGATGGAAACAGAAGGCTTTTTATCACAGGACAAGAAATCAGCCCTCAAAAACTTAACCGGCAGAAAATATTTTTTTGAAAAAATCCGTAAGCCCCGGGGTCACAATTTCAGCAAAAATCTGACTTTTGGCAGTTCACTCAAAAATGGTGCCAACCGCTTGCAAATGCTCCCCTGAAAGGTTTGGCACTCGAAACAGAAGGCTTTTTATCACAGGACAAGAAATCAGCCCTCAAAAACTTAACCGGCAGAAAATATTTTTTTGAAAAAATCCCTAAGCCCCGGGGTCACAATTTCAGCAAAAATCTGACTTTTGGCAGTTTACTCAAAAATGGTGCCAACCGCTTGCAAATGCTCCCCTGAAAGGTTTGGCATGCGAAACAGAAGGCTTTTTATCACAGGACAAGAAATCAGCCCTCAAAACTTAACCGGCAGAAAATATTTTTTTGAAAAAATCCCTAAGCCCCGGGGTCACAATTTCAGCAAAAATCTGACTTTTGGCAGTTCACTCAAAAATGGTGCCAACCGCTTGCAAATGCTCACCTGAAAGCTTTGGCACTCGAAACAGAAGGCTTTTTATCACAGGACAAGAAATCAGCCCTCAAAAACTTAACCGGCAGAAAATATTTTTTTGTAAAAATCCCTAAGCCCCGGGGTCACAATTTCAGCAAAAATCTGACTTTTGGCAGTTCACTCAAAAATGGTGCCAAAAGCTTGAAAATGCTCCCCTGAAAGGTTTGGCACTCGAAACAGAAGGCTTTTTATCACAGGACAAGAAATCAGCCCTCAAAAACTTAACCGGCAGAAAATATTTTTTTGAAAAAATCCCTAAGCCCTGGGGTCACAATTTCAGCAAAAATCTGACTTTTGGCAGTTCACTCAAAAATGGTGCCAACCGCTTGCAAATGCTCACCTGAAAGCTTTGGCGATGGAAACAGAAGGCTATTTATCACAGGACAAGAAATCAGCCCTCAAAAACTTAACCGGCAGAAAATATTTTTTTGAAAAAATCCCTAAGCCCCGGGGTCACAATTTCAGCAAAAATCTGACTTTTGGCAGTTCACTCAAAAATGGTGCCAACCGCTTGCAAATGCTCCCCTGAAAGGTTTGGCATGCGAAACAGAAGGCTTTTTATCACAGGACAAGAAATCAGCCCTCAAAACTTAACCGGCAGAAAATATTTTTTTGAAAAAATCCCTAAGCCCCGGGGTCACAATTTCAACAAAAATCTGACTTTTGGCAGTTCACTCAAAAATGGTGCCAACCGCTTGCAAATGCTCACCTGAAAGCTTTGGCACTCGAAACAGAAGGCTTTTTATCACAGGACAAGAAATCAGCCCTCAAAAACTTAACCGGCAGAAAATATTTTTTTGAAAAAATCCCTAAGCCCCGGGGTCACAATTTCAGCAAAAATCTGACTTTTGGCAGTTCACTCAAAACTGGTGCCAAAAGCTTGAAAATGCTCCCCTGAAAGGTTTGGCACTCGAAACAGAAGGCTTTTTATCACAGGACAAGAAATCAGCCCTCAAAAACTTAACCGGCAGAAAATATTTTTTTGAAAAAATCCCTAAGCCCCGGGGTCACAATTTCAGAAAAAATCTGACTTTTGGCAGTTCACTCAAAAATGGTGCCAACCGGTTGCAAATGCTCACCTGAAAGCTTTGGCGATGGAAACAGAAGGCTTTTTATCACAGGACAAGAAATCAGCCCTCAAAAACTTAACCGGCAGAAAATATTTTTTTGAAAAAATCCCTAAGCCCTGGGGTCACAATTTCAGAAAAAATCTGACTTTTGGCAGTTTACTCAAAAATGGTGCCAACCACTTGCAAATGCTCACCTGAAAGCTTTGGCGATGGAAACAGAAGGCTTTTTATCACAGGACAAGAAATCAGCCCTCAAAAACTTAACCGGTAGAAAATATTCTTTTGAAAAAATCCCTAAGCCCCGGGGTCACAATTTCAGCAAAAATCTGACTTTTGGCAGTTCACTCAAAAATGGTGCCAACCGGTTGCAAATGCTCACCTGAAAGCTTTGGCACGCGAAACAGAAGGCTTTTTATCACAGGACAAGAAATCAGCCCTCAAAAACTTAACCGGTAGAAAATATTTTTTTGAAAAAATCCCTAAGCCCCGGGGTCACAATTTCAGCAAAAATCTGACTTTTGGCAATTCACTCAAAAATGGTGCCAAAAGCTTGAAAATGCTCCCCTGAAAGGTTTGGCACTCGAAACAGAAGGCTTTTTATCACAGGACAAGAAATCAGCCCTCAAAAACTTAACCGGCAGAAAATATTTTTTTGAAAAAATCGCTAAGCCCCGGGGTCACAATTTCAGCAAAAATCTGACTTTTGGCAGTTCACTCAAAAATGGTGCCAACCGCTTGAAATTCTCCCCTGAAAGCTTTGGCGATGGAAACAGAAGGCTTTTTATCACAGGACAAGAAATCAGCCCTCAAAAACTTAACCGGCAGAAAATATTTTTTTGAAAAAATCCCTAAGCCCTGGGGTCACAATTTCAGCAAAAATCTGACTTTTGGCAGTTCACTCAAAAATGGTGCCAACCGCTTGCAAATGCTCACCTGAAAGCTTTGGCGATGGAAACAGAAGGCTATTTATCACAGGACAAGAAATCAGCCCTCAAAAACTTAACCGGCAGAAAATATTTTTTTGAAAAAATCCCTAAGCCCCGGGGTCACAATTTCAGCAAAAATCTGACTTTTGGCAGTTCACTCAAAAATGGTGCCAAGCGCTTGCAAATGCTCCCCTGAAAGGTTTGGCGATGGAAACAGGCGGCTTTTTATCACAGGACAAGAAATCAGCCCTCAAAAACTTAACCGGCAGAAAATATTTTTTTGAAAAAATCCCTAAGCCCCGGGGTCACAATTTCAGCAAAAATCTGACTTTTGGCAGTTCACTCAAAAATGGTGCCAACCGCTTGCAAATGCTCCCCTGAAAGTTTTGGCACTCGAAACAGAAGGCTTTTTATCACAGGACAAGAAATCAGCCCTCAAAAACTTAACCGGCAGAAAATATTTTTTTGAAAAAATCCCTAAGCCCCGGGGTCACAATTTCAGCAAAAATCTGACTTTTGGCAGTTCACTCAAAAATGGTGCCAACCGCTTGCAAATTCTCCCCTGAAAGCTTTGGCGATGGAAACAGAAGGCTTTTTATCACAGGACAAGAAATCAGCCCTCAAAAACTTAACCGGCAGAAAATATTTTTTTAAAAAAATCCCTAAGCCCTGGGGTCACAATTTCAGCAAAAATCTGACTTTTGGCAGTTCACTCAAAAATGGTGCCAACCGCTTGCAAATGCTCACCTGAAAGCTTTGGCGATGGAAACAGAAGGCTATTTATCACAGGACAAGAAATCAGCCCTCAAAAACTTAACCGGCAGAAAATATTTTTTTGAAAAAATCCCTAAGCCCCGGGGTCACAATTTCAGCAAAAATCTGACTTTTGGCAGTTCACTCAAAAATGGTGCCAAGCGCTTGCAAATGCTCCCCTGAAAGGTTTGGCGATGGAAACAGGCGGCTTTTTATCACAGGACAAGAAATCAGCCCTCAAAAACTTAACCGGCAGAAAATATTTTTTTGAAAAAATCCCTAAGCCCCGGGGTCACAATTTCAGCAAAAATCTGACTTTTGGCAGTTCACTCAAAAATGGTGCCAACCGCTTGCAAATGCTCCCCTGAAAGGTTTGGCACGCGAAACAGAAGGCTTTTTATCACAGGACAAGAAATCAGCCCTCAAAAACTTAACCGGCAGAAAATATTTTTTTGAAAAAATCCCTAAGCCCCGGGGTCACAATTTCAGCAAAAATCTGACTTTTGGCAGTTCACTCAAAAATGGTGCCAACCGGTTGCAAATGCTCACCTGAAAGCTTTGGCGATGGAAACAGAAGGCTTTTTATCACAGGACAAGAAATCAGCCCTCAAAAACTTAACCGGCAGAAAATATTTTTTTGAAAAATTCCCTAAGCCCCGGGGTCACAATTTCAGAAAAAATCTGACTTTTGGCAGTTCACTCAAAAATGGTGCCAACCGCTTGCAAATGCTCACCTGAAAGCTTTGGCACGCGAAACAGAAGGCTTTTTATCACAGGACAAGAAATCAGCCCTCAAAAACTTAACCGGCAGAAAATATTTTTTTGAAAAAATCCCTAAGCCCTGGGGTCACAATTTCAGCAAAAATCTGACTTTTGGCAGTTCACTCAAAAATGGTGCCAACCGCTTGCAAATGCTCACCTGAAAGCTTTGGCGATGGAAACAGAAGGCTATTTATCACAGGACAAGAAATCAGCCCTCAAAAACTTAACCGGCAGAAAATATTTTTTTGAAAAAATCCCTAAGCCCCGGGGTCACAATTTCAGCAAAAATCTGACTTTTGGCAGTTCACTCAAAAATGGTGCCAAGCGCTTGCAAATGCTCCCCTGAAAGGTTTGGCGATGGAAACAGGCGGCTTTTTATCACAGGACAAGAAATCAGCCCTCAAAAACTTAACCGGCAGAAAATATTTTTTTGAAAAAATCCCTAAGCCCCGGGGTCACAATTTCAGCAAAAATCTGACTTTTGGCAGTTCACTCAAAAATGGTGCCAACCGCTTGCAAATGCTCCCCTGAAAGTTTTGGCACTCGAAACAGAAGGCTTTTTATCACAGGACAAGAAATCAGCCCTCAAAAACTTAACCGGCAGAAAATATTTTTTTGAAAAAATCCCTAAGCCCCGGGGTCACAATTTCAGCAAAAATCTGACTTTTGGCAGTTCACTCAAAAATGGTGCCAACCGCTTGCAAATTCTCCCCTGAAAGCTTTGGCGATGGAAACAGAAGGCTTTTTATCACAGGACAAGAAATCAGCCCTCAAAAACTTAACCGGCAGAAAATATTTTTTTTAAAAAATCCCTAAGCCCTGGGGTCACAATTTCAGCAAAAATCTGACTTTTGGCAGTTCACTCAAAAATGGTGCCAACCGCTTGCAAATGCTCACCTGAAAGCTTTGGCGATGGAAACAGAAGGCTATTTATCACAGGACAAGAAATCAGCCCTCAAAAACTTAACCGGCAGAAAATATTTTTTTGAAAAAATCCCTAAGCCCCGGGGTCACAATTTCAGCAAAAATCTGACTTTTGGCAGTTCACTCAAAAATGGTGCCAAGCGCTTGCAAATGCTCCCCTGAAAGGTTTGGCGATGGAAACAGACGGCTTTTTATCACAGGACAAGAAATCAGCCCTCAAAAACTTAACCGGCAGAAAATATTTTTTTGAAAAAATCCCTAAGCCCCGGGGTCACAATTTCAGCAAAAATCTGACTTTTGGCAGTTCACTCAAAAATGGTGCCAACCGCTTGCAAATGCTCCCCTGAAAGGTTTGGCATGCGAAACAGAAGGCTTTTTATCACAGGACAAGAAATCAGCCCTCAAAAACTTAACCGGCAGAAAATATTTTTTTGAAAAAATCCCTAAGCCCCGGGGTCACAATTTCAGCAAAAATCTGACTTTTGGCAGTTCACTCAAAAATGGTGCCAACCGGTTGCAAATGCTCACCTGAAAGCTTTGGCGATGGAAACAGAAGGCTTTTTATCACAGGACAAGAAATCAGCCCTCAAAAACTTAACCGGCAGAAAATATTTTTTTGAAAAAATCCCTAAGCCCCGGGGTCACAATTTCAGCAAAAATCTGAGTTTTGGCAGTTCACTCAAAAATGGTGCCAACCGCTTGCAAATTCTCCCCTGAAAGCTTTGGCGATGGAAACAGAAGGCTTTTTATCACAGGACAAGAAATCAGCCCTCAAAAACTTAACCGGCAGAAAATATTTTTTTGAAAAAATCCCTAAGCCCCGGGGTCACAATTTCAGAAAAAATCTGACTTTTGGCAGTTCACTCAAAAATGGTGCCAACCGCTTGCAAATGCTCACCTGAAAGCTTTGGCGATGGAAACAGAAGGCTATTTATCACAGGGCAAGAAATCAGCCCTCAAAAACTTAACCGGCAGAAAATATTTTTTTGAAAAAATCCCTAAGCCCCGGGGTCACAATTTCAGCAAAAATCTGACTTTTGGCAGTTCACTCAAAAATGGTGCCAACCGCTTGCAAATGCTCACCTGAAAGCTTTGGCGATGGAAACAGGCGGCTTTTTATCACAGGACAAGAAATCAGCCCTCAAAAACTTAACCGGCAGAAAATATTTTTTTGAAAAAATCCCTAAGCCCCGGGGTCACAATTTCAGCAAAAATCTGACTTTTGGCAGTTCACTCAAAAATGGTGCCAACCGCTTGCAAATGCTCCCCTGAAAGGTTTGGCATGCGAAACAGAAGGCTTTTTATCACAGGACAAGAAATCAGCCCTCAAAAACTTAACCGGCAAAAAATATTTTTTTGAAAAAATCCCTAAGCCCCGGGTCACAATTTCAGCAAAAATCTGACTTTTGGCAGTTCACTCAAAAATGGTGCCAACCGCTTGCAAATGCTCACCTGAAAGCTTTGGCACTCGAAACAGAAGGCTTTTTATCACAGGACAAGAAATCAGCCCTCAAAAACTTAACCGGCAGAAAATATTTTTTTGAAAAAATCCCTAAGCCCCGGGGTCACAATTTCAACAAAAATCTGACTTTTGGCAGTTCACTCAAAAATGGTGCCAAAAGCTTGAAAATGCTCCCCTGAAAGGTTTGGCACTCGAAACAGAAGGCTTTTTATCACAGGACAAGAAATCAGCCCTCAAAAACTTAACCGGCAGAAAATATTTTTTTGAAAAAATCCCTAAGCCCCGGGGTCACAATTTCAGAAAAAATCTGACTTTTGGCAGTTCACTCAAAAATGGTGCCAACCGCTTGCAAATGCCCACCTGAAAGCTTTGGCACTCGAAACAGAAGGCTTTTTATCACAGGACAAGAAATCAGCCCTCAAAAACTTAACCGGCAGAAAATATTTTTTTGAAAAAATCCCTAAGCCCCGGGGTCACAATTTCAGAAAAAATCTGACTTTTGGCAGTTCACTCAAAAATGGTGCCAGCCACTTGCAAATGCTCACGTGAAAGCTTTGGCGATGGAAACAGAAGGCTTTTTATCAGAGGACAAGAAATCAGCCCTCAAAAATTTAACCGGCAGAAAATATTTTTTTGAAAAAATCCCTAAGCCCCGGGGTGACAATTTCAGCAAAAATCTGACTTTTGGCAGTTCACTCAAAAATGGTGCCAACCGCTTGCAAATGCTCACCTGAAAGCTTTGGCGATGGAAACAGAAGGCTTTTTATCACAGGACAAGAAATCAGCCCTCAAAAACTTAACCGGCAGAAAATATTTTTTTGAAAAAATCCCTAAGCCCCGGGGTCACAATTTCAGCAAAAATCTGACTTTTGGCAGTTCACTCAAAAATGGTGCCAACCGCTTGCAAATGCTCACCTGAAAGCTTTGGCACGCGAAACACAAGGCTTTTTATCACAGGACAAGAAATCAGCCCTCAAAAACTTAACCGGCAGAAAATATTTTTTTGAAAAAATCCCTAAGCCCCGGGGTCACAATTTCAGCAAAAATCTGACTTTTGGCAATTCACTCAAAAATGGTGCCAAAAGCTTGAAAATGCTCCCCTGAAAGGTTTGGCACTCGAAACAGAAGGCTTTTTATCACAGGACAAGAAATCAGCCCTCAAAAACTTAACCGGCAGAAAATATTTTTTTGAAAAAATCCCTAAGCCCCGGGGTCACAATTTCAGAAAAAATCTGACTTTTGGCAGTTCACTCAAAAATGGTGTCAACCGCTTGCAAATGCTCACCTGAAAGCTTTGGCACTCGAAACAGAAGGCTTTTTATCACAGGACAAGAAATCAGCCCTCAAAAATTTAACCGGCAGAAAATATTTTTTTGAAAAAATCCCTAAGCCCCGGGGTCACAATTTCAGCAAAAATCTGACTTTTGGCAGTTCACTCAAAAATGGTGCCAACCGGTTGCAAATGCTCACCTGAAAGCTTTGGCGATGGAAACAGAAGGCTTTTTATCACAGGACAAGAAATCAGCCCTCAAAAACTTAACCGGCAGAAAATATTTTTTTGAAAAATTCCCTAAGCCCCGGGGTCACAATTTCAGAAAAAAATCTGACTTTTGGCAGTTCACTCAAAAATGGTGCCAACCGCTTGCAAATGCTCATCTGAAAGCTTTGGCGATGGAAACAGAAGGCTTTTTATCACAGGACAAGAAATCAGCCCTCAAAAACTTAACCGGTAGAAAATATTTTTTTGAAAAAATCCCTAAGCCCCGGGGTCACAATTTCAGAAAAAATCTGACTTTTGGCAGTTCACTTAAAAATGGTGCCAACCGGTTGCAAATGCTCACCTGAAAGCTTTGGCACGCGAAACAGAAGGCTTTTTATCACAGGACAAGAAATCAGCCCTCAAAAACTTAACCGGCAGAAAATATTTTTTTGAAAAAATCCCTAAGCCCCGGGGTCACAATTTCAGCAAAAATCTGACTTTTGGCAGTTCACTCAAAAATGGTGCCAACCGCTTGCAAATTCTCCCCTGAAAGCTTTGGCGATGGAAACAGAAGGCTTTTTATCACAGGACAAGAAATCAGCCCTCAAAAACTTAACCGGCAGAAAATATTTTTTTGAAAAAATCCCTAACCCCTGGGGTCACAATTTCAGCAAAAATCTGACTTTTGGCAGTTCACTCAAAAATGGTGCCAACCGCTTGCAAATGCTCACCTGAAAGCTTTGGCGATGGAAACAGAAGGCTATTTATCACAGGACAAGAAATCAGCCCTCAAAAACTTAACCGGCAGAAAATATTTTTTTGAAAAAATCCCTAAGCCCCGGGGTCACAATTTCAGCAAAAATCTGACTTTTGGCAGTTCACTCCAAAATGGTGCCAAGCGCTTGCAAATGCTCCCCTGAAAGGTTTGGCGATGGAAACAGACGGCTTTTTATCACAGGACAAGAAATCAGCCCTCAAAAACTTAACCGGCAGAAAATATTTTTTTGAAAAAATCCCTAAGCCCCGGGGTCACAATTTCAGCAAAAATCTGACTTTTGGCAGTTCACTCAAAAATGGTGCCAACCGCTTGCAAATGCTCCCCTGAAAGGTTTGGCATGCGAAACAGAAGGCTTTTTATCACAGGACAAGAAATCAGCCCTCAAAAACTTAACCGGCAGAAAATATTTTTTTGAAAAAATCCCTAAGCCCCGGGGTCACAATTTCAGCAAAAATCTGACTTTTGGCAGTTCACTCAAAAATGGTGCCAACCGCTTGCAAATGCTCACCTGAAAGCTTTGGCACGCGAAACAGAAGGCTTTTTATCACAGGACAAGAAATCAGCCCTCAAAAACTTAACCGGCAGAAAATATTTTTTTGAAAAAATCCCTAAGCCCCGGGGTCACAATTTCAGCAAAAATCTGACTTTTGGCAGTTCACTCAAAAATGGTGCCAAAAGCTTGAAAATGCTCCCCTGAAAGGTTTGGCACTCGAAACAGAAGGCTTTTCATCACAGGACAAGAAATCAGCCCTCAAAAACTTAACCGGCAGAAAATATTTTTTTGAAAAAATCCCTAAGCCCCGGGGTCACAATTTCAGCAAAAATCTGACTTTTGGCAGTTCACTCAAAAATGGTGCCAACCGCTTGCAAATGCTCACCTGAAAGCTTTGGCACTCAAAACAGAAGGCTTTTTATCACAGGACAAGAAATCAGCCCTCAAAAACTTAACCGGCAGAAAATATTTTTTTGAAAAAATCCCTAAGCCCCGGGGTCACAATTTCAGCAAAAATCTGACTTTTGGCAGTTCACTCAAAAATGGTGCCAAAAGCTTGAAAATGCTCCCCTGAAAGGTTTGGCACTCGAAACAGAAGGCTTTTTATCACAGGACAAGAAATCAGCCCTCAAAAACTTAACCGGCAGAAAATATTTTTTTGAAAAAATCCCTAAGCCCCGGGGTCACAATTTCAGCAAAAATCTGACTTTTGGCAGTTCACTCAAAAATGGTGCCAACCGGTTGCAAATGCTCACCTGAAAGCTTTGGCGATGGAAACAGAAGGCTTTTTATCACAGGACAAGAAATCAGCCCTCAAAAACTTAACCGGCAGAAAATATTTTTTTGAAAAATTCCCTAAGCCCCGGGGTCACAATTTCAGAAAAAATCTGACTTTTGGCAGTTCACTCAAAAATGGTGCCAACCGCTTGCAAATGCTCATCTGAAAGCTTTGGCGATGGAAACAGAAGGCTTTTTATCACAGGACAAGAAATCAGCCCTCAAAAACTTAACCGGTAGAAAATATTTTTTTGAAAAAATCCCTAAGCCCCGGGGTCACAATTTCAGAAAAAATCTGACTTTTGGCAGTTCACTCAAAAATGGTGCCAACCGGTTGCAAATGCTCACCTGAAAGCTTTGGCACGCGAAACAGAAGGCTTTTTATCACAGGACAAGAAATCAGCCCTCAAAAACTTAACCGGCAGAAAATATTTTTTTGAAAAAATCCCTAAGCCCCGGGGTCACAATTTCAGCAAAAATCTGACTTTTGGCAGTTCACTCAAAAATGGTGCCAACCGCTTGCAAATTCTCCCCTGAAAGCTTTGGCGATGGAAAGAGAAGGCTTTTTATCACAGGACAAGAAATCAGCCCTCAAAAACTTAACCGGCAGAAAATATTTTTTTGAAAAAATCCCTAACCCCTGGGGTCACAATTTCAGCAAAAATCTGACTTTTGGCAGTTCACTCAAAAATGGTGCCAACCGCTTGCAAATGCTCACCTGAAAGCTTTGGCGATGGAAACAGGCGGCTTTTTATCACAGGACAAGAAATCAGCCCTCAAAAACTTAACCAGCAGAAAATATTTTTTTGAAAAAATCCCTATGCCCCGGGGTCACAATTTCAGCAAAAATCTGACTATTGGCAGTTCACTCAAAAATGGTGCCAACCGCTTGCAAATGCTCACCTGAAAGGTTTGGCACGCGAAACAGAAGGCTTTTTATCACAGGACAAGAAATCAGCCCTCAAAAACTTAACCGGCAGAAAATATTTTTTTGAAAAAATCCCTAAGCCCCGGGGTCACAATTTCAGCAAAAATCTGACTTTTGGCAGTTCACTCAAAAATGGTGCCAAAAGCTTGAAAATGCTCCCCTGAAAGGTTTGGCACTCGAAACAGAAGGCTTTTTATCACAGGACAAGAAATCAGCCCTCAAAAACTTAACCGGCAGAAAATATTTTTTTGAAAAAATCCCTAAGCCCCGGGGTCACAATTTCAGAAAAAATCTGACTTTTGGCAGTTCACTCAAAAATGGTGCCAACCGCTTGCAAATGCTCACCTGAAAGCTTTGGCGATGGAAACAGAAGGCTATTTATCACAGGACAAGAAATCAGCCCTCAAAAACTTAACCGGCAGAAAATATTTTTTTGAAAAAATCCCTAAGCCCCGGGGTCACAATTTCAGCAAAAATCTGACTTTTGGCAGTTCACTCCAAAATGGTGCCAACCGCTTGCAAATGCTCACCTGAAAGCTTCGGCGATGGAAACAGGCGGCTTTTTATCACAGGACAAGAAATCAGCCCTCAAAAACTTAACCGGCAGAAAATATTTTTTTGAAAAAATCCCTAAGCCCCGGGGTCACAATTTCAGCAAAAATCTGACTTTTGGCAGTTCACTCAAAAATGGTGCCAACCGCTTGCAAATGCTCACCTGAAACGTTTGGCACGCGAAACAGAAGGCTTTTTATCACAGGACAAGAAATCAGCCCTCAAAAACTTAACCGGCAGAAAATATTTTTTTGAAAAAATCCCTAAGCCCCGGGGTCACAATTTCAGCAAAAATCTGACTTTTGGCAGTTCACTCAAAAATGGTGCCAAAAGCTTGAAAATGCTCCCCTGAAAGGTTTGGCACTCGAAACAGAAGGCTTTTTATCACAGGACAAGAAATCAGCCCTCAAAAACTTAACCGGCAGAAAATATTTTTTTGAAAAAATCCCTAAGCCCCGGGGTCACAATTTCAGCAAAAATCTGACTTTTGGCAGTTCACTCAAAAATGGTGCCAACCGCTTGCAAATGCTCCCCTGAAAGGTTTGGCATGCGAAACAGAAGGCTTTTTATCACAGGACAAGAAATCAGCCCTCAAAAACTTAACCGGCAGAAAATATTTTTTTGAAAAAATCCCTAAGCCCCGGGGTCACAATTTCAGCAAAAATCTGACTTTTGGCAGTTCACTCAAAAATGGTGCCAACCGCTTGCAAATGCTCACCTGAAAGGTTTGGCACGCGAAACAGAAGGCTTTTTATCACAGGACAAGAAATCAGCCCTCAAAAACTTAACCGGCAGAAAATATTTTTTTGAAAAAATCCCTAAGCCCCGGGGTCACAATTTCAGCAAAAATCTGACTTTTGGCAGTTCACTCCAAAATGGTGCCAACCGCTTGCAAATGCTCCCCTGAAAGGTTTGGCATGCGAAACAGAAGGCTTTTTATCACAGGACAAGAAATCAGCCCTCAAAAACTTAACCGGCAGAAAATATTTTTTTGAAAAAATCCCTAAGCCCCGGGGTCACAATTTCAGCAAAAATCTGACTTTTGGCAGTTCACTCAAAAATGGTGCCAACCGCTTGCAAATGCTCCCCTGAAAGGTTTGGCACGCGAAACAGAAGGCTTTTTATCACAGGACAAGAAATCAGCCCTCAAAAACTTAAGCGGCAGAAAATATTTTTTTGAAATAATCCCTAAGCCCCGGGGTCACAATTTCAGCAAAAATCTGACTTTTGGCAGTTCACTCAAAAATGGTGCCAACCGCTTGCAAATGCTCACCTGAAAGCTTTGGCGATGGAAACAGAAGGCTTTTTATCACAGGACAAGAAATCAGCCCTCAAAAACTTAACCGGCAGAAAATATTTTTTTGAAAAAATCCCTAAGCCCCGGGGTCACAATTTCAGCAAAAATCTGACTTTTGGCAATTCACTCAAAAATGGTGCCAAAAGCTTGAAAATGCTCCCCTGAAAGGTTTGGCACTCGAAACAGAAGGCTTTTTATCACAGGACAAGAAATCAGCCCTCAAAAACTTAACCGGCAGAAAATATTTTTTTGAAAAAATCCCTAAGCCCCGGGGTCACAATTTCAGCAAAAATCTGACTTTTGGCAGTTCACTCAAAAATGGTGCCAAAAGCTTGAAAATGCTCCCCTGAAAGGTTTGGCACTCGAAACAGAAGGCTTTTTATCACAGGACAAGAAATCAGCCCTCAAAAACTTAACCGGCAGAAAATATTTTTTTGAAAAAATCCCTAAGCCCCGGGGTCACAATTTCAGAAAAAATCTGACTTTTGGCAGTTCACTCAAAAATGGTGCCAACCGCTTGCAAATGCTCACCTGAAAGCTTTGGCGATGGAAACAGAAGGCTTTTTATCACAGGACAAGAAATCAGCCCTCAAAAACTTAACCGGCAGAAAATATTTTTTTGAAAAAATCCCTAAGCCCCGGGGACACAATTTCAGCAAAAATCTGACTTTTGGCAGTTCACTCAAAAATGGTGCCAACCGCTTGCAAATGCTCCCCTGAAAGGTTTGGCACGCGAAACAGAAGGCTTTTTATCACAGGACAAGAAATCAGCCCTCAAAAACTTAAGCGGCAGAAAATATTTTTTTGAAATAATCCCTAAGCCCCGGGGTCACAATTTCAGCAAAAATCTGACTTTTGGCAGTTCACTCAAAAATGGTGCCAACCGCTTGCAAATGCTCACCTGAAAGCTTTGGCGATGGAAACAGAAGGCTTTTTATCACAGGACAAGAAATCAGCCCTCAAAAACTTAACCGGCAGAAAATATTTTTTTGAAAAAATCCCTAAGCCCCGGGGTCACAATTTCAGCAAAAATCTGACTTTTGGCAATTCACTCAAAAATGGTGCCAAAAGCTTGAAAATGCTCCCCTGAAAGGTTTGGCACTCGAAACAGAAGGCTTTTTATCACAGGACAAGAAATCAGCCCTCAAAAACTTAACCGGCAGAAAATATTTTTTTGAAAAAATCCCTAAGCCCCGGGGTCACAATTTCAGCAAAAATCTGACTTTTGGCAGTTCACTCAAAAATGGTGCCAAAAGCTTGAAAATGCTCCCCTGAAAGGTTTGGCACTCGAAACAGAAGGCTTTTTATCACAGGACAAGAAATCAGCCCTCAAAAACTTAACCGGCAGAAAATATTTTTTTGAAAAAATCCCTAAGCCCCGGGGTCACAATTTCAGAAAAAATCTGACTTTTGGCAGTTCACTCAAAAATGGTGCCAACCGCTTGCAAATGCTCACCTGAAAGCTTTGGCGATGGAAACAGAAGGCTTTTTATCACAGGACAAGAAATCAGCCCTCAAAAACTTAACCGGCAGAAAATATTTTTTTGAAAAAATCCCTAAGCCCCGGGGACACAATTTCAGCAAAAATCTGACTTTTGGCAGTTCACTCAAAAACGGTGCCAACCGCTTGCAAATGCTCACCTGAAAGCTTCGGCGATGGAAACAGGCGGCTTTTTATCACAGGACAAGAAATCAGCCCTCAAAAACTTAACCGGCAGAAAATATTTTTTTGAAAAAATCCCTAAGCCCCGGGGTCACAATTTCAGAAAATATCTGACTTTTGGCAGTTCACTCAAAAATGGTGCCAACCGCTTGAAAATGCTCCCCTGAAAGCTTTGGCACGGGAAACAGAAGGCTTTTTATAACAGGACAAGAAATCAGCCCTCAAAAACTTAACCGGCAGAAAATATTTTTTTGAAAAAATCCCTAAGCCCCGGGGTCACAATTTCAGCAAAAATCTGACTTTTGGCAGTTCACTCAAAAATGGTGCCAACCGCTTGCAAATGCTCCCCTGAAAGGTTTGGCACGCGAAACAGAAGGCTTTTTATCACAGGACAAGAAATCAGCCCTCAAAAACTTAACCGGCAGAAAATATTTTTTTGAAAAAATCCCTAAGCCCCGGGGTCACAATTTCAGCAAAAATCTGACTTTTGGCAGTTCACTCAAAAATGGTGCCAAAAGCTTGAAAATGCTCCCCTGAAAGGTTTGGCACTCGAAACAGAAGGCTTTTTATCACAGGACAAGAAATCAGCCCTCAAAAACTTAACCGGCAGAAAATATTTTTTTGAAAAAATCCCTAAGCCCCGGGGTCACAATTTCAGCAAAAATCTGACTTTTGGCAGTTCACTCAAAAATGGTGCCAACCGCTTGCAAATGCTCAACTGAAAGCTTTGGCGATGGAAACAGAAGGCTTTTTATCACAGGACAAGAAATCAGCCCTCAATAACTAAACCGGCAGAAAATATTTTTTTGAAAAAATCCCTAAGCCCCGGGGTCACAATTTCAGAAAAAATCTGACTTTTGGCAGTTCACTCAAAAATGGTGCCAACCGCTTGCAAATGCTCACCTGAAAGCTTTGGCGATGGAAACAGAAGGCTTTTTATCACAGGACAAGAAATCAGCCCTCAAAAACTTAACCGGCAGAAAATATTTTTTTGAAAAAATCCCTAAGCCCCGGGGTCACAATTTCAGCAAAAATTTGACTTTTGGCAGTTCACTCAAAAAAGGTGCCAACCGCTTGCAAATGCTCACCTGAAAGCTTTGGCGATGGAAACAGAAGGCTTTTTATCACAGGACAAGAAATCAGCCCTCAAAAACTTAACCGGCAGAAAATATTTTTTTGAAAAAATCCCTAAGCCCCGGGGTCACAATTTCAGCAAAAATCTGACTTTTGGCAGTTCACTCAAAAATGGTGCCAACCGGTTGCAAATGCTCAACTGAAAGCTTTGGCGATGGAAACAGAAGGCTTTTTATCACAGGACAAGAAATCAGCCCTCAAAAACTAAACCGGCAGAAAATATTTTTTTGAAAAAATCCCTAAGCCCCGGGGTCACAATTTCAGAAAAAATCTGACTTTTGGCAGTTCACTCAAAAATGGTGCCAACCGCTTGCAAATGCTCACCTGAAAGCTTTGGCGATGGAAACAGAAGGCTTTTTATCACAGGACAAGAAATCAGCCCTCAAAAACTTAACCGGCAGAAAATATTTTTTTGAAAAAATCCCTAAGCCCCAGGGTCACAATTTCAGAAAAAATCTGACTTTTGGCAGTTCACTCAAAAATGGTGCCAACCGCTTGAAAATGCGCCCCTGAAAGCTTTGGCACGGGAAACAGGCGGCTTTTTATAACAGGACAAGAAATCAGCCCTCAAAAACTTAACCGGCAGAAAATATTTTTTTGAAAAAATCCCTAAGCCCCGGGGTCACAATTTCAGCAAAAATCTGACTTTTGGCAGTTCACTCAAAAATGGTGCCAACCGCTTGCAAATGCTCACCTGAAAGCTTTGGCACGCGAAACAGAAGGCTTTTTATCACAGGACAAGAAATCAGCCCTCAAAAACCTAACCGGCAGAAAATATTTTTTTGAAAAAATCCCTAAGCCCCGGGGTCACAATTTCAGCAAAAATCTGACTTTTGGCAGTTCACTCAAAAATGGTGCCAAAAGCTTGAAAATGCTCCCCTGAAAGGTTTGGCACTCGAAACAGAAGGCTTTTTATCACAGGACAAGAAATCAGCCCTCAAAAACTTAACCGGCAGAAAATATTTTTTTGAAAAAATCCCTAAGCCCCGGGGTCACAATTTCAGCAAAAATCTGACTTTTGGCAGTTCACTCAAAAATGGTGCCAACCGGTTGCAAATGCTCACCTGAAAGCTTTGGCGATGGAAACAGAAGGCTTTTTATCACAGGACAAGAAATCAGCCCTCAAAAACTTAACCGGCAGAAAATATTTTTTTTGAAAAAATCCCTAAGCCCCGGGGTCACAATTTCAGGAAAAAGCTGACTTTTGGCAGTTCACTCAAAAATGGTGCCAACCGCTTGCAAATGCTCCCCTGAAAGGTTTGGCATGCGAAACAGAAGGCTTTTTATCACAGGACAAGAAATCAGCCCTCAAAAACTTAACCGGCAGAATTTTTTTTTTTGAAAAAATCCCTAAGCCCCGGGGTCACAATTTTAGAAAAAATCTGACTTTTGGCAGTTCACTCAAAAATGGTGCCAAAAGCTTGCAAATGCTCACCTGAAAGCTTTGGCGATGGAAACAGAAGGCTTTTTATCACAGGACAAGAAATCAGCCCTCAAAAACTTAACCGGCAGAAAATATTTTTTTGAAAAAATCCCTAAGCCCCGGGGTCACAATTTCAGCAAAAATTTGACTTTTGGCAGTTCACTCAAAAAAGGTGCCAACCGCTTGCAAATGCTCACCTGAAAGCTTTGGCGATGGAAACAGAAGGCTTTTTATCACAGGACAAGAAATCAGCCCTCAAAAACTTAACCGGCAGAAAATATTTTTTTGAAAAAATCCCTAAGCCCCGGGGTCACAATTTCAGCAAAAATCTGACTTTTGGCAGTTCACTCAAAAATGGTGCCAACCGGTTGCAAATGCTCAACTGAAAGCTTTGGCGATGGAAACAGAAGGCTTTTTATCACAGGACAAGAAATCAGCCCTCAAAAACTAAACCGGCAGAAAATATTTTTTTGAAAAAATCCCTAAGCCCCGGGGTCACAATTTCAGAAAAAATCTGACTTTTGGCAGTTCACTCAAAAATGGTGCCAACCGCTTGCAAATGCTCACCTGAAAGCTTTGGCGATGGAAACAGAAGGCTTTTTATCACAGGACAAGAAATCAGCCCTCAAAAACTTAACCGGCAGAAAATATTTTTTTGAAAAAATCCCTAAGCCCCAGGGTCACAATTTCAGAAAAAATCTGACTTTTGGCAGTTCACTCAAAAATGGTGCCAACCGCTTGAAAATGCGCCCCTGAAAGCTTTGGCACGGGAAACAGGCGGCTTTTTATAACAGGACAAGAAATCAGCCCTCAAAAACTTAACCGGCAGAAAATATTTTTTTGAAAAAATCCCTAAGCCCCGGGGTCACAATTTCAGCAAAAATCTGACTTTTGGCAGTTCACTCAAAAATGGTGCCAACCGCTTGCAAATGCTCACCTGAAAGCTTTGGCACGCGAAACAGAAGGCTTTTTATCACAGGACAAGAAATCAGCCCTCAAAAACCTAACCGGCAGAAAATATTTTTTTGAAAAAATCCCTAAGCCCCGGGGTCACAATTTCAGCAAAAATCTGACTTTTGGCAGTTCACTCAAAAATGGTGCCAAAAGCTTGAAAATGCTCCCCTGAAAGGTTTGGCACTCGAAACAGAAGGCTTTTTATCACAGGACAAGAAATCAGCCCTCAAAAACTTAACCGGCAGAAAATATTTTTTTGAAAAAATCCCTAAGCCCCGGGGTCACAATTTCAGCAAAAATCTGACTTTTGGCAGTTCACTCAAAAATGGTGCCAACCGGTTGCAAATGCTCACCTGAAAGCTTTGGCGATGGAAACAGAAGGCTTTTTATCACAGGACAAGAAATCAGCCCTCAAAAACTTAACCGGCAGAAAATATTTTTTTTGAAAAAATCCCTAAGCCCCGGGGTCACAATTTCAGGAAAAAGCTGACTTTTGGCAGTTCACTCAAAAATGGTGCCAACCGCTTGCAAATGCTCCCCTGAAAGGTTTGGCATGCGAAACAGAAGGCTTTTTATCACAGGACAAGAAATCAGCCCTCAAAAACTTAACCGGCAGAATTTTTTTTTTTGAAAAAATCCCTAAGCCCCGGGGTCACAATTTTAGAAAAAATCTGACTTTTGGCAGTTCACTCAAAAATGGTGCCAAAAGCTTGCAAATGCTCACCTGAAAGCTTTGGCGATGGAAACAGAAGGCTTTTTACCACAGGACAAGAAATCAGCCCTCAAAAACTTAACCAGCAGAAAATATTTTTTTGAAAAAATCCCTAAGCCCCGGGGTCACAATTTCAGAAAAAATCTGACTTTTGGCAGTGCACTCAAAAATGGTGCCAAAAGCTTGAAAATGCTCACCTGAAAGCTTTGGCACTCGAAACAGAAGGCTTTTTATCACAGGACAAGAAATCAGCCCTCAAAAACTTAACCGGCAGAAAATATTTTTTTGAAAAAATACCTAAGCCCCGGGGTCACAATTTCAGAAAAAAATCTGACTTTTGGCAGTTCACTCAAAAATGGTGCCAACCGGTTGCAAATGCTCCCCTGAAAGTTTTGGCACGCGAAACAGAAGGCTTTTTATCACAGGACAAGAAATCAGCCCTCAAAAACTTAACTGGCAGAAAATATTTTTTTTGAAAAAATCCCTAAGCCCCGGGGTAACAATTTCAGAAAAAATCTGACTTTTGGCAGTTCACTCAAAAATGGTGCCAACCGGTTGCAAATGCTCACCTGAAAGGTTTGGCACTCGAAACAGAAGGCTTTTTATCACAGGACAAGAAATCAGCCCTCAAAAACTTAACCGGCAGAAAATATTTTTTTGAAAAAATCTCTAAGCCCCGGGGTCACAATTTCAGCAAAAATCTGACTTTTGGCAGTTCACCCAAAAATGGTGCCAACCGCTTGCAAATGCTCACCTGAAAGCTTTGGCGATGGAAACAGAAGGCTTTTTATCACAGGACAAGAAATCAGCCCTCAAAAACTTAACCGGCAGAAAATATTTTTTTGAAAAAATCCCTAAGCCCCGGGGTCACAATTTCAGAAAAAATCTGACTTTTGGCAGTTCACTCAAAAATGGTGCCAACCGCTTGCAAATGCTCACCTGAAAGCTTTGGCGATGGAAACAGAAGGCTTTTTATCACAGGACAAGAAATCAGCCCTCAAAAACTTAACCGGCAGAAAATATTTTTTTGAAAAAATCCCTAAGCCCCGGGGTGACAATTTCAGCAAAAATCTGACTTTTGGCAGTTCACTCAAAAATGGTGCCAACCGGTTGCAAATGCTCACCTGAAAGGTTTGGCACTCGAAACAGAAGGCTTTTTATCACAGGACAAGAAATCAGCCCTCAAAAACTTAACCGGCAGAAAATATTTTTTTGAAAAAATCCCTAAGCCCCGGGGTCAAAATTTCAGAAAAAATCTGATTTTTGGCAGTTCATTCAAAAATGGTGCCAACCGCTTGCAAATGCTCACCTGAAAGCTTTGGCACTCGAAACAGAAGGCTTTTTATCACAGGACAAGAAATCAGCCCTCAAAAACTTAACCGGCAGAAAATATTTTTTTGAAAAAATCCCTAAGCCCCAGGGTCACAATTTCAGCAAAAATCTGACTTTTGGCAGTTCACTCAAAAATGGTGCCAACCGCTTGCAAATGCTCCCCTGAAAGCTTTGGCACGCGAAACAGAAGGCTTTTTATCACAGGACAAGAAATCAGCCCTCAAAAACTTAACCGGCAGAAAATATTTTTTTGAAAAAATCCCTAAGCCCCGGGGTCACAATTTCAGCAAAAAACTGACTTTTGGCAGTTCACTCAAAAATGGTGCCAACCGCTTGCAAATGCTCCCCTGAAAGGTTCGGCATGCGAAACAGAAGGCTTTTTATCACAGGACAAGAAATCAGCCCTCAAAAACTTAACCGGCAGAAAATATTTTTTTGAAAAAATCTCTAAGCCCCGGGGTCACAATTTCAGCAAAAATCTGACTTTTGGCAGTTCACCCAAAAATGGTGCCAACCGCTTGCAAATGCTCACCTGAAAGCTTTGGCGATGGAAACAGAAGGCTTTTTATCACAGGACAAGAAATCAGCCCTCAAAAACTTAACCGGCAGAAAATATTTTTTTGAAAAAATCCCTAAGCCCCGGGGTCACAATTTCAGAAAAAATCTGACTTTTGGCAGTTCACTCAAAAATGGTGCCAACCGCTTGCAAATGCTCACCTGAAAGCTTTGGCGATGGAAACAGAAGGCTTTTTATCACAGGACAAGAAATCAGCCCTCAAAAACTTAACCGGCAGAAAATATTTTTTTGAAAAAATCCCTAAGCCCCGGGGTCACAATTTCAGAAAAAATCTGACTTTTGGCAGTTCACTCAAAAATGGTGCCAACCGGTTGCAAATGCTCACCTGAAAGGTTTGGCACTCGAAACAGAAGGCTTTTTATCACAGGACAAGAAATCAGCCCTCAAAAACTTAACCGGCAGAAAATATTTTTTTGAAAAAATCCCTAAGCCCCGGGGTCAAAATTTCAGAAAAAATCTGATTTTTGGCAGTTCACTCAAAAATGGTGCCAACCGCTTGCAAATGCTCACCTGAAAGCTTTGGCACTCGAAACAGAAGGCTTTTTATCACAGGACAAGAAATCAGCCCTCAAAAACTTAACCGGCAGAAAATATTTTTTTGAAAAAATCCCTAAGCCCCGGGGTCACAATTTCAGCAAAAATTTGACTTTTGGCAATTCTCTCAAAAATGGTGCCAACCGGTTGCAAATGCTCCCCTGAAAGCGTTGTTGATGGAAACAGAAGGCTTTTTATCACAGGACAAGAAATCAGCCCTCAAAAACTTAACCGGCGGAAAATATTTTTTTGAAAAAATCCCTGAGAAAAAATCTGACTGTTGGCAATTCACTCAAAAATGGTGCCAACTGGTTGCAAATGCTCCCCTGAAAGCTTTGGCGATGGAAACAGAAGGCTTTTTATCACAGCACAAGAAATCAGCCCTCAAAAACTTAACCGGCGGAAAATATTTTTTTGAAAAAATCCCTAAGCCCCGGGGTCACAATTTCAGCAAAAATCTGACTTTTGGCAATTCACTCAAAAATGGTGCCAACCGGTTGCAAATGCTCCCCTGAAAGGTTTGGCAGTCGAAACAGAAGGCTTTTTATCACAGGACAAGAAATCAGCCCTCAAAAACTTAACCGGCGGAAAATAGTTTTTTGAAAAAATCCCTAAGCCCCGGGGTCACAATTTCAGCAAAAATCTGACTTTTGGCAATTCACTCAAAAATGGTGCCAAAAGCTTGAAAATGCTCCCCTGAAAGGTTTGGCACTCGAAACAGAAGGCTTTTTATCACAGGACAAGAAATCAGCCCTCAAAAACTTAACCGGCAGAAAATATTTTTTTGAAAAAATCCCTAAGCCCCGGGGTCACAATTTCAGAAAAAATCTGACTTTTGGCAGTTCACTCAAAAATGGTGTCAACCGCTTGCAAATGCTCACCTGAAAGCTTTGGCACTCGAAACAGAAGGCTTTTTATCACAGGACAAGAAATCAGCCCTCAAAAATTTAACCGGCAGAAAATATTTTTTTGAAAAAATCCCTAAGCCCCGGGGTCACAATTTCAGCAAAAATCTGACTTTTGGCAGTTCACTCAAAAATGGTGCCAACCGCTTGCAAATGCTCCCCTGAAAGGTTTGGCACGCGAAACAGAAGGCTTTTTATCACAGGACAAGAAATCAGCCCTCAAAAACTTAACCGGCAGAAAATATTTTTTTGAAAAAATCCCTAAGCCCCGGGGTCACAATTTCAGCAAAAATCTGACTTTTGGCAGTTCACTCAAAAATGGTGCCAACCGCTTGCAAATGCTCACCTGAAAGCTTTGGCGATGGAAACAGAAGGCTTTTTATCACAGGACAAGAAATCAGCCCTCAAAAACTTAACCGGTAGAAAATATTTTTTTGAAAAAATCCCTAAGCCCCGGGGTCACAATTTCAGAAAAAATCTGACTTTTGGCAGTTCACTCAAAAATGGTGCCAACCGGTTGCAAATGCTCACCTGAAAGCTTTGGCACGCGAAACAGAAGGCTTTTTATCACAGGACAAGAAATCAGCCCTCAAAAACTTAACCGATAGAAAATATTTTTTTGAAAAAATCTCTAAGCCCCGGGGTCACAATTTCAGCAAAAATCTGACTTTTGGCAATTCACTCAAAAATGGTTCCAAAAGCTTGAATATGCTCCCCTGAAAGGTTTGGCACTCGAAACAGAAGGCTTTTTATCACAGGACAAGAAATCAGCCCTCAAAAACTTAACCGGCAGAAAATATTTTTTTGAAAAAATCCCTAAGCCCCGGGGTCACAATTTCAGCAAAAATCTGACTTTTGGCAGTTCACTCAAAAATGGTGCCAACCGGTTGCAAATGCTCACCTGAAAGCTTTGGCACGCGAAACAGAAGGCTTTTTATCAAAGGACAAGAAATCAGCCCTCAAAAACTTAACCGGTAGAAAATATTTTTTTGAAAAAATCCCTAAGCCCCGGGGTCACAATTTCAGCAAAAATCTGACTTTTGGCAGTTCACTCAAAAATTTTGCCAACCGCTTGCAAATGCTCACCTGAAAGCTTTGGCGATGGAAACAGAAGGCTTTTTATCACAGGACAGGAAATCAGCCCTCAAAAACTTAACCGGCAGAAAATATTTTTTTGAAAAAATCCCTAAGCCCCGGGGTCACAATTTCAGGAAAAATCTGACTTTTGGCAATTCTCTCAAAAATGGTGCCAACCGGTTGCAAATGCTCCCCTGAAAGCGTTGTTGATGGAAACAGAAGGCTTTTTATCACAGGACAAGAAATCAGCCCTCAAAAACTTAACCGGCGGAAAATATTTTTTTGAAAAAATCCCTGAGAAAAAATCTGACTGTTGGCAATTCACTCAAAAATGGTGCCAACTGGTTGCAAATGCTCCCCTGAAAGCTTTGGCGATGGAAACAGAAGGCTTTTTATCACAGCACAAGAAATCAGCCCTCAAAAACTTAACCGGCGGAAAATATTTTTTTGAAAAAATCCCTAAGCCCCGGGGTCACAATTTCAGCAAAAATCTGACTTTTGGCAATTCACTCAAAAATGGTGCCAACCGGTTGCAAATGCTCCCCTGAAAGGTTTGGCAGTCGAAACAGAAGGCTTTTTATCACAGGACAAGAAATCAGCCCTCAAAAACTTAACCGGCGGAAAATAGTTTTTAAAAAAAATCCCTAAGCCCCGGGGTCAGAATTTCAGCAAAAATATGACTTTTGGCAATCACTCAAAAATGATGCCAGAAGCTTGCAAATGCTCCCCTGAAAGGTTTGGCAGTTGAAAAAGAAGGCTTTTTATCACAGGACAAGAAATCAGCCCTCAACAACTTAACCGGCAGAAAATATTTTTTTGAAAAAATCCCTAAGCCCCGGGGTCAAAATTTCAGCAAAAATCTGACTTTTGGCAATTCACTCAAAAATGGTGCCAACCGGTTGCAAATGCTCCCCTGAAAGCTTTGGCGATGGAAACAGAAGGCTTTTTATCACAGGACAAGAAATCAGCCCTCAAAAACTTAACCGGCAGAAAATATTTTTTTGAAAAAATCCCTAAGCCCCGGGGTCAGAATTTCAGCAAAAATCTGACTTTTGGCAATTCACTCAAAAATGGTGCCAACCGGTTGCAAATGCTCCCCTGAAAGCTTTGGCGATGGAAACAGAAGGCTTTTTAACACAGGACAAGAAATCAGCCCTCAAAAACTTAACCGGCGGAAAATATTTTTTTGAAAAAATCCCTAAGCCCCGGGGTCACAATTTCAGCAAAAATTTGACTTTTGGCAATTCACTCAAAAATGGTGCCAACCGGTTGCAAATGCTCCCCTGAAAGCGTTGTTGATGGAAACAGAAGGCTTTTTATCACAGGACAAGAAATCAGCCCTCAAAAACTTAACCGGCGGAAAATATTTTTTTGAAAAAATCCATGAGCAGAAATCTGACTTTTGGCAATTCACTCAAAAATGGTGCCAACCGGTTGCAAATGCTCCCCTAAAAGCTTTGGCGATGGAAACAGAAGGCTTTTTATCACAGGACAATAAATCAGCCCTCAAAAACTTAACCGGCGGAAAATATTTTTTTGAAAAAATCCCTAAGCCCCGGGGTAACAATTTCAGCAAAATCTGACTTTTGACAATTCACTCAAAAATGGTGCCAACCGGTTGCAAATGCTCCCCTGAAAGGTTTGACGAGGGAAACAGAAGGCTTTTCATCACAGGACAAGAAATCAGCCCTCAAAAACTTAACCGGCAGAAAATATTTTTTTGAAAAAATCCCTAAGCCCCGGGGTCACAATTTCAGCAAAAATCTGACTTTTGGCAATTCACTCAAAAATGGTGCCAACCGGTTGCAAATGCTCCCCTGAAAGCTTTGGCGATGGAAACAGAAGGCTTTTTAACACAGGACAAGAAATCAGCCCTCAACAACTTAACCGGCGGAAAATTTTTTTTTGAAAAAATCCCTAAGCCCCGGAGTCACAATTTCAGCAAAAATATGACTTTTGGCAATGCACTCAAAGATGATGTCAGAAGCTTGCAAATGCTCCCCTGAAATCGTTGTCGATGGAAACAGAAGGCTTTTTATCACAGGACAAGAAATCAGCCCTCAACAACTTAACCGGCGGAAAATATTTTTTTGAAAAAATCCCTAAGCCCCGGGGTCAGAATTTCAGCAAAAATCTGACTTTTGGCAATGCACTAAAAAATGATGCCATTAGCTTGCAAATGCTCCCCTGAAAGGTTTGGCAGTCAAAAAAGAAGGCTTTTTATCACAGGACAAGAAATCAGCCCTCAAAAACTTAACCGGCGGAAAATATTTTTTTGAAAAAATCCCTAAGCCCCGGGGTCACAATTTCAGCAAAAATCTGACTTTTGGCAATTCACTCAAAAATGATGCCAGAAGCTTGCAAATGCTCCCCTGAAAGGTTTTGCAGTCGAAAAAAGAAGGCTTTTTATCACAGGACAAGAAATCAGCCCTCAAAAACTTAACCGGCAGAAAATATTTTTTTGAAAAAATCCCTAAGCCCCGGGGTCACAATTTCAGCAGAAATCTGACTTTTGGCAATTCACTCAAAAATGGTGCCAACCGGTTGCAAATGCTCCCCTGAAAGCGTTGTTGATGGAAACAGAAGGCTTTTTATCACAGGACAAGAAATCAGCCCTCAAAAACTTAACCGGCGGAAAATATTTTTTTGAAAAAATCCCTAAGCCCCGGGGTCACAATTTCAGCAAAAATCTGACTTTTGGCAATTCACTCAAAGATAATGTCAGAAGCTTGCAAATGCTCCCCTGAAAGCGTTGTCGATGGAAACAGAAGGCTTTTTATCACAGGACAAGAAATCAGCCCTCAAAAACTTAACCGGCGGAAAATATTTTTTTGAAAAAATCCCTGAGCAAAAATCTGACTTTTGGCAATTCACTCAAAAATGGTGCCAACCGGTTGCAAATGCTCCCCTGAAAGGTTTGGCGATGGAAACAGAAGGCTTTTTATCACAGGACAAGAAATCAGCCCTCAAAAACTTAACCGGCGGAAAATATTTTTTTGAAAAAATCCCTAAGCCCCGGGGTCACAATTTCAGCAAAAATCTGACTTTTGGCAGTTCACTCAAAAATGGTGCCAACCGCTTGCAAATGCTCACCTGAAAGCTTTGGCGATGGAAACAGAAGGCTTTTTACCACAGGACAAGAAATCAGCCCTCAAAAACTTAACCGGCAGAAAATCTTTTTTTGAAAAAAATCCCTAAGCCCCGGGGTCACAATTTCAGAAAAAATCTGACTTTTGGCAGTTCACTCAAAAATGGTGCCAACCGCTTGCAAATGCTCCCCTGAAAGGTTTGGCACGCGAAACAGAAGGCTTTTTATCACAGGACAAGAAATCAGCCCTCAAAAACTTAACCGGCAGAAAATATTTTTTTGAAAAAATCCCTAAGCCCCGGGGTCACAATTTCAGCAAAAATCTGACTTTTGGCAGTTCACTCAAAAATGGTGCCAACCGCTTGCAAATGCTCACCTGAAAGCTTTGGCACGCGAAACAGAAGGCTTTTTATCACAGGACAAGAAATCAGCCCTCAAAAACTTAACCGGCAGAAGATATTTTTTTGAAAAAATCCCTAAGCCCCGGGGTCACAATTTCAGCAAAAATCTGACTTTTGGCAATTCACTCAAAAATGGTGCCAAAAGCTTGAAAATGCTCCCCTGAAAGGTTTGGCGATGGAAACAGAAGGCTTTTTATCACAGGACAAGAAATCAGCCCTCAAAAACTTAACCGGCAGAAAATATTTTTTTGAAAAGATCCCTAAGCCCCGGGGTCACAATTTCAGAAAAAATCTGACTTTTGGCAGTTCACTCAAAAATGGTGTCAACCGCTTGCAAATGCTCACCTGAAAGCTTTGGCACTCGAAACAGAAGGCTTTTTATCACAGGACAAGAAATCAGCCCTCAAAAACTTAACCGGCAGAAAATATTTTTTTGAAAAAATCCCTAAGCCCCGGGGTCACAATTTCAGAAAAAATCTGACTTTTGGCAGTTCACTCAAAAATGGTGCCAACCGCTTGCAAATGCTCACCTGAAAGCTTTGGCGATGGAAACAGAAGGCTTTTTATCACAAGACAAGAAATCAGCCCTCAAAAACTTAACCGGCAGAAAATATTTTTTTGAAAAAATCACTAAGCCCCGGGGTCACAATTTCAGAAAAAATCTGACTTTTGGCAGTTCACTCAAAAATGGTGCCAGCCGCTTGCAAATGCTCACGTGAAAGCTTTGGCGATGGAAACAGAAGGCTTTTTATCAGAGGACAAGAAATCAGCCCTCAAAAATTTAACCGGCAGAAAATATTTTTTTGAAAAAATCCCTAAGCCCCGGGGTGACAATTTCAGCAAAAATCTGACTTTTGGCAGTTCACTCAAAAATGGTGCCAACCGCTTGCAAATGCTCACCTGAAAGCTTTGGCGATGGAAACAGAAGGCTTTTTATCACAGGACAAGAAATCAGCCCTCAAAAACTTAACCGGCAGAAAATATTTTTTTGAAAAAATCCCTAAGCCCCGGGGTCACAATTTCAGCAAAAATCTGACTTTTGGCAGTTCACTCAAAAATGGTGCCAACCGCTTGCAAATGCTCACCTGAAAGCTTTGGCACGCGAAACACAAGGCTTTTTATCACAGGACAAGAAATCAGCCCTCAAAAACTTAACCGGCAGAAAATATTTTTTTGAAAAAATCCCTAAGCCCCGGGGTCACAATTTCAGCAAAAATCTGACTTTTGGCAATTCACTCAAAAATGGTGCCAAAAGCTTGAAAATGCTCCCCTGAAAGGTTTGGCACTCGAAACAGAAGGCTTTTTATCACAGGACAAGAAATCAGCCCTCAAAAACTTAACCGGCAGAAAATATTTTTTTGAAAAAATCCCTAAGCCCCGGGGTCACAATTTCAGAAAAAATCTGACTTTTGGCAGTTCACTCAAAAATGGTGTCAACCGCTTGCAAATGCTCACCTGAAAGCTTTGGCACTCGAAACAGAAGGCTTTTTATCACAGGACAAGAAATCAGCCCTCAAAAATTTAACCGGCAGAAAATATTTTTTTGAAAAAATCCCTAAGCCCCGGGGTCACAATTTCAGCAAAAATCTGACTTTTGGCAGTTCACTCAAAAATGGTGCCAACCGCTTGCAAATGCTCCCCTGAAAGGTTTGGCACGCGAAACAGAAGGCTTTTTATCACAGGACAAGAAATCAGCCCTCAAAAACTTAACCGGCAGAAAATATTTTTTTGAAAAAATCCCTAAGCCCCGGGGTCACAATTTCAGCAAAAATCTGACTTTTGGCAGTTCACTCAAAAATGGTGCCAACCGCTTGCAAATGCTCACCTGAAAGCTTTGGCACGCGAAACAGAAGGCTTTTTATCACAGGACAAGAAATCAGCCCTCAAAAACTTAACCGGCAGAAAATATTTTTTTGAAAAAATCCCTAAGCCCCGGGGTCACAATTTCAGCAAAAATCTGACTTTTGGCAATTCACTCAAAAATGGTGCCAAAAGCTTGAAAATGCTCCCCTGAAAGGTTTGGCACTCGAAACAGAAGGCTTTTTATCACAGGACAAGAAATCAGCCCTCAAAAACTTAACCGGCAGAAAATATTTTTTTGAAAAAATCCCTAAGCCCCGGGGTCACAATTTCAGCAAAAATCTGACTTTTGGCAGTTCACTCAAAAATGGTGTCAACCGCTTGCAAATGCTCACCTGAAAGCTTTGGCACTCGAAACAGAAGGCTTTTTATCACAGGACAAGAAATCAGCCCTCAAAAACTTAACCGGCAGAAAATATTTTTTTGAAAAAATCCCTAAGCCCCGGGGTCACAATTTCAGCAAAAATCTGACTTTTGGCAGTTCACTCAAAAAAGGTGCCAACCGCTTGCAAATGCTCACCTGAAAGCTTTGGCGATGGAAACAGAAGGCTTTTTATCACAGGACAAGAAATCAGCCCTCAAAAACTTAACCGGCAGAAAATATTTTTTTGAAAAAATCCCTAAGCCCCGGGGTCACAATTTCAGAAAAAATCTGACTTTTGGCAGTTCACTCAAAAATGGTGCCAATCGCTTGCAAATGCTCCCCTGAAAGGTTTGGCACGCGAAACAGAAGGCTTTTTATCACAGGACAAGAAATCAGCCCTCAAAAACTTAACCGGCAGAAAATATTTTTTTGAAAAAATCCCTAAGCCCCGGGGTCACAATTTCAGCAAAAATCTGACTTTTGGCAGTTCACTCAAAAAATGGTGCCAACCGCTTGCAAATGCTCACCTGAAAGCTTTGGCGATGGAAACAGAAGGCTTTTTATCACAGGACAAGAAATCAGCCCTCAAAAACTTAACCGGCAGAAAATCTTTTTTTGAAAAAATCCCTAAGCCCCGGGGTCACAATTTCAGAAAAAATCTGACTTTTGGCAGTTCACTCAAAAATGGTGCCAACCGCTTGCAAATGCTCCCCTGAAAGGTTTGGCACGCGAAACAGAAGGCTTTTTATCACAGGACAAGAAATCAGCCCTCAAAAACTTAACCGGCAGAAAATATTTTTTTGAAAAAATCCCTAAGCCCCGGGGTCACAATTTCAGCAAAAATCTGACTTTTGGCAGTTCACTCAAAAATGGTGCCAACCGCTTGCAAATGCTCACCTGAAAGCTTTGGCGATGGAAACAGAAGGCTTTTTATCACAGGACAAGAAATCAGCCCTCAAAAACTTAACCGGCAGAAAATATTTTTTTGAAAAAATCCCTAAGCCCCGGGGTCACAATTTCAGCAAAAATCTGACTTTTGGCAGTTCACTCAAAAAATGGTGCCAACCGCTTGCAAATGCTCACCTGAAAGCTTTGGCGATGGAAACAGAAGGCTTTTTATCACAGGACAAGAAATCAGCCCTCAAAAACTTAACCGGCAGAAAATCTTTTTTTGAAAAAATCCCTAAGCCCCGGGGTCACAATTTCAGAAAAAATCTGACTTTTGGCAGTTCACTCAAAAATGGTGCCAACCGCTTGCAAATGCTCCCCTGAAAGGTTTGGCACGCGAAACAGAAGGCTTTTTATCACAGGACAAGAAATCAGCCCTCAAAAACTTAACCGGCAGAAAATATTTTTTTGAAAAAATCCCTAAGCCCCGGGGTCACAATTTCAGCAAAAATCTGACTTTTGGCAGTTCACTCAAAAATGGTGCCAACCGCTTGCAAATGCTCACCTGAAAGCTTTGGCACGCGAAACAGAAGGCTCTTTATCACAGGACAAGAAATCAGCCCTCAAAAACTTAACCGGCAGAAAATATTTTTTTGAAAAAATCCCTAAGCCCCGGGGTCACAATTTCAGCAAAAATCTGACTTTTGGCAATTCACTCAAAAATGGTGCCAAAAGCTTGAAAATGCTCCCCTGAAAGGTTTGGCGATGGAAACAGAAGGCTTTTTATCACAGGACAAGAAATCAGCCCTCAAAAACTTAACCGGCAGAAAATATTTTTTTGAAAAAATCCCTAAGCCCCGGGGTCACAATTTCAGAAAAAATCTGACTTTTGGCAGTTCACTCAAAAATGGTGCCAACCGCTTGCAAATGCTCACCTGAAAGCTTTGGCGATGGAAACAGAAGGCTTTTTATCACAGGACAAGAAATCAGCCCTCAAAAACTTAACCGGCAGAAAATATTTTTTTGAAAAAATCCCTAAGCCCCGGGGTCACAATTTCAGAAAAAATCTGACTTTTGGCAGTTCACTCAAAAATGGTGCCAACCGCTTGCAAATGCTCCCCTGAAAGGTTTGGCACGCGAAACAGAAGGCTTTTTATCACAGGACAAGAAATCAGCCCTCAAAAACTTAACCGGCAGAAAATATTTTTTTGAAAAAATCCCTAAGCCCCGGGGTCACAATTTCAGCAAAAATCTGACTTTTGGCAGTTCACTCAAAAATGGTGCCAACCGCTTGCAAATGCTCACCTGAAAGCTTTGGCACGCGAAACAGAAGGCTTTTTATCACAGGACAAGAAATCAGCCCTCAAAAACTTAACCGGCAGAAAATATTTTTTTGAAAAAATCCCTAAGCCCCGGGGTCACAATTTCAGCAAAAATCTGACTTTTGGCAATTCACTCAAAAATGGTGCCAAAAGCTTGAAAATGCTCCCCTGAAAGGTTTGGCACTCGAAACAGAAGGCTTTTTATCACAGGACAAGAAATCAGCCCTCAAAAACTTAACCGGCAGAAAATATTTTTTTGAAAAAATCCCTAAGCCCCGGGGTCACAATTTCAGAAAAAATCTGACTTTTGGCAGTTCACTCAAAAATGGTGTCAACCGCTTGCAAATGCTCACCTGAAAGCTTTGGCACTCGAAACAGAAGGCTTTTTATCACAGGACAAGAAATCAGCCCTCAAAAACATAACCGGCAGAAAATATTTTTTTGAAAAAATCCCTAAGCCCCGGGGTCACAATTTCAGCAAAAATCTGACTTTTGGCAGTTCACTCAAAAAAGGTGCCAACCGCTTGCAAATGCTCACCTGAAATCTTTGGCGATGGAAACAGAAGGCTTTTTATCACAGGACAAGAAATCAGCCCTCAAAAACTTAACCGGCAGAAAATATTTTTTTGAAAAAATCCCTAAGCCCCGGGGTCACAATTTCAGAAAAAATCTGACTTTTGGCAGTTCACTCAAAAATGGTGCCAATCGCTTGCAAATGCTCCCCTGAAAGGTTTGGCACGCGAAACAGAAGGCTTTTTATCACAGGACAAGAAATCAGCCCTCAAAAACTTAACCGGCAGAAAATATTTTTTTGAAAAAATCCCTAAGCCCTGGGGTCACAATTTCAGAAAAAATCCGACTTTTGGCAGTTCACTCAAAAATGGTGCCAACCACTTGCAAATGCTCACCTGAAAGCTTTGGCGATGGAAACAGAAGGCTTTTTATCACAGGACAAGAAATCAGCCCTCAAAAACTTAACCGGCAGAAAATATTTTTTTGAAAAAATCCCTAAGCCCCGGGGTCACAATTTCAGCAAAAATCTGACTTTTGGCAGTTCACTCAAAAAATGGTGCCAACCGCTTGCAAATGCTCACCTGAAAGCTTTGGCGATGGAAACAGAAGGCTTTTTATCACAGGACAAGAAATCAGCCCTCAAAAACTTAACCGGCAGAAAATATTTTTTTGAAAAAATCCCTAAGCCCCGGGGTCACAATTTCAGCAAAAATCTGACTTTTGGCAGTTCACTCAAACATGGTGCCAACCGCTTGCAAATGCTCACCTGAAAGCTTTGGCGATGGAAACAGAAGGCTTTTTATCACAGGACAAGAAATCAGCCCTCAAAAATTTAACCGGCAGAAAATATTTTTTTGAAAAAATCCCTAAGCGCCGGGGTCACAATTTCAGCAAAAATCTGACTTTTGGCAGTTCACTCAAAAATGGTGCCAACCGCTTGCAAATGCTCCCCTGAAAGGTTTGGCATGCGAAACAGAAGGCTTTTTATCACAGGACAAGAAATCAGCCCTCAAAAACTTAACCGGCAGAAAATATTTTTTTGAAAAAATCCCTAAGCCCCGGGGTCACAATTTCAGCAAAAATCTGACTTTTGGCAGTTCACTCAAAAATGGTGCCAACCGCTTGCAAATGCTCCCTTGAAAGCTTTGGCGATGGAAACAGAAGGCTTTTTATCACAGGACAAGAAATCAGCCCTCAAAAACTTAACCGGCAGAAAATATTTTTTTGAAAAAATCCCTAAGCCCCGGGGTCACAATTTCAGCAAAAATCTGACTTTTGGCAGGTCACTCAAAAATGGTGCCAACCGCTTGCAAATGCTCACCTGAAAGCTTTGGCGATGGAAACAGAAGGCTTTTTATCACAGGACAAGAAATCAGCCCTCAAAAATTTAACCGGCAGAAAATATTTTTTTGAAAAAATCCCTAAGCCCCGGGGTCACAATTTCAGCAAAAATCTGACTTTTGGCAGGTCACTCAAAAATGGTGCCAACCGCTTGCAAATGCTCACCTGAAAGCTTTGGCGATGGAAACAGAAGGCTTTTTATCACAGGACAAGAAATCAGCCCTCAAAAATTTAACCGGCAGAAAATATTTTTTTGAAAAAATCCCTAAGCCCCGGGGTCACAATTTCAGCAAAAATCTGACTTTTGGCAGTTCACTCAAAAATGGTGCCAACCGGTTGCAAATGCTCCCCTGAAAGGTTTGGCATGCGAAACAGAAGGCTTTTTATCACAGGACAAGAAATCAGCCCTCAAAAACTTAACCGGCAGAAAATATTTTTTTGAAAAAATCCCTAAGCCCCGGGGTCACAATTTCAGCAAAAATCTGACTTTTGGCAGTTCACTCAAAAATGGTGCCAACCGCTTGCAAATGCTCCCTTGAAAGCTTTGGCGATGGAAACAGAAGGCTTTTTATCACAGGACAAGAAATCAGCCCTCAAAAACTTAACCGGCAGAAAATATTTTTTTGAAAAAATCCCTAAGCCCCGGGGTCACAATTTCAGCAAAAATCTGACTTTTGGCAGGTCACTCAAAAATGGTGCCAACCGCTTGCAAATGCTCACCTGAAAGCTTTGGCGATGGAAACAGAAGGCTTTTTATCACAGGACAAGAAATCAGCCCTCAAAAATTTAACCGGCAGAAAATATTTTTTTGAAAAAATCCCTAAGCCCCGGGGTCACAATTTCAGCAAAAATCTGACTTTTGGCAGTTCACTCAAAAATGGTGCCAACCGGTTGCAAATGCTCCCCTGAAAGGTTTGGCATGCGAAACAGAAGGCTTTTTATCACAGGACAAGAAATCAGCCCTCAAAAACTTAACCGGCAGAAAATATTTTTTTGAAAAAATCCCTAAGCCCCGGGGTCACAATTTCAGCAAAAATCTGACTTTTGGCAGTTCACTCAAAAATGGTGCCAACCGCTTGCAAATGCTCCCTTGAAAGCTTTGGCGATGGAAACAGAAGGCTTTTTATCACAGGACAAGAAATCAGCCCTCAAAAACTTAACCGGCAGAAAATATTTTTTTGAAAAAATCCCTAAGCCCCGGGGTCACAATTTCAGCAAAAATCTGACTTTTGGCAGGTCACTCAAAAATGGTGCCAACCGCTTGCAAATGCTCACCTGAAAGCTTTGGCGATGGAAACAGAAGGCTTTTTATCACAGGACAAGAAATCAGCCCTCAAAAATTTAACCGGCAGAAAATATTTTTTTGAAAAAATCCCTAAGCCCCGGGGTCACAATTTCAGCAAAAATCTGACTTTTGGCAGTTCACTCAAAAATGGTGCCAACCGCTTGCAAATGCTCCCTTGAAAGCTTTGGCGATGGAAACAGAAGGCTTTTTATCACAGGACAAGAAATCAGCCCTCAAAAACTTAACCGGCAGAAAATATTTTTTTGAAAAAATCCCTAAGCCCCGGGGTCACAATTTCAGCAAAAATCTGACTTTTGGCAGTTCACTCAAAAATGGTGCCAACCGCTTGCAAATGCTCCCCTGAAAGCTTTGGCACGCGAAACAGAAGGATTTTTATCACAGGACAAGAAATCAGCCCTCAAAAACTTAACCAGCAGAAAATATTTTTTTGAAAAAATCCCTAAGCCCCGGGGTCACAATTTCAGCAAAAATCTGACTTTTGGCAATTCACTCAAAAATGGTGCCAAAAGCTTGAAAATGCTCCCCTGAAAGGTTTGGCACTCGAAACAGAAGGCTTTCTATCACAGGACAAGAAATCAGCCCTCAAAAACTTAACCGGCAGAAAATATTTTTTTGAAAAAATCCCTAAGCCCCGGGGTCACAATTTCAGAAAAAATCTGACTTTTGGCAGTTCACTCAAAAATGGTGCCAGCCGCTTGCAAATGCTCACGTGAAAGCTTTGGCGATGGAAACAGAAGGCTTTTTATCAGAGGACAAGAAATCAGCCCTCAAAAATTTAACCGGCAGAAAATATTTTTTTGAAAAAATCCCTAAGCCCCGGGGTGACAATTTCAGCAAAAATCTGACTTTTGGCAGTTCACTCAAAAATGGTGCCAACCGCTTGCAAATGCTCACCTGAAAGCTTTGGCGATGGAAACAGAAGGCTTTTTATCACAGGACAAGAAATCAGCCCTCAAAAACTTAACCGGCAGAAAATATTTTTTTGAAAAAATCCCTAAGCCCCGGGGTCACAATTTCAGCAAAAATCTGACTTTTGGCAGTTCACTCAAAAATGGTGCCAACCGCTTGCAAATGCTCACCTGAAAGCTTTGGCACGCGAAACACAAGGCTTTTTATCACAGGACAAGAAATCAGCCCTCAAAAACTTAACCGGCAGAAAATATTTTTTTGAAAAAATCCCTAAGCCCCGGGGTCACAATTTCAGCAAAAATCTGACTTTTGGCAATTCACTCAAAAATGGTGCCAAAAGCTTGAAAATGCTCCCCTGAAAGGTTTGGCACTCGAAACAGAAGGCTTTTTATCACAGGACAAGAAATCAGCCCTCAAAAACTTAACCGGCAGAAAATATTTTTTTGAAAAAATCCCTAAACCCCGGGGTCACAATTTCAGAAAAAATCTGACTTTTGGCAGTTCACTCAAAAATGGTGTCAACCGCTTGCAAATGCTCACCTGAAAGCTTTGGCACTCGAAACAGAAGGCTTTTTATCACAGGACAAGAAATCAGCCCTCAAAAATTTAACCGGCAGAAAATATTTTTTTGAAAAAATCCCTAAGCCCCGGGGTCACAATTTCAGCAAAAATCTGACTTTTGGCAGTTCACTCAAAAATGGTGCCAACCGCTTGCAAATGCTCACCTGAAAGCTTTGGCGATGGAAACAGAAGGCTTTTTATCACAGGACAAGAAATCAGCCCTCAAAAACTTAACCGGCAGAAAATATTTTTTTGAAAAAATCCCTAAGCCCCGGGGTCACAATTTCAGAAAAAATCTGACTTTTGGCAGTTCACTCAAAAATGGTGCCAATCGCTTGCAAATGCTCACCTGAAAGCTTTGGCGATGGAAACAGAAGGCTTTTTATCACAGGACAAGTAATCAGCCCTCAAAAACTTAACCGGCAGAAAATATTTTTTTGAAAAAATCCCTAAGCCCCGGGGTCACAATTTCAGCAAAAATCTGACTTTTGGCAGTTCACTCAAAAATGGTGCCAATCGCTTGCAAATGCTCCCCTGAAAGGTTTGGCACGCGAAACAGAAGGCTTTTTATCACAGGACAAGAAATCAGCCCTCAAAAACTTAACCGGCAGAAAATATTTTTTTGAAAAAATCCCTAAGCCCCGGGGTGACAATTTCAGCAAAAATCTGACTTTTGGCAGTTCACTCAAAAATGGTGCCAACCGCTTGCAAATGCTCACCTGAAAGCTTTGGCGATGGAAACAGAAGGCTTTTTATCACAGGACAAGAAATCAGCCCTCAAAAACTTAACCGGCAGAAAATATTTTTTTGAAAAAATCCCTAAGCCCCGGGGTCACAATTTCAGCAAAAATCTGACTTTTGGCAGTTCACTCAAAAATGGTGCCAACCGCTTGCAAATGCTCACCTGAAAGCTTTGGCGATGGAAACAGAAGGCTTTTTATCACAGGACAAGAAATCAGCCCTCAAAAACTTAACCGGCAGAAAATATTTTTTTGAAAAAATCCCTAAGCCCCGGGGTCACAATTTCAGCAAAAATCTGACTTTTGGCAGTTCACTCAAACATGGTGCCAACCGCTTGCAAATGCTCACCTGAAAGCTTTGGCGATGGAAAGAGAAGGCTTTTTATCACAGGACAAGAAATCAGCCCTCAAAAATTTAACCGGCAGAAAATATTTTTTTGAAAAAATCCCTAAGCCCCGGGGTCACAATTTCAGAAAAAATCTGACTTTTGGCAGTTCACTCAAAAATGGTGCCAACCGCTTGCAAATGCTCACCTGAAAGCTTTGGCGATGGAAACAGAAGGCTTTTTATCACAGGACAAGAAATCAGCCCTCAAAAACTTAACCGGCAGAAAATATTTTTTTGAAAAAATCCCTAAGCCCCAGGGTCACAATTTCAGCCAAAATCTGACTTTTGGCAGTTCACTCAAAAATGGTGCCAACCGCTTGCAAATGCTCCCTTGAAAGCTTTGGCGATGGAAACAGAAGGCTTTTTATCACAGGACAAGAAATCAGCCCTCAAAAACTTAACCGGCAGAAAATATTTTTTTGAAAAAATCCCTAAGCCCCGGGGTCACAATTTCAGAAAAAATCTGACTTTTGGCAGTTCACTCAAAAATGGTGTCAACCGCTTGCAAATGCTCACCTGAAAGCTTTGGCACTCGAAACAGAAGGCTTTTTATCACAGGACAAGAAATCAGCCCTCAAAAACTTAACCGGCAGAAAATATTTTTTTGAAAAAATCCCTAAGCCCCGGGGTCACAATTTCAGAAAAAAATCTGACTTTTGGCAGTTCACTCAAAAATGGTGCCAACCGCTTGCAAATGCTCACCTGAAAGCTTTGGCGATGGAAACAGAAGGCTTTTTATCACAGGACAAGAAATCAGCCCTCAAAAACTTAACCGGCAGAAAATATTTTTTTGAAAAAATGCCTAAGCCCCGGGGTCACAATTTCAGAAAAAATCTGACTTTTGGCAGTTCACTCAAAAATGGTGCCAATCGCTTGCAAATGCTCCCCTGAAAGGTTTGGCACGCGAAACAGAAGGCTTTTTATCACAGGACAAGAAATCAGCCCTCAAAAACTTAACCGGCAGAAAATATTTTTTTGAAAAAATCCCTAAGCCCCGGGGTCACAATTTCAGCAAAAATCTGACTTTTGGCAGTTCACTCAAAAATGGTGCCAACCGCTTGCAAATGCTCACCTGAAAGCTTTGGCGATGGAAACAGAAGGCTTTTTATCACAGGACAAGAAATCAGCCCTCAAAAACTTAACCGGCAGAAAATATTTTTTTGAAAAAATCCCTAAGCCCCGGGGTCACAATTTCAGCAAAAATCTGACTTTTGGCAGTTCACTCAAAAATGGTGCCAACCGCTTGCAAATGCTCCCTTGAAAGCTTTGGCGATGGAAACAGAAGGCTTTTTATCACAGGACAAGAAATCAGCCCTCAAAAACTTAACCGGCAGAAAATATTTTTTTGAAAAAATCCCTAAGCCCCGGGGTCACAATTTCAGCAAAAATCTGACTTTTGGCAATTCACTCAAAAATGGTGCCAAAAGCTTGAAAATGCTCCCCTGAAAGGTTTGGCACTCGAAACAGAAGGCTTTTTATCACAGGACAAGAAATCAGCCCTCAAAAACTTAACCGGCAGAAAATATTTTTTTGAAAAAATCCCTAAGCCCCGGGGTCACAATTTCAGCAAAAATCTGACTTTTGGCAGTTCACTCAAAAATGGTGTCAACCGCTTGCAAATGCTCACCTGAAAGCTTTGGCACTCGAAACAGAAGGCTTTTTATCACAGGACAAGAAATCAGCCCTCAAAAACTTAACCGGCAGAAAATATTTTTTTGAAAAAATCCCTAAGCCCCGGGGTCACAATTTCAGAAAAAATCTGACTTTTGGCAGTTCACTCAAAAATGGTGCCAACCGCTTGCAAATGCTCACCTGAAAGCTTTGGCGATGGAAACAGAAGGCTTTTTATCACAGGACAAGAAATCAGCCCTCAAAAACTTAACCGGCAGAAAATATTTTTTTGAAAAAATCCCTAAGCCCCGGGGTCACAATTTCAGAAAAAATCTGACTTTTGGCAGTTCACTCAAAAATGGTGCCAATCGCTTGCAAATGCTCCCCTGAAAGGTTTGGCACGCGAAACAGAAGACTTTTTATCACAGGACAAGAAATCAGCCCTCAAAAACTTAACCGGCAGAAAATATTTTTTTGAAAAAATCCCTAAGCCCCGGGGTCACAATTTCAGCAAAAATCTGACTTTTGGCAGTTCACTCAAAAATGGTGCCAACCGCTTGCAAATGCTCACCTGAAAGCTTTGGCGATGGAAACAGAAGGCTTTTTATCACAGGACAAGAAATCAGCCCTCAAAAACTTAACCGGCAGAAAATATTTTTTTGAAAAAATCCCTAAGCCCCGGGGTCACAATTTCAGCAAAAATCTGACTTTTGGCAGTTCACTCAAAAATGGTGCCAACCGCTTGCAAATGCTCACCTGAAAGCTTTGGCGATGGAAACAGAAGGCTTTTTATCACAGGACAAGAAATCAGCCCTCAAAAACTTAACCGGCAGAAAATATTTTTTTGAAAAAATCCCTAAGCCCCGGGGTCACAATTTCAGCAAAAATCTGACTTTTGGCAGTTCACTCAAACATGGTGCCAACCGCTTGCAAATGCTCACCTGAAAGCTTTGGCGATGGAAACAGAAGGCTTTTTATCACAGGACAAGAAATCAGCCCTCAAAAATTTAACCGGCAGAAAATATTTTTTTGAAAAAATCCCTAAGCCCCGGGGTCACAATTTCAGCAAAAATCTGACTTTCGGCAGTTCACTCAAAAATGGTGCCAACCGCTTGCAAATGCTCACCTGAAAGCTTTGGCGATGGAAACAGAAGGCTTTTTATCACAGGACAAGAAATCAGCCCTCAAAAACTTAACCGGCAGAAAATATTTTTTTGAAAAAATCCCTAAGCCCCGGGGTCACAATTTCAGTAAAAATCTGACTTTTGGCAGTTCACTCAAAAATGGTGCCAACCGCTTGCAAATGCTCCCTTGAAAGCATTGGCGATGGAAACAGAAGGCTTTTTATCACAGGACAAGAAATCAGCCCTCAAAAACTTAACCGGCAGAAAATATTTTTTTGAAAAAATCCCTAAGCCCCGGGGTCACAATTTCAGCAAAAATCTGACTTTTGGCAGTTCACTCAAAAATGGTGCCAACCGCTTGCAAATGCTCACCTGAAAGGTTTGGCGATGGAAACAGAAGGCTTTTTATCACAGGACAAGAAATCAGCCCTCAAAAATTTAACCGGCAGAAAATATTTTTTTGAAAAAATCCCTAAGCCCCGGGGTCACAATTTCAGCAAAAATCTGACTTTTGGCAGTTCACTCAAAAATGGTGCCAAAAGCTTGAAAATGCTCCCCTGAAAGCTTTGGCGATGGAAACAGAAGGCTTTTTATCACAGGACAAGAAATCAGCCCTCAAAAACTTAACCGGCAGAAAATATTTTTTTGAAAAAATCCCTAAGCCCCGGGGTCACAATTTCAGCAAAAATCTGACTTTTGGCAGTTCACTCAAAAATGGTGCCAACCGCTTGCAAATGCTCACCTGAAAGCTTTGGCGATGGAAACAGAAGGCTTTTTATCACAGGACAAGAAATCAGCCCTCAAAAACTTAACCGGCAGAAAATATTTTTTTGAAAAAATCCCTAAGCCCCGGGGTCACAATTTCAGCAAAAATCTGACTTTTGGCAGTTCACTCAAAAATGGTGCCAACCGCTTGCAAATGCTCCCTTGAAAGCTTTGGCGATGGAAACAGAAGGCTTTTTATCACAGGACAAGAAATCAGCCCTCAAAAACTTAACCGGCAGAAAATATTTTTTTGAAAAAATCCCTAAGCCCCGGGGTCACAATTTCAGCAAAAATCTGACTTTTGGCAGGTCACTCAAAAATGGTGCCAACCGCTTGCAAATGCTCACCTGAAAGCTTTGGCAATGGAAACAGAAGGCTTTTTATCACAGGACAAGAAATCAGCCCTCAAAAATTTAACCGGCAGAAAATATTTTTTTGAAAAAATCCCTAAGCCCCGGGGTCACAATTTCAGCAAAAATCTGACTTTTGGCAGTTCACTCAAAAATGGTGCCAAAAGCTTGAAAATGCTCCCCTGAAAGCTTTGGCGATGGAAACAGAAGGCTTTTTATCACAGGACAAGAAATCAGCCCTCAAAAACTTAACCGGCAGAAAATATTTTTTTGAAAAAATCCCTAAGCCCCGGGGTCACAATTTCAGAAAAAATCTGACTTTTGGCAGTTCACTCAAAAATGGTGCTAACCGCTTGCAAATGCTCCCCTGAAAGCTTTGGCGATGGAAACAGAAGGCTTTTTATCACAGGACAAGAAATCAGCCCTCAAAAACTTAACCGGCAGAAAATATTTTTTTGAAAAAATCCCTAAGCCCCGGGGTCACAATTTCAGCAAAAATCTGACTTTTGGCAGTTCACTCAAAAATGGTGCCAACCGCTTGCAAATGCTCACCTGAAAGCTTTGGCGATTGAAACAGAAGGCTTTTTATCACAGGACAAGAAATCAGCCCCCAAAAACTTAACCGGCAGAAAATATTTTTTTGAAAAAATCCCTAAGCCCCGGGGTCACAATTTCAGCAAAAATCTGACTTTTGGCAGTTCACTCAAAAAAGGTGCCAACCGCTTGCAAATGCTCACCTGAAAGCTTTGGCACTCGAAACAGAAGGCTTTTTATCACAGGACAAGAAATCAGCCCTCAAAAACTTAACCGGCAGAAAATATTTTTTTGAAAAAATCCCTAAGCCCCGGGGTCACAATTTCAGCAAAAATCTGACTTTTGGCAGTTCACTCAAAAATGGTGCCAAAAGCTTGAAGATGCTCCCCTGAAAGGTTTGGCACTCGAAACAGAAGGCTTTTTATCACAGGACAAGAAATCAGCCCTCAAAAACTTAACCGGCAGAAAATCTTTTTTTGAAAAAATCCCTAAGCCCCGGGGTCACAATTTCAGCAAAAATCTGACTTTTGGCAATTCACTCAAAAATGGTGCCAAAAGCTTGAAAATGCTCCCCTGAAAGGTTTGGCACTCGAAACAGAAGGCTTTTTATCACAGGACAAGAAATCAGCCCTCAAAAACTTAACCGGCAGAAAATATTTTTTTGAAAAAATCCCTAAGCCCCGGGGTCACAATTTCAGAAAAAATCTGACTTTTGGCAGTTCACTCAAAAATGGTGCCAAAAGCTTGAAAATGCTCACCTGAAAGCTTTGGCACTCGAAACAGAAGGCTTTTTATCACAGGACAAGAAATCAGCCCTCAAAAACTTAACCGGCAGAAAATCTTTTTTTGAAAAAATCCCTAAGCCCCGGGGTCACAATTTCAGCAATAATCTGACTTTTGGCAGTTCAATCAAAAATGGTGCCAAAAGCTTGAAAATGCTTCCCTGAAAGCTTTGGGGATGGAAACAGAAGGCTTTTTATCACAGGACAAGAAATCAGCCCTCAAAAATTTAACCGGCAGAAAATATTTTTTTGAAAAAATCCCTAAGCCCCGGGGTCACAATTTCAGCAAAAATCTGACTTTTGGCAGTTCACTCAAAAATGGTGCCAACCGCTTGCAAATGCTCACCTGAAAGGTTTGGCACTCGAAACAGAAGGCTTTTTATCACAGGACAAGAAATCAGCCCTCAAAAACTTAACCGGCAGAAAATATTTTTTTGAAAAAATCCCTAAGCCCCGGGGTCACAATTTCAGAAAAAAATCTGACTTTTGGCAGTTCACTCAAAAATGGTGCCAACCGCTTGCAAATGCTCACCTGAAAGCTTTGGCACGCGAAACAGAAGGCTTTTTATCACAGGACAAGAAATCAGCCCTCAAAAACTTAACCGGCAGAAAATATTTTTTTGAAAAAATCCCTAAGCCCCGGGGTCACAATTTCAGCAAAAATCTGACTTTTGGCAATTCACTCAAAAATGGTGCCAAAAGCTTGAAAATGCTCCCCTGAAAGGTTTGGCACTCGAAACAGAAGGCTTTTTATCACAGGACAAGAAATCAGCCCTCAAAAACTTAACCGGCAGAAAATATTTTTTTGAAAAAATCCCTAAGCCCCGGGGTCACAATTTCAGCAAAAATCTGACTTTTGGCAGTTCACTCAAAAATGGTGCCAACCGCTTGCAAATGCTCACCTGAAAGCTTTGGCGATGGAAACAGAAGGCTTTTTATCACAGGACAAGAAATCAGCCCTCAAAAACTTAACCGGCAGAAAATATTTTTTTGAAGAAATCCCTAAGCCCCGGGGTCACAATTTCAGAAAAAATCTGACTTTTGGCAGTTCACTCAAAAATGGTGCCAATCGCTTGCAAATGCTCCCCTGAAAGGTTTGGCACGCGAAACAGAAGGCTTTTTATCACAGGACAAGAAATCAGCCCTCAAAAACTTAACCGGCAGAAAATATTTTTTTGAAAAAATCCCTAAGCCCCGGGGTCACAATTTCAGCAAAAATCTGACTTTTGGCAGTTCACTCAAAAATGGTGCCAACCGCTTGCAAATGCTCACCTGAAAGCTTTGGCGATGGAAACAGAAGGCTTTTTATCACAGGACAAGAAATCAGCCCTCAAAAACTTAACCGGCAGAAAATATTTTTTTGAAAAAATCCCTAAGCCCCGGGGTCACAATTTCAGCAAAAATCTAACTTTTGGCAGTTCACTCAAAAATGGTGCCAACCGCTTGCAAATGCTCACCTGAAAGCTTTGGCGATGGAAACAGAAGGCTTTTTATCACAGGACAAGAAATCAGCCCTCAAAAACTTAACCGGCAGAAAATATTTTTTTGAAAAAATCCCTAAGCCCCGGGGTCACAATTTCAGCAAAAATCTGACTTTTGGCAGTTCACTCAAACATGGTGCCAACCGCTTGCAAATGCTCACCTGAAAGCTTTGGCGATGGAAACAGAAGGCTTTTTATCACAGGACAAGAAATCAGCCCTCAAAAATTTAACCGGCAGAAAATATTTTTTTGAAAAAATCCCTAAGCCCCGGGGTCACAATTTCAGCAAAAATCTGACTTTTGGCAGTTCACTCAAAAATGGTGCCAACCGCTTGCAAATGCTCACCTGAAAGCTTTGGCGATGGAAACAGAAGGCTTTTTATCACAGGACAAGAAATCAGCCCTCAAAAACTTAACCGGCAGAAAATATTTTTTTGAAAAAATCCCTAAGCCCCGGGGTCACAATTTCAGCAAAAATCTGACTTTTGGCAGTTCACTCAAAAATGGTGCCAACCGCTTGCAAATGCTCCCTTGAAAGCTTTGGCGATGGAAACAGAAGGCTTTTTATCACAGGACAAGAAATCAGCCCTCAAAAACTTAACCGGCAGAAAATATTTTTTTGAAAAAATCCCTAAGCCCCGGGGTCACAATTTCAGCAAAAATCTGACTTTTGGCAATTCACTCAAAAATGGTGCCAAAAGCTTGAAAATGCTCCCCTGAAAGGTTTGGCACTCGAAACAGAAGGCTTTTTATCACAGGACAAGAAATCAGCCCTCAAAAACTTAACCGGCAGAAAATATTTTTTTGAAAAAATCCCTAAGCCCCGGGGTCACAATTTCAGAAAAAATCTGACTTTTGGCAGTTCACTCAAAAATGGTGTCAACCGCTTGCAAATGCTCACCTGAAAGCTTTGGCACTCGAAACAGAAGGCTTTTTATCACAGGACAAGAAATCAGCCCTCAAAAACTTAACCGGCAGAAAATATTTTTTTGAAAAAATCCCTAAGCCCCGGGGTCACAATTTCAGATAAAATCTGACTTTTGGCAGTTCACTCAAAAATGGTGCCAACCGCTTGCAAATGCTCACCTGAAAGCTTTGGCGATGGAAACAGAAGGCTTTTTATCACAGGACAAGAAATCAGCCCTCAAAAACTTAACCGGCAGAAAATATTTTTTTGAAAAAATCCCTAAGCCCCGGGGTCACAATTTCAGCAAAAATCTGACTTTTGGCAGTTCACTCAAAAATGGTGCCAATCGCTTGCAAATGCTCCCCTGAAAGGTTTGGCGATGGAAACAGAAGGCTTTTTATCACAGGACAAGAAATCAGCCCTCAAAAACTTAACCGGCAGAAAATATTTTTTTGAAAAAATCCCTAAGCCCCGGGGTCACAATTTCAGCAAAAATCTGACTTTTGGCAGTTCACTCAAAAATGGTGCCAACCGCTTGCAAATGCTCACCTGAAAGCTTTGGCGATGGAAACAGAAGGCTTTTTATCACAGGACAAGAAATCAGCCCTCAAAAACTTAACCGGCAGAAAATATTTTTTTGAAAAAATCCCTAAGCCCCGGGGTCACAATTTCAGCAAAAATCTGACTTTTGGCAGTTCACTCAAAAATGGTGCCAACCGCTTGCAAATGCTCACCTGAAAGCTTTGGCGATGGAAACAGAAGGCTTTTTATCACAGGACAAGAAATCAGCCCTCAAAAACTTAACCGGCAGAAAATATTTTTTTGAAAAAATCCCTAAGCCCCGGGGTCACAATTTCAGTAAAAATCTGACTTTTGGCAGTTCACTCAAAAATGGTGCCAACCGCTTGCAAATGCTCCCTTGAAAGCATTGGCGATGGAAACAGAAGGCTTTTTATCACAGGACAAGAAATCAGCCCTCAAAAACTTAACCGGCAGAAAATATTTTTTTGAAAAAATCCCTAAGCCCCGGGGTCACAATTTCAGCAAAAATCTGACTTTTGGCAGTTCACTCAAAAATGGTGCCAAACGCTTGCAAATGCTCACCTGAAAGGTTTGGCGATGGAAACAGAAGGCTTTTTATCACAGGACAAGAAATCAGCCCTCAAAAATTTAACCGGCAGAAAATATTTTTTTGAAAGAATCCCTAAGCCCCGGGGTCACAATTTCAGCAAAAATCTGACTTTTGGCAGTTCACTCAAAAATGGTGCCAAAAGCTTGAAAATGCTCCCCTGAAAGCTTTGGCGATGGAAACAGAAGGCTTTTTATCACAGGACAAGAAATCAGCCCTCAAAAACTTAACCGGCAGAAAATATTTTTTTGAAAAAATCCCTAAGCCCCGGGGTCACAATTTCAGCAAAAATCTGACTTTTGGCAGTTCACTCAAAAATGGTGCCAACCGCTTGCAAATGCTCACCTGAAAGCTTTGGCGATGGAAACAGAAGGCTTTTTATCACAGGACAAGAAATCAGCCCTCAAAAACTTAACCGGCAGAAAATATTTTTTTGAAAAAATCCCTAAGCCCCGGGGTCACAATTTCAGCAAAAATCTGACTTTTGGCAGTTCACTCAAAAATGGTGCCAACCGCTTGCAAATGCTCCCTTGAAAGCTTTGGCGATGGAAACAGAAGGCTTTTTATCACAGGACAAGAAATCAGCCCTCAAAAACTTAACCGGCAGAAAATATTTTTTTGAAAAAATCCCTAAGCCCCGGGGTCACAATTTCAGCAAAAATCTGACTTTTGGCAGGTCACTCAAAAATGGTGCCAACCGCTTGCAAATGCTCACCTGAAAGCTTTGGCAATGGAAACAGAAGGCTTTTTATCACAGGACAAGAAATCAGCCCTCAAAAATTTAACCGGCAGAAAATATTTTTTTGAAAAAATCCCTAAGCCCCGGGGTCACAATTTCAGCAAAAATCTGACTTTTGGCAGTTCACTCAAAAATGGTGCCAAAAGCTTGAAAATGCTCCCCTGAAAGCTTTGGCGATGGAAACAGAAGGCTTTTTATCACAGGACAAGAAATCAGCCCTCAAAAACTTAACCGGCAGAAAATATTTTTTTGAAAAAATCCCTAAGCCCCGGGGTCACAATTTCAGCAAAAATCTGACTTTTGGCAGTTCACTCAAAAATGGTGCCAACCGCTTGCAAATGCTCACCTGAAAGCTTTGGCGATTGAAACAGAAGGCTTTTTATCACAGGACAAGAAATCAGCCCCCAAAAACTTAACCGGCAGAAAATATTTTTTTGAAAAAATCCCTAAGCCCCGGGGTCACAATTTCAGCAAAAATCTGACTTTTGGCAGTTCACTCAAAAAAGGTGCCAACCGCTTGCAAATGCTCACCTGAAAGCTTTGGCACTCGAAACAGAAGGCTTTTTATCACAGGACAAGAAATCAGCCCTCAAAAACTTAACCGGCAGAAAATATTTTTTTGAAAACATCCCTAAGCCCCGGGGTCACAATTTCAGCAAAAATCTGACTTTTGGCAGTTCACTCAAAAATGGTGCCAAAAGCTTGAAGATGCTCCCCTGAAAGGTTTGGCACTCGAAACAGAAGGCTTTTTATCACAGGACAAGAAATCAGCCCTCAAAAACTTAACCGGCAGAAAATATTTTTTTGAAAAAATCCCTAAGCCCCGGGGTCACAATTTCAGCAAAAATCTGACTTTTGGCAGTTCACTCAAAAATGGTGCCAACCGCTTGCAAATGCTCACCTGAAAGCTTTGGCACTCGAAACAGAAGGCATTTTATCACAGGACAAGAAATCAGCCCTCAAAAACTTAACCGGCAGAAAATCTTTTTTTGAAAAAATCCCTAAGCCCCGGGGTCACAATTTCAGAAAAAATCTGACTTTTGGCAGTTCACTCAAAAATGGTGCCAACCGTTTGCAAATGCTCCCCTGAAAGGTTTGGCACTCGAAACAGAAGGCTTTTTATCACAGGACAAGAAATCAGCCCTCAAAAACTTAACCGGCAGAAAATCTTTTTTTGAAAAAATCCCTAAGCCCCGGGGTCACAATTTCAGCAAAAATCTGACTTTTGGCAATTCACTCAAAAATGGTGCCAAAAGCTTGAAAATGCTCCCCTGAAAGGTTTGGCACTCGAAACAGAAGGCTTTTTATCACAGGACAAGAAATCAGCCCTCAAAAACTTAACCGGCAGAAAATATTTTTTTGAAAAAATCCCTAAGCCCCGGGGTCACAATTTCAGAAAAAATCTGACTTTTGGCAGTTCACTCAAAAATGGTGCCAAAAGCTTGAAAATGCTCACCTGAAAGCTTTGGCACTCGAAACAGAAGGCTTTTTATCACAGGACAAGAAATCAGCCCTCAAAAACTTAACCGGCAGAAAATCTTTTTTTGAAAAAATCCCTAAGCCCCGGGGTCACAATTTCAGCAATAATCTGACTTTTGGCAGTTCAATCAAAAATGGTGCCAAAAGCTTGAAAATGCTTCCCTGAAAGCTTTGGCGATGGAAACAGAAGGCTTTTTATCACAGGACAAGAAATCAGCCCTCAAAAATTTAACCGGCAGAAAATATTTTTTTGAAAAAATCCCTAAGCCCCGGGGTCACAATTTCAGCAAAAATCTGACTTTTGGCAGTTCACTCAAAAATGGTGCCAACCGCTTGCAAATGCTCACCTGAAAGGTTTGGCACTCGAAACAGAAGGCTTTTTATCACAGGACAAGAAATCAGCCCTCAAAAACTTAACCGGCAGAAAATATTTTTTTGAAAAAATCCCTAAGCCCCGGGGTCACAATTTCAGAAAAAAATCTGACTTTTGGCAGTTCACTCAAAAATGGTGCCAACCGCTTGCAAATGCTCACCTGAAAGCTTTGGCACGCGAAACAGAAGGCTTTTTATCACAGGACAAGAAATCAGCCCTCAAAAACTTAACCGGCAGAAAATATTTTTTTGAAAAAATCCCTAAGCCCCGGGGTCACAATTTCAGCAAAAATCTGACTTTTGGCAATTCACTCAAAAATGGTGCCAAAAGCTTGAAAATGCTCCCCTGAAAGGTTTGGCACTCGAAACAGAAGGCTTTTTATCACAGGACAAGAAATCAGCCCTCAAAAACTTAACCGGCAGAAAATATTTTTTTGAAAAAATCCCTAAGCCCCGGGGTCACAATTTCAGCAAAAATCTGACTTTTGGCAGTTCACTCAAAAATGGTGCCAACCGCTTGCAAATGCTCACCTGAAAGCTTTGGCACTCGAAACAGAAGGCTTTTTATCACAGGACAAGAAATCAGCCCTCAAAAACTTAACCGGCAGAAAATATTTTTTTGAAAAAATCCCTAAGCCCCGGGGTCACAATTTCAGCAAAAGTCTGACTTTTGGCAGTTCACTCAAAAATGGTGCCAACCGGTTGCAAATGCTCCCCTGAAATGTTTGGCACGCGAAACAGAAGGCTTTTTATCACAGGACAAGAAATCAGCCCTCAAAAACTTAACCGGCAGAAAATATTTTTTTGAAAAAATCCCTAAGCCCCGGGGTCACAATTTCAGCAAAAATCTGACTTTTGGCAGTTCACTCAAAAATGGTGCCAACCGCTTGCAAATGCTCACCTGAAAGCTTTGGCACTCGAAACAGAAGGCTTTTTATCACAGGACAAGAAATCAGCCCTCAAAAACTTAACCGGCAGAAAATATTTTTTTGAAAAAATCCCTAAGCCCCTGGGTCACAATTTCAGCAAAAATCTGACTTTTGGCAGTTCACTCAAAAATGGTGCCAACCGGTTGCAAATGCTCACCTGAAAGCTTTGGCGATGGAAACAGAAGGCTTTTTATCACAGGACAAGAAATCAGCCCTCAAAAACTTAACCAGCAGAAAATATTTTTTTGAAAAAATCCCTAAGCCCCGGGGTCACAATTTCAGAAAAAATCTGACTTTTGGCAGTTCACTCAAAAATGGTGCCAACCGCTTGCAAATGCTCCCCTGAAATGTTTGGCACGCGAAACAGAAGGCTTTTTATCACAGGACAAGAAATCAGCCCTCAAAAACTTAACCGGCAGAAAATATTTTTTTGAAAAAATCCCTAAGCCCCGGGGTCACAATTTCAGAAAAAATCTGACTTTTGGCAGTTCACTCAAAAATGGTGCCAACCGCTTGCAAATGCTCCCCTGAAAGGTTTGGCACACGAAACAGAAGGCTTTTTATCACAGGACAAGAAATCAGCCCTCAAAAACTTAACCGGCAGAAAATATTTTTTTGAAAAAATCCCTAAGCCCCGGGGTCACAATTTCAGCAAAAATCTGACTTTTGGCAGTTCACTCAAAAATGGTGCCAACCGCTTGCAAATGCTCACCTGAAAGCTTTGGCACGCGAAACAGAAGGCTTTTTATCACAGGACAATAAATCAGCCCTCAAAAACTTAACCGGCAGAAATTTTTTTTTGAAAAAATCCCTAAGCCCGGGGTCACAATTTCAGAAAAAATCTGACTTTTGGCAGTTCACTCAAAAATGGTGCCAACCGCTTGCAAATGCTCACCTGAAAGCTTTGGCACTCGAAACAGAAGGCTTTTTATCACAGAACAAGAAATCAGCCCTCAAAAACTTAACCGGCAGAAAATATTTTTTTGAAAAAATCCCTAAGCCCCGGGGTCACAATTTCAGAAAAAATCTGACTTTTGGCCGTTCACTCAAAAATGGTGCCAACCGGTTGCAACTGCTCCCATGAAAGGTTTGGCACTCGAAACAGAAGGCTTTTTATCACAGGACAAGAAATCAGCCCTCAAAAACTTAACCGGCAGAAAATATTTTTTTGAAAAAATCCCTAAGCCCCGGGGTCACAATTTCAGCAAAAATCTGACTTTTGGCAGTTCACTCAAAAATGGTGCCAATCGCTTGCAAATGCTCCCCTGAAAGGTTTGGCACGCGAAACAGAAGGCTTTTTATCACAGGACAAGAAATCAGCCCTCAAAAACTTAACCGGCAGAAAATATTTTTTTGAAAAAAATCCCTAAGCCCCGGGGTCACAATTTCAGAAAAAAACTGACTTTTGGCAGTTCACTCAAAAATGGTGCCAACCGGTTGCAAATGCTCACCTGAAAGCTTTGGCGATGGAAACAGAAGGCTTTTTATAACAGGACAAGAAATCAGCCCTCAAAAACTTAACCGGCAGAAAATATTTTTTTGAAAAAATCCCTAAACCCCGGGGTCACAATTTCAGCAAAAATCTGACTTTTGGTAGTTCACTCAAAAATGGTGCCAACCGCTTGCAAATGCTCACGTGAAAGCTTTGGCACGCGAAACAGAAGGCTTTTTATCACAGGACAAGAAATCAGCCCTCAAAAACTTAACCGGCAGAAAATATTTTTTTGAAAAAATCCCTAAGCCCCGGGGTCACAATTTCAGCAAAAATCTGACTTTTGGCAGTTCACTCAAAAATGGTGCCAACCGCTTGCAAATGCTCACCTGAAAGCTTTGGCGATGGAAACAGAAGGCTTTTTATCACAGGACAAGAAATCAGCCCTCAAAAACTTAACCGGCAGAAAATCTTTTTTTGAAAAAATCCCTAAGCCCCGGGGTCACAATTTCAGAAAAAATCTGACTTTTGGCAGTTCACTCAAAAATGGTGCCAACCGCTTGCAAATGCTCCCCTGAAAGGTTTGGCACGCGAAACAGAAGGCTTTTTATCACAGGACAAGAAATCAGCCCTCAAAAACTTAACCGGCAGAAAATATTTTTTTGAAAAAATCCCTAAGCCCCGGGGTCACAATTTCAGCAAAAATCTGACTTTTGGCAGTTCACTCAAAAATGGTGCCAACCGCTTGCAAATGCTCACCTGAAAGCTTTGGCACGCGAAACAGAAGGCTTTTTATCACAGGACAAGAAATCAGCCCTCAAAAACTTAACCGGCAGAAAATATTTTTTTGAAAAAATCCCTAAGCCCTGGGGTCACAATTTCAGCAAAAATCTGACTTTTGGCAATTCACTCAAAAATGGTGCCAAAAGCTTGAAAATGCTCCCCTGAAAGGTTTGGCACTCGAAACAGAAGGCTTTTTATCACAGGACAAGAAATCAGCCCTCAAAAACTTAACCGGCAGAAATTTTTTTTTGAAAAAATCCCTAAGCCCTGGGGTCACAATTTCAGCAAAAATCTGACTTTTGGCAATTCACTCAAAAATGGTGCCAAAAGCTTGAAAATGCTCCCCTGAAAGGTTTGGCACTCGAAACAGAAGGCTTTTTATCACAGGACAAGAAATCAGCCCTCAAAAACTTAACCGGCAGAAAATATTTTTTTGAAAAAATCCCTAAGCCCCGGGGTCACAATTTCAGAAAAAATCTGACTTTTGGCAGTTCACTCAAAAATGGTGCCAATCGCTTGCAAATGCTCCCCTGAAAGGTTTGGCACGCGAAACAGAAGGCTTTTTATCACAGGACAAGAAATCAGCCCTCAAAAACTTAACCGGCAGAAAATATTTTTTTGAAAAAAATCCCTAAGCCCCGGGGTCACAATTTCAGAAAAAAACTGACTTTTGGCAGTTCACTCAAAAATGGTGCCAACCGGTTGCAAATGCTCACCTGAAAGCTTTGGCGATGGAAACAGAAGGCTTTTTATCACAGGACAAGAAATCAGCCCTCAAAAACTTAACCGGCAGAAAATATTTTTTTGAAAAAATCCCTAAACCCCGGGGTCACAATTTCAGCAAAAATCTGACTTTTGGTAGTTCACTCAAAAATGGTGCCAACCGCTTGCAAATGCTCACGTGAAAGCTTTGGCACGCGAAACAGAAGGCTTTTTATCACAGGACAAGAAATCAGCCCTCAAAAACTTAACCGGCAGAAAATATTTTTTTGAAAAAATCCCTAAGCCCCGGGGTCACAATTTCAGCAAAAATCTGACTTTTGGCAGTTCACTCAAAAATGGTGCCAACCGCTTGCAAATGCTCACCTGAAAGCTTTGGCGATGGAAACAGAAGGCTTTTTATCACAGGACAAGAAATCAGCCCTCAAAAACTTAACCGGCAGAAAATCTTTTTTTGAAAAAATCCCTAAGCCCCGGGGTCACAATTTCAGAAAAAATCTGACTTTTGGCAGTTCACTCAAAAATGGTGCCAACCGCTTGCAAATGCTCCCCTGAAAGGTTTGGCACGCGAAACAGAAGGCTTTTTATCACAGGACAAGAAATCAGCCCTCAAAAACTTAACCGGCAGAAAATATTTTTTTGAAAAAATCCCTAAGCCCCGGGGTCACAATTTCAGCAAAAATCTGACTTTTGGCAGTTCACTCAAAAATGGTGCCAACCGCTTGCAAATGCTCACCTGAAAGCTTTGGCACGCGAAACAGAAGGCTTTTTATCACAGGACAAGAAATCAGCCCTCAAAAACTTAACCGGCAGAAAATATTTTTTTGAAAAAATCCCTAAGCCCTGGGGTCACAATTTCAGCAAAAATCTGACTTTTGGCAATTCACTCAAAAATGGTGCCAAAAGCTTGAAAATGCTCCCCTGAAAGGTTTGGCACTCGAAACAGAAGGCTTTTTATCACAGGACAAGAAATCAGCCCTCAAAAACTTAACCGGCAGAAAATTTTTTTTGAAAAAATCCCTAAGCCCCGGGGTCACAATTTCAGAAACAATCTGACTTTTGGCAGTTCACTCAAAAATGGTGCCAACCGCTTGCAAATGCTCACCTGAAAGCTTTGGCGATGGAAACAGAAGGCTTTTTATCACAGGACAAGAAATCAGCCCTCAAAAACTTAACCGGCAGAAAATATTTTTTTGAAAAAATCCCTAAGCCCCGGGGTCACAATTTCAGCAAAAATCTGACTTTTGGCAGTTCACTCAAACATGGTGCCAACCGCTTGCAAATGCTCACGTGAAAGCTTTGGCGATGGAAACAGAAGGCTTTTTATCACAGGACAAGAAATCAGCCCTCAAAAATTTAACCGGCAGAAAATATTGTTTTGAAAAAATCCCTAAGCCCCGGGGTCACAATTTCAGAAAAAATCTGACTTTTGGCAGTTCACTCAAAAATGGTGCCAACCGGTTGCAAATGCTCACCTGAAAGCTTTGGCGATGGAAACAGAAGGCTTTTTATCACAGGACAAGAAATCAGCCCTCAAAAACTTAACCGGCAGAAAATATTTTTTTGAAAAAATCCCTAAGCCCCGGGGTCACAATTTCAGCAAAAATCTGACTTTTGGCAGTTCACTCAAAAATGGTGCCAATCGCTTGCAAATGCTCCCCTGAAAGGTTTGGCACGCGAAACAGAAGGCTTTTTATCACAGGACAAGAAATCAGCCCTCAAAAACTTAACCGGCAGAAAATATTTTTTTGAAAAAATCCCTAAGCCCCGGGGTCACAATTTCAGAAACAATCTGACTTTTGGCAGTTCACTCAAAAATGGTGCCAACCGCTTGCAAATGCTCACCTGAAAGCTTTGGCGATGGAAACAGAAGGCTTTTTATCACAGGACAAGAAATCAGCCCTCAAAAACTTAACCGGCAGAAAATATTTTTTTGAAAAAATCCCTAAGCCCCGGGGTCACAATTTCAGAAAAAATCTGACTTTTGGCAGTTCACTCAAAAATGGTGCCAACCGCTTGCAAATGCTCACCTGAAAGCTTTGGCACTCGAAACAGAAGGCTTTTTATCACAGGACAAGAAATCAGCCCTCAAAAACTTAACCGGCAGAAAATATTTTTTTGAAAAAATCCCTAAGCCCCGGGGTCACAATTTCAGAAACAATCTGACTTTTGGCAGTTCACTCAAAAATGGTGCCAACCGCTTGCAAATGCTCACCTGAAAGCTTTGGCGATGGAAACAGAAGGCTTTTTATCACAGGACAAGAAATCAGCCCTCAAAAACTTAACCGGCAGAAAATATTTTTTTGAAAAAATCCCTAAGCCCCGGGGTCACAATTTCAGCAAAAATCTGACTTTTGGCAGTTCACTCAAACATGGTGCCAACCGCTTGCAAATGCTCACGTGAAAGCTTTGGCGATGGAAACAGAAGGCTTTTTATCACAGGACAAGAAATCAGCCCTCAAAAATTTAACCGGCAGAAAATATTTTTTTGAAAAAATCCCTAAGCCCCGGGGTCACAATTTCAGAAAAAATCTGACTTTTGGCAGTTCACTCAAAAATGGTGCCAACCGGTTGCAAATGCTCACCTGAAAGCTTTGGCGATGGAAACAGAAGGCTTTTTATCACAGGACAAGAAATCAGCCCTCAAAAACTTAACCGGCAGAAAATATTTTTTTGAAAAAATCCCTAAGCCCCGGGGTCACAATTTCAGCAAAAATCTGACTTTTGGCAGTTCACTCAAAAATGGTGCCAATCGCTTGCAAATGCTCCCCTGAAAGGTTTGGCACGCGAAACAGAAGGCTTTTTATCACAGGACAAGAAATCAGCCCTCAAAAACTTAACCGGCAGAAAATATTTTTTTGAAAAAATCCCTAAGCCCCGGGGTCACAATTTCAGAAACAATCTGACTTTTGGCAGTTCACTCAAAAATGGTGCCAACCGCTTGCAAATGCTCACCTGAAAGCTTTGGCGATGGAAACAGAAGGCTTTTTATCACAGGACAAGAAATCAGCCCTCAAAAACTTAACCGGCAGAAAATATTTTTTTGAAAAAATCCCTAAGCCCCGGGGTCACAATTTCAGCAAAAATCTGACTTTTGGCAGTTCACTCAAAAATGGTGCCAACCGCTTGCAAATGCTCACCTGAAAGCTTTGGCGATGGAAACAGAAGGCTTCTTATCACAGGACAAGAAATCAGCCCTCAAAAACTTAACCGGCAGAAAATATTTTTTTGAAAAAATCCCTAAGCCCCGGGGTCACAATTTCAGCAAAAATCTGACTTTTGGCAGTTCACTCAAACATGGTGCCAACCGCTTGCAAATGCTCACGTGAAAGCTTTGGCGATGGAAACAGAAGGCTTTTTATCACAGGACAAGAAATCAGCCCTCAAAAATTTAACCGGCAGAAAATATTTTTTTGAAAAAATCCCTAAGCCCCGGGGTCACAATTTCAGCAAAAATCTGACTTTTGGCAGTTCACTCAAAAATGGTGCCAACCGGTTGCAAATGCTCACCTGAAAGCTTTGGCGATGGAAACAGAAGGCTTTTTATCACAGGACAAGAAATCAGCCCTCAAAAACTTAACCGGCAGAAAATATTTTTTTGAAAAAATCCCTAAGCCCCGGGGTCACAATTTCAGCAAAAATCTGACTTTTGGCAGGTCACTCAAAAATGGTGCCAACCGCTTGCAAATGCTCACCTGAAAGCTTTGGCGATGGAAACAGAAGGCTTTTTATCACAGGACAAGAAATCAGCCCTCAAAAACTTAACCGGCAGAAAATATTTTTTTGAAAAAATCCCTAAGCCCCGGGGTCACAATTTCAGAAAAAATCTGACTTTTGGCAGTTCACTCAAAAATGGTGCCAACCGGTTGCAAATGCTCCCCTGAAAGGTTTGGCACTCGAAACAGAAGGCTTTTTATCACAGGACAAGAAATCAGCCCTCAAAAACTTAACCGGCAGAAAATATTTTTTTGAAAAAATCCCTAAGCCCCGGGGTCAGAATTTCAGAAAAAATCTGACTTTTGGCAGTTCACTCAAAAATGGTGCCAACCGCTTGCAAATGCTCACCTGAAAGCTTTGGCACGCGAAACAGAAGGCTTTTTATCACAGGACAAGAAATCAGCCCTCAAAAACTTAACCGGCAGAAAATATTTTTTTGAAAAAATCCCTAAGCCCCGGGGTCACAATTTCAGCAAAAATCTGACTTTTGGCAATTCACTCAAAAATGGTGCCAAAAGCTTGAAAATGCTCCCCTGAAAGGTTTGGCACTCGAAACAGAAGGCTTTTTATCACAGGACAAGAAATCAGCCCTTAAAAACTTAACCGGCAGAAAATATTTTTTTGAAAAAATCCCTAAGCCCCGGGGTCACAATTTCAGCAAAATTCTGACTTTTGGCAGTTCACTCAAAAATGGTGCCAACCGCTTGCAAATGCTCCCCTAAAAGGTTTGGCACTCGAAACAGAAGGCTTTTTATCACAGGACAAGAAATCAGCCCTCAAAAACTTAACCGGCGGAAAATATTTTTTTGAAAAAATCCCTAAGCCCCGGGGTCACAATTTCAGCAAAAATCTGACTTTTGGCAGTTCACTCAAAAATGGTGCCAACCGCTTGCAAATGCTCACCTGAAAGCTTTGGCGATGGAAACAGAAGGCTTTTTATCACAGGACAAGAAATCAGCCCTCAAAAACTTAACCAGCAGAAAATATTTTTTTGAAAAAATCCCTAAGCCCCGGGGTCACAATTTCAGCAAAAATCTGACTTTTGGCAGTTCACTCAAAAATGGTGCCAACCGCTTGCAAATGCTCACCTGAAAGCTTTGGCGATGGAAACAGAAGGCTTTTTATCACAGGACAAGAAATCAGCCCTCAAAAACTTAACCGGCAGAAAATATTATTTTAAAAAAATCCCTAAGCCCCGGGGTCACAATTTCAGCAAAAATCTGACTTTTGGCAGTTCACTCAAAAATGGTGCCAACCGCTTGCAAATGCTCACCTGAAAGCTTTGGCGATGGAAACAGAAGGCTTTTTATCACAGGACAAGAAATCAGCCCTCAAAAACTTAACCGGCAGAAAATATTTTTTTGAAAAAATCCCTAAGCCCCGGGGTCACAATTTCAGCAAAAATCTGACTTTTGGCAGATCACTCAAAAATGGTGCCAAAAGCTTGCAAATGCTCACCTGAAAGCTTTGGCGATGGAGACAGAAGGCTTTTTATCACAGGACAAGAAATCAGCCCTCAAAAACTTAACCGGCAGAAAATATTTTTTTGAAAAAATCCCTAAGCCCCGTGGTCACAATTTCAGCAAAAATCTGACTTTTGGCAGTTCACTCAAAAATGGAGCCAACCGCTTGCAAATGCTCACCTGAAAGCTTTGGCGATGGAAACAGAAGGCTTTTTATCACAGGACAAGAAATCAACCCTCAAAAACTTAACCGGCAGAAAATATTTTTTTGAAAAAATCCCTAAGCCCCTGGGTCACAATTTCAGCAAAAATCTGACTTTTGGCAATTCACTCAAAAATGGTGCCAAAAGCTTGAAAATGCTCCCCTGAAAGGTTTGGCACTCGAAACAGAAGGCTTTTTATCACAGGACAAGAAATCAGCTCTCAAAAACTTAACCGGCAGAAAATATTTTTTTGAAAAAATCCCTAAGCCCCGGGGTCACAATTTCAGCAAAAATCTGACTTTTGGCAGTTCACTCAAAAATGGTGCCAACCGCTTGCAAAAGCTCACCTGAAAGCTTTGGCACTCGAAACAGAAGGCTTTTTATCACAGGACAAGAAATCAGCCCTCAAAAACTTAACCGGCAGAAAATATTTTTTTGAAAAAATCCCTAAGCCCCGGGGTCACAATTTCAGCAAAAATCTGACTTTTGGCAGTTCACTCAAAAATGGTGCCAACCGCTTGCAAATGCTCCCCTGAAAGCTTTGGCACGCGAAAAAGAAGGCTTTTTATCACAGGACAAGAAATCAGCCCTCAAAAACTTAACCGGCAGAAAATATTTTTTTGAAAAAATCCCTAAGCCCCGGGGTCACAATTTCAGCAAAAATCTGACTTTTGGCAGTTCACTCAAAAATAGTGCCAACCGCTTGCAAATGCTCACCTGAAAGCTTTGGCGATGGAAACAGAAGGCTTTTTATCACAGGACAAGAAATCAGCCCTCAAAAACTTAACCGGCAGAAAATATTTTTTTGAAAAAATCCCTAAGCCCCGGGGTCACAATTTCAGCAAAAATCTGACTTTTGGCAGTTCACTCAAAAATGGTGCCAACCGGTTGCAAATGCTCACCTGAAAGCTTTGGCGATGGAAACAGAAGGCTTTTTATCACAGGACAAGAAATCAGCCCTCAAAAACTTAACCGGCAGAAAATATATTTTTGAAAAAATCCCTAAGCCCCGGGGTCACAATTTCAGCAAAAATCTGACTTTTGGCAGTTCACTCAAAAATGGTGCCAACCGCTTGCAAATGCTCACCTGAAAGCTTTGGCGATGGAAACAGAAGGCTTTTTATCACAGGACAAGAAATCAGCCCTCAAAAACTTAACCGGCAGAAAATATTTTTTTGAAAAAATCCCTAAGCCCCGGGGTCACAATTTCAGCAAAAATCTGACTTTTGGCAGTTCGCTCAAAAATGGTGCCAATCGGTTGCAAATGCTCCCATGAAAGGTTTGGCACTCGAAACAGAAGGCTTTTTATCACAGGACAAGAAATCAGCCCTCAAAAACTTAACCGGCAGAAAATATTTTTTTGAAAAAATCCCTAAGCCCCGGGGTCACAATTTCAGCAAAAATCTGACTTTTGGCAGTTCGCTCAAAAATGGTGCCAACCGCTTGCAAATGCTCACCTGAAAGCTTTGGCGATGGAAACAGAAGGCTTTTTATCACAGGACAAGAAATCAGCCCTCAAAAACTTAACCGGTAGAAAATATTTTTTTGAAAAAATCCCTAAGCCCCGGGGTCACAATTTCAGCAAAAATCTGACTTTTGGCAGTTCACTCAAAAATGGTGCCAACCGCTTGCAAATGCTCCCCTGAAAGGTTTGGCACTCGAAACAGAAGGCTTTTTATCACAGGACAAGAAATCAGCCCTCAAAAACTTAACCGACAGAAAATATTTTTTTGAAAAAATCCCTAAGCCCCGGGGTCACAATTTCAGCAAAAATCTGACTTTTGGCAGTTCACTCAAAAATGGTGCCAACCGCTTGCAAATGCTCACCTGAAAGCTTTGGCGATGGAAACAGAAGGCTTTTTATCACAGGACAAGAAATCAGCCCTCAAAAACTTAACCAGCAGAAAATATTTTTTTGAAAAAATCCCTAAGCCCCGGGGTCACAATTTCAGCAAAAATCTGACTTTTGGCAGTTCACTCAAAAATGGTGCCAACCGCTTGCAAATGCTCACCTGAAAGCTTTGGCGATGGAAACAGAAGGCTTTTTATCACAGGACAAGAAATCAGCCCTCAAAAACTTAACCGGCAGAAAATATTATTTTGAAAAAATCCCTAAGCCCCGGGGTCACAATTTCAGCAAAAATCTGACTTTTGGCAGTTCACTCAAAAATGGTGCCAACCGCTTGCAAATGCTCACCTGAAAGGTTTGGCGATGGAAACAGAAGGCTTTTTATCACAGGACAAGAAATCAGCCCTCAAAAACTTAACCGGCAGAAAATATTTTTTTGAAAAAATCCCTAAGCCCCGGGGTCACAATTTCAGCAAAAATCTGACTTTTGGCAGTTCACTCAAAAATGGTGCCAACCGCTTGCAAATGCTCACCTGAAAGCTTTGGCGATGGAAACAGAAGGCTTTTTATCACAGGACAAGAAATCAGCCCTCAAAAACTTAACCGGTAGAAAATATTTTTTTGAAAAAATCCCTAAGCCCCGGGGTCACAATTTCAGCAAAAATCTGACTTTTGGCAGTTCACTCAAAAATGGTGCCAACCGCTTGCAAATGCTCCCCTGAAAGGTTTGGCACTCGAAACAGAAGGCTTTTTATCACAGGACAAGAAATCAGCCCTCAAAAACTTAACCGACAGAAAATATTTTTTTGAAAAAATCCCTAAGCCCCGGGGTCACAATTTCAGCAAAAATCTGACTTTTGGCAGTTCACTCAAAAATGGTGCCAACCGCTTGCAAATGCTCACCTGAAAGCTTTGGCGATGGAAACAGAAGGCTTTTTATCACAGGACAAGAAATCAGCCCTCAAAAACTTAACCGGCAGAAAATATTTTTTTGAAAAAATCCCTAAGCCCCGGGGTCACAATTTCAGAAAAAATCTGACTTTTGGCAGTTCACTCAAAAATGGTGCCAACCGCTTGCAAATGCTCCCCTGAAAGGTTTGGCGATGGAAACAGAAGGCTTTTTATCACAGGACAAGAAATCAGCCCTCAAAAACTTAACCGGCAGAAAATATTTTTTTGAAAAAATCCCTAAGCCCCGGGGTCACAATTTCAGCAAAAATCTGACTTTTGGCAGTTCACTCAAAAATGGTGCCAACCGCTTGCAAATGCTCCCCTGAACGGTTTGGCACGCGAAACAGAAGGCTTTTTATCACAGGACAAGAAATCAGCCCTCAAAAACTTAACCGGCAGAAAATATTTTTTTGAAAAAATCCCTAAGCCCCGGGGTCACAATTTCAGCAAAAATCTGACTTTTGGCAGTTCACTCAAAAATGGTGCCAAAAGCTTGAAAATGCTCCCCTGAAAGGTTTGGCACTCGAAACAGAAGGCTTTTTATCACAGAACAAGAAATCAGCCCTCAAAAATTTAACGGGCAGAAAATATTTTTTTGAAAAAATCCCTAAGCCCCGGGGTCACAATTTCAGCAAAAATCTGACTTTTGGCAGTTCACTCAAAAATGGTGCCAACCGCTTGCAAATGCTCACCTGAAAGCTTTGGCGATGGAAACAGAAGGCTTTTTATCACAGGACAAGAAATCAGCCCTCAAAAACTTAACCAGCAGAAAATATTTTTTTGAAAAAATCCCTAAGCCCCGGGGTCACAATTTCAGCAAAAATCTGACTTTTGGCAGTTCACTCAAAAATGGTGCCAACCGCTTGCAAATGCTCACCTGAAAGCTTTGGCGATGGAAACAGAAGGCTTTTTATCACAGGACAAGAAATCAGCCCTCAAAAACTTAACCGGCAGAAAATATTTTTTTGAAAAAATCCCTAAGCCCCGGGGTCACAATTTCAGCAAAAATCTGACTTTTGGCAGTTCACTCAAAAATGGTGCCAACCGCTTGCAAATGCTCACCTGAAAGCTTTGGCGATGGAAACAGAAGGCTTTTTATCACAGGACAAGAAATCAGCCCTCAAAAACTTAACCGGCAGAAAATATTTTTTTGAAAAAATCCCTAAGCCCCGGGGTCACAATTTCAGCAAAAATCTGACTTTTGGCAGTTCACTCAAAAATGGTGCCAACCGCTTGCAAATGCTCCCCTGAAAGCTTTGGCGCTGGAAACAGAAGGCTTTTTATCACAGGACAAGAAATCAGCCCTCAAAAACTAAACCGGCAGAAAATATTTTTTTGAAAAAATCCCTAAGCCCCGGGATCACAATTTCAGCAAAAATCTGACTTTTGGCAGTTCACTCAAAAATAGTGCCAACCGCTTGCAAATGCTCACCTGAAAGCTTTGGCGATGGAAACAGAAGGCTTTTTATCACAGGACAAGAAATCAGCCCTCAAAAACTTAACCGGCAGAAAATATTTTTTTGGAAAAATCCCTAAGCCCCGGGGTCACAATTTCAGCAAAAATCTGACTTTTGGCAGTTCACTCAAAAATGGTGCCAACCGCTTGCGAATGCTCACCTGAAAGCTTTGGCGATGGAAACAGAAGGCTTTTTTTCACAGGACAAGAAATCAGCCCTCAAAAACTTAACCGGCAGAAAATATTTTTTTGAAAAAATCCCTAAGCCCCGGGGTCACAATTTCAGCAAAAATCTGACTTTTGGCAGTTCACTCAAAAATGGTGCCAACCGGTTGCAAATGCTCCCCTGAAAGGTTTGGCAATCGAAACAGAAGGCTTTTTATCACAGGACAAGAAATCAGCCCTCAAAAACTTAACCGGCAGAAAATATTTTTTTGAAAAAATCCCTAAGCCCCGGGGTCACAATTTCAGAAAAAATCTGACTTTTGGCAGTTCACTCAAAAATGGTGCAAACCGCTTGCAAATGCTCACCTGAAAGGTTTGGCACGCGAAACAGAAGGCTTTTTATCACAGGACAAGAAATCAGCCCTCAAAAACTTAACCGGCAAAAAATATTTTTTTGAAAAAATCCCTAAGCCCCTGGGTCACAATTTCAGCAAAAATCTGACTTTTGGCAATTCACTCAAAAATGGTGCCAAAAGCTTGAAAATGCTCCCCTGAAAGGTTTGGCACTCGAAACAGAAGGCTTTTTATCACAGGACAAGAAATCAGCCCTCAAAAACTTAACCGGCAGAAAATATTTTTTTGAAAAAAACCCTAAGCCCCAGGGTCACAATTTCAGCAAAAATCTGACTTTTGGCAGTTCACTCAAAAATGGTGCCAACCGCTTGCAAATGCTCACCTGAAAGGTTTGGCACTCGAAACAGAAGGCTTTTTATCACAGGACAAGAAATCAGCCCTCAAAAACTTAACCGGCAGAAAATATTTTTTTGAAAAAATCCCTAAGCCCCGGGGTCACAATTTCAGAAAAAATCTGACTTTTGGCAGTTCACTCAAAAATGGTGCCAACCGCTTGCAAATGCTCACCTGAAAGCTTTGGCACGCGAAACAGAAGGCTTTTTATCACAGGACAAGAAATCAGCCCTCAAAAACTTAACCGGCAGAAAATATTTTTTTGAAAAAATCCCTAAGTCCCGGGGTCACAATTTCAGCAAAAATCTGACTTTTGGCAATTCACTCAAAAATGGTGCCAAAAGCTTGAAAATGCTCCCCTGAAAGGTTTGGCACTCGAAACAGAAGGCTTTTTATCACAGGACAAGAAATCAGCCCTCAAAAACTTAACCGGCAGAAAATATTTTTTTGAAAAAATCCCTAAGCCCCGGGGTCACAATTTCAGAAAAAAACTGACTTTTGGCAGTTCACTCAAAAATGGTGCCAACCGCTTGCAAATGCTCACCTGAAAGCTTTGGCACTCGAAACAGAAGGCTTTTTATCACAGGACAAAAAATCAGCCCTCAAAAACTTAACCGGCAGAAAATATTTTTTTGAAAAAATCCCTAAGCCCCGGGGTCACAATTTCAGAAAAAATCTGACTTTTGGCAGTTCACTCAAAAATGGTGCCAACCGCTTGCAAATGCTCCCCTGAAAGCTTTGGCACGCGAAACAGAAGGCTTTTTATCACAGGACAAGAAATCAGCCCTCAAAAACTTAACCGGCAGAAAATATTTTTTTGAAAAAAACCCTAAGCCCCGGGGTCACAATTTCAGCAAAAATCTGACTTTTGGCAGTTCACTCAAAAATGGTGCCAACCGCTTGCAAATGCTCCCCTGAAAGGTTTGGCACTCGAAACAGAAGGCTTTTTATCACAGGACAAGAAATCAGCCCTCAAAAACTTAACCGGCAGAAAATATTTTTTTGAAAAAATCCCTAAGCCCCGGGGTCACAATTTCAGCAAAAATCTGACTTTTGGCAATTGACTCAAAAATGGTGCCAAAAGCTTGAAAATGCTCCCCTGAAAGGTTTGGCACTCGAAACAGAAGGCTTTTTATCACAGGACAAGAAATCAGCCCTCAAAAACTTAACCGATAGAAAATATTTTTTTGAAAAAATCCCTAAGCCCCGGGGTCACAATTTCAGAAAAAAACTGACTTTTGGCAGTTCACTCAAAAATGGTGCCAACCGCTTGCAAATGCTCACCTGAAAGCTTTGGCACGCGAAACAGAAGGCTTTTTATCACAGGACAAGAAATCAGCCCTCAAAAACTTAACCGGCAGAAAATATTTTTTTGAAAAAATCCCTAAGTCCCGGGGTCACAATTTCAGCAAAAATCTGACTTTTGGCAATTCACTCAAAAATGGTGCCAAAAGCTTGAAAATGCTCCCGTGAAAGGTTTGGCACTCGAAACAGAAGGCTTTTTATCACAGGACAAGAAATCAGCCCTCAAGAACTTAACCGGCAGAAAATATTTTTTTGAAAAAATCCCTAAGCCCCGGGGTCACAATTTCAGAAAAAAACTGACTTTTGGCAGTTCACTCAAAAATGGTGCCAACCGCTTGCAAATGCTCACCTGAAAGCTTTGGCACTCGAAACAGAAGGCTTTTTATCACAGGACAAAAAATCAGCCCTCAAAAACTTAACCGGCAGAAAATATTTTTTTGAAAAAATCCCTAAGCCCCGGGGTCACAATTTCAGAAAAAATCTGACTTTTGGCAGTTCACTCAAAAATGGTGCCAACCGCTTGCAAATGCTCCCCTGAAAGCTTTGGCACGCGAAACAGAAGGCTTTTTATCACAGGACAAGAAATCAGCCCTCAAAAACTTAACCGGCAGAAAATATTTTTTTGAAAAAAACCCTAAGCCCCGGGGTCACAATTTCAGCAAAAATCTGACTTTTGGCAGTTCACTCAAAAATGGTGCCAACCGCTTGCAAATGCTCCCCTGAAAGGTTTGGCACTCGAAACAGAAGGCTTTTTATCACAGGACAAGAAATCAGCCCTCAAAAACTTAACCGGCAGAAAATATTTTTTTGAAAAAATCCCTAAGCCCCGGGGTCACAATTTCAGCAAAAATCTGACTTTTGGCAATTCACTCAAAAATGGTGCCAAAAGCTTGAAAATGCTCCCCTGAAAGGTTTGGCACTCGAAACAGAAGGCTTTTTATCACAGGACAAGAAATCAGCCCTCAAAAACTTAACCGATAGAAAATATTTTTTTGAAAAAATCCCTAAGCCCCGGGGTCACAATTTCAGAAAAAAACTGACTTTTGGCAGTTCACTCAAAAATGGTGCCAACCGCTTGCAAATGCTCACCTGAAAGCTTTGGCACTCGAAACAGAAGGCTTTTTATCACAGGACAAGAAATCAGCCCTCAAAAACTTAACCGGCAGAAAATATTTTTTTGAAAAAATCCCTAAGCCCCGGGGTCACAATTTCAGAAAAAATCTGACTTTTGGCAGTTCACTCAAAAATGGTGCCAACCGCTTGCAAATGCTCCCCTGAAAGCTTTGGCACGCGAAACAGAAGGCTTTTTATCACAGGACAAGAAATCAGCCCTCAAAAATTTAACCGGCAGAAAATCTTTTTTTGAAAAAATCCCTAAGCCCCGGGGTCACAATTTCAGCAAAAATCTGACTTTTGGCAATTCACTCAAAAATGGTGCCAAAAGCTTGAAAATGCTCCCCTGAAAGGTTTGGCACTCGAAACAGAAGGCTTTTTATCACAGGACAAGAAATCAGCCCTCAAAAACTTAACCGGCAGAAAATATTTTTTTGAAAAAATCCCTAAGCCCCGGGGTCACAATTTCAGAAAAAAATCTGACTTTTGGCAGTTCACTCAAAAATGGTGCCAACAGCTTGCAAATGCTCCCCTGAAAGCTTTGGCACGCGAAACAGAAGGCTTTTTATCACAGGACAAGAAATCAGCCCTCAAAAACTTAACCGGCAGAAAATCTTTTTTTGAAAAAATCCCTAAGCCCCGGGGTCACAATTTCAGAAAAAATCTGACTTTTGGCAGTTCACTCAAAAATGGTGCCACCCGCTTGCAAATGCTCCCCTGAAAGCTTTGGCACGCGAAACAGAAGGCTTTTTATCACAGGACAAGAAATCAGCCCTCAAAAACTTAACCGGCAGGAAATATTTTTTTGAAAAAATCCCTGAGCCCCGGGGTCACAATTTCAGCAAAAATCTGACTTTTGGCAGTTCACTCAAAAATGGTGCCAACCGCTTGCAAATTCTCACCTGAAAGCTTTGGCGTTGGAAACAGAAGGCTTTTTATCACAGGACAAGAAATCAGTCCTCAAAAACTTAACCGGCAGAAAATATTTTTTTGAAAAAATCCCTAAGCCCCGGGGTCACAATTTCAGCAGAAATCTGACTTTTGGCAGTTCACTCAAAAATGGTGCCAACCGCTTGCAAATGCTCACCTGAAAGCTTTGGCGATGGAAACAGAAGGCTTTTTATCACAGGACAAGAAATCAGCCCTCAAAAACTTAACCGGCAGAAAATATTTTTTTGAAAAAATCCCTAAGCCCCGGGGTCACAATTTCAGCAAAAATCTGACTTTTGGCAATTCACTCAAAAATGGTGCCAAAAGCTTGAAAATGCTCCCCTGAAAGCTTTGGCACTCGAAACAGAAGGCTTTTTATCACAGGACAAGAAATCAGCCCTCAAAAACTTAACCGGCAGAAAATATTTTTTTGAAAAAATCCCTAAGCCCCGGGGTCACAATTTCAGCAAAAATCCGACTTTTGGCAGTTCACTCAAAAATGGTGCCAACCGCTTGCAAATGCTCACCTGAAAGCTTTGGCACTCGAAACAGAAGGCTTTTTATCACAGGACAAGAAATCAGCCCTCAAAAACTTAACCGGCAGAAAATATTTTTTTGAAAAAATCCCTAAGCCCCGGGGTCACAATTTCAGCAAAAATCTGACTTTTGGCAGTTCACAAAAAAATGGTGCCAACCGGTTGCAAATGCTCCCCTGAAAGGTTTGGCACTCGAAACAGAAGGCTTTTTATCACAGGACAAGAAATCAGCCCTCAAAAACTTAACCGGCAGAAAATATTTTTTAGAAAAAATCCCTAAGCCCCGGGGTCACAATTTCAGAAAAAATCTGACTTTTGGCAGTTCACTCAAAAATGGTGCCAACCGCTTGCAAATGCTCCCCTGAAAGGTTTGGCACTCGAAACAGAAGGCTTTTTATCACAGGACAAGAAATCAGCCCTCAAAAACTTAACCTGCAGAAATTTTTTTTTGAAAAAATCCCTAAGCCCCGGGGTCACAATTTCAGCAAAAATCTGACTTTTGGCAGTTCACTCAAAAATGGTGCCAAAAGCGTGAAAATGCTCCCCTGAAAGCTTTGGCGATGGAAACAGAAGGCTTTTTATCACAGGACAAGAAATCAGCCCTCAAAAATTTAACCGGCAGAAAATATTTTTTTGAAAAAATCCCTAAGCCCCGGGGTCACAATTTCAGAAAAAATCTGACTTTTGGCAGTTCACTCAAAAATGGTGCCAAAAGCTTGAAAATGCTCCCCTGAAAGGTTTGGCACTCGAAACAGAAGGCTTTTTATCACAGGACAAGAAATCAGCCCTCAAAAACTTAACCGGCAGAAAATATTTTTTTGAAAAAATCAATAAGCCCCGGGGTCACAATTTCAGAAAAAATCTGACTTTTGGCAGTTCACTCAAAAATGGTGCCAACCGCTTGCAAATGCTCACCTGAAAGCTTTGGCACTCGAAACAGAAGGCTTTTTATCACAGGACAAGAAATCAGCCCTCAAAAACTTAACCGGCAGAAAATATTTTTTTGAAAAAATCCCTAAGCCCCGGGGTCACAATTTCAGAAAAAAACTGACTTTTGGCAGTTCACTCAAAAATGGTGCCAACCGCTTGCAAATGCTCCCCTGAAAGCTTTGGCACTCGAAACAGAAGGCTTTTTATCACAGGACAAGAAATCAGCCCTCAAAAACTTAACCGGCAGAAAATATTTTTTTGAAAAAATCCCTAAGCCCCGGGGTCACAATTTCAGCAAAAATCTGACTTTTGGCAGTTCACAAAAAAATGGTGCCAACCGGTTGCAAATGCTCCCCTGAAAGGTTTGGCACTCGAAACAGAAGGCTTTTTATCACAGGACAAGAAATCAGCCCTCAAAAACTTAACCGGCAGAAAATATTTTTTTGAAAAAATCCCTAAGCCCCGGGGTCACAATTTCAGCAAAAATCTGACTTTTGGCAGTTCACAAAAAAATGGTGCCAACCGGTTGCAAATGCTCCCCTGAAAGGTTTGGCACTCGAAACAGAAGGCTTTTTATCACAGGACAAGAAATCAGCCCTCAAAAACTTAACCGGCAGAAAATATTTTTTAGAAAAAATCCCTAAGCCCCGGGGTCACAATTTCAGAAAAAATCTGACTTTTGGCAGTTCACTCAAAAATGGTGCCAACCGCTTGCAAATGCTCCCCTGAAAGGTTTGGCACTCGAAACAGAAGGCTTTTTATCACAGGACAAGAAATCAGCCCTCAAAAACTTAACCTGCAGAAATTTTTTTTTGAAAAAATCCCTAAGCCCCGGGGTCACAATTTCAGCAAAAATCTGACTTTTGGCAGTTCACTCAAAAATGGTGCCAAAAGCGTGAAAATGCTCCCCTGAAAGCTTTGGCGATGGAAACAGAAGGCTTTTTATCACAGGACAAGAAATCAGCCCTCAAAAATTTAACCGGCAGAAAATATTTTTTTGAAAAAATCCCTAAGCCCCGGGGTCACAATTTCAGAAAAAATCTGACTTTTGGCAGTTCACTCAAAAATGGTGCCAAAAGCTTGAAAATGCTCCCCTGAAAGGTTTGGCACTCGAAACAGAAGGCTTTTTATCACAGGACAAGAAATCAGCCCTCAAAAACTTAACCGGCAGAAAATATTTTTTTGGAAAAATCCCTAAGCCCCGGGGTCACAATTTCAGCAAAAATCTGACTTTTGGCAATTCACTCAAAAATGGTGCCAAAAGCTTGAAAATGCTCCCCTGAAAGGTTTGGCACTCGAAACAGAAGGCTTTTTATCACAGGACAAGAAATCAGCCCTCAAAAACTTAACCGGCAGAAAATATTTTTTTGAAAAAATCAATAAGCCCCGGGGTCACAATTTCAGAAAAAATCTGACTTTTGGCAGTTCACTCAAAAATGGTGCCAACCGCTTGCAAATGCTCACCTGAAAGCTTTGGCACTCGAAACAGAAGGCTTTTTATCACAGGACAAGAAATCAGCCCTCAAAAACTTAACCGGCAGAAAATATTTTTTTGAAAAAATCCCTAAGCCCCGGGGTCACAATTTCAGAAAAAAACTGACTTTTGGCAGTTCACTCAAAAATGGTGCCAACCGCTTGCAAATGCTCCCCTGAAAACTTTGGCACGCGAAACAGAAGGCTTTTTATCACAGGACAAGAAATCAGCCCTCAAAAACTTAACCGGCAGAAAATCTTTTTTTGAAAAAATCCCTAAGCCCCGGGGTCACAATTTCAGAAAAAATCTGACTTTTGGCAGTTCACTCAAAAATGGTGCCAACCGCTTGAAAATGCTCCCCTGAAAGGTTTGGCACTCGAAACAGAAGGCTTTTTATCACAGGACAAGAAATCAGCCCTCAAAAACTTAACCGGCAGAAAATATTTTTTTGGAAAAATCCCTAAGCCCCGGGGTCACAATTTCAGCAAAAATCTGACTTTTGGCAATTCACTCAAAAATGGTGCCAAAAGCTTGAAAATGCTCCCCTGAAAGGTTTGGCACTCGAAACAGAAGGCTTTTTATCACAGGACAAGAAATCAGCCCTCAAAAACTTAACCGGCAGAAAATATTTTTTTGAAAAAATCAATAAGCCCCGGGGTCACAATTTCAGAAAAAATCTGACTTTTGGCAGTTCACTCAAAAATGGTGCCAACCGCTTGCAAATGCTCACCTGAAAGCTTTGGCACTCAAAAATGGTGCCAACCGCTTGCAAATGCTCACCTGAAAGCTTTGGCACTCGAAACAGAAGGCTTTTTATCACAGGACAAGAAATCAGCCCTCAAAAACTTAACCGGCAGAAAATATTTTTTTGAAAAAATCCCTAAGCCCCGGGGTCACAATTTCAGAAAAAAACTGACTTTTGGCAGTTCACTCAAAAATGGTGCCAACCGCTTGCAAATGCTCCCCTGAAAGCTTTGGCACGCGAAACAGAAGGCTTTTTATCACAGGACAAGAAATCAGCCCTCAAAAACTTAACCGGCAGAAAATCTTTTTTTGAAAAAATCCCTAAGCCCCGGGGTCACAATTTCAGCAAAAATCTGACTTTTGGCAATTCACTCAAAAATGGTGCCAAAAGCTTGAAAATGCTCCCCTGAAAGGTTTGGCACTCGAAACAGAAGGCTTTTTATCACAGGACAAGAAATCAGCCCTCAAAAACTTAAACGGCAGAAAATATTTTTTTGAAAAAATCCCTAAGCCCCGGGGTCACAATTTCAGCAAAAATCTGACTTTTGGCAGTTCACTCAAAAATGGTGCCAACCGCTTGCAAATGCTCACCTGAAAGCTTTGGCGATGGAAACAGAAGGCTTTTTATCACAGGACAAGAAATCAGCCCTCAAAAAGTTAACCGGCAGAAAATATTTTTTTGAAAAAATCAATAAGCCCCGGGGTCACAATTTCAGAAAAAATCTGACTTTTGGCAGTTCACTCAAAAATGGTGCCAACCGCTTGCAAATGCTCACCTGAAAGCTTTGGCACTCAAAAATGGTGCCAACCGCTTGCAAATGCTCACCTGAAAGCTTTGGCACTCGAAACAGAAGGCTTTTTATCACAGGACAAGAAATCAGCCCTCAAAAACTTAACCGGCAGAAAATATTTTTTTGAAAAAATCCCTAAGCCCCGGGGTCACAATTTCAGAAAAAAACTGACTTTTGGCAGTTCACTCAAAAATGGTGCCAACCGCTTGCAAATGCTCCCCTGAAAGCTTTGGCACGCGAAACAGAAGGCTTTTTATCACAGGACAAGAAATCAGCCCTCAAAAACTTAACCGGCAGAAAATCTTTTTTTGAAAAAATCCCTAAGCCCCGGGGTCACAATTTCAGCAAAAATCTGACTTTTGGCAATTCACTCAAAAATGGTGCCAAAAGCTTGAAAATGCTCCCCTGAAAGGTTTGGCACTCGAAACAGAAGGCTTTTTATCACAGGACAAGAAATCAGCCCTCAAAAACTTAAACGGCAGAAAATATTTTTTTGAAAAAATCCCTAAGCCCCGGGGTCACAATTTCAGCAAAAATCTGACTTTTGGCAGTTCACTCAAAAATGGTGCCAACCGCTTGCAAATGCTCACCTGAAAGCTTTGGCGATGGAAACAGAAGGCTTTTTATCACAGGACAAGAAATCAGCCCTCAAAAAGTTAACCGGCAGAAAATATTTTTTTGAAAAAATCCCTAAGCCCCGGGGTCACAATTTCAGAAAAAATCTGACTTTTGGCAGTTCACTCAAAAATGGTGCCAACCGCTTGCAAATGCTCACCTGAAAGCTTTGGCACTCAAAAATGGTGCCAACCGCTTGCAAATGCTCACCTGAAAGCTTTGGCACTCGAAACAGAAGGCTTTTTATCACAGGACAAGAAATCAGCCCTCAAAAACTTAACCGGCAGAAAATATTTTTTTGAAAAAATCCCTAAGCCCCGGGGTCACAATTTCAGAAAAAAACTGACTTTTGGCAGTTCACTCAAAAATGGTGCCAACCACTTGCAAATGCTCCCCTGAAAGCTTTGGCACGCGAAACAGAAGGCTTTTTATCACAGGACAAGAAATCAGCCCTCAAAAACTTAACCGGCAGAAAATCTTTTTTTGAAAAAATCCCTAAGCCCCGGGGTCACAATTTCAGCAAAAATCTGACTTTTGGCAATTCACTCAAAAATGGTGCCAAAAGCTTGAAAATGCTCCCCTGAAAGGTTTGGCACTCGAAACAGAAGGCTTTTTATCACAGGACAAGAAATCAGCCCTCAAAAACTTAAACGGCAGAAAATATTTTTTTGAAAAAATCCCTAAGCCCCGGGGTCACAATTTCAGCAAAAATCTGACTTTTGGCAGTTCACTCAAAAATGGTGCCAACCGCTTGCAAATGCTCACCTGAAAGCTTTGGCGATGGAAACAGAAGGCTTTTTATCACAGGACAAGAAATCAGCCCTCAAAAAGTTAACCGGCAGAAAATATTTTTTTGAAAAAATCCCTAAGCCCCGGGTCACAATTTCAGAAAAAATCTGACTTTTGGCAGTTCACTCAAAAATGGTGCCAACCGCTTGCAAATGCTCACCTGAAAGCTTTGGCGATGGAAACAGAAGGCTTTTTATCACAGGACAAGAAATCAGCCCTCAAAAACTTAACCGGCAGAAAATATTTTTTTGAAAAAATCCCTAAGCCCCGGGGTCACAATTTCAGCAGAAATCTGACTTTTGGCAGTTCACTCAAAAATGGTGCCAACCGCTTGCAAATGCTCACCTGAAAGCTTTGGCGATGGAAACAGAAGGCTTTTTATCACAGGACAAGAAATCAGCCCTCAAAAAGTTAACCGGCAGAAAATATTTTTTTGAAAAAATCCCTAAGCCCCGGGGTCACAATTTCAGCAAAAATCTGACTTTTGGCAGTTCACTCAAAAATGGTGCCAACCGGTTGCAAATGCTCCCCTGAAAGGTTTGGCGTTGGAAACAGAAGGCTTTTTATCACAGGACAAGAAATCAGCCCTCAAAAACTTAACCGGCAGAAAATATTTTTTTGAAAAAATCCCTAAGCCCCGGGGTCACAATTTCAGCAGAAATCTGACTTTTGGCAGTTCACTCAAAAATGGTGCCAACCGCTTGCAAATGCTCACCTGAAAGCTTTGGCGATGGAAACAGAAGGCTTTTTATCACAGGACAAGAAATCAGCCCTCAAAAACTTAACCGGCAGAAAATATTTTTTTGAAAAAATCCCTAAGCCCCGGGGTCACAATTTCAGCAAAAGTCTGACTTTTGGCAGTTCACTCAAAAATGGTGCCAACCGGTTGCAAATGCTCCCCTGAAATGTTTGGCACGCGAAACAGAAGGCTTTTTATCACAGGACAAGAAATCAGCCCTCAAAAACTTAATCGGCAGAAAATATTTTTTTGAAAAAATCCCTAAGCCCCGGGGTCACAATTTCAGCAAAAATCTGACTTTTGGCAGTTCACTCAAAAATGGTGCCAAAAGCGTGAAAATGCTCCCCTGAAAGCTTTGGCGATGGAAACAGAAGGCTTTTTATCACAGGACAAGAAATCAGCCCTCAAAAACTTAACCGGCAGAAAATATTTTTTTGAAAAAATCCCTAAGCCCCGGGGTCACAATTTCAGCAAAAATCTGACTTTTGGCAGTTCACTCAAAAATGGTGCCAAAAGCGTGAAAATGCTCCCCTGAAAGCTTTGGCGATGGAAACAGAAGGCTTTTTATCACAGGACAAGAAATCAGCCCTCAAAAATTTAACCGGCAGAAAATATTTTTTTGAAAAAATCCCTAAGCCCCGGGGTCACAATTTCAGAAAAAATCTGACTTTTGGCAGTTCACTCAAAAATGGTGCCAAAAGCTTGAAAATGCTCCCCTGAAAGGTTTGGCACTCGAAACAGAAGGCTTTTTATCACAGGACAAGAAATCAGCCCTCAAAAACTTAACCGGCAGAAAATATTTTTTTGGAAAAATCCCTAAGCCCCGGGGTCACAATTTCAGCAAAAATCTGACTTTTGGCAATTCACTCAAAAATGGTGCCAAAAGCTTGAAAATGCTCCCCTGAAAGGTTTGGCACTCGAAACAGAAGGCTTTTTATCACAGGACAAGAAATCAGCCCTCAAAAACTTAACCGGCAGAAAATATTTTTTTGAAAAAATCAATAAGCCCCGGGGTCACAATTTCAGAAAAAATCTGACTTTTGGCAGTTCACTCAAAAATGGTGCCAACCGCTTGCAAATGCTCACCTGAAAGCTTTGGCACTCGAAACAGAAGGCTTTTTATCACAGGACAAGAAATCAGCCCTCAAAAACTTAACCGGCAGAAAATATTTTTTTGAAAAAATCCCTAAGCCCCGGGGTCACAATTTCAGAAAAAAACTGACTTTTGGCAGTTCACTCAAAAATGGTGCCAACCGCTTGCAAATGCTCCCCTGAAAACTTTGGCACGCGAAACAGAAGGCTTTTTATCACAGGACAAGAAATCAGCCCTCAAAAACTTAACCGGCAGAAAATCTTTTTTTGAAAAAATCCCTAAGCCCCGGGGTCACAATTTCAGAAAAAATCTGACTTTTGGCAGTTCACTCAAAAATGGTGCCAACCGCTTGAAAATGCTCCCCTGAAAGGTTTGGCACTCGAAACAGAAGGCTTTTTATCACAGGACAAGAAATCAGCCCTCAAAAACTTAACCGGCAGAAAATATTTTTTTGGAAAAATCCCTAAGCCCCGGGGTCACAATTTCAGCAAAAATCTGACTTTTGGCAATTCACTCAAAAATGGTGCCAAAAGCTTGAAAATGCTCCCCTGAAAGGTTTGGCACTCGAAACAGAAGGCTTTTTATCACAGGACAAGAAATCAGCCCTCAAAAACTTAACCGGCAGAAAATATTTTTTTGAAAAAATCAATAAGCCCCGGGGTCACAATTTCAGAAAAAATCTGACTTTTGGCAGTTCACTCAAAAATGGTGCCAACCGCTTGCAAATGCTCACCTGAAAGCTTTGGCACTCAAAAATGGTGCCAACCGCTTGCAAATGCTCACCTGAAAGCTTTGGCACTCGAAACAGAAGGCTTTTTATCACAGGACAAGAAATCAGCCCTCAAAAACTTAACCGGCAGAAAATATTTTTTTGAAAAAATCCCTAAGCCCCGGGGTCACAATTTCAGAAAAAAACTGACTTTTGGCAGTTCACTCAAAAATGGTGCCAACCGCTTGCAAATGCTCCCCTGAAAGCTTTGGCACGCGAAACAGAAGGCTTTTTATCACAGGACAAGAAATCAGCCCTCAAAAACTTAACCGGCAGAAAATCTTTTTTTGAAAAAATCCCTAAGCCCCGGGGTCACAATTTCAGCAAAAATCTGACTTTTGGCAATTCACTCAAAAATGGTGCCAAAAGCTTGAAAATGCTCCCCTGAAAGGTTTGGCACTCGAAACAGAAGGCTTTTTATCACAGGACAAGAAATCAGCCCTCAAAAACTTAAACGGCAGAAAATATTTTTTTGAAAAAATCCCTAAGCCCCGGGGTCACAATTTCAGCAAAAATCTGACTTTTGGCAGTTCACTCAAAAATGGTGCCAACCGCTTGCAAATGCTCACCTGAAAGCTTTGGCGATGGAAACAGAAGGCTTTTTATCACAGGACAAGAAATCAGCCCTCAAAAAGTTAACCGGCAGAAAATATTTTTTTGAAAAAATCCCTAAGCCCCGGGGTCACAATTTCAGAAAAAATCTGACTTTTGGCAGTTCACTCAAAAATGGTGCCAACCGCTTGCAAATGCTCACCTGAAAGCTTTGGCACTCAAAAATGGTGCCAACCGCTTGCAAATGCTCACCTGAAAGCTTTGGCACTCGAAACAGAAGGCTTTTTATCACAGGACAAGAAATCAGCCCTCAAAAACTTAACCGGCAGAAAATATTTTTTTGAAAAAATCCCTAAGCCCCGGGGTCACAATTTCAGAAAAAAACTGACTTTTGGCAGTTCACTCAAAAATGGTGCCAACCGCTTGCAAATGCTCCCCTGAAAGCTTTGGCACGCGAAACAGAAGGCTTTTTATCACAGGACAAGAAATCAGCCCTCAAAAACTTAACCGGCAGAAAATCTTTTTTTGAAAAAATCCCTAAGCCCCGGGGTCACAATTTCAGCAAAAATCTGACTTTTGGCAATTCACTCAAAAATGGTGCCAAAAGCTTGAAAATGCTCCCCTGAAAGGTTTGGCACTCGAAACAGAAGGCTTTTTATCACAGGACAAGAAATCAGCCCTCAAAAACTTAAACGGCAGAAAATATTTTTTTGAAAAAATCCCTAAGCCCCGGGGTCACAATTTCAGCAAAAATCTGACTTTTGGCAGTTCACTCAAAAATGGTGCCAACCGCTTGCAAATGCTCACCTGAAAGCTTTGGCGATGGAAACAGAAGGCTTTTTATCACAGGACAAGAAATCAGCCCTCAAAAAGTTAACCGGCAGAAAATATTTTTTTGAAAAAATCCCTAAGCCCCGGGGTCACAATTTCAGAAAAAATCTGACTTTTGGCAGTTCACTCAAAAATGGTGCCAACCGCTTGCAAATGCTCACCTGAAAGCTTTGGCGATGGAAACAGAAGGCTTTTTATCACAGGACAAGAAATCAGCCCTCAAAAACTTAACCGGCAGAAAATATTTTTTTGAAAAAATCCCTAAGCCCCGGGGTCACAATTTCAGCAGAAATCTGACTTTTGGCAGTTCACTCAAAAATGGTGCCAACCGCTTGCAAATGCTCACCTGAAAGCTTTGGCGATGGAAACAGAAGGCTTTTTATCACAGGACAAGAAATCAGCCCTCAAAAAGTTAACCGGCAGAAAATATTTTTTTGAAAAAATCCCTAAGCCCCGGGGTCACAATTTCAGCAAAAATCTGACTTTTGGCAGTTCACTCAAAAATGGTGCCAACCGGTTGCAAATGCTCCCCTGAAAGGTTTGGCGTTGGAAACAGAAGGCTTTTTATCACAGGACAAGAAATCAGCCCTCAAAAACTTAACCGGCAGAAAATATTTTTTTGAAAAAATCCCTAAGCCCCGGGGTCACAATTTCAGCAGAAATCTGACTTTTGGCAGTTCACTCAAAAATGGTGCCAACCGCTTGCAAATGCTCACCTGAAAGCTTTGGCGATGGAAACAGAAGGCTTTTTATCACAGGACAAGAAATCAGCCCTCAAAAACTTAACCGGCAGAAAATATTTTTTTGAAAAAATCCCTAAGCCCCGGGGTCACAATTTCAGCAAAAGTCTGACTTTTGGCAGTTCACTCAAAAATGGTGCCAACCGGTTGCAAATGCTCCCCTGAAATGTTTGGCACGCGAAACAGAAGGCTTTTTATCACAGGACAAGAAATCAGCCCTCAAAAACTTAATCGGCAGAAAATATTTTTTTGAAAAAATCCCTAAGCCCCGGGGTCACAATTTCAGCAAAAATCTGACTTTTGGCAGTTCACTCAAAAATGGTGCCAACCGGTTGCAAATGCTCCCCTGAAAGGTTTGGCACTCGAAACAGAAGGCTTTTTATCACAGGACAAGAAATCAACCCTCAAAAACTTAACCGGCAGAAAATATTTTTTTGAAAAAATCCCTAAGCCCCGGGGTCACAATTTCAGCAAAAATCTGACTTTTGGCAGTTCACTCAAAAATGGTGCCAACCGCTTGCAAATGCTCCCCTGAAAGGTTTGGCACTCGAAACAGAAGGCTTTTTATCACAGGACAAGAAATCAACCCTCAAAAACTTAACCGGCAGAAAATATTTTTTTGAAAAAATCCCTAAGCCCCGGGGTCACAATTTCAGCAAAAATCTGACTTTTGGCAGTTCACTCAAAAATGGTGCCAACCGCTTGCAAATGCTCCCCTGAAAGGTTTGGCACTCGAAACAGAAGGCTTTTTATCACAGGACAAGAAATCAGCCCTCAAAAACTTAACCGGCAGAAAATATTTTTTTGAAAAAATCCCTAAGCCCCGGGGTCACAATTTCAGCAAAAATCTGACTTTTGGCAGTTCACTCAAAAATGGTGCCAAAAGCGTGAAAATGCTCCCCTGAAAGCTTTGGCGATGGAAACAGAAGGCTTTTTATCACAGGACAAGAAATCAGCCCTCAAAAATTTAACCGGCAGAAAATATTTTTTTGAAAAAATCCCTAAGCCCCGGGGTCACAATTTCAGCAAAAATCTGACTTTTGGCAGTTCACTCAAAAATGGTGCCAACCGCTTGCAAATGCTCACCTGAAAGCCTTGGCGATGGAAACAGAAGGCTTTTTATCACAGGACAAGAAATCAGCCCTCAAAAACTTAACCGGTAGAAAATATTTTTTTGAAAAAATCCCTAAGCCCCGGGGTCACAATTTCAGCAAAAATCTGACTTTTGGCAGTTCACTCAAAAATGGTGCCAAAAGCGTGAAAATGCTCCCCTGAAAGCTTTGGCGATGGAAACAGAAGGCTTTTTATCACAGGACAAGAAATCAGCCCTCAAAAATTTAACCGGCAGAAAATATTTTTTTGAAAAAATCCCTAAGCCCCGGGGTCACAATTTCAGCAAAAATCTGACTTTTGGCAGTTCACTCAAAAATGGTGCCAACCGCTTGCAAATGCTCACCTGAAAGCTTTGGCGATGGAAACAGAAGGCTTTTTATCACAGGACAAGAAATCAGCCCTCAAAAACTTAACCGGCAGAAAATATTTTTTTGAAAAAATCCCTAAGCCCCGGGGTCACAATTTCAGAAAAAATCTGACTTTTGGCAGTTCACTCAAAAATGGTGCCAACCGGTTGCAAATGCTCACGTGAAAGCTTTGGCGATGGAAACAGAAGGCTTTTTATCACAGGACAAGAAATCAGCCCTCAAAAACTTAACCGGCAGAAAACATTTTTTTGAAAAAATCCCTAAGCCCCGGGGTCACAATTTCAGAAAAAAACTGACTTTTGGCAGTTCACTCAAAAATGGTGCCAACCGCTTGCAAATGCTCACCTGAAAGGTGTGGAACGCGAAACAGAAGGCTTTTTATCACAGGACAAGAAATCAGCCCTCAAAAACTTAACCGGCAGAAAATATTTTTTTGAAAAAATCCCTAAACCCCGGGGTCACAATTTCAGAAAAAATCTGACTTTTGGCAGTTCACTCAAAAATGGTGCCAACCGGTTGCAAATGCTCCCCTGAAAGGTTTGGCACGCGAAACAGAAGGCTTTTTATCACAGGACAAGAAATCAGCCCTCAAAAACTTAACCGGCAGAAAATATTTTTTTGAAAAAATCCCTAAGCCCCGGGGTCACAATTTCAGCAAAAATCTGACTTTTGGCAGTTCACTCAAAAATGGTGCCAACCACTTGCAAATGCTCACCTGAAAGCTTTGGCGATGGAAACAGAAGGCTTTTTATCACAGGACAAGAAATCAGCCCTCAAAAACTTAACCGGCAGAAAATATTTTTTTGAAAAAATCCCTAAGCCCCGGGGTCACAATTTCAGAAAAAAACTGACTTTTGGCAGTTCACTCAAAAATGGTGCCAACCGCTTGCAAATGCTCCCCTGAAAGGTTTGGCACGCGAAACAGAAGGCTTTTTATCACAGGACAAGAAATCAGCCCTCAAAAACTTAACCGGCAGAAAATATTTTTTTGAAAAAATCCCTAAGCCCCGGGGTCACAATTTCAGCAAAAATCTGACTTTTGGCAGTTCACTCAAAAATGGTGCCAACCGCTTGCAAATGCTCACCTGAAAGCTTTGGCGATGGAAACAGAAGGCTTTTTATCACAGGACAAGAAATCAGCCCTCAAAAACTTAACCGGCAGAAAATATTTTTTTGAAAAAATCCCTAAGCCCCGGGGTCACAATTTCAGCAAAAATCTGACTTTTGGCAGTTCACTCAAAAATGGTGCCAACCGCTTGCAAATGCTCCCCTGAAAGCTTTGGCGATGGAAACAGAAGGCTTTTTATCACAGGACAAGAAATCAGCCCTCAAAAACTTAACCGGCAGAAAATATTTTTTTGAAAAAATCCCTAAACCCCGGGGTCACAATTTCAGAAAAAATCTGACTTTTGGCAGTTCACTCAAAAATGGTGCCAACGGCTTGCAAATGCTCCCCTGAAAGGTTTGGCACGCGAAACAGAAGGCTTTTTATCACAGGACAAGAAATCAGCCCTCAAAAACTTAACCGGCAGAAAATATTTTTTTGAAAAAATCCCTAAGCCCCGGGGTCACAATTTCAGCAAAAATCTGACTTTTGGCAGTTCACTCAAAAATGGTGCCAACCGCTTGCAAATGCTCACCTGAAAGCTTTGGCGATGGAAACAGAAGGCTTTTTATCACAGGACAAGAAATCAGCCCTCAAAAACTTAACCGGCAGAAAATATTTTTTTGAAAAAATCCCTAAGCCCCGGGGTCACAATTTCAGCAAAAAACTGACTTTTGGCAATTCACTCAAAAATGGTGCCAACCGGTTGCAAATGCTCCCCTGAAAGGTTTGGCACGCGAAACAGAAGGCTTTTTATCACAGGACAAGAAATCAGCCCTCAAAAACTTAACCGGCAGAAAATATTTTTTTGAAAAAATCCCTAAGCCCCGGGGTCACAATTTCAGAAAAAATCTGACTTTTGGCAGTTCACTCAAAAATGGTGCCAACCGCTTGCAAATGCTCCCCTGAAAGGATTGGCACACGAAACAGAAGGCTTTTTGTCACAGGACAAGAAATCAGCCCTCAAAAACTTAACCGGTAGAAAATATTTTTTTGAAAAAATCCCTAAGCCCCGGGGTCACAATTTCAGCAAAAATCTGACTTTTGGCAGTTCACTCAAAAATGGTGCCAACCGCTTGCAAATGCTCCCCTGAAAGCTTTGGCACGCGAAACAGAAGGCTTTTTATCACAGGACAAGAAATCAGCCCTCAAAAACTTAACCGGTAGAAAATATTTTTTCGAAAAAATCCCTAAGCCCCGGGGTCACAATTTCAGCAAAAATCTGACTTTTGGCAGATCACTCAAAAATGGTGCCAAAAGCTTGAAAATGCTCCCCTGAAAGCTTTGGCACTCGAAACAGAAGGCTTTTTATCACAGGACAAGAAATCAGCCCTCAAAAACTTAACCGGCAGAAAATATTTTTTTGAAAAAATCCCTAAGCCCCGGGGTCACAATTTCAGAAAAAATCTGACTTTTGGCAGTTCACTCAAAAATGGTGCCAAAAGCTTGAAAATGCTCCCCTGAAAGGTTTGGCACTCGAAACAGAAGGCTTTTTATCACAGGACAAGAAATCAGCCCTCAAAAACTTAACCGGCAGAAAATATTTTTTTGAAAAAATCAATAAGCCCCGGGGTCACAATTTAAGAAAAAATCTGACTTTTGGTAGTTCACTCAAAAATGGTGCCAACCGCTTGCAAATGCTCACCTGAACGCTTTGGCGATGGAAACAGAAGGCTTTTTATCACAGGACAAGAAATCAGCCCTCAAAAACTTAACCGGCAGAAAATATTTTTTTGAAAAAATCCCTAAGCCCCGGGGTCACAATTTCAGAAAAAATCTGACTTTTGGCAGTTCACTCAAAAATGGTGCCAAAAGCTTGAAAATGCTCCCCTGAAAGGTTTGGCACTCGAAACAGAAGGCTTTTTATCACAGGACAAGAAATCAGCCCTCAAAAACTTAACCGGCAGAAAATATTTTTTTGAAAGAATCCCTAAGCCCCGGGGTCACAATTTCAGCAAAAATCTGACTTTTGGCAGTTCACTCAAAAATGGTGCCAACCGCTTGCAAATGCTCACCTGAAAGCTTTGGCGATGGAAACAGAAGGCTTTTTATCACAGGACAAGAAATCAGCCCTCAAAAACTTAACCGGCAGAAAATATTTTTTTGAAAAAATCCCTAAGCCCCGGGGTCACAATTTCAGCAAAAATCTGACTTTTGGCAGTTCACTCAAAAATGGTGCCAACCGCTTGCAAATGCTCACCTGAAAGCTTTGGCGATGGAAACAGAAGGCTTTTTATCACAGGACAAGAAATCAGCCCTCAAAAACTTAACCGGCAGAAAATATTTTTTTGAAAAAATCCCTAAGCCCCGGGGTCACAATTTCAGCAAAAATCTGACTTTTGGCAGTTCACTCAAAAATGATGCCAACCGCTTGCAAATGCTCACCTGAAAGCTTTGGCAATGGAAACAGAAGGCTTTTTATCACAGGACAAGAAATCAGCCCTCAAAAACTTAACCGGCAGAAAATATTTTTTTGAAAAAATCCCTAAGCCCCGGGGTCACAATTTCAGCAAAAATCTGACTTTTGGCAGTTCACTCAAAAATGGTGCCAACCGCTTGCAAATGCTCACCTGAAAGCTTTGGCGATGGAAACAGAAGGCTTTTTATCACAGGACAAGAAATCAGCCCTCAAAAACTTAACCGGCAGAAAATATTTTTTTGAAAAAATCCCTAAGCCCCGGGGTCACAATTTCAGCAAAAATCTGACTTTTGGCAGTTCACTCAAAAATGGTGCCAATCGGTTGCAAATGCTCCCATGAAAGGTTTCGCACTCGAAACAGAAGGCTTTTTATCACAGGACAAGAAATCAGCCCTCAAAAACTTAACCGGCAGAAAATATTTTTTTGAAAAAATCCCTAAGCCCCGGGGTCACAATTTCAGCAAAAATCTGACTTTTGGCAGTTCACTCAAAAATGGTGCCAACCGCTTGCAAATGCTCCCCTGAAAGGTTTGGCACGCGAAACAGAAGGCTTTTTATCACAGGACAAGAAATCAGCCCTCAAAAACTTAACCGGCAGAAAATATTTTTTTGAAAGAATCCCTAAGCCCCGGGGTCACAATTTCAGCAAAAATCTGACTTTTGGCAGTTCACTCAAAAATGGTGCCAACCGCTTGCAAATGCTCACCTGAAAGCTTTGGCGATGGAAACAGAAGGCTTTTTATCACAGGACAAGAAATCAGCCCTCAAAAACTTAACCGGCAGAAAATATTTTTTTGAAAAAATCCCTAAGCCCCGGGGTCACAATTTCAGCAAAAATCTGACTTTTGGCAGTTCACTCAAAAATGGTGCCAACCGCTTGCAAATGCTCACCTGAAAGCTTTGGCGATGGAAACAGAAGGCTTTTTATCACAGGACAAGAAATCAGCCCTCAAAAACTTAACCGGCAGAAAATATTTTTTTGAAAAAATCCCTAAGCCCCGGGGTCACAATTTCAGCAAAAATCTGACTTTTGGCAGTTCACTCAAAAATGATGCCAACCGCTTGCAAATGCTCACCTGAAAGCTTTGGCAATGGAAACAGAAGGCTTTTTATCACAGGACAAGAAATCAGCCCTCAAAAACTTAACCGGCAGAAAATATTTTTTTGAAAAAATCCCTAAGCCCCGGGGTCACAATTTCAGCAAAAATCTGACTTTTGGCAGTTCACTCAAAAATGGTGCCAACCGCTTGCAAATGCTCACCTGAAAGCTTTGGCGATGGAAACAGAAGGCTTTTTATCACAGGACAAGAAATCAGCCCTCAAAAACTTAACCGGCAGAAAATATTTTTTTGAAAAAATCCCTAAGCCCCGGGGTCACAATTTCAGCAAAAATCTGACTTTTGGCAGTTCACTCAAAAATGGTGCCAATCGGTTGCAAATGCTCCCATGAAAGGTTTCGCACTCGAAACAGAAGGCTTTTTATCACAGGACAAGAAATCAGCCCTCAAAAACTTAACCGGCAGAAAATATTTTTTTGAAAAAATCCCTAAGCCCCGGGGTCACAATTTCAGCAAAAATCTGACTTTTGGCAGTTCACTCAAAAATGGTGCCAACCGCTTGCAAATGCTCCCCTGAAAGGTTTGGCACGCGAAACAGAAGGCTTTTTATCACAGGACAAGAAATCAGCCCTCAAAAACTTAACCGGCAGAAAATATTTTTTTGAAAAAATCCCTAAGCCCCGGGGTCACAATTTCAGCAAAAATCTGACTTTTGGCAGTTCACTCAAAAATGGTGCAAACCGCTTGCAAATGCTCACCTGAAAGTTTTGGCACGCGAAACAGAAGGCTTTTTATCACAGGACAAGAAATCAGCCCTCAAAAACTTAACCGGCAGAAAATATTTTTTTGAAAAAATCCCTAAGCCCCGGGGTCACAATTTCAGCAAAAATCTGACTTTTGGCAGTTCACTCAAAAATGGTGCCAACCGCTTGCAAATGCTCCCCTGAAAGGTTTGGCACGCGAAACAGAAGGCTTTTTATCACAGGACAAGAAATCAGCCCTCAAAAACTTAACCGGCAGAAAATATTTTTTTGAAAAAATCCCTAAGCCCCGGGGTCACAATTTCAGCAAAAATCTGACTTTTGGCAGTTCACTCAAAAATGGTGCCAACCGCTTGCAAACGCTCACCTGAAAGCTTTGGCACGCGAAACAGAAGGCTTTTTATCACAGGACAAGAAATCAGCCCTCAAAAACTTAACCGGCAGAAAATATTTTTTTGAAAAAATCCCTAAGCCCCGGGGTCACAATTTCAGCAAAAATCTGACTTTTGGCAGTTCACTCAAAAATGGTGCCAACCGCTTGCAAATGCTCACCTGAAAGCTTTGACACGCGAAACAGAAGGCTTTTTATCACAGGACAAGAAATCAGCCCTCAAAAACTTAACCGGCAGAAAATATTTTTTTGAAAAAATCCCTAAGCCCCGGGGTCACAATTTCAGCAAAAATCTGACTTTTGGCAGTTCACTCAAAAATGGTGCCAACCGCTTGCAAATGCTCACCTGAAAGCTTTGGCACGCGAAACAGAAGGCTTTTTATCACAAGACAAGAAATCAGCCCTCAAAAACTTAACCGGCAGAAAATATTTTTTTGAAAAAATCCCTAAGCCCCGGGGTCACAATTTCAGAAAAAATCTGACTTTTGGCAGTTCACTCAAAAATGGTGCCAACCGCTTGCAAATGCTCACCTGAAAGCTTTGGCGATGGAAACAGAAGGCTTTTTATCACAGGACAAGAAATCAGCCCTCAAAAACTTAACCGGCAGAAAATATTTTTTTGAAAAAATCCCTAAGCCCCGGGGTCACAATTTCAGCAAAAATCTGACTTTTGGCAGTTCACTCAAAAATGGTGCCAACCGGTTGCAAATGCTCACCTGAAAGCTTTGGCGATGGAAACAGAAGGCTTTTTATCACAGGACAAGAAATCAGCCCTCAAAAACTTAACCGGCAGAAAATATTTTTTTGAAAAAATCCCTAAGCCCCGGGGTCACAATTTCAGCAAAAATCTGACTTTTGGCAGTTCACTCAAAAATGGTGCCAACCGCTTGCAAATGCTCACCTGAAAGCTTTGGCACGCGAAACAGAAGGCTTTTTATCACAGGACAAGAAATCAGCCCTCAAAAACTTAACCGGCAGAAAATATTTTTTTGAAAAAATCCCTAAGCCCCGGGGTCACAATTTCAGCAAAAATCTGACTTTTGGCAGTTCACTCAAAAATGGTGCCAACCGCTTGCAAATGCTCACCTGAAAGCTTTGGCGATGGAAACAGAAGGCTTTTTATCACAGGACAAGAAACCAGCCCTCAAAAACTTAACCGGCAGAAAATATTTTTTTGAAAAAATCCCTAAGCCCCGGGGTCACAATTTCAGCAAAAATCTGACTTTTGGCAGTTCACTCAAAAATGGTGCCAATCGGTTGCAAATGCTCCCATGAAAGGTTTTGCACTCGAAACAGAAGGCTTTTTCTCACAGGACAAGAAATCAGCCCTCAAAAACTTAACCGGCAGAAAATATTTTTTTGAAAAAATCCCTAAGCCCCGGGGTCACAATTTCAGCAAAAATCTGACTTTTGGCAGTTCACTCAAAAATGGTGCCAACCGCTTGCAAATGCTCACCTGAAAGCTTTGGCGATGGAAACAGAAGGCTTTTTATCACAGGACAAGAAATCAGCCCTCAAAAACTTAACCGGCAGAAAATATTTTTTTTGAAAAAATCCCTAAGCCCCGGGGTCACAATTTCAGAAAAAATTTGACTTTTGGCAGTTCACTCAAAAATGGTGCCAACCGCTTGCAAATGCTCACCTGAAAGGTTTGGCGATGGAAACAGAAGGCTTTTTATCACAGGACAAGAAATCAGCCCTCAAAAACTTAACCGGCAGAAAATATTTTTTTGAAAAAAATCCCTAAGCCCCGGGGTCACAATTTCAGCAAAAATCTGACTTTTGGCAGTTCACTCAAAAATGGTGCCAACCGCTTGCAAATGCTCCCATGAAAGGTTTCGCACTCGAAACAGAAGGCTTTTTATCACAGGACAAGAAATCAGCCCTCAAAAACTTAACCGGCAGAAAATATTTTTTTGAAAAAATCCCTAAGCCCCGGGGTCACAATTTCAGCAAAAATCTGACTTTTGGCAGTTCACTCAAAAATGGTGCCAACCGCTTGCAAATGCTCACCTGAAAGCTTTGGCGATGGAAACAGACGGCTTTTTATCACAGGACAAGAAATCAGCCCTCAAAAACTTAACCGGCAGAAAATATTTTTTTGAAAAAATCCCTAAGCCCCGGGGTCACAATTTCAGAAAAAATTTGACTTTTGGCAGTTCACTCAAAAATGGTGCCAACCGCTTGCAAATGCTCACCTGAAAGGTTTGGCGATGGAAACAGAAGGCTTTTTATCACAGGACAAGAAATCAGCCCTCAAAAACTTAACCGGCAGAAAATATTTTTTTGAAAAAATCCCTAAGCCCCGGGGTCACAATTTCAGCAAAAATCTGACTTTTGGCAGTTCACTCAAAAATGGTGCCAACCGCTTGCAAATGCTCACCTGAAAGCTTTGGCGATGGAAACAGACGGCTTTTTATCACAGGACAAGAAATCAGCCCTCAAAAACTTAACCGGCAGAAAATATTTTTTTGAAAAAATCCCTAAGCCCCGGGGTCACAATTTCAGCAAAAATCTGACTTTTGGCAGTTCACTCAAAAATGGTGCCAACCGCTTGCAAATGCTCTCCTGAAAGCTTTGGCGATGGAAACAGAAGGCTTTTTATCACAGGACAAGAAATCAGCCCTCAAAAACTTAACCGGCAGAAAATCTTTTTTTGAAAAAATCCCTAAGCCCCGGGGTCACAATTTCAGAAAAAATTTGACTTTTGGCAGTTCACTCAAAAATGGTGCCAACCGCTTGCAAATGCTCACCTGAAAGGTTTGGCGATGGAAACAGAAGGCTTTTTATCACAGGACAAGAAATCAGCCCTCAAAAACTTAACCGGCAGAAAATATTTTTTTGAAAAAATCCCTAAGCCCCGGGGTCACAATTTCAGCAAAAATCTGACTTTTGGCAGTTCACTCAAAAATGGTGCCAACCGCTTGCAAATGCTCACCTGAAAGCTTTGGCGATGGAAACAGAAAGCTTTTTATCACAGGAGAAGAAATCAGCCCTCAAAAACTTAACCGGCAGAAAATATTTTTTTGAAAAAATCCCTAAGCCCCGGGGTCACAATTTCAGAAAAAATCTGACTTTTGGCAGGTCACTCAAAAATGGTGCCAACCGCTTGCAAATGCTCCCCTGAAAGGTTTGGCGATGGAAACAGAAGGCTTTTTATCACAGGACAAGAAATCAGCCCTCAAAAACTTAACCGGCAGAAAATATTTTTTTGAAAAAATCCCTAAGCCCCGGGGTCACAATTTCAGCAAAAATCTGACTTTTGGCAGTTCACTCAAAAATGGTGCCAACCGCTGGCAAATGCTCCCCTGAAAGGTTTGGCACGCGAAACAGAAGGCTTTTTATCACAGGACAAGAAATCAGCCCTCAAAAACTTAACCGGCAGAAAATATTTTTTTGAAAAAATCCCTAAGCCCCGGGGTCACAATTTCAGCAAAAATCTGACTTTTGGCAGTTCACTCAAAAATGGTGCCAACCGCTTGCAAATGCTCACCTGAAAGCTTTGGCACGCGAAACAGAAGGCTTTTTATCACAGGACAAGAAATCAGCCCTCAAAAACTTAACCGGCAGAAAATATTTTTTTGAAAAAATCCCTAAGCCCCGGGGTCACAATTTCAGCAAAAATCTGACTTTTGGCAGTTCACTCAAAAATGGTGCCAACCGCTTGCAAATGCTCACCTGAAAGCTTTGGCGATGGAAACAGAAGGCTTTTTATCACAGGACAAGAAATCAGCCCTCAAAAACTTAACCGGCAGAAAATCTTTTTTTGAAAAAATCCCTAAGCCCCGGGGTCACAATTTCAGAAAAAATCTGACTTTTGGCAGTTCACTCAAAAATGGTACCAACCGCTTGCAAATGCTCCCCTGAAAGGTTTGGCACTCGAAACAGAAGGCTTTTTATCACAGGACAAGAAATCAGCCCTCAAAAACTTAACCGGCAGAAAATATTTTTTTGAAAAAATCCCTAAGCCCCGGGGTCACAATTTCAGCAAAAATCTGACTTTTGGCAGTTCACTCAAAAATGGTGCCAACCGCTTGCAAATGCTCACCTGAAAGCTTTGGCGATGGAAACAGAAGGCTTTTTATCACAGGACAAGAAATCAGCCCTCAAAAACTTAACCGGCAGAAAATATTTTTTTGAAAAAATCCCTAAGCCCTGGGGTCACAATTTCAGCAAAAATCTGACTTTTGGCAGTTCACTCAAAAATGGTGCCAACCGCTTGCAAATGCTCCCCTGAAAGGTTTGGCGATGGAAACAGAAGGCTTTTTATCACAGGACAAGAAATCAGCCCTCAAAAACTTAAAAGGCAGAAAATATTTTTTTGAAAAAATCCCTAAGCCCCGGGGTCACAATTTCAGCAAAAATCTGACTTTTGGCAGTTCACTCAAAAATGGTGCCAACCGCTTGCAAATGCTCCCCTGAAAGGTTTGGCACGCGAAACAGAAGGCTTTTTATCACAGTACAAGAAATCAGCCCTCAAAAACTTAACCGGCAGAAAATATTTTTTTGAAAAAATCCCTAAGCCCCGGGGTCACAATTTCAACAAAAATCTGACTTTTGGCAGTTCACTCAAAAATGGTGCCAACCGCTTGCAAATGCTCACCTGAAAGCTTTGGCGATGGAAACAGAAGGCTTTTTATCACAGGACAAGAAATCAGCCCTCAAAAACTTAACCGGCAGAAAATATTTTTTTGAAAAAATCCCTAAGCCCCGGGGTCACAATTTCAGCAAAAATCTGACTTTTGGCAGTTCACTCAAAAATGGTGCCAACCGCTTGCAAATGCTCCCCTGAAAGGATTGGCACGCGAAACAGAAGGCTTTTTATCACAGGACAAGAAATCAGCCCTCAAAAACTTAACCGGCAGAAAATATTTTTTTGAAAAAATCCCTAAGCCCCGGGGTCACAATTTCAGCAAAAATCTGACTTTTGGCAGTTCGCTCAAAAATGGTGCCAACCCCTTGCAAATGCTCACCTGAAAGCTTTGGCGATGGAAACAGAAGGCTTTTTATCACAGGACAAGAAATCAGCCCTCAAAAACTTAACCGGCAGAAAATATTTTTTTGAAAAAATCCCTAAGCCCCGGGGTCACAATTTCAGCAAAAATCTGACTTTTGGCAGTTCACTCAAAAATGGTGCCAACCGCTTGCAAATGCTCCCCTGAAAGGATTGGCACGCGAAACAGAAGGCTTTTTATCACAGGACAAGAAATCAGCCCTCAAAAACTTAACCGGCAGAAAATATTTTTTTGAAAAAATCCCTAAGCCCCGGGGTCACAATTTCAGCAAAAATCTGACTTTTGGCAGTTCGCTCAAAAATGGTGCCAACCCCTTGCAAATGCTCACCTGAAAGCTTTGGCGATGGAAACAGAAGGCTTTTTATCACAGGACAAGAAATCAGCCCTCAAAAACTTAACCGGCAGAAAATATTTTTTTGAAAAAATCCCTAAGCCCCGGGGTCACAATTTCAGCAAAAATCTGACTTTTGGCAGTTCACTCAAAAATGGTGCCAACCGCTTGCAAATGCTCACCTGAAAGCTTTGGCGTTGGAAACAGAAGGCTTTTTATCACAGGACAAGAAATCAGCCCTCAAAAACTTAACCGGCAGAAAATATTTTTTTGAAAAAATCCCTAAGCCCCGGGGTCACAATTTCAGCAAAAATCTGACTTTTGGCAGTTCACTCAAAAATGGTGCCAACCGCTTGCAAATGCTCACCTGAAAGCTTTGGCAGGCGAAACAGAAGGCTTTTTATCACAGGACAAGAAATCAGCCCTCAAAAACTTAACCAGCAGAAAATATTTTTTTGAAAAAATCCCTAAGCCCCGGGGTCACAATTTCAGCAAAAATCTGACTTTTGGCAGTTCACTCAAAAATGGTGCCAACCGCTTGCAAATGCTCACCTGAAAGCTTTGGCGATGGAAACAGAAGGCTTTTTATCACAGGACAAGAAATCAGCCCTCAAAAACTTAACCGGCAGAAAATATTTTTTTGAAAAAATCCCTAAGCCCCGGGGTCACAATTTCAGCAAAAATCTGACTTTTGGCAGTTCACTCAAAAATGGTGCCAACCGCTTGCAAATGCTCACCTGAAAGCTTTGGCGATGGAAACAGAAGGCTTTTTATCACAGGACAAGAAATCAGCCCTCAAAAACTTAACCAGCAGAAAATATTTTTTTGAAAAAATCCCTAAGCCCCGGGGTCACAATTTCAGCAAAAATCTGACTTTTGGCAGTTCACTCAAAAATGGTGCCAACCGCTTGCAAATGCTCACCTGAAAGCTTTGGCGATGGAAACAGAAGGCTTTTTATCACAGGACAAGAAATCAGCCCTCAAAAACTTAACCGGCAGAAAATATTTTTTTGAAAAAATCCCTAAGCCCCGGGGTCACAATTTCAGCAAAAATCTGACTTTTGGCAGTTCACTCAAAAATGGTGCCAACCGCTTGCAAATGCTCACCTGAAAGCTTTGGCGTTGGAAACAGAAGGCTTTTTATCACAGGACAAGAAATCAGCCCTCAAAAACTTAACCGGCAGAAAATATTTTTTTGAAAAAATCCCTAAGCCCCGGGGTCACAATTTCAGCAAAAATCTGACTTTTGGCAGTTCACTCAAAAATGGTGCCAACCGCTTGCAAATGCTCACCTGAAAGCTTTGGCAGGCGAAACAGAAGGCTTTTTATCACAGGACAAGAAATCAGCCCTCAAAAACTTAACCAGCAGAAAATATTTTTTTGAAAAAATCCCTAAGCCCCGGGGTCACAATTTCAGCAAAAATCTGACTTTTGGCAGTTCACTCAAAAATGGTGCCAACCGCTTGCAAATGCTCACCTGAAAGCTTTGGCGATGGAAACAGAAGGCTTTTTATCACAGGACAAGAAATCAGCCCTCAAAAACTTAACCGGCAGAAAATATTTTTTTGAAAAAATCCCTAAGCCCCGGGGTCACAATTTCAGCAAAAATCTGACTTTTGGCAGTTCACTCAAAAATGGTGCCAATCGGTTGCAAATGCTCACCTGAAAGGTTTCGCACTCGAAACAGAAGGCTTTTTATCACAGGACAGGAAATCAGCCCTCAAAAACGTAACCGGCAGAAAATATTTTTTTGAAAAAATCCCTAAGCCCCGGGGTCACAATTTCAGCAAAAATCTGACTTTTGGCAGTTCACTCAAAAATGGTGCCAACCGCTTGCAAATGCTCACCTGAAAGCTTTGGCGATGGAAACAGAAGGCTTTTTATCACAGGACAAGAAATCAGCCCTCAAAAACTTAACCGGCAGAAAATATTTTTTTGAAAAAATCCCTAAGCCCCGGGGTCACAATTTCAGCAAAAATATGACTTTTGGCAGTTCACTCAAAAATGGTGCCAACCGCTTGCAAATGCTCCCCTGAAAGCTTTGGCACGCGAAACAGAAGGCTTTTTATCACAGGACAAGAAATCAGCCCTCAAAAACTTAACCGGCAGAAAATATTTTTTTGAAAAAATCCCTAAGCCCCGGGGTCACAATTTCAGCAAAAATCTGACTTTTGGCAGTTCACTCAAAAATGGTGCCAACCGCTTGCAAATGCTCACCTGAAAGCTTTGGCGATGGAAACAGAAGGCTTTTTATCACAGGACAAGAAATCAGCCCTCAAAAACTTAACCGGCAGAAAATATTTTTTTGAAAAAATCCCTAAGCCCCGGGGTCACAATTTCAGCAAAAATCTGACTTTTGGCAGTTCACTCAAAAATGGTGCCAATCGGTTGCAAATGCTCCCATGAAAGGTTTCGCACTCGAAACAGAAGGCTTTTTATCACAGGACAAGAAATCAGCCCTCAAAAACTTAACCGGCAGAAAATATTTTTTTGAAAAAATCCCTAAGCCCCGGGGTCACAATTTCAGCAAAAATCTGACTTTTGGCAGTTCACTCAAAAATGGTGCCAACCGCTTGCAAATGCTCACCTGAAAGCTTTGGCAATGGAAACAGAAGGCTTTTTATCACAGGACAAGAAATCAGCCCTCAAAAACTTAACCGGCAGAAAATATTTTTTTGAAAAAATCCCTAAGCCCCGGGGTCACAATTTCAGCAAAAATCTGACTTTTGGCAGTTCACTCAAAAATGGTGCCAACCCCTTGAAAATGCTCACCTGAAAGCTTTGGCACGCCAAACAGAAGGCTTTTTATCACAGGACAAGAAATCAGCCCTCAAAAACTTAACCGGCAGAAAATATTTTTTTGAAAAAATCCCTAAGCCCCGGGGTCACAATTTCAGAAAAAATCTGACTTTTGGCAGTTCACTCAAAAATGGTGCCAACCGCTTGCAAATGCTCCCATGAAAGGTTTGGCACTCGAAACAGAAGGCTTTTTATCACAGGACAAGAAATCAGCCCTCAAAAACTTAACCGGCAGAAAATATTTTTTTGAAAAAATCCCTAAGCCCCGGGGTCACAATTTCAGCAAAAATCTGACTTTTGCCAGTTCGCTCAAAAATGGTGCCAATCCCTTGCAAATGCTCCCCTGAAAGCTTTGGCATGCGAAACAGAAGGCTTTTTATCACAGGACAAGAAATCAGCCCTCAAAAACTTAACCGGCAGAAAATATTTTTTTGAAAAAATCCCTAAGCCCCGGGGTCACAATTTCAGCAAAAATCTGACTTTTGGCAGTTCACTCAAAAATGGTGCCAACCGCTTGCAAATGCTCACCTGAAAGCTTTGGCGTTGGAAACAGAAGGCTTTTTATCACAGGACAAGAAATCAGCCCTCAAAAACTTAACCGGCAGAAAATATTTTTTTGAAAAAATCCCTAAGCCCCGGGGTCACAATTTCAGCAAAAATCTGACTTTTGGCAGTTCACTCAAAAATGGTGCCAACCGCTTGCAAATGCTCACCTGAAAGCTTTGGCAGGCGAAACAGAAGGCTTTTTATCACAGGACAAGAAATCAGCCCTCAAAAACTTAACCGGCAGAAAATATTTTTTTGAAAAAATCCCTAAGCCCCGGGGTCACAATTTCAGCAAAAATCTGACTTTTGGCAGTTCACTCAAAAATGGTGCCAACCGCTTGCAAATGCTCACCTGAAAGCTTTGGCGATGGAAACAGAAGGCTTTTTATCACAGGACAAGAAATCAGCCCTCAAAAACTTAACCGGCAGAAAATATTTTTTTGAAAAAATCCCTAAGCCCCGGGGTCACAATTTCAGCAAAAATCTGACTTTTGGCAGTTCACTCAAAAATGGTGCCAATCGGTTGCAAATGCTCACCTGAAAGGTTTCGCACTCGAAACAGAAGGCTTTTTATCACAGGACAGGAAATCAGCCCTCAAAAACGTAACCGGCAGAAAATATTTTTTTGAAAAAATCCCTAAGCCCCGGGGTCACAATTTCAGCAAAAATCTGACTTTTGGCAGTTCACTCAAAAATGGTGCCAACCGCTTGCAAATGCTCACCTGAAAGCTTTGGCGATGGAAACAGAAGGCTTTTTATCACAGGACAAGAAATCAGCCCTCAAAAACTTAACCGGCAGAAAATATTTTTTTGAAAAAATCCCTAAGCCCCGGGGTCACAATTTCAGCAAAAATATGACTTTTGGCAGTTCACTCAAAAATGGTGCCAACCGCTTGCAAATGCTCCCCTGAAAGCTTTGGCACGCGAAACAGAAGGCTTTTTATCACAGGACAAGAAATCAGCCCTCAAAAACTTAACCGGCAGAAAATATTTTTTTGAAAAAATCCCTAAGCCCCGGGGTCACAATTTCAGCAAAAATCTGACTTTTGGCAGTTCACTCAAAAATGGTGCCAACCGCTTGCAAATGCTCACCTGAAAGCTTTGGCGATGGAAACAGAAGGCTTTTTATCACAGGACAAGAAATCAGCCCTCAAAAACTTAACCGGCAGAAAATATTTTTTTGAAAAAATCCCTAAGCCCCGGGGTCACAATTTCAGCAAAAATCTGACTTTTGGCAGTTCACTCAAAAATGGTGCCAATCGGTTGCAAATGCTCCCATGAAAGGTTTCGCACTCGAAACAGAAGGCTTTTTATCACAGGACAAGAAATCAGCCCTCAAAAACTTAACCGGCAGAAAATATTTTTTTGAAAAAATCCCTAAGCCCCGGGGTCACAATTTCAGCAAAAATCTGACTTTTGGCAGTTCACTCAAAAATGGTGCCAACCGCTTGCAAATGCTCACCTGAAAGCTTTGGCAATGGAAACAGAAGGCTTTTTATCACAGGACAAGAAATCAGCCCTCAAAAACTTAACCGGCAGAAAATATTTTTTTGAAAAAATCCCTAAGCCCCGGGGTCACAATTTCAGCAAAAATCTGACTTTTGGCAGTTCACTCAAAAATGGTGCCAACCCCTTGAAAATGCTCACCTGAAAGCTTTGGCACGCCAAACAGAAGGCTTTTTATCACAGGACAAGAAATCAGCCCTCAAAAACTTAACCGGCAGAAAATATTTTTTTGAAAAAATCCCTAAGCCCCGGGGTCACAATTTCAGAAAAAATCTGACTTTTGGCAGTTCACTCAAAAATGGTGCCAACCGCTTGCAAATGCTCCCCTGAAAGCTTTGGCATGCGAAACAGAAGGCTTTTTATCACAGGACAAGAAATCAGCCCTCAAAAACTTAACCGGCAGAATTTTTTTTTTGAAAAAATCCCTAAGCCCCGGGGTCACAATTTCAGCAAAAATCTGACTTTTGGCAGTTCACTCAAAAATGGTGCCAACCGCTTGCAAATGCTCACCTGAAAGCTTTGGCGATGGAAACAGAAGGCTTTTTATCACATCACAAGAAATCAGCCCTCAAAAACTTAACCGGCAGAAAATATTTTTTTGAAAAAATCCCTAAGCCCCGGGGTCACAATTTCAGCAAAAATCTGACTTTTGGCAGTTCACTCAAAAATGGTGCCAACCGCTTGCAAATGCTCCCCTGAAAGGTTTGGCACGCGAAACAGAAGGCTTTTTATCACAGGACAAGAAATCAGCCCTCAAAAACTTAACTGGCAGAAAATATTTTTTTGAAAAAATCCCTAAGCCCCGGGGTCACAATTTCAGCAAAAATCTGACTTTTGGCAGTTCACTCAAAAATGGTGCCAACCGGTTGCAAATGCTCACCTGAAAGCTTTGGCGATGGAAACAGAAGGCTTTTTATCACAGGACAAGAAATCAGCCCTCAAAAACTTAACCGGCAGAAAATATTTTTTTGAAAAAATCCCTAAGCCCCGGGGTCACAATTTCAGCAAAAATCTGACTTTTGGCAGTTCACTCAAAAATGGTGCCAAAAGCTTGAAAATGCTCACCTGAAAGGTTTGGCGATGGAAACAGAAGGCTTTTTATCACAGGACAAGAAATCAGCCCTCAAAAACTTAACCGGCAGAAAATATTTTTTTGAAAAAATCCCTAAGCCCCGGGGTCACAATTTCAGCAAAAATCTGACTTTTGGCAGTTCACTCAAAAATGGTGCCAACCGCTTGCAAATGCTCCCCTGAAAGGTTTCGCACGCGAAACAGAAGGCTTTTTATCACAGGACAAGAAATCAGCCCTCAAAAACTTAACTGGCAGAAAATATTTTTTTGAAAAAATCCCTAAGCCCCGGGGTCACAATTTCAGCAAAAATCTGACTTTTGGCAGTTCACTCAAAAATGGTGCCAACCGGTTGCAAATGCTCACCTGAAAGCTTTGGCGATGGAAACAGAAGGCTTTTTATCACAGGACAAGAAATCAGCCCTCAAAAACTTAACCGGCAGAAAATATTTTTTTGAAAAAATCCCTAAGCCCCGGGGTCACAATTTCAGCAAAAATCTGACTTTTGGCAGTTCACTCAAAAATGGTGCCAAAAGCTTGAAAATGCTCACCTGAAAGCTTTGGCACGCGAAACAGAAGGCTTTTTATCACAGGACAAGAAATCAGCCCTCAAAAACTTAACCGGCAGAAAATATTTTTTTGAAAAAATCCCTAAGCCCCGGGGTCACAATTTCAGCAAAAATCTGACTTTTGGCAGTTCACTCAAAAATGGTGCCAACCGCTTGCAAATGCTCCCCTGAAAGGTTTCGCACTCGAAACAGAAGGCTTTTTATCACAGGACAAGAAATCAGCCCTCAAAAACTTAACCGGCAGAAAATATTTTTTTGAAAAAATCCCTAAGCCCCGGGGTCACAATTTCAGCAAAAATCTGACTTTTGGCAGTTCACTCAAAAATGGTGCCAACCGCTTGCAAATGCTCACCTGAAAGGTTTGGCGATGGAAACAGAAGGCTTTTTATCACAGGACAAGAAATCAGCCCTCAAAAACTTAACCGGCAGAAAATATTTTTTTGAAAAAATCCCTAAGCCCCGGGGTCACAATTTCAGCAAAAATCTGACTTTTGGCAGTTCACTCAAAAATGGTGCCAACCGCTTGAAAATGCTCCCCTGAAAGGTTTGGCGATGGAAACAGAAGGCTTTTTATCACAGGACAAGAAATCAGCCCTCAAAAACTTAACCGGCAGAAAATATTTTTTTGAAAAAATCCCTAAGCCCCGGGGTCACAATTTCAGCAAAAATATGACTTTTGGCAGTTCACTCAAAAATGGTGCCAACCGCTTGCAAATGCTCCCCTGAAAGCTTTGGCACGCGAAACAGAAGGCTTTTTATCACAGGACAAGAAATCAGCCCTCAAAAACTTAACCGGCAGAAAATATTTTTTTGAAAAAATCCCTAAGCCCCGGGGTCACAATTTCAGCAAAAATCTGACTTTTGGCAGTTCACTCAAAAATGGTGCCAACCGCTTGCAAATGCTCACCTGAAAGCTTTGGCGATGGAAACAGAAGGCTTTTTATCACAGGACAAGAAATCAGCCCTCAAAAACTTAACCGGCAGAAAATATTTTTTTGAAAAAATCCCTAAGCCCCGGGGTCACAATTTCAGCAAAAATCTGACTTTTGGCAGTTCACTCAAAAATGGTGCCAATCGGTTGCAAATGCTCCCATGAAAGGTTTCGCACTCGAAACAGAAGGCTTTTTATCACAGGACAAGAAATCAGCCCTCAAAAACTTAACCGGCAGAAAATATTTTTTTGAAAAAATCCCTAAGCCCCGGGGTCACAATTTCAGCAAAAATCTGACTTTTGGCAGTTCACTCAAAAATGGTGCCAACCGCTTGCAAATGCTCACCTGAAAGCTTTGGCAATGGAAACAGAAGGCTTTTTATCACAGGACAAGAAATCAGCCCTCAAAAACTTAACCGGCAGAAAATATTTTTTTGAAAAAATCCCTAAGCCCCGGGGTCACAATTTCAGCAAAAATCTGACTTTTGGCAGTTCACTCAAAAATGGTGCCAACCCCTTGAAAATGCTCACCTGAAAGCTTTGGCACGCCAAACAGAAGGCTTTTTATCACAGGACAAGAAATCAGCCCTCAAAAACTTAACCGGCAGAAAATATTTTTTTGAAAAAATCCCTAAGCCCCGGGGTCACAATTTCAGAAAAAATCTGACTTTTGGCAGTTCACTCAAAAATGGTGCCAACCGCTTGCAAATGCTCCCCTGAAAGCTTTGGCATGCGAAACAGAAGGCTTTTTATCACAGGACAAGAAATCAGCCCTCAAAAACTTAACCGGCAGAATTTTTTTTTTGAAAAAATCCCTAAGCCCCGGGGTCACAATTTCAGCAAAAATCTGACTTTTGGCAGTTCACTCAAAAATGGTGCCAACCGCTTGCAAATGCTCACCTGAAAGCTTTGGCGATGGAAACAGAAGGCTTTTTATCACATCACAAGAAATCAGCCCTCAAAAACTTAACCGGCAGAAAATATTTTTTTGAAAAAATCCCTAAGCCCCGGGGTCACAATTTCAGCAAAAATCTGACTTTTGGCAGTTCACTCAAAAATGGTGCCAACCGCTTGCAAATGCTCCCCTGAAAGGTTTGGCACGCGAAACAGAAGGCTTTTTATCACAGGACAAGAAATCAGCCCTCAAAAACTTAACTGGCAGAAAATATTTTTTTGAAAAAATCCCTAAGCCCCGGGGTCACAATTTCAGCAAAAATCTGACTTTTGGCAGTTCACTCAAAAATGGTGCCAACCGGTTGCAAATGCTCACCTGAAAGCTTTGGCGATGGAAACAGAAGGCTTTTTATCACAGGACAAGAAATCAGCCCTCAAAAACTTAACCGGCAGAAAATATTTTTTTGAAAAAATCCCTAAGCCCCGGGGTCACAATTTCAGCAAAAATCTGACTTTTGGCAGTTCACTCAAAAATGGTGCCAAAAGCTTGAAAATGCTCACCTGAAAGGTTTGGCGATGGAAACAGAAGGCTTTTTATCACAGGACAAGAAATCAGCCCTCAAAAACTTAACCGGCAGAAAATATTTTTTTGAAAAAATCCCTAAGCCCCGGGGTCACAATTTCAGCAAAAATCTGACTTTTGGCAGTTCACTCAAAAATGGTGCCAACCGCTTGCAAATGCTCCCCTGAAAGGTTTCGCACGCGAAACAGAAGGCTTTTTATCACAGGACAAGAAATCAGCCCTCAAAAACTTAACTGGCAGAAAATATTTTTTTGAAAAAATCCCTAAGCCCCGGGGTCACAATTTCAGCAAAAATCTGACTTTTGGCAGTTCACTCAAAAATGGTGCCAACCGGTTGCAAATGCTCACCTGAAAGCTTTGGCGATGGAAACAGAAGGCTTTTTATCACAGGACAAGAAATCAGCCCTCAAAAACTTAACCGGCAGAAAATATTTTTTTGAAAAAATCCCTAAGCCCCGGGGTCACAATTTCAGCAAAAATCTGACTTTTGGCAGTTCACTCAAAAATGGTGCCAAAAGCTTGAAAATGCTCACCTGAAAGCTTTGGCACGCGAAACAGAAGGCTTTTTATCACAGGACAAGAAATCAGCCCTCAAAAACTTAACCGGCAGAAAATATTTTTTTGAAAAAATCCCTAAGCCCCGGGGTCACAATTTCAGCAAAAATCTGACTTTTGGCAGTTCACTCAAAAATGGTGCCAACCGCTTGCAAATGCTCCCCTGAAAGGTTTCGCACTCGAAACAGAAGGCTTTTTATCACAGGACAAGAAATCAGCCCTCAAAAACTTAACCGGCAGAAAATATTTTTTTGAAAAAATCCCTAAGCCCCGGGGTCACAATTTCAGCAAAAATCTGACTTTTGGCAGTTCACTCAAAAATGGTGCCAACCGCTTGCAAATGCTCACCTGAAAGGTTTGGCGATGGAAACAGAAGGCTTTTTATCACAGGACAAGAAATCAGCCCTCAAAAACTTAACCGGCAGAAAATATTTTTTTGAAAAAATCCCTAAGCCCCGGGGTCACAATTTCAGCAAAAATCTGACTTTTGGCAGTTCACTCAAAAATGGTGCCAACCGCTTGAAAATGCTCCCCTGAAAGGTTTGGCGATGGAAACAGAAGGCTTTTTATCACAGGACAAGAAATCAGCCCTCAAAAACTTAACCGGCAGAAAATATTTTTTTGTAAAAATCCCTAAGCCCCGGGGTCACAATTTCAGCAAAAATCTGACTTTTGGCAGTTCACTCAAAAATGGTGCCAAAAGCTTGAAAATGCTCCCCTGAAAGGTTTGGCACTCGAAACAGAAGGCTTTTTATCACAGGACAAGAAATCAGCCCTCAAAAACTTAACCGGCAGAAAATATTTTTTTGAAAAAATCCCTAAGCCCCGGGGTCACAATTTCAGCAAAAATCTGACTTTTGGCAGTTCACTCAAAAATGGTGCCAACCGGTTGCAAATGCTCACCTGAAAGCTTTGGCGATGGAAACAGAAGGCTTTTTATCACAGGACAAGAAATCAGCCCTCAAAAACTTAACCGGCAGAAAATATTTTTTTGAAAAAATCCCTAAGCCCCGGGGTCACAATTTCAGAAAAAATCTGACTTTTGGCAGTTCACTCAAAAATGGTGCCAACCGCTTGCAAATGCTCCCCTGAAAGGTTTGGCGATGGAAACAGAAGGCTTTTTATCACAGGACAAGAAATCAGCCCTCAAAAACTTAACCGGCAGAAAATATTTTTTTGAAAAAATCCCTAAGGGTCACAATTTCAGAAAAAATCTGACTTTTGGCAGTTCACTCAAAAATGGTGCCAACCGCTTGCAAATGCTCCCCTGAAAGTTTGGCACGCGAAACAGAAGGCTTTTTATCACAGGACAAGAAATCAGCCCTCAAAAACTTAACCGGCAGAAAATATTTTTTTGAAAAAATCCCTAAGCCCCGGGGTCACAATTTCAGCAAAAATCTGACTTTTGGCAGTTCACTCAAAAATGGTGCCAAAAGCTTGAAAATGCTCCCCTGAAAGGTTTGGCACTCGAAACAGAAGGCTTTTTATCACAGGACAAGAAATCAGCCCTCAAAAAGTTAACCGGCAGAAAATATTTTTTTGGAAAAATCCCTAAGCCCCGGGGTCACAATTTCAGCAAAAATCTGACTTTTGGCAGTTCACTCAAAAATGGTGCCAACCGCTTGCAAATGCTCACATGAAAGCTTTGGCGATGGAAACAGAAGGCTTTTTATCACAGGACAAGAAATCAGCCCTCAAAAACTTAACCGGCAGATCCGGGGTCACAATTTCAGAAAAAAATCTGACTTTTGGCAGTTCACTCAAAAATGGTGCCAACCGCTTGCGAATGCTCACCTGAAAGCTTTGGCGATGGAAACAGAAGGCTTTTTATCACAGGACAAGAAATCAGCCCTCAAAAACTTAACCGGCAGAAAATATTTTTTTGAAAAAATCCCTAAGCCCCGGGGTCACAATTTCAGAAAAAATCTGACTTTTGGCAGTTCACTCAAAAATGGTGCCAACCGCTTGCAAATGCTCACCTGAAAGGTTTGGCACGCGAAACAGAAGGCTTTTTATCACAGGACAAGAAATCAGCCCTCAAAAACTTAACCGGCAAAAAATATTTTTTTGAAAAAATCCCTAAGCCCCTGGGTCACAATTTCAGCAAAAATCTGACTTTTGGCAATTCACTCAAAAATGGTGCCAAAAGCTTGAAAATGCTCCCCTGAAAGGTTTGGCACTCGAAACAGAAGGCTTTTTATCACAGGACAAGAAATCAGCCCTCAAAAACTTAACCGGCAGAAAATATTTTTTTGAAAAAATCCCTAAGCCCCGGGGTCACAATTTCAGCAAAAATCTGACTTTTGGCAGTTCACTCAAAAATAGTGCCAACCGCTTGCAAATGCTCACCTGAAAGCTTTGGCGATGGAAACAGAAGGCTTTTTATCACAGGACAAGAAATCAGCCCTCAAAAACTTAACCGGCAGAAAATATTTTTTTGGAAAAATCCCTAAGCCCCGGGGTCACAATTTCAGCAAAAATCTGACTTTTGGCAGTTCACTCAAAAATGGTGCCAACCGGTTGCAAATGCTCCCCTGAAAGCTTTGGCGATGGAAACAGAAGGCTTTTTATCACAGGACAAGAAATCAGCCCTCAAAAAGTTAACCGGCAGAAAATATTTTTTTGAAAAAATCCCTAAGCCCCGGGGTCACAATTTCAGCAAAAATCTGACTTTTGGCAGTTCACTCAAAAATGGTGCCAACCGGTTGCAAATGCTCCCCTGAAAGGTTTGGCACTCGAAACAGAAGGCTTTTTATCACAGGACAAGAAATCAGCCCTCAAAAACTTTACCGGCAGAAAATATTTTTTTGAAAAATCCCTAAGCCCCGGGGTCACAATTTCAGCAAAAATCTGACTTTTGGCAGTTCACTCAAAAATGGTGCCAACCGGTTGCAAATGCTCCCCTGAAAGGTTTGGCGATGGAAACAGAAGGCTTTTTATCACAGGACAAGAAATCAGCCCTCAAAAACTTAACCGGCAGAAAATATTTTTTTGAAAAAATCCCTAAGCCCCGGGGTCACAATTTCAGCAAAAATCTGACTTTTGGCAGTTCACTCAAAAATGGTGCCAACCGCTTGCAAATGCTCACCTGAAAGCTTTGGCGATGGAAACAGAAGGCTTTTTATCACAGGACAAGAAATCAGCCCTCAAAAAGTTAACCGGCAGAAAATATTTTTTTGAAAAAATCCCTAAGCCCCGGGGTCACAATTTCAGCAAAAATCTGACTTTTGGCAGTTCACTCAAAAATGGTGCCAACCGGTTGCAAATGCTCCCCTGAAAGGTTTGGCGATGGAAACAGAAGGCTTTTTATCACAGGACAAGAAATCAGCCCTCAAAAACTTAACCGGCAGAAAATATTTTTTTGAAAAAATCCCTAAGCCCCGGGGTCACAATTTCAGCAAAAATCTGACTTTTGGCAGTTCACTCAAAAATGGTGCCAACCGCTTGCAAATGCTCACCTGAAAGCTTTGGCGATGGAAACAGAAGGCTTTTTATCACAGGACAAGAAATCAGCCCTCAAAAAGTTAACCGGCAGAAAATATTTTTTTGAAAAAATCCCTAAGCCCCGGGGTCACAATTTCAGCAAAAATCTGACTTTTGGCAGTTCACTCAAAAATGGTGCCAACCGGTTGCAAATGCTCCCCTGAAAGGTTTGGCGATGGAAACAGAAGGCTTTTTATCACAGGACAAGAAATCAGCCCTCAAAAACTTAACCGGCAGAAAATATTTTTTTGAAAAAATCCCTAAGCCCCGGGGTCACAATTTCAGCAAAAATCTGACTTTTGGCAGTTCACTCAAAAATAGTGCCAACCGCTTGCAAATGCTCACCTGAAAGCTTTGGCGATGGAAACAGAAGGCTTTTTATCACAGGACAAGAAATCAGCCCTCAAAAAGTTAACCGGCAGAAAATATTTTTTTGAAAAAATCCCTAAGCCCCGGGGTCACAATTTCAGCAAAAATCTGACTTTTGGCAGTTCACTCAAAAATGGTGCCAACCGGTTGCAAATGCTCCCCTGAAAGGTTTGGCACTCGAAACAGAAGGCTTTTTATCACAGGACAAGAAATCAGCCCTCAAAAACTTTACCGGCAGAAAATATTTTTTTGAAAAATCCCTAAGCCCCGGGGTCACAATTTCAGCAAAAATCTGACTTTTGGCAGTTCACTCAAAAATGGTGCCAACCGGTTGCAAATGCTCCCCTGAAAGGTTTGGCGATGGAAACAGAAGGCTTTTTATCACAGGACAAGAAATCAGCCCTCAAAAACTTAACCGGCAGAAAATATTTTTTTGAAAAAATCCCTAAGCCCCGGGGTCACAATTTCAGCAAAAATCTGACTTTTGGCAGTTCACTCAAAAATGGTGCCAACCGCTTGCAAATGCTCACCTGAAAGCTTTGGCGATGGAAACAGAAGGCTTTTTATCACAGGACAAGAAATCAGCCCTCAAAAAGTTAACCGGCAGAAAATATTTTTTTGAAAAAATCCCTAAGCCCCGGGGTCACAATTTCAGCAAAAATCTGACTTTTGGCAGTTCACTCAAAAATGGTGCCAACCGGTTGCAAATGCTCCCCTGAAAGGTTTGGCGATGGAAACAGAAGGCTTTTTATCACAGGACAAGAAATCAGCCCTCAAAAACTTAACCGGCAGAAAATATTTTTTTGAAAAAATCCCTAAGCCCCGGGGTCACAATTTCAGCAAAAATCTGACTTTTGGCAGTTCACTCAAAAATGGTGCCAACCGCTTGCAAATGCTCACCTGAAAGCTTTGGCGATGGAAACAGAAGGCTTTTTATCACAGGACAAGAAATCAGCCCTCAAAAACTTAACCGGCAGAAAATATTTTTTTGAAAAAATCCCTAAGCCCCGGGGTCACAATTTCAGCAAAAATCTGACTTTTGGCAGTTCACTCAAAAATGGTGAAAACCGGTTGCAAATGCTCCCCTGAAAGGTTTGGCACGCGAAACAGAAGGCTTTTTATCACAGGACAAGAAATCAGCCCTCAAAAACTTAACCGGCAGAAAATATTTTTTTGAAAAAATCCCTAAGCCCCGGGGTCACAATTTCAGAAAAAATCTGACTTTTGGCAGTTCACTCAAAAATGGTTCCAACCGCTTGCAAATGCTCACCTGAAAGCTTTGGCGATGGAAACAGAAGGCTTTTTATCACAGGACAAGAAATCAGCCCTCAAAAACTTAACCAGCAGAAAATATTTTTTTGAAAAAATCCCTAAGCCCCGGGGTCACAATTTCAGCAAAAATCTGACTTTTGGCAGTTCACTCAAAAATGGTGCCAACCGGTTGCAAATGCTCCCCTGAAAGGTTTGGCACGCGAAACAGAAGGCTTTTTATCACAGGACAAGTAATCAGCCCTCAAAAACTTAACCGGCAGAAAATATTTTTTTGAAAAAATCCCTAAGCCCCGGGGTCACAATTTCAGCAAAAATCTGACTTTTGGCAGTTCACCCAAAAATGGTGCCAACCGCTTGCAAATGCTCACCTGAAAGTTTTGGCGATGGAAACAGAAGGCTTTTTATCACAGGACAAGATATCAGCCCTCAAAAACTTAACCGGCAGAAAATATTTTTTTGAAAAAATCCCTAAGCCCCGGGGTCACAATTTCAGAAAAAATCTGACTTTTGGCAGTTCACTCAAAAATGGTGCCAACCGGTTGCAAATGCTCCCCTGAAAGGTTTGGCACTCGAAACAGAAGGCTTTTTATCACAGGACAAGAAATCAGCCCTCAAAAACTTTACCGGCAGAAAATATTTTTTTGAAAAATCCCTAAGCCCCGGGGTCACAATTTCAGCAAAAATCTGACTTTTGGCAGTTCACTCAAAAATGGTGCCAACCGCTTGCAAATGCTCCCCTGAAAGGTTTGGCACTCGAAACAGAAGGCTTTTTATCACAGGACAAGAAATCAGCCCTCAAAAACTTAACCGGCAGAAAATATTTTTTTGAAAAAATCCCTAAGCCCCGGGGTCACAATTTCAGAAAAAATCTGACTTTTGGCAGTTCACTCAAAAATGGTGCCAACCGCTTGCAAATGCTCACCAGAAAGGTTTGGCACGCGAAACAGAAGGCTTTTTATCACAGGACAAGAAATCAGCCCTCAAAAACGTAACCGGCAGAAAATATTTTTTTGAAAAAATCCCTAAGCCCCGGGGTCACAATTTCAGCAAAAATCTGACTTTTGGCAGTTCACTCAAAAATGGTGCCAACCGGTTGCAAATCCTCCCCTGAAAGGTTTGGCGATGGAAACAGAAGGCTTTTTATCACAGGTCAAGAAATCAGCCCTCAAAAACTTAACCGGCAGAAAATATTTTTTTGAAAAAATCCCTAAGCCCCGGGGTCACAATTTCAGCAAAAATCTGACTTTTGGCAGTTCACTCAAAAATGGTGCCAACCGCTTGCAAATGCTCACCTGAAAGCTTTGGCGATGGAAACAGAAGGCTTTTTATCACAGGACAAGAAATCAGCCCTCAAAAAGTTAACCGGCAGAAAATATTTTTTTGAAAAAATCCCTAAGCCCCGGGGTCACAATTTCAGAAAAAATCTGACTTTTGGCAGTTCACTCAAAAATGGTGCCAACCGCTTGCAAATGCTCACCTGAAAGGTTTGGCACGCGAAACAGAAGGCTTTTTATCACAGGACAAGAAATCAGCCCTCAAAAACTTAACCGGCAGAAAATATTTTTTTGAAAAAATCCCTAAGCCCCGGGGTCACAATTTCAGCAAAAATCTGACTTTTGGCAGTTCACTCAAAAATGGTGCCAACCGCTTGCAAATGCTCCCCTGAAAGGTTTGGCGATGGAAACAGAAGGCTTTTTATCACAGGACAAGAAATCAGCCCTCAAAAACTTAACCGGCAGAAAATATTTTTTTGAAAAAATCCCTAAGCCCCGGGGTCACAATTTCAGCAAAAATCTGACTTTTGGCAGTTCACTCAAAAATAGTGCCAACCGCTTGCAAATGCTCACCTGAAAGCTTTGGCGATGGAAACAGAAGGCTTTTTATCACAGGACAAGAAATCAGCCCTCAAAAACTTAACCGGCAGAAAATATTTTTTTGGAAAAATCCCTAAGCCCCGGGGTCACAATTTCAGCAAAAATCTGACTTTTGGCAGTTCACTCAAAAATGGTGCCAACCGGTTGCAAATGCTCCCCTGAAAGCTTTGGCGATGGAAACAGAAGGCTTTTTATCACAGGACAAGAAATCAGCCCTCAAAAAGTTAACCGGCAGAAAATATTTTTTTGAAAAAATCCCTAAGCCCCGGGGTCACAATTTCAGCAAAAATCTGACTTTTGGCAGTTCACTCAAAAATGGTGCCAACCGGTTGCAAATGCTCCCCTGAAAGGTTTGGCACTCGAAACAGAAGGCTTTTTATCACAGGACAAGAAATCAGCCCTCAAAAACTTTACCGGCAGAAAATATTTTTTTGAAAAATCCCTAAGCCCCGGGGTCACAATTTCAGCAAAAATCTGACTTTTGGCAGTTCACTCAAAAATGGTGCCAACCGGTTGCAAATGCTCCCCTGAAAGGTTTGGCGATGGAAACAGAAGGCTTTTTATCACAGGACAAGAAATCAGCCCTCAAAAACTTAACCGGCAGAAAATATTTTTTTGAAAAAATCCCTAAGCCCCGGGGTCACAATTTCAGCAAAAATCTGACTTTTGGCAGTTCACTCAAAAATGGTGCCAACCGCTTGCAAATGCTCACCTGAAAGCTTTGGCGATGGAAACAGAAGGCTTTTTATCACAGGACAAGAAATCAGCCCTCAAAAAGTTAACCGGCAGAAAATATTTTTTTGAAAAAATCCCTAAGCCCCGGGGTCACAATTTCAGCAAAAATCTGACTTTTGGCAGTTCACTCAAAAATGGTGCCAACCGCTTGCAAATGCTCACCTGAAAGGTTTGGCACGCGAAACAGAAGGCTTTTTATCACAGGACAAGAAATCAGCCCTCAAAAAGTTAACCGGCAGAAAATATTTTTTTGAAAAAATCCCTAAGCCCCGGGGTCACAATTTCAGCAAAAATCTGACTTTTGGCAGTTCACTCAAAAATGGTGCCAACCGGTTGCAAATGCTCCCCTGAAAGGTTTGGCGATGGAAACAGAAGGCTTTTTATCACAGGACAAGAAATCAGCCCTCAAAAACTTAACCGGCAGAAAATATTTTTTTGAAAAAATCCCTAAGCCCCGGGGTCACAATTTCAGAAAAAATCTGACTTTTGGCAGTTCACTCAAAAATGGTGCCAACCGCTTGCAAATGCTCCCCTGAAAGGTTTGGCACGCGAAACAGAAGGCTTTTTATCACAGGACAAGAAATCAGCCCTCAAAAAGTTAACCGGCAGAAAATATTTTTTTGAAAAAATCCCTAAGCCCCGGGGTCACAATTTCAGCAAAAATCTGACTTTTGGCAGTTCACTCAAAAATGGTGCCAACCGGTTGCAAATGCTCCCCTGAAAGCTTTGGCGATGGAAACAGAAGGCTTTTTATCACAGGACAAGAAATCAGCCCTCAAAAACTTAACCGGCAGAAAATATTTTTTTGAAAAAATCCCTAAGCCCCGGGGTCACAATTTCAGCAAAAATCTGACTTTTGGCAGTTCACTCAAAAATGGTGCCAACCGCTTGCAAATGCTCACCTGAAAGCTTTGGCGATGGAAACAGAAGGCTTTTTATCACAGGACAAGAAATCAGCCCTCAAAAACTTAACCGGCAGAAAATATTTTTTTGAAAAAATCCCTAAGCCCCGGGGTCACAATTTCAGAAAAAATCTGACTTTTGGCAGTTCACTCAAAAATGGTGCCAACCGGTTGCAAATGCTCCCCTGAAAGGTTTGGCGATGGAAACAGAAGGCTTTTTATCACAGGACAAGAAATCAGCCCTCAAAAACTTAACCGGCAGAAAATATTTTTTTGAAAAAATCCCTAAGCCCCGGGGTCACAATTTCAGCAAAAATCTGACTTTTGGCAGTTCACTCAAAAATGGTGCCAAAAGCTTGAAAATGCTCCCCTGAAAGGTTTGGCACTCGAAACAGAAGGCTTTTTATCACAGGACAAGAAATCAGCCCTCAAAAACTTAACCGGCAGAAAATATTTTTTTGAAAAAATCCCTAAGCCCCGGGGTCACAATTTCAGCAAAAATCTGACTTTTGGCAGTTCACTCAAAAATGGTGCCAAAAGCTTGAAAATGCTCCCCTGAAAGGTTTGGCACTCGAAACAGAAGGCTTTTTATCACAGGACAAGAAATCAGCCCTCAAAAACTTAACCGGCAGAAAATATTTTTTTGAAAAAATCCCTAAGCCCCGGGGTCACAATTTCAGCAAAAATCTGACTTTTGGCAGTTCACTCAAAAATGGTGCCAACCGCTTGCAAATGCTCACCTGAAAGCTTTGGCGATGGAAACAGAAGGCTTTTTATCACAGGACAAGAAATCAGCCCTCAAAAACTTAACCGGCAGAAAATATTTTTTTGAAAAAATCCCTAAGCCCCGGGGTCACAATTTCAGCAAAAATCTGACTTTTGGCAGTTCACTCAAAAATGGTGCCAACCGCTTGCAAATGCTCACCTGAAAGCTTTGGCGATGGAAACAGAAGGCTTTTTATCACAGGACAAGAAATCAGCCCTCAAAAACTTAACCGGCAGAAAATATTTTTTTGAAAAAATCCCTAAGCCCCGGGGTCACAATTTCAGCAAAAATCTGACTTTTGGCAGTTCACTCAAAAATGGTGCCAACCGCTTGCAAATGCTCACCTGAAAGCTTTGGCGATGGAAACAGAAGGCTTTTTATCACAGGACAAGTAATCAGCCCTCAAAAACTTAACCGGCAGAAAATATTTTTTTGAAAAAATCCCTAAGCCCCGGGGTCACAATTTCAGCAAAAATCTGACTTTTGGCAGTTCACTCAAAAATGGTGCCAACCGCTTGCAAATGCTCACCTGAAAGCTTTGGCGATGGAAACAGAAGGCTTTTTATCACAGGACAAGCAATCAGCCCTCAAAAACTTAACCGGCAGAAAATATTTTTTTGAAAAAATCCCTAAGCCCCGGGGTCACAATTTCAGCAAAAATCTGACTTTTGGCAGTTCACTCAAAAATGGTGCCAAAAGCTTGAAAATGCTCACCTAAAAGGTTTGGCACTCGAAACAGAAGGCTTTTTATCACAGGACAAGAAATCAGCCCTCAAAAACTTAACCGGCAGAAAATATTTTTTTGAAAAAATCCCTAACCCCCGGGGACCCCAATTTCAGCAAAAATCTGACTTTTGGCAGTTCACTCAAAAATGGTGCCAACCGCTTGCAAATGCTCCCCTGAAAGCTTTGGCGATGGAAACAGAAGGCTTTTTATCACAGGACAAGAAATCAGCCCTCAAAGACTTAACCGGCAGAAAATATTTTTTTGAAAAAATCCCTAAGCCCCGGGGTCACAATTTCAGCAAAAATCTGACTTTTGGCAGTTCACTCAAAAATGGTGCCAACCGGTTGCAAATGCTCCCCTGAAAGCTTTGGCGATGGAAACAGAAGGCTTTTTATCACAGGACAAGAAATCAGCCCTCAAAAACTTAACCGGCAGAAAATATTTTTTTGAAAAAATCCCTAAGCCCCGGGGTCACAATTTCAGCAAAAATCTGACTTTTGGCAGTTCACTCAAAAATGGTGCCAACCGGTTGCAAATGCTCCCCTGAAAAGTTTGGCGATGGAAACAGAAGGCTTTTTATCACAGGACAAGAAATCAGCCCTCAAAAACTTAACCGGCAGAAAATATTTTTTTGAAAAAATCCCTAAGCCCCGGGGTCACAATTTCAGCAACAATCTGACTTTTGGCAGTTCACTCAAAAATGGTGCCAACCGGTTGCAAATGCTCCCCTGAAAGCTTTGGCGATGGAAACAGAAGGCTTTTTATCACAGGACAAGAAATCAGCCCTCAAAAACTTAACCGGCAGAAAATATTTTTTTGAAAAAATCCCTAAGCCCCGGGGTCACAATTTCAGCAAAAATCTGACTTTTGGCAGTTCACTCAAAAATGGTGCCAACCGGTTGCAAATGCTCCCCTGAAAGCTTTGGCGATGGAAACAGAAGGCTTTTTATCACAGGACAAGAAATCAGCCCTCAAAAACGTAACCGGCAGAAAATATTTTTTTGAAAAAATCCCTAAGCCCCGGGGTCACAATTTCAGCAAAAATCTGACTTTTGGCAGTTCACTCAAAAATGGTGCCAACCGGTTGCAAATCCTCCCCTGAAAGGTTTGGCGATGGAAACAGAAGGCTTTTTATCACAGGTCAAGAAATCAGCCCTCAAAAACTTAACCGGCAGAAAATATTTTTTTGAAAAAATCCCTAAGCCCCGGGGTCACAATTTCAGCAAAAATCTGACTTTTGGCAGTTCACTCAAAAATGGTGCCAACCGCTTGCAAATGCTCACCTGAAAGCTTTGGCGATGGAAACAGAAGGCTTTTTATCACAGGACAAGAAATCAGCCCTCAAAAAGTTAACCGGCAGAAAATATTTTTTTGAAAAAATCCCTAAGCCCCGGGGTCACAATTTCAGAAAAAATCTGACTTTTGGCAGTTCACTCAAAAATGGTGCCAACCGCTTGCAAATGCTCACCTGAAAGGTTTGGCACGCGAAACAGAAGGATTTTTATCACAGGACCAGAAATCAGCCCTCAAAAAGTTAACCGGCAGAAAATATTTTTTTGAAAAAATCCCTAAGCCCCGGGGTCACAATTTCAGCAAAAATCTGACTTTTGGCAGTTCACTCAAAAATGGTGCCAACCGGTTGCAAATGCTCCCCTGAAAAGTTTGGCGATGGAAACAGAAGGCTTTTTATCACAGGACAAGAAATCAGCCCTCAAAAACTTAACCGGCAGAAAATATTTTTTTGAAAAAATCCCTAAGCCCCGGGGTCACAATTTCAGCAACAATCTGACTTTTGGCAGTTCACTCAAAAATGGTGCCAACCGGTTGCAAATGCTCCCCTGAAAGGTTTGGCGATGGAAACAGAAGGCTTTTTATCACAGGACAAGAAATCAGCCCTCAAAAACTTAACCGGCAGAAAATATTTTTTTGAAAAAATCCCTAAGCCCCGGGGTCACAATTTCAGCAAAAATCTGACTTTTGGCAGTTCACTCAAAAATGGTGCCAACCGCTTGCAAATGCTCCCCTGAAAGCTTTGGCGATGGAAACAGAAGGCTTTTTATCACAGGACAAGAAATCAGCCCTCAAAGACTTAACCGGCAGAAAATATTTTTTTGAAAAAATCCCTAAGCCCCGGGGTCACAATTTCAGCAAAAATCTGACTTTTGGCAGTTCACTCAAAAATGGTGCCAACCGGTTGCAAATGCTCACCTGAAAGCTTTGGCGATGGAAACAGAAGGCTTTTTATCACAGGACAAGCAATCAGCCCTCAAAAACTTAACCGGCAGAAAATATTTTTTTGAAAAAATCCCTAAGCCCCGGGGTCACAATTTCAGCAAAAATCTGACTTTTGGCAGTTCACTCAAAAATGGTGCCAAAAGCTTGAAAATGCTCACCTAAAAGGTTTGGCACTCGAAACAGAAGGCTTTTTATCACAGGACAAGAAATCAGCCCTCAAAAACTTAACCGGCAGAAAATATTTTTTTGAAAAAATCCCTTAGCCCCGGGGTCACAATTTCAGCAAAAATCTGACTTTTGGCAGTTCACTCAAAAATGGTGCCAACCGCTTGAAAATGCTCACCTGAAAGGTTTGGCACTCGAAACAGAAGGCTTTTTATCACAGGACAAGAAATCAGCCCTCAAAACCTTAACCGGCAGAAAATATTTTTTTGAAAAAATCCCTAACCCCCGGGGACCCCAATTTCAGCAAAAATCTGACTTTTGGCAGTTCACTCAAAAATGGTGCCAACCGCTTGCAAATGCTCCCCTGAAAGCTTTGGCGATGGAAACAGAAGGCTTTTTATCACAGGACAAGAAATCAGCCCTCAAAGACTTAACCGGCAGAAAATATTTTTTTGAAAAAATCCCTAAGCCCCGGGGTCACAATTTCAGCAAAAATCTGACTTTTGGCAGTTCACTCAAAAATGGTGCCAACCGGTTGCAAATGCTCCCCTGAAAGCTTTGGCGATGGAAACAGAAGGCTTTTTATCACAGGACAAGAAATCAGCCCTCAAAAACTTAACCGGCAGAAAATATTTTTTTGAAAAAATCCCTAAGCCCCGGGGTCACAATTTCAGCAAAAATCTGACTTTTGGCAGTTCACTCAAAAATGGTGCCAACCGGTTGCAAATGCTCCCCTGAAAAGTTTGGCGATGGAAACAGAAGGCTTTTTATCACAGGACAAGAAATCAGCCCTCAAAAACTTAACCGGCAGAAAATATTTTTTTGAAAAAATCCCTAAGCCCCGGGGTCACAATTTCAGCAACAATCTGACTTTTGGCAGTTCACTCAAAAATGGTGCCAACCGGTTGCAAATGCTCCCCTGAAAGGTTTGGCGATGGAAACAGAAGGCTTTTTATCACAGGACAAGAAATCAGCCCTCAAAAACTTAACCGGCAGAAAATATTTTTTTGAAAAAATCCCTAAGCCCCGGGGTCACAATTTCAGCAAAAATCTGACTTTTGGCAGTTCACTCAAAAATGGTGCCAACCGGTTGCAAATGCTCCCCTGAAAGCTTTGGCGATGGAAACAGAAGGCTTTTTATCACAGGACAAGAAATCAGCCCTCAAAAACGTAACCGGCAGAAAATATTTTTTTGAAAAAATCCCTAAGCCCCGGGGTCACAATTTCAGCAAAAATCTGACTTTTGGCAGTTCACTCAAAAATGGTGCCAACCGGTTGCAAATCCTCCCCTGAAAGGTTTGGCGATGGAAACAGAAGGCTTTTTATCACAGGTCAAGAAATCAGCCCTCAAAAACTTAACCGGCAGAAAATATTTTTTTGAAAAAATCCCTAAGCCCCGGGGTCACAATTTCAGCAAAAATCTGACTTTTGGCAGTTCACTCAAAAATGGTGCCAACCGCTTGCAAATGCTCACCTGAAAGCTTTGGCGATGGAAACAGAAGGCTTTTTATCACAGGACAAGAAATCAGCCCTCAAAAAGTTAACCGGCAGAAAATATTTTTTTGAAAAAATCCCTAAGCCCCGGGGTCACAATTTCAGAAAAAATCTGACTTTTGGCAGTTCACTCAAAAATGGTGCCAACCGCTTGCAAATGCTCACCTGAAAGGTTTGGCACGCGAAACAGAAGGATTTTTATCACAGGACCAGAAATCAGCCCTCAAAAAGTTAACCGGCAGAAAATATTTTTTTGAAAAAATCCCTAAGCCCCGGGGTCACAATTTCAGCAAAAATCTGACTTTTGGCAGTTCACTCAAAAATGGTGCCAACCGGTTGCAAATGCTCCCCTGAAAAGTTTGGCGATGGAAACAGAAGGCTTTTTATCACAGGACAAGAAATCAGCCCTCAAAAACTTAACCGGCAGAAAATATTTTTTTGAAAAAATCCCTAAGCCCCGGGGTCACAATTTCAGCAACAATCTGACTTTTGGCAGTTCACTCAAAAATGGTGCCAACCGGTTGCAAATGCTCCCCTGAAAGGTTTGGCGATGGAAACAGAAGGCTTTTTATCACAGGACAAGAAATCAGCCCTCAAAAACTTAACCGGCAGAAAATATTTTTTTGAAAAAATCCCTAAGCCCCGGGGTCACAATTTCAGCAAAAATCTGACTTTTGGCAGTTCACTCAAAAATGGTGCCAACCGGTTGCAAATGCTCCCCTGAAAGCTTTGGCACGCGAAACAGAAGGCTTTTTATCACAGGACAAGAAATCAGCCCTCAAAAACTTAACCGGCAGAAAATATATTTTTGAAAAAATCCCTAAGCCCCGGGGTCACAATTTCAGCAAAAATCTGACTTTTGGCAGTTCACTCAAAAATAGTGCCAACCGCTTGCAAATGCTCACCTGAAAGCTTTGGCGATGGAAACAGAAGGCTTTTTATCACAGGACAAGAAATCAGCCCTCAAAAAGTTAACCGGCAGAAAATATTTTTTTGAAAAAATCCCTAAGCCCCAGGGTCACAATTTCAGCAAAAATCTGACTTTTGGCAGTTCACTCAAAAATGGTGCCAACCGGTTGCAAATGCTCCCCTGAAAGGTTTGGCACTCGAAACAGAAGGCTTTTTATCACAGGACAAGAAATCAGCCCTCAAAAACTTTACCGGCAGAAAATATTTTTTTGAAAAATCCCTAAGCCCCGGGGTCACAATTTCAGCAAAAATCTGACTTTTGGCAGTTCACTCAAAAATGGTGCCAACCGCTTGCAAATGCTCCCCTGAAAGGTTTGGCACTCGAAACAGAAGGCTTTTTATCACAGGACAAGAAATCAGCCCTCAAAAACTTAACCGGCAGAAAATATTTTTTTGAAAAAATCCCTAAGCCCCGGGGTCACAATTTCAGAAAAAATCTGACTTTTGGCAGTTCACTCAAAAATGGTGCCAACCGCTTGCAAATGCTCACCTGAAAGGTTTGGCACGCGAAACAGAAGGCTTTTTATCACAGGACAAGAAATCAGCCCTCAAAAAGTTAACCGGCAGAAAATATTTTTTTGAAAAAATCCCTAAGCCCCGGGGTCACAATTTCAGCAAAAATCTGACTTTTGGCAGTTCACTCAAAAATGGTGCCAACCGGTTGCAAATGCTCCCCTGAAAGGTTTGGCGATGGAAACAGAAGGCTTTTTATCACAGGACAAGAAATCAGCCCTCAAAAACTTAACCGGCAGAAAATATTTTTTTGAAAAAATCCCTAAGCCCCGGGGTCACAATTTCAGAAAAAATCTGACTTTTGGCAGTTCACTCAAAAATGGTGCCAACCGCTTGCAAATGCTCCCCTGAAAGGTTTGGCACGCGAAACAGAAGGCTTTTTATCACAGGACAAGAAATCAGCCCTCAAAAAGTTAACCGGCAGAAAATATTTTTTTGAAAAAATCCCTAAGCCCCGGGGTCACAATTTCAGCAAAAATCTGACTTTTGGCAGTTCACTCAAAAATGGTGCCAACCGGTTGCAAATGCTCCCCTGAAAGCTTTGGCGATGGAAACAGAAGGCTTTTTATCACAGGACAAGAAATCAGCCCTCAAAAACTTAACCGGCAGAAAATATTTTTTTGAAAAAATCCCTAAGCCCCGGGGTCACAATTTCAGCAAAAATCTGACTTTTGGCAGTTCACTCAAAAATGGTGCCAACCGCTTGCAAATGCTCACCTGAAAGCTTTGGCGATGGAAACAGAAGGCTTTTTATCACAGGACAAGAAATCAGCCCTCAAAAACTTAACCGGCAGAAAATATTTTTTTGAAAAAATCCCTAAGCCCCGGGGTCACAATTTCAGAAAAAATCTGACTTTTGGCAGTTCACTCAAAAATGGTGCCAACCGGTTGCAAATGCTCCCCTGAAAGGTTTGGCGATGGAAACAGAAGGCTTTTTATCACAGGACAAGAAATCAGCCCTCAAAAACTTAACCGGCAGAAAATATTTTTTTGAAAAAATCCCTAAGCCCCGGGGTCACAATTTCAGAAAAAATCTGACTTTTGGCAGTTCACTCAAAAATGGTGCCAACCGCTTGCAAATGCTCCCCTGAAAGGTTTGGCACGCGAAACAGAAGGCTTTTTATCACAGGACAAGAAATCAGCCCTCAAAAAGTTAACCGGCAGAAAATATTTTTTTGAAAAAATCCCTAAGCCCCGGGGTCACAATTTCAGCAAAAATCTGACTTTTGGCAGTTCACTCAAAAATGGTGCCAACCGGTTGCAATTGCTCCCCTGAAAGCTTTGGCGATGGAAACAGAAGGCTTTTTATCACAGGACAAGAAATCAGCCCTCAAAAACTTAACCGGCAGAAAATATTTTTTTGAAAAAATCCCTAAGCCCCGGGGTCACAATTTCAGCAAAAATCTGACTTTTGGCAGTTCACTCAAAAATGGTGCCAACCGCTTGCAAATGCTCACCTGAAAGCTTTGGCGATGGAAACAGAAGGCTTTTTATCACAGGACAAGAAATCAGCCCTCAAAAACTTAACCGGCAGAAAATATTTTTTTGAAAAAATCCCTAAGCCCCGGGGTCACAATTTCAGAAAAAATCTGACTTTTGGCAGTTCACTCAAAAATGGTGCCAACCGCTTGCAAATGCTCACCTGAAAGCTTTGGCGATGGAAACAGAAGGCTTTTTATCACAGGACAAGAAATCAGCCCTCAAAAACTTAACCGGCAGAAAATATTTTTTTGAAAAAATCCCTAAGCCCCGGGGTCACAATTTCAGCAAAAATCTGACTTTTGGCAGTTCACTCAAAAATGGTGCCAACCGCTTGCAAATGCTCACCTGAAAGCTTTGGCGATGGAAACAGAAGGATTTTTATCACAGGACAAGAAATCAGCCCTCAAAAACTTAACCGGCAGAAAATATTTTTTTGAAAAAATCCCTAAGCCCCGGGGTCACAATTTCAGCAAAAATCTGACTTTTGGCAGTTCACTCAAAAATGGTGCCAACTGCTTGCAAATGCTCCCCTGAAAGCTTTGGCACGCGAAACAGAAGGCTTTTTATCACAGGACAAGAAATCAGCCCTCAAAAACTTAACCGGCAGAAAATATTTTTTTGAAAAAATCCCTAAGCCCCGGGGTCACAATTTCAGCAAAAATCTGACTTTTGGCAGTTCACTCAAAAATAGTGCCAACCGCTTGCAAATGCTCACCTGAAAGCTTTGGCGATGGAAACAGAAGGCTTTTTATCACAGGACAAGAAATCAGCCCTCAAAAAGTTAACCGGCAGAAAATATTTTTTTGAAAAAATCCCTAAGCCCCGGGGTCACAATTTCAGCAAAAATCTGACTTTTGGCAGTTCACTCAAAAATGGTGCCAACCGGTTGCAAATGCTCCCCTGAAAGGTTTGGCACTCGAAACAGAAGGCTTTTTATCACAGGACAAGAAATCAGCCCTCAAAAACTTTACCGGCAGAAAATATTTTTTTGAAAAATCCCTAAGCCCCGGGGTCACAATTTCAGCAAAAATCTGACTTTTGGCAGTTCACTCAAAAATGGTGCCAACCGCTTGCAAATGCTCCCCTGAAAGCTTTGGCACTCGAAACAGAAGGCTTTTTATCACAGGACAAGAAATCAGCCCTCAAAAACTTAACCGGCAGAAAATATTTTTTTGAAAAAATCCCTAAGCCCCGGGGTCACAATTTCAGAAAAAATCTGACTTTTGGCAGTTCACTCAAAAATGGTGCCAACCGCTTGCAAATGCTCACCTGAAAGGTTTGGCACGCGAAACAGAAGGCTTTTTATCACAGGACAAGAAATCAGCCCTCAAAAAGTTAACCGGCAGAAAATATTTTTTTGAAAAAATCCCTAAGCCCCGGGGTCACAATTTCAGCAAAAATCTGACTTTTGGCAGTTCACTCAAAAATGGTGCCAACCGGTTGCAAATGCTCCCCTGAAAAGTTTGGCGATGGAAACAGAAGGCTTTTTATCACAGGACAAGAAATCAGCCCTCAAAAACTTAACCGGCAGAAAATATTTTTTTGAAAAAATCCCTAAGCCCCGGGGTCACAATTTCAGCAAAAATCTGACTTTTGGCAGTTCACTCAAAAATGGTGCCAACCGCTTGCAAATGCTCACCTGAAAGCTTTGGCGATGGAAACAGAAGGCTTTTTATCACAGGACAAGAAATCAGCCCTCAAAAAGTTAACCGGCAGAAAATATTTTTTTGAAAAAATCCCTAAGCCCCGGGGTCACAATTTCAGCAACAATCTGACTTTTGGCAGTTCACTCAAAAATGGTGCCAACCGGTTGCAAATGCTCCCCTGAAAGGTTTGGCGATGGAAACAGAAGGCTTTTTATCACAGGACAAGAAATCAGCCCTCAAAAACTTAACCGGCAGAAAATATTTTTTTGAAAAAATCCCTAAGCCCCGGGGTCACAATTTCAGCAAAAATCTGACTTTTGGCAGTTCACTCAAAAATGGTGCCAACCGGTTGCAAATGCTCCCCTGAAAGCTTTGGCACGCGAAACAGAAGGCTTTTTATCACAGGACAAGAAATCAGCCCTCAAAAACTTAACCGGCAGAAAATATTTTTTTGAAAAAATCCCTAAGCCCCGGGGTCACAATTTCAGCAAAAATCTGACTTTTGGCAGTTCACTCAAAAATAGTGCCAACCGCTTGCAAATGCTCACCTGAAAGCTTTGGCGATGGAAACAGAAGGCTTTTTATCACAGGACAAGAAATCAGCCCTCAAAAAGTTAACCGGCAGAAAATATTTTTTTGAAAAAATCCCTAAGCCCCAGGGTCACAATTTCAGCAAAAATCTGACTTTTGGCAGTTCACTCAAAAATGGTGCCAACCGGTTGCAAATGCTCCCCTGAAAGGTTTGGCACTCGAAACAGAAGGCTTTTTATCACAGGACAAGAAATCAGCCCTCAAAAACTTTACCGGCAGAAAATATTTTTTTGAAAAATCCCTAAGCCCCGGGGTCACAATTTCAGCAAAAATCTGACTTTTGGCAGTTCACTCAAAAATGGTGCCAACCGCTTGCAAATGCTCCCCTGAAAGGTTTGGCACTCGAAACAGAAGGCTTTTTATCACAGGACAAGAAATCAGCCCTCAAAAACTTAACCGGCAGAAAATATTTTTTTGAAAAAATCCCTAAGCCCCGGGGTCACAATTTCAGAAAAAATCTGACTTTTGGCAGTTCACTCAAAAATGGTGCCAACCGCTTGCAAATGCTCACCTGAAAGGTTTGGCACGCGAAACAGAAGGCTTTTTATCACAGGACAAGAAATCAGCCCTCAAAAAGTTAACCGGCAGAAAATATTTTTTTGAAAAAATCCCTAAGCCCCGGGGTCACAATTTCAGCAAAAATCTGACTTTTGGCAGTTCACTCAAAAATGGTGCCAACCGGTTGCAAATGCTCCCCTGAAAGGTTTGGCGATGGAAACAGAAGGCTTTTTATCACAGGACAAGAAATCAGCCCTCAAAAACTTAACCGGCAGAAAATATTTTTTTGAAAAAATCCCTAAGCCCCGGGGTCACAATTTCAGAAAAAATCTGACTTTTGGCAGTTCACTCAAAAATGGTGCCAACCGCTTGCAAATGCTCCCCTGAAAGGTTTGGCACGCGAAACAGAAGGCTTTTTATCACAGGACAAGAAATCAGCCCTCAAAAAGTTAACCGGCAGAAAATATTTTTTTGGAAAAATCCCTAAGCCCCGGGGTCACAATTTCAGCAAAAATCTGACTTTTGGCAGTTCACTCAAAAATGGTGCCAACCGGTTGCAAATGCTCCCCTGAAAGGTTTGGCGATGGAAACAGAAGGCTTTTTATCACAGGACAAGAAATCAGCCCTCAAAAACTTAACCGGCAGAAAATATTTTTTTGAAAAAATCCCTAAGCCCCGGGGTCACAATTTCAGCAAAAATCTGACTTTTGGCAGTTCACTCAAAAATGGTGCCAACCGGTTGCAAATGCTCCCCTGAAAGCTTTGGCACGCGAAACAGAAGGCTTTTTATCACAGGACAAGAAATCAGCCCTCAAAAACTTAACCGGCAGAAAATATTTTTTTGAAAAAATCCCTAAGCCCCGGGGTCACAATTTCAGCAAAAATCTGACTTTTGGCAGTTCACTCAAAAATAGTGCCAACCGCTTGCAAATGCTCACCTGAAAGCTTTGGCGATGTAAACAGAAGGCTTTTTATCACAGGACAAGAAATCAGCCCTCAAAAAGTTAACCGGCAGAAAATATTTTTTTGAAAAAATCCCTAAGCCCCGGGGTCACAATTTCAGCAAAAATCTGACTTTTGGCAGTTCACTCAAAAATGGTGCCAACCGGTTGCAAATGCTCCCCTGAAAGGTTTGGCACTCGAAACAGAAGGCTTTTTATCACAGGACAAGAAATCAGCCCTCAAAAACTTTACCGGCAGAAAATATTTTTTTGAAAAATCCCTAAGCCCCGGGGTCACAATTTCAGCAAAAATCTGACTTTTGGCAGTTCACTCAAAAATGGTGCCAACCGCTTGCAAATGCTGCCCTGAAAGGTTTGGCACGCGAAACAGAAGGCTTTTTATCACAGGGCAAGAAATCAGCCCTCAAAAACTTAACCGGCAGAAAATATTTTTTTGAAAAAATCCCTAAGCCCCGGGGTCACAATTTCAGCAAAAATCTGACTTTTGGCAGTTCACTCAAAAATGGTGCCAACCGGTTGCAAATGCTCCCCTGAAAGCTTTGGCACGCGAAACAGAAGGCTTTTTATCACAGGACAAGAAATCAGCCCTCAAAAACTTAACCGGCAGAAAATATTTTTTTGAAAAAATCCCTAAGCCCCGGGGTCACAATTTCAGAAAAAATCTGACTTTTGGCAGTTCACTCAAAAATGGTGCCAACCGCTTGCAAATGCTCCCCTGAAAGGTTTGGCACGCGAAACAGAAGGCTTTTTATCACAGGACAAGAAATCAGCCCTCAAAAAGTTAACCGGCAGAAAATATTTTTTTGAAAAAATCCCTAAGCCCCGGGGTCACAATTTCAGCAAAAATCTGACTTTTGGCAGTTCACTCAAAAATGGTGCCAACCGGTTGCAAATGCTCCCCTGAAAGGTTTGGCGATGGAAACAGAAGGCTTTTTATCACAGGACAAGAAATCAGCCCTCAAAAACTTAACCGGCAGAAAATATTTTTTTGAAAAAATCCCTAAGCCCCGGGGTCACAATTTCAGCAAAAATCTGACTTTTGGCAGTTCACTCAAAAATGGTGCCAACCGGTTGCAAATGCTCCCCTGAAAGCTTTGGCACGCGAAACAGAAGGCTTTTTATCACAGGACAAGAAATCAGCCCTCAAAAACTTAACCGGCAGAAAATATTTTTTTGAAAAAATCCCTAAGCCCCGGGGTCACAATTTCAGCAAAAATCTGACTTTTGGCAGTTCACTCAAAAATAGTGCCAACCGCTTGCAAATGCTCACCTGAAAGCTTTGGCGATGGAAACAGAAGGCTTTTTATCACAGGACAAGAAATCAGCCCTCAAAAACTTAACCGGCAGAAAATATTTTTTTGAAAAAATCCCTAAGCCCCGGGGTCACAATTTCAGAAAAAATCTGACTTTTGGCAGTTCACTCAAAAATGGTGCCAACCGGTTGCAAATGCTCCCCTGAAAGGTTTGGCACTCGAAACAGAAGGCTTTTTATCACAGGACAAGAAATCAGCCCTCAAAAACTTTACCGGCAGAAAATATTTTTTTGAAAAATCCCTAAGCCCCGGGGTCACAATTTCAGCAAAAATCTGACTTTTGGCAGTTCACTCAAAAATGGTGCCAACCGCTTGCAAATGCTCCCCTGAAAGGTTTGGCACTCGAAACAGAAGGCTTTTTATCACAGGACAAGAAATCAGCCCTCAAAAACTTAACCGGCAGAAAATATTTTTTTGAAAAAATCCCTAAGCCCCGGGGTCACAATTTCAGAAAAAATCTGACTTTTGGCAGTTCACTCAAAAATGGTGCCAACCGCTTGCAAATGCTCACCTGAAAGGTTTGGCACGCGAAACAGAAGGCTTTTTATCACAGGACAAGAAATCAGCCCTCAAAAAGTTAACCGGCAGAAAATATTTTTTTGAAAAAATCCCTAAGCCCCGGGGTCACAATTTCAGCAAAAATCTGACTTTTGGCAGTTCACTCAAAAATGGTGCCAACCGGTTGCAAATGCTCACCTGAAAGATTTGGCGATGGAAACAGAAGGCTTTTTATCACAGGACAAGAAATCAGCCCTCAAAAACTTAACCGGCAGAAAATATTTTTTTGAAAAAATCCCTAAGCCCCGGGGTCACAATTTCAGCAAAAATCTGACTTTTGGCAGTTCACTCAAAAATGGTGCCAACCGGTTGCAAATGCTCCCCTGAAAGGTTTGGCGATGGAAACAGAAGGCTTTTTATCACAGGACAAGAAATCAGCCCTCAAAAACTTAACCGGCAATAAATATTTTTTTGAAAAAATCCCTAAGCCCCGGGGTCACAATTTCAGCAAAAATCTGACTTTTGGCAGTTCACTCAAAAATGGTGCCAACCGCTTGCAAATGCTCACCTGAAAGCTTTGGCGATGGAAACAGAAGGCTTTTTATCACAGGACAAGAAATCAGCCCTCAAAAACTTAACCGGCAGAAAATATTTTTTTGAAAAAATCCCTAAGCCCCGGGGTCACAATTTCAGCAAAAATCTGACTTTTGGCAGTTCACTCAAAAATGGTGCCAACCGCTTGCAAATGCTCACCTGAAAGGTTTGGCACGCGAAACAGAAGGCTTTTTATCACAGGACAAGAAATCAGCCCTCAAAAAGTTAACCGGCAGAAAATATTTTTTTGAAAAAATCCCTAAGCCCCGGGGTCACAATTTCAGCAAAAATCTGACTTTTGGCAGTTCACTCAAAAATGGTGCCAACCGGTTGCAAATGCTCCCCTGAAAGGTTTGGCGATGGAAACAGAAGGCTTTTTATCACAGGACAAGAAATCAGCCCTCAAAAACTTAACCGGCAGAAAATATTTTTTTGAAAAAATCCCTAAGCCCCGGGGTCACAATTTCAGAAAAAATCTGACTTTTGGCAGTTCACTCAAAAATGGTGCCAACCGCTTGCAAATGCTCCCCTGAAAGGTTTGGCACGCGAAACAGAAGGCTTTTTATCACAGGACAAGAAATCAGCCCTCAAAAAGTTAACCGGCAGAAAATATTTTTTTGGAAAAATCCCTAAGCCCCGGGGTCACAATTTCAGCAAAAATCTGACTTTTGGCAGTTCACTCAAAAATGGTGCCAACCGGTTGCAAATGCTCCCCTGAAAGGTTTGGCGATGGAAACAGAAGGCTTTTTATCACAGGACAAGAAATCAGCCCTCAAAAACTTAACCGGCAGAAAATATTTTTTTGAAAAAATCCCTAAGCCCCGGGGTCACAATTTCAGCAAAAATCTGACTTTTGGCAGTTCACTCAAAAATGGTGCCAACCGGTTGCAAATGCTCCCCTGAAAGCTTTGGCACGCGAAACAGAAGGCTTTTTATCACAGGACAAGAAATCAGCCCTCAAAAACTTAACCGGCAGAAAATATTTTTTTGAAAAAATCCCTAAGCCCCGGGGTCACAATTTCAGCAAAAATCTGACTTTTGGCAGTTCACTCAAAAATAGTGCCAACCGCTTGCAAATGCTCACCTGAAAGCTTTGGCGATGTAAACAGAAGGCTTTTTATCACAGGACAAGAAATCAGCCCTCAAAAAGTTAACCGGCAGAAAATATTTTTTTGAAAAAATCCCTAAGCCCCGGGGTCACAATTTCAGCAAAAATCTGACTTTTGGCAGTTCACTCAAAAATGGTGCCAACCGGTTGCAAATGCTCCCCTGAAAGGTTTGGCACTCGAAACAGAAGGCTTTTTATCACAGGACAAGAAATCAGCCCTCAAAAACTTTACCGGCAGAAAATATTTTTTTGAAAAATCCCTAAGCCCCGGGGTCACAATTTCAGCAAAAATCTGACTTTTGGCAGTTCACTCAAAAATGGTGCCAACCGCTTGCAAATGCTGCCCTGAAAGGTTTGGCACGCGAAACAGAAGGCTTTTTATCACAGGACAAGAAATCAGCCCTCAAAAACTTAACCGGCAGAAAATATTTTTTTGAAAAAATCCCTAAGCCCCGGGGTCACAATTTCAGCAAAAATCTGACTTTTGGCAGTTCACTCAAAAATGGTGCCAACCGGTTGCAAATGCTCCCCTGAAAGCTTTGGCACGCGAAACAGAAGGCTTTTTATCACAGGACAAGAAATCAGCCCTCAAAAACTTAACCGGCAGAAAATATTTTTTTGAAAAAATCCCTAAGCCCCGGGGTCACAATTTCAGAAAAAATCTGACTTTTGGCAGTTCACTCAAAAATGGTGCCAACCGCTTGCAAATGCTCACCTGAAAGGTTTGGCACGCGAAACAGAAGGCTTTTTATCACAGGACAAGAAATCAGCCCTCAAAAACTTAACTGGCACAAAATATTTTTTTGAAAAAATCCCTAAACCCCGGGGTCACAATTTCAGAAAAAATCTGACTTTTGGCAGTTCACTCAAAAATGGTGCCAACGGCTTGCAAATGCTCCCCTGAAAGGTTTGGCACGCGAAACAGAAGGCTTTTTATCACAGGACAAGAAATCAGCCCTCAAAAAGTTAACCGGCAGAAAATATTTTTTTGAAAAAATCCCTAAGCCCCGGGGTCACAATTTCAGCAAAAATCTGACTTTTGGCAGTTCACTCAAAAATGGTGCCAACCGGTTGCAAATGCTCCCCTGAAAGGTTTGGCGATGGAAACAGAAGGCTTTTTATCACAGGACAAGAAATCAGCCCTCAAAAACTTAACCGGCAGAAAATATTTTTTTGAAAAAATCCCTAAGCCCCGGGGTCACAATTTCAGCAAAAATCTGACTTTTGGCAGTTCACTCAAAAATGGTGCCAACCGGTTGCAAATGCTCCCCTGAAAGCTTTGGCACGCGAAACAGAAGGCTTTTTATCACAGGACAAGAAATCAGCCCTCAAAAACTTAACCGGCAGAAAATATTTTTTTGAAAAAATCCCTAAGCCCCGGGGTCACAATTTCAGCAAAAATCTGACTTTTGGCAGTTCACTCAAAAATAGTGCCAACCGCTTGCAAATGCTCACCTGAAAGCTTTGGCGATGGAAACAGAAGGCTTTTTATCACAGGACAAGAAATCAGCCCTCAAAAACTTAACCGGCAGAAAATATTTTTTTGAAAAATCCCTAAGCCCCGGGGTCACAATTTCAGCAAAAATCTGACTTTTGGCAGTTCACTCAAAAATGGTGCCAACCGCTTGCAAATGCTCCCCTGAAAGGTTTGGCACTCGAAACAGAAGGCTTTTTATCACAGGACAAGAAATCAGCCCTCAAAAACTTAACCGGCAGAAAATATTTTTTTGAAAAAATCCCTAAGCCCCGGGGTCACAATTTCAGCAAAAATCTGACTTTTGGCAGTTCACTCAAAAATGGTGCCAACCGCTTGCAAATGCTCCCCTGAAAGGTTTGGCGATGGAAACAGAAGGCTTTTTATCACAGGACAAGAAATCAGCCCTCAAAAACTTAACCGGCAGAAAATATTTTTTTGAAAAAATCCCTAAGCCCCGGGGTCACAATTTCAGAAAAAATCTGACTTTTGGCAGTTCACTCAAAAATGGTGCCAACCGCTTGCAAATGCTCACCTGAAAGCTTTGGCGATGGAAACAGAAGGCTTTTTATCACAGGACAAGAAATCAGCCCTCAAAAACTTAACCGGCAGAAAATATTTTTTTGAAAAAATCCCTAAGCCCCGGGGTCACAATTTCAGCAAAAATCTGACTTTTGGCAGTTCACTCAAAAATGGTGCCAACCGGTTGCAAATGCTCCCCTGAAAGGTTTGGCGATGGAAACAGAAGGCTTTTTATCACAGGACAAGAAATCAGCCCTCAAAAACTTAACCGGCAGAAAATATTTTTTTGAAAAAATCCCTAAGCCCCGGGGTCACAATTTCAGCAAAAATCTGACTTTTGGCAGTTCACTCAAAAATGGTGCCAACCGCTTGCAAATGCTCACCTGAAAGCTTTGGCGATGGAAACAGAAGGCTTTTTATCACAGGACAAGAAATCAGCCCTCAAAAACTTAACCGGCAGAAAATATTTTTTTGAAAAAATCCCTAAGCCCCGGGGTCACAATTTCAGAAAAAATCTGACTTTTGGAAGTTCACTCAAAAATGGTGCCAAAAGCTTGAAAATGCTCCCCTGAAAGGTTTGGCACTCGAAACAGAAGGCTTTTTATCACAGGACAAGAAATCAGCCCTCAAAAACTTAACCGGCAGAAAATATTTTTTTGAAAAAATCCCTAAGCCCCGGGGTCACAATTTCAGAAAAAATCTGACTTTTGCAGTTCACTCAAAAATGGTTCCAACCGCTTGCAAATGCTCACCTGAAAGCTTTGGCGATGGAAACAGAAGGCTTTTTATCACAGGACAAGAAATCAGCCCTCAAAAACTTAACCAGCAGAAAATATTTTTTTGAAAAAATCCCTAAGCCCCGGGGTCACAATTTCAGCAAAAATCTGACTTTTGGCAGTTCACTCAAAAATGGTGCCAACCGGTTGCAAATGCTCCCCTGAAAGGTTTGGCACGCGAAACAGAAGGCTTTTTATCACAGGACAAGTAATCAGCCCTCAAAAATTTAACCGCCAGAAAATATTTTTTTGAAAAAATCCCTAAGCCCCGGGGTCACAATTTCAGCAAAAATCTGACTTTTGGCAGTTCACCCAAAAATGGTGCCAACCGCTTGCAAATGCTCACCTGAAAGTTTTGGCTATGGAAACAGAAGGCTTTTTATCACAGGACAAGATATCAGCCCTCAAAAACTTAACCGGCAGAAAATATTTTTTTGAAAAAATCCCTAAGCCCCGGAGTCACAATTTCAGGAAAAATCTGACTTTTGGCAATTCACCCAAAAATGGTGCCAACCGCTTGCAAATGCTCACCTGAAAGTTTTGGCGATGGAAACAGAAGGCTTTTTATCACAGGACAAGAACTCAGCCCTCAAAAACTTAACCGGCAGAAAATATTTTTTTGAAAAAATCCCTAAGCCCCGGGGTCACAATTTCAGCAAAAATCTGACTTTTGGCAGTTCACTCAAAAATGGTGAAAAAACTTGAAAATGCTCCCCTGAAAGGTTTGGCACTCGAAACAGAAGGCTTTTTATCACAGGACAAGAAATCAGCCCTCAAAAACTTAACCGGCAGAAAATATTTTTTTGAAAAAATCCCTAAGCCCCGGGGTCACAATTTCAGCAAAAATATGACTTTTGGCAGTTCACTCAAAAATGGTGCCAACCGCTTGCAAATGCTCCCCTGAAAGGTTTGGCACGCGAAACAGAAGCCTTTTTATCACAGGACAAGAAATCAGCCCTCAAAAACTTAACCGGCAGAAAATATTTTTTTGAAAAAATCCCTAAGCCCCGGGGTCACAATTTCAGCAAAAATCTGACTTTTGGCAGTTCACTCAAAAATGGTGCCAAAAGCTTGAAAATGCTCCCCTGAAAGCTTTGGCGATGGAAACAGAAGGCTTTTTATCACAGGACAAGAAATCAGCCCTCAAAAACTTAACCGGCAGAAAATATTTTTTTGAAAAAATCCCTAAGCCCCGGGGTCACAATTTCAGAAAAAATCTGACTTTTGGCAGTTCACTCAAAAATGGTGCCAACCGCTTGCAAATGCTCACCTGAAAGCTTTGGCGATGGAAACAGAAGGCTTTTTATCACAGGACAAGAAATCAGCCCTCAAAAACTTAACCGGCAGAAAATATTTTTTTGAAAAAATCCCTAAGCCCCGGGGTCACAATTTCAGCAAAAATCTGACTTTTGGCAGTTCACTCAAAAATGGTGCCAACCGCTTGCAAATGCTCACCTGAAAGCTTTGGCGATGGAAACAGAAGGATTTTTATCACAGGACAAGAAATCAGCCCTCAAAAACTTAACCGGCAGAAAATATTTTTTTGAAAAAATCCCTAAGCCCCGGGGTCACAATTTCAGCAAAAATCTGACTTTTGGCAGTTCACTCAAAAATGGTGCCAACCGGTTGCAAATGCTCCCCTGAAAGCTTTGGCACGCGAAACAGAAGGCTTTTTATCACAGGACAAGAAATCAGCCCTCAAAAACTTAACCGGCAGAAAATATTTTTTTGAAAAAATCCCTAAGCCCCGGGGTCACAATTTCAGAAAAAATCTGACTTTTGGCAGTTCACTCAAAAATGGTGCCAACCGCTTCCAAATGCTCACCTGAAAGCTTTGGCGATGGAAACAGAAGGCTTTTTATCACAGGACAAGAAATCAGCCCTCAAAAACTTAACCGGCAGAAAATATTTTTTTGAAAAAATCCCTAAGCCCCGGGGTCACAATTTCAGAAAAAATCTGACTTTTGGCAGTTCACTCAAAAATGGTGCCAACCGCTTGCAAATGCTCACCTGAAAGCTTTGGCGATGGAAACAGAAGGATTTTTATCACAGGACAAGAAATCAGCCCTCAAAAACTTAACCGGCAGAAAATATTTTTTTGAAAAAATCCCTAAGCCCCGGGGTCACAATTTCAGCAAAAATCTGACTTTTGGCAGTTCACTCAAAAATGGTGCCAACCGCTTGCAAATGCTCACCTGAAAGGTTTGGCACTCAAAACAGAAGGATTTTTATCACAGGACAAGAAATCAGCCCTCAAAAATTTAACCGGCAGAAAATATTTTTTTGAAAAAATCCCTAAGCCCCGGGGTCACAATTTCAGCAAAAATCTGACTTTTGGCAGTTCACTCAAAAATGGTGCCAAAAGCTTGAAAATGCTCCCCTGAAAGGTTTGGCACTCGAAACGGAAGGCTTTTTATCACAGGACAAGAAATCAGCCCTCAAAAACTTAACCGGCAGAAAATATTTTTTTGAAAAAATCCCTAAGCCCCGGGGTCACAATTTCAGCAAAAATCTGACTTTTGGCAGTTCACTCAAAAATGGTGCCAACCGGTTGCAAATGCTCCCCTGAAAGCTTTGGCACGCGAAACAGAAGGCTTTTTATCACAGGACAAGAAATCAGCCCTCAAAAACTTAACCGGCAGAAAATATTTTTTTGAAAAAATCCCTAAGCCCCGGGGTCACAATTTCAGCAAAAATCTGACTTTTGGCAGTTCACTCAAAAATGGTGCCAAAAGCTTGAAAATGCTCCCCTGAAAGGTTTGGCACTCGAAACAGAAGGCTTTTTATCACAGGACAAGAAATCAGCCCTCAAAAACTTAACCGGCAGAAAATATTTTTTTGAAAAAATCCCTAAGCCCCGGGGTCACAATTTCAGCAAAAATCTGACTTTTGGCAGTTCACTCAAAAATGGTGCCAACCGCTTGCAAATGCTCCCCTGAAAGCTTTGGCGATGGAAACAGAAGGCTTTTTATCACAGGACAAGAAATCAGCCCTCAAAAACTTAACCGGCAGAAAATATTTTTTTGAAAAAATCCCTAAGCCCCGGGGTCACAATTTCAGAAAAAATCTGACTTTTGGCAGTTCACTCAAAAATGGTGCCAACCGCTTGCAAATGCTCACCTGAAAGCTTTGGCGATGGAAACAGAAGGCTTTTTATCACAGGACAAGAAATCAGCCCTCAAAAACTTAACCGGCAGAAAATATTTTTTTGAAAAAATCCCTAAGCCCCGGGGTCACAATTTCAGCAAAAATCTGACTTTTGGCAGTTCACTCAAAAATGGTGCCAACCGCTTGCAAATGCTCACCTGAAAGGTTTGGCACTCAAAACAGAAGGATTTTTATCACAGGACAAGAAATCAGCCCTCAAAAACTTAACCGGCAGAAAATATTTTTTTGAAAAAATCCCTAAGCCCCGGGGTCACAATTTCAGCAAAAATCTGACTTTTGGCAGTTCACTCAAAAATGGTGCCAACCGGTTGCAAATGCTCCCCTGAAAGCTTTGGCACGCGAAACAGAAGGCTTTTTATCACAGGACAAGAAATCAGCCCTCAAAAACTTAACCGGCAGAAAATATTTTTTTGAAAAAATCCCTAAGCCCCGGGGTCACAATTTCAGAAAAAATCTGACTTTTGGCAGTTCACTCAAAAATGGTGCCAACCGCTTGCAAATGCTCACCTGAAAGCTTTGGCGATGGAAACAGAAGGCTTTTTATCACAGGACAAGAAATCAGCCCTCAAAAACTTAACCGGCAGAAAATATTTTTTTGAAAAAATCCCTAAGCCCCGGGGTCACAATTTCAGAAAAAATCTGACTTTTGGCAGTTCACTCAAAAATGGTGCCAACCGCTTGCAAATGCTCACCTGAAAGCTTTGGCGATGGAAACAGAAGGCTTTTTATCACAGGACAAGAAATCAGCCCTCAAAAACTTAACCGGCAGAAAATATTTTTTTGAAAAAATCCCTAAGCCCCGGGGTCACAATTTCAGCAAAAATCTGACTTTTGGCAGTTCACTCAAAAATGGTGCCAACCGCTTGCAAATGCTCACCTGAAAGCTTTGGCGATGGAAACAGAAGGCTTTTTATCACAGGACAAGAAATCAGCCCTCAAAAACTTAACCGGCAGAAAATATTTTTTTGAAAAAATCCCTAAGCCCCGGGGTCACAATTTCAGCAAAAATCTGACTTTTGGCAGTTCACTCAAAAATGGTGCCAACCGCTTGCAAATGCTCACCTGAAAGGTTTGGCACTCAAAACAGAAGGATTTTTATCACAGGACAAGAAATCAGCCCTCAAAAACTTAACCGGCAGAAAATATTTTTTTGAAAAAATCCCTAAGCCCCGGGGTCACAATTTCAGAAAAAATCTGACTTTTGGCAGTTCACTCAAAAATGGTGCCAACCGCTTGCAAATGCTCACCTGAAAGCTTTGGCGATGGAAACAGAAGGCTTTTTATCACAGGACAAGAAATCAGCCCTCAAAAACTTAACCGGCAGAAAATATTTTTTTGAAAAAATCCCTAAGCCCCGGGGTCACAATTTCAGAAAAAATCTGACTTTTGGCAGTTCACTCAAAAATGGTGCCAACCGCTTGCAAATGCTCACCTGAAAGGTTTGGCGATGGAAACAGAAGGCTTTTTATCACAGGACAAGAAATCAGCCCTCAAAAACTTAACCGGCAGAAAATATTTTTTTGAAAAAATCCCTAAGCCCCGGGGTCACAATTTCAGCAAAAATCTGACTTTTGGCAGTTCACTCAAAAATGGTGCCAACCGCTTGCAAATGCTCACCTGAAAGCTTTGGCGATGGAAACAGAAGGCTTTTTATCACAGGACAAGAAATCAGCCCTCAAAAACTTAACCGGCAGAAAATATTTTTTTGAAAAAATCCCTAAGCCCCGGGGTCACAATTTCAGAAAACATCTGACTTTTGGCAGTTCACTCAAAAATGGTGCCAACCGCTTGCAAATGCTCACCTGAAAGCTTTGGCGATGGAAACAGAAGGCTTTTTATTACAGGACAAGAAATCAGCCCTCAAAAACTTAACCGGCAGAAAATATTTTTTTGAAAAAATCCCTAAGCCCCGGGGTCACAATTTCAGCAAAAATCTGACTTTTGGCAGTTCACTCAAAAATGGTGCCAACCGCTTGCAAATGCTCACCTGAAAGCTTTGGCGATGGAAACAGAAGGCTTTTTATCACAGGACAAGAAATCAGCCCTCAAAAACTTAACCGGCAGAAAATATTTTTTTGAAAAAATCCCTAAGCCCCGGGGTCACAATTTCAGAAAACATCTGACTTTTGGCAGTTCACTCAAAAATGGTGCCAACCGCTTGCAAATGCTCACCTGAAAGCTTTGGCGATGGAAACAGAAGGCTTTTTATTACAGGACAAGAAATCAGCCCTCAAAAACTTAACCGGCAGAAAATATTTTTTTGAAAAAATCCCTAAGCCCCGGGGTCACAATTTCAGCAAAAATCTGACTTTTGGCAGTTCACTCAAAAATGGTGCCAACCGCTTGCAAATGCTCACCTGAAAGCTTTGGCGATGGAAACAGAAGTCTTTTTATCACAGGACAAGAAATCAGCCCTCAAAAACTTAACCGGCAGAAAATATTTTTTTGAAAAAATCCCTAAGCCCCGGGGTCACAATTTCAGCAAAAATCTGACTTTTGGCAGTTCACTCAAAAATGGTGCCAAAAGCTTGAAAATGCTCCCCTGAAAGGTTTGGCACTCGAAACAGAAGGCTTTTTATCACAGGACAAGAAATCAGCCCTCAAAAACTTAACCGGCAGAAAATATTTTTTTGAAAAAATCCCTAAGCCCCGGGGTCACAATTTCAGAAAAAATCTGACTTTTGGCAGTTCACTCAAAAATGGTGCCAACCGCTTGCAAATGCTCACCTGAAAGCTTTGGCGATGGAAACAGAAGGCTTTTTATCACAGGACAAGAAATCAGCCCTCAAAAACTTAACCGGCAGAAAATATTTTTTTGAAAAAATCCCTAAGCCCCGGGGTCACAATTTCAGCAAAAATCTGACTTTTGGCAATTCACTCAAAAATGGTGCCAAAAGCTTGAAAATGCTCCCCTGAAAGGTTTGGCACTCGAAACAGAAGGCTTTTTATCACAGGACAAGAAATCAGCCCTCAAAAACTTAACCGGCAGAAAATATTTTTTTGAAAAAATCCCTAAGCCCCGGGGTCACAATTTCAGCAAAAATCTGACTTTTGGCAGTTCACTCAAAAATGGTGCCAACCGCTTGCAAATGCTCACCTGAAAGCTTTGGCGATGGAAACAGAAGTCTTTTTATCACAGGACAAGAAATCAGCCCTCAAAAACTTAACCGGCAGAAAATATTTTTTTGAAAAAATCCCTAAGCCCCGGGGTCACAATTTCAGCAAAAATCTGACTTTTGGCAGTTCACTCAAAAATGGTGCCAAAAGCTTGAAAATGCTCCCCTGAAAGGTTTGGCACTCGAAACAGAAGGCTTTTTATCACAGGACAAGAAATCAGCCCTCAAAAACTTAACCGGCAGAAAATATTTTTTTGAAAAAATCCCTAAGCCCCGGGGTCACAATTTCAGCAAAAATCTGACTTTTGGCAGTTCACTCAAAAATGGTGCCAAAAGCTTGAAAATGCTCCCCTGAAAGGTTTGGCACTCGAAACAGAAGGCTTTTTATCACAGGACAAGAAATCAGCCCTCAAAAACTTAACCGGCAGAAAATATTTTTTTGAAAAAATCCCTAAGCCCCGGGGTCACAATTTCAGAAAAAATCTGACTTTTGGCAGTTCACTCAAAAATGGTGCCAACCGCTTGCAAATGCTCACCTGAAAGCTTTGGCGATGGAAACAGAAGGCTTTTTATCACAGGACAAGAAATCAGCCCTCAAAAACTTAACCGGCAGAAAATATTTTTTTGAAAAAATCCCTAAGCCCCGGGGTCACAATTTCAGCAAAAATCTGACTTTTGGCAGTTCACTCAAAAATGGTGCCAACCGCTTGCAAATGCTCACCTGAAAGCTTTGGCGATGGAAACAGAAGGCTTTTTATCACAGGACAAGAAATCAGCCCTCAAAAACTTAACCGGCAGAAAATATTTTTTTGAAAAAATCCCTAAGCCCCGGGGTCACAATTTCAGCAAAAATCTGACTTTTGGCAGTTCACTCAAAAATGGTGCCAACCGCTTGCAAATGCTCACCTGAAAGCTTTGGCGATGGAAACAGAAGTCTTTTTATCACAGGACAAGAAATCAGCCCTCAAAAACTTAACCGGCAGAAAATATTTTTTTGAAAAAATCCCTAAGCCCCGGGGTCACAATTTCAGCAAAAATCTGACTTTTGGCAGTTCACTCAAAAATGGTGCCAAAAGCTTGAAAATGCTCCCCTGAAAGGTTTGGCACTCGAAACAGAAGGCTTTTTATCACAGGACAAGAAATCAGCCCTCAAAAACTTAACCGGCAGAAAATATTTTTTTGAAAAAATCCCTAAGCCCCGGGGTCACAATTTCAGAAAAAATCTGACTTTTGGCAGTTCACTCAAAAATGGTGCCAACCGCTTGCAAATGCTCACCTGAAAGCTTTGGCGATGGAAACAGAAGGCTTTTTATCACAGGACAAGAAATCAGCCCTCAAAAACTTAACCGGCAGAAAATATTTTTTTGAAAAAATCCCTAAGCCCCGGGGTCACAATTTCAGAAAAAAATCTGACTTTTGGCAGTTCACTCAAAAATGGTGCCAACCGCTTGCAAATGCTCACCTGAAAGCTTTGGCGATGGAAACAGAAGGCTTTTTATCACAGGACAAGAAATCAGCCCTCAAAAACTTAACCGGCAGAAAATATTTTTTTGAAAAAATCCCTAAGCCCCGGGGTCACAATTTCAGAAAAAATCTGACTTTTGGCAGTTCACTCAAAAATGGTGCCAAAAGCTTGAAAATGCTCCCCTGAAAGGTTTGGCACTCAAAACAGAAGGCTTTTTATCACAGGACAAGAAATCAGCCCTCAAAAACTTAACTGGCAGAAAATATTTTTTTGAAAAAATCCCTAAGCCCCGGGGTCACAATTTCAGCAAAAATCTGACTTTTGGCAGTTCACTCAAAAATGGTGCCAACCGCTTGCAAATGCTCACCTGAAAGCTTTGGCGATGGAAACAGAAGGCTTTTTATCACAGGACAAGAAATCAGCCCTCAAAAACTTAACCGGCAGAAAATATTTTTTTGAAAAAATCCCTAAGCCCCGGGGTCACAATTTCAGCAAAAATCTGACTTTTGGCAGTTCACTCAAAAATGGTGCCAACCGCTTGCAAATGCTCACCTGAAAGCTTTGGCAATGGAAACAGAAGGCTTTTTATCACAGGACAAGAAATCAGCCCTCAAAAACTTAACCGGTAGAAAATATTTTTTTGAAAAAATCCCTAAGCCCCGGGGTCACAATTTCAGCAAAAATCTGACTTTTGGCAGTTCACTCAAAAATGGTGCCAACCGGTTGCAAATGCTCCCCTGAAAGGTTTGGCACGCGAAACAGAAGGCTTTTTATCACAGGACAAGAAATCAGCCCTCAAAAACTTAACCGGCAGAAAATATTTTTTTGAAAAAATCCCTAAGCCCCGGGGTCACAATTTCAGAAAAAATCTGACTTTTGGCAGTTCACTCAAAAATGGTGCCAACCGCTTGCAAATGCTCACCTGAAAGCTTTGGCGATGGAAACAGAAGGCTTTTTATCACAGGACAAGAAATCAGCCTTCAAAAACTTAACCGGCAGAAAATATTTTTTTGAAAAAATCCCTAAGCCCCGGGGTCACAATTTCAGCAAAAATCTGACTTTTGGCAGTTCACTCAAAAATGGTGCCAAAAGCTTGAAAATGCTCCCCTGAAAGCTTTGGCGATGGAAACAGAAGGCTTTTTATCACAGGACAAGAAATCAGCCCTCAAAAACTTAACCGGCAGAAAATATTTTTTTGAAAAAATCCCTAAGCTCCGGGGTCACAATTTCAGAAAAAATCTGACTTTTGGCAGTTCACTCAAAAATGGTGCCAACCGCTTGCAAATGCTCACCTGAAAGCTTTGGCGATGGAAACAGAAGGCTTTTTATCACAGGACAAGAAATCAGCCCTCAAAAACTTAACCGGCAGAAAATATTTTTTTGAAAAAATCCCTAAGCCCCGGGGTCACAATTTCAACAAAAATCTGACTTTTGGCAGTTCACTCAAAAATGGTGCCAACCGCTTGCAAATGCTCACCTGAAAGCTTTGGCGATGGAAACAGAAGGCTTTTTATCACAGGACAAGAAATCAGCCCTCAAAAACTTAACCGGCAGAAAATATTTTTTTGAAAAAATCCCTAAGCCCCGGGGTCACAATTTCAGCAAAAATCTGACTTTTGGAAGTTCACACAAAAATGGTGCCAAAAGCTTGAAAATGCTCCCCTGAAAGGTTTGGCACTCGAAACAGAAGGCTTTTTACCACAGGACAAGAAACCAGCCCTCAAAAACTTAACCGGCAGAAAATATTTTTTTGAAAAAATCCCTAAGCCCCGGGGTCACAATTTCAGCAAAAATCTGACTTTTGGCAGTTCACTCAAAAATGGTGCCAACCGGTTGCAAATGCTCCCCTGAAAGGTTTGGCACGCGAAACAGAAGGCTTTTTATCACAGGACAAGAAATCAGCCCTCAAAAACTTAACCGGCAGAAAATATTTTTTTGAAAAAATCCCTAAGCCCCGGGGTCACAATTTCAGCAAAAATCTGACTTTTGGCAGTTCACTCAAAAATGGTGCCAACCGCTTGCAAATGCTCACCTGAAAGCTTTGGCGATGGAAACAGAAGGCTTTTTATCACAGGACAAGAAATCAGCCCTCAAAAACTTAACCGGCAGAAAATATTTTTTTGAAAACATCCCTAAGCCCCGGGGTCACAATTTCAGCAAAAATCTGACTTTTGGCAGTTCACTCAAAAATGGTGCCAAAAGCTTGAAAATGCTCCCCTGAAAGCTTTGGCGATGGAAACAGAAGGCTTTTTATCACAGGACAAGAAATCAGCCCTCAAAAACTTAACCGGCAGAAAATATTTTTTTGAAAAAATCCCTAAGCCCCGGGGTCACAATTTCAGAAAAAATCTGACTTTTGGCAGTTCACTCAAAAATGGTGCCAACCGCTTGCAAATGCTCACCTGAAAGCTTTGGCAATGGAAACAGAAGGCTTTTTATCACAGGACAAGAAATCAGCCCTCAAAAACTTAACCGGTAGAAAATATTTTTTTGAAAAAATCCCTAAGCCCCGGGGTCACAATTTCAGCAAAAATCTGACTTTTGGCAGTTCACTCAAAAATGGTGCCAACCGGTTGCAAATGCTCACCTGAAAGGTTTGGCACGCGAAACAGAAGGCTTTTTATCACAGGACAAGAAATCAGCCCTCAAAAACTTAACCGGCAGAAAATATTTTTTTGAAAAAATCCCTAAGCCCCGGGGTCACAATTTCAGCAAAAATCTGACTTTTGGCAGTTCACTCAAAAATGGTGCCAACCGCTTGCAAATGCTCACCTGAAAGCTTTGGCGATGGAAACAGAAGGCTTTTTATCACAGGACAAGAAATCAGCCCTCAAAAACTTAACCGGCAGAAAATATTTTTTTGAAAAAATCCCTAAGCCCCGGGGTCACAATTTCAGCAAAAATCTGACTTTTGGCAGTTCACTCAAAAATGGTGCCAAAAGCTTGAAAATGCTCCCCTGAAAGCTTTGGCGATGGAAACAGAAGGCTTTTTATCACAGGACAAGAAATCAGCCCTCAAAAACTTAACCGGCAGAAAATATTTTTTTGAAAAAATCCCTAAGCCCCGGGGTCACAATTTCAGAAAAAATCTGACTTTTGGCAGTTCACTCAAAAATGGTGCCAACCGCTTGCAAATGCTCACCTGAAAGCTTTGGCGATGGAAACAGAAGGCTTTTTATCACAGGACAAGAAATCAGCCCTCAAAAACTTAACCGGCAGAAAATATTTTTTTGAAAAAATCCCTAAGCCCCGGGGTCACAATTTAAGCAGAAATCTGACTTTTGGCAGTTCACTCAAAAATGGTGCCAACCGCTTGCAAATGCTCACCTGAAAGCTTTGGCGATGGAAACAGAAGGCTTTTTATCACAGGACAAGAAATCAGCCCTCAAAAACTTAACCGGCAGAAAATATTTTTTTGAAAAAATCCCTAAGCCCCGGGGTCACAATTTCAGCAAAAGTCTGACTTTTGGCAGTTCACTCAAAAATGGTGCCAACCGCTTGCAAATGCTCACCTGAAAGCTTTGGCGATGGAAACAGAAGGCTTTTTATCACAGGACAAGAAATCAGCCCTCAAAAACTTAACCGGCAGAAAATATTTTTTTGAAAACATCCCTAAGCCCCGGGGTCACAATTTCAGCAAAAATCTGACTTTTGGCAGTTCACTCAAAAATGGTGCCAACCGGTTGCAAATGCTCACCTGAAAGCTTTGGCGATGGAAACAGAAGGCTTTTTATCACAGGACAAGAAATCAGCCCTCCAAAACTTAACCGGCAGAAAATATTTTTTTGAAAAAATCCCTAAGCCCCGGGGTCACAATTTCAGCAAAAATCTGACTTTTGGCAGTTCACTCAAAAATGGTGCCAACCGCTTGCAAATGCTCACCTGAAAGCTTTGGCGATGGAAACAGAAGGCTTTTTATCACAGGACAAGAAATCAGCCCTCAAAAACTTAACCGGCAGAAAATATTTTTTTGAAAAAATCCCTAAGCCCCGGGGTCACAATTTCAGCAAAAATCTGACTTTTGGCAGTTCACTCAAAAATGGTGCCAAAAGCTTGAAAATGCTCCCCTGAAAGCTTTGGCGATGGAAACAGAAGGCTTTTTATCACAGGACAAGAAATCAGCCCTCAAAAACTTAACCGGCAGAAAATATTTTTTTGAAAAAATCCCTAAGCCCCGGGGTCACAATTTCAGAAAAAATCTGACTTTTGGCAGTTCACTCAAAAATGGTGCCAACCGCTTGCAAATGCTCACCTGAAAGCTTTGGCGATGGAAACAGAAGGCTTTTTATCACAGGACAAGAAATCAGCCCTCAAAAACTTAACCGGTAGAAAATATTTTTTTGAAAAAATCCCTAAGCCCCGGGGTCACAATTTCAGCAAAAATCTGACTTTTGGCAGTTCACTCAAAAATGGTGCCAACCGCTTGCAAATGCTCCCCTGAAAGGTTTGGCACTCGAAACAGAAGGCTTTTTATCACAGGACAAGAAATCAGCCCTCAAAAACTTAACCGGCAGAAAATATTTTTTTGAAAAAATCCCTAAGCCCCGGGGTCACAATTTCAGAAAAAATCTGACTTTTGGCAGTTCACTCAAAAATGGTGCCAAAAGCTTGAAAATGCTCCCCTGAAAGGTTTGGCACTCGAAACAGAAGGCTTTTTATCACAGGACAAGAAATCAGCCCTCAAAAACTTAACCGGCAGAAAATATTTTTTTGAAAAAATCCCTAAGCCCCGGGGTCACAATTTCAGCAAAAATCTGACTTTTGGCAGTTCACTCAAAAAGGGTGCCAACCGGTTGCAAATGCTCCCCTGAAAGGTTTGGCACGCGAAACAGAAGGCTTTTTATCACAGGACAAGAAATCAGCCCTCAAAAACTTAACCGGCAGAAAATATTTTTTTGAAAAAATCCCTAACCCCCGGGGTCACAATTTCAGTAAAAATCTGACTTTTGGCAGTTCACTCAAAAATGGTGCCAACCGCTTGCAAATGCTCACCTGAAAGCTTTGGCGATGGAAACAGAAGGCTTTTTATCACAGGACAAGAAATCAGCCCTCAAAAACTTAACCGGCAGAAAATATTTTTTTGAAAAAATCCCTAAGCCCCGGGGTCACAATTTCAACAAAAATCTGACTTTTGGCAGTTCACTCAAAAATGGTGCCAACCGCTTGCAAATGCTCACCTGAAAGCTTTGGCGATGGAAACAGAAGGCTTTTTATCACAGGACAAGAAATCAGCCCTCAAAAACTTAACCGGCAGAAAATATTTTTTTGAAAAAATCCCTAAGCCCCGGGGTCACAATTTCAGCAAAAATCTGACTTTTGGAAGTTCACACAAAAATGGTGCCAAAAGCTTGAAAATGCTCCCCTGAAAGGTTTGGCACTCGAAACAGAAGGCTTTTTATCACAGGACAAGAAACCAGCCCTCAAAAACTTAACCGGCAGAAAATATTTTTTTGAAAAAATCCCTAAGCCCCGGGGTCACAATTTCAGCAAAAATCTGACTTTTGGCAGTTCACTCAAAAATGGTGCCAACCGGTTGCAAATGCTCCCCTGAAAGGTTTGGCACGCGAAACAGAAGGCTTTTTATCACAGGACAAGAAATCAGCCCTCAAAAACTTAACCGGCAGAAAATATTTTTTTGAAAAAATCCCTAAGCCCCGGGGTCACAATTTCAGCAAAAATCTGACTTTTGGCAGTTCACTCAAAAATGGTGCCAACCGCTTGCAAATGCTCACCTGAAAGCTTTGGCGATGGAAACAGAAGGCTTTTTATCACAGGACAAGAAATCAGCCCTCAAAAACTTAACCGGCAGAAAATATTTTTTTGAAAACATCCCTAAGCCCCGGGGTCACAATTTCAGCAAAAATCTGACTTTTGGCAGTTCACTCAAAAATGGTGCCAAAAGCTTGAAAATGCTCCCCTGAAAGCTTTGGCGATGGAAACAGAAGGCTTTTTATCACAGGACAAGAAATCAGCCCTCAAAAACTTAACCGGCAGAAAATATTTTTTTGAAAAAATCCCTAAGCCCCGGGGTCACAATTTCAGAAAAAATCTGACTTTTGGCAGTTCACTCAAAAATGGTGCCAACCGCTTGCAAATGCTCACCTGAAAGCTTTGGCAATGGAAACAAAAGGCTTTTTATCACAGGACAAGAAATCAGCCCTCAAAAACTTAACCGGTAGAAAATATTTTTTTGAAAAAATCCCTAAGCCCCGGGGTCACAATTTCAGCAAAAATCTGACTTTTGGCAGTTCACTCAAAAATGGTGCCAACCGGTTGCAAATGCTCCCCTGAAAGGTTTGGCACGCGAAACAGAAGGCTTTTTATCACAGGACAAGAAATCAGCCCTCAAAAACTTAACCGGCAGAAAATATTTTTTTGAAAAAATCCCTAAGCCCCGGGGTCACAATTTCAGAAAAAATCTGACTTTTGGCAGTTCACTCAAAAATGGTGCCAACCGCTTGCAAATGCTCACCTGAAAGCTTTGGCGATGGAAACAGAAGGCTTTTTATCACAGGACAAGAAATCAGCCCTCAAAAACTTAACCGGCAGAAAATATTTTTTTGAAAAAATCCCTAAGCCCCGGGGTCACAATTTCAGCAAAAATCTGACTTTTGGCAGTTCACTCAAAAATGGTGCCAAAAGCTTGAAAATGCTCCCCTGAAAGCTTTGGCGATGGAAACAGAAGGCTTTTTATCACAGGACAAGAAATCAGCCCTCAAAAACTTAACCGGCAGAAAATATTTTTTTGAAAAAATCCCTAAGCCCCGGGGTCACAATTTCAGAAAAAATCTGACTTTTGGCAGTTCACTCAAAAATGGTGCCAACCGCTTGCAAATGCTCACCTGAAAGCTTTGGCGATGGAAACAGAAGGCTTTTTATCACAGGACAAGAAATCAGCCCTCAAAAACTTAACCGGTAGAAAATATTTTTTTGAAAAAATCCCTAAGCCCCGGGGTCACAATTTCAGCAAAAATCTGACTTTTGGCAGTTCACTCAAAAATCGTGCCAAAAGCTTGAAAATGCTCCCCTGAAAGGTTTGGCACTCGAAACAGAAGGCTTTTTATCACAGGACAAGAAATCAGCCCTCAAAAACTTAACCGGCATAAAATATTTTTTTGAAAAAATCCCTAAGCTCCGGGGTCACAATTTCAGAAAAAATCTGACTTTTGGCAGTTCACTCAAAAATGGTGCCAACCGCTTGCAAATGCTCACCTGAAAGCTTTGGCGATGGAAACAGAAGGCTTTTTATCACAGGACAAGAAATCAGCCCTCAAAAACTTAACCGGCAGAAAATATTTTTTTGAAAAAATCCCTAACCCCCGGGGTCACAATTTCAGCAAAAATCTGACTTTTGGCAGTTCACTCAAAAATGGTGCCAACCGCTTGCAAATGCTCACCTGAAAGCTTTGGCGATGGAAACAGAAGGCTTTTTATCACAGGACAAGAAATCAGCCCTCAAAAACTTAACCGGCAGAAAATATTTTTTTGAAAAAATCCCTAAGCCCCGAGGTCACAATTTCAGCAAAAATCTGACTTTTTGCAGTTCACTCAAAAATGGTGCCAACCGCTTGCAAATGCTCACCTGAAAGCTTTGGCGATGGAAACAGAAGGCTTTTTATCACAGGACAAGAAATCAGCCCTCAAAAACGTAACTGGCAGAAAATATTTTTTTGAAAAAATCCCTAAGCCCCGGGGTCACAATTTCAGCAAAAATCTGACTTTTGGCAGTTCACTCAAAAATGGTGCCAACCGCTTGCAAATGCTCACCTGAAAGCTTTGGCGATGGAAACAGAAGTCTTTTTATCACAGGACAAGAAATCAGCCCTCAAAAACTTAACCGGCAGAAAATATTTTTTTGTAAAAATCCCTAAGCCCCGGGGTCACAATTTCAGCAAAAATCTGACTTTTGGCAGTTCACTCAAAAATGGTGCCAAGCGCTTGCAAATGCTCACCTGAAAGCTTTGGCGATGGAAACAGAAGTCTTTTTATCACAGGACAAGAAATCAGCCCTCAAAAACTTAACCGGCAGAAAATATTTTTTTGAAAAAATCCCTAAGCCCCGGGGTCACAATTTCAGCAAAAATCTGACTTTTGGCAGTTCACTCAAAAATGGTGCCAACCGCTTGAAAATGCTCACCTGAAAGGTTTGGCACTCGAAACAGAAGGCTTTTTATCACAGGACAAGAAATCAGCCCTCAAAAACTTAACCGGCAGAAAATATTTTTTTGAAAATCCCTAAGCCCCGGGGTCAGAATTTCAGCAAAAATCTGACTTTTGGCAGGTCACTCAAAAATGGTGCCAACCGCTTGCAAATGCTCACCTGAAAGCTTTGGTGATGGAAACAGAAGGCTTTTTATCACAGGACAAGAAATCAGCCCTCAAAAACTTAACCGGCAGAAAATATTTTTTTGAAAAAATCCCTAAGCCCCGGGGTCACAATTTCAGAAAAAATCTGACTTTTGGCAGTTCACTCAAAAATGGTGCCAACCGCTTGCAAATGCTCACCTGAAAGGTTTGGCACTCGAAACAGAAGGCTTTTTATCACAGGACAAGAAATCAGCCCTCAAAAACTTAACCGGCAGAAAATATTTTTTTGAAAAAATCCCTAAGCCCCGGGGTCACAATTTCAGCAAAAATCTGACTTTTGGCAAATCACTCAAAAATGGTGCCAAAAGCTTGAAAATGCTCCCCTGAAAGGTTTGGCACTCGAAACAGAAGGCTTTTTATCACAGGACAAGAAATCAGCCCTCAAAAACTTAACCGGCAGAAAATATTTTTTTGAAAAAATCCCTTAGCCCCGGGGTCACAATTTCAGCAAAAATCTGACTTTTGGCAGTTCACTCAAAAATGGTGCCAAAAGTTTGAATATGCTCCCCTGAAATTTTGGCACTCGAAACAGAAGGCTTTTTATCACAGGACAAGAAATCAGCCCTCAAAAACTTAACCGGCAGAAAATATTTTTTTGAAAAAATCCCTAAGCCCCGGGGTCACAATTTCAGCAAAAATCTGACTTTTGGCAGTTCACTCAAAAATGGTGCCAACCGCTTGAAAATGCTCACCTGAAAGGTTTGGCACTCGAAACAGAAGGCTTTTTATCACAGGACAAGAAATCAGCCCTCAAAAACTTAACCGGCAGAAAATATTTTTTTGAAAATCCCTAAGCCCCGGGGTCAGAATTTCAGCAAAAATCTGACTTTTGGCAGTTCACTCAAAAATGGTGCCAACCGCTTGCAAATGCTCACCTGAAAGCTTTGGCGATGGAAACAGAAGGCTTTTTATCACAGGACAAGAAATCAGCCCTCAAAAGCTTAACCGGCAGAAAATATTTTTTTGAAAAAATCCCTAAGCCCCGGGGTCACAATTTCAGAAAAAATCTGACTTTTGGCAGGTCACTCAAAAATGGTGCCAACCGCTTGCAAATGCTCACCTGAAAGCTTTGGTGATGGAAACAGAAGGCTTTTTATCACAGGACAAGAAATCAGCCCTCAAAAACTTAACCGGCAGAAAATATTTTTTTGAAAAAATCCCTAAGCCCCGGGGTCACAATTTCAGCAAAAATCTGACTTTTGGCAATTCACTCAAAAATGGTGCCAAAAGCTTGAAAATGCTCCCCTGAAAGGTTTGGCACTCGAAACAGAAGGCTTTTTATCACAGGACAAGAAATCAGCCCTCAAAAACTTAACCGGCAGAAAATATTTTTTTGAAAAAATCCCTAAGCCCCGGGGTCACAATTTCAGAAAAAATCTGACTTTTGGCAATTCACTCAAAAATGGTGCCAACCGCTTGCAAATGCTCACCTGAAAGCTTTGGCGATGGAAACAGAAGGCTTTTTATCACAGGACAAGAAATCAGCCCTCAAAAACTTAACCGGCAGAAAATATTTTTTTGAAAATCCCTAAGCCCCGGGGTCACAATTTCAGCAAAAATCTGACTTTTGGCAGTTCACTAAAAAATGGAGCCTACCGCTTGCAAATGCTCCCGTGAAAGCTTTGGCGATGGAAACAGAAGGCTTTTTATCACAGGACAAGAAATCAGCCCTCAAAAACTTAACCGGCAGAAAATATTTTTTTGAAAAAATCCCTAAGCCCCGGGGTCACAATTTCAGCAAAAATCTGACTTTTGGCAATTCACTCAAAAATGGTGCCAAAAGCTTGAAAATGCTCCCCTGAAAGGTTTGGCACTCGAAACAGAAGGCTTTTTATCACAGGACAAGAAATCAGCCCTCAAAAACTTAACCGGCAGAAAATATTTTTTTGAAAAAATCCCTAAGCCCCGGGGTCACAATTTCAGAAAAAATCTGACTTTTGGCAGTTCACTAAAAAATGGAGCCTACCGCTTGCAAATGCTCACCTGAAAGCTTTGGCGATGGAAACAGAAGGCTTTTTATCACAGGACAAGAAATCAGCCCTCAAAAACTTAACCGGCAGAAAATATTTTTTTGAAAAAATCCCTAAGCCCCGGGGTCACAATTTCAGCAAAAATCTGACTTTTGGCAATTCACTCAAAAATGGTGCCAAAAGCTTGAAAATGCTCCCCTGAAAGGTTTGGCACTCGAAACAGAAGGCTTTTTATCACAGGACAAGAAATCAGCCCTCAAAAACTTAACCGGCAGAAAATATTTTTTTGAAAAAATCCCTAAGCCCCGGGGTCACAATTTCAGAAAAAATCTGACTTTTGGCAGTTCACTCAAAAATGGTGCCAAAAGCTTGAAAATGCTCCCCTGAAAGCTTTGGCGATGGAAACAGAAGGCTTTTTATCACAGGACAAGAAATCAGCCCTCAAAAACTTAACCGGCAGAAAATATTTTTTTGAAAAAATCCCTAAGCCCCGGGGTCACAATTTCAGAAAAAATCTGACTTTTGGCAGTTCACTCAAAAATGGTGCCAACCGCTTGCAAATGCTCACCTGAAAGCTTTGGCGATGGAAACAGAAGGCTTTTTATCACAGGACAAGAAATCAGCCCTCAAAAACTTAACCGGCAGAAAATATTTTTTTGAAAAAATCCCTAAGCCCCGGGGTCACAATTTAAGCAGAAATCTGACTTTTGGCAGTTCACTCAAAAATGGTGCCAACCGCTTGCAAATGCTCACCTGAAAGCTTTGGCGATGGAAACAGAAGGCTTTTTATCACAGGACAAGAAATCAGCCCTCAAAAACTTAACCGGCAGAAAATATTTTTTTGAAAAAATCCCTAAGCCCCGGGGTCACAATTTCAGCAAAAGTCTGACTTTTGGCAGTTCACTCAAAAATGGTGCCAACCGCTTGCAAATGCTCACCTGAAAGCTTTGGCGATGGAAACAGAAGGCTTTTTATCACAGGACAAGAAATCAGCCCTCAAAAACTTAACCGGCAGAAAATATTTTTTTGAAAACATCCCTAAGCCCCGGGGTCACAATTTCAGCAAAAATCTGACTTTTGGCAGTTCACTCAAAAATGGTGCCAACCGGTTGCAAATGCTCACCTGAAAGCTTTGGCGATGGAAACAGAAGGCTTTTTATCACAGGACAAGAAATCAGCCCTCCAAAACTTAACCGGCAGAAAATATTTTTTTGAAAAAATCCCTAAGCCCCGGGGTCACAATTTCAGCAAAAATCTGACTTTTGGCAGTTCACTCAAAAATGGTGCCAACCGCTTGCAAATGCTCACCTGAAAGCTTTGGCGATGGAAACAGAAGGCTTTTTATCACAGGACAAGAAATCAGCCCTCAAAAACTTAACCGGCAGAAAATATTTTTTTGAAAAAATCCCTAAGCCCCGGGGTCACAATTTCAGCAAAAATCTGACTTTTGGCAGTTCACTCAAAAATGGTGCCAAAAGCTTGAAAATGCTCCCCTGAAAGCTTTGGCGATGGAAACAGAAGGCTTTTTATCACAGGACAAGAAATCAGCCCTCAAAAACTTAACCGGCAGAAAATATTTTTTTGAAAAAATCCCTAAGCCCCGGGGTCACAATTTCAGAAAAAATCTGACTTTTGGCAGTTCACTCAAAAATGGTGCCAACCGCTTGCAAATGCTCACCTGAAAGCTTTGGCGATGGAAACAGAAGGCTTTTTATCACAGGACAAGAAATCAGCCCTCAAAAACTTAACCGGTAGAAAATATTTTTTTGAAAAAATCCCTAAGCCCCGGGGTCACAATTTCAGCAAAAATCTGACTTTTGGCAGTTCACTCAAAAATGGTGCCAACCGCTTGCAAATGCTCCCCTGAAAGGTTTGGCACTCGAAACAGAAGGCTTTTTATCACAGGACAAGAAATCAGCCCTCAAAAACTTAACCGGCAGAAAATATTTTTTTGAAAAAATCCCTAAGCCCCGGGGTCACAATTTCAGAAAAAATCTGACTTTTGGCAGTTCACTCAAAAATGGTGCCAAAAGCTTGAAAATGCTCCCCTGAAAGGTTTGGCACTCGAAACAGAAGGCTTTTTATCACAGGACAAGAAATCAGCCCTCAAAAACTTAACCGGCAGAAAATATTTTTTTGAAAAAATCCCTAAGCCCCGGGGTCACAATTTCAGCAAAAATCTGACTTTTGGCAGTTCACTCAAAAAGGGTGCCAACCGGTTGCAAATGCTCCCCTGAAAGGTTTGGCACGCGAAACAGAAGGCTTTTTATCACAGGACAAGAAATCAGCCCTCAAAAACTTAACCGGCAGAAAATATTTTTTTGAAAAAATCCCTAACCCCCGGGGTCACAATTTCAGTAAAAATCTGACTTTTGGCAGTTCACTCAAAAATGGTGCCAACCGCTTGCAAATGCTCACCTGAAAGCTTTGGCGATGGAAACAGAAGGCTTTTTATCACAGGACAAGAAATCAGCCCTCAAAAACTTAACCGGCAGAAAATATTTTTTTGAAAAAATCCCTAAGCCCCGGGGTCACAATTTCAACAAAAATCTGACTTTTGGCAGTTCACTCAAAAATGGTGCCAACCGCTTGCAAATGCTCACCTGAAAGCTTTGGCGATGGAAACAGAAGGCTTTTTATCACAGGACAAGAAATCAGCCCTCAAAAACTTAACCGGCAGAAAATATTTTTTTGAAAAAATCCCTAAGCCCCGGGGTCACAATTTCAGCAAAAATCTGACTTTTGGAAGTTCACACAAAAATGGTGCCAAAAGCTTGAAAATGCTCCCCTGAAAGGTTTGGCACTCGAAACAGAAGGCTTTTTATCACAGGACAAGAAACCAGCCCTCAAAAACTTAACCGGCAGAAAATATTTTTTTGAAAAAATCCCTAAGCCCCGGGGTCACAATTTCAGCAAAAATCTGACTTTTGGCAGTTCACTCAAAAATGGTGCCAACCGGTTGCAAATGCTCCCCTGAAAGGTTTGGCACGCGAAACAGAAGGCTTTTTATCACAGGACAAGAAATCAGCCCTCAAAAACTTAACCGGCAGAAAATATTTTTTTGAAAAAATCCCTAAGCCCCGGGGTCACAATTTCAGCAAAAATCTGACTTTTGGCAGTTCACTCAAAAATGGTGCCAACCGCTTGCAAATGCTCACCTGAAAGCTTTGGCGATGGAAACAGAAGGCTTTTTATCACAGGACAAGAAATCAGCCCTCAAAAACTTAACCGGCAGAAAATATTTTTTTGAAAACATCCCTAAGCCCCGGGGTCACAATTTCAGCAAAAATCTGACTTTTGGCAGTTCACTCAAAAATGGTGCCAAAAGCTTGAAAATGCTCCCCTGAAAGCTTTGGCGATGGAAACAGAAGGCTTTTTATCACAGGACAAGAAATCAGCCCTCAAAAACTTAACCGGCAGAAAATATTTTTTTGAAAAAATCCCTAAGCCCCGGGGTCACAATTTCAGAAAAAATCTGACTTTTGGCAGTTCACTCAAAAATGGTGCCAACCGCTTGCAAATGCTCACCTGAAAGCTTTGGCAATGGAAACAAAAGGCTTTTTATCACAGGACAAGAAATCAGCCCTCAAAAACTTAACCGGTAGAAAATATTTTTTTGAAAAAATCCCTAAGCCCCGGGGTCACAATTTCAGCAAAAATCTGACTTTTGGCAGTTCACTCAAAAATGGTGCCAACCGGTTGCAAATGCTCCCCTGAAAGGTTTGGCACGCGAAACAGAAGGCTTTTTATCACAGGACAAGAAATCAGCCCTCAAAAACTTAACCGGCAGAAAATATTTTTTTGAAAAAATCCCTAAGCCCCGGGGTCACAATTTCAGAAAAAATCTGACTTTTGGCAGTTCACTCAAAAATGGTGCCAACCGCTTGCAAATGCTCACCTGAAAGCTTTGGCGATGGAAACAGAAGGCTTTTTATCACAGGACAAGAAATCAGCCCTCAAAAACTTAACCGGCAGAAAATATTTTTTTGAAAAAATCCCTAAGCCCCGGGGTCACAATTTCAGCAAAAATCTGACTTTTGGCAGTTCACTCAAAAATGGTGCCAAAAGCTTGAAAATGCTCCCCTGAAAGCTTTGGCGATGGAAACAGAAGGCTTTTTATCACAGGACAAGAAATCAGCCCTCAAAAACTTAACCGGCAGAAAATATTTTTTTGAAAAAATCCCTAAGCCCCGGGGTCACAATTTCAGAAAAAATCTGACTTTTGGCAGTTCACTCAAAAATGGTGCCAACCGCTTGCAAATGCTCACCTGAAAGCTTTGGCGATGGAAACAGAAGGCTTTTTATCACAGGACAAGAAATCAGCCCTCAAAAACTTAACCGGTAGAAAATATTTTTTTGAAAAAATCCCTAAGCCCCGGGGTCACAATTTCAGCAAAAATCTGACTTTTGGCAGTTCACTCAAAAATCGTGCCAAAAGCTTGAAAATGCTCCCCTGAAAGGTTTGGCACTCGAAACAGAAGGCTTTTTATCACAGGACAAGAAATCAGCCCTCAAAAACTTAACCGGCATAAAATATTTTTTTGAAAAAATCCCTAAGCTCCGGGGTCACAATTTCAGAAAAAATCTGACTTTTGGCAGTTCACTCAAAAATGGTGCCAACCGCTTGCAAATGCTCACCTGAAAGCTTTGGCGATGGAAACAGAAGGCTTTTTATCACAGGACAAGAAATCAGCCCTCAAAAACTTAACCGGCAGAAAATATTTTTTTGAAAAAATCCCTAACCCCCGGGGTCACAATTTCAGCAAAAATCTGACTTTTGGCAGTTCACTCAAAAATGGTGCCAACCGCTTGCAAATGCTCACCTGAAAGCTTTGGCGATGGAAACAGAAGGCTTTTTATCACAGGACAAGAAATCAGCCCTCAAAAACTTAACCGGCAGAAAATATTTTTTTGAAAAAATCCCTAAGCCCCGAGGTCACAATTTCAGCAAAAATCTGACTTTTTGCAGTTCACTCAAAAATGGTGCCAACCGCTTGCAAATGCTCACCTGAAAGCTTTGGCGATGGAAACAGAAGGCTTTTTATCACAGGACAAGAAATCAGCCCTCAAAAACGTAACTGGCAGAAAATATTTTTTTGAAAAAATCCCTAAGCCCCGGGGTCACAATTTCAGCAAAAATCTGACTTTTGGCAGTTCACTCAAAAATGGTGCCAACCGCTTGCAAATGCTCACCTGAAAGCTTTGGCGATGGAAACAGAAGTCTTTTTATCACAGGACAAGAAATCAGCCCTCAAAAACTTAACCGGCAGAAAATATTTTTTTGTAAAAATCCCTAAGCCCCGGGGTCACAATTTCAGCAAAAATCTGACTTTTGGCAGTTCACTCAAAAATGGTGCCAAGCGCTTGCAAATGCTCACCTGAAAGCTTTGGCGATGGAAACAGAAGTCTTTTTATCACAGGACAAGAAATCAGCCCTCAAAAACTTAACCGGCAGAAAATATTTTTTTGAAAAAATCCCTAAGCCCCGGGGTCACAATTTCAGCAAAAATCTGACTTTTGGCAGTTCACTCAAAAATGGTGCCAACCGCTTGAAAATGCTCACCTGAAAGGTTTGGCACTCGAAACAGAAGGCTTTTTATCACAGGACAAGAAATCAGCCCTCAAAAACTTAACCGGCAGAAAATATTTTTTTGAAAATCCCTAAGCCCCGGGGTCAGAATTTCAGCAAAAATCTGACTTTTGGCAGGTCACTCAAAAATGGTGCCAACCGCTTGCAAATGCTCACCTGAAAGCTTTGGTGATGGAAACAGAAGGCTTTTTATCACAGGACAAGAAATCAGCCCTCAAAAACTTAACCGGCAGAAAATATTTTTTTGAAAAAATCCCTAAGCCCCGGGGTCACAATTTCAGAAAAAATCTGACTTTTGGCAGTTCACTCAAAAATGGTGCCAACCGCTTGCAAATGCTCACCTGAAAGGTTTGGCACTCGAAACAGAAGGCTTTTTATCACAGGACAAGAAATCAGCCCTCAAAAACTTAACCGGCAGAAAATATTTTTTTGAAAAAATCCCTAAGCCCCGGGGTCACAATTTCAGCAAAAATCTGACTTTTGGCAAATCACTCAAAAATGGTGCCAAAAGCTTGAAAATGCTCCCCTGAAAGGTTTGGCACTCGAAACAGAAGGCTTTTTATCACAGGACAAGAAATCAGCCCTCAAAAACTTAACCGGCAGAAAATATTTTTTTGAAAAAATCCCTTAGCCCCGGGGTCACAATTTCAGCAAAAATCTGACTTTTGGCAGTTCACTCAAAAATGGTGCCAAAAGTTTGAATATGCTCCCCTGAAATTTTGGCACTCGAAACAGAAGGCTTTTTATCACAGGACAAGAAATCAGCCCTCAAAAACTTAACCGGCAGAAAATATTTTTTTGAAAAAATCCCTAAGCCCCGGGGTCACAATTTCAGCAAAAATCTGACTTTTGGCAGTTCACTCAAAAATGGTGCCAACCGCTTGAAAATGCTCACCTGAAAGGTTTGGCACTCGAAACAGAAGGCTTTTTATCACAGGACAAGAAATCAGCCCTCAAAAACTTAACCGGCAGAAAATATTTTTTTGAAAATCCCTAAGCCCCGGGGTCAGAATTTCAGCAAAAATCTGACTTTTGGCAGTTCACTCAAAAATGGTGCCAACCGCTTGCAAATGCTCACCTGAAAGCTTTGGCGATGGAAACAGAAGGCTTTTTATCACAGGACAAGAAATCAGCCCTCAAAAGCTTAACCGGCAGAAAATATTTTTTTGAAAAAATCCCTAAGCCCCGGGGTCACAATTTCAGAAAAAATCTGACTTTTGGCAGGTCACTCAAAAATGGTGCCAACCGCTTGCAAATGCTCACCTGAAAGCTTTGGTGATGGAAACAGAAGGCTTTTTATCACAGGACAAGAAATCAGCCCTCAAAAACTTAACCGGCAGAAAATATTTTTTTGAAAAAATCCCTAAGCCCCGGGGTCACAATTTCAGCAAAAATCTGACTTTTGGCAATTCACTCAAAAATGGTGCCAAAAGCTTGAAAATGCTCCCCTGAAAGGTTTGGCACTCGAAACAGAAGGCTTTTTATCACAGGACAAGAAATCAGCCCTCAAAAACTTAACCGGCAGAAAATATTTTTTTGAAAAAATCCCTAAGCCCCGGGGTCACAATTTCAGAAAAAATCTGACTTTTGGCAATTCACTCAAAAATGGTGCCAACCGCTTGCAAATGCTCACCTGAAAGCTTTGGCGATGGAAACAGAAGGCTTTTTATCACAGGACAAGAAATCAGCCCTCAAAAACTTAACCGGCAGAAAATATTTTTTTGAAAATCCCTAAGCCCCGGGGTCACAATTTCAGCAAAAATCTGACTTTTGGCAGTTCACTAAAAAATGGAGCCTACCGCTTGCAAATGCTCCCGTGAAAGCTTTGGCGATGGAAACAGAAGGCTTTTTATCACAGGACAAGAAATCAGCCCTCAAAAACTTAACCGGCAGAAAATATTTTTTTGAAAAAATCCCTAAGCCCCGGGGTCACAATTTCAGCAAAAATCTGACTTTTGGCAATTCACTCAAAAATGGTGCCAAAAGCTTGAAAATGCTCCCCTGAAAGGTTTGGCACTCGAAACAGAAGGCTTTTTATCACAGGACAAGAAATCAGCCCTCAAAAACTTAACCGGCAGAAAATATTTTTTTGAAAAAATCCCTAAGCCCCGGGGTCACAATTTCAGAAAAAATCTGACTTTTGGCAGTTCACTAAAAAATGGAGCCTACCGCTTGCAAATGCTCACCTGAAAGCTTTGGCGATGGAAACAGAAGGCTTTTTATCACAGGACAAGAAATCAGCCCTCAAAAACTTAACCGGCAGAAAATATTTTTTTGAAAAAATCCCTAAGCCCCGGGGTCACAATTTCAGCAAAAATCTGACTTTTGGCAATTCACTCAAAAATGGTGCCAAAAGCTTGAAAATGCTCCCCTGAAAGGTTTGGCACTCGAAACAGAAGGCTTTTTATCACAGGACAAGAAATCAGCCCTCAAAAACTTAACCGGCAGAAAATATTTTTTTGAAAAAATCCCTAAGCCCCGGGGTCACAATTTCAGAAAAAATCTGACTTTTGGCAGTTCACTCAAAAATGGTGCCAAAAGCTTGAAAATGCTCCCCTGAAATTTTGGCACTCGAAACAGAAGGCTTTTTATCACAGGACAAGAAATCAGCCCTCAAAAACTTAACCGGCAGAAAATATTTTTTTGAAAAAATCCCTAAGCCCCGAGGTCACAATTTCAGCAAAAATCTGACTTTTGGCAGTTCACTCAAAAATGGTGCCAACCGCTTGCAAATGCTCACCTGAAAGCTTTGGCGATGGAAACAGAAGGCTTTTTATCACAGAACAAGAAATCAGCCCTCAAAAACTTAACCGGCAGAAAATATTTTTTTGAAAAAATCCCTTAGCCCCGGGGTCACAATTTCAGAAAAAATCTGACTTTTGGCAGGTCACTCAAAAATGGTGCCAACCGCTTGCAAATGCTCACCTGAAAGCTTTGGTGATGGAAACAGAAGGCTTTTTATCACAGGACAAGAAATCAGCCCTCAAAAACTTAACCGGCAGAAAATATTTTTTTGAAAAAATCCCTAAGTCCCGGGGTCACAATTTCAGCAAAAATCTGACTTTTGGCAATTCACAGAAAAATGGTGCCAAAAGCTTGAAAATGCTCCCCTGAAAGGTTTGGCACTCGAAACAGAAGGCTTTTTATCACAGGACAAGAAATCAGCCCTCAAAAACTTAACCGGCAGAAAATATTTTTTTGAAAAAATCCCTAAGCCCCGGGGTCACAATTTCAGCAAAAATCTGACTTTTGGCAGTTCACTCAAAAATGGTGCCAAAAGCTTGAAAATGCTCCCCTGAAATTTTGGCACTCGAAACAGAAGGCTTTTTATCACAGGACAAGAAATCAGCCCTCAAAAACTTAACCGGCAGAAAATATTTTTTTGAAAAAATCCCTAAGCCCCGAGGTCACAATTTCAGCAAAAATCTGACTTTTGGCAGTTCACTCAAAAATGGTGCCAACCGCTTGCAAATGCTCACCTGAAAGCTTTGGCGATGGAAACAGAAGGCTTTTTATCACAGGACAAGAAATCAGCCCTCAAAAACGTAACCGGCAGAAAATATTTTTTTGAAAAAATCCCTAAGCCCCGGGGTCACAATTTCAGAAAAAATCTGACTTTTGGCAGGTCACTCAAAAATGGTGCCAACCGCTTGCAAATGCTCACCTGAAAGCTTTGGTGATGGAAACAGAAGGCTTTTTATCACAGGACAAGAAATCAGCCCTCAAAAACTTAACCGGCAGAAAATATTTTTTTGAAAAAATCCCTAAGTCCCGGGGTCACAATTTCAGCAAAAATCTGACTTTTGGCAATTCACCCAAAAATGGTGCCAAAAGCTTGAAAATGCTCCCCTGAAAGGTTTGGCACTCGAAACAGAAAGCTTTTTATCACAGGACAAGAAATCAGCCCTCAAAAACTTAACCGGCAGAAAATATTTTTTTGAAAAAATCCCTAAGCCCCGGGGTCACAATTTCAGAAAAAATCTGACTTTTGGCAGTTCACTCAAAAATGGTGCCAACCGCTTGCAAATGCTCACCTGAAAGCTTTGGCGATGGAAACAGAAGGCTTTTTATCACAGGACAAGAAATCAGCCCTCAAAAACTTAACCGGCAGAAAATATTTTTTTGAAAATCCCTAAGCCCCGGGGACACAATTTCAGCAAAAATCTGACTTTTGGCAGTTCACTCAAAAATGGTGCCAACCGCTTGCAAATGCTCACCTGAAAGCTTTGGCGATGGAAACAGAAGGCTTTTTATCACAGGACAAGAAATAAGCCCTCAAAAACTTAACCGGCAGAAAATATTTTTTTGAAAAAATCCCTAAGCCCCGGGGTCACAATTTCAGCAAAAAACTGACTTTTGGCAGTTCACTCAAAAATGGTGCCAACCGCTTGAAAATGCTCACCTGAAAGGTTTGGCACTCAAAACAGAAGGCTTTTTATCACAGGACAAGAAATCAGCCCTCAAAAACTTAACCGGCAGAAAATATTTTTTTGAAAAAATCCCTTAGCCCCGGGGTCACAATTTCAGCAGAAATCTGACTTTTGGCAGTTCACTCAAAAATGGTGCCAACCGCTTGCAAATGCTCACCTGAAAGCTTTGGCGATGGAAACAGAAGGCTTTTTATCACAGGACAAGAAATAAGCCCTCAAAAACTTAACCGGCAGAAAATATTTTTTTGAAAAAATCCCTAAGCCCCGGGGTCACAATTTCAGCAAAAAACTGACTTTTGGCAGTTCACTCAAAAATGGTGCCAACCGCTTGAAAATGCTCACCTGAAAGGTTTGGCACTCGAAACAGAAGGCTTTTTATCACAGGACAAGAAATCAGCCCTCAAAAACTTAACCGGCAGAAAATATTTTTTTGAAAAAATCCCTAAGCCCCGGGGTCACAATTTCAGCAAAAATCTGACTTTTGGCAGTTCACTCAAAAATGGTGCCAAAAGCTTGAAAATGCTCCCCTGAAAGGTTTGGCACTCGAAACAGAAGGCTTTTTATCACAGGACAAGAAATCAGCCCTCAAAAACTTAACCGGCAGAAAATATTTTTTTGAAAAAATCCCTAAGCCCCGGGGTCACAATTTCAGAAAAAATCTGACTTTTGGCAGGTCACTCAAAAATGGTGCCAACCGCTTGCAAATGCTCACCTGAAAGCTTTGGTGATGGAAACAGAAGGCTTTTTATCACAGGACAAGAAATCAGCCCTCAAAAACTTAACCGGCAGAAAATATTTTTTTGAAAAAATCCCTAAGTCCCGGGGTCACAATTTCAGCAAAAATCTGACTTTTGGCAATTCACCCAAAAATGGTGCCAAAAGCTTGAAAATGCTCCCCTGAAAGGTTTGGCACTCAAAACAGAAGGCTTTTTATCACAGGACAAGAAATCAGCCCTCAAAAACTTAACCGGCAGAAAATATTTTTTTGAAAAAATCCCTAAGCCCCGGGGTCACAATTTCAGAAAAAATCTGACTTTTGGTAGTTCACTCAAAAATGGTGCCAACCGCTTGCAAATGCTCACCTGAAAGCTTTGGCGATGGAAACAGAAGGCTTTTTATCACAGGACAAGAAATCAGCCCTCAAAAACTTAACCGGCAGAAAATATTTTTTTGAAAATCCCTAAGCCCCGGGGACACAATTTCAGCAAAAATCTGACTTTTGGCAGTTCACTCAAAAATGGTGCCAACCGCTTGCAAATGCTCACCTGAAAGCTTTGGCGATGAAAACAGAAGGCTTTTTATCACAGGACAAGAAATCAGCCCTCAAAAACTTAACCGGTAGAAAATATTTTTTTGAAAAAATCCCTAAGCCCCGGGGTCACAATTTCAGCAAAAATCTGACTTTTGGCAGTTCACTCAAAAATGGTGCCAACCGCTTGCAAATGCTCACCTGAAAGCTTTGGCGATGGAAACAGAAGGCTTTTTATCACAGGACAAGAAATCAGCCCTCAAAAACTTAACCGGCAGAAAATATTTTTTTGAAAAAATCCCTAAGCCCCGGGGTCACAATTTCAGCAAAAATCTGACTTTTGGCAATTCACTCAAAAATGGTGCCAAAAGCTTGAAAATGCTCCCCTGAAAGGTTTGGCACTCGAAACAGAAGGCTTTTTATCACAGGACAAGAAATCAGCCCTCAAAAACTTAACCGGCAGAAAATATTTTTTTGAAAAAATCCCTAAGCCCCGGGGTCACAATTTCAGCAAAAAACTGACTTTTGGCAGTTCACTCAAAAATGGTGCCAACCGTTTGAAAATGCTCACCTGAAAGGTTTGGCACTCGAAACAGAAGGCTTTTTATCACAGGACAAGAAATCAGCCCTCAAAAACTTAACCGGCAGAAAATATTTTTTTGAAAAAATCCCTAAGCCCCGGGGTCACAATTTCAGCAAAAATATGACTTTTGGCAGTTCACTCAAAAATGGTGCCAAAAGCTTGAAAATGCTCCCCTGAAAGGTTTGGCACTCGAAACAGAAGGCTTTTTATCACAGGACAAGAAATCAGCCCTCAAAAACTTAACCGGCAGAAAATATTTTTTTGAAAATCCCTAAGCCCCGGGGTCACAATTTCAGCAAAAATCTGACTTTTGGCAGTTCACTCAAAAATGGTGCCAACCGCTTGCAAATGCTCACCTGAAAGCTTTGGTGATGGAAACAGAAGGCTTTTTATCACAGGACAAGAAATCAGCCCTCAAAAACTTAACCGGCAGAAAATTTTTTTTTGAAAAAATCCCTAAGCCCCGGGGTCACAATTTCAGAAAAAATCTGACTTTTGGCAGTTCACTCAAAAATGGTGCCAAAAGCTTCAAAATGCTCCCCTGAAAGGTTTGGCACTCGAAACAGAAGGCTTTTTATCACAGGACAAGAAATCAGCCCTCAAAAACTTAACCGGCAGAAAATATTTTTTTGAATATCCCTAAGCCCCGGGGTCACAATTTCAGCAAAAATCTGACTTTTGGCAGTTCACTCAAAAATGGTGCCAACCGCTTGCAAATGCTCACCTGAAAGCTTTGGCGATGGAAACAGAAGGCTTTTTATCACAGGACAAGAAATCAGCCCTCAAAAACTTAACCGGCAGAAAATATTTTTTTGAAAAAATCCCTAAGCCCCGGGGTCACAATTTCAGAAAAAATCTGACTTTTGGCAGTTCACTCAAAAATGGTGCCAACCGCTTGCAAATGCTCACCTGAAAGCTTTGGTGATGGAAACAGAAGGCTTTTTATCACAGGACAAGAAATCAGCCCTCAAAAACTTAACCGGCAGAAAATTTTTTTTTGAAAAAATCCCTAAGCCCCGGGGTCACAATTTCAGAAAAAATCTGACTTTTGGAAGTTCACTCCAAAAGGGTGCCAACCGCTTGCAAATGCTCCCCTGAAAGGTTTGGCACGCGAAACAGAAGGCTTTTTATCACAGCACAAGAAATCAGCCCTCAAAAACTTAACCGGCAGAAAATATTTTTTTGAAAAAATCCCTAAGCCCCGGGGTCACAATTTCAGAAAAAAATCTGACTTTTGGCAGTTCACTCAAAAATGGTGCCAACCGCTTGCAAATGCTCACCTGAAAGCTTTGGCGATGGAAACAGAAGGCTTTTTATCACAGGACAAGAAATCAGCCCTCAAAAACTTAACCGGCAGAAAATATTTTTTTGAAAAAATCCCTAAGCCCCGGGGTCACAATTTCAGCAAAAATCTGACTTTTGGCAGTTCACTCAAAAATGGTGCCAACCGGTTGCAAATGCTCACCTGAAAGGTTTGGCACGCGAAACAGAAGGCTTTTTATCACAGGACAAGAAATCAGCCCTCAAAAACTTAACCGGTAGAAAATATTTTTTTGAAAAAATCCCTAAGCCCCGGGGTCACAATTTCACAAAAAATCTGACTTTTGGCAGTTCACTCAAAAATGGTGCCAAAAGCTTGAAAATGCTCCCCTGAAAGGTTTGGCACTCGAAACAGAAGGCTTTTTATCACAGGACAAGAAATCAGCCCTCAAAAACTTAACCGGCAGAAAATATTTTTTTGAAAAAATCCCTAAGCCCCGGGGTCACAATTTCAGCAAAAATCTGACTTTTGGCAGTTCACTCAAAAATGGTGCCAACCGCTTGCAAATGCTCACCTGAAAGCTTTGGCGATGGAAACAGAAGGCTTTTTATCACAGGACAAGAAATCAGCCCTCAAAAACTTAACCAGCAGAAAATAATTTTTTTGAAAAAACCCCTAAGCCCCGGGGTCACAATTTCAGAAAAAATCTGACTTTTGGCAGTTCACTCAAAAATGGTGCCAACCGGTTGCAAATAGTCCCCTGAAAGGTTTGGCACTCGAAACAGAAGGCTTTTTATCACAGGACAAGAAATCAGCCCTCAAAAACTTAACCGGCAGAAAATATTTTTTTGAAAAAATCCCTAAGCCCCGGGGTCACAATTTCAGAAAAAATCTGACTTTTGGCAGTTCACTCAAAAATGGTGCCAACCGGTTGCAAATGCTCACCTGAAAGCTTTGGCGATGGAAACAGAAGGCTTTTTATCACAGGACAAGAAATCAGCCCTCAAAAACTTAACCGGTAGAAAATATTTTTTTGAAAAAATCCCTAAGCCCCGGGGTCACAATTTCAGAAAAAATCTGACTTTTGGCAGTTCACTCAAAAATGGTGCCAAAAGCTTGAAAATGCTCCCCTGAAAGGTTTGGCACTCGAAACAGAAGGCTTTTTATCACAGGACAAGAAATCAGCCCTCAAAAACTTAACCGGCAGAAAATATTTTTTTGAATATCCCTAAGCCCCGGGGTCACAATTTCAGCAAAAATCTGACTTTTGGCAGTTCACTCAAAAATGGTGCCAACCGCTTGCAAATGCTCACCTGAAAGCTTTGGCGATGGAAACCGAAGGCTTTTTATCACAGGACAAGAAATCAGCCCTCAAAAACTTAACCGGCAGAAAATATTTTTTTGAAAAAATCCCTAAGCCCCGGGGTCACAATTTCAGAAAAAATCTGACTTTTGGCAGTTCACTCAAAAATGGTGCCAAAAGCTTGAAAATGCTCCCCTGAAAGGTTTGGCACTCGAAACAGAAGGCTTTTTATCACAGGACAAGAAATCAGCCCTCAAAAACTTAACCGGCAGAAAATATGTTTTTGAAAAAATCCCTAAGCCCCGGGGTCACAATTTCAGAAAAAATCTGACTTTTGGCAGTTCACTCAAAAATGGTGCCAACCGCTTGCAAATGCTCACCTGAAAGCTTTGGCGATGGAAACAGAAGGCTTTTTATCACAGGACAAGAAATCAGCCCTCAAAAACTTAACCGGCAGAAAATATTTTTTTGAAAAAATCCCTAAGCCCCGGGGTCACAATTTCAGCAAAAATCTGACTTTTGGCAGTTCACTCAAAAATGGTGCCAACCGCTTGCAAATGCTCACCTGAAAGCTTTGGCGATGGAAACAGAAGGCTTTTTATCACAGGACAAGAAATCAGCCCTCAAAAACTTAACCGGCAGAAAATATTTTTTTGAAAAAATCCCTAAGCCCCGGGGTCACAATTTCAGAAAAAATCTGACTTTTGGCAGTTCACTCAAAAATGGTGCCAACCGCTTGCAAATGCTCACCTGAAAGCTTTGGTGATGGAAACAGAAGGCTTTTTATCACAGGACAAGAAATCAGCCCTCAAAAACTTAACCGGCAGAAAAAATTTTTTTGAAAAAATCCCTAAGCCCCGGGGTCACAATTTCAGCAAAAATCTGACTTTTGGAAGTTCACTCAAAAAGGGTGCCAACCGCTTGCAAATGCTCCCCTGAAAGGTTTGGCACGCGAAACAGAAGGCTTTTTATCACAGCACAAGAAATCAGCCCTCAAAAACTTAACCGGCAGAAAATATTTTTTTGAAAAAATCCCTAAGCCCCGGGGTCACAATTTCAGCAAAAATCTGACTTTTGGCAGTTCACTCAAAAATGGTGCCAACCGCTTGCAAATGCTCACCTGAAAGCTTTGGCGATGAAAACAGAAGGCTTTTTATCACAGGACAAGAAATCAGCCCTCAAAAACTTAACCAGCAGAAAATATTTTTTTGAAAAAATCCCTAAGCCCCGGGGTCACAATTTCAGAAAAAATCTGACTTTTGGCAGTTCACTCAAAAATGGTGCCAACCGGTTGCAAATAGTCCCCTGAAAGGTTTGGCACTCGAAACAGAAGGCTTTTTATCACAGGACAAGAAATCAGCCCTCAAAAACTTAACCGGCAGAAAATATTTTTTTGAAAAAATCCCTAAGCCCCGGGGTCACAATTTCAGAAAAAATCTGACTTTTGGCAGTTCACTCAAAAATGGTGCCAACCGGTTGCAAATGCTCACCTGAAAGCTTTGGCGATGGAAACAGAAGGCTTTTTATCACAGGACAAGAAATCAGCCCTCAAAAACTTAACCGGTAGAAAATATTTTTTTGAAAAAATCCCTAAGCCCCGGGGTCACAATTTCAGAAAAAATCTGACTTTTGGCAGTTCACTCAAAAATGGTGCCAAAAGCTTGAAAATGCTCCCCTGAAAGGTTTGGCACTCGAAACAGAAGGCTTTTTATCACAGGACAATAAATCAGCCCTCAAAAACTTAACCGGCAGAAAATATTTTTTTGAATATCCCTAAGCCCCGGGGTCACAATTTCAGCAAAAATCTGACTTTTGGCAGTTCACTCAAAAATGGTGCCAACCGCTTGCAAATGCTCACCTGAAAGCTTTGGCGATGGAAACAGAAGGCTTTTTATCACAGGACAAGAAATCAGCCCTCAAAAACTTAACCGGCAGAAAATATTTTTTTGAAAAAATCCCTAAGCCCCGGGGTCACAATTTCAGAAAAAATCTGACTTTTGGCAGTTCACTCAAAAATGGTGCCAACCGCTTGCAAATGCTCACCTGAAAGCTTTGGTGATGGAAACAGAAGGCTTTTTATCACAGGACAAGAAATCAGCCCTCAAAAACTTAACCGGCAGAATTTTTTTTTTTGAAAAAATCCCTAAGCCCCGGGGTCACAATTTCAGAAAAAATCTGACTTTTGGCAGTTCACTCAAAAATGGTGCCAAAAGCTTGAAAATGCTCCCCTGAAAGGTTTGGCACTCGAAACAGAAGGCTTTTTATCACAGGACAAGAAATCAGCCCTCAAAAACTTAACCGGCAGAAAATATTTTTTTGAATATCCCTAAGCCCCGGGGTCACAATTTCAGCAAAAATCTGACTTTTGGCAGTTCACTCAAAAATGGTGCCAACCGCTTGCAAATGCTCACCTCAAAGCTTTGGCGATGGAAACAGAAGGCTTTTTATCACAGGACAAGAAATCAGCCCTCAAAAACTTAACCGGCAGAAAATATTTTTTTGAAAAAATCCCTAAGCCCCGGGGTCACAATTTCAGCAAAAATCTGACTTTTGGCAGTTCACTCAAAAATGGTGCCAACCGCTTGCAAATGCTCACCTGAAAGCTTTGGCGATGGAAACAGAAGGCTTTTTATCACAGGACAAGAAATCAGCCCTCAAAAACTTAACCGGCAGAAAATATTTTTTTGAAAAAATCCCTAAGCCCCGGGGTCACAATTTCAGAAAAAATCTGACTTTTGGCAGTTCACTCAAAAATGGTGCCAACCGCTTGCAAATGCTCACCTGAAAGCTTTGGTGATGGAAACAGAAGGCTTTTTATCACAGGACAAGAAATCAGCCCTCAAAAACTTAACCGGCAGAAAATTTTTTTTTGAAAAAATCCCTAAGCCCCGGGGTCACAATTTCAGAAAAAATCTGACTTTTGGAAGTTCACTCAAAAAGGGTGCCAACCGCTTGCAAATGCTCCCCTGAAAGGTTTGGCACGCGAAACAGAAGGCTTTTTATCACAGCACAAGAAATCAGCCCTCAAAAACTTAACCGGCAGAAAATATTTTTTTGAAAAAATCCCTAAGCCCCGGGGTCACAATTTCAGCAAAAATCTGACTTTTGGCAGTTCACTCAAAAATGGTGCCAACCGCTTGCAAATGCTCACCTGAAAGCTTTTGCGATGAAAACAGAAGGCTTTTTATCACAGGACAAGAAATCAGCCCTCAAAAACTTAACCGGCAGAAAATATTTTTTTGAAAAAATCCCTAAGCCCCGGGGTCACAATTTCAGAAAAAATCTGACTTTTGGCAGTTCACTCAAAAATGGTGCCAACCGCTTGCAAATGCTCACCTGAAAGCTTTGGCGATGGAAACAGAAGGCTTTTTATCACAGGACAAGAAATCAGCCCTCAAAAACTTAACCGGCAGAAAATATTTTTTTGAAAAAATCCCTAAGCCCCGGGGTCACAATTTCAGAAAAAATCTGACTTTTGGCAGTTCACTCAAAAATGGTGCCAACCGGTTGCAAATGCTCCCCTGAAAGGTTTGGCACGCGAAACAGAAGGCTTTTTATCACAGGACAAGAAATCAGCCCTCAAAAACTTAACCGGTAGAAAATATTTTTTTGAAAAAATCCCTAAGCCCCGGGGTCACAATTTCAGAAAAAATCTGACTTTTGGCAGTTCACTCAAAAATGGTGCCAAAAGCTTGAAAATGCTCCCCTGAAAGGTTTGGCACTCGAAACAGAAGGCTTTTTATCACAGGACAAGAAATCAGCCCTCAAAAACTTAACCGGCAGAAAATATTTTTTTGAAAAAATCCCTAAGCCCCGGGGTCACAATTTCAGCAAAAATCTGACTTTTGGCAGTTCACTCAAAAATGGTGCCAACCGCTTGCAAATGCTCACCTGAAAGCTTTGGCGATGGAAACAGAAGGCTTTTTATCACAGGACAAGAAATCAGCCCTCAAAAACTTAACCAGCAGAAAATATTTTTTTTGAAAAAATCCCTAAGCCCCGGGGTCACAATTTCAGAAAAAATCTGACTTTTGGCAGTTCACTCAAAAATGGTGCCAACCGGTTGCAAATAGTCCCCTTAAAGGTTTGGCACTCGAAACAGAAGGCTTTTTATCACAGGACAAGAAATCAGCCCTCAAAAACTTAACCGGCAGAAAATATTTTTTTGAAAAAATCCCTAAGCCCCGGGGTCACAATTTCAGAAAAAATCTGACTTTTGGCAGTTCACTCAAAAATGGTGCCAAAAGCTTGAAAATGCTCCCCTGAAAGGTTTGGCACTCGAAACAGAAGGCTTTTTATCACAGGACAAGAAATCAGCCCTCAAAAACTTAACCGGCAGAAAATATTTTTTTGAATATCCCTAAGCCCCGGGGTCACAATTTCAGCAAAAATCTGACTTATTGGCAGTTCACTCAAAAATGGTGCCAACCGCTTGCAAATGCTCACCTGAAAGCTTTGGCGATGGAAACAGAAGGCTTTTTATCACAGGACAAGAAATCAGCCCTCAAAAACTTAACCGGCAGAAAATATTTTTTTGAAAAAATCCCTAAGCCCCGGGGTCACAATTTCAGCAAAAATCTGACTTTTGGCAGTTCACTCAAAAATGGTGCCAACCGCTTGCAAATGCTCACCTGAAAGCTTTGGCGATGAAAACAGAAGGCTTTTTATCACAGGACAAGAAATCAGCCCTCAAAAACTTAACCGGCACAAAATATTTTTTTGAAAAAATCCCTAAGCCCCGGGGTCACAATTTCAGAAAAAATCTGACTTTTGGCAGTTCACTCAAAAATGGTGCCAACCGCTTGCAAATGCTCACCTGAAAGCTTTGGCGATGGAAACAGAAGGCTTTTTATCACAGCACAAGAAATCAGCCCTCAAAAACTTAACCGGCAGAAAATATTTTTTTGAAAAAATCCCTAAGCCCCGGGGTCACAATTTCAGAAAAAATCTGACTTTTGGCAGTTCACTCAAAAATGGTGCCAACCGGTTGCAAATGCTCCCCTGAAAGGTTTGGCACGCGAAACAGAAGGCTTTTTATCACAGGACAAGAAATCAGCCCTCAAAAACTTAACCGGTAGAAAATATTTTTTTGAAAAAATCCCTAAGCCCCGGGGTCACAATTTCAGCAAAAATCTGACTTTTGGCAGTTCACTCAAAAATGGTGCCAACCGCTTGCAAATGCTCACCTGAAAGCTTTGGCGATGGAAACAGAAGGCTTTTTATCACAGGACAAGAAATCAGCCCTCAAAAACTTAACCAGCAGAAAATATTTTTTTGAAAAAATCCCTAAGCCCCGGGGTCACAATTTCAGAAAAAATCTGACTTTTGGCAGTTCACTCAAAAATGGTGCCAACCGGTTGCAAATAGTCCCCTTAAAGGTTTGGCACTCGAAACAGAAGGCTTTTTATCACAGGACAAGAAATCAGCCCTCAAAAACTTAACCGGCAGAAAATATTTTTTTGAAAAAATCCCTAAGCCCCGGGGTCACAATTTCAGAAAAAATCTGACTTTTGGCAGTTCACTCAAAAATGGTGCCAAAAGCTTGAAAATGCTCCCCTGAAAGGTTTGGCACTCGAAACAGAAGGCTTTTTATCACAGGACAAGAAATCAGCCCTCAAAAACTTAACCGGCAGAAAATATTTTTTTGAATATCCCTAAGCCCCGGGGTCACAATTTCAGCAAAAATCTGACTTTTGGCAGTTCACTCAAAAATGGTGCCAACCGCTTGCAAATGCTCACCTGAAAGCTTTGGCGATGGAAACAGAAGGCTTTTTATCACAGGACAAGAAATCAGCCCTCAAAAACTTAACCGGCAGAAAATATTTTTTTGAAAAAATCCCTAAGCCCCGGGGTCACAATTTCAGAAAAAATCTGACTTTTGGCAGTTCACTCAAAAATGGTGCCAACCGCTTGCAAATGCTCACCTGAAAGCTTTGGCGATGGAAACAGAAGGCTTTTTATCACAGGACAAGAAATCAGCCCTCAAAAACTTAACCGGCAGAAATTTTTTTTTTGAAAAAATCCCTAAGCCCCGGGGTCACAATTTCAGAAAAAATCTGACTTTTGGCAGTTCACTCAAAAATGGTGCCAAAAGCTTGAAAATGCTCCCCTGAAAGGTTTGGCACTCGAAACAGAAGGCTTTTTATCACAGGACAAGAAATCAGCCCTCAAAAACTTAACCGGCAGAAAATATTTTTTTGAATATCCCTAAGCCCCGGGGTCACAATTTCAGCAAAAATCTGACTTATTGGCAGTTCACTCAAAAATGGTGCCAACCGCTTGCAAATGCTCACCTGAAAGCTTTGGCGATGAAAACAGAAGGCTTTTTATCACAGGACAAGAAATCAGCCCTCAAAAACTTAACCGGCAGAAAATATTTTTTTGAAAAAATCCCTAAGCCCCGGGGTCACAATTTCAGCAAAAAATCTGACTTTTGGCAGTTCACTCAAAAATGGTGCCAACCGCTTGCAAATGCTCACCTGAAAGCTTTGGCGATGGAAACAGAAGGCTTTTTATCACAGGACAAGAAATCAGCCCTCAAAAACTTAACCGGCAGAAAATATTTTTTTGAAAAAATCCCTAAGCCCCGGGGTCACAATTTCAGAAAAAATCTGACTTTTGGCAGTTCACTCAAAAATGGTGCCAACCGGTTGCAAATGCTCCCCTGAAAGGTTTGGCACGCGAAACAGAAGGCTTTTTATCACAGGACAAGAAATCAGCCCTCAAAAACTTAACCGGTAGAAAATATTTTTTTGAAAAAATCCCTAAGCCCCGGGGTCACAATTTCAGAAAAAATCTGACTTTTGGCAGTTCACTCAAAAATGGTGCCAAAAGCTTGAAAATGCTCCCCTGAAAGGTTTGGCACTCGAAACAGAAGGCTTTTTATCACAGGACAAGAAATCAGCCCTCAAAAACTTAACCGGCAGAAAATATTTTTTTGAAAAAATCCCTAAGCCCCGGGGTCACAATTTCAGCAAAAATCTGACTTTTGGCAGTTCACTCAAAAATGGTGCCAAAAGCTTGAAAATGCTCCCCTGACAGGTTTGGGACTCGAAACAGAAGGCTTTTTATCACAGGACAAGAAATCAGCCCTCAAAAACTTAACCGGCAGAAAATTTTTTTTTGAAAAAATCCCTAAGCCCCGGGGTCACAATTTCAGAAAAAATCTGACTTTTGGCAGTTCACTCAAAAATGGTGCCAACCGGTTGCAAATAGTCCCCTTAAAGGTTTGGCACTCGAAACAGAAGGCTTTTTATCACAGGACAAGAAATCAGCCCTCAAAAACTTAACCGGCAGAAAATATTTTTTTGAAAAAATCCCTAAGCCCCGGGGTCACAATTTCAGAAAAAATCTGACTTTTGGCAGTTCACTCAAAAACGGTGCCAACCGGTTGCAAATAGTCCCCTTAAAGGTTTGGCACTCGAAACAGAAGGCTTTTTATCACAGGACAAGAAATCAGCCCTCAAAAACTTAACCGGCAGAAAATATTTTTTTGAAAAAATCCCTAAGCCCCGGGGTCACAATTTCAGCAAAAATCTGACTTTTGGCAGTTCACTCAAAAATGGTGCCAACCGGTTGCAAATGCTCACCTGAAAGCTTTGGCGATGGAAACAGAAGGCTTTTTATCACAGGACAAGAAATCAGCCCTCAAAAACTTAACCGGTAGAAAATATTTTTTTGAAAAAATCCCTAAGCCCCGGGGTCACAATTTCAGCAAAAATCTGACTTTTGGCAGTTCACTCAAAAATGGTGCCAACCGCTTGCAAATGCTCCCCTGAAAGCTTTGGCGATGGAAACAGAAGGCTTTTTATCACAGGACAAGAAATCAGCCCTCAAAAACTTAACCAGCAGAAAATATTTTTTTGAAAAAATCCCTAAGCCCCGGGGTCACAATTTCAGCAAAAATCTGACTTTTGGCAGTTCACTCAAAAATGGTGCCAACCGCTTGCAAATGCTCCCCTGAAAGCTTTGGCGATGGAAACAGAAGGCTTTTTATCACAGGACAAGAAATCAGCCCTCAAAAACTTAACCAGCAGAAAATATTTTTTTGAAAAAATCCCTAAGCCCCGGGGTCACAATTTCAGAAAAAATCTGACTTTTGGCAGTTCACTCAAAAATGGTGCCAACCGCTTGCAAATGCTCACCTGAAAGCTTTGGCGATGGAAACAGAAGGCTTTTTATCACAGGACAAGAAATCAGCCCTCAAAAACTTAACCGGTAGAAAATATTTTTTTGAAAAAATCCCAAAGCCCCGGGGTCACAATTTCAGCAAAAATCTGACTTTTGGCAGTTCACTCAAAAATGGTGCCAACCGCTTGCAAATGCTCCCCTGAAAGCTTTGGCGATGGAAACAGAAGGCTTTTTATCACAGGACAAGAAATCAGCCCTCAAAAACTTAACCAGCAGAAAATATTTTTTTGAAAAAATCCCTAAGCCCCGGGGTCACAATTTCAGAAAAAATCTGACTTTTGGCAGTTCACTCAAAAATGGTGCCAACCGGTTGCAAATAGTCCCCTTAAAGGTTTGGCACTCGAAACAGAAGGCTTTTTATCACAGGACAAGAAATCAGCCCTCAAAAACTTAACCGGCAGAAAATATTTTTTTGAAAAAATCCCTAAGCCCCGGGGTCACAATTTCAGAAAAAATCTGACTTTTGGCAGTTCACTCAAAAATGGTGCCAACCGGTTGCAAATGCTCACCTGAAAGCTTTGGCGATGGAAACAGAAGGCTTTTTATCACAGGACAAGAAATCAGCCCTCAAAAACTTAACCGGTAGAAAATATTTTTTTGAAAAAATCCCTAAGCCCCGGGGTCACAATTTCAGCAAAAATCTGACTTTTGGCAGTTCACTCAAAAATGGTGCCAACCGCTTGCAAATGCTCCCCTGAAAGGTTTGGCACGCGAAACAGAAGGCTTTTTATCACAGGACAAGAAATCAGCGCTCAAAAACTTAACCGGTAGAAAATATTTTTTTGAAAAAATCCCTAAGCCCCGGGGTCACAATTTCAGAAAAAATCTGACTTTTGGCAGTTCACTCAAAAATGGTGCCAAAAGCTTGAAAATGCTCCCCTGAAAGGTTTGGCACTCGAAACAGAAGGCTTTTTATCACAGGACAAGAAATCAGCCCTCAAAAACTTAACCGGCAGAAAATATTTTTTTGAAAAAATCCCTAAGCCCCGGGGTCACAATTTCAGCAAAAATCTGACTTTTGGCAGTTCACTCAAAAATGGTGCCAACCGCTTGCAAATGCTCACCTGAAAGCTTTGGCGATGGAAACAGAAGGCTTTTTATCACAGGACAAGAAATCAGCCCTCAAAAACTTAACCGGCAGAAAATATTTTTTTGAAAAAATCCCTAAGCCCCGGGGTCACAATTTCAGCAAAAATCTGACTTTTGGCAGTTCACTCAAAAATGGTGCCAACCGCTTGCAAATGCTCACCTGAAAGCTTTGGCGATGGAAACAGAAGGCTTTTTATCACAGGACAAGAAATCAGCCCTCAAAAACTTAACCAGCAGAAAATATTTTTTTGAAAAAATCCCTAAGCCCCGGGGTCACAATTTCAGAAAAAATCTGACTTTTGGCAGTTCACTCAAAAATGGTGCCAACCGGTTGCAAATGCTCCCCTGAAAGGTTTGGCACTCGAAACAGAAGGCTTTTTATCACAGGACAAGAAATCAGCCCTCAAAAACTTAACCGGTAAAAAATATTTTTTTGAAAAAATCCCTAAGCCCCGGGGTCACAATTTCAGCAAAAATCTGACTTTTGGCAGTTCACTCAAAAATGGTGCCAACCGCTTGCAAATGCTCCCCTGAAAGGTTTGGCACGTGAAACAGAAGGCTTTTTATCACAGGACAAGAAATCAGCCCTCAAAAACTTAACCGGTAGAAAATATTTTTTTGAAAAAATCCCTAAGCCCCGGGGTCACAATTTCAGAAAAAATCTGACTTTTGGCAGTTCACTCAAAAATGGTGCCAAAAGCTTGAAAATGCTCCCCTGAAAGGTTTGGCACTCGAAACAGAAGGCTTTTTATCACAGGACAAGAAATCAGCCCTCAAAAACTTAACCGGCAGAAAATATTTTTTTGAAAAAATCCCTAAGCCCCGGGGTCACAATTTCAGCAAAAATCTGACTTTTGGTAGTTCACTCAAAAATGGTGCCAACCGCTTGCAAATGCTCACCTGAAAGCTTTGGCGATGGAAACAGAAGGCTTTTTATCACAGGACAAGAAATCAGCCCTCAAAAACTTAACCGGCAGAAAATATTTTTTTGAAAAAATCCCTAAGCCCCGGGGTCACAATTTCAGAAAAAATCTGACTTTTGGCAGTTCACTCAAAAATGGTGCCAACCGCTTGCAAATGCTCCCCTGAAAGGTTTGGCACGCGAAACAGAAGGCTTTTTATCACAGGACAAGAAATCAGCCCTCAAAAACTTAACCGGCAGAAAATATTTTTTTGAAAAAATCCCTAAGCCCCGGGGTCACAATTTCAGAAAAAATCTGACTTTTGGCAGTTCACTCAAAAATGGTGCCAAAAGCTTGAAAATGCTCCCCTGAAAGGTTTGGCACTCGAAACAGAAGGCTTTTTATCACAGGACAAGAAATCAGCCCTCAAAAACTTAACCGGCAGAAAATATTTTTTTGAAAAAATCCCTAAGCCCCGGGGTCACAATTTCAGCAAAAATCTGACTTTTGGCAGTTCACTCAAAAATGGTGCCAACCGCTTGCAAATGCTCACCTGAAAGCTTTGGCGATGGAAACAGAAGGCTTTTTATCACAGGACAAGAAATCAGCCCTCAAAAACTTAACCAGCAGAAAATTTTTTTTGAAAAAATCCCTAAGCCCCGGGGTCACAATTTCAGAAAAAATCTGACATTTGGCAGTTCACTCAAAAATGGTGCCAACCGGTTGCAAATAGTCCCCTGAAAGGTTTGGCACTCGAAACAGAAGGCTTTTTATCACAGGACAAGAAATCAGCCCTCAAAAACTTAACCGGCAGAAAATATTTTTTTGAAAAAATCCCTAAGCCCCGGGGTCACAATTTCAGAAAAAATCTGACTTTTGGCAGTTCACTCAAAAATGGTGCCAACCGGTTGCAAATGCTCACCTGAAAGCTTTGGCGATGGAAACAGAAGGCTTTTTATCACAGGACAAGAAATCAGCCCTCAAAAACTTAACCGGTAGAAAATATTTTTTTGAAAAAATCCCTAAGCCCCGGGGTCACAATTTCAGCAAAAATCTGACTTTTGGCAGTTCACTCAAAAATGGTGCCAACCGCTTGCAAATGCTCCCCTGAAAGGTTTGGCACGCGAAACAGAAGGCTTTTTATCACAGGACAAGAAATCAGCGCTCAAAAACTTAACCGGTAGAAAATATTTTTTTGAAAAAATCCCTAAGCCCCGGGGTCACAATTTCAGAAAAAATCTGACTTTTGGCAGTTCACTCAAAAATGGTGCCAAAACCTTGAAAATGCTCCCCTGAAAGGTTTGGCACTCGAAACAGAAGGCTTTTTATCACAGGACAAGAAATCAGCCCTCAAAAACTTAACCGGCAGAAAATATTTTTTTGAAAAAATCCCTAAGCCCCGGGGTCACAATTTCAGCAAAAATCTGACTTTTGGCAGTTCACTCAAAAATGGTGCCAACCGCTTGCAAATGCTCACCTGAAAGCTTTGGCGATGGAAACAGAAGGCTTTTTATCACAGGACAAGAAATCAGCCCTCAAAAACTTAACCGGCAGAAAATATTTTTTTGAAAAAATCCCTAAGCCCCGGGGTCACAATTTCAGCAAAAATCTGACTTTTGGCAGATCACTCAAAAATGGTGCAAACCGCTTGCAAATGCTCCCCTGAAAGGTTTGGCACGCGAAACAGAAGGCTTTTTATCACAGGACAAGAAATCAGCCCTCAAAAACTTAACCGGCAGAAAATATTTTTTTGAAAAAATCCCTAAGCCCCGGGGTCACAATCTCAGAAAAAATCTGACTTTTGGCAGTTCACTCAAAAATGGTGCCAAAAGCTTGAAAATGCTCCCCTGAAAGGTTTGGCACTCGAAACAGAAGGCTTTTTATCACAGGACAAGAAATCAGCCCTCAAAAACTTAACCGGCAGAAAATATTTTTTTGAAAAAATCCCTAAGCCCCGGGGTCACAATTTCAGCAAAAATCTGACTTTTGGCAGTTCACTCAAAAATGGTGCCAACCGCTTGCAAATGCTCACCTGAAAGCTTTGGCGATGGAAACAGAAGGCTTTTTATCACAGGACAAGAAATCAGCCCTCAAAAACTTAACCAGCAGAAATTTTTTTTTGAAAAAATCCCTAAGCCCCGGGGTCACAATTTCAGAAAAAATCTGACATTTGGCAGTTCACTCAAAAATGGTGCCAACCGGTTGCAAATAGTCCCCTGAAAGGTTTGGCACTCGAAACAGAAGGCTTTTTATCACAGGACAAGAAATCAGCCCTCAAAAACTTAACCGGCAGAAAATATTTTTTTGAAAAAATCCCTAAGCCCCGGGGTCACAATTTCAGAAAAAATCTGACTTTTGGCAGTTCACTCAAAAATGGTGCCAACCGGTTGCAAATGCTCACCTGAAAGCTTTGGCGATGGAAACAGAAGGCTTTTTATCACAGGACAAGAAATCAGCCCTCAAAAACTTAACCGGTAGAAAATATTTTTTTGAAAAAATCCCTAAGCCCCGGGGTCACAATTTCAGCAAAAATCTGACTTTTGGCAGTTCACTCAAAAATGGTGCCAACCGCTTGCAAATGCTCCCCTGAAAGGTTTGGCACGCGAAACAGAAGGCTTTTTATCACAGGACAAGAAATCAGCGCTCAAAAACGTAACCGGTAGAAAATATTTTTTTGAAAAAATCCCTAAGCCCCGGGGTCACAATTTCAGAAAAAATCTGACTTTTGGCAGTTCACTCAAAAATGGTGCCAAAAGCTTGAAAATGCTCCCCTGAAAGGTTTGGCACTCGAAACAGAAGGCTTTTTATCACAGGACAAGAAATCAGCCCTCAAAAACTTAACCGGCAGAAAATATTTTTTTGAAAAAATCCCTAAGCCCCGGGGTCACAATTTCAGCAAAAATCTGACTTTTGGCAGTTCACTCAAAAATGGTGCCAACCGCTTGCAAATGCTCACCTGAAAGCTTTGGCGATGGAAACAGAAGGCTTTTTATCACAGGACAAGAAATCAGCCCTCAAAAACTTAACCGGCAGAAAATATTTTTTTGAAAAAATCCCTAAGCCCCGGGGTCACAATTTCAGCAAAAATCTGACTTTTGGCAGATCACTCAAAAATGGTGCCAACCGCTTGCAAATGCTCACCTGAAAGCTTTGGCGATGGAAACAGAAGGCTTTTTATCACAGGACAAGAAATCAGCCCTCAAAAACTTAACCAGCAGAAAATATTTTTTTGAAAAAATCCCTAAGCCCCGGGGTCACAATTTCAGAAAAAATCTGACTTTTGGCAGTTCACTCAAAAATGGTGCCAAAAGCTTGAAAATGTTCCCCTGAAAGGTTTGGCACTCGAAACAGAAGGCTTTTTATCACAGGACAAGAAATCAGCCCTCAAAAACTTAACCGGCAGAAAATATTTTTTTGAAAAAATCCCTAAGCCCCGGGGTCACAATTTCAGCAAAAATCTGACTTTTGGTAGTTCACTCAAAAATGGTGCCAACCGCTTGCAAATGCTCACCTGAAAGCTTTGGCGATGGAAACAGAAGGCTTTTTATCACAGGACAAGAAATCAGCCCTCAAAAACTTAACCGGCAGAAAATATTTTTTTGAAAAAATCCCTAAGCCCCGGGGTCACAATTTCAGCAAAAATCTGACTTTTGGCAGTTCACTCAAAAATGGTGCCAACCGCTTGCAAATGCTCCCCTGAAAGGTTTGGCACGTGAAACAGAAGGCTTTTTATCACAGGACAAGAAATCAGCCCTCAAAAACTTAACCGGTAGAAAATATTTTTTTGAAAAAATCCCTAAGCCCCGGGGTCACAATTTCAGAAAAAATCTGACTTTTGGCAGTTCACTCAAAAATGGTGCCAAAAGCTTGAAAATGCTCCCCTGAAAGGTTTGGCACTCGAAACAGAAGGCTTTTTATCACAGGACAAGAAATCAGCCCTCAAAAACTTAACCGGCAGAAAATATTTTTTTGAAAAAATCCCTAAGCCCCGGGGTCACAATTTCAGCAAAAATCTGACTTTCGGTAGTTCACTCAAAAATGGTGCCAACCGCTTGCAAATGCTCACCTGAAAGCTTTGGCGATGGAAACAGAAGGCTTTTTATCACAGGACAAGAAATCAGCCCTCAGAAACTTAACCGGCAGAAAATATTTTTTTGAAAAAATCCCTAAGCCCCGGGGTCACAATTTCAGAAAAAATCTGACTTTTGGCAGTTCACTCAAAAATGGTGCCAACCGGTTGCAAATGCTCCCCTGAAAGGTTTGGCACTCGAAACAGAAGGCTTTTTATCACAGGACAAGAAATCAGCCCTCAAAAACTTAACCGGCAGAAAATATTTTTTTGAAAAAATCCCTAAGCCCCGGGGTCACAATTTCAGAAAAAATCTGACTTTTGGCAGTTCACTCAAAAATGGTGCCAACCGGTTGCAAATGCTCACCTGAAAGCTTTGGCGATGGAAACAGAAGGCTTTTTATCACAGGACAAGAAATCAGCCCTCAAAAACTTAACCGGCAGAAAATATTTTTTTGAAAAAATCCCTAAGCCCCGGGGTCACAATTTCAGAAAAAATCTGACTTTTGGCAGTTCACTCAAAAATGGTGCCAACCGGTTGCAAATGCTCACCTGAAAGCTTTGGCGATGGAAACAGAAGGCTTTTTATCACAGGACAAGAAATCAGCCCTCAAAAACTTAACCGGTAGAAAATATTTTTTTGAAAAAATCCATAAGCCCCGGGGTCACAATTTCAGGAAAAATCTGACTTTTGGCAGTTCACTCAAAAATGGTGCCAACCGCTTGCAAATGCTCCCCTGAAAGGTTTGGCACGCGAAACAGAAGGCTTTTTATCACAGGACAAGAAATCAGCCCTCAAAAACTTAACCGGCAGAAAATATTTTTTTGAAAAAATCCCTAAGCCCCGGGGTCACAATTTCAGAAAAAATCTGACTTTTGGCAGTTCACTCAAAAATGGTGCCAAAAGCTTGAAAATGCTCCCCTGAAAGGTTTGGCACTCGAAACAGAAGGCTTTTTATCACAGGACAAGAAATCAGCCCTCAAAAACTTAACCGGCAGAAAATATTTTTTTGAAAAAATCCCTAAGCCCCGGGGTCACAATTTCAGCAAAAATCTGACTTTTGGCAGTTCACTCAAAAATGGTGCCAACCGCTTGCAAATGCTCACCTGAAAGCTTTGGCGATGGAAACAGAAGGCTTTTTATCACAGGACAAGAAATCAGCCCTCAAAAACTTAACCAGCAGAAATTTTTTTTTGAAAAAATCCCTAAGCCCCGGGGTCACAATTTCAGAAAAAATCTGACATTTGGCAGTTCACTCAAAAATGGTGCCAACCGGTTGCAAATAGTCCCCTGAAAGGTTTGGCACTCGAAACAGAAGGCTTTTTATCACAGGACAAGAAATCAGCCCTCAAAAACTTAACCGGCAGAAAATATTTTTTTGAAAAAATCCCTAAGCCCCGGGGTCACAATTTCAGAAAAAATCTGACTTTTGGCAGTTCACTCAAAAATGGTGCCAACCGGTTGCAAATGCTCACCTGAAAGCTTTGGCGATGGAAACAGAAGGCTTTTTATCACAGGACAAGAAATCAGCCCTCAAAAACTTAACCGGTAGAAAATATTTTTTTGAAAAAATCCCTAAGCCCCGGGGTCACAATTTCAGCAAAAATCTGACTTTTGGCAGTTCACTCAAAAATGGTGCCAACCGCTTGCAAATGCTCCCCTGAAAGGTTTGGCACGCGAAACAGAAGGCTTTTTATCACAGGACAAGAAATCAGCGCTCAAAAACTTAACCGGTAGAAAATATTTTTTTGAAAAAATCCCTAAGCCCCGGGGTCACAATTTCAGAAAAAATCTGACTTTTGGCAGTTCACTCAAAAATGGTGCCAAAAGCTTGAAAATGCTCCCCTGAAAGGTTTGGCACTCGAAACAGAAGGCTTTTTATCACAGGACAAGAAATCAGCCCTCAAAAACTTAACCGGCAGAAAATATTTTTTTGAAAAAATCCCTAAGCCCCGGCGTCACAATTTCAGCAAAAATCTGACTTTTGGCAGTTCACTCAAAAATGGTGCCAACCGCTTGCAAATGCTCACCTGAAAGCTTTGGCGATGGAAACAGAAGGCTTTTTATCACAGGACAAGAAATCAGCCCTCAAAAACTTAACCGGCAGAAAATATTTTTTTGAAAAAATCCCTAAGCCCCGGGGTCACAATTTCAGCAAAAATCTGACTTTTGGCAGATCACTCAAAAATGGTGCCAACCGCTTGCAAATGCTCACCTGAAAGCTTTGGCGATGGAAACAGAAGGCTTTTTATCACAGGACAAGAAATCAGCCCTCAAAAACTTAACCGGCAGAAAATATTTTTTTGAAAAAATCCCTAAGCCCCGGGGTCACAATTTCAGAAAAAATCTGACTTTTGGCAGTTCACTCAAAAATGGTGCCAAAAGCTTGAAAATGTTCCCCTGAAAGGTTTGGCACTCGAAACAGAAGGCTTTTTATCACAGGACAAGAAATCAGCCCTCAAAAACTTAACCGGCAGAAAATATTTTTTGGAAAAAATCCCTAAGCCCCGGGGTCACAATTTCAGCAAAAATCTGACTTTTGGTAGTTCACTCAAAAATGGTGCCAACCGCTTGCAAATGCTCACCTGAAAGCTTTGGCGATGGAAACAGAAGGCTTTTTATCACAGGACAAGAAATCAGCCCTCAAAAACTTAACCGGCAGAAAATATTTTTTTGAAAAAATCCCTAAGCCCCGGGGTCACAATTTCAGCAAAAATCTGACTTTTGGCAGTTCACTCAAAAATGGTGCCAACCGCTTGCAAATGCTCCCCTGAAAGGTTTGGCACGTGAAACAGAAGGCTTTTTATCACAGGACAAGAAATCAGCCCTCAAAAACTTAACCGGTAGAAAATATTTTTTTGAAAAAATCCCTAAGCCCCGGGGTCACAATTTCAGAAAAAATCTGACTTTTGGCAGTTCACTCAAAAATGGTGCCAAAAGCTTGAAAATGCTCCCCTGAAAGGTTTGGCACTCGAAACAGAAGGCTTTTTATCACAGGACAAGAAATCAGCCCTCAAAAACTTAACCGGCAGAAAATATTTTTTTGAAAAAATCCCTAAGCCCCGGGGTCACAATTTCAGCAAAAATCTGACTTTTGGTAGTTCACTCAAAAATGGTGCCAACCGCTTGCAAATGCTCACCTGAAAGCTTTGGCGATGGAAACAGAAGGCTTTTTATCACAGGACAAGAAATCAGCCCTCAAAAACTTAACCGGCAGAAAATATTTTTTTGAAAAAATCCCTAAGCCCCGGGGTCACAATTTCAGAAAAAATCTGACTTTTGGCAGTTCACTCAAAAATGGTGCCAAAAGCTTGAAAATGCTCCCCTGAAAGGTTTGGCACTCGAAACAGAAGGCTTTTTATCACAGGACAAGAAATCAGCCCTCAAAAACTTAACCGGCAGAAAATATTTTTTTGAAAAAATCCCTAAGCCCCGGGGTCACAATTTCAGCAAAAATCTGACTTTTGGTAGTTCACTCAAAAATGGTGCCAACCGCTTGCAAATGCTCACCTGAAAGCTTTGGCGATGGAAACAGAAGGCTTTTTATCACAGGACAAGAAATCAGCCCTCAAAAACTTAACCGGCAGAAAATATTTTTTTGAAAAAATCCCTAAGCCCCGGGGTCACAATTTCAGAAAAAATCTGACTTTTGGCAGTTCACTCAAAAATGGTGCCAACCGGTTGCAAATGCTCCCCTGAAAGGTTTGGCACTCGAAACAGAAGGCTTTTTATCACAGGACAAGAAATCAGCCCTCAAAAACTTAACCGGCAGAAAATATTTTTTTGAAAAAATCCCTAAGCCCCGGGGTCACAATTTCAGAAAAAATCTGACTTTTGGCAGTTCACTCAAAAATGGTGCCAACCGGTTGCAAATGCTCACCTGAAAGCTTTGGCGATGGAAACAGAAGGCTTTTTATCACAGGACAAGAAATCAGCCCTCAAAAACTTAACCGGTAGAAAATATTTTTTTGAAAAAATCCCTAAGCCCCGGGGTCACAATTTCAGCAAAAATCTGACTTTTGGCAGTTCACTCAAAAATTGTGCCAACCGCTTGCAAATGCTCCCGTGAAAGGTTTGGCACGCGAAACAGAAGGCTTTTTATCACAGGACAAGAAATCAGCCCTCAAAAACTTAACCGGCAGAAAATATTTTTTTGAAAAAATCCCTAAGCCCTGGGGTCACAATTTCAGAAAAAAATCTGACTTTTGGCAGTTCACTCAAAAATGGTGCCAACCGGTTGCAAATGCTCCCCTGAAAGGTTTGGCACTCGAAACAGAAGGCTTTTTATCACAGGACAAGAAATCAGCCCTCAAAAACTTAACCGGCAGAAAATATTTTTTTGAAAAAATCCCTAAGCCCCGGGGTCACAATTTCAGAAAAAATCTGACTTTTGGCTGTTCACTCAAAAATGGTGCCAACCGGTTACAAATGCTCACCTTAAAGCTTTGGCGATGTAAACAGAAGGCTTTTTATCACAGGACAAGAAATCAGCCCTCAAAAACTTAACCGGTAGAAAATATTTTTTTGAAAAAATCCCTAAGCCCTGGGGTCACAATTTCAGAAAAAAATCTGACTTTTGGCAGTTCACTCAAAAATGGTGCCAACCGCTTGCAAATGCTCCCCTGAAAGGTTTGGCACGCGAAACAGAAGGCTTTTTATCACAGGACAAGAAATCAGCCCTCAAAAACTTAACCGGCAGAAAATATTTTTTTGAAAAAATCCCTAAGCCCCGGGGTCACAATTTCAGCAAAAATCTGACTTTTGGCAGTTCACTCAAAAATGGTGCCAACCGCTTGCAAATGCTCCCCTGAAAGGTTTGGCACGCGAAACAGAAGGCTTTTTATCACAGGACAAGAAATCAGCCCTCAAAAACTTAACCGGTAGAAAATATTTTTTTGAAAAAATCCCTAAGCCCCGGGGTCACAATTTCAGAAAAAATCTGACTTTTGGCAGTTCACTCAAAAATGGTGCCAAAAGCTTGAAAATGCTCCCCTGAAAGGTTTGGCACTCGAAACAGAAGGCTTTTTATCACAGGACAAGAAATCAGCCCTCAAAAACTTAACCGGCAGAAAATATTTTTTTGAAAAAATCCCTAAGCCCCGGGGTCACAATTTCAGCAAAAATCTGACTTTTGGCAGTTCACTCAAAAATGGTGCCAACCGCTTGCAAATGCTCACCTGAAAGCTTTGGCGATGGAAACAGAAGGCTTTTTATCACAGGACAAGAAATCAGCCCTCAAAAACTTAACCGGCAGAAAATATTTTTTTGAAAAAATCCCTAAGCCCTGGGGTCACAATTTCAGAAAAAAATCTGACTTTTGGCAGTTCACTCAAAAATGGTGCCAACCGGTTGCAAATGCTCCCCTGAAAGGTTTGGCACTCGAAACAGAAGGCTTTTTATCACAGGACAAGAAATCAGCCCTCAAAAACTTAACCGGCAGAAAATATTTTTTTGAAAAAATCCCTAAGCCCCGGGGTCACAATTTCAGAAAAAAACTGACTTTTGGCAGTTCACTCAAAAATGGTGCCAAAAGCTTGAAAATGCTCACCTGAAAGGTTTGGCATTCAAAACAGAAGGATTTTTATCACAGGACAAGAAATCAGCCCTCAAAAACTTAACCGGCAGAAAATATTTTTTTGAAAAAATCCCTAGCCCCGGGGTCACAATTTCAGCAAAAATCTGACTTTTGGCAGTTCACTCAAAAATGGTGCCAACCGGTTGCAAATGCTCCCCTGAAAGGTTTGGCACGCGAAACAGAAGGCTTTTTATCACAGGACAAGAAATCAGCCCTCAAAAACTTAACCGGCAGAAAATATTTTTTTGAAAAAATCCCTAAGCCCACGGGGTCACAATTTCAGAAAAAATCTGACTTTTGGCAGTTCACTCAAAAATGGTGCCAAAAGCTTGAAAATGCTCCCCTGAAAGGTTTGGCACTCGAAACAGAAGGCTTTTTATCACAGGACAAGAAATCAGCCCTCAAAAACTTAACCGGCAGAAAATATTTTTTTGAAAAAATCCCTAAGCCCCGGGGTCACAATTTCAGAAAAAATCTGACTTTTGGCAGTTCACTCAAAAATGGTGCCAAAAGCTTGCAAATGCTCACCTGAAAGCTTTGGCGATGGAAACAGAAGGCTTTTTATCACAGGACAAGAAATCAGCCCTCAAAAACTTAACCGGTAGAAAATATTTTTTTGAAAAAATCCCTAAGCCCCGGGGTCACAATTTCAGCAAAAATCTGACTTTTGGCAGTTCACTCAAAAATGGTGCCAACCGCTTGCAAATGCTCCCCTGAAAGGTTTGGCACGCGAAACAGAAGGCTTTTTATCACAGGACAAGAAATCAGCCCTCAAAAACTTAACCGGTAGAAAATATTTTTTTGAAAAAATCCCTAAGCCCCAGGGTCACAATTTCAGAAAAAATCTGACTTTTGGCAGTTCACTCAAAAATGGTGCCAAAAGCTTGAAAATGCTCCCCTGAAAGGTTTGGCACTCGAAACAGAAGGCTTTTTATCACAGGACAAGAAATCAGCCCTCAAAAACTTAACCGGCAGAAAATATTTTTTTGAAAAAATCCCTAAGCCCCGGGGTCACAATTTCAGAAAAAATCTGACTTTTGGCAGTTCACTCAAAAATGGTGCCAAAAGCTTGCAAATGCTCACCTGAAAGCTTTGGCGATGGAAACAGAAGGCTTTTTATCACAGGACAAGAAATCAGCCCTCAAAAACTTAACCGGCAGAAAATATTTTTTTGAAAAAATCCCTAAGCCCTGGGGTCACAATTTCAGAAAAAATCTGACTTTTGGCAGTTCACTCAAAAATGGTGCCAACCGGTTGCAAATGCTCCCCTGAAAGGTTTGGCACTCGAAACAGAAGGCTTTTTATCACAGGACAAGAAATCAGCCCTCAAAAACTTAACCGGCAGAAAATATTTTTTTGAAAAAATCCCTAAGCCCCGGGGTCACAATTTCAGAAAAAATCTGACTTTTGGCAGTTCACTCAAAAATGGTGCCAACCGGTTGCAAATGCTCACCTGAAAGCTTTGGCGATGTAAACAGAAGGCTTTTTATCACAGGACAAGAAATCAGCCCTCAAAAACTTAACCGGTAGAAAATATTTTTTTGAAAAAATCCCTAAGCCCCGGGGTCACAATTTCAGCAAAAATCCGACTTTTGGCAGTTCACTCAAAAATGGTGCCAACCGCTTGCAAATGCTCCCCTGAAAGGTTTGGCACTCGAAACAGAAGGCTTTTTATCACAGGACAAGAAATCAGCCCTCAAAAACTTAACCGGCAGAAAATATTTTTTTGAAAAAATCCCTAAGCCCCGGGGTCACAATTTCAGCAAAAATCTGACTTTTGGCAGTTCACTCAAAAATGGTGCCAACCGCTTGCAAATGCTCCCCTGAAAGGTTTGGCACGCGAAACAGAACGCTTTTTATCACAGGACAAGAAATCAGCCCTCAAAAACTTAACCGGCAGAAAATATTTTTTTGAAAAAATCCCTAAGCCCTGGGGTCACAATTTCAGAAAAAAATCTGACTTTTGGCAGTTCACTCAAAAATGGTGCCAACCGGTTGCAAATGCTCCCCTGAAAGGTTTGGCACTCGAAACAGAAGGCTTTTTATCACAGGACAAGAAATCAGCCCTCAAAAACTTAACCGGCAGAAAATAATTTTTTGAAAAAATCCCTAAGCCCCAGGGTCACAATTTCAGAAAAAAACTGACTTTTGGCAGTTCACTCAAAAATGGTGCCAAAAGCTTGAAAATGCTCCCCTGAAAGGTTTGGCACTCGAAACTGAAGGCTTTTTATCACAGGACAAGAAATCAGCCCTCAAAAACTTAACCGGCAGAAAATATTTTTTTGAAAAAATCCCTAAGCCCCGGGGTCACAATTTCAGCAAAAATCTGACTTTTGGCAGTTCACTCAAAAATGGTGCCAACCGCTTGCAAATGCTCACCTGAAAGCTTTGGCGATGGAAACAGAAGGCTTTTTATCACAGGACAAGAAATCAGCCCTCAAAAACTTAACCGGTAGAAAATATTTTTTTGAAAAAATCCCTAAGCCCCGGGGTCACAATTTCAGAAAAAATCTGACTTTTGGCAGTTCACTCAAAAATGGTGCCAACCGCTTGCAAATGCTCCCCTGAAAGGTTTGGCACGCGAAACAGAAGGCTTTTTATCACAGGACAAGAAATCAGCCCTCAAAAACTTAACCGGCAGAAAATATTTTTTTGAAAAAATCCCTAAGCCCCAGGGTCACAATTTCAGAAAAAAACTGACTTTTGGCAGTTCACTCAAAAATGGTGCCAAAAGCTTGAAAATGCTCACCTGAAAGGTTTGGCATTCAAAACAGAAGGATTTTTATCACAGGACAAGAAATCAGCCCTCAAAAACTTAACCGGCAGAAAATATTTTTTTGAAAAAATCCCTAAGCCCCGGGGTCACAATTTCAGCAAAAATCTGACTTTTGGCAGTTCACTCAAAAATGGTGCCAACCGGTTGCAAATGCTCCCCTGAAAGGTTTGGCACGCGAAACAGAAGGCTTTTTATCACAGGACAAGAAATCAGCCCTCAAAAACTTAACCGGCAGAAATTTTTTTTTGAAAAAATCCCTAAGCCCACGGGGTCACAATTTCAGAAAAAATCTGACTTTTGGCAGTTCACTCAAAAATGGTGCCAAAAGCTTGAAAATGCTCCCCTGAAAGGTTTGGCACTCGAAACAGAAGGCTTTTTATCACAGGACAAGAAATCAGCCCTCAAAAACTTAACCGGCAGAAAATATTTTTTTGAAAAAATCCCTAAGCCCCGGGGTCACAATTTCAGCAAAAATCTGACTTTTGGCAGTTCACTCAAAAATGGTGCCAACCGCTTGCAAATGCTCACCTGAAAGCTTTGGCGATGGAAACAGAAGGCTTTTTATCACAGGACAAGAAATCAGCCCTCAAAAACTTAACCGGTAGAAAATATTTTTTTGAAAAAATCCCTAAGCCCCGGGGTCACAATTTCAGAAAAAATCTGACTTTTGGCAGTTCACTCAAAAATGGTGCCAACCGCTTGCAAATGCTCCCCTGAAAGGTTTGGCACGCGAAACAGAAGGCTTTTTATCACAGGACAAGAAATCAGCCCTCAAAAACTTAACCGGTAGAAAATATTTTTTTGAAAAAATCCCTAAGCCCCAGGGTCACAATTTCAGAAAAAATCTGACTTTTGGCAGTTCACTCAAAAATGGTGCCAAAAGCTTGAAAATGCTCCCCTGAAAGGTTTGGCACTCGAAACAGAAGGCTTTTTATCACAGGACAAGAAATCAGCCCTCAAAAACTTAACCGGCAGAAAATATTTTTTTGAAAAAATCCCTAAGCCCCGGGGTCACAATTTCAGAAAAAATCTGACTTTTGGCAGTTCACTCAAAAATGGTGCCAAAAGCTTGAAAATGCTCCCCTGAAAGGTTTGGCACTCGAAACAGAAGGCTTTTAATCACAGGACAAGAAATCAGCCCTCAAAAACTTAACCGGCAGAAAATATTTTTTTGAAAAAATCCCTAAGCCCCGGGGTCACAATTTCAGCAAAAATCTGACTTTTGGTAGTTCACTCAAAAATGGTGCCAACCGCTTGCAAATGCTCACCTGAAAGCTTTGGCGATGGAAACAGAAGGCTTTTTATCACAGGACAAGAAATCAGCCCTCAAAAACTTAACCGGCAGAAAATATTTTTTTGAAAAAATCCCTAAGCCCCGGGGTCACAATTTCAGAAAAAATCTGACTTTTGACAGTTCACTCAAAAATGGTGCCAACCGGTTGCAAATGCTCCCCTGAAAGGTTTGGCACTCGAAACAGAAGGCTTTTTATCACAGGACAAGAAATCAGCCCTCAAAAACTTAACCGGCAGAAAATATTTTTTTGAAAAAATCCCGAAGCCCCGGGGTCACAATTTCAGAAAAAATCTGACTTTTGGCAGTTCACTCAAAAATAGTGCCAACCGGTTGCAAATGCTCACCTGAAAGCTTTGGCGATGGAAACAGAAGGCTTTTTATCACAGGACAAGAAATCAGCCCTCAAAAACTTAACCGGTAGAAAATATTTTTTTGAAAAAATCTCTAAGCCCCGGGGTCACAATTTCAGCAAAAATCTGACTTTTGGCAGTTCACTCAAAAATGGTGCCAACCGCTTGCAAATGCTCCCCTGAAAGGTTTGGCACGCGAAACAGAAGGCTTTTTATCACAGGACAAGAAATCAGCCCTCAAAAACTTAACCGGTAGAAAATATTTTTTTGAAAAAATCCCTAAGCCCCGGGGTCACAATTTCAGAAAAAATCTGACTTTTGGCAGTTCACTCAAAAATGGTGCCAAAAGCTTGAAAATGCTCCCCTGAAAGGTTTGGCACTCGAAACAGAAGGCTTTTTATCACAGGACAAGAAATCAGCCCTCAAAAACTTAACCGGCAGAAAATATTTTTTTGAAAAAATCCCTAAGCCCCGGGGTCACAATTTCAGCAAAAATCTGACTTTTGGCAGTTCACTCAAAAATGGTGCCAACCGCTTGCAAATGCTCACCTGAAAGCTTTGGCGATGGAAACAGAAGGCTTTTTATCACAGGACAAGAAATCAGCCCTCAAAAACTTAACCGGCAGAAAATATTTTTTTGAAAAAATCCCTAAGCCCTGGGGTCACAATTTCAGAAAAAAATCTGACTTTTGGCAGTTCACTCAAAAATGGTGCCAACCGGTTGCAAATGCTCCCCTGAAAGGTTTGGCACTCGAAACAGAAGGCTTTTTATCACAGGACAAGAAATCAGCCCTCAAAAACTTAACCGGCAGAAAATATTTTTTTGAAAAAATCCCTAAGCCCCGGGGTCACAATTTCAGAAAAAATCTGACTTTTGGCAGTTCACTCAAAAATGGTGCCAACCGGTTGCAAATGCTCACCTGAAAGCTTTGGCGATGTAAACAGAAGGCTTTTTATCACAGGACAAGAAATCAGCCCTCAAAAACTTAACCGGTAGAAAATATTTTTTTGAAAAAATCCCTAAGCCCCGGGGTCACAATTTCAGCAAAAATCTGATTTTTGGCAGTTCACTCAAAAATGGTGCCAACCGCTTGCAAATGCTCCCCTGAAAGGTTTGGCACGCGAAACAGAAGGCTTTTTATCACAGGACAAGAAATCAGCCCTCAAAAACTTAACCGGTAGAAAATATTTTTTTGAAAAAATCCCTAAGCCCCGGGGTCACAATTTCAGAAAAAATCTGACTTTTGGCAGTTCACTCAAAAATCTTGCCAAAAGCTTGAAAATGCTCCCCTGAAAGGTTTGGCACTCGAAACAGAAGGCTTTTTATCACAGGACAAGAAATCAGCCCTCAAAAACTTAACCGGCAGAAAATATTTTTTTGAAAAAATCCCTAAGCCCCGGGGTCACAATTTCAGCAAAAATCTGACTTTTGGCAGTTCACTCAAAAATGGTGCCAACCGCTTGCAAATGCTCCCCTGAAAGCTTTGGCGATGGAAACAGAAGGCTTTTTATCACAGGACAAGAAATCAGCCCTCAAAAACTTAACCGGCAGAAAATATTTTTTTGAAAAAATCCCTAAGCCCTGGGGTCACAATTTCAGAAAAAAATCTGACTTTTGGGAGTTCACTCAAAAATGGTGCCAACCGGTTGCAAATGCTCCCCTGAAAGGTTTGGCACTCGAAACAGAAGGCTTTTTATCACAGGACAAGAAATCAGCCCTCAAAAACTTAACCGGCAGAAAATATTTTTTTGAAAAAATCCCTAAGCCCTGGGGTCACAATTTCAGAAAAAAACTGACTTTTGGCAGTTCACTCAAAAATGGTGCCAAAAGCTTGAAAATGCTCACCTGAAAGGTTTGGCACTCGAAACAGAAGGCTTTTTATCACAGGACAAGAAATCAGCCCTCAAAAACTTAACCGGCAGAAAATATTTTTTTGAAAAAATCCCTAAGCCCTGGGGTCACAATTTCAGCAAACATCTGACTTTTGGCAGTTCACTCAAAAATGGTGCCAAAAGCTTGAAAATGCTCCCCTGAAAGGTTTGGCACTCGAAACAGAAGGCTTTTTATCACAGGACAAGAAATCAGCCCTCAAAAACTTAACCGGCAGAAAATATTTTTTTGAAAAAATCCCTAAGCCCCGGGGTCACAATTTCAGCAAAAATCTGACTTTTTGGCAGTTCACTCAAAAATGGTGCCAATCGGTTGCAAATGCTCCCATGAAAGGTTTCGCACTCGAAACAGAAGGCTTTTTATCACAGGACAAGAAATCAGCCCTCAAAAACTTAACCGGCAGAAAATATTTTTTTGAAAAAATCCCTAAGCCCCGGGGTCACAATTTCAGCAAAAATCTGACTTTTGGCACTTCACTCAAAAATGGTGCCAACCGCTTGAAAATGCTCACCTGAAAGGTTTGGCACTCGAAACAGAAGGCTTTTTATCACAGGACAAGAAATCAGCCCTCAAAAGCTTAACCGGCAGAAAATATTTTTTTGAAAAAATCCCTAAGCCCCGGGGTCACAATTTCAGCAAAAATCTGACTTTTGGCAGTTCACTCAAAAATGGTGCCAAAAGCTTGAAAATGCTCCCCTGAAAGGTTTGGCACTCGAAACAGAAGGCTTTTTATCACAGGACAAGAAATCAGCCCTCAAAAACTTAACCGGCAGAAAATATTTTTTTGAAAAAATCCCTAAGCCCCGGGGTCACAATTTCAGCAAAAATCTGACTTTTGGCAGTTCACTCAAAAATGGTGCCAACCGCTTGAAAATGCTCACCTGAAAGGTTTGGCACTCGAAACAGAAGGCTTTTTATCACAGGACAAGAAATCAGCCCTCAAAAACTTAACCGGCAGAAAATATTTTTTTGAAAAAATCCCTAAGCCCCGGGGTCACAATTTCAGAAAAAATCTGACTTTTGGCAGTTCACTCAAAAATGGTGCCAAAAGCTTGAAAATGCTCCCCTGAAAGGTTTGGCACTCGAAACAGAAGGCTTTTTTATCACAGGACAAGAAATCAGCCCTCAAAAACTTAACTGGCAGAAAATATTTTTTTGAAAATCCCTAAGCCCCGGGGTCACAATTTCAGCAAAAATCTGACTTTTGGCAGTTCACTCAAATATGGTGCCAACCGCTTGCAAATGCTCACCTGAAAGCTTTGGCGATGGAAACAGAAGGCTTTTTATCACAGGACAAGAAATCAGCCCTCAAAAACTTAACCGGCAGAAAATATTTTTTTGAAAAAATCCCTAAGCCCCGGGGTCACAATTTCAGCAAAAATCTGACTTTTGGCAGTTCACTCAAAAATGGTGCCAACCTCTTGCAAATGCTCACCTGAAAGCTTTGGCGATGGAAACAGAAGGCTTTTTATCACAGGACAAGAAATCAGCCCTCAAAAACTTAACCGGCAGAAAATATTTTTTTGAAAAAATCCCTAAGCCCCGGGGTCACAATTTCAGCAAAAATCTGACTTTTGGCAGTTCACTCAAAAATGGTGCCAACCGCTTGCAAATGCTCCCCTGAAAGGTTTGGCACGCGAAACAGAAGGCTTTTTATCACAGGACAAGAAATCAGCCCTCAAAAACTTAACCGGTAGAAAATATTTTTTTGAAAAAATCCCTAAGCCCCGGGGTCACAATTTCAGAAAAAATCTGACTTTTGGCAGTTCACTCAAAAATGGTGCCAAAAGCTTGAAAATGCTCCCCTGAAAGGTTTGGCACTCGAAACAGAAGGCTTTTTATCACAGGACAAGAAATCAGCCCTCAAAAACTTAACCGGCAGAAAATATTTTTTTGAAAAAATCCCTAAGCCCCGGGGTCACAATTTCAGAAAAAAACTGACTTTTGGCAGTTCACTCAAAAATGGTGCCAACCGGTTGCAAATGCTCCCCTGAAAGGTTTGGCACGCGAAACAGAAGGCTTTTTATCACAGGACAAGAAATCAGCCCTCAAAAACTTAACCGGCAGAAAATATTTTTTTGAAAAAATCCCTAAGCCCACGGGGTCACAATTTCAGAAAAAATCTGACTTTTGGCAGTTCACTCAAAAATGGTGCCAAAAGCTTGAAAATGCTCACCTGAAAGGTTTGGCATTCAAAACAGAAGGATTTTTATCACAGGACAAGAAATCAGCCCTCAAAAACTTAACCGGCAGAAAATATTTTTTTGAAAAAATCCCTAAGCCCCGGGGTCACAATTTCAGCAAAAATCTGACTTTTGGCAGTTCACTCAAAAATGGTGCCAACCGGTTGCAAATGCTCCCCTGAAAGGTTTGGCACGTGAAACAGAAGGCTTTTTATCACAGGACAAGAAATCAGCCCTCAAAAACTTAACCGGCAGAAAATATTTTTTTGAAAAAATCCCTAAGCCCACGGGGTCACAATTTCAGCAAAAATCTGACTTTTGGCAGTTCACTCAAAAATGGTGCCAAAAGCTTGAAAATGCTCCCCTGAAAGGTTTGGCACTCGAAACAGAAGGCTTTTTATCACAGGACAAGAAATCAGCCCTCAAAAACTTAACCGGCAGAAAATATTTTTTTGAAAAAATCCCTAAGCCCCGGGGTCACAATTTCAGAAAAAATCTGACTTTTGGCAGTTCACTCAAAAATGGTGCCAAAAGCTTGCAAATGCTCACCTGAAAGCTTTGGCGATGGAAACAGAAGGCTTTTTATCACAGGACAAGAAATCAGCCCTCAAAAACTTAACCGGTAGAAAATATTTTTTTGAAAAAATCCCTAAGCCCCGGGGTCACAATTTCAGAAAAAATCTGACTTTTGGCAGTTCACTCAAAAATGGTGCCAACCGCTTGCAAATGCTCCCCTGAAAGGTTTGGCACGCGAAACAGAAGGCTTTTTATCACAGGACAAGAAATCAGCCCTCAAAAACTTAACCGGTAGAAAATATTTTTTTGAAAAAATCCCTAAGCCCCAGGGTCACAATTTCAGAAAAAATCTGACTTTTGGCAGTTCACTCAAAAATGGTGCCAAAAGCTTGAAAATGCTCCCCTGAAAGGTTTTGCACTCGAAACAGAAGGCTTTTTATCACAGGACAAGAAATCAGCCCTCAAAAACTTAACCGGCAGAAAATATTTTTTTGAAAAAATCCCTAAGCCCCGGGGTCACAATTTCAGCAAAAAACTGACTTTTGGCAGTTCACTCAAAAATGGTGCCAATCGCTTGAAAATGCTCACCTGAAAGGTTTGGCACTCGAAACAGAAGGCTTTTTATCACAGGACAAGAAATCAGCCCTCAAAAACTTAACCGGCAGAAAATATTTTTTTGAAAAAATCCCTAAGCCCCGGGGTCACAATTTCAGAAAAAATCTGACTTTTGGCAGTTCACTCAAAAAGGGTGCCAACCGCTTGCAAATGCTCCCCTGAAAGGTTTGGCACGCGAAACAGAAGGCTTTTTATAACAGGACAAGAAATCAGCCCTCAAAAACTTAACCGGCAGAAAATATTTTTTTGAAAAAATCCCTAAGCCCCGGGGTCACAATTTCAGCAAAAATCTGACTTTTGGCAGTTCACTCAAAAATGGTGCCAACCGCTTGCAAATGCTCACCTGAAAGCTTTGGCGATGGAAACAGAAGGCTTTTTATCACAGGACAAGAAATCAGCCCTCAAAAACTTAACCAGCAGAAAATACTTTTTTGAAAAGATCCCTAAGCCCCGGGGTCAAAATTTCAGAAAAAATCTGACTTTTGGCAGTTCACTCAAAAATGGTGCCAACCGGTTGCAAATGCTCACCTGAAAGCTTTGGCGATGGAAACAGAAGGCTTTTTATCACAGGACAAGAAATCAGCCCTCAAAAACTTAACCGGCAGAAAATATTTTTTTGAAAAAATCCCTAAGCCCCGGGGTCACAATTTCAGCAAAAATCTGACTTTTGGCAGTTCACTCAAAAATGGTGCCAACCGCTTGCAAATGCTCCCCTGAAAGGTTTGGCATGCGAAACAGAAGGCTTTTTATCACAGGACAAGAAATCAGCCCTCAAAAACTTAACCGGTAGAAAATATTTTTTTGAAAAAATCCCTAAGCCCCGGGGTCACAATTTCAGAAAAAATCTGACTTTTGGCAGTTCACTCAAAAATGGTGCCAAAAGCTTGAAAATGCTCCCCTGAAAGGTTTGGCACTCGAAACAGAAGGCTTTTTATCACAGGACAAGAAATCAGCCCTCAAAAACTTAACCGGCAGAAAATATTTTTTTGAAAAAATCCCTAAGCCCCGGGGTCACAATTTCAGCAAAAATCTGACTTTTGGCAGTTCACTCAAAAATGGTGCCAACCGCTTGCAAATGCTCACCTGAAAGCTTTGGCGATGGAAACAGAAGGCTTTTTATCACAGGACAAGAAATCAGCCCTCAAAAACTTAACCGGCAGAAAATATTTTTTGGAAAAAATCCCTAAGCCCTGGGGTCACAATTTCAGAAAAAAATCTGACTTTTGGCAGTTCACTCAAAAATGGTGCCAACCGCTTGCAAATGCTCCCCTGAAAGGTTTGGCACTCGAAACAGAAGGCTTTTTATCACAGGACAAGAAATCAGCCCTCAAAAACTTAACCGGCAGAAAATATTTTTTGGAAAAAATCCCTAAGCCCTGGGGTCACAATTTCAGAAAAAAATCTGACTTTTGGCAGTTCACTCAAAAATGGTGCCAACCGCTTGCAAATGCTCCCCTGAAAGGTTTGGCACTCGAAACAGAAGGCTTTTTATCACAGGACAAGAAATCAGCCCTCAAAAACTTAACCGGCAGAAAATATTTTTTTGAAAAAATCCCTAAGCCCCGGGGTCACAATTTCAGAAAAAAACTGACTTTTGGCAGTTCACTCAAAAATGGTGCCAAAAGCTTGAAAATGCTCACCTGAAAGGTTTGGCACTCGAAACAGAAGGATTTTTATCACAGGACAAGAAATCAGCCCTCAAAAACTTAACCGGCAGAAAATATTTTTTTGAAAAAATCCCTAAGCCCCGGGGTCACAATTTCAGCAATAATCTGACTTTTGGCAGTTCACTCAAAAATGGTGCCAACCGCTTGCAAATGCTCACCTGAAAGCTTTGGCGATGGAAACAGAAGGCTTTTTATCACAGGACAAGAAATCAGCCCTCAAAAACTTAACCGGCAGAAAATATTTTTTTGAAAAAATCCCTAAGCCCCGGGGTCACAATTTCAGCAAAAATCTGACTTTTGGCAGTTCACTCAAAAATGGTGCCAACCGGTTGCAAATGCTCCCCTGAAAGGTTTGGCACTCGAAACAGAAGGCTTTTTATCACAGGACAAGAAATCAGCCCTCAAAACTTAACCGGCAGAAAATATTTTTTTGAAAAAATCCCTAAGCCCCGGGGTCACAATTTCAGAAAAAATCTGACTTTTGGCAGTTCACTCAAAAATGGTGCCAACCGGTTGCAAATGCTCCCCTGATAGGTTTGGCACTCGAAACAGAAGGCTTTTTATCACAGGACAAGAAATCAGCCCTCAAAAACTTAACCAGCAGAAAATATTTTTTTGAAAAGATCCCTAAGCCCCGGGGTCAAAATTTCAGAAAAAATCTGACTTTTGGCAGTTCACTCAAAAATGGTGCCAACCGGTTGCAAATGCTCCCCTGAAAGGTTTGGCACTCGAAACAGAAGGCTTTTTATCACAGGACAAGAAATCAGCCCTCAAAAACTTAACCGGCAGAAAATATTTTTTTGAAAAAATCCCTAAGCCCCGGGGTCACAATTTCAGAAAAAATCTGACTTTTGGCAGTTCACTCAAAAATGGTGCCAACCGGTTGCAAATGCTCACCTGAAAGCTTTGGCGATGGAAACAGAAGGCTTTTTATCACAGGACAAGAAATCAGCCCTCAAAAACTTAACCGGCAGAAAATATTTTTTTGAAAAAATCCCTAAGCCCCGGGGTCACAATTTCAGCAAAAATCTGACTTTTGGCAGTTCACTCAAAAATGGTGCCAACCGCTTGCAAATGCTCCCCTGAAAGGTTTGGCATGCGAAACAGAAGGCTTTTTATCACAGGACAAGAAATCAGCCCTCAAAAACTTAACCGGCAGAAAATATTTTTTTGAAAAAATCCCTAAGCCCCGGGGTCACAATTTCAGAAAAAATCTGACTTTTGGCAGTTCACTCAAAAATGGTGCCAAAAGCTTGAAAATGCTCCCCTGAAAGGTTTGGCACTCGAAACAGAAGGCTTTTTATCACAGGACAAGAAATCAGCCCTCAAAAACTTAACCGGCAGAAAATATTTTTTTGAAAAAATCCCTAAGCCCCGGGGTCACAATTTCAGCAAAAATCTGACTTTTGGCAGTTCACTCAAAAATGGTGCCAACCGCTTGCAAATGCTCACCTGAAAGCTTTGGCGATGGAAACAGAAGGCTTTTTATCACAGGACAAGAAATCAGCCCTCAAAAACTTAACCGGCAGAAAATATTTTTTGGAAAAAATCCCTAAGCCCTGGGGTCACAATTTCAGAAAAAAATCTGACTTTTGGCAGTTCACTCAAAAATGGTGCCAACCGCTTGCAAATGCTCCCCTGAAAGGTTTGGCACTCGAAACAGAAGGCTTTTTATCACAGGACAAGAAATCAGCCCTCAAAAACTTAACCGGCAGAAAATATTTTTTGGAAAAAATCCCTAAGCCCTGGGGTCACAATTTCAGAAAAAAATCTGACTTTTGGCAGTTCACTCAAAAATGGTGCCAACCGCTTGCAAATGCTCCCCTGAAAGGTTTGGCACTCGAAACAGAAGGCTTTTTATCAAAGGACAAGAAATCAGCCCTCAAAAACTTAACCGGCAGAAAATATTTTTTTGAAAAAATCCCTAAGCCCCGGGGTCACAATTTCAGAAAAAAACTGACTTTTGGCAGTTCACTCAAAAATGGTGCCAAAAGCTTGAAAATGCTCACCTGAAAGGTATGGCACTCGAAACAGAAGGATTTTTATCACAGGACAAGAAATCAGCCCTCAAAAACTTAACCGGCAGAAAATATTTTTTTGAAAAAATCCCTAAGCCCCGGGGTCACAATTTCAGCAATAATCTGACTTTTGGCAGTTCACTCAAAAATGGTGCCAACCGCTTGCAAATGCTCACCTGAAAGCTTTGGCGATGGAAACAGAAGGCTTTTTATCACAGGACAAGAAATCAGCCCTCAAAAACTTAACCGACAGAAAATATTTTTTTGAAAAAATCCCTAAGCCCCGGGGTCACAATTTCAGCAAAAATCTGACTTTTGGCAGTTCACTCAAAAATGGTGCCAACCGGTTGCAAATGCTCCTCTGAAAGGTTTGGCACTCGAAACAGAAGGCTTTTTATCACAGGACAAGAAATCAGCCCTCAAAACTTAACCGGCAGAAAATATTTTTTTGAAAAAATCCCTAAGCCCCGGGGTCACAATTTCAGAAAAAATCTGACTTTTGGCAGTTCACTCAAAAATGGTGCCAACCGGTTGCAAATGCTCCCCTGATAGGTTTGGCACTCGAAACAGAAGGCTTTTTATCACAGGACAAGAAATCAGCCCTCAAAAACTTAACCAGCAGAAAATATTTTTTTGAAAAGATCCCTAAGCCCCGGGGTCAAAATTTCAGAAAAAATCTGACTTTTGGCAGTTCACTCAAAAATGGTGCCAACCGGTTGCAAATGCTCCCCTGAAAGGTTTGGCACTCGAAACAGAAGGCTTTTTATCACAGGACAAGAAATCAGCCCTCAAAAACTTAACCGGCAGAAAATATTTTTTTGAAAAAATCCCTAAGCCCCGGGGTCACAATTTCAGAAAAAATCTGACTTTTGGCAGTTCACTCAAAAATGGTGCCAACCGGTTGCAAATGCTCACCTGAAAGCTTTGGCGATGGAAACAGAAGGCTTTTTATCACAGGACAAGAAATCAGCCCTCAAAAACTTAACCGGTAGAAAATATTTTTTTGAAAAAATCCCTAAGCCCCGGGGTCACAATTTCAGCAAAAATCTGACTTTTGGCAGTTCACTCAAAAATGGTGCCAACCGCTTGCAAATGCTCCCGTGAAAGGTTTGGCACGCGAAACAGAAGGCTTTTTATCACAGGAGAAGAAATCAGCCCTCAAAAACTTAACCGGCAGAAAATATTTTTTTGAAAAAATCCCTAAGCCCTGGGGTCACAATTTCAGAAAAAAATCTGACTTTTGGCAGTTCACTCAAAAATGGTGCCAACCGCTTGCAAATGCTCCCCTGAAAGGTTTGGCACTCGAAACAGAAGGCTTTTTATCACAGGACAAGAAATCAGCCCTCAAAAACTTAACCGGCAGAAAATATTTTTTTGAAAAAATCCCTAAGCCCCGGGGTCACAATTTCAGAAAAAACCTGACTTTTGGCAGTTCACTCAAAAATGGTGCCAAAAGCTTGAAAATGCTCACCTGAAAGGTTTGGCACTCGAAACAGAAGGATTTTTATCACAGGACAAGAAATCAGCCCTCAAAAATTTAACCGGCAGAAAATATTTTTTTGAAAAAATCCCTAAGCCCCGGGGTCACAATTTCAGCAAAAATCTGACTTTTGGCAGTTCACTCAAAAATGGTGCCAACCGGTTGCAAATGCTCCCCTGAAAGGTTTGGCACGCGAAACAGAAGGCTTTTTATTACAGGACAAGAAATCAGCCCTCAGAAACTTAACCGGCAGAAAATATTTTTTTGAAAAAATCCCTAAGCCCCGGGGTCACAATTTCAGCAAAAATCTGACTTTTGGCAGTTCACTCAAAAATGGTGCCAAAAGCTTGAAAATGCTCCCCTGAAAGGTTTGGCACTCGAAACAGAAGGCTTTTTATCACAGGACAAGAAATCAGCCCTCAAAAACTTAACCGGCAGAAAATATTTTTTTGAAAAAATCCCTAAGCCCCGGGGTCACAATTTCAGCAATAATCTGACTTTTGGCAGTTCACTCAAAAATGGTGCCAACCGCTTGCAAATGCTCACCTGAAAGCTTTGGCGATGGAAACAGAAGGCTTTTTATCATAGGACAAGAAATCAGCCCTCAAAAACTTAACCGGCAGAAAATATTTTTTTGAAAAAATCCCTAAGCCCCGGGGTCACAATTTCAGCAAAAATCTGACTGTCAGGGGTTTAGGAGCAGAGGCACGGGCAAGGGAGGAAACAGAGAGCGAAGGGGAGGAGGCAGAAGAAAAGATGAGTGATGACGACGACCCGAGATCTCCTAGTCTTTCCAGTGAATCAGAGGATTCACAGAAAGGAGCACCAGTGGCCAGGGCAAGGGGGGAGTCTAGGGGGGCACCCCAGGAAGATAGAGCCAGAGGGGACTCAGGGGGGAGCAGCTGGAAATCGGGACCAGCGTCACCGCCAGGAAGCAGGGAAGAGGAAAGGAGCCAGGGGGGAAGCGCTGGCAGCTCACCACAGGAGGGAGGGCATGAGTCAGGAGTGGCCACACCTCCATCGGGGAGCGAAGAAACGGTTAAGAGGAAAGTGGAAGGTTGGGCGCGCGCGCCAAGTTCAAATGCAGAGGAAGGCGGCGCAGTAAGCAGCCCCGAAAGGGAACCAGGTCCTAAAGCCCGGCGCAAGGAAGCAGGAGGGTCCGGGTCAGCGTCAGAAGAATCCCGGAAGGAAGAAGCCCCGGGGGGTAGAGGGACCCAGAGGAGGACAGTCAGGCGGAAAAGGTGGAGCAAGGCTAGGATATTAAGTTGGTGCACATGGGGCGGAGACTCAGACGGAGCTTCGCCGATCTAGCTACTAGACGTAGAGTTGCGCGCAGCAGCGTGAGAATGGAAACTGTAATTCAATAAAGACTTTTACTTAATGATCGCTGGCTAGCGTGATCCTCTGTGAGCTAGGATCTTCAAGCAGCTCTGACAGTAAGCTCCGTCTCACGATTGTGGGCATCTACAGCCTCGAGGAGGGGAGAGAAATAGGTGCCTACTAGCGAGCTCACGAACGGCAGACGACATGACGGCTGAGCAGCAGATAGAGGAACTCAGAAAAACAGTGGCACAACTGAATGCCGAGGCTCTCGCATCCAGGAAGGGAGAGGAGGAGGCAGCTGCCGCCTGCAGGGATCTCCAGGTCAGGTTAGACGTGCTGACAAAGCAGACACCCCGGCAGGAGGGAATTGGGTTGGCGAGACGGACAGGCGGGCTGGTCTCTCACTTCGATGGGAACCTGCAACAGTATCCCAACTTTAGAGCCGACGTACTGTGCGCACTGCAACTGCTGCATAAAGACTTTAGAGATGAGCAAGAGAGAGTGGGATTCATCATGTCCCATTTGCATGGGGATGCTAAAGCATGGCTACGCAATTTATGGAGAGATAAGGATCCGGCGCTCCAGAATGCAGATGCCTTTATTAAAGCGATGGATGGGTGTTTTTTATCAAGTATTGACGTGGATCTTGCACGGAAGGAGGTGCATGGGCTGAGACAAGGGAGGGCCAGCGTCAGGCAGTATCATGCCCGCTTTTTCGCCTTGGTCAGTGCCCTGGAATGGGACAGAGATTCGGCTCCTGTAAGAGACCTCTTTTGGGAGGGGCTGCACAACTCGATTAAAGATGAGATCGCGAGGGGGGAGAGACCCCGAACCACCCAGGAGGTCGTTCAGAGGGCACTGGCAGTGGGGGTGAGGCTGGAAGAACGTCCGTGGAGCAGGGACGAAGGGCGTGGAGGGCGCGAACCAGCCAGGGGCCCCTCCTTCCTTCTCAGAGAAGCAGCGCGGGCGCAATCCACGCCTCCGCCAGGAGGAGGAGCCGAACCTATGGAGGTTGGAGGTGCAAGGGCTCAGTCAGCAACCAGAGCCCTAGCACCGGCAGCAGTGAAAGCGAAGCCTCCTAGAGGGAACAGGAAGTGTTACGTCTGTGAGGAGCCAGGGCATATGGCAAAAGAGTGTCCCCAGAGGCTCCACAAGCTTACTGCAGCCTCGGCAATGGTGACTGCAGCAACGCAGCAAGGGGGACCACAGCAGGGAAACGACGCAGTCTGGCTGGAGGAAGAGGCCCTGGGGCCCAGCCAGACGTGTTAGTGACGCAGTCCCCAGAGGTTTTACAGCCCGTGAACCCCCTCCCGCCCAAACCAGTGGTGAGGCTCACCGCATCTCTCCAGCTGCCCAATGGAATCACCACTGACGTGCCCATCACAGTTGACTCGGGCAGCAACGCGGACTTTATAGGGCAGGACTTTGTCGACAAGCACGCTATACAGTTGCTGCCGGCCACACTGCCCCTGCAGGTTGTCACGGTGGATGGCAGGGAGTTGCTAGGGGGGCAAGTGGTGAAGCAGATGCCGCCCATGGCGATGCGACTTGGAAATCACAAAGAAATCATCAGCTTCAATGTCACTCAACTATCGGATACGCCCATTGTATTGGGAATGAGTTGGCTGGACAAGCACAGCCCAACGCTGGCTTGGTACCAGAGGCAGCTGATCTTCGGCTCTTCCTTTTGTGCTGAACACTGCATCGTGCCCCGGCAGGAAGGAGAGGAAGAGGAGTCACAGCTGCTGCTAGGCACGCTGCAAGCGATTCCCCACAAGTACGCAGAATTTTTGGAAGTTTTCTGCGAGAAGGAGGCAGACAGGCTACCCCCTCACAGACCATATGACTGCAAGATTGACCTGCTGCCGGGGGTGGCGCTGCCTAAGGGGAAACTGTATTCCATGTCAGAGGACGAGCTGCAGGAACTCAAACAGTTCATAGATCATAATTTGGAGCGCGGTTTCATCCGAGAGTCCAAGGCAGCGGGGGGCAGTCCAGTATTCTTTGTTAAAAAGCGAGACACGCCCCAAAAAAGACTGGTCGTGGACTATCGCATTTTAAACAATGGGACCAAGCCGTCGGACTTCCCCATGCCCCGAATCGACGACCTCCTGGCGAAGGTGCGGAAGGGGAAAGTGTTCACCAAGTTAGACCTGCGAGGGGCGTACAACCTCATTCGTATGCGGGAGGGAGATGAGTGGAAGACGGCCATGTTCACGCCACTGGGTACCTACGAATACAGAGTTATGCCCTTTGGATTGCAAAATGGCTCCCACGTTTTTCAAGCTTTCATGCATCACGTGTTGGCGGGACTTCTCTACAAGACGTGCGTCTGTTTCTTAGATGACATCCTGATCTTTTCGGAATCGCAGCAGGAGCATGACAGACACGTCAAGGAAGTGCTGACCAGACTAAAGCAACATAGGCTCTACGCCAAGCTGGAGAAGTGCCAATTTGACGTGACGGAGGTGGATTTTCTGGGCTACAAGTTGTCTGACAAGGGGCTCGCCATGGACAGCGCCAAGGTTCGCGCGGTATTGGATTGGAAGAGTCCACGCAACCGGAAGGAGGTCCAGAGGTTTGTCGGCTTTGCGAACTTCTATCGCAAGTTTATCAAGGGCTTCGCTATGCAGACAGCGGCCATCACAGACACGCTTAGCTCCAAGAAAAAGAAGTTCGTTTGGACAGAGGAGGCGGAGCAGTCCTTTCAGGCACTCAAGCGTCTCTTCGCGTCGGAAGAGCAGCTGCTTCACGTCAACCCCAGCAGGCCGATGAGGGTGGAGACAGACGCCTCGGACAGAGCCGTGGGGGCGGTCCTGCTGCAAAAGGACCAGCAGGGGGTGTGGCGACCGGCAGCGTTTTACTCCAGGAAGCTCAGCAAGTCCGAGCAGAACTACACCATCTGGGACAGGGAGTTGCTGGCCATTCATGCAGCGTTCAAAGCGTGGAGGCACTTCCTGATCGGCGCCAAGCACACGGTGCAGGTTTGCACGGACCACAAGAATCTGGAGCACTGGCGCACGGCACAGTTCCTAAACCAGAGGCAGATATGTTGGGCTGAGTTTTTTGCGAACTTCGACTTCCGCATAGAGTATGTCCCGGGGGACACTAACATCATGGCGGACGCCCTCTCCCGTAAGCCACAGTATCTGGAGGACGCAACGCCAGCGGCCGCCATGCACATCTTCGCACCAACAGTATGGGCGTGCGCCGCGGCCACCGTGGACCTGGAGGCGGTGCGACGAGCGTTGCAGGATGACTCCTTCGCGCAAGCAAAGATGGCAGAGGTGCAAAGGGGCACGGCTGCGGCCGACGGTTTCCAGCTACGAGATGGATTGCTCATCCGTAAAGGGGCCATCTACGTGCCGGGAGACGACCTTCGCGCCAAGGTGCTGCAGCAGCTGCACGACGCGCCCACGGCCGGGCACTTTGGCAAGGAGAAGACGGTGGAATTAGTAGCCAGGGATTTCTGGTGGCCTGGAATGAGAGGGGAGGTCGCAGACTACGTGGCGAGGTGTGACACCTGCCAGAGGGCCAAACCAGTGCACAAACCGCGGCCGGACTGTTGGAACCGCTGCAAACTCCGGTCGAACCTTGGGAAAGGGTGGCCCTGGACTTTGTCACGGATCTGCCCAGCTCGAGGGGCAAGACGGCAGTGCTGGTGGTGGTAGACCTGTTTTCCAAGATGGCGCATTTCATTCCGTGTGCTAAGGTGGCCACGGCGGAGCAAACCGCCAAACTGTTCATAGACCACGTGTTCAAGGTTCACGGTCTGCCACGGTCTATTCTGTCCGACCGGGGGCGGCAGTTCATCTCGAATTTCTGGCAGAAGCTGATGGGCTTCCTGAACGTCAAGATCAACCTGGCGTCGGCGAGACACCCGCAGACCAACGGGCAAGCGGAGCGGGTCAATGCCATCATGCAGCAGTACCTGAGATGTTATGCAAATCAACAGCCTGCGACGTGGGTGGATTACCTGCCGCTTGCCGAGTTCGCCTACAACAACACGAAGCACGTGTCCACGGGGGTCACGCCGTTCTTCGCCAACAACGGGAGGCACCCCAGAACCTTCCCGGGACTGGAAAGAATGGGGGAGGGGGAGCCGCAGACAGCAGATGCGTTCGCGTCGGAGCTGCAGGAAGTCCACGATCAGCTGAGGCGCCACCTGGAGCTGGCCAAGCACGCATACAAGGTACAAGCGGACAAGCACAGAAGGGTTGGCGAAGAGCTCCACGTGGGAGACTGGGTTTGGTTAGCAGCCCACGCAGTGCCGGCCAGGTCGTTGGCCAAGAAGAAACTAGGGCATAAACAACTGGGGCCCTACCAAGTCGAAGAGCAGGTCAACCCGGTAGCTTTCAGACTGGCACTTCCGGAGGGTTCCAGAATGCATCCGGTATTCCACAGATCGGTGCTCACTCCCTACAAGGCACCGCACAGGTTCCAGGAACCCGGAACGGCGCCGAGTCCGGTCAGAGACAGAACAGGGCACGCGGGAGTGGCACAGAAGGAGCGCATCAACGAAGTCACGGAGATTTTGGACTCCAGATGGGGGGAAGAGGGGGTAGAATACTTTCTCGCCAAGGAGGGCACCCTGGCCAGTGCGAACAGCTGGGTGCCGGGCTACGCCTTGGACGAACCTCTCCTCAAAGACGAGTTTCATGCCCTCTTCCCCCATAGACCTATGCCAGCAGACTTTTTCGACGACTGGCTTTTCACGCCCACGCTTTCGGCCAGCACTTTCCGGGGGTTCGACTCAGACGAGGACCCGACACAAGACGTCCGTTCCCCGGAGGGGTCACCCTCGGGATCTGCATCAGAACCCTCGTATTGGTGGGACGATAGACCAGAGGAGCAGTTCCGCAGACGGTGGCTGGAAGGCCCAGGACGAGCAACACCGCCAGGAGGAAGTGAGGGAGAGACGGACATGGACGTTTTCGGGGACGACCCTGGTTTCGAGCACGGCGGCACAGAGATGGAAGCGGAGGTGACCGTTGTCGACGAGAGCAGGGAGGAAGACCCGCGAGACTTCAGATGGAGACCCGCCACGGGAAGCGACCGATATCCAACGTTCGTCCCTTTGCAACAGCAGCCCCCAGCTCCAGCACCGGAAGGAGGGGAGGGGGGAATGGGGGGCTTCGAGGGGGGGATGGATGTCAGGGGTTTAGGAGCAGAGGCACGGGCAAGGGAGGAAACAGAGAGCGAAGGGGAGGAGGCAGAAGAAAAGATGAGTGATGACGACGACCCGAGATCTCCTAGTCTTTCCAGTGAATCAGAGGATTCACAGAAAGGAGCACCAGTGGCCAGGGCAAGGGGGGAGTCTAGGGGGGCACCCCAGGAAGATAGAGCCAGAGGGGACTCAGGGGGGAGCAGCTGGAAATCGGGACCAGCGTCACCGCCAGGAAGCAGGGAAGAGGAAAGGAGCCAGGGGGGAAGCGCTGGCAGCTCACCACAGGAGGGAGGGCATGAGTCAGGAGTGGCCACACCTCCATCGGGGAGCGAAGAAACGGTTAAGAGGAAAGTGGAAGGTTGGGCGCGCGCGCCAAGTTCATATGCAGAGGAAGGAGGCGCAGTAAGCAGCCCCGAAAGGGAACCAGGTCCTAAAGCCCGGCGCAAAGAGGCAGGAGGGTCCGGGTCAGCGTCAGAAGAATCCCGGAAGGAAGAAGCCCCGGGGGGTAGAGGGACCCAGAGGAGGACAGTCAGGCGGAAAAGGTGGAGCAAGGCTAGGATATTAAGTTGGTGCACACGGGGCGGAGACTCAGACGGAGCTTCGCCGATCTAGCTACTAGACGTAGAGTTGCGCGCAGCAGCGTGAGAATGGAAACTGTAATTCAATAAAGACTTTTACTTAATGATCGCTGGCTAGCGTGATCCTCTGTGAGCTAGGATCTTCAAGCAGCTCTGACACTGACTTTTGGCAGTTCACTCAAAAATGGTGCCAAAAGCTTGAAAATGCTCCCCTGAAAGGTTTGGCACTCGAAACAGAAGGCTTTTTATCACAGGACAAGAAATCAGCCCTCAAAAGCTTAACCGGCGGAAAATATTTTTTTGAAAAAATCCCTAAGCCCCGGGGTCACAATTTCAGCAAAAATCTGACTTTTGGCAGTTCACTCAAAAATGGTGGCAACCGCTTGCAAATGCTCACCTGAAAGCTTTGGCACGCGAAACAGAAGGCTTTTTATCACAGGACAAGAAATCAGCCCTCAAAAACTTAACCGGCAGAAAATATTTTTTTGAAAAAATCCCTAAGCCCCGGGGTCACAATTTCAGCAAAAATCTGACTTTTGGCAGTTCACTCAAAAATGGTGGCAACCGCTTGCAAATGCTCACCTGAAATCTTTGGCAATGGAAACAGAAGGCTTTTTATCACAGGACAAGAAATCAGCCCTCAAAAACTTAACCGGCAGAAAATATTTTTTTGAAAAAATCCCTAAGCCCCAGGGTCACAATTTCAGCAAAAATCTGACTTTTGGCAGTTCACTCAAAAATGGTGCCAAAAGCTTGAAAATGCTCCGCTGACAGGTTTGGGACTCGAAACAGAAGGCTTTTTATCACAGGACAAGAAATCAGCCCTCAAAAACTTAACCGGCAGAAAATATTTTTTTGAAAAAATCCCTAAGCCCCGGAGACACAATTTCAGCAAAAATCTGACTTTTGGCAATTCACTTAAAAATGGTGCCAAAAGCTTGAAAATGCTCCCCTGAAAGGTTTGGCACTCGAAACAGAAGGCTTTTTATCACAGGACAAGAAATCAGCCCTCAAAAGCTTAACCGGCGGAAAATATTTTTTTGAAAAAATCCCTAAGCCCCGGGGTCACAATTTCAGCAAAAATCTGACTTTTGGCAGTTCACTCAAAAATGGTGGCAACCGCTTGCAAATGCTCACCTGAAAGCTTTGGCGATGGAAACAGAAGGCTTTTTATCACAGGACAAGAAATCAGCCCTCAAAAACTTAACCGGCAGAAAATATTTTTTTGAAAAAATCCCTAAGCCCCAGGGTCACAATTTCAGCAAAAATCTGACTTTTGGCAGTTCACTCAAAAATGGTGCCAAAAGCTTGAAAATGCTCCCCTGACAGGTTTGGGACTCGAAACAGAAGGTTTTTTATCACAGGACAAGAAATCAGCCCTCAAAAACTTAACCGGCAGAAAATATTTTTTTGAAAAAATCCCTAAGCCCCGGGGACACAATTTCAGCAAAAATCTGACTTTTGGCAATTCACTTAAAAATGGTGCCAAAAGCTTGAAAATGCTCCCCTGAAAGGTTTGGCACTCGAAACAGAAGGCTTTTTATCACAGGACAAGAAATCAGCCCTCAAAAACTTAACCGGCAGAAAATATTTTTTTGAAAAAATCCCTAAGCCTCGGGGTCACAATTTCAGCAAAAATCTGACTTTTGGCAGTTCACTCAAAAATGGTGCCAAAAGCTTGAAAATGCTCCCCTGAAAGGTTTGGCACTCGAAACAGAAGGCTTTTTATCACAGGACAAGAAATCAGCCCTCAAAAACTTAACCGGCAGAAAATATTTTTTTGAAAAAATCCCTAAGCCCCGGGGTCACAATTTCAGAAAAAATCTGACTTTTGGCAGTTCACTCAAAAATGGTGGCAACCGCTTGCAAATGCTCACCTGAAAGCTTTGGCGATGGAAACAGAAGGCTTTTTATCACAGGACAAGAAATCAGCCCTCAAAAACTTAACCAGCAGAAAATATTTTTTTGAAAAAATCCCTAAGCCCCGGGGTCACAATTTCAGCAAAAATCTGACTTTTGGCAATTCACTTAAAAATGGTGCCAAAAGCTTGAAAATGCTCCCCTGAAAGGTTTGGCACTCGAAACAGAAGGCTTTTTATCACAGGACAAGAAATCAGCCCTCAAAAGCTTAACCGGAAGAAAATATTTTTTTGAAAAAATCCCTAAGCCCCGGGGTCACAATTTCAGCAAAAGTCTGACTTTTGGCAGTTCACTCAAAAATGGTGCCAAAAGCTTGAAAATGCTCCCCTGACAGGTTTGGGACTCGAAACAGAAGGCTTTTTATCACAGGACAAGAAATCAGCCCTCAAAAACTTAACCGGCAGAAAATATTTTTTTGAAAAAATCCCTAAGCCCCGGGGACACAATTTCAGCAAAAATCTGACTTTTGGCAATTCACTTAAAAATGGTGCCAAAAGCTTGAAAATGCTCCCCTGACAGGTTTGGGACTCGAAACAGAAGGCTTTTTATCACAGGACAAGAAATCAGCCCTCAAAAACTTAACCGGCAGAAAATATTTTTTTGAAAAAATCCCTAAGCCCCGGGGACACAATTTCAGCAAAAATCTGACTTTTGGCAATTCACTTAAAAATGGTGCCAAAAGCTTGAAAATGCTCACCTGAAAGCTTTGGCACGCGAAACAGAAGGCTTTTTATCACAGGACAAGAAATCAGCCCTCAAAAACTTAACCGGCAGAAAATATTTTTTTGAAAAAATCCCTAAGCCCCGGGGACACAATTTCAGCAAAAATCTGACTTTTGGCAATTCACTTAAAAATGGTGCCAAAAGCTTGAAAATGCTCCCCTGACAGGTTTGGGACTCGAAACAGAAGGCTTTTTATCACAGGACAAGAAATCAGCCCTCAAAAACTTAACCGGCAGAAAATATTTTTTTGAAAAAATCCCTAAGCCCCGGGGACACAATTTCAGCAAAAATCTGACTTTTGGCAATTCACTAAAAAATGGTGGCAACCGCTTGCAAATGCTCACCTGAAACCTTTGGCACGCGAAACAGAAGGCTTTTTATCACAGGACAAGAAATCAGCCCTCAAAAACTTAACCGGCAGAAAATATTTTTTTGAAAAAATCCCTAAGCCCCGGGGTCACAATTTCAGCAAAAATCTGACTTTTGGCAATTCACTTAAAAATGGTGCCAAAAGCTTGAAAATGCTCCCCTGAAAGGTTTGGCACTCGAAACAGAAGGCTTTTTATCACAGGACAACAAATCAGCCCTCAAAAGCTTAACCGGCGGAAAATATTTTTTTGAAAAAATCCCTAAGCCCCGGGGTCACAATTTCAGCAAAAATCTGACTTTTGGCAGTTCACTCAAAAATGGTGCCAACCGCTTGCAAATGCTCACCTGAAAGCTTTGGCACGCGAAACAGAAGGCTTTTTATCACAGGACAAGAAATCAGCCCTCAAAAACTTAACCGGCAGAAAATATTTTTTTGAAAAAATCCCTAAGCCCCGGGGTCACAATTTCAGCAAAAATCTGACTTTTGGCAGTTCACTCAAAAATGGTGCCAACCGCTTGCAAATGCTCACCTGAAAGCTTTGGCGATGGAAACAGAAGGCTTTTTATCACAGGACAAGAAATCAGCCCTCAAAAACTTAACCGGCAGAAAATATTTTTTTGAAAAAATCCCTAAGCCCCAGGGTCACAATTTCAGCAAAAATCTGACTTTTGGCAATTCACTTAAAAATGGTGCCAAAAGCTTGAAAATGCTCCCCTGAAAGGTTTGGCACTCGAAACAGAAGGCTTTTTATCACAGGACAAGAAATCAGCCCTCAAAAACTTAACCGGCAGAAAATATTTTTTTGAAAAAATCCCTAAGCCCCGGGGACACAATTTCAGCAAAAATCTGACTTTTGGCAATTCACTTAAAAATGGTGCCAAAAGCTTGAAAATGCTCCCCTGACAGGTTTGGGACTCGAAACAGAAGGCTTTTTATCACAGGACAAGAAATCAGCCCTCAAAAACTTAACCGGCAGAAAATATTTTTTTGAAAAAATCCCTAAGCCCCGGGGTCACAATTTCAGCAAAAATCTGACTTTTGGCAGTTCACTCAAAAATGGTGCCAACCGCTTGCAAATGCTCACCTGAAAGCTTTGGCACGCGAAACAGAAGGCTTTTTATCACAGGACAAGAAATCAGCCCTCAAAAACTTAACCGGCAGAAAATATTTTTTTGAAAAAATCCCTAAGGCCCGGGGTCACAATTTCAGCAAAAATCTGACTTTTGGCAGTTCACTCAAAAATGGTGCCAACCGCTTGCAAATGCTCACCTGAAAGCTTTGGCGATGGAAACAGAAGGCTTTTTATCACAGGACAAGAAATCAGCCCTCAAAAACTTAACCGGCAGAAAATATTTTTTTGAAAAAATCCCTAAGCCCCGGGGTCACAATTTCAGCAAAAATCTGACTTTTGGCAGTTCACTCAAAAATGGTGGCAACCGCTTGCAAATGCTCACCTGAAATCTTTGGCGATGGAAACAGAAGGCTTTTTATCACAGGACAAGAAATCAGCCCTCAAAAACTTAACCGGCAGAAAATATTTTTTTGAAAAAATCCCTAAGCCCCGGGGTCACAATTTCAGAAAAAAACTGACTTTTGGCAGTTCACTCAAAAATGGTGCCAAAAGCTTGAAAATGCTCCCCTGACAGGTTTGGGACTCGAAACAGAAGGCTTTTTATCACAGGACAAGAAATCAGCCCTCAAAAACTTAACCGGCAGAAAATATTTTTTTGAAAAAATCCCTAAGCCCCGGGGACACAATTTCAGCAAAAATCTGACTTTTGGCAATTCACTTAAAAATGGTGCCAAAAGCTTGAAAATGCTCCCCTGAAAGGTTTGGCACTCCAAACAGAAGGCTTTTTATCACAGGACAAGAAATCAGCCCTCAAAAGCTTAACCGGCGGAAAATATTTTTTTGAAAAAATCCCTAAGCCCCGGGGTCACAATTTCAGCAAAAATCTGACTTTTGGCAATTCACTCAAAAATGGTGCCAACCGCTTGCAAATGCTCACCTGAAAGCTTTGGCGATGGAAACAGAAGGCTTTTTATCACAGGACAAGAAATCAGCCCTCAAAAACTTAACCGGCAGAAAATATTTTTTTGAAAAAATCCCTAAGCCCCGGGGTCACAATTTCAGCAAAAATCTGACTTTTGGCAGTTCACTCAAAAATGGTGGCAACCGCTTGCAAATGCTCACCTGAAAGCTTTGGCGATGGAAACAGAAGGCTTTTTATCACAGGACAAGAAATCAGCCCTCAAAAACTTAACCGGCAGAAAATATTTTTTTGAAAAAATCCCTAAGCCCCAGGGTCACAATTTCAGCAAAAATCTGACTTTTGGCAGTTCACTCAAAAATGGTGCCAAAAGCTTGAAAATGCTCACCTGAAAGGTTTGGCGATGGAAACAGAAGGCTTTTTATCACAGGACAAGAAATCAGCCCTCAAAAACTTAACCGGCAGAAAATATTTTTTTGAAAAAATCCCTAAGCCCCGGGGTCACAATTTCAGCAAAAATCTGACTTTTGGCAATTCACTTAAAAATGGTGCCAAAAGCTTGAAAATGCTCCCCTGACAGGTTTGGGACTCGAAACAGAAGGCTTTTTATCACAGGACAAGAAATCAGCCCTCAAAAACTTAACCGGCAGAAAATATTTTTTTGAAAAAATCCCTAAGCCCCGGGGACACAATTTCAGCAAAAATCTGACTTTTGGCAATTCACTTAAAAATGGTGCCAAAAGCTTGAAAATGCTCACCTGAAAGCTTTGGCACGCGAAACAGAAGGCTTTTTATCACAGGACAAGAAATCAGCCCTCAAAAACTTAACCGGCAGAAAATATTTTTTTGAAAAAATCCCTAAGCCCCGGGGTCACAATTTCAGCAAAAATCTGACTTTTGGCAATTCACTTAAAAATGGTGCCAAAAGCTTGAAAATGCTCCCCTGACAGGTTTGGGACTCGAAACAGAAGGCTTTTTATCACAGGACAAGAAATCAGCCCTCAAAAACTTAACCGGCAGAAAATATTTTTTTGAAAAAATCCCTAAGGCCCGGGGTCACAATTTCAGCAAAAATCTGACTTTTGGCAGTTCACTCAAAAATGGTGCCAACCGCTTGCAAATGCTCACCTGAAAGCTTTGGCGATGGAAACAGAAGGCTTTTTATCACAGGACAAGAAATCAGCCCTCAAAAGCTTAACCGGCGGAAAATATTTTTTTGAAAAAATCCCTAAGCCCCGGGGTCACAATTTCAGCAAAAATCTGACTTTTGGCAATTCACTCAAAAATGGTGCCAACCGCTTGCAAATGCTCACCTGAAAGCTTTGGCGATGGAAACAGAAGGCTTTTTATCACAGGACAAGAAATCAGCCCTCAAAAACTTAACCGGCAGAAAATATTTTTTTGAAAAAATCCCTAAGCCCCGGGGTCACAATTTCAGCAAAAATCTGACTTTTGGCAGTTCACTCAAAAATGGTGGCAACCGCTTGCAAATGCTCACCTGAAAGCTTTGGCGATGGAAACAGAAGGCTTTTTATCACAGGACAAGAAATCAGCCCTCAAAAACTTAACCGGCAGAAAATATTTTTTTGAAAAAATCCCTAAGCCCCGGGGTCACAATTTCAGCAAAAATCTGACTTTTGGCAGTTCACTCAAAAATGGTGCCAACCGCTTGCAAATGCTCACCTGAAAGCTTTGGCGATGGAAACAGAAGGCTTTTTATCACAGGACAAGAAATCAGCCCTCAAAAACTTAACCGGCAGAAAATATTTTTTTGAAAAAATCCCTAAGCCCCAGGGTCACAATTTCAGCAAAAATCTGACTTTTGGCAGTTCACTCAAAAATGGTGCCAAAAGCTTGAAAACGCTCACCTGAAAGGTTTGGCGATGGAAACAGAAGGCTTTTTATCACAGGACAAGAAATCAGCCCTCAAAAACATAACCGGCAGAAAATATTTTTTTGAAAAAATCCCTAAGCCCCGGGGACACAATTTCAGCAAAAATCTGACTTTTGGCAATTCACTTAAAAATGGTGCCAAAAGCTTGAAAATGCTCCCCTGACAGGTTTGGGACTCGAAACAGAAGGCTTTTTATCACAGGACAAGAAATCAGCCCTCAAAAACTTAACCGGCAGAAAATATTTTTTTGAAAAAATCCCTAAGCCCCGGGGACACAATTTCAGCAAAAATCTGACTTTTGGCAATTCACTTAAAAATGGTGGCAACCGCTTGCAAATGCTCACCTGAAAGCTTTGGCACGTGAAACAGAAGGCTTTTTATCTCAGGACAAGAAATCAGCCCTCAAAAACTTAACCGGCAGAAAATATTTTTTTGAAAAAATCCCTAAGCCCCGGGGTCACAATTTCAGCAAAAATCTGACTTTTGGCAATTCACTTAAAAATGGTGCCAAAAGCTTGAAAATGCTCCCCTGACAGGTTTGGGACTCGAAACAGAAGGCTTTTTATCACAGGACAAGAAATCAGCCCTCAAAAACTTAACCGGCAGAAAATATTTTTTTGAAAAAATCCCTAAGCCCTGGGGACACAATTTCAGCAAAAATCTGACTTTTGGCAATTCACTTAAAAATGGTGCCAAAAGCTTGAAAATGCTCACCTGAAAGCTTTGGCACGCGAAACAGAAGGCTTTTTATCACAGGACAAGAAATCAGCCCTCAAAAACTTAACCGGCAGAAAATATTTTTTTGAAAAAATCCCTAAGCCCCGGGGTCACAATTTCAGCAAAAATCTGACTTTTGGCAATTCACTTAAAAATGGTGCCAAAAGCTTGAAAATGCTCCCCTGACAGGTTTGGGACTCGAAACAGAAGGCTTTTTATCACAGGACAAGAAATCAGCCCTCAAAAACTTAACCGGCAGAAAATATTTTTTTGAAAAAATCCCTAAGCCCCGGGGACACAATTTCAGCAAAAATCTGACTTTTAGCAATTCACTTAAAAATGGTGCCAAAAGCTTGAAAATGCTCACCTGAAAGCTTTGGCACGCGAAACAGAAGGCTTTTTATCTCAGGACAAGAAATCAGCCCTCAAAAACTTAACCGGCAGAAAATATTTTTTTGAAAAAATCCCTAAGCCCCGGGGTCACAATTTCAGCAAAAATCTGACTTTTGGCAATTCACTTAAAAATGGTGCCAAAAGCTTGAAAATGCTCCCCTGAAAGGTTTGGCACTCGAAACAGAAGGCTTTTTATCACAGGACAAGAAATCAGCCCTCAAAAGCTTAACCGGCGGAAAATATTTTTTTGAAAAAATCCCTAAGCCCCGGGGTCACAATTTCAGCAAAAATCTGACTTTTGGCAGTTCACTCAAAAATGGTGGCAACCGCTTGCAAATGCTCACCTGAAAGCTTTGGCACGCGAAACAGAAGGCTTTCTATCACAGGACAAGAAATCAGCCCTCAAAAACTTAACCGGCAGAAAATATTTTTTTGAAAAAATCCCTAAGCCCCGGGGTCACAATTTCAGCAAAAATCTGACTTTTGGCAGTTCACTCAAAAATGGTGGCAACCGCTTGCAAATGCTCACCTGAAATCTTTGGCGATGGAAACAGAAGGCTTTTTATCACAGGACAAGAAATCAGCCCTCAAAAACTTAACCAGCAGAAAATATTTTTTGGAAAAAATCCCTAAGCCCCGGGGTCACAATTTCAGCAAAAATCTGACTTTTGGCAGTTCACTCAAAAATGGTGCCAAAAGCTTGAAAATGCTCCCCTGAAAGGTTTGGCACTCGAAACAGAAGGCTTTTTATCACAGGACAAGAAATCAGCCCTCAAAAACTTAACCGGCAGAAAATATTTTTTTGAAAAAATCCCTAAGCCCCGGGGTCACAATTTCAGAAAAAAACTGACTTTTGGCAGTTCACTCAAAAATGGTGGCAACCGCTTGCAAATGCTCACCTGAAAGCTTTGGGACTCGAAACAGAAGGCTTTTTATCACAGGACAAGAAATCAGCCCTCAAAAACTTAACCGGCAGAAAATATTTTTTTGAAAAAATCCCTAAGCCCCGGGGACACAATTTCAGCAAAAATCTGACTTTTGGCAGTTCACTCAAAAATGGTGCCAAAAGCTTGAAAATGCTCCCCTGAAAGGTTTGGCACTCGAAACAGAAGGCTTTTTATCACAGGACAAGAAATCAGCCCTCAAAAACTAAACCGGCGGAAAATATTTTTTTGAAAAAATCCCTAAGCCCCAGGGTCACAATTTCAGCAAAAATCTGACTTTTGGCAGTTCACTCAAAAATGGTGCCAAAAGCTTGAAAATGCTCCCCTGACAGGTTTGGGACTCGAAACAGAAGGCTTTTTATCACAGGACAAGAAATCAGCCCTCAAAAACTTAACCGGCAGAAAATATTTTTTTGAAAAAATCCCTAAGCCCCGGGGACACAATTTCAGCAAAAATCTGACTTTTGGCAATTCACTTAAAAATGGTGCCAAAAGCTTGAAAATGCTCCCCTGAAAGGTTTGGCACTCGAAACAGAAGGCTTTTTATCACAGGACAAGAAATCAGCGCTCAAAAGCTTAACCGGCGGAAAATATTTTTTTGAAAAAATCCCTAAGCCCCGGGGTCACAATTTCAGCAAAAATCTGACTTTTGGCAGTTCACTCAAAAATGGTGGCAACCGCTTGCAAATGCTCACCTGAAAGCTTTGGCGATGGAAACAGAAGGCTTTTTATCACAGGACAAGAAATCAGCCCTCAAAAACTTAACCGGCAGAAAATATTTTTTTGAAAAAATCCCTAAGCCCCGGGGTCACAATTTCAGCAAAAATCTGACTTTTGGCAGTTCACTCAAAAATGGTGGCAACCGCTTGCAAATGCTCACCTGAAATCTTTGGCGATGGAAACAGAAGGCTTTTTATCACAGGACAAGAAATCAGCCCTCAAAAACTTAACCAGCAGAAAATATTTTTTTGAAAAAATCCCTAAGCCCCGGGGTCACAATTTCAGCAAAAATCTGACTTTTGGCAGTTCACTCAAAAATGGTGCCAACCGCTTGCAAATGCTCACCTGAAAGCTTTGGCACGCGAAACAGAAGGCTTTTTATCACAGGACAAGAAATCAGCCCTCAAAAACTTAACCGGCAGAAAATATTTTTTTGAAAAAATCCCTAAGCCCCGGGGTCACAATTTCAGCAAAAATCTGACTTTTGGCAGTTCCCTCAAAAATGGTGCCAACCGCTTGCAAATGCTCACCTGAAAGCTTTGGCGATGGAAACAGAAGGCTTTTTATCACAGGACAAGAAATCAGCCCTCAAAAACTTAACCGGCAGAAAATATTTTTTTGAAAAAATCCCTAAGCCCCAGGGTCACAATTTCAGCAAAAATCTGACTTTTGGCAGTTCACTCAAAAATGGTGCCAAAAGCTTGAAAATGCTCACCTGAAAGGTTTGGCGATGGAAACAGAAGGCTTTTTATCACAGGACAAGAAATCAGCCCTCAAAAACTTAACCGGCAGAAAATATTTTTTTGAAAAAATCCCTAAGCCCCGGGGACACAATTTCAGCAAAAATCTGACTTTTGGCAATTCACTTTAAAATGGTGCCAAAAGCTTGAAAATGCTCCCCTGAAAGGTTTGGCACTCGAAACAGAAGGCTTTTTATCACAGGACAAGAAATCAGCCCTCAAAAACTTAACCGGCAGAAAATATTTTTTTGAAAAAATCCCTAAGCCCCGGGGACACAATTTCAGCAAAAATCTGACTTTTGGCAGTTCACTCAAAAATGGTGCCAAAAGCTTGAAAATGCTCCCCTGACAGGTTTGGGACTCGAAACAGAAGGCTTTTTATCACAGGACAAGAAATCAGCCCTCAAAAACTTAACCGGCGGAAAATATTTTTTTGAAAAAATCCCTAAGCCCCAGGGTCACAATTTCAGCAAAAATCTGACTTTTGGCAGTTCACTCAAAAATGGTGGCAACCGCTTGCAAATGCTCACCTGAAATCTTTGGCGATGGAAACAGAAGGCTTTTTATCACAGGACAAGAAATCAGCCCTCAAAAACTTAACCGGCAGAAAATATTTTTTTGAAAAAATCCCTAAGCCCCAGGGTCACAATTTCAGCAAAAATCTGACTTTTGGCAGTTCACTCAAAAATGGTGCCAACCGGTTGCAAATGCTCACCTGAAAGCTTTGGTGATGGAAACAGAAGGCTTTTTATCACAGGACAAGAAATCAGCCCTCAAAAACTTAACCGGCAGAAAATATTTTTTTGAAAAAGTCCCTAAGCCTCGGGGTCACAATTTCAGCAAAAATCTGACTTTTGGCAGTTCACTCAACAATGGTGCCAAAAGCTTGAAAATGCTCCCCTGACAGGTTTGGGACTCGAAACAGAAGGCTTTTTATCACAGGACAAGAAATCAGCCCTCAAAAACTTAACCGGCAGAAAATATTTTTTTGAAAAAATCCCTAAGCCCCGGGGACACAATTTCAGCAAAAATCTGACTTTTGGCAATTCACTTAAAAATGGTGCCAAAAGCTTGAAAATGCTCCCCTGAAAGGTTTGGCACTCGAAACAGAAGGCTTTTTATCACAGGACAAGAAATCAGCCCTCAAAAGCTTAACCGGCGGAAAATATTTTTTTGAAAAAATCCCTAAGCCCCGGGGTCACAATTTCAGCAAAAATCTGACTTTTGGCAGTTCACTCAAAAATGGTGCCAAAAGCTTGAAAATGCTCCCCTGAAAGGTTTGGCACTCGAAACAGAAGGCTTTTTATCACAGGACAAGAAATCAGCCCTCAAAAACTTAACCGGCAGAAAATATTTTTTTGAAAAAATCCCTAAGCCTCGGGGTCACAATTTCAGCAAAAATCTGACTTTTGGCAGTTCACTCAAAAATGGTGCCAAAAGCTTGAAAATGCTCCCCTGACAGGTTTGGGACTCGAAACAGAAGGCTTTTTATCACAGGACAAGAAATCAGCCCTCAAAAACTTAACCGGCAGAAAATATTTTTTTGAAAAAATCCCTAAGCCCCGGGGACACAATTTCAGCAAAAATCTGACTTTTGGCAATTCACTTAAAAATGGTGCCAAAAGCTTGAAAATGCTCCCCTGAAAGGTTTGGCACTCGAAACAGAAGGCTTTTTATCACAGGACAAGAAATCAGCCCTCAAAAGCTTAACCGGCGGAAAATATTTTTTTGAAAAAATCCCTAAGCCCCGGGGTCACAATTTCAGCAAAAATCTGACTTTTGGCAGTTCACTCAAAAATGGTGGCAACCGCTTGCAAATGCTCACCTGAAAGCTTTGGCGATGGAAACAGAAGGCTTTTTATCACAGGACAAGAAATCAGCCCTCAAAAACTTAACCGGCAGAAAATATTTTTTTGAAAAAATCCCTAAGCCCCGGGGTCACAATTTCAGCAAAAATCTGACTTTTGGCAGTTCACTCAAAAATGGTGGCAACCGCTTGCAAATGCTCACCTGAAATCTTTGGCGATGGAAACAGAAGGCTTTTTATCACAGGACAAGAAATCAGCCCTCAAAAACTTAACCAGCAGAAAATATTTTTTTGAAAAAATCCCTAAGCCCCGGGGTCACAATTTCAGCAAAAATCTGACTTTTGGCAGTTCACTCAAAAATGGTGCCAAAAGCTTGAAAATGCTCCCCTGAAAGGTTTGGCACTCGAAACAGAAGGCTTTTTATCACAGGACAAGAAATCAGCCCTCAAAAACTTAACCGGCAGAAAATATTTTTTTGAAAAAATCCCTCAGGCCCGGGGTCACAATTTCAGAAAAAATCTGACTTTTGGCAGTTCACTCAAAAATGGTGCCAACCGGTTGCAAATGCTCACCTGAAAGCTTTGGCACTCGAAACAGAAGGCTTTTTATCACAGGACAAGAAATCAGCCCTCAAAAACTTAACCGGCAGAAAATATTTTTTTGAAAAAATCCCTAAGCCTCGGGGTCACAATTTCAGCAAAAATCTGACTTTTGGCAGTTCACTCAAAAATGGTGCCAAAAGCTTGAAAATGCTCCCCTGACAGGTTTGGGACTCGAAACAGAAGGCTTTTTATCACAGGACAAGAAATCAGCCCTCAAAAACTTAACCGGCAGAAAATATTTTTTTGAAAAAATCCCTAAGCCCCGGGGACACAATTTCAGCAAAAATCTGACTTTTGGCAATTCACTTAAAAATGGTGCCAAAAGCTTGAAAATGCTCCCCTGAAAGGTTTGGCACTCGAAACAGAAGGCTTTTTATCACAGGACAAGAAATCAGCCCTCAAAAGCTTAACCGGCGGAAAATATTTTTTTGAAAAAATCCCTAAGCCCCGGGGTCACAATTTCAGCAAAAATCTGACTTTTGGCAGTTCACTCAAAAATGGTGGCAACCGCTTGCAAATGCTCACCTGAAAGCTTTGGCGATGGAAACAGAAGGCTTTTTATCACAGGACAAGAAATCAGCCCTCAAAAACTTAACCGGCAGAAAATATTTTTTTGAAAAAATCCCTAAGCCCCGGGGTCACAATTTCAGCAAAAATCTGACTTTTGGCAGTTCACTCAAAAATGGTGGCAACCGCTTGCAAATGCTCACCTGAAATCTTTGGCGATGGAAACAGAAGGCTTTTTATCACAGGACAAGAAATCAGCCCTCAAAAACTTAACCAGCAGAAAATATTTTTTTGAAAAAATCCCTAAGCCCCGGGGTCACAATTTCAGCAAAAATCTGACTTTTGGCAGTTCACTCAAAAATGGTGCCAAAAGCTTGAAAATGCTCCCCTGAAAGGTTTGGCACTCGAAACAGAAGGCTTTTTATCACAGGACAAGAAATCAGCCCTCAAAAACTTAACCGGCAGAAAATATTTTTTTGAAAAAATCCCTCAGGCCCGGGGTCACAATTTCAGAAAAAATCTGACTTTTGGCAGTTCACTCAAAAATGGTGCCAACCGGTTGCAAATGCTCACCTGAAAGCTTTGGCGATGGAAACAGAAGGCTTTTTATCACAGGACAAGAAATCAGCCCTCAAAAACTTAACCGGCAGAAAATATTTTTTTGAAAAAATCCCTAAGCCCCGGGGTCACAATTTCAGCAAAAATCTGACTTTTGGCAGTTCACTCAAAAATGGTGCCAACCGCTTGCAAATGCTCACCTGAAAGCTTTGGCACGCGAAACAGAAGGCTTTTTATCACAGGACAAGAAATCAGCCCTCAAAAACTTAACCGGCAGAAAATATTTTTTTGAAAAAATCCCTAATCCCCGGGGTCACAATTTCAGCAAAAATCTGACTTTTGGCAGTTCACTCAAAAATGGTGGCAACTGCTTGCAAATGCTCACCTGCAATCTTTGGCGATGGAAACAGAAGGCTTTTTATCACAGGATAAGAAATCAGCCCTCAAAAACTTAACCGGCAGAAAATATTTTTTTGAAAAAATCCCTAAGCCCCAGGGTCACAATTTCAGCAGAAATCTGACTTTTGGCAGTTCACTCAAAAATGGTGCCAAAAGCTTGAAAATGCTCACCTGAAAGGTTTGGCGATGGAAACAGAAGGCTTTTTATCACAGGACAAGAAATCAGCCCTCAAAAACTTAACCGGCAGAAAATATTTTTTTGAAAAAATCCCTAAGCCCCGGGGTCACAATTTCAGCAAAAATCTGACTTTTGGCAGTTCACTCAAAAATGGTGGCAACCGCTTGCAAATGCTCACCTGAAATCTTTGGCGATGGAAACAGAAGGCTTTTTATCACAGGACAAGAAATCAGCCCTCAAAAACTTAACCGGCAGAAAATATTTTTTTGAAAAAATCCCTAAGCCCCAGGGTCACAATTTCAGCAAAAATCTGACTTTTGGCAGTTCACTCAAAAATGGTGCCAAAAGCTTGAAAATGCTCCCCTGAAATCTTTGGCGATGGAAACAGAAGGCTTTTTATCACAGGACAAGAAATCAGCCCTCAAAAACTTAACCAGCAGAAAATATTTTTTTGAAAAAATCCCTAAGCCCCGGGGTCACAATTTCAGCAAAAATCTGACTTTTGGCAGTTCACTCAAAAATGGTGCCAAAAGCTTGAAAATGCTCCCCTGAAAGGTTTGGCACTCGAAACAGAAGGCTTTTTATCACAGGACAAGAAATCAGCCCTCAAAAACTTAACCGGCAGAAAATATTTTTTTGAAAAAATCCCTAAGCCCCGGGGTCACAATTTCAGCAAAAATCTGACTTTTGGCAGTTCACTCAAAAATGGTGCCAACCGGTTGCAAATGCTCACCTGAAAGCTTTGGCGATGGAAACAGAAGGCTTTTTATCACAGGACAAGAAATCAGCCCTCAAAAACTTAACCGGCAGAAAATATTTTTTTGAAAAAATCCCTAAGCCCCAGGGTCACAATTTCAGCAAAAATCTGACTTTTGGCAGTTCACTCAAAAATGGTGGCAACCGCTTGCAAATGCTCACCTGAAATCTTTGGCGATGGAAACAGAAGGCTTTTTATCACAGGACAAGAAATCAGCCCTCAAAAACTTAACCGGCGGAAAATATTTTTTTGAAAAAATCCCTAAGCCCCGGGTACACAATTTCAGCAAAAATCTGACTTTTGGCAATTCACTTAAAAATGGTGCCAAAAGCTTGAAAATGCTCCCCTGAAAGGTTTGGCACTCGAAACAGAAGGCTTTTTATCACAGGACAAGAAATCAGCCCTCAAAAGCTTAACCGGCAGAAAATATTTTTTTGAAAAAATCCCTCAGGCCCGGGGTCACAATTTCAGAAAAAATCTGACTTTTGGCAGTTCACTCAAAAATGGTGCCAACCGGTTGCAAATGCTCACCTGAAAGCTTTGGCGATGGAAACAGAAGGCTTTTTATCACAGGATAAGAAATCAGCCCTCAAAAACTTAACCGGCAGAAAATATTTTTTTGAAAAAATCCCTAAGCCCCAGGGTCACAATTTCAACAGAAATCTGACTTTTGGCAGTTCACTCAAAAATGGTGCCAAAAGCTTGAAAATGCTCACCTGAAAGGTTTGGCGATGGAAACAGAAGGCTTTTTATCACAGGACAAGAAATCAGCCCTCAAAAACTTAACCGGCAGAAAATATTTTTTTGAAAAAATCCCTAAGCCCCGGGGTCACAATTTCAGCAAAAATCTGACTTTTGGCAGTTCACTCAAAAATGGTGGCAACCGCTTGCAAATGCTCACCTGAAATCTTTGGCGATGGAAACAGAAGGCTTTTTATCACAGGACAAGAAATCAGCCCTCAAAAACTTAACCGGCAGAAAATATTTTTTTGAAAAAATCCCTAAGCCCCAGGGTCACAATTTCAGCAAAAATCTGACTTTTGGCAGTTCACTCAAAAATGGTGCCAAAAGCTTGAAAATGCTCCCCTGAAAGGTTTGGCACTCGAAACAGAAGGCTTTTTATCACAGGACAAGAAATCAGCCCTCAAAAACTTAACCAGCAGAAAATATTTTTTTGAAAAAATCCCTAAGCCCCGGGGTCACAATTTCAGCAAAAATCTGACTTTTGGCAGTTCACTCAAAAATGGTGCCAAAAGCTTGAAAATGCTCCCCTGAAAGGTTTGGCACTCGAAACAGAAGGCTTTTTATCACAGGACAAGAAATCAGCCCTCAAAAACTTAACCGGCAGAAAATATTTTTTTGAAAAAATCCCTAAGCCCCGGGGTCACAATTTCAGCAAAAATCTGACTTTTGGCAGTTCACTCAAAAATGGTGCCAACCGGTTGCAAATGCTCACCTGAAAGCTTTGGCGATGGAAACAGAAGGCTTTTTATCACAGGACAAGAAATCAGCCCTCAAAAACTTAACCGGCAGAAAATATTTTTTTGAAAAAATCCCTAAGCCCCAGGGTCACAATTTCAGCAAAAATCTGACTTTTGGCAGTTCACTCAAAAATGGTGGCAACCGCTTGCAAATGCTCACCTGAAATCTTTGGCGATGGAAACAGAAGGCTTTTTATCACAGGACAAGAAATCAGCCCTCAAAAACTTAACCGGCGGAAAATATTTTTTTGAAAAAATCCCTAAGCCCCGGGTACACAATTTCAGCAAAAATCTGACTTTTGGCAATTCACTTAAAAATGGTGCCAAAAGCTTGAAAATGCTCCCCTGAAAGGTTTGGCACTCGAAACAGAAGGCTTTTTATCACAGGACAAGAAATCAGCCCTCAAAAGCTTAACCGGCGGAAAATATTTTTTTGAAAAAATCCCTAAGCCCCGGGGTCACAATTTCAGCAAAAATCTGACTTTTGGCAGTTCACTCAAAAATGGTGCCAAAAGCTTGAAAATGCTCCCCTGACAGGTTTGGGACTCGAAACAGAAGGCTTTTTATCACAGGACAAGAAATCAGCCCTCAAAAACGTAACCGGCAGAAAATATTTTTTTGAAAAAATCCCTAAGCCCCGGGGTCACAATTTCAGCAAAAATCTGTCTTTTGGCAGTTCACTCAAAAATGGTGCCAAAAGTTTGAAAATGCTCCCCTGACAGGTTTGGGACTCGAAACAGAAGGCTTTTTATCACAGGACAAAAAATCAGCCCTCAAAAACTTAACCGGCAGAAAATATTTTTTTGAAAAAATCCCTAAGCCCCGGGGTCACAATTTCAGCAAAAATCTGACTTTTGGCAGTTCACTCAAAAATGGTGCCAACCGGTTGCAAATGATCCCCTGACAGGTTTGGCACTCGAAACAGAAGGCTTTTTATCACAGGACAAGAAATCAGCCCTCAAAAACTTAACCGGCAGAATATATTTTTTTGAAAAAATCCCTAAGCCCCGGGGTCACAATTTCAGCAAAAATCTGACTTTTGGCAGTTCACTCAAAAATGGTGCCAAAAGCTTGAAAATGCTCCCCTGAAAGGTTTGGCACTCAAAACAGAAGGATTTTTATCACAGGACAAGAAATCAGCCCTCAAAAACTTAACTGGCAGAAAATATTTTTTTGAAAAAATCCCTAAGCCCCGGGGTCACAATTTCAGCAAAAATCTGACTTTTGGCAGTTCACTCAAAAATGGTGCCAAAAGTTTGAAAATGCTCCCCTGACAGGTTTGGGACTCGAAACAGAAGGCTTTTTATCACAGGACAAGAAATCAGCCCTCAAAAACTTAACCGGCAGAAAATATTTTTTTGAAAAAATCCCTAAGCCCCGGGGTCACAATTTCAGCAAAAATCTGACTTTTGGCAGTTCACTCAAAAATGGTGCCAAAAGCTTGAAAATGCTCCCCTGACAGGTTTGGGACTCGAAACAGAAGGCTTTTTATCACAGGACAGGAAATCTGCCCTCAAAAACTTAACTGGCAGAAAATATTTTTTTGAAAAAATCCCTAAGCCCCGGGGTCACAATTTCAGCAAAAATCTGACTTTTGGCAGTTCACTCAAAAATGGTGCCAAAAGCTTGAAAATGCTCCCCTGACAGGTTTGGGACTCGAAACAGAAGGCTTTTTATCACAGGACAAGAAATCAGCCCTCAAAAACGTAACCGGCAGAAAATATTTTTTTGAAAAAATCCCTAACCCCGGGGTCACAATTTCAGCAAAAATCTGTCTTTTGGCAGTTCACTCAAAAATGGTGCCAAAAGTTTGAAAATGCTCCCCTGAAAGGTTTGGGACTCGAAACAGAAGGCTTTTTATCACAGGACAAGAAATCAGCCCTCAAAAACTTAACCGGCAGAAAATATTTTTTTGAAAAAATCCCTAAGCCCCGGGGTCACAATTTCAGCAAAAATCTGACTTTTGGCAGTTCACTCAAAAATGGTGCCAACCGGTTGCAAATGCTCACCTGAAAGCTTTGGCGATGGAAACAGAAGGCTTTTTATCACAGGACAAGAAATCAGCCCTCAAAAACTTAACCGGCAGAAAATATTTTTTTGAAAAAATCCCTAAGCCCCAGGGTCACAATTTCAGCAAAAATCTGACTTTTGGCAGTTCACTCAAAAATGGTGCCAAAAGCTTGAAAATGCTCCCCTGACAGGTTTGGGACTCGAAACAGAAGGCTTTTTATCACAGGACAAGAAATCAGCCCTCAAAAACGTAACCGGCAGAAAATATTTTTTTGAAAAAATCCCTAACCCCGGGGTCACAATTTCAGCAAAAATCTGACTTTTGGCAGTTCACTCAAAAATGGTGCCAAAAGCTTGAAAATGCTCCCCTGAAAGGTTTGGCACTCGAAACAGAAGGCTTTTTATCACAGGACAAGAAATCAGCCCTCAAAAACTTAACCGGCAGAAAATATTTTTTTGAAAAAATCCCTAAGCCCCGGGGTCACAATTTCAGCAAAAATCTGACTTTTGGCAGTTCACTCAAAAATGGTGCCAACCGGTTGCAAATGCTCACCTGAAAGCTTTGGCGATGGAAACAGAAGGCTTTTTATCACAGGACAAGAAATCAGCCCTCAAAAACTTAACCGGCAGAAAATATTTTTTTGAAAAAATCCCTAAGCCCCAGGGTCACAATTTCAGCAAAAATCTGACTTTTGGCAGTTCACTCAAAAATGGTGGCAACCGCTTGCAAATGCTCACCTGAAATCTTTGGCGATGGAAACAGAAGGCTTTTTATCACAGGACAAGAAATCAGCCCTCAAAAACTTAACCGGCGGAAAATATTTTTTTGAAAAAATCCCTAAGCCCCGGGTACACAATTTCAGCAAAAATCTGACTTTTGGCAATTCACTTAAAAATGGTGCCAAAAGCTTGAAAATGCTCCCCTGAAAGGTTTGGCACTCGAAACAGAAGGCTTTTTATCACAGGACAAGAAATCAGCCCTCAAAAGCTTAACCGGCAGAAAATATTTTTTTGAAAAAATCCCTCAGGCCCGGGGTCACAATTTCAGAAAAAATCTGACTTTTGGCAGTTCACTCAAAAATGGTGCCAACCGGTTGCAAATGCTCACCTGAAAGCTTTGGCGATGGAAACAGAAGGCTTTTTATCACAGGATAAGAAATCAGCCCTCAAAAACTTAACCGGCAGAAAATATTTTTTTGAAAAAATCCCTAAGCCCCAGGGTCACAATTTCAACAGAAATCTGACTTTTGGCAGTTCACTCAAAAATGGTGCCAAAAGCTTGAAAATGCTCACCTGAAAGGTTTGGCGATGGAAACAGAAGGCTTTTTATCACAGGACAAGAAATCAGCCCTCAAAAACTTAACCGGCAGAAAATATTTTTTTGAAAAAATCCCTAAGCCCCGGGGTCACAATTTCAGCAAAAATCTGACTTTTGGCAGTTCACTCAAAAATGGTGGCAACCGCTTGCAAATGCTCACCTGAAATCTTTGGCGATGGAAACAGAAGGCTTTTTATCACAGGACAAGAAATCAGCCCTCAAAAACTTAACCGGCAGAAAATATTTTTTTGAAAAAATCCCTAAGCCCCAGGGTCACAATTTCAGCAAAAATCTGACTTTTGGCAGTTCACTCAAAAATGGTGCCAAAAGCTTGAAAATGCTCCCCTGAAAGGTTTGGCACTCGAAACAGAAGGCTTTTTATCACAGGACAAGAAATCAGCCCTCAAAAACTTAACCAGCAGAAAATATTTTTTTGAAAAAATCCCTAAGCCCCGGGGTCACAATTTCAGCAAAAATCTGACTTTTGGCAGTTCACTCAAAAATGGTGCCAAAAGCTTGAAAATGCTCCCCTGAAAGGTTTGGCACTCGAAACAGAAGGCTTTTTATCACAGGACAAGAAATCAGCCCTCAAAAACTTAACCGGCAGAAAATATTTTTTTGAAAAAATCCCTAAGCCCCGGGGTCACAATTTCAGCAAAAATCTGACTTTTGGCAGTTCACTCAAAAATGGTGCCAACCGGTTGCAAATGCTCACCTGAAAGCTTTGGCGATGGAAACAGAAGGCTTTTTATCACAGGACAAGAAATCAGCCCTCAAAAACTTAACCGGCAGAAAATATTTTTTTGAAAAAATCCCTAAGCCCCAGGGTCACAATTTCAGCAAAAATCTGACTTTTGGCAGTTCACTCAAAAATGGTGGCAACCGCTTGCAAATGCTCACCTGAAATCTTTGGCGATGGAAACAGAAGGCTTTTTATCACAGGACAAGAAATCAGCCCTCAAAAACTTAACCGGCGGAAAATATTTTTTTGAAAAAATCCCTAAGCCCCGGGTACACAATTTCAGCAAAAATCTGACTTTTGGCAATTCACTTAAAAATGGTGCCAAAAGCTTGAAAATGCTCCCCTGAAAGGTTTGGCACTCGAAACAGAAGGCTTTTTATCACAGGACAAGAAATCAGCCCTCAAAAGCTTAACCGGCGGAAAATATTTTTTTGAAAAAATCCCTAAGCCCCGGGGTCACAATTTCAGCAAAAATCTGACTTTTGGCAGTTCACTCAAAAATGGTGCCAAAAGCTTGAAAATGCTCCCCTGACAGGTTTGGGACTCGAAACAGAAGGCTTTTTATCACAGGACAAGAAATCAGCCCTCAAAAACGTAACCGGCAGAAAATATTTTTTTGAAAAAATCCCTAAGCCCCGGGGTCACAATTTCAGCAAAAATCTGTCTTTTGGCAGTTCACTCAAAAATGGTGCCAAAAGTTTGAAAATGCTCCCCTGACAGGTTTGGGACTCGAAACAGAAGGCTTTTTATCACAGGACAAAAAATCAGCCCTCAAAAACTTAACCGGCAGAAAATATTTTTTTGAAAAAATCCCTAAGCCCCGGGGTCACAATTTCAGCAAAAATCTGACTTTTGGCAGTTCACTCAAAAATGGTGCCAACCGGTTGCAAATGATCCCCTGACAGGTTTGGCACTCGAAACAGAAGGCTTTTTATCACAGGACAAGAAATCAGCCCTCAAAAACTTAACCGGCAGAATATATTTTTTTGAAAAAATCCCTAAGCCCCGGGGTCACAATTTCAGCAAAAATCTGACTTTTGGCAGTTCACTCAAAAATGGTGCCAAAAGCTTGAAAATGCTCCCCTGAAAGGTTTGGCACTCAAAACAGAAGGATTTTTATCACAGGACAAGAAATCAGCCCTCAAAAACTTAACTGGCAGAAAATATTTTTTTGAAAAAATCCCTAAGCCCCGGGGTCACAATTTCAGCAAAAATCTGACTTTTGGCAGTTCACTCAAAAATGGTGCCAAAAGTTTGAAAATGCTCCCCTGACAGGTTTGGGACTCGAAACAGAAGGCTTTTTATCACAGGACAAGAAATCAGCCCTCAAAAACTTAACCGGCAGAAAATATTTTTTTGAAAAAATCCCTAAGCCCCGGGGTCACAATTTCAGCAAAAATCTGACTTTTGGCAGTTCACTCAAAAATGGTGCCAAAAGCTTGAAAATGCTCCCCTGACAGGTTTGGGACTCGAAACAGAAGGCTTTTTATCACAGGACAGGAAATCTGCCCTCAAAAACTTAACTGGCAGAAAATATTTTTTTGAAAAAATCCCTAAGCCCCGGGGTCACAATTTCAGCAAAAATCTGACTTTTGGCAGTTCACTCAAAAATGGTGCCAAAAGCTTGAAAATGCTCCCCTGACAGGTTTGGGACTCGAAACAGAAGGCTTTTTATCACAGGACAAGAAATCAGCCCTCAAAAACGTAACCGGCAGAAAATATTTTTTTGAAAAAATCCCTAACCCCGGGGTCACAATTTCAGCAAAAATCTGTCTTTTGGCAGTTCACTCAAAAATGGTGCCAAAAGTTTGAAAATGCTCCCCTGACAGGTTTGGGACTCGAAACAGAAGGCTTTTTATCACAGGACAAAAAATCAGCCCTCAAAAACTTAACCGGCAGAAAATATTTTTTTGAAAAAATCCCTAAGCCCCGGGGTCACAATTTCAGCAAAAATCTGACTTTTGGCAGTTCACTCAAAAATGGTGCCAACCGGTTGCAAATGATCCCCTGACAGGTTTGGCACTCGAAACAGAAGGCTTTTTATCACAGGACAAGAAATCAGCCCTCAAAAACTTAACCGGCAGAATATATTTTTTTGAAAAAATCCCTAAGCCCCGGGGTCACAATTTCAGCAAAAATCTGACTTTTGGCAGTTCACTCAAAAATGGTGCCAAAAGCTTGAAAATGCTCCCCTGAAAGGTTTGGCACTCAAAACAGAAGGATTTTTATCACAGGACAAGAAATCAGCCCTCAAAAACTTAACCGGCAGAAAATATTTTTTTGAATAAATCCCTAAGCCCCGGGATCACAATTTCAGCAAAAATCTGACTTTTGGCAGTTCACTCAAAAATGGTGCCGAAAGCTTGAAAATGCTCCCCTGACAGGTTTGGGACTCGAAACAGAAGGCTTTTTATCACAGGAGAAGAAATCAGCCCTCAAAAACTTAACCGGCAGAAAATATTTTTTTGAAAAAATCCCTAAGCCCCGGGGTCACAATTTCAGCAAAAATCTGACTTTTGGCAATTCACTCAAAAATGGTGCCAACCGGTTGCAAATGCTCCCCTGAAGGGTTTGGCACTCGAAACAGAAGGCTTTTTATCACAGGACAAGAAATCAGCCCTCAAAAGCTTAACCTGCGGAAAATATTTTTTTGAAAAAATCCCTAAGCCCCGGGGTCACAATTTCAGCAAAAATCTGACTTTTGGCAATTCACTCAAAAATGGTGCCAAAAGCTTGAAAATGCTCCCCTGAAAGGTTTGGCACTCAAAACAGAAGGATTTTTATCACAGGACAAGAAATCAGCCCTCAAAAACTTAACTGGCAGAAAATATTTTTTTGAAAAAATCCCTAAGCCCCGGGGGTCACAATTTCAGCAAAAATCTGACTTTTGCCAATTCACTCAAAAATGGTGGCAACCGCTTGCAAATGCTCACCTGACAGGTTTGGGACTCGAAACAGAAGGCTTTTTATCACAGGACAAGAAATCAGCCCTCAAAAACTTAACCGGCAGAAAATATTTTTTTGAAAAAATCCCTAAGCCCCGGGGTCACAATTTCAGCAAAAATCTGACTTTTGGCAGTTCACTCAAAAATGGTGCCAAAAGCTTGAAAATGCTCCCCTGACAGGTTTGGGACTCGAAACAGAAGGCTTTTTATCACAGGACAGGAAATCTGCCCTCAAAAACTTAACTGGCAGAAAATATTTTTTTGAAAAAATCCCTAAGCCCCGGGGTCACAATTTCAGCAAAAATCTGACTTTTGGCAGTTCACTCAAAAATGGTGCCAAAAGCTTGAAAATGCTCCCCTGACAGGTTTGGGACTCGAAACAGAAGGCTTTTTATCACAGGACAAGAAATCAGCCCTCAAAAACGTAACCGGCAGAAAATATTTTTTTGAAAAAATCCCTAAGCCCCGGGGTCACAATTTCAGCAAAAATCTGTCTTTTGGCAGTTCACTCAAAAATGGTGCCAAAAGTTTGAAAATGCTCCCCTGACAGGTTTGGGACTCGAAACAGAAGGCTTTTTATCACAGGACAAAAAATCAGCCCTCAAAAACTTAACCGGCAGAAAATATTTTTTTGAAAAAATCCCTAAGCCCCGGGGTCACAATTTCAGCAAAAATCTGACTTTTGGCAGTTCACTCAAAAATGGTGCCAACCGGTTGCAAATGATCCCCTGACAGGTTTGGCACTCGAAACAGAAGGCTTTTTATCACAGGACAAGAAATCAGCCCTCAAAAACTTAACCGGCAGAATATATTTTTTTGAAAAAATCCCTAAGCCCCGGGGTCACAATTTCAGCAAAAATCTGACTTTTGGCAGTTCACTCAAAAATGGTGCCAAAAGCTTGAAAATGCTCCCCTGAAAGGTTTGGCACTCAAAACAGAAGGATTTTTATCACAGGACAAGAAATCAGCCCTCAAAAACTTAACCGGCAGAAAATATTTTTTTGAATAAATCCCTAAGCCCCGGGATCACAATTTCAGCAAAAATCTGACTTTTGGCAGTTCACTCAAAAATGGTGCCGAAAGCTTGAAAATGCTCCCCTGACAGGTTTGGGACTCGAAACAGAAGGCTTTTTATCACAGGAGAAGAAATCAGCCCTCAAAAACTTAACCGGCAGAATATATTTTTTTGAAAAAATCCCTAAGCCCCGGGGTCACAATTTCAGCAAAAATCTGACTTTTGGCAATTCACTCAAAAATGGTGCCAACCGGTTGCAAATGCTCCCCTGAAGGGTTTGGCACTCGAAACAGAAGGCTTTTTATCACAGGACAAGAAATCAGCCCTCAAAAGCTTAACCTGCGGAAAATATTTTTTGAAAAAATCCCTAAGCCCCGGGGTCACAATTTCAGCAAAAATCTGACTTTTGGCAATTCACTCAAAAATGGTGCCAAAAGCTTGAAAATGCTCCCCTGAAAGGTTTGGCACTCAAAACAGAAGGATTTTTATCACAGGACAAGAAATCAGCCCTCAAAAACTTAACTGGCAGAAAATATTTTTTTGAAAAAATCCCTAAGCCCCGGGGGTCACAATTTCAGCAAAAATCTGACTTTTGCCAATTCACTCAAAAATGGTGGCAACCGCTTGCAAATGCTCACCTGACAGGTTTGGGACTCGAAACAGAAGGCTTTTTATCACAGGATAAGAAATCAGCCCTCAAAAACTTAACCGGCAGAAAATATTTTTTTGAAAAAATCCCTAAGCCCCGGGGTCACAATTTCAGAAAAAAACTGACTTTTGGCAGTTCACTCAAAAATGGTGGCAACCGCTTGCAAATGCTCACCTGAAAGCTTTGGGACTCGAAACAGAAGGCTTTTTATCACAGGACAAGAAATCAGCCCTCAAAAACTTAACCGGCAGAAAATATTTTTTTGAAAAAATCCCTAAGCCCCGGGGACACAATTTCAGAAAAAATCTGACTTTTGGCAATTCACTTAAAAATGGTGCCAAAAGCTTGAAAATGCTCCCCTGAAAGGTTTGGCACTCGAAACAGAAGGCTTTTTATCACAGGACAAGAAATCAGCCCTCAAAAGCTTAAGCGGCGGAAAATATTTTTTTGAAAAAATCCCTAAGCCCCGGGGTCACAATTTCAGCAAAAATCTGACTTTTGGCAGTTCACTCAAAAATGGTGCCAAAAGCTTGAAAATGCTCCCCTGAAAGGTTTGGCACTCGAAACAGAAGGCTTTTTATCACAGGACAAGAAATCAGCCCTCAAAAACTAAACCGGCGGAAAATATTTTTTTGAAAAAATCCCTATGCCCCAGGGTCACAATTTCAGCAAAAATCTGACTTTTGGCAGTTCACTCAAAAATGGTGCCAAAAGCTTGAAAATGCTCCCCTGACAGGTTTGGGACTCGAAACAGAAGGCTTTTTATCACAGGACAAGAAATCAGCCCTCAAAAACTTAACCGGCAGAAAATATTTTTTTGAAAAAATCCCTAAGCCCCGGGGACACAATTTCAGCAAAAATCTGACTTTTGGCAATTCACTTAAAAATGGTGCCAAAAGCTTGAAAATGCTCCCCTGAAAGGTTTCGCACTCGAAACAGAAGGCTTTTTATCACAGGACAAGAAATCAGCCCTCAAAAGCTTAACCGGCGGAAAATATTTTTTTGAAAAAATCCCTAAGCCCCGGGGTCACAATTTCAGCAAAAATCTGACTTTTGGCAGTTCACTCAAAAATGGTGGCAACCGCTTGCAAATGCTCACCTGAAAGCTTTGGCGATGGAAACAGAAGGCTTTTTATCACAGGACAAGAAATCAGCCCTCAAAAACTTAACCGGCAGAAAATATTTTTTTGAAAAAATCCCTAAGCCCCGGGGTCACAATTTCAGCAAAAATCTGACTTTTGGCAGTTCACTCAAAAATGGTGGCAACCGCTTGCAAATGCTCACCTGAAATCTTTGGCGATGGAAACAGAAGGCTTTTTATCACAGGACAAGAAATCAGCCCTCAAAAACTTAACCAGCAGAAAATATTTTTTTGAAAAAATCCCTAAGCCCCGGGGTCACAATTTCAGCAAAAATCTGACTTTTGGCCGTTCACTCAAAAATGGTGCCAACCGGTTGCAAATGCTCACCTGAAAGCTTTGGCGATGGAAACAGAAGGCTTTTTATCACAGGACAAGAAATCAGCCCTCAAAAACTTAACCGGCAGAAAATATTTTTTTGAAAAAATCCCTAAGCCCCGGGGTCACAATTTCAGCAAAAATCTGACTTTTGGCAGTTCACTCAAAAATGGTGCCAAAAGCTTGAAAATGCTCCCCTGAAAGGTTTGGCACTCGAAACAGAAGGCTTTTTATCACAGGACAAGAAATCAGCCCTCAAAAACTTAACCGGCAGAAAATATTTTTTTGAAAAAATCCCTAAGCCCCGGGGTCACAATTTCAGCAAAAATCTGACTTTTGGCAGTTCCCTCAAAAATGGTGCCAACCGCTTGCAAATGCTCACCTGAAAGGTTTGGCACTCGAAACAGAAGGCTTTTTATCACAGGACAAGAAATCAGCCCTCAAAAACTTAACCGGCAGAAAATATTTTTTTGAAAAAATCCCTAAGCCCCGGGGTCACAATTTCAGCAAAAATCTGACTTTTGGCAGTTCACTCAAAAATGGTGCCAACCGGTTGCAAATGCTCCCCTGAAGGGTTTGGCACTCGAAACAGAAGGCTTTTTATCACAGGACAAGAAATCAGCCCTCAAAAGCTTAACCGGCGGAAAATATTTTTTTGAAAAAATCCCTAAGCCCCGGGGTCAGAATTTCAGCAAAAATCTGACTTTTGGCAATTCACTCAAAAATGGTGCCAAAAGCTTGAAAATGCTCCCCTGAAAGGTTTGGCACTCAAAACAGAAGGATTTTTATCACAGGACAAGAAATCAGCCCTCAAAAACTTAACTGGCAGAAAATATTTTTTTGAAAAAATCCCTAAGCCCCGGGGGTCACAATTTCAGCAAAAATCTGACTTTTGCCAATTCACTCAAAAATGGTGCCAAAAGCTTGAAAATGCTCCCCTGACAGGTTTGGGACTCGAAACAGAAGGCTTTTTATCACAGGACAAGAAATCAGCCCTCAAAAACTTAACCGGCAGAAAATATTTTTTTGAAAAAATCCCTAAGCCCCGGGGACACAATTTCAGCAAAAATCTGACTTTTGGCAATTCACTTAAAAATGGTGCCAAAAGCTTGAAAATGCTCCCCTGAAAGGTTTGGCACTCGAAACAGAAGGCTTTTTATCACAGGACAAGAAATCAGCCCTCAAAAGCTTAACCGGCGGAAAATATTTTTTTGAAAAAATCCCTAAGCCCCGGGGTCACAATTTCAGCAAAAATCTGACTTTTGGCAGTTCACTCAAAAATGGTGGCAACCGCTTGCAAATGCTCACCTGAAATCTTTGGCGATGGAAACAGAAGGCTTTTTATCACAGGACAAGAAATCAGCCCTCAAAAACTTAACCGGCAGAAAATATTTTTTTGAAAAAATCCCTAAGCCCCGGGGTCACAATTTCAGCAAAAATCTGACTTTTGGCAGTTCACTCAAAAATGGTGGCAACCGCTTGCAAATGCTCACCTGAAATCTTTGGCGATGGAAACAGAAGGCTTTTTATCACAGGACAAGAAATCAGCCCTCAAAAACTTAACCAGCAGAAAATATTTTTTTGAAAAAATCCCTAAGCCCCGGGGTCACAATTTCAGCAAAAATCTGACTTTTGGCAGTTCACTCAAAAATGGTGCCAAAAGCTTGAAAATGCTCCCCTGAAAGGTTTGGCACTCGAAACAGAAGGCTTTTTATCACAGGACAAGAAATCAGCCCTCAAAAACTTAACCGGCAGAAAATATTTTTTTGAAAAAATCCCTAATCCCCGGGGTCACAATTTCAGCAAAAATCTGACTTTTGGCAGTTCACTCAAAAATGGTGGCAACTGCTTGCAAATGCTCACCTGCAATCTTTGGCGATGGAAACAGAAGGCTTTTTATCACAGGACAAGAAATCAGCCCTCAAAAACTTAACCGGCAGAAAATATTTTTTTGAAAAAATCCCTAAGCCCCAGGGTCACAATTTCAGCAAAAATCTGACTTTTGGCAGTTCACTCAAAAATGGTGCCAAAAGCTTGAAAATGCTCACCTGAAAGGTTTGGCGATGGAAACAGAAGGCTTTTTATCACAGGACAAGAAATCAGCCCTCAAAAACTTAACCGGCAGAAAATATTTTTTTGAAAAAATCCCTAAGCCCCGGGGTCACAATTTCAGCAAAAATCTGACTTTTGGCAGTTCACTCAAAAATGGTGGCAACCGCTTGCAAATGCTCACCTGAAATCTTTGGCGATGGAAACAGAAGGCTTTTTATCACAGGACAAGAAATCAGCCCTCAAAAACTTAACCGGCAGAAAATATTTTTTTGAAAAAATCCCTAAGCCCCAGGGTCACAATTTCAGCAAAAATCTGACTTTTGGCAGTTCACTCAAAAATGGTGCCAAAAGCTTGAAAATGCTCCCCTGAAATCTTTGGCGATGGAAACAGAAGGCTTTTTATCACAGGACAAGAAATCAGCCCTCAAAAACTTAACCAGCAGAAAATATTTTTTTGAAAAAATCCCTAAGCCCCGGGGTCACAATTTCAGCAAAAATCTGACTTTTGGCAGTTCACTCAAAAATGGTGCCAAAAGCTTGAAAATGCTCCCCTGAAAGGTTTGGCACTCGAAACAGAAGGCTTTTTATCACAGGACAAGAAATCAGCCCTCAAAAACTTAACCGGCAGAAAATATTTTTTTAAAAAAATCCCTAAGCCCCGGGGTCACAATTTCAGCAAAAATCTGACTTTTGGCAGTTCACTCAAAAATGGTGCCAACCGCTTGCAAATGCTCACCTGAAAGGTTTGGCGATGGAAACAGAAGGCTTTTTATCACAGGACAAGAAATCAGCCCTCAAAAACTTAACCGGCAGAAAATATTTTTTTGAAAAAATCCCTAAGCCCCGGGGTCACAATTTCAGCAAAAATCTGACTTTTGGCAGTTCACTCAAAAATGGTGCCAACCGGTTGCAAATGCTCCCCTGAAGGGTTTGGCACTCGAAACAGAAGGCTTTTTATCACAGGACAAGAAATCAGCCCTCAAAAGCTTAACCGGCGGAAAATATTTTTTTGAAAAAATCCCTAAGCCCCGGGGTCACAATTTCAGCAAAAATCTGACTTTTGGCAATTCACTCAAAAATGGTGCCAAAAGCTTGAAAATGCTCCCCTGAAAGGTTTGGCACTCAAAACAGAAGGATTTTTATCACAGGACAAGAAATCAGCCCTCAAAAACTTAACTGGCAGAAAATATTTTTTTGAAAAAATCCCTAAGCCCCGGGGGTCACAATTTCAGCAAAAATCTGACTTTTGCCAATTCACTCAAAAATGGTGCCAACCGCTTGCAAATGCTCACCTGACAGGTTTGGGACTCGAAACAGAAGGCTTTTTATCACAGGACAAGAAATCAGCCCTCAAAAGCTTAACCGGCGGAAAATATTTTTTTGAAAAAATCCCTAAGCCCCGGGGTCACAATTTCAGCAAAAATCTGACTTTTGGCAATTCACTCAAAAATGGTGCCAAAAGCTTGAAAATGCTCCCCTGAAAGGTTTGGCACTCAAAACAGAAGGATTTTTATCACAGGACAAGAAATCAGCCCTCAAAAACTTAACTGGCAGAAAATATTTTTTTGAAAAAATCCCTAAGCCCCGGGGGTCACAATTTCAGCAAAAATCTGACTTTTGCCAATTCACTCAAAAATAGTGCCAACCGGTTGCAAATGCTCCCCTGACAGGTTTGGCACTCGAAACAGAAGGCTTTTTATCACAGGACAAGAAATCAGCCCTCAAAGACTTAACCAGCAGAAAATATTTTTTTGAAAAAATCCCTAAGCCCCGGGGTCACAATTTCAGCAAAAATCTGACTTTTGGCAGTTCACTCAAAAATGGTGCCAAAAGCTTGAAAATGCTCCCCTGACAGGTTTGGGACTCGAAACAGAAGGCTTTTTATCACAGGACAAGAAATCAGCCCTCAAAAACTTAACCGGCAGAAAATATTTTTTTGAAAAAATCCCTAAGCCCCGGGGACACAATTTCAGCAAAAATCTGACTTTTGGCAGTTCACTCAAAAATGGTGCCAAAAGCTTGAAAATGCTCCCCTGACAGGTTTGGGACTCGAAACAGAAGGCTTTTTATCACAGGACAAGAAATCAGCCCTCAAAAACTTAACCGGCAGAAAATATTTTTTTGAAAAAATCCCTAAGCCCCGGGGACACAATTTCAGCAAAAATCTGACTTTTGGCAGTTCACTCAAAAATGGTGGCAACTGCTTGCAAATGCTCACCTGCAATCTTTGGCGATGGAAACAGAAGGCTTTTTATCACAGGACAAGAAATCAGCCCTCAAAAACTTAACCGGCAGAAAATATTTTTTTGAAAAAATCCCTAAGCCCCAGGGTCACAATTTCAGCAAAAATCTGACTTTTGGCAGTTCACTCAAAAATGGTGCCAAAAGCTTGAAAATGCTCACCTGAAAGGTTTGGCGATGGAAACAGAAGGCTTTTTATCACAGGACAAGAAATCAGCCCTCAAAAACTTAACCGGCAGAAAATATTTTTTTGAAAAAATCCCTAAGCCCCGGGGTCACAATTTCAGCAAAAATCTGACTTTTGGCAGTTCACTCAAAAATGGTGGCAACCGCTTGCAAATGCTCACCTGAAATCTTTGGCGATGGAAACAGAAGGCTTTTTATCACAGGACAAGAAATCAGCCCTCAAAAACTTAACCGGCAGAAAATATTTTTTTGAAAAAATCCCTAAGCCCCAGGGTCACAATTTCAGCAAAAATCTGACTTTTGGCAGTTCACTCAAAAATGGTGCCAAAAGCTTGAAAATGCTCCCCTGAAATCTTTGGCGATGGAAACAGAAGGCTTTTTATCACAGGACAAGAAATCAGCCCTCAAAAACTTAACCAGCAGAAAATATTTTTTTGAAAAAATCCCTAAGCCTCGGGGTCACAATTTCAGCAAAAATCTGACTTTTGGCAGTTCACTCAAAAATGGTGCCAAAAGCTTGAAAATGCTCCCCTGAAAGGTTTGGCACTCGAAACAGAAGGCTTTTTATCACAGGACAAGAAATCAGCACTCAAAAACTTAACCGGCAGAAAATATTTTTTTGAAAAAATCCCTAAGCCCCGGGGTCACAATTTCAGCAAAAATCTGACTTTTGGCAGTTCACTCAAAAATGGTGCCAACCGCTTGCAAATGCTCACCTGAAAGGTTTGGCGATGGAAACAGAAGGCTTTTTATCACAGGACAAGAAATCAGCCCTCAAAAACTTAACCGGCAGAAAATATTTTTTTGAAAAAATCCCTAAGCCCCGGGGTCACAATTTCAGCAAAAATCTGACTTTTGGCAGTTCACTCAAAAATGGTGCCAACCGGTTGCAAATGCTCACCTGAAAGCTTTGGCGATGGAAACAGAAGGCTTTTTATCACAGGACAAGAAATCAGCCCTCAAAAACTTAACCGGCAGAAAATATTTTTTTGAAAAAATCCCTAAGCCCCAGGGTCACAATTTCAGCAAAAATCTGACTTTTGGCAGTTCACTCAAAAATGGTGGCAACCGCTTGCAAATGCTCACCTGAAATCTTTGGCGATGGAAACAGAAGGCTTTTTATCACAGGACAAGAAATCAGCCCTCAAAAACTTAACCGGCAGAAAATATTTTTTTGAAAAAATCCCTAAACAATTTCAGCAAAAATCTGACTTTTGGCAGTTCACTCAAAAATGGTGCCAAAAGCTTGAAAATGCTCCCCTGACAGGTTTGGGACTCGAAACAGAAGGCTTTTTATCACAGGACAAGAAATCAGCCCTCAAAAACTTAACCGGCAGAAAATATTTTTTTGAAAAAATCCCTAAGCCCCGGGTACACAATTTCAGCAAAAATCTGACTTTTGGCAATTCACTTAAAAATGGTGCCAAAAGCTTGAAAATGCTCCCCTGAAAGGTTTGGCACTCGAAACAGAAGGCTTTTTATCACAGGACAAGAAATCAGCCCTCAAAAGCTTAACCGGCGGAAAATATTTTTTTGAAAAAATCCCTAAGCCCCGGGGTCACAATTTCAGCAAAAATCTGACTTTTGGCAATTCACTCAAAAATGGTGCCAAAAGCTTGAAAATGCTCCCCTGAAAGGTTTGGCACTCAAAACAGAAGGATTTTTATCACAGGACAAGAAATCAGCCCTCAAAAACTTAACTGGCAGAAAATATTTTTTTGAAAAAATCCCTAAGCCCCGGGGTCACAATTTCAGCAAAAATCTGACTTTTGGCAGTTCACTCAAAAATGGTGCCAAAAGTTTGAAAATGCTCCCCTGACAGGTTTGGGACTCGAAACAGAAGGCTTTTTATCACAGGACAAGAAATCAGCCCTCAAAAACTTAAGCGGCAGAAAATATTTTTTTGAAAAAATCCCTAAGCCCCGGGGTCACAATTTCAGCAAAAATCTGACTTTTGGCAGTTCACTCAAAAATGGTGCCAAAAGCTTGAAAATGCTCCCCTGACAGGTTTGGGACTCGAAACAGAAGGCTTTTTATCACAGGACAGGAAATCTGCCCACAAAAACTTAACCGGCAGAAAATATTTTTTTGAAAAAATCCCTAAGCCCCGGGGTCACAATTTCAGCAAAAATCTGTCTTTTGGCAGTTCACTCAAAAATGGTGCCAAAAGTTTGAAAATGCTCCCCTGACAGGTTTGGGACTCGAAACAGAAGGCTTTTTATCACAGGACAAAAAATCAGCCCTCAAAAACTTAACCGGCAGAAAATATTTTTTTGAAAAAATCCCTAAGCCCCGGGGTCACAATTTCAGCAAAAATCTGACTTTTGGCAGTTCACTCAAAAATGGTGCCAACCGCTTGCAAATGCTCACCTGAAAGGTTTGGCGATGGAAACAGAAGGCTTTTTATCACAGGACAAGAAATCAGCCCTCAAAAACTTAACCGGCAGAAAATATTTTTTTGAAAAAATCCCTAAGCCCCGGGGTCACAATTTCAGCAAAAATCTGACTTTTGGCAGTTCACTCAAAAATGGTGCCAACCGGTTGCAAATGCTCACCTGAAAGCTTTGGCGATGGAAACAGAAGGCTTTTTATCACAGGACAAGAAATCAGCCCTCAAAAACTTAACCGGCAGAAAATATTTTTTTGAAAAAATCCCTAAGCCCCAGGGTCACAATTTCAGCAAAAATCTGACTTTTGGCAGTTCACTCAAAAATGGTGGCAACCGCTTGCAAATGCTCACCTGAAATCTTTGGCGATGGAAACAGAAGGCTTTTTATCACAGGACAAGAAATCAGCCCTCAAAAACTTAACCGGCAGAAAATATTTTTTTGAAAAAATCCCTAAACAATTTCAGCAAAAATCTGACTTTTGGCAGTTCACTCAAAAATGGTGCCAAAAGCTTGAAAATGCTCCCCTGACAGGTTTGGGACTCGAAACAGAAGGCTTTTTATCACAGGACAAGAAATCAGCCCTCAAAAACTTAACCGGCAGAAAATATTTTTTTGAAAAAATCCCTAAGCCCCGGGTACACAATTTCAGCAAAAATCTGACTTTTGGCAATTCACTTAAAAATGGTGCCAAAAGCTTGAAAATGCTCCCCTGAAAGGTTTGGCACTCGAAACAGAAGGCTTTTTATCACAGGACAAGAAATCAGCCCTCAAAAGCTTAACCGGCGGAAAATATTTTTTTGAAAAAATCCCTAAGCCCCGGGGTCACAATTTCAGCAAAAATCTGACTTTTGGCAATTCACTCAAAAATGGTGCCAAAAGCTTGAAAATGCTCCCCTGAAAGGTTTGGCACTCAAAACAGAAGGATTTTTATCACAGGACAAGAAATCAGCCCTCAAAAACTTAACTGGCAGAAAATATTTTTTTGAAAAAATCCCTAAGCCCCGGGGTCACAATTTCAGCAAAAATCTGACTTTTGGCAGTTCACTCAAAAATGGTGCCAAAAGTTTGAAAATGCTCCCCTGACAGGTTTGGGACTCGAAACAGAAGGCTTTTTATCACAGGACAAGAAATCAGCCCTCAAAAACTTAAGCGGCAGAAAATATTTTTTTGAAAAAATCCCTAAGCCCCGGGGTCACAATTTCAGCAAAAATCTGACTTTTGGCAGTTCACTCAAAAATGGTGCCAAAAGCTTGAAAATGCTCCCCTGACAGGTTTGGGACTCGAAACAGAAGGCTTTTTATCACAGGACAGGAAATCTGCCCTCAAAAACTTAACTGGCAGAAAATATTTTTTTGAAAAAATCCCTAAGCCCCGGGGTCACAATTTCAGCAAAAATCTGACTTTTGGCAGTTCACTCAAAAATGGTGCCAAAAGCTTGAAAATGCTCCCCTGACAGGTTTGGGACTCGAAACAGAAGGCTTTTTATCACAGGACAAGAAATCAGCCCTCAAAAACGTAACCGGCAGAAAATATTTTTTTGAAAAAATCCCTAAGCCCCGGGGTCACAATTTCAGCAAAAATCTGTCTTTTGGCAGTTCACTCAAAAATGGTGCCAAAAGTTTGAAAATGCTCCCCTGACAGGTTTGGGACTCGAAACAGAAGGCTTTTTATCACAGGACAAAAAATCAGCCCTCAAAAACTTAACCGGCAGAAAATATTTTTTTGAAAAAATCCCTAAGCCCCGGGATCACAATTTCAGCAAAAATCTGACTTTTGGCAGTTCACTCAAAAATGGTGCCAAAAGCTTGAAAATGCTCCCCTGACAGGTTTGGGACTCGAAACAGAAGGCTTTTTATCACAGGAGAAGAAATCAGCCCTCAAAAACTTAACCGGCAGAAAATATTTTTTTGAAAAAATCCCTAAGCCCCGGGGTCACAATTTCAGCAAAAATCTGACTTTTGGCAATTCACTCAAAAATGGTGCCAACCGGTTGCAAATGCTCCCCTGAAGGGTTTGGCACTCGAAACAGAAGGCTTTTTATCACAGGACAAGAAATCAGCCCTCAAAAGCTTAACCGGCGGAAAATATTTTTTTGAAAAAATCCCTAAGCCCCGGGGTCACAATTTCAGCAAAAATCTGACTTTTGGCAATTCACTCAAAAATGGTGCCAAAAGCTTGAAAATGCTCCCCTGAAAGGTTTGGCACTCAAAACAGAAGGATTTTTATCACAGGACAAGAAATCAGCCCTCAAAAACTTAACTGGCAGAAAATATTTTTTTGAAAAAATCCCTAAGCCCCGGGGGTCACAATTTCAGCAAAAATCTGACTTTTGCCAATTCACTCAAAAATGGTGGCAACCGCTTGCAAATGCTCACCTGACAGGTTTGGGACTCGAAACAGAAGGCTTTTTATCACAGGACAAGAAATCAGCCCTCAAAAGCTTAACCGGCGGAAAATATTTTTTTGAAAAAATCCCTAAGCCCCGGGGTCACAATTTCAGCAAAAATCTGACTTTTGGCAATTCACTCAAAAATGGTGCCAAAAGCTTGAAAATGCTCCCCTGAAAGGTTTGGCACTCAAAACAGAAGGATTTTTATCACAGGACAAGAAATCAGCCCTCAAAAACTTAACTGGCAGAAAATATTTTTTTGAAAAAATCCCTAAGCCCCGGGGGTCACAATTTCAGCAAAAATCTGACTTTTGCCAATTCACTCAAAAATAGTGCCAACCGGTTGCAAATGCTCCCCTGACAGGTTTGGCACTCGAAACAGAAGGCTTTTTATCACAGGACAAGAAATCAGCCCTCAAAGACTTAACCGGCAGAAAATATTTTTTTGAAAAAATCCCTAAGCCCCGGGGTCACAATTTCAGCAAAAATCTGACTTTTGGCAGTTCACTCAAAAATGGTGCCAAAAGCTTGAAAATGCTCCCCTGACAGGTTTGGGACTCGAAACAGAAGGCTTTTTATCACAGGACAAGAAATCAGCCCTCAAAAACTTAACCGGCAGAAAATATTTTTTTGAAAAAATCCCTAAGCCCCGGGGACACAATTTCAGCAAAAATCTGACTTTTGGCAATTCACTCAAAAATGGTGCCAACCGGTTGCAAATGCTCCCCTGACAGGTTTGGCACTTGAAACAGAAGGCTTTTTATCACAGGACAAGAAATCAGCCCTCAAAAACTTAACCGGCAGAAAATATTTTTTTGAAAAAATCCCTAAGCCCCGGGGTCACAATTTCAGCAAAAATCTGACTTTTGGCAATTCACTCAAAAATGGTGCCAAAAGCTTGAAAATGCTCTCCTGAAAGGTTTGGCACTCGAAACAGAAGGCTTTTCATCACAGGACAAGAAATCAGCCCTCAAAAACGTAACCGGCAGAAAATATTTTTTTGAAAAAATCCCTAAGCCCCGGGGTCACAATTTCAGCAAAAATCTGACTTTTGGCAGTTCACTCAAAAATGGTGCCAAAAGTTTGAAAATGCTCCCGTGACAGTTTTGGGACTCGAAACAGAAGGCTTTTTATCACAGGACAAGAAATCAGCCCTCAAAAACTTAACCGGCCGAAAATATTTTTTGGAAAAAATCCCTAAGCCCCCGGGGTCACAATTTCAGCAAAAATCTGACTTTTGGCAATTCACTCAAAAATGGTGCCAAAAGCTTGAAAATGCTCCCCTGAAAGGTTTGGGACTCGAAACAGAAGGCTTTTTATCACAGGAGAAGAAATCAGCCCTCAAAAACTTAACCGGCAGAAAATATTTTTTTGAAAAAATCCCTAAGCCCCGGGGTCACAATTTCAGCAAAAATCTGACTTTTGGCAATTCACTCAAAAATGGTGCCAACCGGTTGCAAATGCTCCCCTGAAGGGTTTGGCACTCGAAACAGAAGGCTTTTTATCACAGGAGAAGAAATCAGCCCTCAAAAACTTAACCGGCAGAAAATATTTTTTTGAAAAAATCCCTAAGCCCCGGGGTCACAATTTCAGCAAAAATCTGACTTTTGGCAATTCACTCAAAAATGGTGCCAACCGGTTGCAAATGCTCCCCTGAAGGGTTTGGCACTCGAAACAGAAGGCTTTTTATCACAGGACAAGAAATCAGCCCTCAAAAGCTTAACCGGCGGAAAATATTTTTTTGAAAAAATCCCTAAGCCCCGGGGTCACAATTTCAGCAAAAATCTGACTTTTGGCAATTCACTCAAAAATGGTGCCAAAAGCTTGAAAATGCTCCCCTGAAAGGTTTGGCACTCAAAACAGAAGGATTTTTATCACAGGACAAGAAATCAGCCCTCAAAAACTTAACTGGCAGAAAATATTTTTTTGAAAAAATCCCTAAGCCCCGGGGGTCACAATTTCAGCAAAAATCTGACTTTTGCCAATTCACTCAAAAATGGTGGCAACCGCTTGCAAATGCTCACCTGACAGGTTTGGGACTCGAAACAGAAGGCTTTTTATCACAGGACAAGAAATCAGCCCTCAAAAGCTTAACCGGCGGAAAATATTTTTTTGAAAAAATCCCTAAGCCCCGGGGTCACAATTTCAGCAAAAATCTGACTTTTGGCAATTCACTCAAAAATGGTGCCAAAAGCTTGAAAATGCTCCCCTGAAAGGTTTGGCACTCAAAACAGAAGGATTTTTATCACAGGACAAGAAATCAGCCCTCAAAAACTTAACTGGCAGAAAATATTTTTTTGAAAAAATCCCTAAGCCCCGGGGGTCACAATTTCAGCAAAAATCTGACTTTTGCCAATTCACTCAAAAATGGTGCCAACCGGTTGCAAATGCTCCCCTGACAGGTTTGGCACTCGAAACAGAAGGCTTTTTATCACAGGACAAGAAATCAGCCCTCAAAGACTTAACCGGCAGAAAATATTTTTTTGAAAAAATCCCTAAGCCCCGGAGTCACAATTTCAGCAAAAATCTGACTTTTGGCAGTTCACTCAAAAATGGTGCCAAAAGCTTGAAAATGCTCCCCTGACAGGTTTGGGACTCGAAACAGAAGGCTTTTTATCACAGGACAAGAAATCAGCCCTCAAAAACTTAACCGGCAGAAAATATTTTTTTGAAAAAATCCCTAAGCCCCGGGGACACAATTTCAGCAAAAATCTGACTTTTGGCAATTCACTCAAAAATGGTGCCAACCGGTTGCAAATGCTCCCCTGACAGGTTTGGCACTTGAAACAGAAGGCTTTTTATCACAGGACAAGAAATCAGCCCTCAAAAACTTAACCGGCAGAAAATATTTTTTTGAAAAAATCCCTAAGCCCCGGGGTCACAATTTCAGCAAAAATCTGACTTTTGGCAATTCACTCAAAAATGGTGCCAAAAGCTTGAAAATGCTCTCCTGAAAGGTTTGGCACTCGAAACAGAAGGCTTTTCATCACAGGACAAGAAATCAGCCCTCAAAAACGTAACCGGCAGAAAATATTTTTTTGAAAAAATCCCTAAGCCCCGGGGTCACAATTTCAGCAAAAATCTGACTTTTGGCAGTTCACTCAAAAATGGTGCCAAAAGTTTGAAAATGCTCCCGTGACAGGTTTGGGACTCGAAACAGAAGGCTTTTTATCACAGGACAAGAAATCAGCCCTCAAAAACTTAACCTGCCGAAAATATTTTTTGGAAAAAATCCCTAAGCCCCGGGGTCACAATTTCAGCAAAAATCTGACTTTTGGCAATTCACTCAAAAATGGTGCCAACCGGTTGCAAATGCTCCCCTGAAAGCTTTGGCGATGGAAACAGAAGTCTTTTTATCACAGGACAAGAAATCAGCCCTCAAAAACTTAACCGGCAGAAAATATTTTTTTGAAAAAATCCTTAAGCCCCGGGGTCACAATTTCAGCAAAAATCTGACTTTTGGCAATTCACTCAAAAATGCTGCTAACCGGTTGCATATGCTCCCCTGAAAGGTTTGGCACTCGAAACAGAAGGCTTTTTATCACAGGACAAGTAAACAGCCCTCAAAAGCTTAACCGGCGGAAAATATTTTTTTGAAAAAATCCCTAAGCCCCGGGGTCACAATTTCAGCAAAAATCTGACTTTTGGCAGTTCACTCAAAAATGGTGCCAAGAGCTTGAAAATGCTCCCCTGACAGTTTTGGGACTCGAAACAGAAGGCTTTTTATCACAGGACAAGAAATCAGCCCTCAAAAACTTAACCGGCAGAAAATATTTTTTTGAAAAAATCCCTAAGCCCCGGGGACACAATTTCAGCAAAAATCTGACTTTTGGCAATTCACTCAAAAATGGTGCCAACCGGTTGCAAATGCTCCCCTGACAGGTTTGGCACTCGAAACAGAAGGATTTTTATCACAGGACAAGAAATCAGCCCTCAAAAACTTAACCGGCAGAAAATATTTTTTTGAAAAAATCCCTAAGCCCCCGGGGTCACAATTTCAGCAAAAATCTGACTTTTGGCAATTCACTCAAAAATGGTGCCAAAAGCTTGAAAATGCTCCCCTGAAAGGTTTGGCACTCGAAACAGAAGGCTTTTTATCACAGGACAAGAAATCAGCCCTCAAAAACTTAACCGGCAGAAAATATTTTTTTGAAAAAATCCCTTAGCCGCGGGGTCACAATTTCAGCAAAAATCTGACTTTTGGCAATTCAATCAAAAGTGGAGCCAAAAGCTTGAAAATGCTCTCCTGAAAGGTTTGACACTCGAAACAGAAGGCTTTTCATCACAGGACAAGAAATCAGCCCTCAAAAACGTAACCGGCAGAAAATATTTTTTTGAAAAAATCCCTAAGCCCCGGGGTCACATTTTCAGCAAAAATCTGACTTTTGGCAATTCACTCAAAAATGGTGCCAAAAGCTTGAAAATGCTCTCCTGAAAGGTTTGGCACTCGAAACAGAAGGCTTTTCATCACAGGACAAGAAATCAGCCCTCAAAAACGTAACCGGCAGAAAATATTTTTTTGAAAAAATCCCTAAGCCCCGGGGTCACAATTTCAGGAAAAATCTGACTTTTGGCAGTTCACTCAAAAATGGTGTCAAAAGCTTGAAAATGCTCTCCTGACAGGTTTGGGACTCGAAACAGAAGGCTTTTTATCACAGGACAAGAAATCAGCCCTCAAAAACTTAACCGTCAGAAAATATTTTTTTGAAAAAATCCCTAAGCCCTGGGGACACAATTTCAGCAAAAATCAGATTTTTGGGAATTCACTCAAAAATGGTGCCAAACGCTTGCAAATGCTCACCTGAAAGCTTTGGCGATGGAAACAGAAGGCTTTTTATCACAGGACAAGAAATCAGCCCTCAAAAACGTAACCGGCAGAAAATATTTTTTTGAAAAAATCCCTAAGCCCCGGGGTCACAATTTCAGCAAAAATCTGACTTTTGGCAGTTCACTCAAAAATGGTGCCAAAAGCTTGAAAATGCTCCCCTGACAGGTTTGGGACTCGGAACAGAAGGCTTTTTATCACAGGACAAGAAATCAGCCCTCAAAAACTTAACTGGCGGAAAATATTTTTTTTGAAAAAATCCCTAAGCCCCGGGGGTCACAATTTCAGCAAAAATCTGACTTTTGCCAATTCACTCAAAAATGGTGCCAACCGGTTGCAAATGCTCCCCTGGCAGGTTTGGCACTCGAAACAGAAGGCTTTTTATCACAGGACAAGAAATCAGCCCTCAAAGACTTAACCGGCAGAAAATATTTTTTTGAAAAAATCCCTAAGCCCCGGGGTCACAATTTCAGCAAAAATCTGACTTTTGGCAATTCACTCAAAAATGGTGCCAAAAGCTTGAAAATGCTCCCCTCAAAGGTTTGGCACGCGAAACAGAAGGCTTTTTATCACAGGACAAGAAATCAGCCCTCAAAAACTTAACCGGCAGAAAATATTTTTTTGAAAAAATCCCTAAGCCCCGGGGTCACAATTTCAGCAAAAATCTGACTTTTGGCAGTTCACTCAAAAATGGTGCTAACCGCTTGCAAATGCTCACCTGAAAGGTTTGGCACTCGAAACAGAAGGCTTTTTATCACAGGACATGAAATCCGCCCTCAAAAACTTAACCGGCAGAAAATATTTTTTTGAAAAAATCCCTAAGCCCCGGGGTCACAATTTCAGCAAAAATCTGACTTTTGGCAGTTCACTCAAAAATGGTGCCAAAAGCTTGAAAATGCTCCCCTGACAGGTTTGGGACTCGAAACAGAAGGCTTTTTATCACAGGACAGGAAATCAGCCCTCAAAAACTTAACCGGCAGAAAATATTTTTTTGAAAAAATCCCTAAGCCCCGGGGTCACAATTTCAGCAAAAATCTGACTTTTGGCAATTCACTAAAAAATGGTGCCAACCGGTTGCAAATGATCCCCTGACAGGTTTGGCACTCGAAACAGAAGGCTTTTTATCACAGGACAAGAAATCAGCCCTCAAAAACTTAACCGGCAGAATATATTTTTTTGAAAAAATCCCTAAGCCCCGGGGTCACAATTTCAGCAAAAATCTGACTTTTGGCAATTCACTCAAAAATGGTGCCAACCGGTTGCAACTGTTCCCCTGACAGGTTTGGCACTCGAAACAGAAGGCTTTTTATCACAGGACAAGAAATCAGCCCTCAAAAACTTAACCGGCAGAAAATATTTTTTTGAATAAATCCCTAAGCCCCGGGATCACAATTTCAGCAAAAATCTGACTTTTGGCAATTCACTCAAAAATGGTGCCAACCGGTTGCAAATGCTCCCCTGACAGGTTTGGCACTCGAAACAGAAGGCTTTTTATCACAGGACAAGAAATCAGCCCTCAAAAACTTAACCGGCAGAAAATATTTTTTTGAAAAAATCCCTAAGCCCCGGGGTCACAATTTCAGCATAAATCTGACTTTTGGCAGTTCACTCAAAAATGGTGCCAAAAGCTTGAAAATGCTCCCCTGACAGGTTTGGGACTCGAAACAGAAGGCTTTTTATCACAGGACAGGAAATCAGCCCTCAAAAACTTAACCGGCAGAAAATATTTTTTTGAAAAAATCCCTAAGCCCCGGGGTCACAATTTCAGCAAAAATCTGACTTTTGGCAATTCACTAAAAAATGGTGCCAACCGGTTGCAAATGATCCCCTGACAGGTTTGGCACTCGAAACAGAAGGCTTTTTATCACAGGACAAGAATTCAGCCCTCAAAAACTTAACCGGCAGAATATATTTTTTTGAAAAAATCCCTAAGCCCCGGGGTCACAATTTCAGCAAAAATCTGACTTTTGGCAATTCACTCAAAAATGGGGCCAACCGGTTGCAACTGTTCCCCTGACAGGTTTGGCACTCGAAACAGAAGGCTTTTTATCACAGGACAAGAAATCAGCCCTCAAAAACTTAACCGGCAGAAAATATTTTTTTGAATAAATCCCTAAGCCCCGGGATCACAATTTCAGCAAAAATCTGACTTTTGGCAATTCACTCAAAAATGGTGCCAACCGGTTGCAAATGCTCCCCTGACAGGTTTGGCACTCGAAACAGAAGGCTTTTTATCACAGGACAAGAAATCAGCCCTCAAAAACTTAACCGGCAGAAAATATTTTTTTGAAAAAATCCCTAAGCCTCGGGGTCACAATTTCAGCAAAAATCTGACTTTTGGCAATTCACTCAAAAATGGTGCCAAAAGCTTGAAAATGGTCCCCTGAAGGGTTTGGCACTCGAAACAGTAGGATTTTTATCACAGGACAAGAAATCAGCCCTCAAAAACTTAACCGGCAGAAAATATTTTTTTGAAAAAATCCCTAAGCCCCGGGGTCACAATTTCAGCAAAAATCTGACTTTTGGCAATTCACTCAAAAATGGTGCCAAAAGCTTGAAAATGCTCCCCTGAAAGGTTTGGCACTCAAAACAGAAGGATTTTGATCACAGGACAAGAAATCAGCCCTCACAAATTTATCCGGCAGAAAATATTTTTTTGAAAAAATCCCTAAGCCCCGGGGTCACAATTTCAGCAAAAATCTGACTTTTGGCAATTCACTCAAAAATGGTGCCAACCGGTTGCAACTGCTCCCCTTTCAGGTTTGGCACTCGAAACAGAAGGCTTTTTATCACACGACAAGAAATCAGCCCTCAAAAACTTAACGGGCGGAAAATATTTTTTTGAAAAAATCCCTAAGCCCCGGGGTCACAATTTCAGCAAAAATCTGACTTTTGGCAATTCACTCAAAAATGGTGCCAAAAGCTTGAAAATGCTCCCCTGAAAGGTTTGGCACTCAAAACAGAAGTATTTTTATCACAGGACAAGAAATCAGCCCTCAAAAACTTAACTGGCAGAAAATATTTTTTTGAAAAAATCCCTAAGCCCCGGGGGTCACAATTTCAGCAAAAATCTGACTTTTGCCAATTCACTCAAAAATGGTGCCAACCGGTTGCAAATGCTCCCCTGACAGGTTTGGCACTCGAAACAGAAGGCTTTTTATCACAGGACAAGAAATCAGCCCTCAAAAACTTAACCGGCAGAAAATATTTTTTTGAAAAAATCCCTAAGCCCCGGGGACACAATTTCAGCAAAAATCTGACTTTTGGCAATTCACTCAAAAATGGTGCCAACCGGTTGCAAATGCTCCCCTGACAGGTTTGGCACTTGAAACAGAAGGCTTTTTATCACAGGACAAGAAATCAGCCCTCAAAAACTTAACCGGCAGAAAATATTTTTTTGAAAAAATCCCTAAACCCCGGGGTCACAATTTCAGCAAAAATCTGACTTTTGGCAATTCACTCAAAAATGGTGCCAAAAGCTTGAAAATGCTCCCCTGAAAGGTTTGGCACTCGAAACAGAAGGCTTTTTATCACAGGACAAGAAATCAGCCGTCAAAAACTTAACCGGCAGAAAATATTTTTTTGAAAAAATCCCTAAGCCCCGGGGTCACAATTTCAGCAAAAATCTGACTTTTGGCAGTTCACTCAAAAATGGTGCCAAAAGCTTGAAAATGCTCTCCTGAAAGGTTTGGCACTCGAAACAGAAGGCTTTTCATCACAGGACAAGAAATCAGCCCTCAAAAACGTAACCGGCAGAAAATATTACTTTGAAAAAATCCCTAAGCCCCGGGGTCACAATTTCAGCAAAAATCTGACTTTTGGCAGTTCACTCAAAAATGGTGCCAAAAGTTTGAAAATTCTCCCGTGACAGGTTTGGGACTCGAAACAGAAGGCTTTTTATCACAGGACAAGAAATCAGCCCTCAAAAACTTAACCGGCAGAAAATATTTTTTGGAAAAAATCCCTAAGCCCCGGGGTCACAATTTCAGCAAAAATCTGACTTTTGGCAATTCACTCAAAAATGGTGCCAACCGGTTGCAAATGCTCCCCTGAAAGCTTTGGCGATGGAAACAGAAGGCTTTTTATCACAGGACAAGAAATCAGCCCTCAAAAACTTAACCGGCAGAAAATATTTTTTTGAAAAAATCCTTAAGCCCCGGGGTCACAATTTCAGCAAAAATCTGACTTTTGGCAATTCACTCAAAAATGCTGCTAACCGGTTGCATATGCTCCCGTGAAAGGTTTGGCACTCGAAACAGAAGGCTTTTTATCACAGGACAAGTAAACAGCCCTCAAAAGCTTAACCGGCGGAAAATATTTTTTTGAAAAAATCCCTAAGCCCCGGGGTCACAATTTCAGCAAAAATCTGACTTTTGGCAATTCACTCAAAAATGGTGCCAACCGGTTGCAAATGCTCCCCTGTCAGGTTTGGCACTCGAAACAGAAGGCTTTTTATCACAGGACAAGAAATCAGCCCTCAAAAGCTTAACCGGCGGAAAATTTTTTTTTGAAAAAATCCCTAAGCCCCGGGGTCACAATTTCAGCAAAAATCTGACTTTTGGCAGTTCACTCAAAAATGGTGCCAAAAGCTTGAAAATGCTCCCCTGAAAGGTTTGGCACTCAAAACAGAAGGATTTTTATCACAGGACAAGAAATCAGCCCTTAAAAACTTAACCGGCAGAAAATATTTTTTTGAAAAAATCCCTAAGCCCCGGGGTCACAATTTCAGCAAAAATCTGACTTTTGGCAGTTCACTCAAAAATGGTGCCAAAAGCTTGAAAATGCTCCCCTGACAGTTTTGGGACTCGAAACAGAAGGCTTTTTATCACAGGACAAGAAATCAGCCCTCAAAAACTTAACCGGCAGAAAATATTTTTTTGAAAAAATCCCTAAGCCCCGGGGACACATTTTCAGCAAAAATCTGACTTTTGGCAATTCACTCAAAAATGGTGCCAACCGGTTGCAAATGCTCCCCTGACAGGTTTGGCACTCGAAACAGAAGGCTTTTCATCACAGGACAAGAAATCAGCCCTCAAAAACTTAACCGGCAGAAAATATTTTTTTGAAAAAATCCCTAAGCCCCGGGGTCACAATTTCAGGAAAAATCTGACTTTTGGCAGTTCACTCAAAAATGGTGTCAAAAGCTTGAAAATGCTCCCCTGACAGGTTTGGGACTCGAAACAGAAGGCTTTTTATCACAGGACAAGAAATCAGCCCTCAAAAACTTAACCGGCAGAAAATATTTTTTTGAAGAAATCCCTAAGCCCCGGGGACACAATTTCAGCAAAAATCTGACTTTTGGCAATTCACTCAAAAATGGTGCCAAACGCTTGCAAATGCTCACCTGAAAGCTTTGGCGATGGAAACAGAAGGCTTTTTATCACAGGACAAGAAATCAGCCCTCAAAAACTTAACCGGCAGAAAATATTTTTTTGAAAAAATCCCTAAGCCCCGGGGTCACAATTTCAGCAAAAATCTGACTTTTGGCAATTCACTCAAAAATGGTGCCAACCGGTTGCAAATGCTCCCCTGAAAGCTTTGGCGATGGAAACAGAAGGCTTTTTATCACGGGACAAGAAATCAGCTCTCAAAAACGTAACCGGCAGAAAATATTTTTTTGAAAACATCCTTAAGCCCCGGGGACACAATTTCAGCAAAAATCTGACTTTTGGCAATTCACTCAAAAATGCTGCTAACCGGTTGCATATGCTCCCCTGAAAGGTTTGGCACTCAAAACAGAAGGCTTTTTATCACAGGACAAGTAATCAGCCCTCAAAAGCTTAACCGGCGGGAAATATTTTTTTGAAAAAATCCCTAAGCCCCGGGGTCACAATTTCAGCAAAAATATGACTTTTGGCAGTTCACTCAAAAATGGTGCCAAAAGCTTGAAAATGCTCGCCTGACAGTTTTGGGACTCGAAACAGAAGGCTTTTTATCACAGGACAAGAAATCAGCCCTCAAAAACTTAACCGGCAGAAAATATTTTTTTGAAAAAATCCCTAAGCCCCGGGGACACAATTTCAGCAAAAATCTGACTTTTGGCAATTCACTCAAAAATGGTGCCAACCGGTTGCAAATGCTCCCCTGACAGGTTTGGCACTTGAAACAGAAGGCTTTTTATCACAGGACAAGAAATCAGCCCTCAAAAACTTAACCGGCAGAAAATATTTTTTTGAAAAAATCCCTAAGCCCCGGGGTCACAATTTCAGCAAAAATCTGACTTTTGGCAATTCACTCAAAAATGGTGCCAAAAGCTTGAAAATGCTCCCCTGAAAGGTTTGGCACTCGAAAAAGAAGGCTTTTTATCACAGGACAAGTAATCAGCCCTCAAAAGCTTAACCGGCGGGAAATATTTTTTTGAAAAAATCCCTAAGCCCCGGGGTCACAATTTCAGCAAAAATCTGACTTTTGGCAGTTCACTCAAAAATGGTGCCAACCGATTGCAAATGCTCCCCTGTCAGGTTTGGCACTCGAAACAGAAGGCTTTTTATCACAGGACAAGAAATCAGCCCTCAAAAACTTAACCGGCGGAAAATATTTTTTTGAAAAAATCCCTAAGCCCCGGGGGTCACAATTTCAGCAAAAATCTGACTTTTGCCAATTCACTCAAAAATGGTGCCAACCGCTTGCAAATGCTCCCCTGACAGGTTTGGCACTCGAAACAGAAGGCTTTTTATCACAGGACAAGAAATCAGCCCTCAAAGACTTAACCGGCAGAAAATATTTTTTTGAAAAAATCCCGAAGCCCCGGGGTCACAATTTCAGCAAAAATCTGACTTTTGGCAGTTCACTCAAAAATGGTGCCAAAAGCTTGAAAATGCTCCCCTGACAGTTTTGGGACTCGAAACAGAAGGCTTTTTATCACAGGACAAGAAATCAGCCCTCAAAAACTTAACCGGCAGCAAATATTTTTTGGAAAAAATCCCTAAGCCCCGGGGACACAATTTCAGCAAAAATCTGACTTTTGGTAATTCACTCAAAAATATTTTCTGCCGGTTAAATTTTTGAGGGCTGATTTCTTGTTCTGTGATAAAAAGCCTTCTGTTTCCATCGCCAAAGCTTTCAGGGGAGCGTTTGCAACCGGTTGGCACCATTTTTGAGTGAATAGCCAAAAGTCAGATTTTTGCTGAAATTGTGACCCAGGGGCTTAGGGATTTTTTCAAAAAAATATTTTCCGCCGCTAAAGTTGTTGAGGGCTGATTTCTTGTCCTGTGATAAAAAGCCTTCTGTTTCCATCGCCAAAGCTTTCAGGGGAGCATTTGCAACCGGTTGGCACCATTTTTGAGTGAATTGACAAAAGTCAGATTTTTGCTGAAATTGTGACCCCGGGGCTTAGGGACTTTTTCAAAAAAAATATTTTCTGCCGGTTAAGTTTTTGAGGGCTGATTTCTTGTCCTGTGATAAAAAGCCTTCTGTTTCGAGTGCCAAAGCTTTCAGGAGACCATTTTCAAGCCTTTGGCACCATTTTTGAGTTAATTGACAAAAGTAAGATTTCTGCTGATATTGTGATCCCGGGGCTTAGGGATTTTTTCAAAAAAATATTTTCTGCCAGTTAAGTTTTTGAGGGCTGATTTCTTGTCCTGTGATAAAAAGCCTTCTGTTTCGAGGGCCAAAGCTTTCAGGGGAGCGTTTGCAAACGGTTGGCACCATTTTTGAGTGAACGTCAGATTTTTGCTGAAATTGTGGCTTTGGGGATTTTTTCAAAAAAATATTTTTTGCCGGTTAAGTTTTTGAGGGCTGATTTCTTGTCCTGTGATAAAAAGCCTTCTGTTTCCATCGCCAAAGCTTTCAGCAGAACATATTCAAGCTCTTGGCACCATTTTTGAGTGAATTGACAAAAGTAAGATTTTTGCTGAAATTGTGAACCCGGGGCTTAGGGATTTTTTCAAAAAAAAATATTTTCTGCCGTTTAAGTTTTTGAGGCCTGATTTCTTGTCCTGTTATAAAAAGCCTTCTGTTTCCATCGCCAAAGCTTTCAGGGGAGCGTTTGCAACCGGTTGGCACCATTTTTGAGTGAACGTCAGATTTTTGCTGAAATTGTGGCTTAGGGATTTTTTCAAAAAAATATTTTCTGCCGGTTAAATTTTTGAGGGCTGATTTCTTGTCCTGTGATAAAAAGCCTTCTGTTTCCATCGCCAAAGCTTTCAGCAGAACATATTCAAGCTCCTGGCACCATTTTTGAGTGAATTGACAAAAGTAAGATTTTTGCTGAAATTGTGATCCCAGGGCTTAGGGATTTTTTCAAAAAAATATTTTCTGCCGGTTAAGTTTTTGAGGGCTGATTTCTTGTCCTGTGATAAAAAGCCTTCTGTTTCGAGTGCCAAACCTGTCAGGGGAGCATTTGCAACCGGTTGGCACCATTTTTGAGTGAATTGCCAAAAGTCAGATTTTTGCTGAAATTGTGACCCAGGGGCTTAGGGATTTTTTCAAAAAAATATTTTCCGCCGCTAAAGTTGTTGAGGGCTGATTTCTTGTCCTGTGATAAAAAGCCTTCTGTTTCCATCGCCAAAGCTTTCAGGGGAGCATTTGCAACCGGTTGGCACCATTTTTGAGTGAATTGACAAAAGTCAGATTTTTGCTGAAATTGTGACCCCGGGGCTTAGGGATTTTTTCAAAAAAATATTTTCCGCCGCTAAAGTTGTTGAGGGCTGATTTCTGGTCCTGTGATAAAAAGCCTTCTGTTTCCATCGCCAAAGCTTTCAGCAGAACATATTCAAGCTCTTGGCACCATTTTTGAGTGAATTGCCAAAAGTCAGATTTTTGCTGACATTGTGACCCCGGGGCTTAGGGATTTTTTTCAAAAAAATTATTTTCTGCCGGTTAAGTTGTTGAGGGCTGATTTCTTGTCCTGTGATAAAAAGACTTCTGTTTCCATCGCCAAAGCTTTCAGGGGAGCATTTTGAAGCTTTTGGCACCATTTTTGAGTGAATTGCCAAAAGTCAGTTTTTTGCTGAAATTGTGACCCCGGGGCTTAGGGATTTTTTCAAAAAAATATTTTCTGCCGGTTAAGTTTTTGAGGGCTGATTTCTTGTACTGTGATAAAAAGCCTTCTGTTTCCATCGCTAAAGCTTTCAGGGGAGCTTTTGGAACCGGTTGGCACCATTTTTGAGTGAACGTCAGATTTTTGCTGAAATTGTGGCTTAGGGATTTTTTCAAAAAAATATTTTCTGCCGGTTAAGTTTTTGAGGGCTGATTTCTTGTCCTGTGATAAAAAGCCTTCTGTTTCAAGTGCCAAAGCTTTCAGGAGACCATTTTCAAGCCTTTGGCACCATTTTTGAGTGAATTGACAAAAGTAAGATTTTTGCTGAAATTGTGACCCCGGGGCTTACGGATTTTTTCAAGAAAAATATGTTCTGCCGGTTAAGTTTTTGAGGCCTGATTTCTTGTCATGTTATAAAAAGCCTTCTGTTTCCATCGCCAAAACTTTCAGGGGAGTGTTTGCAACCGGTTGGCACCATTTTTGAGTGAACCTCAGATTTTTGCTGAAATTGTGGCTTACGGATTTTTTCAAAAAAATATTTTCTGCCGGTTAAATTTTTGAGGGCTGATTTCTTGTCCTGTGATAAAAAGCCTTCTGTTTCCATCGCCAAAGCTTTCAGCAGAACATATTCAAGCTCTTGGCACCATTTTTGAGTGAATTGACAAAAGTCAGATTTTTGCTGAAATTGTGACCCCGGGGCTTAGGGATTTTTTCAAAAAAATATTTTCCGCCGCTAAAGTTGCTGAGGGCTGATTTCTTGTCCAGTGATAAAAAGCCTTCTGTTTCGAGGGCCAAAGCTTTCAGGGGAGCGTTTGCAACCGGTTGGCACCATTTTTGAGTGAACGTCAGATTTTTGCTGAAATTGTGGCTTAGGGATTTTTTCAAAAAAATATTTTCTGCCTATTAAATTTTTGAGGGCTGATTTCTTGTCCTGTGATAAAAAGCCTTCTGTTTCCATCGCCAAAGCTTTCAGCAGAACATATTCAAGCTCTTGGCAGCATTTTTGAGTGAATTGACAAAAGTCAGATTTTTGCTGAAATTGTGACCCCGGGGCTTAAGGATTTTTTCAAAAAAATATTTTCCGCCGCTAAAGTTGTTGAGGGCTGATTTCTTGTCCTGTGATAAAAAGACTTCTGTTTCCATCGCCAAAGCTTTCAGGGGAGCATTTGCAACCGGTTGGCACCATTTTTGAGTGAACCTCAGATTTTTGCTGAAATTGTGGCTTACGGATTTTTTCAAAAAAATATTTTCTGCCGGTTAAATTTTTGAGGGCTGATTTCTTGTCCTGTGATAAAAAGCCTTCTGTTTCCATCGCCAAAGCTTTCAGCAGAACATATTCAAGCTCTTGGCATCATTTTTGAGTGAATTGACAAAAGTCAGATTATAGCTGAAATTGTGACCCCGGGGCTTAGGGATTTTTTCAAAAAAATATTTTCCGCCGCTAAAGTTCTTGAGGGCTGATTTCTTGTCCTGTGATAAAAAGCCTTCTGTTTCCATCGCCAAAGCTTTCAGGGGAGCATTTGCAACCGGTTGGCACCATTTTTGAGTGAATTGCCAAATGTCAGATTTTTGCTGAAATTGTGATCCCGGGGCTTAGGGATTTTTTCAAAAAAATATTTTCTGCCGCTAAAGTTGTTGAGGGCTGATTTCTTGTCCTGTGATAAAAAGACTTCTGTTTCCAGCGCCAAAGCTTTCAGGGGAGCATTTGCAACCGGTTGGCACCATTTTTGAGTGAATTGCCAAAAGTCAGATTTTTGCTGAAATTGTGACCCCGGGGCTTAGGGATTTTTTCAAAACAAATATTTTCTCCCGGTTAAGTTTTTGAGGGCTGATTTCTTGTCCTGTGATAAAAAGACTTCTGTTTCGAGTGCCAAAGCTTTCAGGAGACCATTTTCAAGCCTTTGGCACCATTTTTGAGTGAATTGACAAAAGTAAGATATTTGCTGAAATTGTGATCCCGGGGCTTAGGGATTTTTTTCAAAAAAATATTTTCTGCCAGTTAAGTTTTTGAGGGCTGATTTCTTGTCCTGTGATAAAAAGCCTTCTGTTTCGAGGGCCAAAGCTTTCAGGGGAGCGTTTGCAACCGGTTGGCACCATTTTTGAGTGAACGTCAGATTTTTGCTGAAATTGTGGTTTAAGGATTTTTTCAAAAAAATATTTTCTGCCTATTAAATTTTTGAGGGCTGATTTCTTGTCCTGTGATAAAAAGCCTTCTGTTTCCATCGCCAAAGCTTTCAGCAGAACATATTCAAGCTCTTGGCACCATTTTTGAGTGAATTGACAAAAGTCAGATTTTTGCTGAAATTGTGACCCCGGGGCTTAAGGATTTTTTCAAAAAAATATTTTCCGCCGCTAAAGTTGTTGAGGGCTGATTTCTTGTCCTGTGATAAAAAGCCTTCTGTTTCGAGGGCCAAACCTTTCAGGAGAGCATTTTGAAGCTTTTGGCACCATTTTTGAGTGAATTGCCAAAAGTCAGATTTTTGCTGAAATTGTGACCCCGGGGCTTAGGGATTTTTTCAAAAAAATATTTTCTGCCGGGTTAAGTTTTTGAGGTCTGATTTCTTGTCCTGTGATAAAAAGCCTTCTGTTGCCATCGCCAAAGCTTTCAGCGAAGCATTTTCAAGCTTTTGGCACCATTTTTGAGTGAACGTCAGATTTTTGCTGAAATTGTGACCCCGGGGCTTAGGGATCTTTTCAAAAAAATATTTTCTTCCGGTTAAGTTTTTGAGGGCTGATTTCTTGTCCTGTGATAAAAAGCCTTCTGTTTCCATCGCCAAAGCTTTCAGCGAAGCATTTTCAAGCTTTTGGCACTATTTTTGAGTGAACGTCAGATTTTTGCTGAAATTGTGGCTTAGGGATTTTTTCAAAAAAATATTTTCTCCCCGTTAAGTTTTTGAGGGCTGATTTCTTGTCCTGTGATAAAAATCCTTCTGGTTTGATTGCCAAACCTTTCAGGGGAGCATTTTCAAGCTTTTGGCACCATTTTTGAGTGAATTGCCAAAAGTCAGATTTTTGCTGAAATTGTGACCCCGGGGCTTAGGGATTTTTTCAAAAAAATATTTTCTGCCGGTTAAGTTTTTGAGGGCTGATTTCTTGTCCTGTGATAAAAATCCTTCTGTTTCGAGTGCCAAAGCTTTCAGGAGACCATTTTCAAGCCTTTGGCACCATTTTTGAGTGAATTGACAAAAGTAAGATATTTGCTGAAATTGTGATCCCGGGGCTTAGGGATTTTTTTCAAAAAAATATTTTCTGCCAGTTAAGTTTTTGAGGGCTGATTTCTTGTCCTGTGATAAAAAGCCTTCTGTTTCGAGGGCCAAAGCTTTCAGGGGAGCGTTTGCAACCGGTTGGCACCATTTTTGAGTGAACGTCAGATTTTTGCTGAAATTGTGGCTTAAGGATTTTTTCAAAAAAATATTTTCTGCCTATTAAATTTTTGAGGGCTGATTTCTTGTCCTGTGATAAAAAGCCTTCTGTTTCCATCGCCAAAGCTTTCAGCAGAACATATTCAAGCTCTTGGCACCATTTTTGAGTGAATTGACAAAAGTCAGATTTTTGCTGAAATTGTGACCCCGGGGCTTAAGGATTTTTTCAAAAAAATATTTTCCGCCGCTAAAGTTGTTGAGGGCTGATTTCTTGTCCTGTGATAAAAAGCCTTCTGTTTCGAGGGCCAAAGCTTTCAGCGAAGCATTTTCAAGCTTTTGGCACTATTTTTGAGTGAACGTCAGATTTTTGCTGAAATTGTGGCTTAGGGATTTTTTCAAAAAAATATTTTCTCCCCGTTAAGTTTTTGAGGGCTGATTTCTTGTCCTGTGATAAAAATCCTTCTGGTTTGATTGCCAAACCTTTCAGGGGAGCATTTTCAAGCTTTTGGCACCATTTTTGAGTGAATTGCCAAAAGTCAGATTTTTGCTGAAATTGTGACCCCGGGGCTTAGGGATTTTTTCAAAAAAATATTTTCTGCCGGTTAAGTTTTTGAGGGCTGATTTCTTGTCCTGTGATAAAAATCCTTCTGTTTTGAGTGCCAAACCTTTCAGGGGAGCATTTTCAAGCTTTTGGCACTATTTTTGAGTGAATTGCCAAAAGTCAGATTTTTGCTGATATTGTGACCCCGGGGCTTAGGGATTTGTTCAAAAAAATATTTTCTTCCGGTTAAGTTTTTGAGGGTTGATTTCTTGTCATGTGATAAAAAGCCTTCTGTTTCCATCGCCAAAGCTTTCAGCGATGCATTTTCAAGCTTATGGCACAATTTTTGAGTGAATGTCAGATTTTTGCTCAAATTGTGGCCCCCGGTCTTAGGGATTTTTTCAAAAAAAATATTTTCTGCCGGTTAAGTTTTTGAGGGCTGATTTCTTGGCCTGTGATAAAAAGCCTTCTGTTTCGAGTGCCAAACCCTTCAGGGGAGCATTTACAACCGGTTGGCTCCATTTTTGAGTGAACTGCCAAAAGTCAGATTTTTGCTGAAATTGTGACCCCGGGACTTAGGGATTTTTTCAAAAAAATATTTTCCGCCGGTTAAGTTTTTGAGGGCTGATTTCTTGTCCTGTGACAAAAAGCCTTCTGTTAATATCGCCAAACCTTTCAGCGAAGCATTTTCAAGCTTTTGGCACCATTTTTGAGTGAATTGCCAAAAGTCAGATTTTTTTCTGAAATTGTGACCCCGGGGCTTAGGGATTTTTTCAAAAAAATATTTTCTTCCGGTTAAGTTTTTGAGGGCTGATTTCTTGTCCTGTGATAAAAATCCTTCTGTTTCCATCGCCAAAGCTTTCAGGGGAGCATTTGCAAACGGTTGGCATCATTTTTGAGTGAACTGCCAAAAGTCAGATTTTTGCTGAAATTATGATCCCGGGGATTAGGGATTTTTTCAAAAAAATATTTTCTGCCAGTTAAGTTTTTGAGGGCTGATTTCTTGTCCTGTGATAAAAATCCTTCTGTTTTGAGTGCCAAACCTTTCAGGGGAGCAGTTTCAACCTTTTGGCACCATTTTTGAGTGAATTGCCAAAAGTCAGATTTTTGTTGAAATTGTGACCCCGGGGTTTAGGGATTTTTTCAAAAAAATATTTTCTTCCTATTAAGTTTTTGAGGGCTGATTTCTTGTCCTGTGATAAAAAGCCTTCTGTTTCCATCGCCAAAGCTTTCAGCGAAGCATTTTCAAGCTTTTGGCACCATTTTTGAGTGAACGTCAGATTTTTGCTGAAATTGTGGCTTAGGGGTTTTTTCAAAAAAACATTTTCTCCCCGTTAAGTTTTTGAGGGCTGATTTCTTGTCCTGTGATAAAAATCCTTCTGTTTTGATTGCCAAACCTTTCAGGGGAGCATTTTCAAGCTTTTGGCACCATTTTTGAGTGAATTGCCAAAAGTCAGATTTTTGCTGAAATTGTGACCCCGGGGATTAGGGATTTTTTCAAAAAAATATTTTATGCCGGTTAAGTTTTTGAGGGCTGATTTCTTGTCCTGTGATAAAAATCCTTCTGTTTTGAGTGCCAAACCTTTCAGGGGAGCATTTTCAAGCTTTTGGCACTATTTTTGAGTGAATTGCCAAAAGTCAGATTTTTGCTGAAATTGTGACCCCGGGGCTTAGGGATTTTTTCAAAAAAATATTTTCTGCCGGTTAAGTTTTTGAGGGTTGATTTCTTGTCCTGTGGTAAAAAGCCTTCTGTTTCCATCGCCAAAGCTTTCAGCGAAACATTTTCAAGCTTTTGGCACCATTTTTGAGTGAACGTCAGATTTTTGCTGAAATTGTGGCTTAGGGATATTTTCAAAAAAATATTTTCTCCCCGTTAAGTTTTTGAGGGCTGATTTCTTGTCCTGTGATGAAAATCCTTCTGTTTTGATTGCCAAACCTTTCAGGGGAGCATTTTCAAGCTTTTGGCACCATTTTTGAGTGAATTGCCAAAAGTCAGATTTTTGCTAAAATTGTGACCCCGGGGATTAGGGATTTTTTCAAAAAAATATTTTCTGCCAGTTAAGTTTTTGAGGGCTGATTTCTTGTCCTGTGATAAAAATCCTTCTGTTTTGAGTGCCAAACCTTTCGGGGGAGCAGTTTCAACCTTTTGGCACCATTTTTGAGTGAATTGCCAAAAGTCAGATTTTTGTTGAAATTGTGACCCCGGGGTTTAGGGATTTTTTCAAAAAAATATTTTCTTCCTATTAAGTTTTTGAGGGCTGATTTCTTGTCCTGTGATAAAAAGCCTTCTGTTTCCATCGCCAAAGCTTTCAGCGAAGCATTTTCAAGCTTTTGGCACCATTTTTGAGTGAACGTCAGATTTTTGCTGAAATTGTGGCTTAGGGGTTTTTTCAAAAAAACATTTTCTCCCCGTTAAGTTTTTGAGGGCTGATTTCTTGTCCTGTGATAAAAATCCTTCTGTTTTGATTGCCAAACCTTTCAGGGGAGCATTTTCAAGCTTTTGGCACCATTTTTGAGTGAATTGCCAAAAGTCAGATTTTTGCTGAAATTGTGACCCCGGGGATTAGGGATTTTTTCAAAAAAATATTTTATGCCGGTTAAGTTTTTGAGGGCTGATTTCTTGTCCTGTGATAAAAATCCTTCTGTTTTGAGTGCCAAACCTTTCAGGGGAGCATTTTCAAGCTTTTGGCACTATTTTTGAGTGAATTGCCAAAAGTCAGATTTTTGCTGAAATTGTGACCCCGGGGCTTAGGGATTTTTTCAAAAAAATATTTTCTTCCGGTTAAGTTTTTGAGGGTTGATTTCTTGTCCTGTGGTAAAAAGCCTTCTGTTTCCATCGCCAAAGCTTTCAGCGAAACATTTTCAAGCTTTTGGCACCATTTTTGAGTGAACGTCAGATTTTTGCTGAAATTGTGGCTTAGGGATATTTTCAAAAAAATATTTTCTCCCCGTTAAGTTTTTGAGGGCTGATTTCTTGTCCTGTGATGAAAATCCTTCTGTTTTGATTGCCAAACCTTTCAGGGGAGCATTTTCAAGCTTTTGGCACCATTTTTGAGTGAATTGCCAAAAGTCAGATTTTTGCTAAAATTGTGACCCCGGGGATTAGGGATTTTTTCAAAAAAATATTTTCTGCCAGTTAAGTTTTTGAGGGCTGATTTCTTGTCCTGTGATAAAAATCCTTCTGTTTTGAGTGCCAAACCTTTCGGGGGAGCAGTTTCAACCTTTTGGCACCATTTTTGAGTGAATTGCCAAAAGTCAGATTTTTGTTGAAATTGTGACCCCGGGGCTTAGGGATTTTTTCAAAAAAATATTTTCTGCCGGTTAAGTTTTTGAGGGCTGATTTCTTGTCCTGTGATAAAAAGCCTTCTGTTTCCATCGCCAAAGCTTTCAGGGGAGCATTTGCAAACGGTTGGCATCATTTTTGAGTGAACTGCCAAAAGTCAGATTTTTGCTGAAATTATGACCCCGGGGCGTAGGGATTTTTTCAAAAAAATATTTTCTGCCGGTTAAGTTTCTGAGGGCTGATTTCTTGTCCTGTGATAAAAATCCTTCTGTTTTGAGTTCCAAACCTTTCAGGGGAGCATTTTCAAGCTTTTGGCACCATATTTGAGTGAATTGCCAAAAGTCAGATTTTTGCTGAAATTGTGGCTTAGGGATTTTTTCAAAAAAATATTTTCTGCCGGTTAGGTTTTTGAGGGCTGATTTCTTGTCCCGAGATAAAAAGCCTTCTGTTTCGAGTGCCAAACCTTTCAGGGGAGCATTTGCAACCGGTTGGCACCATTTTTGAGTGAACTGCCAAAAGTCAGATTTTTGCTGAAATTGTGACCCCGGGACTTAGGGAATTTTTCAAAAAAATATTTTCTGCTGGTTAAGTTTTTGAAGGCTGATATTGTGTCCTGTAACAAAAAGCCTTCTGTTAATATCGCCAAATGTTTCAGCGAAGCATCTTCAAGGTTTTGGCACCATTTTTGAGTGAATTGCCAGAAGTCAGATTTTTGCTGAAATTGTGACCCCGGGACTTAGGGAATTTTTCAAAAAAATATTTTCTGCCAGTTAAGTTTTTGAGGGCTGATTTCTTGTCCTGTGATAAGAAGCCTTCTGTTTCGAGTGCCAAAGCTTTCAGGTGAGCATTTTCAAGCTTTTGGCACCATTTTTAGTGAATTGACAAAAGTCAGATTTTTGTTGAAATTGTGACCCCGGGACTTAGGGATTTTTGCAAAAAAATATTTTCTGCCAGTTAAGTTTTTGAGGGCTGATTTCTTGTCCTGTGATAAAAAGCCTTCTGTTTCGAGTGCCAAACCTTTCAGGAGAGCATTTTCAAGCTTTTTTTACCATTTTTCAGTGAACTGCCAAAAGTCAGATTTTTGCTGAAATTGTGACCCCCGGGGCTGAGGGAATTTTTCAAAAAAATTATTTTCTGCCGTTAAAGTTTTTGAGGGCTGATTTCTTGTCCTGTGTGAAAAAGCCTTCTGTTTATATCGCCAAAGCTTTCAGCGAACCATTTTCAAGGTTTTGGCACCATGTTTCAGTGAACTGCCAAATGTCAGATTTTTGCTGAAATTGTGGCTTAGGGATTTTTTCAAAAAAATATTTTCTCCCCGTTAAGTTTTTGAGGGCTGATTTCTTGTCCTGTGATGAAAATCCTTCTGTTTTGATTGCCAAACCTTTCAGGGGAGCATTTTCAAGCTTTTGGCACCATTTTTGAGTGAATTGCCAAAAGTCAGATTTTTGCTAAAATTGTGACCCCGGGGATTAGGGATTTCTTCAAAAAAATATTTTCTGCCAGTTAAGTTTTTGAGGGCTGATTTCTTGTCCTGTGATAAAAATCCTTCTGTTTTGAGTGCCAAACCTTTCAGGGGAGCAGTTTCAACCTTTTGGCACCATTTTTGAGTGAATTGCCAAAAGTCAGATTTTTGTTGAAATTGTGACCCCGGGGCTTAGGGATTTTTTCAAAAAAATATTTTCTGCCGGTTAAGTTTTTGAGGGCTGATTTCTTGTCCTGTGATAAAAAGCCTTCTGTTTCCATCGCCAAAGCTTTCAGGGGAGCATTTGCAAATGGTTGGCATCATTTTTGAGTGAACTGCCAAAAGTCAGATTTTTGCTGAAATTATGACCCCGGGGCGTAGGGATTTTTTCAAAAAAATATTTTCTGCCGGGTAAGTTTCTGAGGGCTGATTTCTTGTCCTGTGATAAAAATCCTTCTGTTTTGAGTTCCAAACCTTTCAGGGGAGCATTTTCAAGCTTTTGGCACCATATTTGAGTGAATTGCCAAAAGTCAGATTTTTGCTGAAATTGTGGCTTAGGGATTTTTTCAAAAAAATATTTTCTGCCGGTTAGGTTTTTGAGGGCTGATTTCTTGTCCTGAGATAAAAAGCCTTCTGTTTCGAGTGCCAAACCTTTCAGGGGAGCATTTGCAACCGGTTGGCACCATTTTTGAGTGAACTGCCAAAAGTCAGATTTTTGCTGAAATTGTGACCCCGGGGCTTAGGGATTTTTTCAAAAAAATATTTTCTGCCGGTTAAGTTTTTGAGGCCTGATTTCTTGTCCGGTGATAAAAAGCCTTCTGTTTCGAGTGCCAAACCTTTCAGGTGAGCATTTTCAAGCTTTTGCCACCATTTTTGAGTGAATTGGCAAAAGTCAGATTTTTGCTGAAATTGTAACCCCGGGGCTTAGGGAATTTTTCAAAAAAATATTTTCTGCCAGTTAAGTTTTTGAGGGCTGATTTCTTGTCCTGTGACAAAAAGCCTTCTGTTAATATCGCCAAAGCTTTCAGCGAAGCATTTTCAAGGTTTTGGCACAATTTTTGAGTGAATTGCCAAAAGTCAGATTTTTTCTGAAATTGTGACCCCGGGGCTTAGGGATTTTTTCAAAAAAATATTTTCTGCTGGTTAAGTTTTTGAAGGCTGATTTTGTGTCCTGTAACAAAAAGCCTTCTGTTAATATCGCCAAATGTTTCAGCGAAGCATCTTCAAGGTTTTGGCACCATTTTTGAGTGAATTGCCAAAAGTCAGATTTTTGCTGAAATTGTGACCCCGGGACTTAGGGATTTTTTCAAAAAAATATTTTCTGCTTGTTAAGTTTTTGAGGCCTGATTTCTTGTCCGGTGATAAAAAGCCTTCTGTTTCGAGTGCCAAACCTTTAAGGAGAGCATTTTCAAGCTTTTGCCACCATTTTTGAGGGAATTGGCAAAAGTCAGATTTTTGCTGAAATTGTGACCCCGGGGCTTAGGGAATTTTTCAAAAAAATATTTTCTGCCAGTTAAGTTTTTGAGGGCTGATTTCTTGTCCTGTGATAAGAAGCCTTCTGTTTCGAGTGCCAAACCTTTCAGGGGAGCATTTTCAAGCTTTTGGCACCATTTTTGAGTGAATTGACAAAAGTCAGATTTTTGTTGAAATTGTGACCCCGGGACTTAGGGATTTTTGCAAAAAAATATTTTCTGCAGGTTAAGTTTTTGAGGGCTGATTTCTTGTCCTGTGATAAAAAGCCTTCTGTTTCGAGTGCCAAACCTTTCAGGAGAGCATTTTCAAGCTTTTTTTACCATTTTTCAGTGAACTGCCAAAAGTCAGATTTTTGCTGAAATTGTGACCCCCGGGGCTGAGGGAATTTTTCAAAAAAAATATTTTCTGCCGTTAAAGTTTTTGAGGGCTGATTTCTTGTCCTGTGTGAAAAAGCCTTCTGTTTATATCGCCAAAGCTTTCAGCGAACCATTTTCAAGGTTTTGGTACCATTTTTGAGTGAATTGCCAAAAATCAGATTTTTGCTGAAATTGTGGCTTAGGGATTTTTTCAAAAAAATATTTTCTCCCCGTTAAGTTTTTGAGGGCTGATTTCTTGTCCTGTGATGAAAATCCTTCTGTTTTGATTGCCAAACCTTTCAGGGGAGCATTTTCACGCTTTTGGCACCATTTTTGAGTGAATTGCCAAAAGTCAGATTTTTGCTAAAATTGTGACCCCGGGGATTAGGGATTTCTTCAAAAAAATATTTTCTGCCAGTTAAGTTTTTGAGGGCTGATTTCTTGTCCTGTGATAAAAATCCTTCTGTTTTGAGTGCCAAACCTTTCAGGGGAGCAGTTTCAACCTTTTGGCACCATTTTTGAGTGAATTGCCAAAAGTCAGATTTTTGTTGAAATTGTGACCCCGGGGCTTAGGGATTTTTTCAAAAAAATATTTTCTGCCGGTTAAGTTTTTGAGGGCTGATTTCTTGTCCTGTGATAAAAAGCCTTCTGTTTCCATCGCCAAAGCTTTCAGGGGAGCATTTGCAAATGGTTGGCATCATTTTTGAGTGAACTGCCAAAAGTCAGATTTTTGCTGAAATTATGACCCCGGGGCGTAGGGATTTTTTCAAAAAAATATTTTCTGCCGGGTAAGTTTCTGAGGGCTGATTTCTTGTCCTGTGATAAAAATCCTTCTGTTTTGAGTTCCAAACCTTTCAGGGGAGCATTTTCAAGCTTTTGGCACCATATTTGAGTGAATTGCCAAAAGTCAGATTTTTGCTGAAATTGTGGCTTAGGGATTTTTTCAAAAAAATATTTTCTGCCGGTTAGGTTTTTGAGGGCTGATTTCTTGTCCTGAGATAAAAAGCCTTCTGTTTCGAGTGCCAAACCTTTCAGGGGAGCATTTGCAACCGGTTGGCACCATTTTTGAGTGAACTGCCAAAAGTCAGATTTTTGCTGAAATTGTGACCCCGGGGCTTAGGGATTTTTTCAAAAAAATATTTTCTGCCGGTTAAGTTTTTGAGGCCTGATTTCTTGTCCGGTGATAAAAAGCCTTCTGTTTCGAGTGCCAAACCTTTCAGGTGAGCATTTTCAAGCTTTTGCCACCATTTTTGAGTGAATTGGCAAAAGTCAGATTTTTGCTGAAATTGTAACCCCGGGGCTTAGGGAATTTTTCAAAAAAATATTTTCTGCCAGTTAAGTTTTTGAGGGCTGATTTCTTGTCCTGTGACAAAAAGCCTTCTGTTAATATCGCCAAAGCTTTCAGCGAAGCATTTTCAAGGTTTTGGCACAATTTTTGAGTGAATTGCCAAAAGTCAGATTTTTTCTGAAATTGTGACCCCGGGGCTTAGGGATTTTTTCAAAAAAATATTTTCTGCTGGTTAAGTTTTTGAAGGCTGATTTTGTGTCCTGTAACAAAAAGCCTTCTGTTAATATCGCCAAATGTTTCAGCGAAGCATCTTCAAGGTTTTGGCACCATTTTTGAGTGAATTGCCAAAAGTCAGATTTTTGCTGAAATTGTGACCCCGGGACTTAGGGATTTTTTCAAAAAAATATTTTCTGCTTGTTAAGTTTTTGAGGCCTGATTTCTTGTCCGGTGATAAAAAGCCTTCTGTTTCGAGTGCCAAACCTTTAAGGAGAGCATTTTCAAGCTTTTGCCACCATTTTTGAGTGAATTGGCAAAAGTCAGATTTTTGCTGAAATTGTGACCCCGGGGCTTAGGGAATTTTTCAAAAAAATATTTTCTGCCAGTTAAGTTTTTGAGGGCTGATTTCTTGTCCTGTGATAAGAAGCCTTCTGTTTCGAGTGCCAAACCTTTCAGGGGAGCATTTTCAAGCTTTTGGCACCATTTTTGAGTGAATTGACAAAAGTCAGATTTTTGTTGAAATTGTGACCCCGGGACTTAGGGATTTTTGCAAAAAAATATTTTCTGCAGGTTAAGTTTTTGAGGGCTGATTTCTTGTCCTGTGATAAAAAGCCTTCTGTTTCGAGTGCCAAACCTTTCAGGAGAGCATTTTCAAGCTTTTTTTACCATTTTTCAGTGAACTGCCAAAAGTCAGATTTTTGCTGAAATTGTGACCCCCGGGGCTGAGGGAATTTTTCAAAAAAAATATTTTCTGCCGTTAAAGTTTTTGAGGGCTGATTTCTTGTCCTGTGTGAAAAAGCCTTCTGTTTATATCGCCAAAGCTTTCAGCGAACCATTTTCAAGGTTTTGGTACCATTTTTGAGTGAATTGCCAAAAATCAGATTTTTGCTGAAATTGTGGCTTAGGGATTTTTTCAAAAAAATATTTTCTGCCGGTTAAGTTTTTGAGGGCTGATTTCTTGTCCTTTGATAAAAAGCCTTCTGTTTCGAGTGCCAAACCTGTCAGGGGAGCATTTTCAAGCTTTTGGCACCATTTTTGATTGAATTGCCAAAAGTCAGATTTTTGCTGAAATTGTGACCCCGGGGCTTAGGGATTTTTTCAAAAAAATATTTTCTGCCGGTTGCGTTCTTGAGGGCTGATTTCTTCTCCTGTGAGAAAAAGCCTTCTGTTTATATCGCCAAAGCTTTTAGCGAAGCATTTACAAGGTTTTGGAACCATGTTTCAGTGAACTGCCAACTGTCAGATTTTTGCTGAAATTGTGACCCGGGGAATTAGGGATTTTTTTCAAAAAAATATTTTCTGCCGGTTAAGTTTTTGAGGGCTGATTTCTTGTCCTGTGATAAAAAGCCTTCTGTTTCGCGTGCCAAAGCTTTCAGGTGAGCATTTGCAAGCGGTTGGCACCATTTTTGAGTGAACTGCCAAAAGTCAGATTTTTGCTGAAATTGTGACCCTGGGAATTAGGGATTTTTTCAAAAAAATATTTTCTGCCAGTTAAGTTTTTGAGGGCTGATTTCTTGTCCTGTGATAAAAAGCCTTCTGTTTCCATCGCCAAAGCTTTCAGGGGAGCGTTTGCAACCGGTTGCCACCATTTTTGAGTGAACGTCAGATTTTTGCTGAAATTGTGGCTTAGGGATTTTTTCAAAAAAATATTTTCTGCCGGTTAAGTTTTTGAGGGCTGATTTCTTGTCCTGTGACAAAAAGCCTTCTGTTTCCATCGCCAAAGCTTTCAGCGGAACATTTGCAACCGGTTGGCACCATTTTTGAGTGATCTGCCAAAAGTCAGATTTTTGCTGACATTGTGACCCCGGGGCTTAGGGATTTTTTCAAAAAAATATTTTCTGCCGGTTAAGTTTTTGAAGGCTGATTTCGTGTCCTGTAACAAAAAGCCTTCTGTTAATATCGCCAAATGTTTCAGCGAAGCATCTTCAAGGTTTTGGCACCATTTTTGAGTGAATTGCCAAAAGTCAGATTTTTGCTGAAATTGTGACCCCCGGGGCTGAGGGAATTTTTCAAAAAATTATTTTCTGCCAGTTAAGTTTTTGAGGGCTGATTTCTTGTCCTGTGATAAGAAGCCTTCTGTTTCGAGTGCCAAACCTTTCAGGAGACCATTTTCAAGGTTTTGGTACCATTTTTCAGTGAACTGCCAAAAGTCAGATTTTTGCTGAAATTGTGACCCCCGGGGCTGAGGGAATTTTTCAAAAAAATTATTTTCTGCCGTTAAAGTTTTTGAGGGCTGATTTCTTGTCCTGTGTGAAAAAGCCTTCTGTTTATATCTCCAAAGCTTTCAGCGAACGATTTTCAAGGTTTTGGCACCATGTTTCAGTGAACTGCCAAATGTCAGATTTTTGCTGAAATTGTGGCTTAGGGATTTTTTCAAAAAAATATTTTCTCCCCGTTAAGTTTTTGAGGGCTGATTTCTTGTCCTGTGATGAAAATCCTTCTGTTTTGATTGCCAAACCTTTCAGGGGAGCATTTTCAAGCTTTTGGCACCATTTTTGAGTGAATTGCCAAAAGTCAGATTTTTGCTAAAATTGTGACCCCGGGGATTAGGGATTTTTTCAAAAAAATATTTTCTGCCAGTTAAGTTTTTGAGGGCTGATTTCTTGTCCTGTGATAAAAATCCTTCTGTTTTGAGTGCCAAACCTTTCAGGGGAGCAGTTTCAACCTTTTGGCACCATTTTTGAGTGAATTGCCAAAAGTCAGATTTTTGTTGAAATTGTGACCCCGGGGCTTAGGGATTTTTTCAAAAAAATATTTTCTGCCGGTTAAGTTTTTGAGGGCTGATTTCTTGTCCTGTGATAAAAAGCCTTCTGTTTCCATCGCCAAAGCTTTCAGGGGAGCATTTGCAAATGGTTGGCATCATTTTTGAGTGAACTGCCAAAAGTCAGATTTTTGCTGAAATTATGACCCCGGGGCGTAGGGATTTTTTCAAAAAAATATTTTCTGCCGGTTAAGTTTCTGAGGGCTGATTTCTTGTCCTGTGATAAAAATCCTTCTGTTTTGAGTTCCAAACCTTTCAAGCTTTTGGCACCATATTTGAGTGAATTTGAGTGAATTGCCAAAAGTCAGATTTTTGCTGAAATTGTGGCTTAGGGATTTTTTCAAAAAAATATTTTCTGCCGGTTAGGTTTTTGAGGGCTGATTTCTTGTCCTGAGATAAAAAGCCTTCTGTTTCGAGTGCCAAACCTTTCAGGGGAGCATTTGCAACCGGTTGGCACCATTTTTGAGTGAACTGCCAAAAGTCAGATTTTTGCTGAAATTGTGACCCCGGGGCTTAGGGATTTTTTCAAAAAAATATTTTCTGCCGGTTAAGTTTTTGAGGCCTGATTTCTTGTCCGGTGATAAAAAGCCTTCTGTTTCGAGTGCCAAACCTTTCAGGTGAGCATTTTCAAGCTTTTGCCACCATTTTTGAGTGAATTGGCAAAAGTCAGATTTTTGCTGAAATTGTAACCCCGGGGCTTAGGGAATTTTTCAAAAAAATATTTTCTGCCAGTTAAGTTTTTGAGGGCTGATTTCTTGTCCTGTGACAAAAAGCCTTCTGTTAATATCGCCAAAGCTTTCAGTGAAGCATTTTCAAGGTTTTGGCACAATTTTTGAGTGAATTGCCAAAAGTCAGATTTTTTCTGAAATTGTGACCCCGGGGCTTAGGGATTTTTTCAAAAAAATATTTTCTGCTGGTTAAGTTTTTGAAGGCTGATTTTGTGTCCTGTAACAAAAAGACTTCTGTTAATATCGCCAAATGTTTCAGCGAAGCATCTTCAAGGTTTTGGCACCATTTTTGAGTGAACTGCCAAAAGTCAGATTTTTGCTGAAATTGTGACCCCGGGGCTTAGGGATTTTTTCAAAAAAATATTTTCTGCTTGTTAAGTTTTTGAGGCCTGATTTCTTGTCCGGTGATAAAAAGCCTTCTGTTTCGAGTGCCAAACCTTTAAGGAGAGCATTTTCAAGCTTTTGCCACCATTTTTGAGTGAATTGGCAAAAGTCAGATTTTTGCTGAAATTGTGACCCCGGGGCTTAGGGAATTTTTCAAAAAAATATTTTCTGCCAGTTAAGTTTTTGAGGGCTGATTTCTTGTCCTGTGATAAGAAGCCTTCTGTTTCGAGTGCCAAACCTTTCAGGGGAGCATTTTCAAGCTTTTGGCACCATTTTTGAGTGAATTGACAAAAGTCAGATTTTTGTTGAAATTGTGACCCCGGGACTTAGGGATTTTTGCAAAAAAATATTTTCTGCAGGTTAAGTTTTTGAGGGCTGATTTCTTGTCCTGTGATAAAAAGCCTTCTGTTTCGAGTGCCAAACCTTTCAGGAGAGCATTTTCAAGCTTTTTTTACCATTTTTCAGTGAACTGCCAAAAGTCAGATTTTTGCTGAAATTGTGACCCCGGGGCTTAGGGATTTTTTCAAAAAAATATTTTCTGCCGGTTGCGTTCTTGAGGGCTGATTTCTTCTCCTGTGAGAAAAAGCCTTCTGTTTATATCACCAAAGCTTTTAGCGAAGCATTTACAAGGTTTTGGAACCATGTTTCAGTGAACTGCCAACTGTCAGATTTTTGCTGAAATTGTGACCCCGGGAATTAGGGATTTTTTTCAAAAAAATATTTTCTGCCGGTTAAGTTTTTGAGGGCTGATTTCTTGTCCTGTGATAAAAAGCCTTCTGTTTCGCGTGCCAAAGCTTTCAGGTGAGCATTTGCAAGCGGTTGGCACCATTTTTGAGTGAACTGCCAAAAGTCAGATTTTTGCTGAAATTGTGACCCTGGGAATTAGGGATTTTTTCAAAAAAATATTTTCTGCCAGTTAAGTTTTTGAGGGCTGATTTCTTGTCCTGTGATAAAAAGCCTTCTGTTTCCATCGCCAAAGCTTTCAGGGGAGCGTTTGCAACCGGTTGCCACCATTTTTGAGTGAACGTCAGATTTTTGCTGAAATTGTGGCTTAGGGATTTTTTCAAAAAAATATTTTCTGCCGGTTAAGTTTTTGAGGGCTGATTTCTTGTCCTGGGACAAAAAGCCTTCTGTTTCCATCGCCAAAGCTTTCAGCGGAACATTTGCAACCGGTTGGCACCATTTTTGAGTGAACTGCCAAAAGTCAGATTTTTGCTGAAATTGTGACCCCGGGGCTTAGGGATTTTTTCAAAAAAATATTTTCTGCCGGTTAAGTTTTTGAAGGCTGATTTCGTGTCCTGTAACAAAAAGCCTTCTGTTTCCATCGCCAAAGCTTTCAGCGGAACATTTGCAACCAGTTGGCACCATTTTTGAGTGAACTGCCAAAAGTCAGATTTTTGCTGAAATTGTGACCCCGGGGCTTAGGGATTTTTTCAAAAAAATATTTTCTGCCGGTTAAGTTTTTGAGGGCTGATTTCTTGTCCTGGGACAAAAAGCCTTCTGTTTCCATCGCCAAAGCTTTCAGCGGAACATTTGCAACCGGTTGGCACCATTTTTGAGTGAACTGCCAAAAGTCAGATTTTTGCTGAAATTGTGACCCCGGGGCTTAGGGATTTTTTCAAAAAAATATTTTCTGCCGGTTAAGTTTTTGAGGGCTGATTTCTTGTCCTGTGATAAAAAGCCTTCTGTTTCCATCGGGAAACCTTTCAGGGGAGCATTTGCAACCGGTTGGCACCATTTTTGAGTGAACTGCCAAAAGTCAGATTTTTGCTGAAATTGTGACCCCGGGGCTTAGGGATTTTTTCAAAAAAATATTTTCTGCCGGTTAAGTTTTTGAGGGCTGATTTCTTGTCCTGTGATAAAAAGCCTTCTGTTTCGAGTGCCAAAACTTTCAAGAGAGAATTTTCAAGCTTTTGGCACCATTTTTGAGTGAATTGCCAAAAGTCAGATTTTTGCTGAAATTGTGACCCTGGGACTTAGGGATTTTTTCAAAAAAATATTTTCTGCCAGTTAAGTTTTTGAGGGCTGATTTCTTGTCCTGTGACAAAAAGCCTTCTGTTAATATCGCCAAAGCTTTCAGCGAAGCATTTTCAAGGTTTTGGCACAATTTTTGAGTGAATTGCCAAAAGTCAGATTTTTTCTGAAATTGTGACCCCGGGGCTTAGGGATTTTTTCAAAAAAATATTTTCTGCTGGTTAAGTTTTTGAAGGCTGATTTTGTGTCCTGTAACAAAAAGCCTTCTGTTAATATCGCCAAATGTTTCAGCGAAGCATCTTCAAGGTTTTGGCACCATTTTTGAGTGAATTGCCAAAAGTCAGATTTTTGCTGAAATTGTGACCCCGGGACTTAGGGAATTTTTCAAAAAAATATTTTCTGCCAGTTAAGTTTTTGAGGGCTGATTTCTTGTCCTGTGATAAGAAGCCTTCTGTTTCGAGTGCCAAACCTTTCAGGGGAGCATTTTCAAGCTTTTGGCACCATTTTTGAGTGAATTGACAAAAGTCAGATTTTTGTTGAAATTGTGACCCCGGGACTTAGGGATTTTTGCAAAAAAATATTTTCTGCAGGTTAAGTTTTTGAGGGCTGATTTCTTGTCCTGTGATAAAAAGCCTTCTGTTTCGAGTGCCAAACCTTTCAGGAGAGCATTTTCAAGCTTTTTTTACCATTTTTCAGTGAACTGCCAAAAGTCAGATTTTTGCTGAAATTGTGACCCCCGGGGCTGAGGGAATTTTTCAAAAAAAATATTTTCTGCCGTTAAAGTTTTTGAGGGCTGATTTCTTGTCCTGTGTGAAAAAGCCTTCTGTTTATATCGCCAAAGCTTTCAGCGAACCATTTTCAAGGTTTTGGTACCATTTTTGAGTGAATTGCCAAAAATCAGATTTTTGCTGAAATTGTGGCTTAGGGATTTTTTCAAAAAAATATTTTCTGCCGGTTAAGTTTTTGAGGACTGATTTATTGTCCTTTGATAAAAAGCCTTCTGTTTCGAGTGCCAAACCTGTCAGGGGAGCATTTTCAAGCTTTTGGCACCATTTTTGATTGAATTGCCAAAAGTCAGATTTTTGCTGAAATTGTGACCCCGGGGCTTAGGGATTTTTTCAAAAAAATATTTTCTGCCGGTTGCGTTCTTGAGGGCTGATTTCTTCTCCTGTGAGAAAAAGCCTTCTGTTTATATCGCCAAAGCTTTTAGCGAAGCATTTACAAGGTTTTGGAACCATGTTTCAGTGAACTGCCAACTGTCAGATTTTTGCTGAAATTGTGACCCCGGGAATTAGGGATTTTTTTCAAAAAAATATTTTCTGCCGGTTAAGTTTTTGAGGGCTGATTTCTTGTCCTGTGATAAAAAGCCTTCTGTTTCGCGTGCCAAAGCTTTCAGGTGAGCATTTGCAAGCGGTTGGCACCATTTTTGAGTGAACTGCCAAAAGTCAGATTTTTGCTGAAATTGTGACCCTGGGAATTAGGGATTTTTTCAAAAAAATATTTTCTGCCAGTTAAGTTTTTGAGGGCTGATTTCTTGTCCTGTGATAAAAAGCCTTCTGTTTCCATCGCCAAAGCTTTCAGGGGAGCGTTTGCAACCGGTTGCCACCATTTTTGAGTGAACGTCAGATTTTTGCTGAAATTGTGGCTTAGGGATTTTTTCAAAAAAATATTTTCTGCCGGTTAAGTTTTTGAGGGCTGATTTCTTGTCCTGGGACAAAAAGCCTTCTGTTTCCATCGCCAAAGCTTTCAGCGGAACATTTGCAACCGGTTGGCACCATTTTTGAGTGAACTGCCAAAAGTCAGATTTTTGCTGAAATTGTGACCCCGGGGCTTAGGGATTTTTTCAAAAAAATATTTTCTGCCGGTTAAGTTTTTGAGGGCTGATTTCTTGTCCTGTGATAAAAAGCCTTCTGTTAATATCGCCAAAGCTTTCAGCGAAGCATTTTCAAGGTTTTGGCACAATTTTTGAGTGAATTGCCAAAAGTCAGATTTTTTCTGAAATTGTGACCCCGGGGCTTAGGGATTTTTTCAAAAAAATATTTTCTGCTGGTTAAGTTTTTGAAGGCTGATTTTGTGTCCTGTAACAAAAAGCCTTCTGTTAATATCGCCAAATGTTTCAGCGAAGCATCTTCAAGGTTTTGGCACCATTTTTGAGTGAATTGCCAAAAGTCAGATTTTTGCTGAAATTGTGACCCCGGGACTTAGGGATTTTTTCAAAAAAATATTTTCTGCTTGTTAAGTTTTTGAGGCCTGATTTCTTGTCCGGTGATAAAAAGCCTTCTGTTTCGAGTGCCAAACCTTTAAGGAGAGCATTTTCAAGCTTTTGCCACCATTTTTGAGTGAATTGGCAAAAGTCAGATTTTTGCTGAAATTGTGACCCCGGGGCTTAGGGAATTTTTCAAAAAAATATTTTCTGCCAGTTAAGTTTTTGAGGGCTGATTTCTTGTCCTGTGATAAGATGCCTTCTGTTTCTAGTGCCAAACCTTTCAGGGGAGCATTTTCAAGCTTTTGGCACCATTTTTGAGTGAATTGACAAAAGTCAGATTTTTGTTGAAATTGTGACCCCGGGACTTAGGGATTTTTGCAAAAAAATATTTTCTGCAGGTTAAGTTTTTGAGGGCTGATTTCTTGTCCTGTGATAAAAAGCCTTCTGTTTCGCGTGCCAAAGCTTTCAGGTGAGCATTTGCAAGCGGTTGGCACCATTTTTGAGTGAACTGCCAAAAGTCAGATTTTTGCTGAAATTGTGACCCTGGGAATTAGGGATTTTTTCAAAAAAATATTTTCTGCCAGTTAAGTTTTTGAGGGCTGATTTCTTGTCCTGTGATAAAAAGCCTTCTGTTTCCATCGCCAAAGCTTTCAGGGGAGCGTTTGCAACCGGTTGCCACCATTTTTGAGTGAACGTCAGATTTTTGCTGAAATTGTGGCTTAGGGATTTTTTCAAAAAAATATTTTCTGCCGGTTAAGTTTTTGAGGGCTGATTTCTTGTCCTGGGACAAAAAGCCTTCTGTTTCCATCGCCAAAGCTTTCAGCGGAACATTTGCAACCGGTTGGCACCATTTTTGAGTGAACTGCCAAAAGTCAGATTTTTGCTGAAATTGTGACCCCGGGGCTTAGGGATTTTTTCAAAAAAATATTTTCTGCCGGTTAAGTTTTTGAAGGCTGATTTCGTGTCCTGTAACAAAAAGCCTTCTGTTAATATCGCCAAATGTTTCAGCGAAGCATCTTCAAGGTTTTGGCACCATTTTTGAGTGAATTGCCAAAAGTCAGATTTTTGCTGAAATTGTGACCCCCGGGGCTGAGGGAATTTTTCAAAAAATTATTTTCTGCCAGTTAAGTTTTTGAGGGCTGATTTCTTGTCCTGTGATAAGAAGCCTTCTGTTTCGAGTGCCAAACCTTTCAGGAGACCATTTTCAAGGTTTTGGTACCATTTTTCAGTGAACTGCCAAAAGTCAGATTTTTGCTGAAATTGTGACCCCCGGGGCTGAGGGAATTTTTCAAAAAAATTATTTTCTGCCGTTAAAGTTTTTGAGGGCTGATTTCTTGTCCTGTGTGAAAAAGCCTTCTGTTTATATCGCCAAAGCTTTCAGCGAACCATTTTCAAGGTTTTGGCACCATGTTTCAGTGAACTGCCAAATGTCAGATTTTTGCTGAAATTGTGGCTTACGGATTTTTTCAAAAAAATATTTTCTGCCGGTTAAGTTTTTGAGGGCTGATTTCTTGTCCTGTGATAAAAATCCTTCTGTTTCGAGTGCCAAACCTTTCAGGGGAGCATTTTCAAGCTTTTGGCACCATTTTTGAGTGAATTGGCAAAAGTCAGATTTTTGCTGAAATTGTGACCCCGGGGCTTAGGAATTTTTTCAGAAAAAAAAATTCTGCCGGTTAAGTTTTTGAGGGCTGATTTCTTGTCCTGTGATAAAAAGCCTTCTGTTTCGAGTGCCAAACCTTTCAGGAGAGGATTTTCAAGCTTTTGGCACCATTTTTCAGTGAACTGCCAAAAGTCAGATTTTTGCTGAAATTGTGACCCCGGGGCTTAGGGATTTTTTCAAAAAAATATTTTCTGCCGGTTAAGTTTTTGAGGGCTGATTTCTTGTCCTGTGATAAAAAGTCTTCTGTTTCCATCGCCAAACCTTTCAGGGGAGCGTTTGCAACCGGTTGCCACCATTTTTGAGTGAACGTCAGATTTTTGCTGAAATTGTGGCTTAGGGATTTTTTCAAAAAAATATCTTCTGCCGGTTAAGTTTTTGAGGGCTGATTTCTTGTCCTGTGATAAAAATCCTTCTATTTAGAGTGCCAAACCTTTCAGGGGAGCATTTTCAAGCTTTTGGCACCATTTTTGAGTGAATTGCCAAAAGTCAGATTTTTACTGAAATTGTGACCCCGGGGCTTAGTGATTTTTTCAAAAAAATATTTCCTGCCGGTTAAGTTTTTCAGGGCTGATTTCTTGTCCTCTGACAAAAAGCCTTCTGTTAATATCGCTAAAGCTTTCAGCGAAGCATTTTCAAGCTTTTGCCACCATTTTTGAGTGAATTGGCAAAAGTCAGATTTTTGCTGAAATTGTGACCCCGGGGCTTAGGGATTTTTTCAAAAAAATATTTCGTGCCGGTTAAGTTTTTCAGGGCTGATTTCTTGTCCTCTGACAAAAAGCCTTCTGTTAATATCGCTAAAGCTTTCAGCGAAGCATTTTCAAGGTTTTGGCACCATTTTTGAGTGAATTGCCAAAAGTCAGATTTTTGCTGAAATTGTGACCCCGGGACTTAGGGATTTTTTCAAAAAAATATTTTCTTCCGGTTAAGTTTTTGAGGGCTGATTTCTTGTCCTGTGATAAAAAGCCTTCTGTTTCCATCGCCAAAGCTTTCAGCGAAGCATTTTCAAGCTTTTGGCACCATTTTTGAGTGAACGTCAGATTTTTGCTGAAATTGTGGCTTAGGGATTTTTTCAAAAAAATATTTTCTGCCGGTTAAGTTTTTGAGGGCTGATTTCTTGTCCTGTGATAAAAATCCTTCTGTTTTGAGTGCCAAACCTTTCAGGGGAGCATTTTCAAGCTTTTGGCACCATTTTTGAGTGAATTGCCAAAAGTCAGATTTTTGCTGAAATTGTGACCCCGGGGCTTAGGGATTTTTTCAAAAAAAAAAAATTCTGCCGGTTAAGTTTTTGAGGGCTGATTTCTTGTCCTGTGATAAAAAGCCTTCTGTTTCGAGTGCCAAACCTTTCAGGAGAGGATTTTCAAGCTTTTGGCACCATTTTTCAGTGAACTGCCAAAAGTCAGATTTTTCCTGAAATTGTGACCCCGGGGCTTAGGGATTTTTTCAAAAAAATATTTTCTGCCGGTTAAGTTTTTGACGGCTGATTTCTTGTCCTGTGATAAAAAGTCTTCTGTTTCCATCGCTAAAGCTTTCAGCGGCGCATTTTCAAGCTTTTGGCACCATTTTTGAGTGAATTGCCAAAAATCAGATTTTTGCTGAAATTGTGACCCTGGGGTTTAGGGATTTTTTCAAAAAAATATTTTCTGCCGGTTAAGTTTTTGAGGGCTGATTTCTTGTCCTGTGATAAAAAGCCTTCTGTTTCGAGTGCCAAACCTTTCAGGGGAGCATTTGCAACCGGTTGGCACCATTTTTGAGTGAACTGCCAAAAGTCAGATTTTTGCTGAAATTGTGACCCCGGGGCTTAGGGATTTTTTCAAAAAAATATTTTCTGCCGGTTAAGTTTTTGAGGGCTGATTTCTTGTCCTGTGATAAAAAGCCTTCTGTTTCCATCGCCAAAGCTTTCAGCGAAGCATTTTGAAGCTTTTGGCACCATTTTTGAGTGAACGTCAGATTTTTGCTGAAATTGTGGCTTAGGGATTTTTTCAAAAAAATATTTTCTCCCCGTTATGTTTTTGAGGCCTGATTTCTTGTCCGGTGATAAAAAACCTTCTGTTTTGAGTGCCAAACCTTTCAGGTGAGCATTTTCAAGCTTTTGGCACCATTTTTGAGTGAACTGCCAAAAGTCAGATTTTTGCTGAAATTGTGACCCCGGGGCTTAGGGATTTTTTCAAAAAAATATTTTCTGCTGGTTAAGTTTTTGAGGGCTGATTTCTTGTCCTGTGATAAAAAGCCTTCTGTTTCCATCGACAAAGCTTTCAGGTGAGCATTTACAAGCGGTTTCCACTATTTTTGAGTGAACTGCCAAAAGTCAGATTTATGCTGAAATTGTGACCCCGGGGCATAGGGATTTTTTCAAAAAAATATTTTCTTCCGGTTAAGTTTTTGAGGGCTGATTTCTTGTCCTGTGATAAAAAGCCTTCTGTTTCCATCGCCAAAGCTTTCAGCGAAGCATTTTCAAGCTTTTGGCACCATTTTTGAGTGAAAGTCAGATTTTTGCTGAAATTGTGGCTTAGGGATTTTTTCAAAAAAATATTTTCTGCCGGTTAAGTTTTTGAGGGCTGATTTCTTGTCCTGTGATAAAAATCCTTCTGTTTTGAGTGCCAAACCTTTCAGGGGAGCGTTTTCAAGCTTTTGGCACCATTTTTGAGTGAATTGCCAAAATTCAGATTTTTGCTGAAATTGTGACCCCGGGGCTTAGGGATTTTTTCAAAAAAAAAAATTTCTGCCGGTTAAGTTTTTGAGGGCTGATTTCTTGTCCTGTGATAAAAAGCCTTCTGTTTCGAGTGCCAAACCTTTCAGGAGAGGATTTTCAAGCTTTTGGCACCATTTTTCAGTGAACTGCCAAAAGTCAGATTTTTCCTGAAATTGTGACCCCGGGGCTTAGGGATTTTTTCAAAAAAATATTTTCTGCCGGTTAAGTTTTTGAGGGCTGATTTCTTGTCCTGTGATAAAAAGTCTTCTGTTTCCATCGCTAAAGCTTTCAGCGTCGCATTTTCAATCTTTTGGCACCATTTTTGAGTGAATTGCCAAAAGTCAGATTTTTGCTGAAATTTTGACCCCAGGCCTTAGGGATTTTTCAAAAAAATATTTTCTGCCGGTTAAGTTTTTGAGGGCTGATTTCTTGTCCTGTGATAAAAAGCCTTCTGTTTCCATCGTCAAAGCTTTCAGCGAAGCATTTTCAAGCTTTTGTCACAATTTTTGAGTAAACGTCAGATTTTTGCTGAAATTGTGGCTTAGGGATTTTTTCAAAAAAATATCTTCTGCCGGTTAAGTTTTTGAGGGCTGATTTCTTGTCCTGTGATAAAAATCCTTCTATTTAGAGTGCCAAACCTTTCAGGGGAGCATTTTCAAGCTTTTGGCACCATTTTTGAGTGAATTGCCAAAAGTCAGATTTTTACTGAAATTGTGACCCCGGGGCTTAGTGATTTTTTCAAAAAAATATTTCCTGCCGGTTAAGTTTTTCAGGGATGATTTCTTGTCCTCTGACAAAAAGCCTTCTGTTAATATCGCTAAAGCTTTCAGCGAAGCATTTTCAAGCTTTTGCCACCATTTTTGAGTGAATTGGCAAAAGTCAGATTTTTGCTGAAATTGTGACCCCGGGGCTTAGGGATTTTTTCAAAAAAATATTTCGTGCCGGTTAAGTTTTTCAGGGCTGATTTCTTGTCCTCTGACAAAAAGCCTTCTGTTAATATCGCTAAAGCTTTCAGCGAAGCATTTTCAAGGTTTTGGCACCATTTTTGAGTGAATTGCCAAAAGTCAGATTTTTGCTGAAATTGTGACCCCGGGACTTAGGGATTTTTTCAAAAAAATATTTTCTTCCGGTTAAGTTTTTGAGGGCTGATTTCTTGTCCTGTGATAAAAAGCCTTCTGTTTCCATCGCCAAAGCTTTCAGCGAAGCATTTTCAAGCTTTTGGCACCATTTTTGAGTGAACGTCAGATTTTTGCTGAAATTGTGGCTTAGGGATTTTTTCAAAAAAATATTTTCTGCCGGTTAAGTTTTTGAGGGCTGATTTCTTGTCCTGTGATAAAAATCCTTCTGTTTTGAGTGCCAAACCTTTCAGGGGAGCATTTTCAAGCTTTTGGCACCATTTTTGAGTGAATTGCCAAAAGTCAGATTTTTGCTGAAATTGTGACCCCGGGGCTTAGGGATTTTTTCAAAAAAAAAAAAATTCTGCCGGTTAAGTTTTTGAGGGCTGATTTCTTGTCCTGTGATAAAAAGCCTTCTGTTTCGAGTGCCAAACCTTTCAGGGGAGCATTTGCAACCGGTTGGCACCATTTTTCAGTGAACTGCCAAAAGTCAGATTTTTCCTGAAATTGTGACCCCGGGGCTTAGGGATTTTTTCAAAAAAATATTTTCTGCCGGTTAAGTTTTTGACGGCTGATTTCTTGTCCTGTGATAAAAAGTCTTCTGTTTCCATCGCTAAAGCTTTCAGCGGCGCATTTTCAAGCTTTTGGCACCATTTTTGAGTGAATTGCCAAAAATCAGATTTTTGCTGAAATTGTGACCCTGGGGTTTAGGGATTTTTTCAAAAAAATATTTTCTGCCGGTTAAGTTTTTGAGGGCTGATTTCTTGTCCTGTGATAAAAAGCCTTCTGTTTCGAGTGCCAAACCTTTCAGGGGAGCATTTGCAACCGGTTGGCACCATTTTTGAGTGAACTGCCAAAAGTCAGATTTTTGCTGAAATTGTGACCCCGGGGCTTAGGGATTTTTTCAAAAAAATATTTTCTGCCGGTTAAGTTTTTGAGGGCTGATTTCTTGTCCTGTGATAAAAAGCCTTCTGTTTCCATCGCCAAAGCTTTCAGCGAAGCATTTTGAAGCTTTTGGCACCATTTTTGAGTGAACGTCAGATTTTTGCTGAAATTGTGGCTTAGGGATTTTTTCAAAAAAATATTTTCTCCCCGTTATGTTTTTGAGGCCTGATTTCTTGTCCGGTGATAAAAAACCTTCTGTTTTGAGTGCCAAACCTTTCAGGTGAGCATTTTCAAGCTTTTGGCACCATTTTTGAGTGAACTGCCAAAAGTCAGATTTTTGCTGAAATTGTGACCCCGGGGCTTAGGGATTTTTTCAAAAAAATATTTTCTGCTGGTTAAGTTTTTGAGGGCTGATTTCTTGTCCTGTGATAAAAAGCCTTCTGTTTCCATCGACAAAGCTTTCAGGTGAGCATTTACAAGCGGTTTCCACTATTTTTGAGTGAACTGCCAAAAGTCAGATTTATGCTGAAATTGTGACCCCGGGGCATAGGGATTTTTTCAAAAAAATATTTTCTTCCGGTTAAGTTTTTGAGGGCTGATTTCTTGTCCTGTGATAAAAAGCCTTCTGTTTCCATCGCCAAAGCTTTCAGCGAAGCATTTTCAAGCTTTTGGCACCATTTTTGAGTGAAAGTCAGATTTTTGCTGAAATTGTGGCTTAGGGATTTTTTCAAAAAAATATTTTCTGCCGGTTAAGTTTTTGAGGGCTGATTTCTTGTCCTGTGATAAAAATCCTTCTGTTTTGAGTGCCAAACCTTTCAGGGGAGCGTTTTCAAGCTTTTGGCACCATTTTTGAGTGAATTGCCAAAATTCAGATTTTTGCTGAAATTGTGACCCCGGGGCTTAGGGATTTTTTCAAAAAAAAAAATTTCTGCCGGTTAAGTTTTTGAGGGCTGATTTCTTGTCCTGTGATAAAAAGCCTTCTGTTTCGAGTGCCAAACCTTTCAGGAGAGGATTTTCAAGCTTTTGGCACCATTTTTCAGTGAACTGCCAAAAGTCAGATTTTTCCTGAAATTGTGACCCCGGGGCTTAGGGATTTTTTCAAAAAAATATTTTCTGCCGGTTAAGTTTTTGAGGGCTGATTTCTTGTCCTGTGATAAAAAGTCTTCTGTTTCCATCGCTAAAGCTTTCAGCGTCGCATTTTCAATCTTTTGGCACCATTTTTGAGTGAATTGCCAAAAGTCAGATTTTTGCTGAAATTTTGACCCCAGGCCTTAGGGATTTTTCAAAAAAATATTTTCTGCCGGTTAAGTTTTTGAGGGCTGATTTCTTGTCCTGTGATAAAAAGCCTTCTGTTTCCATCGTCAAAGCTTTCAGCGAAGCATTTTCAAGCTTTTGTCACAATTTTTGAGTAAACGTCAGATTTTTGCTGAAATTGTGGCTTAGGGATTTTTTCAAAAAAATATCTTCTGCCGGTTAAGTTTTTGAGGGCTGATTTCTTGTCCTGTGATAAAAATCCTTCTATTTAGAGTGCCAAACCTTTCAGGGGAGCATTTTCAAGCTTTTGGCACCATTTTTGAGTGAATTGCCAAAAGTCAGATTTTTACTGAAATTGTGACCCCGGGGCTTAGTGATTTTTTCAAAAAAATATTTCCTGCCGGTTAAGTTTTTCAGGGATGATTTCTTGTCCTCTGACAAAAAGCCTTCTGTTAATATCGCTAAAGCTTTCAGCGAAGCATTTTCAAGCTTTTGCCACCATTTTTGAGTGAATTGGCAAAAGTCAGATTTTTGCTGAAATTGTGACCCCGGGGCTTAGGGATTTTTTCAAAAAAATATTTCGTGCCGGTTAAGTTTTTCAGGGCTGATTTCTTGTCCTCTGACAAAAAGCCTTCTGTTAATATCGCTAAAGCTTTCAGCGAAGCATTTTCAAGGTTTTGGCACCATTTTTGAGTGAATTGCCAAAAGTCAGATTTTTGCTGAAATTGTGACCCCGGGACTTAGGGATTTTTTCAAAAAAATATTTTCTTCCGGTTAAGTTTTTGAGGGCTGATTTCTTGTCCTGTGATAAAAAGCCTTCTGTTTCCATCGCCAAAGCTTTCAGCGAAGCATTTTCAAGCTTTTGGCACCATTTTTGAGTGAACGTCAGATTTTTGCTGAAATTGTGGCTTAGGGATTTTTTCAAAAAAATATTTTCTGCCGGTTAAGTTTTTGAGGGCTGATTTCTTGTCCTGTGATAAAAATCCTTCTGTTTTGAGTGCCAAACCTTTCAGGGGAGCATTTTCAAGCTTTTGGCACCATTTTTGAGTGAATTGCCAAAAGTCAGATTTTTGCTGAAATTGTGACCCCGGGGCTTAGGGATTTTTTCAAAAAAAAAAAAATTCTGCCGGTTAAGTTTTTGAGGGCTGATTTCTTGTCCTGTGATAAAAAGCCTTCTGTTTCGAGTGCCAAACCTTTCAGGGGAGCATTTGCAACCGGTTGGCACCATTTTTGAGTGAACTGCCAAAAGTCAGATTTTTGCTGAAATTGTGACCCCGGGGCTTAGGGATTTTTTCAAAAAAATATTTTCTGCCAGTTAAGTTTTTGAGGGCTGATTTCTTGTCCTGTGATAAAAAGCCTTCTGTTTCCTTCGCCAAAGATTTCAGGAGAGCATTTGCAACTGGTTGGCACCATTTTTGAGTGAACTGCCAAAATTCAGATTTTTGCTGAAATTTTGACCACGGGGCTTAGGGATTTTTTCAAAAAAATATTTTCTGCCGGTTAAGTTTTTGAGGGCTGATTTCTTGTCCTGAGAAAAAAAGCCTTCTGTTTCGAGTGCCAAACCTTTCAGGGGAGCATTTTCAAGCTTTTGGCACCATTTTTGAGTGAATTGCCAAAAGTCAGATTTTTGCTGAAATTGTGACCACGGGGCTTAGGGAATTTTTCAAAAATATATTTTCTGCCGGTTAAGTTTTTGAGGGCTGATTTCTTGTCCTGTGATAAAAAGCCTTCTGTTTCGAGTGCCAAACCTTTCAGGGGAGCATTTACAACCGGTTGGCACCATTTTTGAGTGAACTGCCAAAAGTCAGATTTTTGCTGAAATTGTGACCCCGGGGCTTAGGGATTTTTTCAAAAAAATATTTTCTGCCGGTTAAGTTTTTGAGGGCTGATTTCTTGTCCTGTGATAAAAAGCCTTCTGTTTCGAGTGCCAAACCTTTCAGGGAAGCATTTGCAACCGGTTGGCACCATTTTTGAGTGAACTGCCAAAAGTCAGATTTTTGCTGAAATTGTGACCCCAGGGCTTAGGGATTTTTTCAAAAAAATATTTTCCGCCGGTTAAGTTTTTGAGGGCTGATTTCTTGTCCTGTGATAAAAAGTCTTCTGTTTCCTTCGCCAAAGGTTTCAGGAGAGCATTTGCAACTGGTTGGCACCATTTTTGAGTGAACTGCCAAAAGTCAGATTTTTGCTGAAATTGTGACCACGGGGCTTAGGGATTTTTTCAAAAAAATATTTTCTGCCGGTTAAGTTTTTGAGGGCTGATTTCTTGTCCTGTGATAAAAAGCCTTCTGTTTCTAGTGCCAAACCTTTCAGGGGAGCATTTTCAAGCTTTTGGCACCATTTTTGAGTGAATTGCCAAAAGTCAGATTTTTGCTGAAATTGTGACCACGGGGCTTAGGGAATTTTTCAAAAATATATTTTCTGCCGGTTAAGTTTTTGAGGGCTGATTTCTTGTCCTGTGACAAAAAGCCTTCTGTTAATATCGCCAAAGCTTTCAGCGAAGCATTTTCAAGGTTTTGGCACAATTTTTGAGTGAATTGCCAAAAGTCAGATTTTTGCTGAAATTGTGACCCCAGGGCTTAGGGATTTTTTCAAAAAAATATTTTCCGCCGGTTAAGTTTTTGAGGGCTGATTTCTTGTCCTGTGATAAAAAGTCTTCTGTTTCCTTCGCCAAAGGTTTCAGGAGAGCATTTGCAACTGGTTGGCACCATTTTTGAGTGAACTGCCAAAAGTCAGATTTTTGCTGAAATTGTGACCACGGGGCTTAGGGATTTTTTCAAAAAAATATTTTCTGCCGGTTAAGTTTTTGAGGGCTGATTTCTTGTCCTGTGATAAAAAGCCTTCTGTTTCTAGTGCCAAACCTTTCAGGGGAGCATTTTCAAGCTTTTGGCACCATTTTTGAGTGAATTGCCAAAAGTCAGATTTTTGCTGAAATTGTGACCACGGGGCTTAGGGAATTTTTCAAAAATATATTTTCTGCCGGTTAAGTTTTTGAGGGCTGATTTCTTGTCCTGTGACAAAAAGCCTTCTGTTAATATCGCCAAAGCTTTCAGCGAAGCATTTTCAAGGTTTTGGCACAATTTTTGAGTGAATTGCCAAAAGTCAGATTTTTTCTAAAATTGTGACCCCGGGGCTTAGGGATTTTTTCAAAAAAATATTTTCTGCTGGTTAAGTTTTTGAAGGCTGATTTTGTGTCCTGTTACAAAAAGCCTTCTGTTAATATCGCCAAATGTTTCAGCGAAGCATCTTCAAGGTTTTGGCACCATTTTTGAGTGAATTGCCAAAAGTCAGATTTTTGCTGAAATTGTGACCCCGGGACTTAGGGATTTTTTCAAAAAAATATTTTCTGCTTGTTAAGTTTTTGAGGCCTGATTTCTTGTCCGGTGATAAAAAGCCTTCTGTTTCGAGTGCCAAACCTTTAAGGAGAGCATTTTCAAGCTTTTGCCACCATTTTTGAGGGAATTGGCAAAAGTCAGATTTTTGCTGAAATTGTGACCCCGGGGCTTAGGGAATTTTTCAAAAAAATATTTTCTGCCAGTTAAGTTTTTGAGGGCTGATTTCTTGTCCTGTGATAAGAAGCCTTCTGTTTCGAGTGCCAAACCTTTCAGGGGAGCATTTTCAAGCTTTTGGCACCATTTTTGAGTGAATTGACAAAAGTCAGATTTTTGTTGAAATTGTGACCCCGGGACTTAGGGATTTTTTCAAAAAAATATTTTCTGCAGGTTAAGTTTTTGAGGGCTGATTTCTTGTCCTGTGATAAAAAGCCTTCTGTTTCGAGTGCCAAACCTTTCAGGAGACCATTTTCAAGGTTTTGGTACCATTTTTCAGTGAACTGCCAAAAGTCAGATTTTTGCTGAAATTGTGACCCCCGGGGCTGAGGGAATTTTTAAAAAAAATATTTTCTGCCGTTAAAGTTTTTGAGGGCTGATTTCTTGTCCTGTGTGAAAAAGCCTTCTGTTTATATCGCCAAAGCTTTCAGCGAACCATTTTCAAGGTTTTGGCACCATGTTTCAGTGAACTGCCAAATGTCAGATTTTTGCTGAAATTGTGGCTTACGGATTTTTTCAAAAAAATATTTTCTGCCGGTTAAGTTTTTGAGGGCTGATTTCTTGTCCTGTGATAAAAATCCTTCTGTTTCGAGTGCCAAACCTTTCAGGGAAGCATTTGCAACCGGTTGGCACCATTTTTGAGTGAACTGCCAAAAGTCAGATTTTTGCTGAAATTGTGACCCCAGGGCTTAGGGATTTTTTCAAAAAAATATTTTCCGCCAGTTAAGTTTTTGAGGGCTGATTTCTTGTCCTGTGATAAAAAGCCTTCTGTTTCGAGTGCCAAACCTTTCAGGAGTGGATTTTCAAGCTTTTGGCACCATTTTTCAGTGAACTGCCAAAAGTCAGATTTTTGCTGAAATTGTGACCCCGGGGCTTAGGGATTTTTTCAAAAAAATATTTTCTGCCGGTTAAGTTTTTGAGGGCTGATTTCTTGTCCTGTGATAAAAAGTCTTCTGTTTCCATCGCCAAACCTTTCAGGGGAGCGTTTGCAACCGGTTGCCACCATTTTTGAGTGAACGTCAGATTTTTGCTGAAATTGTGGCTTAGGGATTTTTTCAAAAAAATATCTTCTGCCGGTTAAGTTTTTGAGGGCTGATTTCTTGTCCTGTGATAAAAAGCCTTCTGTTTCCATCGCCAAAGCTTTCAGCGAAGCATTTTGAAGCTTTTGGCACCATTTTTGAGTGAACGTCAGATTTTTGCTGAAATTGTGGCTTAGGGATTTTTTCAAAAATATATTTTCTCCCCGTTATGTTTTTGAGGCCTGATTTCTTTTCCGGTGATAAAAAACCTTCTGTTTTGAGTGCCAAACCTTTCAGGTGAGCATTTTCAAGCTTTTGGCACCATTTTTGAGTGAACTGCCAAAAGTCAGATTTTTGCTGAAATTGTGACTCCGGGGCTTAGGGATTTTTTCAAAAAAATATTTTCTGCTGGTTAAGTTTTTGAGGGCTGATTTCTTGTCCTGTGATAAAAAGCCTTCTGTTTCCATCGCCAAAGCTTTCAGGTGAGCATTTACAAGCGGTTTCCGCTATTTTTGAGTGAACTGCCAAAAGTCAGATTTATGCTGAAATTGTGACCCCGGGGCATAGGGATTTTTTCAAAAAAATATTTTCTTCCGGTTAAGTTTTTGAGGGCTGATTTCTTGTCCTGTGATAAAAAGCCTTCTGTTTCGAGTGCCAAACCTTTCAGGAGAGGATTTTCAAGCTTTTGGCACCATTTTTGAGTGAATTGCCAAAAGTCAGATTTTTGCTGAAATTGTGACCCCGGGGCTTAGGGATTTTTTCAAAAAAAAAAATTTCTGCCGGTTAAGTTTTTGAGGGCTGATTTCTTGTCCTGTGATAAGAAGCCTTCTGTTTCGAGTGCCAAACCTTTCAGGGGAGCATTTTCAAGCTTTTGGCACCATTTTTGAGTGAATTGACAAAAGTCAGATTTTTGTTGAAATTGTGACCCCGGGACTTAGGGATTTTTTCAAAAAAATATTTTCTGCAGGTTAAGTTTTTGAGGGCTGATTTCTTGTCCTGTGATAAAAAGCCTTCTGTTTCGAGTGCCAAACCTTTCAGGAGACCATTTTCAAGGTTTTGGTACCATTTTTCAGTGAACTGCCAAAAGTCAGATTTTTGCTGAAATTGTGACCCCCGGGGCTGAGGGAATTTTTAAAAAAAATATTTTCTGCCGTTAAAGTTTTTGAGGGCTGATTTCTTGTCCTGTGTGAAAAAGCCTTCTGTTTATATCGCCAAAGCTTTCAGCGAACCATTTTCAAGGTTTTGGCACCATGTTTCAGTGAACTGCCAAATGTCAGATTTTTGCTGAAATTGTGGCTTACGGATTTTTTCAAAAAAATATTTTCTGCCGGTTAAGTTTTTGAGGGCTGATTTCTTGTCCTGTGATAAAAATCCTTCTGTTTCGAGTGCCAAACCTTTCAGGGAAGCATTTGCAACCGGTTGGCACCATTTTTGAGTGAACTGCCAAAAGTCAGATTTTTGCTGAAATTGTGACCCCAGGGCTTAGGGATTTTTTCAAAAAAATATTTTCCGCCAGTTAAGTTTTTGAGGGCTGATTTCTTGTCCTGTGATAAAAAGCCTTCTGTTTCGAGTGCCAAACCTTTCAGGAGTGGATTTTCAAGCTTTTGGCACCATTTTTCAGTGAACTGCCAAAAGTCAGATTTTTGCTGAAATTGTGACCCCGGGGCTTAGGGATTTTTTCAAAAAAATATTTTCTGCCGGTTAAGTTTTTGAGGGCTGATTTCTTGTCCTGTGATAAAAAGTCTTCTGTTTCCATCGCCAAACCTTTCAGGGGAGCGTTTGCAACCGGTTGCCACCATTTTTGAGTGAACGTCAGATTTTTGCTGAAATTGTGGCTTAGGGATTTTTTCAAAAAAATATCTTCTGCCGGTTAAGTTTTTGAGGGCTGATTTCTTGTCCTGTGATAAAAAGCCTTCTGTTTCCATCGCCAAAGCTTTCAGCGAAGCATTTTGAAGCTTTTGGCACCATTTTTGAGTGAACGTCAGATTTTTGCTGAAATTGTGGCTTAGGGATTTTTTCAAAAATATATTTTCTCCCCGTTATGTTTTTGAGGCCTGATTTCTTTTCCGGTGATAAAAAACCTTCTGTTTTGAGTGCCAAACCTTTCAGGTGAGCATTTTCAAGCTTTTGGCACCATTTTTGAGTGAACTGCCAAAAGTCAGATTTTTGCTGAAATTGTGACTCCGGGGCTTAGGGATTTTTTCAAAAAAATATTTTCTGCTGGTTAAGTTTTTGAGGGCTGATTTCTTGTCCTGTGATAAAAAGCCTTCTGTTTCCATCGCCAAAGCTTTCAGGTGAGCATTTACAAGCGGTTTCCGCTATTTTTGAGTGAACTGCCAAAAGTCAGATTTATGCTGAAATTGTGACCCCGGGGCATAGGGATTTTTTCAAAAAAATATTTTCTTCCGGTTAAGTTTTTGAGGGCTGATTTCTTGTCCTGTGATAAAAAGCCTTCTGTTTCGAGTGCCAAACCTTTCAGGAGAGGATTTTCAAGCTTTTGGCACCATTTTTGAGTGAATTGCCAAAAGTCAGATTTTTGCTGAAATTGTGACCCCGGGGCTTAGGGATTTTTTCAAAAAAAAAAATTTCTGCCGGTTAAGTTTTTGAGGGCTGATTTCTTGTCCTGTGATAAAAAGCCTTCTGTTTCGAGTGCCAAACCTTTCAGGAGAGGATTTTCAAGCTTTTGGCACCATTTTTCAGTGAACTGCCAAAAGTCAGATTTTTCCTGAAATTGTGACCCCGGGGCTTAGGGATTTTTTCAAAAAAATATTTTCTGCCGGTTAAGTTTTTGACGGCTGATTTCTTGTCCTGTGATAAAAAGTCTTCTGTTTCCATCGCTAAAGCTTTCAGCGGCGCATTTTCAATCTTTTGGCACCATTTTTGAGTGAATTGCCAAAAGTCAGATTTTTGCTGAAATTGTGACCCCAGGCCTTAGGGATTTTTCAAAAAAATATTTTCTGCCGGTTAAGTTTTTGAGGGTTGATTTCTTCTCCTGTGATAAAAAGCCTTCTGTTTCCATCGCCAAAGCTTTCAGCGAAGCATTTTCAAGCTTTTGGCACAATTTTTGAGTGAACGTCAGATTTTTGCTGAAATTGTGGCTTAGGGATTTTTTCAAAAAAATATTTTCTGCCGGTTAAGTTTTTGAGGGCTGATTTCTTGTCCTGTGATAAAAAGACTTCTGTTTCGAGTGCCAAACCTTTCAGGGAAGCATTTGCAACCGGTTGGCACCATTTTTGAGTGAACTGCCAAAAGTCAGATTTTTGCTGAAATTGTGACCCCAGGGCTTAGGGATTTTTTCAAAAAAATATTTTCTGCCAGTTAAGTTTTTGAGGGCTGATTTCTTGTCCTGTGATAAAAAGCCTTCTTTTTCCTTTGCCAAAGATTTCAGGAGAGCATTTGCAACTGGTTGGCACCATTTTTGAGTGAACTGCCAAAAGTCAGATTTTTGCTGAAATTTTGACCACGGGGCTTAGGGATTTTTTCAAAAAAATATTTTCTGCCGGTTAAGTTTTTGAGGGCTGATTTCTTGTCCTGAGATAAAAAGCCTTCTGTTTCGAGTGCCAAACCTTTCAGGGGAGCATTTTCAAGCTTTTGGCACCATTTTTGAGTCAATTGCCAAAAGTCAGATTTTTGCTGAAATTGTGACCACGGGGCTTAGGGAATTTTTCAAAAATATATTTTCTGCCGGTTAAGTTTTTGAGGGCTGATTTCTTGTCCTGTGATAAAAAGCCTTCTGTTTCGAGTGCCAAACCTTTCAGGGGAGCATTTACAACCGGTTGGCACCATTTTTGAGTGAACTGCCAAAAGTCAGATTTTTGCTGAAATTGTGACCCCGGGGCTTAGGGATTTTTTCAAAAATATATTTTCTGCCGGTTAAGTTTTTGAGGGCTGATTTCTTGTCCTGTGATAAAAAGCCTTCTGTTTCGAGTGCCAAACCTTTCAGGGAAGCATTTGCAACCGGTTGGCACCATTTTTGAGTGAACTGCCAAAAGTCAGATTTTTGCTGAAATTGTGACCCCGGGGCTTAGGGATTTTTTCAAAAAAATATTTTCTGCCGGTTAAGTTTTTGAGGGCTGATTTCTTGTCCTGTGATAAAAAGCCTTCTGTTTCGAGTGCCAAACCTTTCAGGGAAGCATTTGCAACCGGTTGGCACCATTTTTGAGTGAACTGCCAAAAGTCAGATTTTTGCTGAAATTGTGACCCCAGGGCTTAGGGATTTTTTCAAAAAAATATTTTCCGCCGGTTAAGTTTTTGAGGGCTGATTTCTTGTCCTGTGATAAAAAGCCTTCTGTTTCCTTCGCCAAAGGTTTCAGGAGAGCATTTGCAACTGGTTGGCACCATTTTTGAGTGAAGTGCCAAAAGTCAGATTTTTGCTGAAATTGTGACCACGGGGCTAAGGGATTTTTTCAAAAAAATATTTTCTGCTGGTTACGTTTTTGAAGGCTGATTTTGTGTCCTGTTACAAAAAGCCTTCTGTTAATATCGCCAAATGTTTCAGCGAAGCATCTTCAAGGTTTTGGCACCATTTTTGAGTGAATTGCCAAAAGTCAGATTTTTTCTAAAATTGTGACCCCGGGGCTTAGGGATTTTTTCAAAAAAATATTTTCCGCCAGTTAAGTTTTTGAGGGCTGATTTCTTGTCCTGTGATAAAAAGCCTTCTGTTTCGAGTGCCAAACCTTTCAGGAGTGGATTTTCAAGCTTTTGGCACCATTTTTCAGTGAACTGCCAAAAGTCAGATTTTTGCTGAAATTGTGACCCCGGGGCTTAGGGATTTTTTCAAAAAAATATTTTCTGCCGGTTAAGTTTTTGAGGGCTGATTTCTTGTCCTGTGATAAAAAGTCTTCTGTTTCCATCGCCAAACCTTTCAGGGGAGCGTTTGCAACCGGTTGCCACCATTTTTGAGTGAACGTCAGATTTTTGCTGAAATTGTGGCTTAGGGATTTTTTCAAAAAAATATCTTCTGCCGGTTAAGTTTTTGAGGGCTGATTTCTTGTCCTGTGATAAAAATCCTTCTATTTAGAGTGCCAAACCTTTCAGGGGAGCATTTTCAAGCTTTTGGCACCATTTTTGAGTGAATTGCCAAAAGTCAGATTTTTACTGAAATTGTGACCCCGGGGCTTAGTGATTTTTTCAAAAAAATATTTCCTGCCGGTTAAGTTTTTCAGGGCTGATTTCTTGTCCTCTGACAAAAAGCCTTCTGTTAATATCGCTAAAGCTTTCAGCGAAGCATTTTCAAGCTTTTGCCACCATTTTTGAGTGAATTGGCAAAAGTCAGATTTTTGCTGAAATTGTGACCCCGGGGCTTAGGGATTTTTTCAAAAAAATATTTCCTGCCGGTTAAGTTTTTCAGGGCTGATTTCTTGTCCTCTGACAAAAAGCCTTCTGTTAATATCGCTAAAGCTTTCAGCGAAGCATTTTCAAGGTTTTGGCACCATTTTTGAGTGAATTGCCAAAAGTCAGATTTTTGCTGAAATTGTGACCCCGGGACTTAGGGATTTTTTCAAAAAAATATTTTCTTCCGGTTAAGTTTTTGAGGGCTGATTTCTTGTCCTGTGATAAAAAGCCTTCTGTTTCCATCGCCAAAGCTTTCAGCGAAGCATTTTCAAGCTTTTGGCACCAATTTTTGAGTGAACGTCAGATTTTTGCTGAAATTGTGGCTTAGGGATTTTTTCAAAAAAATATTTTCTGCCGGTTAAGTTTTTGAGGGCTGATTTCTTGTCCTGTGATAAAAATCCTTCTGTTTTGAGTGCCAAACCTTTCAGGGGAGCATTTTCAAGCTTTTGGCACCATTTTTGAATGAATTGCCAAAAGTCAGATTTTTGCTGAAATTGTGACCCCGGGGCTTAGGGATTTTTTCAAAAAAAAAAATTCTGCCGGTTAAGTTTTTGAGGGCTGATTTCTTGTCCTGTGATAAAAAGCCTTCTGTTTCGAGTGCCAAACCTTTCAGGGGAGCATTTGCAACCGGTTGGCACCATTTTTGAGTGAACTGCCAAAAGTCAGATTTTTGCTGAAATTGTGACCCCGGGGCTTAGGGATTTTTTCAAAAAAATATTTTCTGCCGGTTAAGTTTTTGAGGGCTGATTTCTTGTCCTGTGATAAAAAGCCTTCTGTTTCCATCGCCAAAGCTTTCAGCGAAGCATTTTGAAGCTTTTGGCACCATTTTTGAGTGAACGTCAGATTTTTGCTGAAATTGTGGCTTAGGGATTTTTTCAAAAAAATATTTTCTCCCCGTTATGTTTTTGAGGCCTGATTTCTTTTCCGGTGATAAAAAACCTTCTGTTTTGAGTGCCAAACCTTTCAGGTGAGCATTTTCAAGCTTTTGGCACCATTTTTGAGTGAACTGCCAAAAGTCAGATTTTTGCTGAAAATGTGACCCCTGGGCTTAGGGATTTTTTAAAAAAAATATTTTCTGCTGGTTAAGTTTTTGAGGGCTGATTTCTTGTCCTGTGATAAAAAGCCTTCTGTTTCCATCGCCAAAGCTTTCAGGTGAGCATTTACAAGCGGTTTCCACTATTTTTGAGTGAACTGCCAAAAGTCAGATTTATGCTGAAATTGTGACCCCGGGGCATAGGGATTTTTTCAAAAAAATATTTTCTTCCGGTTAAGTTTTTGAGGGCTGATTTCTTGTCCTGTGATAAAAAGCCTTCTGTTTCGAGTCCCAAACCTGTCAGGGGAGCATTTTCAAGCTTTTGGCACCATTTTTGAGTGAAAGTCAGATTTTTGCTGAAATTGTGGCTTAGGGATTTTTTCAAAAAAATATTTTCTGCCGGTTAAGTTTTTGAGGGCTGATTTCTTGTCCTGTGATAAAAAGCCTTCTGTTTCGAGTGCCAAACCTTTCAGGAGAGGATTTTCAAGCTTTTGGCACCATTTTTCAGTGAACTGCCAAAAGTCAGATTTTTCCTGAAATTGTGACCCCGGGGCTTAGGGATTTTTTCAAAAAAATATTTTCTGCCGGTTAAGTTTTTGACGGCTGATTTCTTGTCCTGTGATAAAAAGTCTTCTGTTTCCATCGCTAAAGCTTTCAGCGGCGCATTTTCAATCTTTTGGCACCATTTTTGAGTGAATTGCCAAAAGTCAGATTTTTGCTGAAATTGTGACCCCAGGCCTTAGGGATTTTTCAAAAAAATATTTTCTGCCGGTTAAGTTTTTGAGGGCTGATTTCTTGTCCTGTGATAAAAAGCCTTCTGTTTCCATCGTCAAAGCTTTCAGCGAAGCATTTTCAAGCTTTTGGCATAATTTTTGAGTAAACGTCAGATTTTTGCTGAAATTGTGGCTTAGGGATTTTTTCAAAAAAATATTTTCTGCCGGTTAAGTTTTTATGGCTGATTTCTTGTCCTGTGATAAAAATCCTTCTGTTTTGAGTGCCAAACCTTTAAGGGGAGCATTTTCAAGCTTTTGGCACCATTTTTGAGTGAATTGCCAAAAGTCAGATTTTTGCTGAAATTGTGACCCCAGGCCTTAGGGATTTTTTCAAAAAAATATTTTCTTCCGGTTAAGTTTTTGAGGGTTGATTTCTTCTCCTGTGATAAAAAGCCTTCTGTTTCCATCGCCAAAGCTTTCAGCGAAGCATTTTCAAGCTTTTGGCACAATTTTTGAGTGAACTGCCAAAAGTCAGATTTTTGCTGAAATTGTGACCCCAGGGCTTAGGGATTTTTTCAAAAAAATATTTTCTGCCGGTTAAGTTTTTGAGGGCTGATTTCTTGTCCTGTGATAAAAAGACTTCTGTTTCAAGTGCCAAACCTTTCAGGGAAGCATTTGCAACCGGTTGGCACCATTTTTGAGTGAACTGCCAAAAGTCAGATTTTTGCTGAAATTGTGACCCCAGGGCTTAGGGATTTTTTCAAAAAAATATTTTCTGCCAGTTAAGTTTTTGAGGGCTGATTTCTTGTCCTGTGATAAAAAGCCTTCTTTTTCCTTTGCCAAAGATTTCAGGAGAGCATTTGCAACTGGTTGGCACCATTTTTGAGTGAACTGCCAAAAGTCAGATTTTTGCTGAAATTTTGACCACGGGGCTTAGGGATTTTTTCAAAAAAATATTTTCTGCCGGTTAAGTTTTTGAGGGCTGATTTCTTGTCCTGAGATAAAAAGCCTTCTGTTTCGAGTGCCAAACCTTTCAGGGGATCATTTTCAAGCTTTTGGCACCATTTTTGAGTGAATTGCCAAAAGTCAGATTTTTGCTGAAATTGTGACCACGGGGCTTAGGGAATTTTTCAAAAATATATTTTCTGCCGGTTAAGTTTTTGAGGGCTGATTTCTTGTCCTGTGATAAAAAGCCTTCTGTTTCGAGTGCCAAACCTTTCAGGGGAGCATTTACAACCGGTTGGCACCATTTTTGAGTGAACTGCCAAAAGTCAGATTTTTGCTGAAATTGTGACCCCGGGGCTTAGGGATTTTTTCAAAAATATATTTTCTGCCGGTTAAGTTTTTGAGGGCTGATTTCTTGTCCGGTGATAAAAAGCCTTCTGTTTCGAGTGCCAAACCTTTCAGGGAAGAATTTGCAACCGGTTGGCACCATTTTTGAGTGAACTGCCAAAAGTCAGATTTTAGCTGAAATTGTGACCCCAGGGCTTAGGGATTTTTTCAAAAAAATATTTTCCGCCGGTTAAGTTTTTGAGGGCTGATTTCTTGTCCTGTGATAAAAAGCCTTCTGTTTCCTTCGCCAAAGGTTTCAGGAGAGCATTTGCAACTGGTTGGCACCATTTTTGAGTGAACTGCCAAAAGTCAGATTTTTGCTGAAATTGTGACCACGGGGCTTAGGGATTTTTTCAAAAAAATATTTTCTGCCGGTTAAGCTTTTAAGGGCTGATTTCTTGTCCTGTGATAAAAAGCCTTCTCTTTCGAGTGCCAAACCTTTCAGGGGAGCATTTTCAAGCTTTTGGCACCATTTTTGAGTGAATTGCCAAAAGTCAGATTTTTGCTGAAATTGTGACCACGGGGCTTAGGGAATTTTTCAAAAATATATTTTCTGCCGGTTAAGTTTTTGAGGGCTGATTTCTTGTCCTGTGATAAAAAGCCTTCTGTTTCCTTCGCCAAAGATTTCAGGAGAGCATTTGCAACTGGTTGGCACCATTTTTGAGTGAACTGCCAAAAGTCAGATTTTTGCTGAAATTTTGACCACGGGGCTTAGGGATTTTTTCAAAAAAATATTTTCTGCCGGTTAAGTTTTTGAGGGCTGATTTCTTGTCCTGAGATAAAAAGCCTTCTGTTTCGAGTGCCAAACCTTTCAGGGGAGCATTTTCAAGCTTTTGGCACCATTTTTGAGTGAATTGCCAAAAGTCAGATTTTTGCTGAAATTGTGACCACGGGGCTTAGGGAATTTTTCAAAAATACATTTTCTGCCGGTTAAGTTTTTGAGGGCTGATTTCTTGTCCTGTGATAAAAAGCCTTCTGTTTCGAGTGCCAAACCTTTCAGGGGAGCATTTGCAAGCGGTTGGCACCATTTTTGAGTGAACTGCCAAAAGTCAGATTTTTGCTGAAATTGTGACCCCGGGGCTTAGGGAATTTTTCAAAAATATATTTTCTGCCGGTTAAGTTTTTGAGGGCTGATTTCTTGTCCTGTGATGAAAAGCCTTCTGTTTCGAGTGCCAAACCTTTCAGGGAAGCATTTGCAACCGGTTGGCACCATTTTTGAGTGAACTGCCAAAAGTCAGATTTTTGCTGAAATTGTGACCCCAGGGCTTAGGGATTTTTTCAAAAAAATATTTTCCGCCGGTTAAGTTTTTGAGGGCTGATTTCTTGTCCTGTGATAAAAAGCCTTCTGTTTCCTTCGCCAAAGATTTCAGGAGAGCATTTGCAACTGGTTGGCACCATTTTTGAGTGAACTGCCAAAAGTCAGATTTTTGCTGAAATTGTGACCACGGGGCTTAGGAATTTTTTCAAAAAAATATTTTCTGCCGGTTAAGTTTTTGAGGGCTGATTTCTTGTCCTGTGATAAAAAGCCTTCTGTTTCGAGTGCCAAACCTTTCAGGGGAGCATTTTCAAGCTTTTGGCACCATTTTTGAGTGAATTGCCAAAAGTCAGATTTTTGCTGAAATTGTGACCACGGGGCTTAGGGAATTTTTCAAAAATATATTTTCTGCCGGTTAAGTTTTTGAGGGCTGATTTCTTGTCCTGTGATAAAAAGCCTTCTGTTTCGAGTGCCAAACCTTTCAGGGGAGCATTTGCAACCGGTTGGCACCATTTTTGAGTGAACTGCCAAAAGTCAGATTTTTGCTGAAATTGTGACCCCGGGGCTTAGGGATTTTTTCAAAAAAATATTTTCTGCCGGTTAAGTTTTTGAGGGCTGATCTCTTGTCCTGTGATGAAAAGCCTTCTGTTTCGAGTGCCAAACCTTTCAGGGGAGCATTTGCAACCGGTTGGCAGCATTTTTGAGTGAACTGCCAAAAGTCAGATTTTTGCTGAAATTGTGACCCCGGGGCTTAGGGATATTTTCAAAAAAATATTTTCTGCCGGTTAAGTTTTTGAGGGCTGATTTCTTGTCCTTTGATAAAAAACCTTCTGTTTTGAGTGCCAAACCTTTCAGGTGAGCATTTTCAAGCTTTTGGCACCATTTTTGAGTGAACTGCCAAAAGTCAGATTTTTGCTGAAATTGTGACCCCGGGGCTTAGGGATTTTTTCAAAAAAATATTTTCTGCTGGTTAAGTTTTTGAGGGCTGATTTCTTGTCCTGTGATAAAAAGCCTTCTGTTTCCATCGCCAAAGATTTCAGGAGAGCATTTGAAACTGGTTGGCACCAATTTTTGAGTGAACTGCCAAAAGTCAGATTTTTGCTGAAATTGTGACCCCGCGGCTTAGGGATTTTTTCAAAAAAATATTTTCTTCCGGTTAAGTTTTTGAGGGCTGATTTCTTGTCCTGTGATAAAAAGCCTTCTGTTTCCATCGCCAAAGCTTTCAGGTGAGCATTTACAAGCGGTTTCCACCATGTTTGAGTGAATTGCCAAAAGTCAGATTTTTGCTGAAATTGTGACCACGGAGCTTAGGGATTTTTTCAAAAAAATATTTTCTGCCGGTTATGTTTTTGAGGGCTGATTTCTCTTCCTGTGATAAAAAGCCTTCTGTTTCGAGTGCCAAACCTTTCAGGGGAGCATTTTCAAGCTTTTGGCACCATTTTTGAGTGAATTGCCAAAAGTCAGATTTTTGCTGAAATTGTGACCACGGGGCTTAGGGATTTTTTCAAAAAAATATTTTCTGCCGGTTAAGTTTTTGAGGGCTGATTTCTTGTCCTTTGATAAAAAGCCTTCTGTTTTGAGTGCCAAACCTTTCAGGTGAGCATTTTCAAGCTTTTGGCACCATTTTTGAGTGAACTGCCAAAAGTCAGATTTTTGCTGAAATTGTGACCACGGGGCTTAGGGATTTTTTCAAAAAAATATTTTCTGCTGGTTAAGTTTTTGAGGGCTGATTTCTTGTCCTGTGATAAAAAGCCTTCTGTTTCCTTCGCCAAAGATTTCAGGAGAGCATTTGCAACTGGTTGGCACCATTTTTGAGTGAACTGCCAAAAGTCAGATTTTTGCTGAAATTGTGACCACGGGGCTTAGGGATTTTTTCAAAAAAATATTTTCTGCCGGTTAAGTTTTTGAGGGCTGATTTCTTGTCCTGTGATAAAAAGCCTTCTGTTCTGAGTGCCAAACCTTTCAGGGGATCATTTTCAAGCTTTTGGCACCATTTTTGAGTGAATTGCCAAAAGTCAGATTTTTGCTGAAATTGTGACCCCGGGGCTTAGGGATTTTTTCAAAAAAATATTTTCTGCCGGTTAAGTTTTTGAGGGCTGATTTCTTGTCCTGTGATAAAAAGCCTTCTGTTTCGAGTGCCAAACCTTTCAGGGGAGCATTTACAACCGGTTGGCACCATTTTTGAGTGAACTGCCAAAAGTCAGATTTTTGCTGAAATTGTGACCCTGGGGCTTAGGGATTTTTTCAAAAAAATATTTTCTGCCGGTTAAGTTTTTGAGGGCTGATTTCTTGTCCTGTGATAAAAAGCCTTCTGTTTCGAGTGCCAAACCTTTCAGGGAAGCATTTGCAACCGGTTGGCACCATTTTTGAGTGAACTGCCAAAAGTCAGATTTTTGCTGAAATTGTGACCCCAGGGCTTAGGGATTTTTTCAAAAAAATATTTTCCGCCGGTTAAGTTTTTGAGGGCTGATTTCTTGTCCTGTGATAAAAAGCCTTCTGTTTCCTTCGCCAAAGGTTTCAGGAGAGCATTTGCAACTGGTTGGCACCATTTTTGAGTGAACTGCCAAAAGTCAGATTTTTGCTGAAATTGTGACCACGGGGCTTAGGGATTTTTTCAAAAAAATATTTTCTGCCGGTTAAGCTTTTAAGGGCTGATTTCTTGTCCTGTGATAAAAAGCCTTCTGTTTCGAGTGCCAAACCTTTCAGGGGAGCATTTTCAAGCTTTTGGCACCATTTTTGAGTGAATTGCCAAAAGTCAGATTTTTGCTGAAATTGTGACCACGGGGCTTAGGGAATTTTTCAAAAATATATTTTCTGCCGGTTAAGTTTTTGAGGGCTGATTTCTTGTCCTGTGATAAAAAGCCTTCTGTTTCCTTCGCCAAAGATTTCAGGAGAGCATTTGCAACTGGTTGGCACCATTTTTGAGTGAACTGCCAAAAGTCAGATTTTTGCTGAAATTTTGACCACGGGGCTTAGGGATTTTTTCAAAAAAATATTTTCTGCCGGTTAAGTTTTTGAGGGCTGATTTCTTGTCCTGAGATAAAAAGCCTTCTGTTTCGAGTGCCAAACCTTTCAGGGGAGCATTTTCAAGCTTTTGGCACCATTTTTGAGTGAATTGCCAAAAGTCAGATTTTTGCTGAAATTGTGACCACGGGGCTTAGGGAATTTTTCAAAAATACATTTTCTGCCGGTTAAGTTTTTGAGGGCTGATTTCTTGTCCTGTGATAAAAAGCCTTCTGTTTCGAGTGCCAAACCTTTCAGGGGAGCATTTGCAAGCGGTTGGCACCATTTTTGAGTGAACTGCCAAAAGTCAGATTTTTGCTGAAATTGTGACCCCGGGGCTTAGGGAATTTTTCAAAAATATATTTTCTGCCGGTTAAGTTTTTGAGGGCTGATTTCTTGTCCTGTGATGAAAAGCCTTCTGTTTCGAGTGCCAAACCTTTCAGGGAAGCATTTGCAACCGGTTGGCACCATTTTTGAGTGAACTGCCAAAAGTCAGATTTTTGCTGAAATTGTGACCCCAGGGCTTAGGGATTTTTTCAAAAAAATATTTTCCGCCGGTTAAGTTTTTGAGGGCTGATTTCTTGTCCTGTGATAAAAAGCCTTCTGTTTCCTTCGCCAAAGATTTCAGGAGAGCATTTGCAACTGGTTGGCACCATTTTTGAGTGAACTGCCAAAAGTCAGATTTTTGCTGAAATTGTGACCCCGGGGCTTAGGGATTTTTTCAAAAAAATATTTTCTGCTGGTTAAGTTTTTGAGGGCTGATTTCTTGTCCTGTGATAAAAAGCCTTCTGTTTCCATCGCCAAAGATTTCAGGAGAGCATTTGAAACTGGTTGGCACCAATTTTTGAGTGAACTGCCAAAAGTCAGATTTTTGCTGAAATTGTGACCCCGCGGCTTAGGGATTTTTTCAAAAAAATATTTTCTTCCGGTTAAGTTTTTGAGGGCTGATTTCTTGTCCTGTGATAAAAAGCCTTCTGTTTCGAGTGCCAAACCTTTCAGGGAAGCATTTGCAACCGGTTGGCACCATTTTTGAGTGAACTGCCAAAAGTCAGATTTTTGCTGAAATTGTGACCCCAGGGCTTAGGGATTTTTTCAAAAAAATATTTTCCGCCGGTTAAGTTTTTGAGGGCTGATTTCTTGTCCTGTGATAAAAAGCCTTCTGTTTCCTTCGCCAAAGGTTTCAGGAGAGCATTTGCAACTGGTTGGCACCATTTTTGAGTGAACTGCCAAAAGTCAGATTTTTTCTGAAATTGTGACCACGGGGCTTAGGGATTTTTTCAAAAAAATATTTTCTGCCGGTTATGTTTTTGAGGGCTGATTTCTTGTCCTTTGATAAAAAACCTTCTGTTTTGAGTGCCAAACCTTTCAGGTGAGCATTTTCAAGCTTTTGGCACCATTTTTGAGTGAACTGCCAAAAGTCAGATTTTTGCTGAAATTGTGACCCCGGGGCTTAGGGATTTTTTCAAAAAAATATTTTCTGCTGGTTAAGTTTTTGAGGGCTGATTTCTTGTCCTGTGCTAAAAAGCCTTCTGTTTCCATCGCCAAAGATTTCAGGAGAGCATTTGAAACTGGTTGGCACCAATTTTTGAGTGAACTGCCAAAAGTCAGATTTTTGCTGAAATTGTGACCCCGCGGCTTAGGGATTTTTTCAAAAAAATATTTTCTTCCGGTTAAGTTTTTGAGGGCTGATTTCTTGTCCTGTGATAAAAAGCCTTCTGTTTCCATCGCCAAAGATTTCAGGAGAGCATTTGAAACTGGTTGGCACCAATTTTTGAGTGAACTGCCAAAAGTCAGATTTTTGCTGAAATTGTGACCCCGGGGCTTAGGGATTTTTTCAAAAAAATATTTTCTGCCGGTTAAGTTTTTGAGGGCTGATTTCTTGTCCTGTGATAAAAAGCCTTCTGTTTCCATCGCCAAAGATTTCAGGAGAGCATTTGAAACTGGTTGGCACCAATTTTTCTGAAATTGTGACCACGGGGCTTAGGGATTTTTTCAAAAAAATATTTTCTGCTGGTTAAGTTTTTGAGGGCTGATTTCTTGTCCTGTGATAAAAAGCCTTCTGTTTCCATCGCCAAAGATTTCAGGAGAGCATTTGAAACTGGTTGGCACCAATTTTTGAGTGAACTGCCAAAAGTCAGATTTTTGCTGAAATTGTGACCCCGCGGCTTAGGGATTTTTTCAAAAAAATATTTTCTTCCGGTTAAGTTTTTGAGGGCTGATTTCTTGTCCTGTGATAAAAAGCCTTCTGTTTCCATCGCCAAAGCTTTCAGGTGAGCATTTACAAGCGGTTTCCACCATGTTTGAGTGAACTGCCAAAAGTCAGATTTTTTCTGAAATTGTGACCACGGGGCTTAGGGATTTTTTCAAAAAAATATTTTCTGCCGGTTATGTTTTTGAGGGCTGATTTCTTGTCCTTTGATAAAAAACCTTCTGTTTTGAGTGCCAAACCTTTCAGGTGAGCATTTTCAAGCTTTTGGCACCATTTTTGAGTGAACTGCCAAAAGTCAGATTTTTGCTGAAATTGTGACCCCGGGGCTTAGGGATTTTTTCAAAAAAATATTTTCTGCTGGTTAAGTTTTTGAGGGCTGATTTCTTGTCCTGTGATAAAAAGCCTTCTGTTTCCATCGCCAAAGATTTCAGGAGAGCATTTGAAACTGGTTGGCACCAATTTTTGAGTGAACTGCCAAAAGTCAGATTTTTGCTGAAATTGTGACCCCGCGGCTTAGGGATTTTTTCAAAAAAATATTTTCTTCCGGTTAAGTTTTTGAGGGCTGATTTCTTGTCCTGTGATAAAAAGCCTTCTGTTTCCATCGCCAAAGATTTCAGGAGAGCATTTGAAACTGGTTGGCACCAATTTTTGAGTGAACTGCCAAAAGTCAGATTTTTGCTGAAATTGTGACCCCGGGGCTTAGGGATTTTTTCAAAAAAATATTTTCTGCCGGTTAAGTTTTTGAGGGCTGATTTCTTGTCCTGTGATAAAAAGCCTTCTGTTTCCATCGCCAAAGATTTCAGGAGAGCATTTGAAACTGGTTGGCACCAATTTTTCTGAAATTGTGACCACGGGGCTTAGGGATTTTTTCAAAAAAATATTTTCTGCCGGTTATGTTTTTGAGGGCAGATTTCTTGTCCTTTGATAAAAAGCCTTCTGTTTCGAGTGCCAAACCTTTCAGGGGAGCATTTTCAAGCTTTTGGCACCATTTTTGAGTGAATTGCCAAAAGTCAGATTTTTGCTGAAATTGTGACCACGGGGCTAAGGGATTTTTTCAAAAAAATATTTTCTGCCGGTTAAGTTTTTGAGGGCTGATTTCTTGTCCTTTGATAAAAAGCCTTCTGTTTTGAGTGCCAAACCTTTCAGGTGAGCATTTTCAAGCTTTTGGCACCATTTTTGAGTGAACTGCCAAAAGTCAGATTTTTGCTGAAATTGTGACCACGGGGCTTAGGGATTTTTTCAAAAAAATATTTTCTGCCGGTTAAGTTTTTGAGGGCTGATTTCTTGTCCTTTGATAAAAAGCCTTCTGTTTTGAGTGCCAAACCTTTCAGGTGAGCATTTTCAAGCTTTTGGCACCATTTTTGAGTGAACTGCCAAAAGTCAGATTTTTGCTGAAATTGTGACCCCGGGGCTTAGGGATTTTTTCAAAAAAATATTTTCTGCTGGTTAAGTTTTTGAGGGCTGATTTCTTGTCCTGTGATAAAAAGCCTTCTGTTTCCTTCGCCAAAGATTTCAGGAGAGCATTTGCAACTGGTTGGCACCATTTTTGAGTGAACTGCCAAAAGTCAGATTTTTGCTGAAATTGTGACCACGGGGCTTAGGGATTTTTTCAAAAAAATATTTTCTGCCGGTTAAGTTTTTGAGGGCTGATTTCTTGTCCTGTGATAAAAAGCCTTCTGTTCTGAGTGCCAAACCTTTCAGGGGATCATTTTCAAGCTTTTGGCACCATTTTTGAGTGAATTGCCAAAAGTCAGATTTTTGCTGAAATTGTGACCCCGGGGCTTAGGGATTTTTTCAAAAAAATATTTTCTGCCGGTTAAGTTTTTGAGGGCTGATTTCTTGTCCTTTGATAAAAAGCCTTCTGTTTTGAGTGCCAAACCTTTCAGGTGAGCATTTTCAAGCTTTTGGCACCATTTTTGAGTGAACTGCCAAAAGTCAGATTTTTGCTGAAATTGTGACCACGGGGCTTAGGGATTTTTTCAAAAAAATATTTTCTGCTGGTTAAGTTTTTGAGGGCTGATTTCTTGTCCTGTGATAAAAAGCCTTCTGTTTCCATCGCCAAAGATTTCAGGAGAGCATTTGCAACTGGTTGGCACCATTTTTGAGTGAACTGCCAAAAGTCAGATTTTTGCTGAAATTGTGACCACGGGGCTTAGGGATTTTTTCAAAAAAATATTTTCTGCCGGTTAAGTTTTTGAGGGCTGATTTCTTGTCCTGTGATAAAAAGCCTTCTGTTCTGAGTGCCAAACCTTTCAGGGGATCATTTTCAAGCTTTTGGCACCATTTTTGAGTGAATTGCCAAAAGTCAGATTTTTGCTGAAATTGTGACCCCGGGGCTTAGGGATTTTTTCAAAAAAATATTTTCTGCCGGTTAAGTTTTTGAGGGCTGATTTCTTGTCCTTTGATAAAAAGCCTTCTGTTTTGAGTGCCAAACCTTTCAGGTGAGCATTTTCAAGCTTTTGGCACCATTTTTGAGTGAACTGCCAAAAGTCAGATTTTTGCTGAAATTGTGACCACGGGGCTTAGGGATTTTTTCAAAAAAATATTTTCTGCTGGTTAAGTTTTTGAGGGCTGATTTCTTGTCCTGTGATAAAAAGCCTTCTGTTTCCATCGCCAAAGATTTCAGGAGAGCATTTGCAACTGGTTGGCACCATTTTTGAGTGAACTGCCAAAAGTCAGATTTTTGCTGAAATTGTGACCCCGCGGCTTAGGGATTTTTTTAAAAAAATATTTTCTGCCGGTTAAGTTTTTGAGGGATGATTTCTTGTCCTGTGATAAAAAGCCTTCTGTTTCCATCGCCAAAGCTTTCAGGTGAGCATTTGCAAGCGGTTTGCACCATTTTTGAGTGAACTGCCAAAAGTCAGATTTTTTCTGAAATTGTGACCCCGGGGCTTAGGGATTTTTTCAAAAATATATTTTCTGCCGGTTAAGTTTTTGAGGGCTGATTTCTTGTCCTGTGATAAAAAGACTTCTGTTTCGAGTGCCAAACCTTTCAGGGGAGCATTTGCAACCGGTTGGCACCATTTTTGAGTGAACTGCCAAAAGTCAGATTTTTGCTGAAATTGTGACCCCGGGGCTTAGGGATTTTTTCAAAAAAATATTTTCTGCCGGTTAAGTTTTTGAGGGCTGATTTCTTGTCCTGTGATAAAAAGCCTTCTGTTTCCATCGCCAAAGCTTTCAGGTGAGCATTTGCAAGCGGTTGGCACCATTTTTGAGTGAACTGCCAAAAGTCAGATTTTTTCTGAAATTGTGACCCCGGGGCTTAGGGATTTTTTCAAAAAAATATTTTCTGCCGGTTAAGTTTTTGAGGGCTGATTTCTTGTCCTGTGATAAAAAGCCTTCTGTTTCCATCGCCAAAGCTTTCAGGGAAGCATTTGCAACCGGTTGGCACCATTTTTGAGTGAACTGCCAAAAGTCAGATTTTTGCTGAAATTGTGACCCCAGGGCTTAGGGATTTTTTCAAAAAAATATTTTCCGCCGGTTAAGTTTTTGAGGGCTGATTTCTTGTCCTGTGATAAAAAGCCTTCTGTTTCCTTCGCCAAACCTTTCAGGTGAGCATTTGCAACTGGTTGGCACCATTTTTGAGTGAACTGCCAAAAGTCAGATTTTTTCTGAAATTGTGACCCCGGGGCTTAGGGATTTTTTCAAAAAAATATTTTCTGCCGGTTAAGTTTTTGAGGGCTGATTTCTTGTCCTGTGATAAAAAGCCTTCTGTTTCGAGTGCCAAACCTTTCAGGGGAGCATTTGCAACCGGTTGGCACCATTTTTGAGTGAACTGCCAAAAGTCAGATTTTTGCTGAAATTGTGACCCCGGGGCTTAGGGATTTTTTCAAAAAAATATTTTCTGCCGGTTAAGTTTTTGAGGGCTGATCTCTTGTCCTGTGATGAAAAGCCTTCTGTTTCGAGTGCCAAACCTTTCAGGGGAGCATTTGCAACCGGTTGGCAGCATTTTTGAGTGAACTGCCAAAAGTCAGATTTTTGCTGAAATTGTGACCCCGGGGCTTAGGGATATTTTCAAAAAAATATTTTCTGCCGGTTAAGTTTTTGAGGGCTGATTTCTTGTCCTTTGATAAAAAACCTTCTGTTTTGAGTGCCAAACCTTTCAGGTGAGCATTTTCAAGCTTTTGGCACCATTTTTGAGTGAACTGCCAAAAGTCAGATTTTTGCTGAAATTGTGACCCCGGGGCTTAGGGATTTTTTCAAAAAAATATTTTCTGCTGGTTAAGTTTTTGAGGGCTGATTTCTTGTCCTGTGATAAAAAGCCTTCTGTTTCCATCGCCAAAGATTTCAGGAGAGCATTTGAAACTGGTTGGCACCAATTTTTGAGTGAACTGCCAAAAGTCAGATTTTTGCTGAAATTGTGACCCCGCGGCTTAGGGATTTTTTCAAAAAAATATTTTCTTCCGGTTAAGTTTTTGAGGGCTGATTTCTTGTCCTGTGATAAAAAGCCTTCTGTTTCCATCGCCAAAGCTTTCAGGTGAGCATTTTCAAGCTTTTGGCACCATTTTTGAGTGAATTGCCAAAAGTCAGATTTTTGCTGAAATTGTGACCCCGGGGCTTAGGGATTTTTTCAAAAAAATATTTTCTGCCGGTTAAGTTTTTGAGGGCTGATTTCTTGTCCTGTGATGAAAAGCCTTCTGTTTCGAGTTCCAAACCTTTCAGGGGAGCATTTGCAACCGGTTGGCAGCATTTTTGAGTGAACTGCCAAAAGTCAGATTTTTGCTGAAATTGAGACCCCGGGGCTTAGGGATATTTTCAAAAAAATATTTTCTGCCGGTTAAGTTTTTGAGGGCTGATTTCTTGTCCTTTGATAAAAAACCTTCTGTTTTGAGTGCCAAACCTTTCAGGTGAGCATTTTCAAGCTTTTGGCACCATTTTTGAGTGAACTGCCAAAAGTCAGATTTTTGCTGAAATTGTGACCCCGGGGCTTAGGGATTTTTTCAAAAAAATATTTTCTGCTGGTTAAGTTTTTGAGGGCTGATTTCTTGTCCTGTGATAAAAAGCCTTCTGTTTCCATCGCCAAAGATTTCAGGAGAGCATTTGAAACTGGTTGGCACCAATTTTTGAGTGAACTGCCAAAAGTCAGATTTTTGCTGAAATTGTGACCCCGCGGCTTAGGGATTTTTTCAAAAAAATATTTTCTTCCGGTTAAGTTTTTGAGGGCTGATTTCTTGTCCTGTGATAAAAAGCCTTCTGTTTCCATCGCCAAAGCTTTCAGGTGAGCATTTACAAGCGGTTTCCACCATGTTTGAGTGAACTGCCAAAAGTCAGATTTTTTCTGAAATTGTGACCACGGGGCTTAGGGATTTTTTCAAAAAAATATTTTCTGCCGGTTATGTTTTTGAGGGCTGATTTCTTGTCCTTTGATAAAAAACCTTCTGTTTTGAGTGCCAAACCTTTCAGGTGAGCATTTTCAAGCTTTTGGCACCATTTTTGAGTGAACTGCCAAAAGTCAGATTTTTGCTGAAATTGTGACCCCGGGGCTTAGGGATTTTTTCAAAAAAATATTTTCTGCTGGTTAAGTTTTTGAGGGCTGATTTCTTGTCCTGTGATAAAAAGCCTTCTGTTTCCATCGCCAAAGATTTCAGGAGAGCATTTGAAACTGGTTGGCACCAATTTTTGAGTGAACTGCCAAAAGTCAGATTTTTGCTGAAATTGTGACCCCGGGGCTTAGGGATTTTTTCAAAAAAATATTTTCTGCCGGTTAAGTTTTTGAGGGCTGATTTCTTGTCCTGTGATAAAAAGCCTTCTGTTTCCATCGCCAAAGATTTCAGGAGAGCATTTGAAACTGGTTGGCACCAATTTTTCTGAAATTGTGACCACGGGGCTTAGGGATTTTTTCAAAAAAATATTTTCTGCCGGTTATGTTTTTGAGGGCTGATTTCTTGTCCTGTGATAAAAAGACTTCTGTTTCGAGTGCCAAACCTTTCAGGGGAGCATTTGCAACCGGTTGGCACCATTTTTGAGTGAACTGCCAAAAGTCAGATTTTTGCTGAAATTGTGACCACGGGGCTTAGGGATTTTTTCAAAAAAATATTTTCTGCCGGTTAAGTTTTTGAGGGCTGATTTCTTGTCCTGTGATAAAAAGCCTTCTGTTCTGAGTGCCAAACCTTTCAGGGGATCATTTTCAAGCTTTTGGCACCATTTTTGAGTGAATTGCCAAAAGTCAGATTTTTGCTGAAATTGTGACCCCGGGGCTTAGGGATTTTTTCAAAAAAATATTTTCTGCCGGTTAAGTTTTTGAGGGCTGATTTCTTGTCCTTTGATAAAAAGCCTTCTGTTTTGAGTGCCAAACCTTTCAGGTGAGCATTTTCAAGCTTTTGGCACCATTTTTGAGTGAACTGCCAAAAGTCAGATTTTTGCTGAAATTGTGACCACGGGGCTTAGGGATTTTTTCAAAAAAATATTTTCTGCTGGTTAAGTTTTTGAGGGCTGATTTCTTGTCCTGTGATAAAAAGCCTTCTGTTTCCATCGCCAAAGATTTCAGGAGAGCATTTGCAACTGGTTGGCACCATTTTTGAGTGAACTGCCAAAAGTCAGATTTTTGCTGAAATTGTGACCCCGCGGCTTAGGGATTTTTTTAAAAAAATATTTTCTGCCGGTTAAGTTTTTGAGGGATGATTTCTTGTCCTGTGATAAAAAGACTTCTGTTTCGAGTGCCAAACCTTTCAGGGGAGCATTTGCAACCGGTTGGCACCATTTTTGAGTGAACTGCCAAAAGTCAGATTTTTGCTTAAATTGTGACCCCGGGGCTTAGGGATTTTTTCAAAAAAATATTTTCTGCCGGTTAAGTTTTTGAGGGCTGATTTCTTGTCCTGTGATAAAAAGCCTTCTGTTTCCATCGCCAAAGCTTTCAGGTGAGCATTTGCAAGCGGTTGGCACCATTTTTGAGTGAACTGCCAAAAGTCAGATTTTTTCTGAAATTGTGACCCCGGGGCTTAGGGATTTTTTCAAAAAAATATTTTCTGCCGGTTAAGTTTTTGAGGGCTGATTTCTTGTCCTGTGATAAAAAGCCTTCTGTTTCCATCGCCAAAGCTTTCAGGTGAGCATTTGCAAGCGGTTGGCACCATTTTTGAGTGAACTGCCAAAAGTCAGATTTTTTCTGAAATTGTGACCCCGGGGCTTAGGGATTTTTTCAAAAAAATATTTTCTGCCGGTTAAGTTTTTGAGGGTTGATTTCTTGTCCTGTGATAAAAAGCCTTCTGTTTCGAGTGCCAAACCTTTCAAGGGAGCATTTTCAAGCTTTTGGCACCATTTTTGAGTGAACTGCCAAAAGTCAGATTTTTGCTGAAATTGTGACCCCGGGGCTTAGGGATTTTTTCAAAAAAATATTTTCTGCTGGTTAAGTTTTTGAGGGCTGATTTCTTGTCCTGTGATAAAAAGCCTTCTGTTTCCATCGCCAAAGATTTCAGGAGAGCATTTGAAACTGGTTGGCACCAATTTTTGAGTGAACTGCCAAAAGTCAGATTTTTTCTGAAATTGTGACCCCGGGGCTTAGGGATTTTTTCAAAAAAATATTTTCTGCCGGTTAAGTTTTTGAGGGCTGATTTCTTGTCCTGTGATAAAAAGCCTTCTGTTTCCATCGCCAAAGCTTTCAGGTGAGTATTTGCAAGCGGATGGCACCATTTTTGAGTGAACTTCCAAAAGTCAGATTTTTGCTGAAATTGTGACCCCGGGGCTTAGGGATTTTTTCAAAAAAATATTTTCTGCCGGTTAAGTTTTTGAGGGCTGATTTCTTGTCCTGTGATAAAAATCCTTCTGTTTTGAGTGCCAAACCTTTCAGGTGAGCATTTTCAAGCTTTTGGCACCATTTTTGAGTGAACTGCCAAAAGTCAGATTTTTGCTGAAATTGTGACCCCGGGGCTTAGGGATTTTTTCAAAAAAATATTTTCTGCTGGTTAAGTTTTTGAGGGCTGATTTCTTGTCCTGTGATAAAAAGCCTTCTGTTTCCTTCGCCAAAGATTTCAGGAGAGCATTTGCAACTGGTTGGCACCATTTTTGAGTGAACTGCCAAAAGTCAGATTTTTGCTGAAATTGTGACCCCGGGGCTTAGGGATTTTTTCAAAAAAATATTTTCTGCCGGTTAAGTTTTTGAGGGCTGATTTCTTGTCCTGTGATAAAAAGCCTTCTGTTCTGAGTGCCAAACCTTTCAGGGGATCATTTTCAAGCTTTTGGCACCATTTTTGAGTGAATTGCCAAAAGTCAGATTTTTGCTGAAATTGTGACCCCGGGGCTTAGGGATTTTTTCAAAAAAATATTTTCTGCCGGTTAAGTTTTTGAGGGCTGATTTCTTGTCCTTTGATAAAAAGCCTTCTGTTTTGAGTGCCAAACCTTTCAGGTGAGCATTTTCAAGCTTTTGGCACCATTTTTGAGTGAACTGCCAAAAGTCAGATTTTTGCTGAAATTGTGACCACGGGGCTTAGGGATTTTTTCCAAAAAATATTTTCTGCTGGTTAAGTTTTTGAGGGCTGATTTCTTGTCCTGTGATAAAAAGCCTTCTGTTTCCATCGCCAAAGATTTCAGGAGAGCATTTGCAACTGGTTGGCACCATTTTTGAGTGAACTGCCAAAAGTCAGATTTTTGCTGAAATTGTGACCCCGCGGCTTAGGGATTTTTTTAAAAAAATATTTTCTGCCGGTTAAGTTTTTGAGGGATGATTTCTTGTCCTGTGATAAAAAGCCTTCTGTTTCCATCGCCAAAGCTTTCAGGTGAGCATTTGCAAGCGGTTTGCACCATTTTTGAGTGAACTGCCAAAAGTCAGATTTTTTCTGAAATTGTGACCCCGGGGCTTAGGGATTTTTTCAAAAATATATTTTCTGCCGGTTAAGTTTTTGAGGGCTGATTTCTTGTCCTGTGATAAAAAGACTTCTGTTTCGAGTGCCAAACCTTTCAGGGGAGCATTTGCAAGCGGTTTGCACCATTTTTGAGTGAACTGCCAAAAGTCAGATTTTTGCTGAAATTGTGACCCCGGGGCTTAGGGATTTTTTCAAAAAAATATTTTCTGCCGGTTAAGTTTTTGAGGGCTGATTTCTTGTCCTGTGATAAAAAGCCTTCTGTTTCCATCGCCAAAGCTTTCAGGTGAGCATTTGCAAGCGGTTGGCACCATTTTTGAGTGAACTGCCAAAAGTCAGATTTTTTCTGAAATTGTGACCCCGGGGCTTAGGGATTTTTTCAAAAAAATATTTTCTGCCGGTTAAGTTTTTGAGGGCTGATTTCTTGTCCTGTGATAAAAAGCCTTCTGTTTCCATCGCCAAAGCTTTCAGGTGAGCATTTGCAAGCGGTTGGCACCATTTTTGAGTGAACTGCCAAAAGTCAGATTTTTTCTGAAATTGTGACCCCGGGGCTTAGGGATTTTTTCAAAAAAATATTTTCTGCCGGTTAAGTTTTTGAGGGTTGATTTCTTGTCCTGTGATAAAAAGCCTTCTGTTTCGAGTGCCAAACCTTTCAAGGGAGCATTTTCAAGCTTTTGGCACCATTTTTGAGTGAACTGCCAAAAGTCAGATTTTTGCTGAAATTGTGACCCCAGGGCTTAGGGATTTTTTCAAAAAAATATTTTCTGCCGGTTAAGTTTTTGAGGGCTGATTTCTTGTCCTGTGATAAAAAGCCTTCTGTTTCCATCGCCAAAGCTTTCAGGTGAGCATTTGCAAGCGGTTGGCACCATTTTTGAGTGAACTGCCAAAAGTCAGATTTTTGCTGAAATTGTGACCCCGGGGCTTAGGGATTTTTTCAAAAAAATATTTTCTGCCGGTTAAGTTTTTGAGGGCTGATTTCTTGTCCTGTGATAAAAATCCTTCTGTTTTGAGTGCCAAACCTTTCAGGTGAGCATTTGCAAGCGGTTGGCACCATTTTTGAGTGAACTGCCAAAAGTCAGATTTTTGCTGAAAGTGTGACCCCGGGCTTAGGGATTTTTTCAAAAATATATTTTCTGCCGGTTAAGTTTTTGAGGGCTGATTTCTTGTCCTGTGATAAAAAGACTTCTGTTTCGAGTGCCAAACCTTTCAGGGGAGCATTTGCAAGCGGTTTGCACCATTTTTGAGTGAACTGCCAAAAGTCAGATTTTTGCTGAAATTGTGACCCCGGGGCTTAGGGATTTTTTCAAAAAAATATTTTCTGCCGGTTAAGTTTTTGAGGGCTGATTTCTTGTCCTGTGATAAAAAGCCTTCTGTTTCCATCGCCAAAGCTTTCAGGTGAGCATTTGCAAGCGGTTTGCACCATTTTTGAGTGAACTGCCAAAAGTCAGATTTTTTCTGAAATTGTGACCCCGGGGCTTAGGGATTTTTTCAAAAATATATTTTCTGCCGGTTAAGTTTTTGAGGGCTGATTTCTTGTCCTGTGATAAAAAGACTTCTGTTTCGAGTGCCAAACCTTTCAGGGGAGCATTTGCAAGCGGTTTGCACCATTTTTGAGTGAACTGCCAAAAGTCAGATTTTTGCTGAAATTGTGACCCCGGGGCTTAGGGATTTTTTCAAAAAAATATTTTCTGCCGGTTAAGTTTTTGAGGGCTGATTTCTTGTCCTGTGATAAAAAGCCTTCTGTTTCCATCGCCAAAGCTTTCAGGTGAGCATTTGCAAGCGGTTTGCACCATTTTTGAGTGAACTGCCAAAAGTCAGATTTTTTCTGAAATTGTGACCCCGGGGCTTAGGGATTTTTTCAAAAATATATTTTCTGCCGGTTAAGTTTTTGAGGGCTGATTTCTTGTCCTGTGATAAAAAGACTTCTGTTTCGAGTGCCAAACCTTTCAGGGGAGCATTTGCAAGCGGTTTGCACCATTTTTGAGTGAACTGCCAAAAGTCAGATTTTTGCTGAAATTGTGACCCCGGGGCTTAGGGATTTTTTCAAAAAAATATTTTCTGCCGGTTAAGTTTTTGAGGGCTGATTTCTTGTCCTGTGATAAAAAGCCTTCTGTTTCCATCGCCAAAGCTTTCAGGTGAGCATTTGCAAGCGGTTTGCACCATTTTTGAGTGAACTGCAAAAAGTCAGATTTTTTCTGAAATTGTGACCCCGGGGCTTAGGGATTTTTTCAAAAATATATTTTCTGCCGGTTAAGTTTTTGAGGGCTGATTTCTTGTCCTGTGATAAAAAGACTTCTGTTTCGAGTGCCAAACCTTTCAGGGGAGCATTTGCAAGCGGTTTGCACCATTTTTGAGTGAACTGCCAAAAGTCAGATTTTTGCTGAAATTGTGACCCCGGGGCTTAGGGATTTTTTCAAAAAAATATTTTCTGCCGGTTAAGTTTTTGAGGGCTGATTTCTTGTCCTGTGATAAAAAGCCTTCTGTTTCCATCGCCAAAGCTTTCAGGTGAGCATTTGCAAGCGGTTGGCACCATTTTTGAGTGAACTGCCAAAAGTCAGATTTTTTCTGAAATTGTGACCCCGGGGCTTAGGGATTTTTTCAAAAAAATATTTTCTGCCGGTTAAGTTTTTGAGGGCTGATTTCTTGTCCTGTGATAAAAAGCCTTCTGTTTCCATCGCCAAAGCTTTCAGGTGAGCATTTGCAAGCGGTTGGCACCATTTTTGAGTGAACTGCCAAAAGTCAGATTTTTGCTGAAATTGTGACCACGGGGCTTAGGGATTTTTTCAAAAAAATATTTTCTGCCGGTTAAGTTTTTGAGGGCTGATTTCTTGTCCTGTGATAAAAAGCCTTCTGTTCTGAGTGCCAAACCTTTCAGGGGATCATTTTCAAGCTTTTGGCACCATTTTTGAGTGAATTGCCAAAAGTCAGATTTTTGCTGAAATTGTGACCCCGGGGCTTAGGGATTTTTTCAAAAAAATATTTTCTGCCGGTTAAGTTTTTGAGGGCTGATTTCTTGTCCTGTGATAAAAAGCCTTCTGTTTCCATCGCCAAAGATTTCAGGAGAGCATTTGCAACTGGTTGGCACCATTTTTGAGTGAACTGCCAAAAGTCAGATTTTTGCTGAAATTGTGACCCCGCGGCTTAGGGATTTTTTTAAAAAAATATTTTCTGCCGGTTAAGTTTTTGAGGGATGATTTCTTGTCCTGTGATAAAAAGCCTTCTGTTTCCATCGCCAAAGCTTTCAGGTGAGCATTTGCAAGCGGTTGGCACCATTTTTGAGTGAACTGCCAAAAGTCAGATTTTTGCTTAAATTGTGACCACGGGGCTTAGGGATTTTTTCAAAAAAATATTTTCTGCTGGTTAAGTTTTTGAGGGCTGATTTCTTGTCCTGTGATAAAAAGCCTTCTGTTTCCATCGCCAAAGATTTCAGGAGAGCATTTGCAACTGGTTGGCACCATTTTTGAGTGAACTGCCAAAAGTCAGATTTTTGCTGAAATTGTGACCCCGCGGATTAGGGATTTTTTTAAAAAAATATTTTCTGCCGGTTAAGTTTTTGAGGGATGATTTCTTGTCCTGTGATAAAAAGCCTTCTGTTTCCATCGCCAAAGCTTTCAGGTGAGCATTTGCAAGCGGTTTGCACCATTTTTGAGTGAACTGCCAAAAGTCAGATTTTTTCTGAAATTGTGACCCCGGGGCTTAGGGATTTTTTCAAAAATATATTTTCTGCCGGTTAAGTTTTTGAGGGCTGATTTCTTGTCCTGTGATAAAAAGACTTCTGTTTCGAGTGCCAAACCTTTCAGGGGAGCATTTGCAAGCGGTTTGCACCATTTTTGAGTGAACTGCCAAAAGTCAGATTTTTTCTGAAATTGTGACCCCGGGGCTTAGGGATTTTTTCAAAAAAATATTTTCTGCCGGTTAAGTTTTTGAGGGCTGATTTCTTGTCCTGTGATAAAAAGCCTTCTGTTTCCATCGCCAAAGCTTTCAGGTGAGCATTTGCAAGCGGTTGGCACCATTTTTGAGTGAACTGCCAAAAGTCAGATTTTTTCTGAAATTGTGACCCCGGGGCTTAGGGATTTTTTCAAAAAAATATTTTCTGCCGGTTAAGTTTTTGAGGGCTGATTTCTTGTCCTGTGATAAAAAGCCTTCTGTTTCCATCGCCAAAGCTTTCAGGTGAGCATTTGCAAGCGGTTGGCACCATTTTTGAGTGAACTGCCAAAAGTCAGATTTTTTCTGAAATTGTGACCCCGGGGCTTAGGGATTTTTTTTGAAAAAAATTTTTTCTGCCGGTTAAGTTTTTGAGGGTTGATTTCTTGTCCTGTGATAAAAAGCCTTCTGTTTCGAGTGCCAAACCTTTCAAGGGAGCATTTTCAAGCTTTTGGCACCATTTTTGAGTGAACTGCCAAAAGTCAGATTTTTGCTGAAATTGTGACCCCAGGGCTTAGGGATTTTTTCAAAAAAATATTTTCTGCCGGTTAAGTTTTTGAGGGCTGATTTCTTGTCCTGTGATAAAAAGCCTTCTGTTTCCATCGCCAAAGCTTTCAGGTGAGCATTTGCAAGCGGTTGGCACCATTTTTGAGTGAACTGCCAAAAGTCAGATTTTTGCTGAAATTGTGACCCCGGGGCTTAGGGATTTTTTCAAAAAAATATTTTCTGCCGGTTAAGTTTTTGAGGGCTGATTTCTTGTCCTGTGATAAAAATCCTTCTGTTTTGAGTGCCAAACCTTTCAGGTGAGCATTTGCAAGCGGTTGGCACCATTTTTGAGTGAACTGCCAAAAGTCAGATTTTTGCTGAAAGTGTGACCCCGGGCTTAGGGATTTTTTCAAAAAAATATTTTCTGCCGGTTAAGTTTTTGAGGGCTGATTTCTTGTCCTGTGATAAAAAGCCTTCTGTTTCCATCGCCAAAGCTTTCAGGTGAGCATTTGCAAGCGGTTGGCACCATTTTTGAGTGAACTGCCAAAAGTCAGATTTTTGCTGAAAGTGTGACCCCGGGCTTAGGGATTTTTTCAAAAAAATATTTTCTACCGGTTAAGTTTTTGAGGGCTGATTTCTTGTCCTGTGATAAAAAGCCTTCTGTTTCCATCGCCAAAGCTTTCAGGTGAGTATTTGCAAGCGGATGGCACCATTTTTGAGTGAACTTCCAAAAGTCAGATTTTTGCTGAAATTGTGACCCCGGGGCTTAGGGATTTTTTCAAAAAAATATTTTCTGCCGGTTAAGTTTTTGAGGGCTGATTTCTTGTCCTGTGATAAAAATCCTTCTGTTTTGAGTGCCAAACCTTTCAGGTGAGCATTTGCAAGCGGTTGGCACCATTTTTGAGTGAACTGCCAAAAGTCAGATTTTTGCTGAAAGTGTGACCCCGGGCTTAGGGATTTTTTCAAAAAAATATTTTCTGCCGGTTAAGTTTTTGAGGGCTGATTTCTTGTCCTGTGATAAAAAGCCTTCTGTTTCCATCGCCAAAGCTTTCAGGTGAGCATTTGCAAGCGGTTGGCACCATTTTTGAGTGAACTGCCAAAAGTCAGATTTTTTCTGAAATTGTGACCCCGGGGCTTAGGGATTTTTTCAAAAAAATATTTTCTGCCGGTTAAGTTTTTGAGGGTTGATTTCTTGTCCTGTGATAAAAAGCCTTCTGTTTCGAGTGCCAAACCTTTCAAGGGAGCATTTTCAAGCTTTTGGCACCATTTTTGAGTGAACTGCCAAAAGTCAGATTTTTGCTGAAATTGTGACCCCAGGGCTTAGGGATTTTTTCAAAAAAATATTTTCTGCCGGTTAAGTTTTTGAGGGCTGATTTCTTGTCCTGTGATAAAAAGCCTTCTGTTTCCATCGCCAAAGCTTTCAGGTGAGCATTTGCAAGCGGTTGGCACCATTTTTGAGTGAACTGCCAAAAGTCAGATTTTTGCTGAAATTGTGACCCCGGGGCTTAGGGATTTTTTCAAAAAAATATTTTCTGCCGGTTAAGTTTTTGAGGGCTGATTTCTTGTCCTGTGATAAAAAGCCTTCTGTTTTGAGTGCCAAACCTTTCAGGTGAGCATTTGCAAGCGGTTGGCACCATTTTTGAGTGAACTGCCAAAAGTCAGATTTTTGCTGAAAGTGTGACCCCGGGCTTAGGGATTTTTTCAAAAAAATATTTTCTGCCGGTTAAGTTTTTGAGGGCTGATTTCTTGTCCTGTGATAAAAAGCCTTCTGTTTCCATCGCCAAAGCTTTCAGGTGAGCATTTGCAAGCGGTTGGCACCATTTTTGAGTGAACTGCCAAAAGTCAGATTTTTGCTGAAAGTGTGACCCCGGGCTTAGGGATTTTTTCAAAAAAATATTTTCTACCGGTTAAGTTTTTGAGGGCTGATTTCTTGTCCTGTGATAAAAAGCCTTCTGTTTCCATCGCCAAAGCTTTCAGGTGAGTATTTGCAAGCGGATGGCACCATTTTTGAGTGAACTTCCAAAAGTCAGATTTTTGCTGAAATTGTGACCCCGGGGCTTAGGGATTTTTTCAAAAAAATATTTTCTGCCGGTTAAGTTTTTGAGGGCTGATTTCTTGTCCTGTGATAAAAATCCTTCTGTTTTGAGTGCCAAACCTTTCAGGTGAGCATTTGCAAGCGGTTGGCACCATTTTTGAGTGAACTGCCAAAAGTCAGATTTTTGCTGAAATTGTGACCACGGGGCTTAGGGATTTTTTCAAAAAAATATTTTCTGCCGGTTAAGTTTTTGAGGGCTGATTTCTTGTCCTGTGATAAAAAGCCTTCTGTTTCGATCGCCAAAGCTTTCAGGTGAGCATTTGCAAGCGGTTGGCACCATTTTTGAGTGAACTGCCAAAAGTCAGATTTTTGCTGAAATTGTGACCCCGGGGCTTAGGGATTTTTTCAAAAAAATATTTTCTGCCGGTTAAGTTTTTGAGGGCTGATTTCTTGTCCTGTGATAAAAATCCTTCTGTTTTGAGTGCCAAACCTTTCAGGTGAGCATTTGCAAGCGGTTGGCACCATTTTTGAGTGAACTGCCAAAAGTCAGATTTTTGCTGAAAGTGTGACCCCGGGCTTAGGGATTTTTTCAAAAAAATATTTTCTGCCGGTTAAGTTTTTGAGGGCTGATTTCTTGTCCTGTGATAAAAAGCCTTCTGTTTCCATCGCCAAAGCTTTCAGGTGAGCATTTGCAAGCGGTTGGCACCATTTTTGAGTGAACTGCCAAAAGTCAGATTTTTGCTGAAATTGTGACCACGGGGCTTAGGGATTTTTTCAAAAAAATATTTTCTGCCGGTTAAGTTTTTGAGGGCTGATTTCTTGTCCTGTGATAAAAAGCCTTCTGTTCTGAGTGCCAAACCTTTCAGGGGATCATTTTCAAGCTTTTGGCACCATTTTTGAGTGAACTGCCAAAAGTCAGATTTTTGCTGAAATTGTGACCCCGGGGCTTAGGGATTTTTTCAAAAAAATATTTTCTGCCGGTTAAGTTTTTGAGGGCTGATTTCTTGTCCTGTGATAAAAAGCCTTCTGTTTCCATCGCCAAAGCTTTCAGGTGAGCATTTGCAAGCGGTTGGCACCATTTTTGAGTGAACTGCCAAAAGTCAGATTTTTTCTGAAATTGTGACCCCGGGGCTTAGGGATTTTTTCAAAAAAATATTTTCTGCCGGTTAAGTTTTTGAGGGCTGATTTCTTGTCCTGTGATAAAAAGCCTTCTGTTTCCATCGCCAAAGCTTTCAGGTGAGCATTTGCAAGCGGTTGGCACCATTTTTGAGTGAACTGCCAAAAGTCAGATTTTTTCTGAAATTGTGACCCCGGGGCTTAGGGATTTTTTCAAAAAAATATTTTCTGCCGGTTAAGTTTTTGAGGGTTGATTTCTTGTCCTGTGATAAAAAGCCTTCTGTTTCGAGTGCCAAACCTTTCAAGGGAGCATTTTCAAGCTTTTGGCACCATTTTTGAGTGAACTGCCAAAAGTCAGATTTTTGCTGAAATTGTGACCCCAGGGCTTAGGGATTTTTTCAAAAAAATATTTTCTGCCGGTTAAGTTTTTGAGGGCTGATTTCTTGTCCTGTGATAAAAATCCTTCTGTTTTGAGTGCCAAACCTTTCAGGTGAGCATTTGCAAGCGGTTGGCACCATTTTTGAGTGAACTGCCAAAAGTCAGATTTTTGCTGAAAGTGTGACCCCGGGCTTAGGGATTTTTTCAAAAAAATATTTTCTGCCGGTTAAGTTTTTGAGGGCTGATTTCTTGTCCTGTGATAAAAAGCCTTCTGTTTCCATCGCCAAAGCTTTCAGGTGAGCATTTGCAAGCGGTTGGCACCATTTTTGAGTGAACTGCCAAAAGTCAGATTTTTGCTGAAAGTGTGACCCCGGGCTTAGGGATTTTTTCAAAAAAATATTTTCTGCCGGTTAAGTTTTTGAGGGCTGATTTCTTGTCCTGTGATAAAAAGCCTTCTGTTTCCATCGCCAAAGCTTTCAGGTGAGCATTTGCAAGCGGTTGGCACCATTTTTGAGTGAACTGCCAAAAGTCAGATTTTTGCTGAAAGTGTGACCCCGGGCTTAGGGATTTTTTCAAAAAAATATTTTCTACCGGTTAAGTTTTTGAGGGCTGATTTCTTGTCCTGTGATAAAAAGCCTTCTGTTTCCATCGCCAAAGCTTTCAGGTGAGTAATTGCAAGCGGATGGCACCATTTTTGAGTGAACTTCCAAAAGTCAGATTTTTGCTGAAATTGTGACCCCGGGGCTTAGGGATTTTTTCAAAAAAATATTTTCTGCCGGTTAAGTTTTTGAGGGCTGATTTCTTGTCCTGTGATAAAAATCCTTCTATTTTGAGTGCCAAACCTTTCAGGTGAGCATTTGCAAGCGGTTGGCACCATTTTTGAGTGAACTGCCAAAAGTCAGATTTTTTCTGAAATTGTGACCCCGGGGCTTAGGGATTTTTTCAAAAAAATATTTTCTGCCGGTTAAGTTTTTGAGGGTTGATTTCTTGTCCTGTGATAAAAAGCCTTCTGTTTCGAGTGCCAAACCTTTCAAGGGAGCATTTTCAAGCTTTTGGCACCATTTTTGAGTGAACTGCCAAAAGTCAGATTTTTGCTGAAATTGTGACCCCAGGGCTTAGGGATTTTTTCAAAAAAATATTTTCTGCCGGTTAAGTTTTTGAGGGCTGATTTCTTGTCCTGTGATAAAAAGCCTTCTGTTTCCATCGCCAAAGCTTTCAGGTGAGCATTTGCAAGCGGTTGGCACCATTTTTGAGTGAACTGCCAAAAGTCAGATTTTTGCTGAAATTGTGACCCCGGGGCTTAGGGATTTTTTCAAAAAAATATTTTCTGCCGGTTAAGTTTTTGAGGGCTGATTTCTTGTCCTGTGATAAAAAGCCTTCTGTTTTGAGTGCCAAACCTTTCAGGTGAGCATTTGCAAGCGGTTGGCACCATTTTTGAGTGAACTGCCAAAAGTCAGATTTTTGCTGAAAGTGTGACCCCGGGCTTAGGGATTTTTTCAAAAAAATATTTTCTGCCGGTTAAGTTTTTGAGGGCTGATTTCTTGTCCTGTGATAAAAAGCCTTCTGTTTCCATCGCCAAAGCTTTCAGGTGAGCATTTGCAAGCGGTTGGCACCATTTTTGAGTGAACTGCCAAAAGTCAGATTTTTGCTGAAAGTGTGACCCCGGGCTTAGGGATTTTTTCAAAAAAATATTTTCTACCGGTTAAGTTTTTGAGGGCTGATTTCTTGTCCTGTGATAAAAAGCCTTCTGTTTCCATCGCCAAAGCTTTCAGGTGAGTATTTGCAAGCGGATGGCACCATTTTTGAGTGAACTTCCAAAAGTCAGATTTTTGCTGAAATTGTGACCCCGGGGCTTAGGGATTTTTTCAAAAAAATATTTTCTGCCGGTTAAGTTTTTGAGGGCTGATTTCTTGTCCTGTGATAAAAATCCTTCTGTTTTGAGTGCCAAACCTTTCAGGTGAGCATTTGCAAGCGGTTGGCACCATTTTTGAGTGAACTGCCAAAAGTCAGATTTTTCCTGAAAGTGTGACCCCGGGCTTAGGGATTTTTTCAAAAAAATATTTTCTGCCGGTTAAGTTTTTGAGGGCTGATTTCTTGTCCTGTGATAAAAAGCCTTCTGTTTCGAGTGCCAAACCTTTCAGGGGAGCATTTTCAAGCTTTTGGCACCATTTTTGAGTGAACTGCCAAAAGTCAGATTTTTGCTGAAATTGTGACCCCGGGGCTTAGGGATTTTTTCAAAAAAATATTTTCTGCTGGTTAAGTTTTTGAGGGCTGATTTCTTGTCCTGTGATAAAAAGCCTTCTGTTTCCTTCGCCAAAGATTTCAGGAGAGCATTTGCAACTGGTTGGCACCATTTTTGAGTGAACTGCCAAAAGTCAGATTTTTGCTGAAATTGTGACCACGGGGCTTAGGGATTTTTTCAAAAAAATATTTTCTGCCGGTTAAGTTTTTGAGGGCTGATTTCTTGTCCTGTGATAAAAAGCCTTCTGTTCTGAGTGCCAAACCTTTCAGGGGATCATTTTCAAGCCTTTGGCACCATTTTTGAGTGAATTGCCAAAAGTCAGATTTTTGCTGAAATTGTTACCCCGGGGCTTAGGGATTTTTTCAAAAAAATATTTTCTGCCGGTTAAGTTTTTGAGGGCTGATTTCTTGTCCTTTGATAAAAAGCCTTCTGTTTTGAGTGCCAAACCTTTCAGGTGAGCATTTTCAAGCTTTTGGCACCATTTTTGAGTGAACTGCCAAAAGTCAGATTTTTGCTGAAATTGTGACCACGGGGCTTAGGGATTTTTTCAAAAAAATATTTTCTGCTGGTTAAGTTTTTGAGGGCTGATTTCTTGTCCTGTGACAAAAAGCCTTCTGTTTCCATCGCCAAAGATTTCAGGAGAGCATTTGCAACTGGTTGGCACCATTTTTGAGTGAACTGCCAAAAGTCAGATTTTTGCTGAAATTGTGACCCCGCGGCTTAGGGATTTTTTTAAAAAAATATTTTCTGCCGGTTAAGTTTTTGAGGGATGATTTCTTGTCCTGTGATAAAAAGCCTTCTGTTTCCATCGCCAAAGCTTTCAGGTGAGCATTTGCAAGCGGTTGGCACCATTTTTGAGTGAACTGCCAAAAGTCAGATTTTTGCTGAAAGTGTGACCCCGGGCTTAGGGATTTTTTCAAAAAAATATTTTCTACCGGTTAAGTTTTTGAGGGCTGATTTCTTGTCCTGTGATAAAAAGCCTTCTGTTTCCATCGCCAAAGCTTTCAGGTGAGTATTTGCAAGCGGATGGCACCATTTTTGAGTGAACTTCCAAAAGTCAGATTTTTGCTGAAATTGTGACCCCGGGGCTTAGGGATTTTTTCAAAAAAATATTTTCTGCCGGTTAAGTTTTTGAGGGCTGATTTCTTGTCCTGTGATAAAAATCCTTCTGTTTTGAGTGCCAAACCTTTCAGGTGAGCATTTGCAAGCGGTTGGCACCATTTTTGAGTGAACTGCCAAAAGTCAGATTTTTCCTGAAAGTGTGACCCCGGGCTTAGGGATTTTTTCAAAAAAATATTTTCTGCCGGTTAAGTTTTTGAGGGCTGATTTCTTGTCCTGTGATAAAAAGCCTTCTGTTTCGAGTGCCAAACCTTTCAGGGGAGCATTTTCAAGCTTTTGGCACCATTTTTGAGTGAACTGCCAAAAGTCAGATTTTTGCTGAAATTGTGACCCCGGGGCTTAGGGATTTTTTCAAAAAAATATTTTCTGCTGGTTAAGTTTTTGAGGGCTGATTTCTTGTCCTGTGATAAAAAGCCTTCTGTTTCCTTCGCCAAAGATTTCAGGAGAGCATTTGCAACTGGTTGGCACCATTTTTGAGTGAACTGCCAAAAGTCAGATTTTTGCTGAAATTGTGACCACGGGGCTTAGGGATTTTTTCAAAAAAATATTTTCTGCCGGTTAAGTTTTTGAGGGCTGATTTCTTGTCCTGTGATAAAAAGCCTTCTGTTCTGAGTGCCAAACCTTTCAGGGGATCATTTTCAAGCTTTTGGCACCATTTTTGAGTGAATTGCCAAAAGTCAGATTTTTGCTGAAATTGTGACCCCGGGGCTTAGGGATTTTTTCAAAAAAATATTTTCTGCCGGTTAAGTTTTTGAGGGCTGATTTCTTGTCCTTTGATAAAAAGCCTTCTGTTTTGAGTGCCAAACCTTTCAGGTGAGCATTTTCAAGCTTTTGGCACCATTTTTGAGTGAACTGCCAAAAGTCAGATTTTTGCTGAAATTGTGACCACGGGGCTTAGGGATTTTTTCAAAAAAATATTTTCTGCTGGTTAAGTTTTTGAGGGCTGATTTCTTGTCCTGTGACAAAAAGCCTTCTGTTTCCATCGCCAAAGATTTCAGGAGAGCATTTGCAACTGGTTGGCACCATTTTTGAGTGAACTGCCAAAAGTCAGATTTTTGCTGAAATTGTGACCCCGCGGCTTAGGGATTTTTTTAAAAAAATATTTTCTGCCGGTTAAGTTTTTGAGGGATGATTTCTTGTCCTGTGATAAAAAGCCTTCTGTTTCCATCGCCAAAGCTTTCAGGTGAGCATTTGCAAGCGGTTTGCACCATTTTTGAGTGAACTGCAAAAAGTCAGATTTTTTTCTGAAATTGTGACCCCGGGGCTTAGGGATTTTTTCAAAAATATATTTTCTGCCGGTTAAGTTTTTGAGGGCTGATTTCTTGTCCTGTGATAAAAAGACTTCTGTTTCGAGTGCCAAACCTTTCAGGGGAGCATTTGCAAGCGGTTTGCACCATTTTTGAGTGAACTGCCAAAAGTCAGATTTTTGCTGAAATTGTGACCCCGGGGCTTAGGGATTTTTTCAAAAAAATATTTTCTGCCGGTTAAGTTTTTGAGGGCTGATTTCTTGTCCTGTGATAAAAAGCCTTCTGTTTCCATCGCCAAAGCTTTCAGGTGAGCATTTGCAAGCGGTTGGCACCATTTTTGAGTGAACTGCCAAAAGTCAGATTTTTTCTGAAATTGTGACCCCGGGGCTTAGGGATTTTTTCAAAAAAATATTTTCTGCCGGTTAAGTTTTTGAGGGTTGATTTCTTGTCCTGTGATAAAAAGCCTTCTGTTTCGAGTGCCAAACCTTTCAAGGGAGCATTTTCAAGCTTTTGGCACCATTTTTGAGTGAACTGCCAAAAGTCAGATTTTTGCTGAAATTGTGACCCCAGGGCTTAGGGATTTTTTCAAAAAAATATTTTCTGCCGGTTAAGTTTTTGAGGGCTGATTTCTTGTCCTGTGATAAAAAGCCTTCTGTTTCCATCGCCAAAGCTTTCAGGTGAGCATTTGCAAGCGGTTGGCACCATTTTTGAGTGAACTGCCAAAAGTCAGATTTTTGCTGAAATTGTGACCCCGGGGCTTAGGGATTTTTTCAAAAAAATATTTTCTGCCGGTTAAGTTTTTGAGGGCTGATTTCTTGTCCTGTGATAAAAATCCTTCTGTTTTGAGTGCCAAAACTTTCAGGTGAGCATTTGCAAGCGGTTGGCACCATTTTTGAGTGAACTGCCAAAAGTCAGATTTTTGCTGAAAGTGTGACCCCGGGCTTAGGGATTTTTTCAAAAAAATATTTTCTGCCGGTTAAGTTTTTGAGGGCTGATTTCTTGTCCTGTGATAAAAAGCCTTCTGTTTCCATCGCCAAAGCTTTCAGGTGAGCATTTGCAAGCGGTTGGCACCATTTTTGAGTGAACTGCCAAAAGTCAGATTTTTGCTGAAATTGTGACCACGGGGCTTAGGGATTTTTTCAAAAAAATATTTTCTTCCGGTTAAGTTTTTGAGGGCTGATTTCTTGTCCTGTGATAAAAAGCCTTCTGTTTCCATCGCCAAAGCTTTCAGGTGAGCATTTACAAGCGGTTTCCACCATGTTTGAGTGAACTGCCAAAAGTCAGATTTTTTCTGAAATTGTGACCACGGGGCTTAGGGATTTTTTCAAAAAAATATTTTCTGCCGGTTATGTTTTTGAGGGCTGATTTCTTGTCCTTTCATAAAAAACCTTCTGTTTTGAGTGCCAAACCTTTCAGGTGAGCATTTTCAAGCTTTTGGCACCATTTTTGAGTGAACTGCCAAAAGTCAGATTTTTGCTGAAATTGTGACCCCGGGGCTTAGGGATTTTTTCAAAAAAATATTTTCTGCTGGTTAAGTTTTTGAGGGCTGATTTCTTGTCCTGTGATAAAAAGCCTTCTGTTTCCATCGCCAAAGATTTCAGGAGAGCATTTGAAACTGGTTGGCACCAATTTTTGAGTGAACTGCCAAAAGTCAGATTTTTGCTGAAATTGTGACCCCGCGGCTTAGGGATTTTTTCAAAAAAATATTTTCTTCCGGTTAAGTTTTTGAGGGCTGATTTCTTGTCCTGTGATAACAAGCCTTCTGTTTCCATCGCCAAAGATTTCAGGAGAGCATTTGAAACTGGTTGGCACCAATTTTTGAGTGAACTGCCAAAAGTCAGATTTTTGCTGAAATTGTGACCCCGGGGCTTAGGGATTTTTTCAAAAAAATATTTTCTGCCGGTTAAGTTTTTGAGGGCTGATTTCTTGTCCTGTGATAAAAAGCCTTCTGTTTCCATCGCCAAAGATTTCAGGAGAGCATTTGAAACTGGTTGGCACCAATTTTTCTGAAATTGTGACCACGGGGCTTAGGGATTTTTTCAAAAAAATATTTTCTGCCGGTTATGTTTTTGAGGGCTGATTTCTTGTCCTTTGATAAAAAGCCTTCTGTTTCCATCGCCAAAGATTTCAGGAGAGCATTTGCAACTGGTTGGCACCATTTTTGAGTGAACTGCCAAAAGTCAGATTTTTGCTGAAATTGTGACCACGGGGCTTAGGGATTTTTTCAAAAAAATATTTTCTGCCGGTTAAGTTTTTGAGGGCTGATTTCTTGTCCTGTGATAAAAAGCCTTCTGTTCTGAGTGCCAAACCTTTCAGGGGATCATTTTCAAGCTTTTGGCACCATTTTTGAGTGAATTGCCAAAAGTCAGATTTTTGCTGAAATTGTGACCCCGGGGCTTAGGGATTTTTTCAAAAAAATATTTTCTGCCGGTTAAGTTTTTGAGGGCTGATTTCTTGTCCTTTGATAAAAAGCCTTCTGTTTTGAGTGCCAAACCTTTCAGGTGAGCATTTTCAAGCTTTTGGCACCATTTTTGAGTGAACTGCCAAAAGTCAGATTTTTGCTGAAATTGTGACCACGGGGCTTAGGGATTTTTTCAAAAAAATATTTTCTGTTGGTTAAGTTTTTGAGGGCTGATTTCTTGTCCTGTGACAAAAAGCCTTCTGTTTCCATCGCCAAAGATTTCAGGAGAGCATTTGCAACTGGTTGGCACCATTTTTGAGTGAACTGCCAAAAGTCAGATTTTTGCTGAAATTGTGACCCCGCGGCTTAGGGATTTTTTTAAAAAAATATTTTCTGCCGGTTAAGTTTTTGAGGGATGATTTCTTGTCCTGTGATAAAAAGCCTTCTGTTTCCATCGCCAAAGCTTTCAGGTGAGCATTTGCAAGCGGTTGGCACCATTTTTGAGTGAACTGCCAAAAGTCAGATTTTTGCTGAAAGTGTGACCCCGGGCTTAGGGATTTTTTCAAAAAAATATTTTCTACCGGTTAAGTTTTTGAGGGCTGATTTCTTGTCCTGTGATAAAAAGCCTTCTGTTTCCATCGCCAAAGCTTTCAGGTGAGTATTTGCAAGCGGATGGCACCATTTTTGAGTGAACTTCCAAAAGTCAGATTTTTGCTGAAATTGTGACCCCGGGGCTTAGGGATTTTTTCAAAAAAATATTTTCTGCCGGTTAAGTTTTTGAGGGCTGATTTCTTGTCCTGTGATAAAAATCCTTCTGTTTTGAGTGCCAAACCTTTCAGGTGAGCATTTGCAAGCGGTTGGCACCATTTTTGAGTGAACTGCCAAAAGTCAGATTTTTCCTGAAAGTGTGACCCCGGGCTTAGGGATTTTTTCAAAAAAATATTTTCTGCCGGTTAAGTTTTTGAGGGCTGATTTCTTGTCCTGTGATAAAAAGCCTTCTGTTTCGAGTGCCAAACCTTTCAGGGGAGCATTTTCAAGCTTTTGGCACCATTTTTGAGTGAACTGCCAAAAGTCAGATTTTTGCTGAAATTGTGACCCCGGGGCTTAGGGATTTTTTCAAAAAAATATTTTCTGCTGGTTAAGTTTTTGAGGGCTGATTTCTTGTCCTGTGATAAAAAGCCTTCTGTTTCCTTCGCCAAAGATTTCAGGAGAGCATTTGCAACTGGTTGGCACCATTTTTGAGTGAACTGCCAAAAGTCAGATTTTTGCTGAAATTGTGACCACGGGGCTTAGGGATTTTTTCAAAAAAATATTTTCTGCCGGTTAAGTTTTTGAGGGCTGATTTCTTGTCCTGTGATAAAAAGCCTTCTGTTCTGAGTGCCAAACCTTTCAGGGGATCATTTTCAAGCTTTTGGCACCATTTTTGAGTGAATTGCCAAAAGTCAGATTTTTGCTGAAATTGTGACCCCGGGGCTTAGGGATTTTTTCAAAAAAATATTTTCTGCCGGTTAAGTTTTTGAGGGCTGATTTCTTGTCCTTTGATAAAAAGCCTTCTGTTTTGAGTGCCAAACCTTTCAGGTGAGCATTTTCAAGCTTTTGGCACCATTTTTGAGTGAACTGCCAAAAGTCAGATTTTTGCTGAAATTGTGACCACGGGGCTTAGGGATTTTTTCAAAAAAATATTTTCTGCTGGTTAAGTTTTTGAGGGCTGATTTCTTGTCCTGTGACAAAAAGCCTTCTGTTTCCATCGCCAAAGATTTCAGGAGAGCATTTGCAACTGGTTGGCACCATTTTTGAGTGAACTGCCAAAAGTCAGATTTTTGCTGAAATTGTGACCCCGCGGCTTAGGGATTTTTTTAAAAAAATATTTTCTGCCGGTTAAGTTTTTGAGGGATGATTTCTTGTCCTGTGATAAAAAGCCTTCTGTTTCCATCGCCAACGCTTTCAGGTGAGCATTTGCAAGCGGTTTGCACCATTTTTGAGTGAACTGCAAAAAGTCAGATTTTTTTCTGAAATTGTGACCCCGGGGCTTAGGGATTTTTTCAAAAATATATTTTCTGCCGGTTAAGTTTTTGAGGGCTGATTTCTTGTCCTGTGATAAAAAGACTTCTGTTTCGAGTGCCAAACCTTTCAGGGGAGCATTTGCAAGCGGTTTGCACCATTTTTGAGTGAACTGCCAAAAGTCAGATTTTTGCTGAAATTGTGACCCCGGGGCTTAGGGATTTTTTCAAAAAAATATTTTCTGCCGGTTAAGTTTTTGAGGGCTGATTTCTTGTCCTGTGATAAAAAGCCTTCTGTTTCCATCGCCAAAGCTTTCAGGTGAGCATTTGCAAGCGGTTGGCACCATTTTTGAGTGAACTGCCAAAAGTCAGATTTTTTCTGAAATTGTGACCCCGGGGCTTAGGGATTTTTTCAAAAAAATATTTTCTGCCGGTTAAGTTTTTGAGGGCTGATTTCTTGTCCTGTGATAAAAAGCCTTCTGTTTCCATCGCCAAAGCTTTCAGGTGAGCATTTGCAAGCGGTTGGCACCATTTTTGAGTGAACTGCCAAAAGTCAGATTTTTTCTGAAATTGTGACCCCGGGGCTTAGGGATTTTTTCAAAAAAATATTTTCTGCCGGTTAAGTTTTTGAGGGTTGATTTCTTGTCCTGTGATAAAAAGCCTTCTGTTTCGAGTGCCAAACCTTTCAAGGGAGCATTTTCAAGCTTTTGGCACCATTTTTGAGTGAACTGCCAAAAGTCAGATTTTTGCTGAAATTGTGACCCCAGGGCTTAGGGATTTTTTCAAAAAAATATTTTCTGCCGGTTAAGTTTTTGAGGGCTGATTTCTTGTCCTGTGATAAAAAGCCTTCTGTTTCCATCGCCAAAGCTTTCAGGTGAGCATTTGCAAGCGGTTGGCACCATTTTTGAGTGAACTGCCAAAAGTCAGATTTTTGCTGAAATTGTGACCCCGGGGCTTAGGGATTTTTTCAAAAAAATATTTTCTGCCGGTTAAGTTTTTGAGGGCTGATTTCTTGTCCTGTGATAAAAATCCTTCTGTTTTGAGTGCCAAAACTTTCAGGTGAGCATTTGCAAGCGGTTGGCACCATTTTTGAGTGAACTGCCAAAAGTCAGATTTTTGCTGAAAGTGTGACCCCGGGCTTAGGGATTTTTTCAAAAAAATATTTTCTGCCGGTTAAGTTTTTGAGGGCTGATTTCTTGTCCTGTGATAAAAAGCCTTCTGTTTCCATCGCCAAAGCTTTCAGGTGAGCATTTGCAAGCGGTTGGCACCATTTTTGAGTGAACTGCCAAAAGTCAGATTTTTGCTGAAATTGTGACCACGGGGCTTAGGGATTTTTTCAAAAAAATATTTTCTTCCGGTTAAGTTTTTGAGGGCTGATTTCTTGTCCTGTGATAAAAAGCCTTCTGTTTCCATCGCCAAAGCTTTCAGGTGAGCATTTACAAGCGGTTTCCACCATGTTTGAGTGAACTGCCAAAAGTCAGATTTTTTCTGAAATTGTGACCACGGGGCTTAGGGATTTTTTCAAAAAAATATTTTCTGCCGGTTATGTTTTTGAGGGCTGATTTCTTGTCCTTTCATAAAAAACCTTCTGTTTTGAGTGCCAAACCTTTCAGGTGAGCATTTTCAAGCTTTTGGCACCATTTTTGAGTGAACTGCCAAAAGTCAGATTTTTGCTGAAATTGTGACCCCGGGGCTTAGGGATTTTTTCAAAAAAATATTTTCTGCTGGTTAAGTTTTTGAGGGCTGATTTCTTGTCCTGTGATAAAAAGCCTTCTGTTTCCATCGCCAAAGATTTCAGGAGAGCATTTGAAACTGGTTGGCACCAATTTTTGAGTGAACTGCCAAAAGTCAGATTTTTGCTGAAATCTAGGGATTTTTTCAAAAAAATATTTTCTTCCGGTTAAGTTTTTGAGGGCTGATTTCTTGTCCTGTGATAAAAAGCCTTCTGTTTCCATCGCCAAAGATTTCAGGAGAGCATTTGAAACTGGTTGGCACCAATTTTTGAGTGAACTGCCAAAAGTCAGATTTTTGCTGAAATTGTGACCCCGGGGCTTAGGGATTTTTTCAAAAAAATATTTTCTGCCGGTTAAGTTTTTGAGGGCTGATTTCTTGTCCTGTGATAAAAAGCCTTCTGTTTCCATCGCCAAAGATTTCAGGAGAGCATTTGAAACTGGTTGGCACCAATTTTTCTGAAATTGTGACCACGGGGCTTAGGGATTTTTTCAAAAAAATATTTTCTGCCGGTTATGTTTTTGAGGGCTGATTTCTTGTCCTTTGATAAAAAGCCTTCTGTTTCGAGTGCCAAACCTTTCAGGGGAGCATTTTCAAGCTTTTGGCACCATTTTTGAGTGAATTGCCAAAAGTCAGATTTTTGCTGAAATTGTGACCACGGGGCTTAGGGATTTTTTCAAAAAAATATTTTCTGCCGGTTAAGTTTTTGAGGGCTGATTTCTTGTCCTTTGATAAAAAGCCTTCTGTTTTGAGTGCCAAACCTTTCAGGTGAGCATTTTCAAGCTTTTGGCACCATTTTTGAGTGAACTGCCAAAAGTCAGATTTTTGCTGAAATTGTGACCCCGGGGCTTAGGGATTTTTTCAAAAAAATATTTTCTGCTGGTTAAGTTTTTGAGGGCTGATTTCTTGTCCTGTGATAAAAAGCCTTCTGTTTCCTTCGCCAAAGATTTCAGGAGAGCATTTGCAACTGGTTGGCACCATTTTTGAGTGAACTGCCAAAAGTCAGATTTTTGCTGAAATTGTGACCACGGGGCTTAGGGATTTTTTCAAAAAAATATTTTCTGCCGGTTAAGTTTTTGAGGGCTGATTTCTTGTCCTGTGATAAAAAGCCTTCTGTTCTGAGTGCCAAACCTTTCAGGGGATCATTTTCAAGCTTTTGGCACCATTTTTGAGTGAATTGCCAAAAGTCAGATTTTTGCTGAAATTGTGACCCCGGGGCTTAGGGATTTTTTCAAAAAAATATTTTCTGCCGGTTAAGTTTTTGAGGGCTGATTTCTTGTCCTTTGATAAAAAGCCTTCTGTTTTGAGTGCCAAACCTTTCAGGTGAGCATTTTCAAGCTTTTGGCACCATTTTTGAGTGAACTGCCAAAAGTCAGATTTTTGCTGAAATTGTGACCACGGGGCTTAGGGATTTTTTCAAAAAAATATTTTCTGCTGGTTAAGTTTTTGAGGGCTGATTTCTTGTCCTGTGATAAAAAGCCTTCTGTTTCCATCGCCAAAGATTTCAGGAGAGCATTTGCAACTGGTTGGCACCATTTTTGAGTGAACTGCCAAAAGTCAGATTTTTGCTGAAATTGTGACCCCGCGGCTTAGGGATTTTTTTAAAAAAATATTTTCTGCCGGTTAAGTTTTTGAGGGATGATTTCTTGTCCTGTGATAAAAAGCCTTCTGTTTCCATCGCCAAAGCTTTCAGGTGAGCATTTGCAAGCGGTTTGCACCATTTTTGAGTGAACTGCCAAAAGTCAGATTTTTTCTGAAATTGTGACCCCGGGGCTTAGGGATTTTTTCAAAAATATATTTTCTGCCGGTTAAGTTTTTGAGGGCTGATTTCTTGTCCTGTGATAAAAAGACTTCTGTTTCGAGTGCCAAACCTTTCAGGGGAGCATTTGCAACCGGTTGGCACCATTTTTGAGTGAACTGCCAAAAGTCAGATTTTTGCTGAAATTGTGACCCCGGGGCTTAGGGAATTTTTCAAAAATATATTTTCTGCCGGTTAAGTTTTTGAGGGCTGATTTCTTGTCCTGTGATAAAAAGCCTTCTGTTTCGAGTGCCAAACCTTTCAGGGAAGCATTTGCAACCGGTTGGCACCATTTTTGAGTGAACTGCCAAAAGTCAGATTTTTGCTGAAATTGTGACCCCAGGGCTTAGGGATTTTTTCAAAAAAATATTTTCCGCCGGTTAAGTTTTTGAGGGCTGATTTCTTGTCCTGTGATAAAAAGCCTTCTGTTTCCTTCGCCAAAGGTTTCAGGAGAGCATTTGCAACTGGTTGGCACCATTTTTGAGTGAACTGCCAAAAGTCAGATTTTTGCTGAAATTGTGACCACGGGGCTTAGGGATTTTTTCAAAAAAATATTTTCTGCCGGTTAAGCTTTTAAGGGCTGATTTCTTGTCCTGTGATAAAAAGCCTTCTGTTTCGAGTGCCAAACCTTTCAGGGGAGCATTTTCAAGCTTTTGGCACCATTTTTGAGTGAATTGCCAAAAGTCAGATTTTTGCTGAAATTGTGACCACGGGGCTTAGGGAATTTTTCAAAAATATATTTTCTGCCGGTTAAGTTTTTGAGGGCTGATTTCTTGTCCTGTGATAAAAAGCCTTCTGTTTCCTTCACCAAAGATTTCAGGAGAGCATTTGCAACTGGTTGGCACCATTTTTGAGTGAACTGCCAAAAGTCAGATTTTTGCTGAAATTTTGACCACGGGGCTTAGGGATTTTTTCAAAAAAATATTTTCTGCCGGTTAAGTTTTTGAGGGCTGATTTCTTGTCCTGGGATAAAAAGCCTTCTGTTTCGAGTGCCAAACCTTTCAGGGGAGCATTTTGAAGCTTTTGGCACCATTTTTGAGTGAATTGCCAAAAGTCAGATTTTTGCTGAAATTGTGACCACGGGGCTTAGGGAATTTTTCAAAAATATATTTTCTGCCGGTTAAGTTTTTGAGGGCTGATTTCTTGTCCTGTGATAAAAAGCCTTCTGTTTCGAGTGCCAAACCTTTCAGGGGAGCATTTGCAAGCGGTTGGCACCATTTTTGAGTGAACTGCCAAAAGTCAGATTTTTGCTGAAATTGTGACCCCGGGGCTTAGGGAATTTTTCAAAAATATATTTTCTGCCGGTTAAGTTTTTGAGGGCTGATTTCTTGTCCTGTGATAAAAAGCCTTCTGTTTCGAGTGCCAAACCTTTCAGGGAAGCATTTGCAACCGGTTGGCACCATTTTTGAGTGAACTGCCAAAAGTCAGATTTTTGCTGAAATTGTGACCCCAGGGCTTAGGGATTTTTTCAAAAAAATATTTTCCGCCGGTTAAGTTTTTGAGGGCTGATTTCTTGTCCTGTGATAAAAAGCCTTCTGTTTCCTTCGCCAAAGATTTCAGGAGAGCATTTGCAACTGGTTGGCACCATTTTTGAGTGAACTGCCAAAAGTCAGATTTTTGCTGAAATTGTGACCACGGGGCTTAGGGATTTTTTCAAAAAAAAATTTTCTGCCGGTTAAGTTTTTGAGGGCTGATTTCTTGTCCTGTGATAAAAAGCCTTCTGTTTCGAGTGCCAAACCTTTCAGGGGAGCATTTTCAAGCTTTTGGCACCATTTTTGAGTGAATTGCCAAAAGTCAGATTTTTGCTGAAATTGTGACCACGGGGCTTAGGGAATTTTTCAAAAATATATTTTCTGCCGGTTAAGTTTTTGAGGGCTGATTTCTTGTCCTGTGATAAAAAGCCTTCTGTTTCGAGTGCCAAACCTTTCAGGGGAGCATTTGCAACCGGTTGGCACCATTTTTGAGTGAACTGCCAAAAGTCAGATTTTTGCTGAAATTGTGACCCCGGGGCTTAGGGAATTTTTCAAAAATATATTTTCTGCCAGTTAAGTTTTTGAGGGCTGATTTCTTGTCCTGTGATAAAAAGCCTTCTGTTTCGAGTGCCAAACCTTTCAGGGGAGCATTTTCAAGCTTTTGGCACCATTTTTGAGTGAATTGCCAAAAGTCAGATTTTTGCTGAAATTGTGACCACGGGGCTTAGGGATTTTTTCAAAAATATATTTTCTGCCGGTTAAGTTTTTGAGGGCTGATTTCTTGTCCTGTGATAAAAAGCCTTCTGTTTCCTTCGCCAAAGATTTCAGGAGAGCATTTGCAACTGGTTGGCACCATTTTTGAGTGAACTGCCAAAAGTCAGATTTTTGCTGAAATTTTGACCACGGGGCTTAGGGATTTTTTCAAAAAAATATTTTCTGCCGGTTAAGTTTTTGAGGGCTGATTTCTTGTCCTGGGATAAAAAGCCTTCTGTTTCGAGTGCCAAACCTTTCAGGGGAGCATTTTGAAGCTTTTGGCACCATTTTTGAGTGAATTGCCAAAAGTCAGATTTTTGCTGAAATTGTGACCACGGGGCTTAGGGAATTTTTCAAAAATATATTTTCTGCCGGTTAAGTTTTTGAGGGCTGATTTCTTGTCCTGTGATAAAAAGCCTTCTGTTTCGAGTGCCAAACCTTTCAGGGGAGCATTTGCAAGCGGTTGGCACCATTTTTGAGTGAACTGCCAAAAGTCAGATTTTTGCTGAAATTGTGACCCCGGGGCTTAGGGAATTTTTCAAAAATATATTTTCTGCCGGTTAAGTTTTTGAGGGCTGATTTCTTGTCCTGTGATAAAAAGCCTTCTGTTTCGAGTGCCAAACCTTTCAGGGAAGCATTTGCAACCGGTTGGCACCATTTTTGAGTGAACTGCCAAAAGTCAGATTTTTGCTGAAATTGTGACCCCAGGGCTTAGGGATTTTTTCAAAAAAATATTTTCCGCCGGTTAAGTTTTTGAGGGCTGATTTCTTGTCCTGTGATAAAAAGCCTTCTGTTTCCTTCGCCAAAGATTTCAGGAGAGCATTTGCAACTGGTTGGCACCATTTTTGTGTGAACTGCCAAAAGTCAGATTTTTGCTGAAATTGTGACCACGGGGCTTAGGGATTTTTTCAAAAAAATATTTTCTGCCGGTTAAGTTTTTGAGGGCTGATTTCTTGTCCTGTGATAAAAAGCCTTCTGTTTCGAGTGCCAAACCTTTCAGGGGAGCATTTGCAACCGGTTGGCACCATTTTTGAGTGAACTGCCAAAAGTCAGATTTTTGCTGAAATTGTGACCCCGGGGCTTAGGGATTTTTTCAAAAAGATATTTTCTGCCGGTTAAGTTTTTGAGGGCTGATCTCTTGTCCTGTGATGAAAAGCCTTCTGTTTCGAGTGCCAAACCTTTCAGGGGAGCATTTGCAACCGGTTGGCAGCATTTTTGAGTGAACTGCCAAAAGTCAGATTTTTGCTGAAATTGTGACCCCGGGGCTTAGGGATATTTTCAAAAAAATATTTTCTGCCGGTTAAGTTTTTGAGGGCTGATTTCTTGTCCTTTGATAAAAAACCTTCTGTTTTGAGTGCCAAACCTTTCAGGTGAGCATTTTCAAGCTTTTGGAGCCATTTTTGAGTGAACTGCCAAAAGTCAGATTTTTGCTGAAATTGTGACCCCGGGGCTTAGGGATTTTTTCAAAAAAATATTTTCTGCTGGTTAAGTTTTTGAGGGCTGATTTCTTGTCCTGTGATAAAAAGCCTTCTGTTTCCATCGCCAAAGATTTCAGGAGAGCATTTGAAACTGGTTGGCACCAATTTTTGAGTGAACTGCCAAAAGTCAGATTTTTGCTGAAATTGTGACCCCGCGGCTTAGGGATTTTTTCAAAAAAATATTTTCTTCCGGTTAAGTTTTTGAGGGCTGATTTCTTGTCCTGTGATAAAAAGCCTTCTGTTTCCATCGCCAAAGCTTTCAGGTGAGCATTTTCAAGCTTTTGGCACCATTTTTGAGTGAATTGCCAAAAGTCAGATTTTTGCTGAAATTGTGACCCCGGGGCTTAGGGATTTTTTCAAAAAAATATTTTCTGCCGGTTAAGTTTTTGAGGGCTGATTTCTTGTCCTGTGATGAAAAGCCTTCTGTTTCGAGTTCCAAACCTTTCAGGGGAGCATTTGCAACCGGTTGGCAGCATTTTTGAGTGAACTGCCAAAAGTCAGATTTTTGCTGAAATTGTGACCCCGGGGCTTAGGGATATTTTCAAAAAAATATTTTCTGCCGGTTAAGTTTTTGAGGGCTGATTTCTTGTCCTTTGATAAAAAACCTTCTGTTTTGAGTGCCAAACCTTTCAGGTGAGCATTTTCAAGCTTTTGGCACCATTTTTGAGTGAACTGCCAAAAGTCAGATTTTTGCTGAAATTGTGACCCCGGGGCTTAGGGATTTTTTCAAAAAAATATTTTCTGCTGGTTAAGTTTTTGAGGGCTGATTTCTTGTCCTGTGATAAAAAGCCTTCTGTTTCCATCGCCAAAGATTTCAGGAGAGCCTTTGAAACTGATAGGCACCAATTTTTGAGTGAACTGCCAAAAGTCAGATTTTTGCTGAAATTGTGACCCCGCGGCTTAGGGATTTTTTCAAAAAAATATTTTCTGCCGGTTAAGTTTTTGAGGGCTGATTTCTTGTACTGTGATAAAAAGCCTTCTGTTTCCATCGCCAAAGCTTTCAGGTGAGCATTTACAAGCGGTTTCCACCATGTTTGAGTGAACTGCCAAAAGTCAGATTTTTGCTGAAATTGTGACCACGGGGCTTAGGGATTTTTTCAAAAAAATATTTTCTGCCGGTTATGTTTTTGAGGGCTGATTTCTTGTCCTTTGATAAAAAGCCTTCTGTTTTGAGTGCCAAACCTTTCAGGTGAGCATTTTCAAGCTTTTGGCACCATTTTTGAGTGAACTGCCAAAAGTCAGATTTTTGCTGAAATTGTGACCCCGGGGCTTAGGAATTTTTTCAAAAAAATATTTTCTGCTGGTTAAGTTTTTGAGGGCTGATTTCTTGTCCTGTGATAAAAAGCCTTCTGTTTCCTTCGCCAAAGATTTCAGGAGAGCATTTGCAACTGGTTGGCACCATTTTTGAGTGAACTGCCAAAAGTCAGATTTTTGCTGAAATTGTGACCACGGGGCTTAGGGATTTTTTCAAAAAAATATTTTCTGCCGGTTAAGTTTTTGAGGGCTGATTTCTTGTCCTGTGATAAAAATCCTTCTTTTTTGAGTGCCAAACCTTTCAGGGGAGCATTTTCAAGCTTTTGGCACCATTTTTGAGTGAATTGCCAAAAGTCAGATTTTTGCTGAAATTGTGACCCCGGGGCTTAGGGATTTTTTCAAAAAAATATTTTCTGACGGTTAAGTTTTTGAGGGCTGATTTCTTGTCCTTTGATAAAAAGCCTTCTGTTTTGAGTGCCAAACCTTTCAGGTGAGCATTTTCAAGCTTTTGGCACCATTTTTGAGTGAACTGCCAAAAGTCAGATTTTTGCTGAAATTGTGACCACGGGGCTTAGGGATTTTTTCAAAAAAATATTTTCTGCTGGTTAAGTTTTTGAGGGCTGATTTCTTGTCCTGTGATAAACAGCCTTCTGTTTCCATCGCCAAAGATTTCAGGAGAGCATTTGCAACTGGTTGGCACCATTTTTGAGTGAACTGCCAAAAGTCAGATTTTTGCTGAAATTGTGACCCCGCGGCTTAGGGATTTTTTTAAAAAAATATTTTCTGCCGGTTAAGTTTTTGAGGGATGATTTCTTGTCCTGTGATAAAAAGCCTTCTGTTTCCATCGTCAAAGCTTTCAGGTGAGCATTTGCAAGCGGTTTGCACCATTTTTGAGTGAACTGCCAAAAGTCAGATTTTATCTGAAATTTTGACCCCGGGGCTTAGTGATTTTTTCAAAAAAATATTTTCTGCTTGTTAAGTTTTTGAGGCCTGATTTCTTGTCCTGAGATAAAAAGCCTTCTGTTTCGAGTGCCAAACCTTTAAGGAGAGCATTTTCAAGCTTTTGGCACCATTTTTGAGTTAATTGACAAAAGTAAGATTTTTGCTGAAATTGTGACCCCGGGGCTTAGGGATTTTTTCAAAAAAATATTTTCTGCCAGTTAAGTTTTTGAGGGCTGATTTCTTGTCCTGTGATAAAAAGCCTTCTGTTTCCATCGCCAAAGCTTTCAGGGGAGCATTTGCAAGCGGTTGGCACCATTTTTGAGTGAACTGCCAAAAGTCAGATTTTTACTGAAATTGTGACCCCGGGGCGTAGGGATTTTTTTAAAAAAATATTTTCTGCCGGTTAAGTTTTTGAGGGCTGATTTCTTGTCCTGTGATAAAAATCCTTCTTTTTTGAGTGCCAAACCTTTCAGGGGAGCATTTTCAAGCTTTTGGCACCATTTTTGAGTGAATTGCCAAAAGTCAGATTTTTGCTGAAATTGTGACCCCGGGGCTTAGGGATTTTTTCAAAAAAATATTTTCTGACGGTTAAGTTTTTGAGGGCTGATTTCTTGTCCTGTGATAAAAAGCCTTCTGTTTCCATCGCTAAAGCTTTCAGGGGAGCATTTTCAAGCTTTTGGCACCATTTTTGAGTGAACTGCTAAAACTCAGATTTTTGCTGAAATTGTGACCCTGGGTCTTAAGGTTTTTTCCAGAAAAATATTTTCTGCCGGTTAAGTTTTTGAGGGCTGATTTCCTGTCCTGTGATAAAAAGTCTTCTGTTTCCATCGCCAAAGCTTTCAGGGGAGCATTTTCAAGCTTTTGGCACCATTTTTGAGTGAATTGCCAAAAGTCAGATTTTTATTGAAATTGTGACCCCGGGGCTTAGGGATTTCTTCAAAAAAAAATTTTCTGCCGGTTAAGTTTTTGAGGGCTGATTTCTTGTCCTGTGATAAAAAGCCTTCTGTTTCCATCGAGAAAGATTTCAGGAGAGCATTTGCAACTGGTTGGCACCATTTTTGAGTGAACTGCCAAAAGTCAGATTTTTGCTGAAATTGTGACCTTAGGGATTTTTTTAAAAAAATATTTTCTGCCGGTTAAGTTTTTGAGGGCTGATTTCTTGTCCTGTGATAAAAAGCCTTCTGTTTCGAGTGCCAAACCTTTCAGGAGAGGATTTTCAAGCTTTTGGCACCATTTTTCAGTGAACTGCCAAAAGTCAGATTTTTCCTGAAATTGTGACCCCGGGGCTTAGGGATTTTTTCAAAAAAATATTTTCTGCCGGTTAAGTTTTTGAGGGCTGATTTCTTGTCCTGTGATAAAAAGTCTTCTGTTTCCATCGCCAAAGCTTTCAGGGGAGCATTTTCAAGCTTTTGGCACCATTTTTGAGTGAACTGCCAAAAGTCAGATTTTTGCTGAAATTGTGACCCCGGGGCTTAGGGATTTTTTCAAAAAAATATTTTCTGCCGGTTAAGTTTTTGAGGGCTGATTACTTGTCCTGTGATAAAAAGCCTTCTGTTTCGAGTGCCAAACCTTTCAGGGGAGCATTTTCAAGCGGTTGGCACCATTTTTGAGTGAACTGCCAAAAGTCAGATTTTTGCTGAAATTGTGACCCCGGGGCTTAGGGATTTTTTCAAAAAAATATTTTCTGCCGGTTAAGTTTTTGAGGGCTGATTTCTTGTCCTGTGATAAAATGCCTTCTGTTTCGAGTGCCAAACCTTTCAGGTGAGCATTTGCAAGCGGTTGGCACCATTTTTGAGTGAACTGCCAAAAGTCAGATTTTTGCTGAAATTGTGACCCCGGGGCTTAGGGATTTTTTCAAAAAAATATTTTCTGCCGGTTAAGTTTTTGAGGGCTGATTTCTTGTCCTGTGATAAAAAGCCTTCTGTTTCCATCGCCAAAGCTTTCAGGGGAGCATTTTCAAGCTTTTGGCACCATTTTTGAGTGAACTGCCAAAAGTCAGATTTTTGCTGAAATTGTGACCCCGGGGCTTAGGGATTTTTTCAAAAAAATATTTTCTGCCGGTTAAGTTTTTGAGGGCTGATTTCTTGTCCTGTGATAAAAAGCCTTCTGTTTCCATCGCCAAAGATTTCAGGAGAGCATTTGCAACTGGTTGGCACCATTTTTGAGTGAACTGCCAAAAGTCAGATTTTTGCTGAAATTGTGACCCCGGGGCTTAGGGATTTTTTAAAAAAAATATTTTCTGCGGGTTAAGTTTTTGAGGGATGATTTCTTGTCCTGTGATAAAAAGCCTTCTGTTTCCATCGCCAAAGCTTTCAGGTGAGCATTTGCAAGCGGTTTGCACCATTTTTGAGTGAACTGCCAAAAGTCAGATTTTTTCTGAAATTGTGACCCCGGGGCTTAGGGATTTTTTCAAAAATATATTTTCTGCCGGTTAAGTTTTTGAGGGCTGATTTCTTGTCCTGTGATAAAAAGACTTCTGTTTCGAGTGCCAAAGCTTTCAGGTGAGCATTTGCAAGCGGTTGGCACCATTTTTGAGTGAACTGCCAAAAGTCAGATTTTTGCTGAAATTGTGACCCCGGGGCTTAGTGATTTTTTCAAAAAAATATTTTCTGCTTGTTAAGTTTTTGAGGCCTGATTTCTTGTCCTGAGATAAAAAGCCTTCTGTTTCGAGTGCCAAACCTTTAAGGAGAGCATTTTCAAGCTTTTGGCACCATTTTTGAGTTAATTGACAAAAGTAAGATTTTTGCTGAAATTGTGACCCCGGGGCTTAGGGATTTTTTCAAAAAAATATTTTCTGCCAGTTAAGTTTTTGAGGGCTGATTTCTTGTCCTGTGATAAAAAGCCTTCTGTTTCCATCGCCAAAGCTTTCAGGGGAGCATTTGCAAGCGGTTGGCACCATTTTTGAGTGAACTGCCAAAAGTCAGATTTTTACTGAAATTGTGACCCCGGGGCGTAGGGATATTTTTAAAAAAATATTTTCTTCCGGTTAAGTTTTTGAGGGTTGATTTCTTCTCCTGTGATAAAAAGCCTTCTGTTTCCATCGCCAAAGCTTTCAGGGGAGCATTTTCAAGCTTTTGGCACAATTTTTGAGTGAACGTCAGATTTTTGCTGAAATTGTGGCTTAGGGATTTTTTCAAAAAAATATTTTCTGCCGGTTAAGTTTTTGAGGGCTGATTTCTTGTCCTGTGATAAAAAGCCTTCTGTTTCGAGTGCCAAACCTTTCAGGGAAGCATTTGCAACCGGTTGGCACCATTTTTGAGTGAACTGCCAAAAGTCAGATTTTTGCTGAAATTGTGACCCCAGTGCTAAGGGATTTTTTCAAAAAAATATTTTCTGCCGGTTAAGTTTTTGAGGGCTGATTTCTTGTCCTGAGATAAAAAGCCTTCTGTTTCGAGTGCCAAACCTTTCAGGGGAGCATTTTCAAGCTTTTGGCACCATTTTTGAGTGAATTGCCAAAAGTCAGATTTTTGTTGAAATTGTGACCACGGGGCTTAGGGAATTTTTCAAAAATATATTTTCTGCCGGTTAAGTTTTTGAGGGCTGATTTCTTGTCCTGTGATAAAAAGCCTTCTGTTTCGAGTGCCAAACCTTTCAGGGGAGCATTTACAACCGGTTGGCACCATTTTTGAGTGAACTGCCAAAAGTCAGATTTTTGCTGAAATTGTGACCCCGGGGCTTAGGGATTTTTTCAAAAAAATATTTTCTGCCGGTTAAGTTTTTGAGGGCTGATTTCTTGTCCTGTGATAAAAAGCCTCCTGTTTCGAGTGCCAAACCTTTCAGGGAAGCATTTGCAACCGGTTGGCACCATTTTTGAGTGAACTGCCAAAAGTCAGATTTTTGCTGAAATTGTGACCCCAGGGCTTAGGGATTTTTTCAAAAAAATATTTTCCGCCGGTTAAGTTTTTGAGGGCTGATTTCTTGTCCTGTGATAAAATGCCTTCTGTTTCGAGTGCCAAACCTTTCAGGGGAGCATTTTCAAGCTTTTGGCACCATTTTTGAGTGAATTGCCAAAAGTCAGATTTTTGCTGAAATTGTGACCACGGGGCTTAGGGATATTTTCAAAAAAATATTTTCTGCCGGTTAAGTTTTTGAGGGCTGATTTCTTGTCCTTTGATAAAAAACCTTCTGTTTTGAGTGCCAAACCTTTCAGGTGAGCATTTTCAAGCTTTTGGCACCATTTTTGAGTGAACTGCCAAAAGTCAGATTTTTGCTGAAATTGTGACCCCGGGGCTTAGGGATTTTTTCAAAAAAATATTTTCTGCTGGTTAAGTTTTTGAGGGCTGATTTCTTGTCCTGTGATAAAAAGCCTTCTGTTTCCATCGCCAAAGATTTCAGGAGAGCATTTGAAACTGGTTGGCACCGATTTTTGAGTGAACTGCCAAAAGTCAGATTTTTGCTGAAATTGTGACCCCGCGGCTTAGGGATTTTTTCAAAAAAATATTTTCTTCCGGTTAAGTTTTTGAGGGCTGATTTCTTGTCCTGTGATAAAAAGCCTTCTGTTTCCATCGCCAAAGCTTTCAGGTGAGCATTTACAAGCGGTTTCCACTATTTTTGAGTGAACTGCCAAAAGTCAGATTTATGCTGAAATTGTGACCCCGCGGCTTAGGGATTTTTTCAAAAAAATATTTTCTGCCGGTTAAGTTTTTGAGGGCTGATTTCTTGTCCTGTGATAAAAAGCCTTCTGTTTCGAGTGCCAAACCTTTCAAAAACCTTTCAGGTGAGCATTTGCAAGCGGTTGGCACCATTTTTGAGTGAACTGCCAAAAGTCAGATTTTTGCTGAAATTGTGACCCCGGGGCTTAGGGATTTTTTCAAAAAAATATTTTCTGCCGGTTAAGTTTTTGAGGGCTGATTTCTTGTCCTGTGATAAAAAGCCTTCTGTTTCGAGTGCCAAACCTTTCAGGGGAGCATTTGCAACCGGTTGGCACCATTTTTGAGTGAACTGCCAAAAGTCAGATTTTTGCTGAAATTGTGACCCCGGGGCTTAGGGATTTTTTCAAAAAAATATTTTCTGCCGGTTAAGTTTTTGAGGGCTGATTTCTTGTCCTGTGATAAAAAGCCTTCTGTTTCCATCGCCAAAGCTTTCAGGTGAGCATTTGCAAGCGGTTGGCACCATTTTTGAGTGAACTGCCAAAAGTCAGATTTTTGCTGAAATTGTGACCCCGGGGCTTAGGGATTTTTTCAAAAAAATATTTTCTGCCGGTTAAGTTTTTGAGGGCTGATTTCTTGTCCTGTGATAAAAAGCCTTCTGTTTCGAGTGCCAAACCTTTCAGGGGAGCATTTGCAACCGGTTGGCACCATTTTTGAGTGAACTGCCAAAAGTCAGATTTTTGCTGAAATTGTGACCCCGGGGCTTAGGGATTTTTTCAAAAAAATATTTTCTGCCGGTTAAGTTTTTGAGGGCTGATTTCTTGTCCTGTGATAAAAAGCCTTCTGTTTCGCGTGCCAAACCTTTCAGGGGAGCATTTGCAACCGGTTGGCACCATTTTTGAGTGAACTGCCAAAAGTCTGATTTTTTTCTGAAATTGTGACCCCGGGGCTTAGGGATTTTTTCCAAAAAATATTTTCTGCCGGTTAAGTTTTTGAGGGCTGATTTCTTGTCCTGTGATAAAAAGCCTTCTGTTTCGAGTGCCAAAGCTTTCAGGTGAGCATTTGCAAGCGGTTGGCACCATTTTTGAGTGAACTGCCAAAAGTCAGATTTTTGCTGAAATTGTGACCCCGGGGCTTAGGGATTTTTTCAAAAAAATATTTTCTGCCAGTTAAGTTTTTGAGGGCTGATTTCTTGTCCTGTGATAAAAAGCCTTCTGTTTCCATCGCCAAAGCTTTCAGGGGAGCATTTGCAAGCGGTTGGCACCATTTTTGAGTGAACTGCCAAAAGTCAGATTTTTACTGAAATTGTGACCCCGGGGCGTAGGGATTTTTTTAAAAAAATATTTTCTTCCGGTTAAGTTTTTGAGGGTTGATTTCTTCTCCTGTGATAAAAAGCCTTCTGTTTCCATCGCCAAAGCTTTCAGCGAAGCATTTTCAAGCTTTTGGCACAATTTTTGAGTGAACGTCAGATTTTTGCTGAAATTGTGGCTTAGGGATTTTTTCAAAAAAATATTTTCTGCCGGTTAAGTTTTTGAGGGCTGATTTCTTGTCCTGTGATAAAAAGCCTTCTGTTTCGAGTGCCAAACCTTTCAAAAACCTTTCAGGTGAGCATTTGCAAGCGGTTGGCACCATTTTTGAGTGAACTGCCAAAAGTCAGATTTTTGCTGAAATTGTGACCCCGGGGCTTAGGGATTTTTTCAAAAAAATATTTTCTGCCGGTTAAGTTTTTGAGGGCTGATTTCTTGTCCTGTGATAAAAAGCCTTCTGTTTCGAGTGCCAAACCTTTCAGGGGAGCATTTGCAACCGGTTGGCACCATTTTTGAGTGAACTGCCAAAAGTCAGATTTTTGCTGAAATCGTGACCCCGGGGCTTAGGGATTTTTTCAAAAAAATATTTTCTGCCGGTTAAGTTTTTGAGGGCTGATTTCTTGTCCTGTGATAAAAAGCCTTCTGTTTCCATCGCCAAAGCTTTCAGGTGAGCATTTGCAAGCGGTTGGCACCATTTTTGAGTGAACTGCCAAAAGTCAGATTTTTGCTGAAATTGTGACCCCGGGGCTTAGGGATTTTTTCAAAAAAATATTTTCTGCCGGTTAAGTTTTTGAGGGCTGATTTCTTGTCCTGTGATAAAAAGCCTTCTGTTTCGAGTGCCAAACCTTTCAGGGGAGCATTTGCAACCGGTTGGCACCATTTTTGAGTGAACTGCCAAAAGTCAGATTTTTGCTGAAATTGTGACCCCGGGGCTTAGGGATTTTTTCAAAAAAATATTTTCTGCCGGTTAAGTTTTTGAGGGCTGATTTCTTGTCCTGTGATAAAAAGCCTTCTGTTTCGCGTGCCAAACCTTTCAGGGGAGCATTTGCAACCGGTTGGCACCATTTTTGAGTGAACTGCCAAAAGTCTGATTTTTTTCTGAAATTCTGACCCCGGGGCTTAGGGATTTTTTCCAAAAAATATTTTCTGCCGGTTAAGTTTTTGAGGGCTGATTTCTTGTCCTGTGATAAAAAGCCTTCTGTTTCGAGTGCCAAAGCTTTCAGGTGAGCATTTGCAAGCGGTTGGCACCATTTTTGAGTGAACTGCCAAAAGTCAGATTTTTGCTGAAATTGTGACCCCGGGGCTTAGGGATTTTTTCAAAAAAATATTTTCTGCCGGTTAAGTTTTTGAGGGCTGATTTCTTGTCCTGTGATAAAAAGCCTTTTGTTTCGCGTGCCAAACCTTTCAGGGGAGCATTTGCAACCGGTTGGCACCATTTTTGAGTGAACTGCCAAAAGTCAGATTTTTTTCTGAAATTCTGACCCCGGGGCTTAGGGATTTTTTCCAAAAAATATTTTCTGCCGGTTAAGTTTTTGAGGGCTGATTTCTTGTCCTGTGATAAAAAGCCTTCTGTTTCGCGTGCCAAACCTTTCAGGGGAGCATTTGCAAGCGGTTGGCACCATTTTTGAGTGAACTGCCAAAAGTCAGATTTTTGCTGAAATTGTGACCCCGGGGCTTAGGGATTTTTTCAAAAAAATATCTTCTGCCGGTTAAGTTTTTGAGGGCTGATTTCTTGTCCTGTGATAAAAAGCCTTCTGTTTCGAGTGCCAAACCTTTCAGGGGAGCATTTTCAAGCTTTTGGCACCATTTTTGAGTGAACTGCCAAAAGTCAGATTTTTGCTGAAATTGTGACCCCGGGGCTTAGGGATTTTTTCAAAAAAATATTTTCTGCCGGTTAAGTTTTTGAGGGCTGATTTCTTGTCCTGTGATAAAAAGCCTTCTGTTTCGCGTGCCAAACCTTTCAGGGGAGCATTTGCAAGCGGTTGGCACCATTTTTGAGTGAACTGCCAAAAGTCAGATTTTTGCTGAAATTGTGACCCCGGGGCTTAGGGATTTTTTCAAAAAAATATTTTCTGCCGGTTAAGTTTTTGAGGGCTGATTTCTTGTCCTGTGATAAAAAGCCTTCTGTTTCCATCGCCAAAGCTTTCAGGTGAGCATTTGCAAGCGGTTGGCACCATTTTTGAGTGAACTGCCAAAAGTCAGATTTTTGCTGAAATTGTGACCCCGGGGCTTAGGGATTTTTTCAAAAAAATATTTTCTGCCGGTTAAGTTTTTGAGGGCTGATTTCTTGTCCTGTGATAAAAAGCCTTCTGTTTCCATCGCCAAAGCTTTCAGGTGAGCATTTGCAAGCGGTTGGCACCATTTTTGAGTGAACTGCCAAAAGTCAGATTTTTGCTGAAATTGTGACCCCGGGGCTTAGGGATTTTTTCAAAAAAATATTTTCTGCCGGTTAAGTTTTTGAGGGCTGATTTCTTGTCCTGTGATAAAAAGCCTTCTGTTTCGAGTGCCAAACCTTTCAGGTGAGCATTTGCAAGCGGTTGGCACCATTTTTGAGTGAACTGCCAAAAGTCAGATTTTTGCTGAAATTGTGACCCCGGGGCTTAGGGATTTTTTCAAAAAAATAGTTTCTGCCGGTTAAGTTTTTGAGGGCTGATTTCTTGTCCTGTGATAAAAAGCCTTCTGTTTCCATCGCCAAAGCTTTCAGGGGAGCATTTGCAAGCGGTTGGCACCATTTTTGAGTGAACTGCCAAAAGTCAGATTTTTGCTGAAATTGTGACCCCGGGGCTTAGGGATTTTTTCAAAAAAATATTTTCTGCCGGTTAAGTTTTTGAGGGCTGATTTCTTGTCCTGTGATAAAAAGCCTTCTGTTTCCATCGCCAAAGCTTTCAGGGGAGCATTTGCAAGCGGTTGGCACCATTTTTGAGTGAACTGCCAAAAGTCAGATTTTTGCTGAAATTGTGACCCCGGGGCTTAGGGATTTTTTCAAAAAAATATTTTCTGCCGGTTAAGTTTTTGAGGGCTGATTTCTTGTCCTGTGATAAAAAGCCTTCTGTTTCGAGTGCCAAACCTTTCAGGTGAGCATTTTCAAGCGGTTGGCACAATTTTTGAGTGAACTGCCAAAAGTCAGATTTTTGCTGAAATCGTGACCCCGGGGCTTAGGGATTTTTTCAAAAAAATATTTTCTGCCGGTTAAGTTTTTGCGGGCTGATTTCTTGTCCTTTGATAAAAAGCCTTCTGTTTCGCGTGCCAAACCTTTCAGGGGAGCATTTGCAACCGGTTGGCACCATTTTTGAGTGAACTGCCAAAAGTCAGATTTTTTTCTGAAATACTGACCCCGGGGCTTAGGGATTTTTTCCAAAAAATATTTTCTGCCGGTTAAGTTTTTGAGGGCTGATTTCTTGTCCTGTGATAAAAAGCCTTCTGTTTCGAGTGCCAAACCTTTCAGGTGAGCATTTGCAAGCGGTTGGCACCATTTTTGAGTGAACTGCCAAAAGTCAGATTTTTTTCTGAAATTGTGACCCCGGGGCTTAGGGATTTTTTCCAAAAAATATTTTCTGCCGGTTAAGTTTTTGAGGGCTGATTTCTCGTCCTGTGATAAAAAGCCTTCTGTTTCGAGTGCCAAAGCTTTCAGGGGAGCATTTTCAAGCTTTTGGCACCATTTTTGAGTGAACTGCCAAAAGTCAGATTTTTGCTGAAATTGTGACCCCGGTGCTTAGGGATTTTTTCAAAAAAATATTTTCTGCCGGTTAAGTTTTTGCGGGCTGATTTCTTGTCCTTTGATAAAAAGCCTTCTGTTTCGCGTGCCAAACCTTTCAGGGGAGCATTTGCAACCGGTTGGCACCATTTTTGAGTGAACTGCCAAAAGTCAGATTTTTTTCTGAAATTCTGACCCCGGGGCTTAGGGATTTTTTCCAAAAAATATTTTCTGCCGGTTAAGTTTTTGAGGGCTGATTTCTTGTCCTGTGATAAAAAGCCTTCTGTTTCGAGTGCCAAACCTTTCAGGGGAGCATTTGCAAGCGGTTGGCACCATTTTTGAGTGAACTGCCAAAAGTCAGATTTTTGCTGAAATTGTGACCCCGGGGCTTAGGGATTTTTTCAAAAAAATATTTTCTGCCGGTTAAGTTTTTGAGGGCTGATTTCTTGTCCTGTGATAAAAAGCCTTCTGTTTCGAGTGCCAAACCTTTCAGGGGAGCATTTTCAAGCGGTTGGCACCATTTTTGAGTGAACTGCCAAAAGTCAGATTTTTGCTGAAATTGTGACCCCGGGGCTTAGGGATTTTTTCAAAAAAATATTTTCTGCCGGTTAAGTTTTTGAGGGCTGATTTCTTGTCCTGTGATAAAAAGCCTTCTGTTTCGAGTGCCAAACCTTTCAGGTGAGCATTTGCAAGCGGTTGGCACCATTTTTGAGTGTACTGCCAAAAGTCAGATTTTTTTCTGAAATTGTGACCCCGGGGCTTAGGGATTTTTTCCAAAAAATATTTTCAGCCGGTTAAGTTTTTGAGGGCTGATTTCTTGTCCTGTGATAAAAAGCCTTCTGTTTCGAGTGCCAAACCTTTCAGGGGAGCATTTTCAAGCGGTTGGCACCATTTTTGAGTGAATTGCCAAAAGTCAGATTTTTGCTGAAATTGTGACCCCGGGGCTTAGGGATTTTTTCAAAAAAATATTTTCTGCCGGTTAAGTTTTTGCGGGCTGATTTCTTGTCCTTTGATAAAAAGCCTTCTGTTTCGCGTGCCAAACCTTTCAGGGGAGCATTTGCAACCGGTTGGCACCATTTTTGAGTGAACTGCCAAAAGTCAGATTTTTTTCTGAAATTCTGACCCCGGGGCTTAGGGATTTTTTCCAAAAAATATTTTCTGCCGGTTAAGTTTTTGAGGGCTGATTTCTTGTCCTGTGATAAAAAGCCTTCTGTTTCGAGTGCCAAACCTTTCAGGTGAGCATTTGCAAGCGGTTGGCACCATTTTTGAGTGAACTGCCAAAAGTCAGATTTTTTTCTGAAATTGTGACCCCGGGGCTTAGGGATTTTTTCCAAAAAATATTTTCTGCCGGTTAAGTTTTTGAGGGCTGATTTCTTGTCCTGTGATAAAAAGCCTTCTGTTTCGAGTGCCAAAGCTTTCAGGGGAGCATTTTCAAGCTTTTGGCACCATTTTTGAGTGAACTGCCAAAAGTCAGATTTTTGCTGAAATTGTGACCCCGGGGCTTAGGGATTTTTTCAAAAAAATATTTTCTGCCGGTTAAGTTTTTGCGGGCTGATTTCTTGTCCTTTGATAAAAAGCCTTCTGTTTCGCGTGCCAAACCTTTCAGGGGAGCATTTGCAACCGGTTGGCACCATTTTTGAGTGAACTGCCAAAAGTCAGATTTTTTTCTGAAATTCTGACCCCGGGGCTTAGGGATTTTTTCCAAAAAATATTTTCTGCCGATTAAGTTTTTGAGGGCTGATTTCTTGTCCTGTGATAAAAAGCCTTCTGTTTCGAGTGCCAAACCTTTCAGGGGAGCATTTGCAAGCGGTTGGCACCATTTTTGAGTGAACTGCCAAAAGTCAGATTTTTGCTGAAATTGTGACCCCGGGGCTTAGGGATTTTTTCAAAAAAATATTTTCTGCCGGTTAAGTTTTTGAGGGCTGATTTCTTGTCCTGTGATAAAAAGCCTTCTGTTTCCATTGCCAAACCTTTCAGGGGAGCATTTTCAAGCGGTTGGCACCATTTTTGAGTGAACTGCCAAAAGTCAGATTTTTGCTGAAATTGTGACCCCGGGGCTTAGGGATTTTTTCAAAAAAATATTTTCTGCCGGTTAAGTTTTTGAGGGCTGATTTCTTGTCCTGTGATAAAAAGCCTTCTGTTTCGAGTGCCAAACCTTTCAGGTGAGCATTTGCAAGCGGTTGGCACCATTTTTGAGTGTACTGCCAAAAGTCAGATTTTTTTCTGAAATTGTGACCCCGGGGCTTAGGGATTTTTTCCAAAAAATATTTTCAGCCGGTTAAGTTTTTGAGGGCTGATTTCTTGTCCTGTGATAAAAAGCCTTCTGTTTCGAGTGCCAAACCTTTCAGGGGAGCATTTTCAAGCGGTTGGCACCATTTTTGAGTGAATTGCCAAAAGTCAGATTTTTGCTGAAATTGTGACCCCGGGGCTTAGGGATTTTTTCAAAAAAATATTTTCTGCCGGTTAAGTTTTTGAGGGCTGATTACTTGTCCTGTGATAAAAAGCCTTCTGTTTCGAGTGCCAAACCTTTCAGGGGAGCATTTTCAAGCGGTTGGCACCATTTTTGAGTGAATTGCCAAAAGTCAGGTTTTTCCTGAAATTGTGACCCCGGGGCTTAGGGATTTTTTCAAAAAAATATTTTCTGCCGGTTAAGTTTTTGAGGGCTGATTTCTTGTCCTGTGATAAAAAGCCTTCTGTTTCCATCGCCAAAGCTTTCAGGGGAGCATTTGCAAGCGGTTGGCACCATTTTTGAGTGAACTGCCAAAAGTCAGATTTTTGCTGAAATTGTGACCCCAGGGCTTAGGGATTTTTTCAAAAAAATATTTTCTGCCGGTTAAGTTTTTGAGGGCTGATTTCTTGTCCTGTGATAAAAAGCCTTCTGTTTCGAGTGCCAAAGCTTTCAGGGGAGCATTTGCAAGCTTTTGGCACCATTTTTGAGTGAACTGCCAAAAGTCAGATTTTTGCTGAAATTGTGACCCCGGGGCTTAGGGATTTTTTCAAAAAAATATTTTCTGCCGGTTAAGTTTTTGAGGGCTGATTTCTTGTCCTGTGATAAAAAGCCTTCTGTTTCGCGTGCCAAACCTTTCAGGGGAGCATTTGCAACCGGTTGGCACCATTTTTGAGTGAACTGCCAAAAGTCAGATTTTTTTCTGAAATTCTGACCCCGGGGCTTAGGGATTTTTTCCAAAAAATATTTTCTGCCGGTTAAGTTTTTGAGGGCTGATTTCTTGTCCTGTGATAAAAAGCCTTCTGTTTCGAGTGCCAAACCTTTCAGGGGAGCATTTGCAAGCGGTTGGCACCATTTTTGAGTGAACTGCCAAAAGTCAGATTTTTGCTGAAATTGTGACCCCGGGGCTTAGGGATTTTTTCAAAAAAATATTTTCTGCCGGTTAAGTTTTTGAGGGCTGATTTCTTGTCCTGTGATAAAAAGCCTTCTGTTTCGAGTGCCAAACCTTTCAGGGGAGCATTTTCAAGCGGTTGGCACCATTTTTGAGTGAACTGCCAAAAGTCAGATTTTTGCTGAAATTGTGACCCCGGGGCTTAGGGATTTTTTCAAAAAAATATTTTCTGCCGGTTAAGTTTTTGAGGGCTGATTTCTTGTCCTGTGATAAAAAGCCTTCTGTTTCGAGTGCCAAACCTTTCAGGTGAGCATTTGCAAGCGGTTGGCACCATTTTTGAGTGTACTGCCAAAAGTCAGATTTTTTTCTGAAATTGTGACCCCGGGGCTTAGGGATTTTTTCCAAAAAATATTTTCAGCCGGTTAAGTTTTTGAGGGCTGATTTCTTGTCCTGTGATAAAAAGCCTTCTGTTTCGAGTGCCAAACCTTTCAGGGGAGCATTTTCAAGCGGTTGGCACCATTTTTGAGTGAATTGCCAAAAGTCAGATTTTTGCTGAAATTGTGACCCCGGGGCTTAGGGATTTTTTCAAAAAAATATTTTCTGCCGGTTAAGTTTTTGAGGGCTGATTACTTGTCCTGTGATAAAAAGCCTTCTGTTTCGAGTGCCAAACCTTTCAGGGGAGCATTTTCAAGCGGTTGGCACCATTTTTGAGTGAATTGCCAAAAGTCAGGTTTTTCCTGAAATTGTGACCCCGGGGCTTAGGGATTTTTTCAAAAAAATATTTTCTGCCGGTTAAGTTTTTGAGGGCTGATTTCTTGTCCTGTGATAAAAAGCCTTCTGTTTCCATCGCCAAAGCTTTCAGGGGAGCATTTGCAAGCGGTTGGCACCATTTTTGAGTGAACTGCCAAAAGTCAGATTTTTGCTGAAATTGTGACCCCAGGGCTTAGGGATTTTTTCAAAAAAATATTTTCTGCCGGTTAAGTTTTTGAGGGCTGATTTCTTGTCCTGTGATAAAAAGCCTTCTGTTTCGAGTGCCAAAGCTTTCAGGGGAGCATTTGCAAGCTTTTGGCACCATTTTTGAGTGAACTGCCAAAAGTCAGATTTTTGCTGAAATTGTGACCCCGGGGCTTAGGGATTTTTTCAAAAAAATATTTTCTGCCGGTTAAGTTTTTGAGGGCTGATTTCTTGTCCTGTGATAAAAAGCCTTCTGTTTCGCGTGCCAAACCTTTCAGGGGAGCATTTGCAACCGGTTGGCACCATTTTTGAGTGAACTGCCAAAAGTCAGATTTTTTTCTGAAATTCTGACCCCGGGGCTTAGGGATTTTTTCCAAAAAATATTTTCTGCCGGTTAAGTTTTTGAGGGCTGATTTCTTGTCCTGTGATAAAAAGCCTTCTGTTTCGAGTGCCAAACCTTTCAGGGGAGCATTTGCAACCGGTTGGCACCATTTTTGAGTGAACTGCCAAAAGTCAGATTTTTGCTGAAATTGTGACTCCGGGGCTTAGGGATTTTTTCAAAAAAATATTTTCTGCCGGTTAAGTTTTTGAGGGCTGATTTCTTGTCCTGTGATAAAAAGCCTTCTGTTTCGAGTGCCAAAGCTTTCAGGTGAGCATTTGCAAGCGGTTGGCACCATTTTTGAGTGAACTGCCAAAAGTCAGATTTTTGCTGAAATTGTGACCCCGGGGCTTAGGGATTTTTTCAAAAAAATATTTTCTGCCGGTTAAGTTTTTGAGGGCTGATTTCTTGTCCTGTGATAAAAAGCCTTCTGTTTCGAGTGCCAAAGCTTTCAGGTGAGCATTTGCAAGCGGTTGGCACCATTTTTGAGTGAACTGCCAAAAGTCAGATTTTTGCTGAAATTGTGACCCCGGGGCTTAGGGATTTTTTCAAAAAAATATTTTCTGCCGGTTGAGTTTTTGAGGGCTGATTTCTTGTCCTGTGATAAAAAGCCTTCTGTTTCGCGTGCCAAACCTTTCAGGGGAGCATTTGCAACTGGTTGGCACCATTTTTGAGTGAACTGCCAAAAGCCAGATTTTTTTCTGAAATTCTGACCCCGGGGCTTAGGGATTTTTTCCAAAAAATATTTTCTGCCGGTTAAGTTTTTGAGGGCTGATTTCTTGTCCTGTGATAAAAAGCCTTCTGTTTCGAGTGCCAAACCTTTCAGGGGAGCATTTTCAAGCTTTTGGCACCATTTTTGAGTGAACTGCCAAAAGTCAGATTTTTGCTGAAATTGTGACCCCGGGGCTTAGTGATTTTTTCAAAAAAATATTTTCTACCGGTTAAGTTTTTGAGGGCTGATTTCTTGTCCTGTGATAAAAGGCCTTCTGTTTCGCGTGCCAAACCTTTCAGGGGAGCATTTGCAACCGGTTGGCACCATTTTTGAGTGAACTGCCAAAAGTCAGATTTTTTCTGAAATTGTGACCCCGGGGCTTAGGGATTTTTTCCAAAAAATATTTTCTGCCGGTTAAGTTTTTGAGGGCTGATTTCTTGTCCTGTGATAAAAAGCCTTCTGTTTCGCGTGCCAAACCTTTCAGGGGAGCATTTGCAAGCGGTTGGCACCATTTTTGAGTGAATTGCCAAAAGTCAGATTTTTGCTGAAATTGTGACCCCGGGGCTTAGGGATTTTTTCAAAAAAATATTTTCTGCCGGTTAAGTTTTTGAGGGCTGATTTCTTGTCCTGTGATAAAAAGCCTTCTGTTTCGAGTACCAAACCTTTCAGGTGAGCATTTTCAAGCGGTTGGCACCATTTTTGAGTGAACTGCCAAAAGTCAGATTTTTGCTGAAATTGTGACCCCGGGGCTAAGGGATTTTTTCAAAAAAATATTTTCTGCCGGTTAAGTTTTTGAGGGCTGATTTCTTGTCCTGTGATAAAAAGCCTTCTGTTTCCATAGCCAAAGCTTTCAGGGGAGCATTTGCAAGCGGTTGGCACCATTTTTGAGTGAACTGCCAAAAGTCAGATTTTTGTTGAAATTGTGACCCCAGGGCTTAGGGATTTTTTCAAAAAAATATTTTCTGCCGGTTAAGTTTTTGAGGGCTGATTTCTTGTCCTGTGATAAAAAGCCTTCTGTTTCCATCGCCAAAGCTTTCAGGGGAGCATTTGCAAGCGGTTGGCACCATTTTTGAGTGAACTGCCAAAAGTCAGATTTTTGCTGAAATTGTGACCCCGGGGCTTAGGGATTTTTTCAAAAAAATATTTTCTGCCGGTTTAGTTTTTGAGGGCTGATTTCTTGTCCTGTGATAAAAAGCCTTCTGTTTCGTATGCCAAACCTTTCAGGTGAGCATTTGCAAGCGGTTGGCACCATTTTTGAGTGAACTGCCAAAATCAGATTTTTTTCTGAAATTGTGACCCCGGGGGTTAGGGATTTTTTCCAAAAAATATTTTCTGCCGGTTAAGTTTTTGAGGGCTGATTTCTTGTCCTGTGATAAAAAGCCTTCTGTTTCGAGTGCCAAACCTTTCAGGGGAGCATTTTCAAGCTTTTGGCACCATTTTTGAGTGAACTGCCAAAAGTCAGATTTTTGCTGAAATTGTGACCCCGGGGCTTAGGGATTTTTTCAAAAAAATATTTTCTGCCGGTTAAGTTTTTGAGGGCTGATTTCTTGTCCTGTGATAAAAAGCCTTCTGTTTCGAGTGCCAAACCTTTCAGGTGAGCATTTGCCAGCGGTTGGCACCATTTTTGAGTGAACTGCCAAAAGTCAGATTTTTGCTGAAATTGTGACCCCGGGGCTTAGGGATTTTTTCAAAAAAATATTTTCTGCCGGTTAAGTTTTTGAGGGCTGATTTCTTGTCCTGTGATAAAAAGCCTTCTGTTTCGCGTGCCAAACCTTTCAGGGGAGCATTTGCAACTGGTTGGCACCATTTTTGAGTGAACTGCCAAAAGCCAGATTTTTTTCTGAAATTCTGACCCCGGGGCTTAGGGATTTTTTCCAAAAAATATTTTCTGCCGGTTAAGTTTTTGAGGGCTGATTTCTTGTCCTGTGATAAAAAGCCTTCTGTTTCGAGTGCCAAACCTTTCAGGTGAGCATTTGCCAGCGGTTGGCACCATTTTTGAGTGAACTGCCAAAAGTCAGATTTTTGCTGAAATTGTGACCCCGGGGCTTAGGGATTTTTTCAAAAAAATATTTTCTGCCGGTTAAGTTTTTGAGGGCTGATTTCTTGTCCTGTGATAAAAAGCCTTCTGTTTCGAGTGCCAAAGCTTTCAGGTGAGCATTTGCAAGCGGTTGGCACCATTTTTGAGTGAACTGCCAAAAGTCAGATTTTTGCTGAAATTGTGACCCCGGGGCTTAGGGATTTTTTCAAAAAAATATTTTCTGCCGGTTGAGTTTTTGAGGGCTGATTTCTTGTCCTGTGATAAAAAGCCTTCTGTTTCGCGTGCCAAACCTTTCAGGGGAGCATTTGCAACCGGTTGGCACCATTTTTGAGTGAACTGCCAAAAGCCAGATTTTTTTCTGAAATTCTGACCCCGGGGCTTAGGGATTTTTTCCAAAAAATATTTTCTGCCGGTTAAGTTTTTGAGGGCTGATTTCTTGTCCTGTGATAAAAAGCCTTCTGTTTCGAGTGCCAAACCTTTCAGGGGAGCATTTTCAAGCTTTTGGCACCATTTTTGAGTGAACTGCCAAAAGTCAGATTTTTGCTGAAATTGTGACCCCGGGGCTTAGTGATTTTTTCAAAAAAATATTTTCTACCGGTTAAGTTTTTGAGGGCTGATTTCTTGTCCTGTGATAAAAGGCCTTCTGTTTCGCGTGCCAAACCTTTCAGGGGAGCATTTGCAACCGGTTGGCACCATTTTTGAGTGAACTGCCAAAAGTCAGATTTTTTCTGAAATTGTGACCCCGGGGCTTAGGGATTTTTTCCAAAAAATATTTTCTGCCGGTTAAGTTTTTGAGGGCTGATTTCTTGTCCTGTGATAAAAAGCCTTCTGTTTCGCGTGCCAAACCTTTCAGGGGAGCATTTGCAAGCGGTTGGCACCATTTTTGAGTGAATTGCCAAAAGTCAGATTTTTGCTGAAATTGTGACCCCGGGGCTTAGGGATTTTTTCAAAAAAATATTTTCTGCCGGTTAAGTTTTTGAGGGCTGATTTCTTGTCCTGTGATAAAAAGCCTTCTGTTTCGAGTACCAAACCTTTCAGGTGAGCATTTTCAAGCGGTTGGCACCATTTTTGAGTGAACTGCCAAAAGTCAGATTTTTGCTGAAATTGTGACCCCGGGGCTAAGGGATTTTTTCAAAAAAATATTTTCTGCCGGTTAAGTTTTTGAGGGCTGATTTCTTGTCCTGTGATAAAAAGCCTTCTGTTTCCATAGCCAAAGCTTTCAGGGGAGCATTTGCAAGCGGTTGGCACCATTTTTGAGTGAACTGCCAAAAGTCAGATTTTTGTTGAAATTGTGACCCCAGGGCTTAGGGATTTTTTCAAAAAAATATTTTCTGCCGGTTAAGTTTTTGAGGGCTGATTTCTTGTCCTGTGATAAAAAGCCTTCTGTTTCCATCGCCAAAGCTTTCAGGGGAGCATTTGCAAGCGGTTGGCACCATTTTTGAGTGAACTGCCAAAAGTCAGATTTTTGCTGAAATTGTGACCCCGGGGCTTAGGGATTTTTTCAAAAAAATATTTTCTGCCGGTTAAGTTTTTGAGGGCTGATTTCTTGTCCTGTGATAAAAAGCCTTCTGTTTCGAGTGCCAAACCTTTCAGGTGAGCATTTTCAAGCGGTTGGCACAATTTTTGAGTGAACTGCCAAAAGTCAGATTTTTGCTGAAATTGTGACCCCGGGGCTAAGGGATTTTTTCAAAAAAATATTTTCTGCCGGTTAAGTTTTTGAGGGCTGATTTCTTGTCCTGTGATAAAAAGCCTTCTGTTTCCATCGCCAAAGTTTTCAGGGGAGCATTTGCAAGCGGTTGGCACCATTTTTGAGTGAACTGCCAAAAGTCAGATTTTTGCTGAAATTGTGACCCCGGGGCTTAGGGATTTTTTCAAAAAAATATTTTCTGCCGGTTTAGTTTTTGAGGGCTGATTTCTTGTCCTGTGATAAAAAGCCTTCTGTTTCGAGTGCCAAACCTTTCAGGTGAGCATTTGCAAGCGGTTGGCACCATTTTTGAGTGAACTGCCAAAATCAGATTTTTTTCTGAAATTGTGACCCCGGGGGTTAGGGATTTTTTCCAAAAAATATTTTCTGCCGGTTAAGTTTTTGAGGGCTGATTTCTTGTCCTGTGATAAAAAGCCTTCTGTTTCGAGTGCCAAACCTTTCAGGGGAGCATTTTCAAGCTTTTGGCACCATTTTTGAGTGAACTGCCAAAAGTCAGATTTTTGCTGAAATTGTGACCCCGGGGCTTAGGGATTTTTTCAAAAAAATATTTTCTGCCGGTTAAGTTTTTGAGGGCTGATTTCTTGTCCTGTGATAAAAAGCCTTCTGTTTCGAGTGCCAAACCTTTCAGGTGAGCATTTGCCAGCGGTTGGCACCATTTTTGAGTGAACTGCCAAAAGTCAGATTTTTGCTGAAATTGTGACCCCGGGGCTTAGGGATTTTTTCAAAAAAATATTTTCTGCCGGTTAAGTTTTTGAGGGCTGATTTCTTGTCCTGTGATAAAAAGCCTTCTGTTTCGCGTGCCAAACCTTTCAGGGGAGCATTTGCAACTGGTTGGCACCATTTTTGAGTGAACTGCCAAAAGCCAGATTTTTTTCTGAAATTCTGACCCCGGGGCTTAGGGATTTTTTCCAAAAAATATTTTCTGCCGGTTAAGTTTTTGAGGGCTGATTTCTTGTCCTGTGATAAAAAGCCTTCTGTTTCGAGTGCCAAACCTTTCAGGGGAGCATTTTCAAGCGGTTGGCACAATTTTTGAGTGAACTGCCAAAAGTCAGATTTTTGCTGAAATTGTGACCCCGGGGCTTAGGGATTTTTTCAAAAAAATATTTTCTGCCGGTTAAGTTTTTGAGGGCTGATTTCTTGTCCTGTGATAAAAAGCCTTCTGTTTCGAGTGCCAAAGCTTTCAGGTGAGCATTTGCAAGCGGTTGGCACCATTTTTGAGTGAACTGCCAAAAGTCAGATTTTTGCTGAAATTGTGACCCCGGGGCTTAGGGATTTTTTCAAAAAAATATTTTCTGCCGGTTGAGTTTTTGAGGGCTGATTTCTTGTCCTGTGATAAAAAGCCTTCTGTTTCGCGTGCCAAACCTTTCAGGGGAGCATTTGCAACCGGTTGGCACCATTTTTGAGTGAACTGCCAAAAGCCAGATTTTTTTCTGAAATTCTGACCCCGGGGCTTAGGGATTTTTTCCAAAAAATATTTTCTGCCGGTTAAGTTTTTGAGGGCTGATTTCTTGTCCTGTGATAAAAAGCCTTCTGTTTCGAGTGCCAAACCTTTCAGGGGAGCATTTTCAAGCTTTTGGCACCATTTTTGAGTGAACTGCCAAAAGTCAGATTTTTGCTGAAATTGTGACCCCGGGGCTTAGTGATTTTTTCAAAAAAATATTTTCTACCGATTAAGTTTTTGAGGGCTGATTTCTTGTCCTGTGATAAAAGGCCTTCTGTTTCGCGTGCCAAACCTTTCAGGGGAGCATTTGCAACCGGTTGGCACCATTTTTGAGTGAACTGCCAAAAGTCAGATTTTTTCTGAAATTGTGACCCCGGGGCTTAGGGATTTTTTCCAAAAAATATTTTCTGCCGGTTAAGTTTTTGAGGGCTGATTTCTTGTCCTGTGATAAAAAGCCTTCTGTTTCGCGTGCCAAACCTTTCAGGGGAGCATTTGCAAGCGGTTGGCACCATTTTTGAGTGAATTGCCAAAAGTCAGATTTTTGCTGAAATTGTGACCCCGGGGCTTAGGGATTTTTTCAAAAAAATATTTTCTGCCGGTTAAGTTTTTGAGGGCTGATTTCTTGTCCTGTGATAAAAAGCCTTCTGTTTCGAGTACCAAACCTTTCAGGTGAGCATTTTCAAGCGGTTGGCACCATTTTTGAGTGAACTGCCAAAAGTCAGATTTTTGCTGAAATTGTGACCCCGGGGCTAAGGGATTTTTTCAAAAAAATATTTTCTGCCGGTTAAGTTTTTGAGGGCTGATTTCTTGTCCTGTGATAAAAAGCCTTCTGTTTCCATAGCCAAAGCTTTCAGGGGAGCATTTGCAAGCGGTTGGCACCATTTTTGAGTGAACTGCCAAAAGTCAGATTTTTGCTGAAATTGTGACCCCAGGCTTAGGGATTTTTTCAAAAAAATATTTTCTGCCGGTTAAGTTTTTGAGGGCTGATTTCTTGTCCTGTAATAAAAAGCCTTCTGTTTCGCGTGCCAAACCTTTCAGGGGAGCATTTGCAAGCGGTTGGCACCATTTTTGAGTGAATTGCCAAAAGTCAGATTTTTTCTGAAATTGTGACCCCGGGGCTTAGGGATTTTTTCAAAAAAATATTTTCTGCCGGTTAAGTTTTTGAGGGCTGATTTCTTGTCCTGTGATAAAAAGCCTTCTGTTTCCATCGCCAAAGCTTTCAGGGGAGCATTTGCAAGCGGTTGGCACCATTTTTGAGTGAACTGCCAAAAGTCAGATTTTTGCTGAAATTGTGACCCCGGGGCTAAGGGATTTTTTCAAAAAAATATTTTCTGCCGGTTAAGTTTTTGAGGGCTGATTTCTTGTCCTGTGATAAAAAGCCTTCTGTTTCCATCGCCAAAGCTTTCAGGTGAGCATTTGCAAGCTTTTGGCACCATTTTTGAGTGAACTGCCAAAAGTCAGATTTTTTCTGAAATTGTGACCCCGGGGCTTAGGGATTTTTTCCAAAAAATATTTTCTGCCGGTTAAGTATTTGAGGGCTGATTTCTTGTCCTGTGATAAAAAGCCTTCTGTTTCGCGTGCCAAATCTTTCAGGGGAGCATTTGCAAGCGGTTGGCACAATTTTTGAGTGAACTGCCAAAAGTCAGATTTTTGCTGAAATTGTGACCCCGGGGCTTAGGGATTTTTTCAAAAAAATATTTTCTGCCGGTTAAGTTTTTGAGGGCTGATTTCTTGTCCTGTGATAAAAAGCCTTCTGTTTCCATCGCCAAAGCTTTCAGGTGAGCATTTGCAAGCGGTTGGCACCATTTTTGAGTGAACTTCCAAAAGTCAGATTTTTGCTGAAATTGTGACCCCGGGGCTTAGGGATTTTTTCAAAAAAATATTTTCTGCCGGTTAAGTTTTTGAGGGCTGATTTCTTGTCCTGTGATAAAAAGCCTTCCGTTTCGAGTGCCAAACCTTTCAGGGGAGCATTTTCAAGCTTTTGGCACCATTTTTGAGTGAACTGCCAAAAGTCAGATTTTTTCTGAAATTGTGACCCCGGGGCTTAGGGATTTTTTCAAAAAAATATTTTCTGCCGGTCAAGTTTTTGAGGGCTGATTTCTTGTCCTGTGATAAAAAGCCTTCTGTTTCGAGTGCCAAACCTTTCAGTGGAGCATTTTCAAGCTTTTGGCACCATTTTTGAGTGAACTGCCAAAAGTCAGATTTTTTCTGAAATTGTGACCCCGGGGCTTAGGGATTTTTTCAAAAAAATATTTTCTGCCGGTTAAGTTTTTGAGGGCTGATTTCTTGTCCTGTGATAAAAAGCCTTCCGTTTCGAGTGCCAAACCTTTCAGGGGAGCATTTTCAAGCTTTTGGCACCATTTTTGAGTGAACTGCCAAAAGTCAGATTTTTTCTGAAATTGTGACCCCGGGGCTTAGGGATTTTTTCAAAAAAATATTTTCTGCCGGTTAAGTTTTTGAGGGCTGATTTCTTGTCCTGTGATAAAAAGCCTTCTGTTTCGAGTGCCAAAGCTTTCAGGTGAGCATTTGCAAGCGGTTGGCACCATTTTTGAGTGAACTGCCAAAAGTCAGATTTTTGCTGAAATTGTGACCCCGGGGCTTAGGGATTTTTTCAAAAAAATATTTTCTGCCGGTTAAGTTTTTGAGGGCTGATTTCTTGTCCTGTGATAAAAAGCCTTCTGTTTCGCGTGCCAAACCTTTCAGGGGAGCATTTGCAAGCGGTTGGCACCATTTTTGAGTGAACTGCCAAAAGTCAGATTTTTGCTGAAATTGTGACCCCGGGGCTTAGGGATTTTTTCAAAAAAATATTTTCTGCCGGTTAAGTTTTTGAGGGCTGATTTCTTGTCCTGTGATAAAAAGCCTTCTGTTTCGCGTGCCAAACCTTTCAGGGGAGCATTTGCAAGCGGTTGGCACCATTTTTGAGTGAACTGCCAAAAGTCAGATTTTTGCTGAAATTGTGACCCCGGGGCTTAGGGATTTTTTCAAAAACATATTTTCTGCCGGTTAAGTTTTTGAGGGCTGATTTCTTGTCCTGTGATAAAAAGCCTTCTGTTTCCATCGCCAAAGATTTCAGGGGAGCATTTGCAAGCGGTTGGCACCATTTTTGAGTGAACTGCCAAAAGTCAGATTTTTGCTGAAATTGTGACCCCGGGGCTTAGGGATTTTTTCAAAAAAATATTTTCTGCCGGTTAAGTTTTTGAGGGCTGATTTCTTGTCCTGTGATAAAAAGCCTTCTGTTTCCATCGCCAAAGCTTTCAGGGGAGCATTTTCAAGCTTTTGGCACTATTTTTGAGTGAACTGCCAAAAGTCAGATTTTTGCTGAAATTGTGACCCCGGGGCTTAGGGATTTTTTCAAAAAAATATTTTCTGCCGGTTAAGTTTTTGAGGGCTGATTTCTTGTCCTGTGATAAAAAGCCTTCTGTTTCCATCGCCAAAGCTTTCAGGTGAGCATTTGCAAGCTTTTGGCACCATTTTTGAGTGAACTGCCAAAAGTCAGATTTTTTCTGAAATTGTGACCCCGGGGCTTAGGGATTTTTTCAAAAAAATATTTTCTGCCGGTTAAGTTTTTGAGGGCTGATTTCTTGTCCTGTGATAAAAAGCCTTCTGTTTCCATCGCCAAAGCTTTCAGGTGCAACCGGTTGGCACCATTTTTGAGTGAACTGCCAAAAGTCAGATTTTTGCTGAAATTGTGACCCCGGGGCTTAGTGATTTTTTCAAAAAAATATTTTCTGCTGGTTAAGTTTTTGAGGGCTGATTTCTTGTCCTGTGATAAAAAGCCTTCTGTTTCGCGTGCCAAACCTTTCAGGGGAGCATTTGCAAGCGGTTGGCACCATTTTTGAGTGAACTGCCAAAAGTCAGATTTTTTCTGAAATTGTGACCCCGGGGCTAAGGGATTTTTTCAAAAAAATATTTTCTGCGGGTTAAGTTTTTGAGGGCTGATTTCTTGTCCTGTGATAAAAAGCCTTCTGTTTCGAGTGCCAAAGCTTTCACGTGAGCATTTGCAAGCGGTTGGCACCATTTTTGAGTGAACTGCCAAAAGTCAGATTTTTGCTGAAATTGTGACCCCGGGGCTTAGGGATTTTTTCAAAAAAATATTTTCTGCCGGTTAAGTTTTTGAGGGCTGATTTCTTGTCCTGTGATAAAAAGCCTTCTGTTTCGAGTGCCAAACCTTTCAGGGGAGCATTTTCAAGCGGTTGGCACCATTTTTGAGTGAATTGCCAAAAGTCAGGTTTTTGCTGAAATTGTGACCCCGGGGCTTAGGGATTTTTTCAAAAAAATATTTTCTGCCGGTTAAGTTTTTGAGGGCTGATTTCTTGTCCTGTGATAAAAAGCCTTCTGTTTCCATCGCCAAAGCTTTCAGGGGAGCATTTGCAAGCGGTTGGCACCATTTTTGAGTGAACTGCCAAAAGTCAGATTTTTGCTGAAATTGTGACCCCGGGGCTTAGGGATTTTTTCAAAAAAATATTTTCTGCCGGTTAAGTTTTTGAGGGCTGATTTCTTGTCCTGTGATAAAAAGCCTTCTGTTTCGAGTGCCAAACCTTTCAGGTGAGCATTTTCAAGCGGTTGGCACAATTTTTGAGTGAACTGCCAAAAGTCAGATTTTTGCTGAAATTGTGACCCCGGGGCTTAGGGATTTTTTCAAAAAAATATTTTCTGCCGGTTAAGTTTTTGAGGGCTGATTTCTTGTCCTGTGATAAAAAGCCTTCTGTTTCGAGTGCCAAACCTTTCAGGGGAGCATTTTCAAGCGGTTGGCACCATCTTTGAGTGAACTGCCAAAACTCAGATTTTTTTCTGAAATTGTGACCCCGGGGCTTAGGGATTTTTTCCAAAAAATATTTTCTGCCGGTTAAGTTTTTGAGGGCTGATTTCTTGTCCTGTGATAAAAAGCCTTCTGTTTCCATCGCCAAAGCTTTCAGGTGAGCATTTGCAAGCGGTTGGCACCATTTTTGAGTGAACTGCCAAAAGTCAGATTTTTGCTGAAATTGTGACCCCGGGGCTTAGGGATTTTTTCAAAAAAATATTTTCTGCCGGTTAAGTTTTTGAGGGCTGATTTCTTGTCCTGTGATAAAAAGCCTTCTGTTTCGAGTGCCAAACCTTTCAGGGGAGCATTTTCAAGCTTTTGGCACCATTTCTGAGTGAACTGCCAAAATCAGATTTTTTCTGAAATTGTGACCCCGGGGCTTAGGGATTTTTTCAAAAAAATATTTTCTGCCGGTTAAGTTTTTGAGGGCTGATTTCTTGTCCTGTGATAAAAAGCCTTCTGTTTCGCATGCCAAACCTTTCAGGGGAGCATTTGCAACCGGTTGGCACCATTTTTGAGTGAACTGCCAAAAGTCAGATTTTTGCTGAAATTGTGACCCCGGGGCTTAGGGATTTTTTCAAAAAAATATTTTCTACCGGTTAAGTTTTTGAGGGCTGATTTCTTGTCCTGTGATAAAAAGCCTTCTGTTTCCATCGCCAAAGCTTTCAGGTGAGCATTTGCAAGCGGTTGGCACCATTTTTGAGTGAACTGCCAAAAGTCAGATTTTTGCTGAAATTGTGACCCCGGGGCTTAGGGATTTTTTCAAAAAAATATTTTCTGCCGGTTAAGTTTTTGAGGGCTGATTTCTTGTCCTGTGATAAAAAGCCTTCTGTTTCCATCGCCAAAGCTTTCAGGGGAGCATTTGCAACCGGTTGGCACCATTTTTGAGTGAACTGCCAAAAGTCAGATTTTTGCTGAAATTGTGACCCCGGGGCTTAGGGATTTTTTCAAAAAAATATTTTCTGCCGGTTAAGTCTTTGAGGGCTGATTTCTTGTCCTGTGATAAAAAGCCTTCTGTTTCCATCGCCAAAGCTTTCAGGGGAGCATTTGCAAGCGGTTGGCACCATTTTTGAGTGAACTGCCAAAAGTCAGATTTTTGCTGAAATTGGGGTCCCCGGGGGTTAGGGATTTTTTCAAAAAAATATTTTCTGCCGGTTAAGGTTTTGAGGGCTGATTTCTTGTCCTGTGATAAAAAGCCTTCTGTTTCGAGTGCCAAACCTTTCAGGTGAGCATTTTCAAGCGGTTGGCACCATTTTTGAGTGAACTGCCAAAAGTCAGATTTTTGCTGAAATTGTGACCCCGGGGCTAAGGGATTTTTTCAAAAAAATATTTTCTGCCGGTTAAGTTTTTGAGGGCTGATTTCTTGTCCTGTGATAAAAAGCCTTCTGTTTCGAGTGCCAAACCTTTTAGGTGAGCATTTTCAAGCTTTTGGCACCATTTTTGAGTGAACTGCCAAAAGTCAGATTTTTGCTGAAATTGTGACCCCGGGGCTTAGGGATTTTTTCAAAAAAATATTTTCTGCCGGTTAAGTTTTTGAGGGCTGATTGCTTGTCCTGTGATAAAAAGCCTTCTGTTTCCATCGCCAAAGCTTTCAGGTGAGCATTTGCAAGCGGTTGGCACCATTTTTGAGTGAACTGCCAAAAGTCAGATTTTTGCTGAAATTGTGACCCCGGGGCTTAGGGATTTTTTCAAAAAAATATTTTCTGCCGGTTAAGTTTTTGAGGGCTGATTACTTGTCCTGTGATAAAAAGCCTTCTGTTTCCATCGCCAAAGCTTTCAGGTGAGCATTTGCAAGCGGTTGGCACCATTTTTGAGTGAACTGCCAAAAGTCAGATTTTTGCTGAAATTGTGACCCCGGGGCTTAGGGATTTTTTCAAAAAAATATTTTCTGCCGGTTAAGTTTTTGAGGGCTGATTTCTTGTCCTGTGATAAAAAGCCTTCTGTTTCCATCGCCAAAGCTTTCAGGTGAGCATTTGCAAGCGGTTGGCACCATTTTTGAGTGAACTGCCAAAAGTCAGATTTTTGCTGAAATTGTGACCCCGGGGCTTAGGGATTTTTTCAAAAAAATATTTTCTGCCGGTTAAGTTTTTGAGGGCTGATTTCTTGTCCTGTGATAAAAAGCCTTCTGTTTCCATCGCCAAAGCTTTCAGGTGAGCATTTGCAAGCGGTTGGCACCATTTTTGAGTGAACTGCCAAAAGTCAGATTTTTGCTGAAATTGTGACCCCGGGGCTTAGGGATTTTTTCAAAAAAATATTTTCTGCCGGTTAAGTTTTTGAGGGCTGATTTCTTGTCCTGTGATAAAAAGCCTTCTGTTTCGAGTGCCAAACCTTTCAGGGGAGCATTTTCAAGCTTTTGGCACCATTTTTGAGTGAACTGCCAAAAGTCAGATTTTTGCTGAAATTGTGACCCCGGGGCTTAGGGATTTTTTCAAAAAAATATTTTCTGCCGGTTAAGTTTTTGAGGGCTGATTTCTTGTCCTGTGATAAAAAGCCTTCTGTTTCGAGTGCCAAACCTTTCAGGGGAGCATTTGCAAGCGGTTGGCACCATTTTTGAGTGAACTGCCAAAAGTCAGATTTTTGCTGAAATTGTGACCCCGGGGCTTAGGGATTTTTTCAAAAAAATATTTTCTGCCGGTTAAGTTTTTGAGGGCTGATTTCTTGTCCTGTGATAAAAAGCCTTCTGTTTCGAGTGCCAAACCTTTCAGGTGAGCATTTTCAAGCTTTTGGCACCATTTTTGAGTGAACTGCCAAAAGTCAGATTTTTGCTGAAATTGTGACCCCGGGGCTTAGGGATTTTTTCAAAAAAATATTTTCTGCCGGTTAAGTTTTTGAGGGCTGATTTCTTGTCCTGTGATAAAAAGCCGCCTGTTTCCATCGCCAAAGCTTTCAGGTGAGCATTTGCAAGCAGTTGGCACCATTTTTGAGTGAACTGCCAAAAGTCAGATTTTTGCTGAAATTGTGACCCCGGGGCTTAGGGATTTTTTCAAAAAAATATTTTCTGCCGGTTAAGTTATTGAGGGCTGATTTCTTGTCCTGTGATAAATAGCCTTCTGTTTCCATCGCCAAAGCTTTCAGGTGAGCATTTTCAAGCTTTTGGCACCATTTTTGAGTGAATTGCCAAAAGTCAGATTTTTGCTGAAATTGTGACCCCAGGGCTTAGAGATTTTTTCAAAAAAATATTTTCTACCGGTTAAGTTTTTGAGGGCTGATTTCTTGTCCTGTGATAAAAAGCCTTCTGTTTCGCGTGCCAAAGCTTTCAGGTGAGCATTTGCAACCGGTTGGCACCATTTTTGAGTGAACTGCCAAAAGTCAGATTTTTTCTGAAATTGTGACCCCGGGGCTTAGGGATTTTTTCAAAAAAATATTTTCTACCGGTTAAGTTTTTGAGGGCTGATTTCTTGTCCTGTGATAAAAAGCCTTCTGTTTCGAGTGCCAAACCTTTCAGGTGAGCATTTGCAACCGGTTGGCACCATTTTTGAGTGAACTGCCAAAAGTCAGATTTTTTCTGAAATTGTGACCCCGGGGCTTAGGGATTTTTTCAAAAAAATATTTTCTGCCGGTTAAGTTTTTGAGGGCTGATTTCTTGTCCTATGATAAAAAGCCTTCTGTTTCGAGTGCCAAACCTTTCAGGTGAGCATTTGCAACCGGTTGGCACCATTTTTGAGTGAACTGCCAAAAGTCAGATTTTTTCTGAAATTGTGACCCCGGGGCTTAGGGATTTTTTCAAAAAAATATTTTCTGCCGGTTAAGTTTTTGAGGGCTGATTTCTTGTCCTGTGATAAAAAGCCTTCTGTTTCCATCGCCAAAGCTTTCAGGGGAGAATTTGCAAGCGGTTGGCACCATTTTTGAGTGAACTGCCAAAAGTCAGATTTTTTCTGAAATTGTGACCCCGGGGCTTAGGGATTTTTTCAAAAAAATATTTTCTACCGGTTAAGTTTTTGAGGGCTGATTTCTTGTCCTGTGATAAAAAGCCTTCTGTTTCGAGTGCCAAACCTTTCAGGTGAGCATTTGCAACCGGTTGGCACCATTTTTGAGTGAACTGCCAAAAGTCAGATTTTTGCTGAAATTGTGACCCCGGGGCTTAGGGATTTTTTCAAAAAAATATTTTCTGCCGGTTAAGTTTTTGAGGGCTGATTTCTTGTCCTGTGATAAAAAGCCTTCTGTTTCGAGTGCCAAACCTTTCAGGTGAGCATTTGCAACCGGTTGGCACCATTTTTGAGTGAACTGCCAAAAGTCAGATTTTTTCTGAAATTGTGACCCCGGGGCTTAGGGATTTTTTCAAAAAAATATTTTCTGCCGGTTAAGTTTTTGAGGGCTGATTTCTTGTCCTGTGATAAATAGCCTTCTGTTTCCATCGCCAAAGCTTTCAGGTGAGCATTTTCAAGCTTTTGGCACCATTTTTGAGTGAATTGCCAAAAGTCAGATTTTTGCTGAAATTGTGACCCCGGGGCTTAGAGATTTTTTCAAAAAAATATTTTCTACCGGTTAAGTTTTTGAGGGCTGATTTCTTGTCCTGTGATAAAAAGCCTTCTGTTTCGCGTGCCAAAGCTTTCAGGTGAGCATTTGCAACCGGTTGGCACCATTTTTGAGTGAACTGCCAAAAGTCAGATTTTTTCTGAAATTGTGACCCCGGGGCTTAGGGATTTTTTCAAAAAAATATTTTCTACCGGTTAAGTTTTTGAGGGCTGATTTCTTGTCCTGTGATAAAAAGCCTTCTGTTTCGCGTGCCAAAGCTTTCAGGTGAGCATTTGCAACCGGTTGGCACCATTTTTGAGTGAACTGCCAAAAGTCAGATTTTTGCTGAAATTGTGACCCCGGGGCTTAGGGATTTTTTCAAAAAAATATTTTCTGCCGGTTAAGTTTTTGAGGGCTGATTTCTTGTCCTGTGATAAAAAGCCTTCTGTTTCGCGTGCCAAAGCTTTCAGGTGAGCATTTGCAACCGGTTGGCACCATTTTTGAGTGAACTGCCAAAAGTCAGATTTTTTCTGAAATTGTGACCCCGGGGCTTAGGGATTTTTTCAAAAAAATATTTTCTGCCGGTTAAGTTTTTGAGGGCTGATTTCTTGTCCTGTGATAAAAAGCCTTCTGTTTCGAGTGCCAAACCTTTCAGGTGAGCATTTGCAAGCGGTTGGCACCATTTTTGAGTGAACTGCCAAAAGTCAGATTTTTGCTGAAATTGTGACCCCGGGGCTTAGGGATTTTTTCAAAAAAATATTTTCTGCCGGTTAAGTTTTTGAGGGCTGATTTCTTGTCCTGTGATAAAAAGCCTTCTGTTTCGAGTGCCAAACCTTTCAGGTGAGCATTTTCAAGCGGTTGGCACCATTTTTGAGTGAACTGCCAAAAGTCAGATTTTTGCTGAAATTGTGACCCCGGGGCTAAGGGATTTTTTCCAGAAAATATTTTCTGCCGGTTAAGTTTTTGAGGGCTGATTTCTTGTCCTGTGATAAAAAGCCTTCTGTTTCGAGTGCCAAACCTTTCAGGTGAGCATTTTCAAGCGGTTGGCACCATTTTTGAGTGAACTGCCAAAAGTCAGATTTTTGCTGAAATTTTGACCCCGGGGCTAAGGGATTTTTTCAAAAAAATATTTTCTGCCGGTTAAGTTTTTGATGGCTGATTTCTTGTCCTGTGATAAAAAGCCTTCTGTTTCCATCGCCAAAGCTTTCAGGGGAGCATTTGCAAGCGGTTGGCACCATTTTTGAGTGAACTGCCAAAAGTCAGATTTTTGCTGAAATTGTGACCCCGGGGCTTAGGGATTTTTTCAAAAAAATATTTTCTGCCGGTTCAGTTTTTGAGGGCTGATTTCTTGTCCTGTGATAAAAAGCCTTCTGTTTCGAGTGCCAAACCTTTCAGGTGAGCATTTTCAAGTGGTTGGCACCATTTTTGAGTGAACTGCCAAAAGTCAGATTTTTGCTGAAATTGTGACCCCGGGGCTAAGGGATTTTTTCCAAAAAATATTTTCTGCCGGTTAAGTTTTTGAGGGCTGATTTCTTGTCCTGTGATAAAAAGCCTTCTGTTTCGAGTGCCAAAGCTTTCAGGGGAGCATTTTCAAGCGGTTGGCACAATTTTTGAGTGAACTGCCAAAAGTCAGATTTTTGCTGAAATTGTGACCCCGGGGCTTAGGGATTTTTTCAAAAAAATATTTTCTGCCGGTTAAGTTTTTGAGGGCTGATTTCTTGTCCTGTGATAAAAAGCCTTCTGTTTCGAGTGCCAAACCTTTCAGGGGAGCATTTTCAAGCTTCTGGCACCATTTTTGAGTGAACTGCCAAAAGTCAGATTTTTTTCTGAAATTGTGACCCCGGGGCTTAGGGATTTTTTCAAAAAAATATTTTCTGCCGGTTAAGTTTTTGAGGGCTGATTTCTTGTCCTGTGATAAAAAGCCTTCTGTTTCGAGTGCCAAAGCTTTCAGGGGAGCATTTTCAAGCTTTTGGCACCATTTTTGAGTGAACTGCCAAAGGTCAGATTTTTGCTGAAATTGTGACCCCGGGGCTTAGGGATTTTTTCAAAAAAATATTTTCTGCCGGTTAAGTTTTTGAGGGCTGATTTCTTGTCCTGTGATAAAAAGCCTTCTGTTTCGAGTGCCAAACCTTTCAGGTGAGCATTTGCAAGCGGTTGGCACCATTTTTGAGTGAACTGCCAAAAGTCAGATTTTTGCTGAAATTGTGACCCCAGGGCTTAGGGATTTTTTCAAAAAAATATTTTCTGCCGGTTAAGTTTTTGAGGGCTGATTTCTTGTCCTGTGATAAAAAGCCTTCTGTTTCCATCGCCAAAGCTTTCAGGGGAGAATTTGCAAGCGGTTGGCACCATTTTTGAGTGAACTGCCAAAAGTCAGATTTTTGCTGAAATTGTGACCCCGGGGCTTAGGGATTTTTTCAAAAAAATATTTTCTGCCGGTTAAGTTTTTGAGGGCTGATTTCTTGTCCTGTGATAAAAAGCCTTCTGTTTCCATCGCCAAAGCTTTCAGGTGAGCATTTGCAACCGGTTGGCACCATTTTTGAGTGAACTGCCAAAAGTCAGATTTTTGCTGAAATTGTGACCCCGGGGCTTAGGGATTTTTTCAAAAAAATATTTTCTGCCGGTTAAGTTTTTGAGGGCTGATTTCTTGTCCTGTGATAAAAAGCCTTCTGTTTCGAGTGCCAAACCTTTCAGGGGAGCATTTTCAAGCTTTTGGCACCATTTTTGAGTGAATTGCCAAAAGTCAGATTTTTGCTGAAATTGTGACCCCGGGGCTTAGGGATTTTTTCAAAAAAATATTTTCTACCGGTTAAGTTTTTGAGGGCTGATTTCTTGTCCTGTGATAAAAAGCCTTCTGTTTCGCGTGCCAAAGCTTTCAGGTGAGCATTTGCAACCGGTTGGCACCATTTTTGAGTGAACTGCCAAAAGTCAGATTTTTTCTGAAATTGTGACCCCGGGTCTTAGGGATTTTTTCAAAAAAATATTTTCTACCGGTTAAGTTTTTGAGGGCTGATTTCTTGTCCTGTGATAAAAAGCCTTCTGTTTCCATCGCCAAAGCTTTCAGGTGAGCATTTGCAAGTGGTTGGCACCATTTTTGAGTGAACTGCCAAAAGTCAGATTTTTTCTGAAATTGTGACCCCAGGGCTTAGGGATTTTTTCAAAAAATTATTTTCTGCCGGTTAAGTTTTTGAGGGCTGATTTCTTGTCCTGTGATAAAAAGCCTTCTGTTTCCATCGCCAAAGCTTTCAGGTGAGCATTTGCAACCGGTTGGCACCATTTTTGAGTGAACTGCCAAAAGTCAGATTTTTGCTGAAATTGTGACCCCGGGGCTTAGGGATTTTTTCAAAAAAATATTTTCTGCCGGTTAAGTTTTTGAGGGCTGATTTCTTGTCCTGTGATAAAAAGCCTTCTGTTTCGAGTGCCAAACCTTTCAGGGGAGCATTTTCAAGCTTTTGGCACCATTTTTGAGTGAACTGCCAAAAGTCAGATTTTTGCTGAAATTGTGACCCCGGGGCTTAGGGATTTTTTCAAAAAAATATTTTCTGCCGGTTAAGTTTTTGAGGGCTGATTTCTTGTCCTGTGATAAAAAGCCTTCTGTTTCGAGTGCCAAAGCTTTCAGGTGAGCATTTGCAAGCGGTTGGCACCATTTTTGAGTGAACTGCCAAAAGTCAGATTTTTGCTGAAATTGTGACCCCGGGGCTTAGGGATTTTTTCAAAAAAATATTTTCTGCCGGTTAAGTTTTGAGGGCTGATTTCTTGTCCTGTGATAAAAAGCCTTCTGTTTCGCATGCCAAACCTTTCAGGGGAGCATTTGCAAGCGGTTGGCACCATTTTTGAGTGAACTGCCAAAAGTCAGATTTTTGCTGAAATTGTGACCCCGGGGCTTAGGGATTTTTTCAAAAAAATATTTTCTGCCGGTTAAGTTTTTGAGGGCTGATTTCTTGTCCTGTGATAAAAAGCCGCCTGTTTCCATCGCCAAAGCTTTCAGGTGAGCATTTGCAACCGGTTGGCACCATTTTTGAGTGAACTGCCAAAAGTCAGATTTTTTCTGAAATTGTGACCCCGGGGCTTAGGGATTTTTTCAAAAAAATATTTTCTGCCGGTTAAGTTTTTGAGGGCTGATTTCTTGTCCTGTGATAAAAAGCCTTCTGTTTCGAGTGCCAAACCTTTCAGGGGAGCATTTTCAAGCTTTTGGCACCAGTTTTGAGTGAACTGCCAAAAGTCAGATTTTTGCTGAAATTGTGACCCCGGGGCTTAGGGATTTTTTCAAAAAAATATTTTCTGCCGGTAAAGTTTTTGAGGGCTGATTTCTTGTCCTGTGATAAAAAGCCTTCTGTTTCGAGTGCCAAAGCTTTCAGGTGAGCATTTGCAAGCGGTTGGCACCATTTTTGAGTGAACTGCCAAAAGTCAGATTTTTGTTGAAATTGTGACCCCGGGGCTTAGGGATTTTTTCAAAAAAATATTTTCTGCCGGTTAAGTTTTGAGGGCTGATTTCTTGTCCTGTGATAAAAAGCCTTCTGTTTCGCATGCCAAACCTTTCAGGGGAGCATTTGCAAGCGGTTGGCACCATTTTTGAGTGAACTGCCAAAAGTCAGATTTTTGCTGAAATTGTGACCCCGGGGCTTAGGGATTTTTTCAAAAAAATATTTTCTGCCGGTTAAGTTTTTGAGGGCTGATTTCTTGTCCTGTGATAAATAGCCTTCTGTTTCCATCGCCAAAGCTTTCAGGTGAGCATTTGCAACCGGTTGGCACCATTTTTGAGTGAACTGCCAAAAGTCAGATTTTTGCTGAAATTGTGACCCCAGGGCTTAGGGATTTTTTCAAAAAAATATTTTCTGCCGGTTAAGTTTTTGAGGGCTGATTTCTTGTCCTGTGATAAAAAGCCTTCTGTTTCGAGTGCCAAACCTTTCAGGGGAGCATTTTCAAGCTTTTGGCACCATTTTTGAGTGAACTGCCAAAAGTCAGATTTTTGCTGAAATTGTGACCCCGGGGCTTAGGGATTTTTACAAAAAAATATTTTCTGCCGGTTAAGTTTTTGAGGGCTGATTTCTTGTCCTGTGATAAAAAGCCTTCTGTTTCGAGTGCCAAAGCTTTCAGGTGAGCATTTGCAAGCGGTTGGCACCATTTTTGAGTGAACTGCCAAAAGTCAGATTTTTGCTGAAATTGTGACCCCGGGGCTTAGGGATTTTTTCAAAAAAATATTTTCTGCCGGTTAAGTTTTGAGGGCTGATTTCTTGTCCTGTGATAAAAAGCCTTCTGTTTCGCATGCCAAACCTTTCAGGGGAGCATTTGCAAGCGGTTGGCACCATTTTTGAGTAAACTGCCAAAAGTCAGATTTTTGCTGAAATTGTGACCCCGGGGCTTAGGGATTTTTTCAAAAAAATATTTTCTGCCGGTTAAGTTTTTGAGGGCTGATTTCTTGTCCTGTGATAAATAGCCTTCTGTTTCCATCGCCAAAGCTTTCAGGTGAGCATTTGCAAGCGGTTGGCACCATTTTTGAGTGAACTGCCAAAAGTCAGATTTTTGCTGAAATTGTGACCCCAGGGCTTAGGGATTTTTTCAAAAAAATATTTTCTGCCGGTTAAGTTTTTGAGGGCTGATTTCTTGTCCTGTGATAAAAAGCCTTCTGTTTCCATCGCCAAAGCTTTCAGGGGAGAATTTGCAAGCGGTTGGCACCATTTTTGAGTGAACTGCCAAAAGTCAGATTTTTGCTGAAATTGTGACCCCGGGGCTTAGGGATTTTTTCAAAAAAATATTTTCTGCCGGTTAACTTTTTGAGGGCTGATTTCTTGTCCTGTGATAAAAAGCCTTCTGTTTCCATCGCCAAAGCTTTCAGGGGAGAATTTGCAAGCGGTTGGCACCATTTTTGAGTGAACTGCCAAAAGTCAGATTTTTGCTGAAATTGTGACCCCGGGGCTTAGGGATTTTTTCAAAAAAATATTTTCTGCCGGTTAAGTTTTTGAGGGCTGATTTCTTGTCCTGTGATAAAAAGCCTTCTGTTTCGAGTGCCAAACCTTTCAGGGGAGCATTTGCAAGCGGTTGGCACCATTTTTGAGTGAACTGCCAAAAGTCAGATTTTTGCTGAAATTGTGACCCCGGGGCTTACGGATTTTTTCAAAAAAATATTTTCTGCCGGTTAAGTTTTTGAGGGCTGATTTCTTGTCCTGTGATAAAAAGCCTTCTGTTTCCATCGCCAAAGCTTTCAGGGGAGCATTTGCAAGCGCTTGGCACCATTTTTGAGTGAACTGCCAAAAGTCAGATTTTTGCTGAAATTGTGACCCCGGGGCTTAGGGATTTTTTCAAAAAAATATTTTCTGCCGGTTAAGTTTTTGAGGGCTGATTTCTTGTCCTGTGATAAATAGCCTTCTGTTTCCATCGCCAAAGCTTTCAGGTGAGCATTTGCAAGCGGTTGGCACCATTTTTGAGTGAACTGCCAAAAGTCAGATTTTTGCTGAAATTGTGACCCCAGGGCTTAGGGATTTTTTCAAAAAAATATTTTCTGCCGGTTAAGTTTTTGAGGGCTGATTTCTTGTCCTGTGATAAAAAGCCTTCTGTTTCCATCGCCAAAGCTTTCAGGGGAGAATTTGCAAGCGGTTGGCACCATTTTTGAGTGAACTGCCAAAAGTCAGATTTTTGCTGAAATTGTGACCCCGGGGCTTAGGGATTTTTTCAAAAAAATATTTTCTGCCGGTTAAGTTTTTGAGGGCTGATTTCTTGTCCTGTGATAAAAAGCCTTCTGTTTCCATCGCCAAAGCTTTCAGGTGAGCATTTGCAACCGGTTGGCACCATTTTTGAGTGAACTGCCAAAAGTCAGATTTTTGCTGAAATTGTGACCCCGGGGCTTAGGGATTTTTTCAAAAAAATATTTTCTGCCGGTTAAGTTTTTGAGGGCTGATTTCTTGTCCTGTGATAAAAAGCCTTCTGTTTCGAGTGCCAAACCTTTCAGGGGAGCATTTTCAAGCTTTTGGCACCATTTTTGAGTGAATTGCCAAAAGTCAGATTTTTGCTGAAATTGTGACCCCGGGGCTTAGGGATTTTTTCAAAAAAATATTTTCTACCGGTTAAGTTTTTGAGGGCTGATTTCTTGTCCTGTGATAAAAAGCCTTCTGTTTCGCGTGCCAAAGCTTTCAGGTGAGCATTTGCAACCGGTTGGCACCATTTTTGAGTGAACTGCCAAAAGTCAGATTTTTTCTGAAATTGTGACCCCGGGTCTTAGGGATTTTTTCAAAAAAATATTTTCTACCGGTTAAGTTTTTGAGGGCTGATTTCTTGTCCTGTGATAAAAAGCCTTCTGTTTCCATCGCCAAAGCTTTCAGGTGAGCATTTGCAAGTGGTTGGCACCATTTTTGAGTGAACTGCCAAAAGTCAGATTTTTTCTGAAATTGTGACCCCAGGGCTTAGGGATTTTTTCAAAAAATTATTTTCTGCCGGTTAAGTTTTTGAGGGCTGATTTCTTGTCCTGTGATAAAAAGCCTTCTGTTTCCATCGCCAAAGCTTTCAGGTGAGCATTTGCAACCGGTTGGCACCATTTTTGAGTGAACTGCCAAAAGTCAGATTTTTGCTGAAATTGTGACCCCGGGGCTTAGGGATTTTTTCAAAAAAATATTTTCTGCCGGTTAAGTTTTTGAGGGCTGATTTCTTGTCCTGTGATAAAAAGCCTTCTGTTTCGAGTGCCAAACCTTTCAGGGGAGCATTTTCAAGCTTTTGGCACCATTTTTGAGTGAACTGCCAAAAGTCAGATTTTTGCTGAAATTGTGACCCCGGGGCTTAGGGATTTTTTCAAAAAAATATTTTCTGCCGGTTAAGTTTTTGAGGGCTGATTTCTTGTCCTGTGATAAAAAGCCTTCTGTTTCGAGTGCCAAAGCTTTCAGGTGAGCATTTGCAAGCGGTTGGCACCATTTTTGAGTGAACTGCCAAAAGTCAGATTTTTGCTGAAATTGTGACCCCGGGGCTTAGGGATTTTTTCAAAAAAATATTTTCTGCCGGTTAAGTTTTGAGGGCTGATTTCTTGTCCTGTGATAAAAAGCCTTCTGTTTCGCATGCCAAACCTTTCAGGGGAGCATTTGCAAGCGGTTGGCACCATTTTTGAGTGAACTGCCAAAAGTCAGATTTTTGCTGAAATTGTGACCCCGGGGCTTAGGGATTTTTTCAAAAAAATATTTTCTGCCGGTTAAGTTTTTGAGGGCTGATTTCTTGTCCTGTGATAAAAAGCCGCCTGTTTCCATCGCCAAAGCTTTCAGGTGAGCATTTGCAAGCGGTTGGCACCATTTTTGAGTGAACTGCCAAAAGTCAGATTTTTGCTGAAATTGTGACCCCGGGGCTTAGGGATTTTTTCAAAAAAATATTTTCTGCCGGTTAAGTTATTGAGGGCTGATTTCTTGTCCTGTGATAAATAGCCTTCTGTTTCCATCGCCAAAGCTTTCAGGTGAGCATTTTCAAGCTTTTGGCACCATTTTTGAGTGAATTGCCAAAAGTCAGATTTTTGCTGAAATTGTGACCCCAGGGCTTAGAGATTTTTTCAAAAAAATATTTTCTACCGGTTAAGTTTTTGAGGGCTGATTTCTTGTCCTGTGATAAAAAGCCTTCTGTTTCGCGTGCCAAAGCTTTCAGGTGAGCATTTGCAAGTGGTTGGCACCATTTTTGAGTGAACTGCCAAAAGTCAGATTTTTTCTGAAATTGTGACCCCAGGGCTTAGGGATTTTTTCAAAAAATTATTTTCTGCCGGTTAAGTTTTTGAGGGCTGATTTCTTGTCCTGTGATAAAAAGCCTTCTGTTTCCATCGCCAAAGCTTTCAGGTGAGCATTTGCAACCGGTTGGCACCATTTTTGAGTGAACTGCCAAAAGTCAGATTTTTGCTGAAATTGTGACCCCGGGGCTTAGGGATTTTTTCAAAAAAATATTTTCTGCCGGTTAAGTTTTTGAGGGCTGATTTCTTGTCCTGTGATAAAAAGCCGCCTGTTTCCATCGCCAAAGCTTTCAGGTGAGCATTTGCAACCGGTTGGCACCATTTTTGAGTGAACTGCCAAAAGTCAGATTTTTTCTGAAATTGTGACCCCGGGGCTTAGGGATTTTTTCAAAAAAATATTTTCTGCCGGTTAAGTTTTTGAGGGCTGATTTCTTGTCCTGTGATAAAAAGCCTTCTGTTTCGAGTGCCAAACCTTTCAGGGGAGCATTTTCAAGCTTTTGGCACCAGTTTTGAGTGAACTGCCAAAAGTCAGATTTTTGCTGAAATTGTGACCCCGGGGCTTAGGGATTTTTTCAAAAAAATATTTTCTGCCGGTAAAGTTTTTGAGGGCTGATTTCTTGTCCTGTGATAAAAAGCCTTCTGTTTCGAGTGCCAAAGCTTTCAGGTGAGCATTTGCAAGCGGTTGGCACCATTTTTGAGTGAACTGCCAAAAGTCAGATTTTTGTTGAAATTGTGACCCCGGGGCTTAGGGATTTTTTCAAAAAAATATTTTCTGCCGGTTAAGTTTTGAGGGCTGATTTCTTGTCCTGTGATAAAAAGCCTTCTGTTTCGCATGCCAAACCTTTCAGGGGAGCATTTGCAAGCGGTTGGCACCATTTTTGAGTGAACTGCCAAAAGTCAGATTTTTGCTGAAATTGTGACCCCGGGGCTTAGGGATTTTTTCAAAAAAATATTTTCTGCCGGTTAAGTTTTTGAGGGCTGATTTCTTGTCCTGTGATAAATAGCCTTCTGTTTCCATCGCCAAAGCTTTCAGGTGAGCATTTGCAAGCGGTTGGCACCATTTTTGAGTGAACTGCCAAAAGTCAGATTTTTGCTGAAATTGTGACCCCAGGGCTTAGGGATTTTTTCAAAAAAATATTTTCTGCCGGTTAAGTTTTTGAGGGCTGATTTCTTGTCCTGTGATAAAAAGCCTTCTGTTTCGAGTGCCAAACCTTTCAGGGGAGCATTTTCAAGCTTTTGGCACCATTTTTGAGTGAACTGCCAAAAGTCAGATTTTTGCTGAAATTGTGACCCCGGGGCTTAGGGATTTTTACAAAAAAATATTTTCTGCCGGTTAAGTTTTTGAGGGCTGATTTCTTGTCCTGTGATAAAAAGCCTTCTGTTTCGAGTGCCAAAGCTTTCAGGTGAGCATTTGCAAGCGGTTGGCACCATTTTTGAGTGAACTGCCAAAAGTCAGATTTTTGCTGAAATTGTGACCCCGGGGCTTAGGGATTTTTTCAAAAAAATATTTTCTGCCGGTTAAGTTTTGAGGGCTGATTTCTTGTCCTGTGATAAAAAGCCTTCTGTTTCGCATGCCAAACCTTTCAGGGGAGCATTTGCAAGCGGTTGGCACCATTTTTGAGTAAACTGCCAAAAGTCAGATTTTTGCTGAAATTGTGACCCCGGGGCTTAGGGATTTTTTCAAAAAAATATTTTCTGCCGGTTAAGTTTTTGAGGGCTGATTTCTTGTCCTGTGATAAATAGCCTTCTGTTTCCATCGCCAAAGCTTTCAGGTGAGCATTTGCAAGCGGTTGGCACCATTTTTGAGTGAACTGCCAAAAGTCAGATTTTTGCTGAAATTGTGACCCCAGGGCTTAGGGATTTTTTCAAAAAAATATTTTCTGCCGGTTAAGTTTTTGAGGGCTGATTTCTTGTCCTGTGATAAAAAGCCTTCTGTTTCCATCGCCAAAGCTTTCAGGGGAGAATTTGCAAGCGGTTGGCACCATTTTTGAGTGAACTGCCAAAAGTCAGATTTTTGCTGAAATTGTGACCCCAGGGCTTAGGGATTTTTTCAAAAAAATATTTTCTGCCGGTTAACTTTTTGAGGGCTGATTTCTTGTCCTGTGATAAAAAGCCTTCTGTTTCCATCGCCAAAGCTTTCAGGGGAGAATTTGCAAGCGGTTGGCACCATTTTTGAGTGAACTGCCAAAAGTCAGATTTTTGCTGAAATTGTGACCCCGGGGCTTAGGGATTTTTTCAAAAAAATATTTTCTGCCGGTTAAGTTTTTGAGGGCTGATTTCTTGTCCTGTGATAAAAAGCCTTCTGTTTCGAGTGCCAAACCTTTCAGGGGAGCATTTGCAAGCGGTTGGCACCATTTTTGAGTGAACTGCCAAAAGTCAGATTTTTGCTGAAATTGTGACCCCGGGGCTTACGGATTTTTTCAAAAAAATATTTTCTGCCGGTTAAGTTTTTGAGGGCTGATTTCTTGTCCTGTGATAAAAAGCCTTCTGTTTCCATCGCCAAAGCTTTCAGGGGAGCATTTGCAAGCGCTTGGCACCATTTTTGAGTGAACTGCCAAAAGTCAGATTTTTGCTGAAATTGTGACCCCGGGGCTTAGGGATTTTTTCAAAAAAATATTTTCTGCCGGTTAAGTTTTTGAGGGCTGATTTCTTGTCCTGTGATAAATAGCCTTCTGTTTCCATCGCCAAAGCTTTCAGGTGAGCATTTGCAAGCGGTTGGCACCATTTTTGAGTGAACTGCCAAAAGTCAGATTTTTGCTGAAATTGTGACCCCAGGGCTTAGGGATTTTTTCAAAAAAATATTTTCTGCCGGTTAAGTTTTTGAGGGCTGATTTCTTGTCCTGTGATAAAAAGCCTTCTGTTTCCATCGCCAAAGCTTTCAGGGGAGAATTTGCAAGCGGTTGGCACCATTTTTGAGTGAACTGCCAAAAGTCAGATTTTTGCTGAAATTGTGACCCCGGGGCTTAGGGATTTTTTCAAAAAAATATTTTCTGCCGGTTAAGTTTTTGAGGGCTGATTTCTTGTCCTGTGATAAAAAGCCTTCTGTTTCCATCGCCAAAGCTTTCAGGTGAGCATTTGCAACCGGTTGGCACCATTTTTGAGTGAACTGCCAAAAGTCAGATTTTTGCTGAAATTGTGACCCCGGGGCTTAGGGATTTTTTCAAAAAAATATTTTCTGCCGGTTAAGTTTTTGAGGGCTGATTTCTTGTCCTGTGATAAAAAGCCTTCTGTTTCGAGTGCCAAACCTTTCAGGGGAGCATTTTCAAGCTTTTGGCACCATTTTTGAGTGAATTGCCAAAAGTCAGATTTTTGCTGAAATTGTGACCCCGGGGCTTAGGGATTTTTTCAAAAAAATATTTTCTACCGGTTAAGTTTTTGAGGGCTGATTTCTTGTCCTGTGATAAAAAGCCTTCTGTTTCGCGTGCCAAAGCTTTCAGGTGAGCATTTGCAACCGGTTGGCACCATTTTTGAGTGAACTGCCAAAAGTCAGATTTTTTCTGAAATTGTGACCCCGGGTCTTAGGGATTTTTTCAAAAAAATATTTTCTACCGGTTAAGTTTTTGAGGGCTGATTTCTTGTCCTGTGATAAAAAGCCTTCTGTTTCCATCGCCAAAGCTTTCAGGTGAGCATTTGCAAGCGGTTGGCACCATTTTTGAGTGAACTGCCAAAAGTCAGATTTTTTCTGAAATTGTGACCCCGGGGCTTAGGGTTTTTTTTAAAAAAATATTTTCTGCCGGTTTAGTTTTTGAGGGCTGATTTCTTGTCCTGTGATAAAAAGCCTTCTGTTTCCATCGCCAAAGCTTTCAGTTGAGCGTTTGCAACCGGTTGGCACCATTTTTGAGTGAACTGCGAAAAGTCAGATTTTTGCTGAAATTGTGACCCCGGGGCTTAGGGATTTTTTCAAAAAAATATTTTCTGCCGGTTAAGTTTTTGAGGGCTGATTTCTTGTCCTGTGATAAAAAGCCTTCTGTTTCGAGTGCCAAAGCTTTCAGGTGAGCATTTGCAAGCGGTTGGCACCATTTTTGAGTGAACTGCCAAAAGTCAGATTTTTGCTGAAATTGTGACCCCGGGGCTTAGGGATTTTTTCAAAAAAATATTTTCTGCCGGTTAAGTTTTGAGGGCTGATTTCTTGTCCTGTGATAAAAAGCCTTCTGTTTCGCATGCCAAACCTTTCAGGGGAGCATTTGCAAGCGGTTGGCACCATTTTTGAGTGAACTGCCAAAAGTCAGATTTTTGCTGAAATTGTGACCCCGGGGCTTAGGGATTTTTTCAAAAAAATATTTTCTGCCGGTTAAGTTTTTGAGGGCTGATTTCTTGTCCTGTGATAAAAAGCCGCCTGTTTCCATCGCCAAAGCTTTCAGGTGAGCATTTGCAAGCGGTTGGCACCATTTTTGAGTGAACTGCCAAAAGTCAGATTTTTGCTGAAATTGTGACCCCGGGGCTTAGGGATTTTTTCAAAAAAATATTTTCTGCCGGTTAAGTTATTGAGGGCTGATTTCTTGTCCTGTGATAAATAGCCTTCTGTTTCCATCGCCAAAGCTTTCAGGTGAGCATTTTCAAGCTTTTGGCACCATTTTTGAGTGAATTGCCAAAAGTCAGATTTTTGCTGAAATTGTGACCCCAGGGCTTAGAGATTTTTTCAAAAAAATATTTTCTACCGGTTAAGTTTTTGAGGGCTGATTTCTTGTCCTGTGATAAAAAGCCTTCTGTTTCGCGTGCCAAAGCTTTCAGGTGAGCATTTGCAACCGGTTGGCACCATTTTTGAGTGAACTGCCAAAAGTCAGATTTTTTCTGAAATTGTGACCCCGGGGCTTAGGGATTTTTTCAAAAAAATATTTTCTACCGGTTAAGTTTTTGAGGGCTGATTTCTTGTCCTGTGATAAAAAGCCTTCTGTTTCGAGTGCCAAACCTTTCAGGTGAGCATTTGCAACCGGTTGGCACCATTTTTGAGTGAACTGCCAAAAGTCAGATTTTTTCTGAAATTGTGACCCCGGGGCTTAGGGATTTTTTCAAAAAAATATTTTCTGCCGGTTAAGTTTTTGAGGGCTGATTTCTTGTCCTATGATAAAAAGCCTTCTGTTTCGAGTGCCAAACCTTTCAGGTGAGCATTTGCAACCGGTTGGCACCATTTTTGAGTGAACTGCCAAAAGTCAGATTTTTTCTGAAATTGTGACCCCGGGGCTTAGGGATTTTTTCAAAAAAATATTTTCTGCCGGTTAAGTTTTTGAGGGCTGATTTCTTGTCCTGTGATAAAAAGCCTTCTGTTTCCATCGCCAAAGCTTTCAGGGGAGAATTTGCAAGCGGTTGGCACCATTTTTGAGTGAACTGCCAAAAGTCAGATTTTTTCTGAAATTGTGACCCCGGGGCTTAGGGATTTTTTCAAAAAAATATTTTCTACCGGTTAAGTTTTTGAGGGCTGATTTCTTGTCCTGTGATAAAAAGCCTTCTGTTTCGAGTGCCAAACCTTTCAGGTGAGCATTTGCAACCGGTTGGCACCATTTTTGAGTGAACTGCCAAAAGTCAGATTTTTTCTGAAATTGTGACCCCGGGGCTTAGGGATTTTTTCAAAAAAATATTTTCTGCCGGTTAAGTTTTTGAGGGCTGATTTCTTGTCCTGTGATAAAAAGCCTTCTGTTTCGAGTGCCAAACCTTTCAGGTGAGCATTTGCAACCGGTTGGCACCATTTTTGAGTGAACTGCCAAAAGTCAGATTTTTTCTGAAATTGTGACCCCGGGGCTTAGGGATTTTTTCAAAAAAATATTTTCTGCCGGTTAAGTTTTTGAGGGCTGATTTCTTGTCCTGTGATAAATAGCCTTCTGTTTCCATCGCCAAAGCTTTCAGGTGAGCATTTTCAAGCTTTTGGCACCATTTTTGAGTGAATTGCCAAAAGTCAGATTTTTGCTGAAATTGTGACCCCGGGGCTTAGGGATTTTTTCAAAAAAATATTTTCTACCGGTTAAGTTTTTGAGGGCTGATTTCTTGTCCTGTGATAAAAAGCCTTCTGTTTCGCGTGCCAAAGCTTTCAGGTGAGCATTTGCAACCGGTTGGCACCATTTTTGAGTGAACTGCCAAAAGTCAGATTTTTGCTGAAATTGTGACCCCGGGGCTTAGGGATTTTTTCAAAAAAATATTTTCTGCCGGTTAAGTTTTTGAGGGCTGATTTCTTGTCCTGTGATAAAAAGCCTTCTGTTTCGCGTGCCAAAGCTTTCAGGTGAGCATTTGCAACCGGTTGGCACCATTTTTGAGTGAACTGCCAAAAGTCAGATTTTTTCTGAAATTGTGACCCCGGGGCTTAGGGATTTTTTCAAAAAAATATTTTCTGCCGGTTAAGTTTTTGAGGGCTGATTTCTTGTCCTGTGATAAAAAGCCTTCTGTTTCGAGTGCCAAACCTTTCAGGTGAGCATTTGCAAGCGGTTGGCACCATTTTTGAGTGAACTGCCAAAAGTCAGATTTTTGCTGAAATTGTGACCCCGGGGCTTAGGGATTTTTTCAAAAAAATATTTTCTGCCGGTTAAGTTTTTGAGGGCTGATTTCTTGTCCTGTGATAAAAAGCCTTCTGTTTCGAGTGCCAAACCTTTCAGGTGAGCATTTTCAAGCGGTTGGCACCATTTTTGAGTGAACTGCCAAAAGTCAGATTTTTGCTGAAATTGTGACCCCAGGGCTAAGGGATTTTTTCCAGAAAATATTTTCTGCCGGTTAAGTTTTTGAGGGCTGATTTCTTGTCCTGTGATAAAAAGCCTTCTGTTTCGAGTGCCAAACCTTTCAGGTGAGCATTTTCAAGCGGTTGGCACCATTTTTGAGTGAACTGCCAAAAGTCAGATTTTTGCTGAAATTTTGACCCCGGGGCTAAGGGATTTTTTCAAAAAAATATTTTCTGCCGGTTAAGTGTTTGATGGCTGATTTCTTGTCCTGTGATAAAAAGCCTTCTGTTTCCATCGCCAAAGCTTTCAGGGGAGCATTTGCAAGCGGTTGGCACCATTTTTGAGTGAACTGCCAAAAGTCAGATTTTTGCTGAAATTGTGACCCCGGGGCTTAGGGATTTTTTCAAAAAAATATTTTCTGCCGGTTCAGTTTTTGAGGGCTGATTTCTTGTCCTGTGATAAAAAGCCTTCTGTTTCGAGTGCCAAACCTTTCAGGTGAGCATTTTCAAGTGGTTGGCACCATTTTTGAGTGAACTGCCAAAAGTCAGATTTTTGCTGAAATTGTGACCCCGGGGCTAAGGGATTTTTTCCAAAAAATATTTTCTGCCGGTTAAGTTTTTGAGGGCTGATTTCTTGTCCTGTGATAAAAAGCCTTCTGTTTCGAGTGCCAAAGCTTTCAGGGGAGCATTTTCAAGCGGTTGGCACAATTTTTGAGTGAACTGCCAAAAGTCAGATTTTTGCTGAAATTGTGACCCCGGGGCTTAGGGATTTTTTCAAAAAAATATTTTCTGCCGGTTAAGTTTTTGAGGGCTGATTTCTTGTCCTGTGATAAAAAGCCTTCTGTTTCGAGTGCCAAACCTTTCAGGGGAGCATTTTCAAGCTTCTGGCACCATTTTTGAGTGAACTGCCAAAAGTCAGATTTTTTTCTGAAATTGTGACCCCGGGGCTTAGGGATTTTTTCAAAAAAATATTTTCTGCCGGTTAAGTTTTTGAGGGCTGATTTCTTGTCCTGTGATAAAAAGCCTTCTGTTTCGAGTGCCAAAGCTTTCAGGGGAGCATTTTCAAGCTTTTGGCACCATTTTTGAGTGAACTGCCAAAAGTCAGATTTTTGCTGAAATTGTGACCCCGGGGCTTAGGGATTTTTTCAAAAAAATATTTTCTGCCGGTTAAGTTTTTGAGGGCTGATTTCTTGTCCTGTGATAAAAAGCCTTCTGTTTCGAGTGCCAAACCTTTCAGGTGAGCATTTGCAAGCGGTTGGCACCATTTTTGAGTGAACTGCCAAAAGTCAGATTTTTTTCTGAAATTGTGACCCCGGGGCTTAGGGATTTTTTCCAAAAAATATTTTCTGCCGGTTAGGTTTTTGAGGGCTGATTTCTTGTCCTGTGATAAAAAGCCTTCTGTTTCGAGTGCCAAACCTTTCAGGGGAGCATTTGCAACCGGTTGGCACCATTTTTGAGTGAACTGCCAAAAGTCAGATTTTTGCTGAAATTGTGACCCCGGGGCTTAGGGATTTTTTCAAAAAAATATTTTCTGCCGGTTAAGTTTTTGAGGGCTGATTTCTTGTCCTGTGATAAAAAGCCTTCTGTTTCCATCGCCAAAGCTTTCAGGGGAGCATTTGCAAGCGGTTGGCACCATTTTTGAGTGAACTGCCAAAAGTCAGATTTTTGCTGAAATTGTGACCCCGGGGCTTAGGGATTTTTTCAAAAAAATATTTTCTGCCGGTTAAGTTTTTGAGGGCTGATTTCTTGTCCTGTGATAAAAAGCCTTCTGTTTCCATCGCCAAAGCTTTCAGGGGAGCATTTGCAAGCGGTTGGCACCATTTTTGAGTGAACTGCCAAAGGTCAGATTTTTGCTGAAATTGTGACCCCGGGGCTTAGGGATTTTTTCAAAAAAATATTTTCTGCCGGTTAAGTTTTTGAGGGCTGATTTCTTGTCCTGTGATAAAAAGCCTTCTGTTTCGAGTGCCAAACCTTTCAGGTGAGCATTTGCAAGCGGTTGGCACCATTTTTGAGTGAACTGCCAAAAGTCAGATTTTTGCTGAAATTGTGACCCCGGGGCTTAGGGATTTTTTCAAAAAAATATTTTCTGCCGGTTAAGTTTTTGAGGGCTGATTTCTTGTCCTGTGATAAAAAGCCTTCTGTTTCGAGTGCCAAACCTTTCAGGTGAGCATTTTCAAGCGGTTGGCACCATTTTTGAGTGAACTGCCAAAAGTCAGATTTTTGCTGAAATTGTGACCCCGGGACTAAGGGATTTTTTCCAAAAAATATTTTCTGCCGGTTAAGTTTTTGAGGGCTGATTTCTTGTCCTGTGATAAAAAGCCTTCTGTTTCGAGTGCCAAACCTTTCAGGTGAGCATTTTCAAGCGGTTGGCACCATTTTTGAGTGAACTGCCAAAAGTCAGATTTTTGCTGAAATTTTGACCCCGGGGCTAAGGGATTTTTTCAAAAAAATATTTTCTGCCGGTTAAGTTTTTGATGGCTGATTTCTTGTCCTGTGATAAAAAGCCTTCTGTTTCCATCGCCAAAGCTTTCAGGGGAGCATTTGCAAGCGGTTGGCACCATTTTTGAGTGAACTGCCAAAAGTCAGATTTTTGCTGAAATTGTGACCCCGGGGCTTAGGGATTTTTTCAAAAAAATATTTTCTGCCGGTTCAGTTTTTGAGGGCTGATTTCTTGTCCTGTGATAAAAAGCCTTCTGTTTCGAGTGCCAAACCTTTCAGGTGAGCATTTTCAAGTGGTTGGCACCATTTTTGAGTGAACTGCCAAAAGTCAGATTTTTGCTGAAATTGTGACCCCGGGGCTAAGGGATTTTTTCCAAAAAATATTTTCTGCCGGTTAAGTTTTTGAGGGCTGATTTCTTGTCCTGTGATAAAAAGCCTTCTGTTTCGAGTGCCAAAGCTTTCAGGGGAGCATTTTCAAGCGGTTGGCACAATTTTTGAGTGAACTGCCAAAAGTCAGATTTTTGCTGAAATTGTGACCCCGGGGCTTAGGGATTTTTTCAAAAAAATATTTTCTGCCGGTTAAGTTTTTGAGGGCTGATTTCTTGTCCTGTGATAAAAAGCCTTCTGTTTCGAGTGCCAAACCTTTCAGGTGAGCATTTTCAAGCGGTTGGCACAATTTTTGAGTGAACTGCCAAAAGTCAGATTTTTGCTGAAATTGTGACCCCGGGGCTAAGGGATTTTTTCAAAAAAATATTTTCTGCCGGTTAAGTTTTTGAGGGCTGATTTCTTGTCCTGTGATAAAAAGCCTTCTGTTTCGAGTGCCAAAGCTTTCAGGGGACATTTTCAAGCTTTTGGCACCATTTTTGAGTGAACTGCCAAAAGTCAGATTTTTGCTGAAATTGTGACCCCGGGGCTTAGGGATTTTTTCAAAAAAATATTTTCTGCCGGTTAAGTTTTTGAGGGCTGATTTCTTGTCCTGTGATAAAAAGCCTTCTGTTTCGAGTGCCAAACCTTTCAGGTGAGCATTTTCAAGCTTTTGGCACCATTTTTGAGTGAACTGCCAAAAGTCAGATTTTTGCTGAAATTGTGACCCCGGGGCTTAGGGATTTTTTCAAAAAAATATTTTCTGCCGGTTAAGTTTTTGAGGGCTGATTTCTTGTCCTGTGATAAAAAGCCTTCTGTTTCGAGTGCCAAACCTTTCAGGGGAGCATTTGCAACCGGTTGGAACCATTTTTGAGTGAACTGCCAAAAGTCAGATTTTTGCTGAAATTGTGACTCCGGGGCTTAGGGATTTTTTCAAAAAAATATTTTCTGCCGGTTAAGTTTTTGAGAGCTGATTACTTGTCCTGTGATAAAAAGCCTTCTGTTTTGAGTGCCAAACCTTTCAGGGGAGCATTTTCAAGCGGTTGGCACCATTTTTGAGTGAATTGCCAAAAGTCAGATTTTTGCTGAAATTGTGACCCCGGGGCTTAGGGATTTTTTCAAAAAAATATTTTCTGCCGGTTAAGTTTTTGAGGGCTGATTTCTTGTCCTGTGATAAAAAGCCTTCTGTTTCCATCGCCAAAGCTTTCAGGGGAGCATTTGCAAGCGGTTGGCACCATTTTTGAGTGAACTGCCAAAAGTCAGATTTTTGCTGAAATTGTGACCCCGGGGCTTAGGGATTTTTTCAAAAAAATATTTTCTGCCGGTTAAGTTTTTGAGGGCTGATTTCTTGTCCTGTGATAAAAAGCCTTCTGTTTCCATCGCCAAAGCTTTCAGGGGAGCATTTGCAAGCGGTTGGCACCATTTTTGAGTGAACTGCCAAAAGTCAGATTTTTGCTGAAATTGTGACCCCGGGGCTTAGGGATTTTTTCAAAAAAATATTTTCTGCCGGTTAAGTTTTTGAGGGCTGATTTCTTGTCCTGTGATAAAAAGCCTTCTGTTTCGAGTGCCAAACCTTTCAGGTGAGCATTTTCAAGCGGTTGGCACAATTTTTGAGTGAACTGCCAAAAGTCAGATTTTTGCTGAAATTGTGACCCCGGGGCTTAGGGATTTTTTCAAAAAAATATTTTCTGCCGGTTAAGTTTTTGAGGGCTGATTTCTTGTCCTGTGATAAAAAGCCTTCTGTTTCGAGTGCCAAACCTTTCAGGTGAGCATTTGCAAGCGGTTGGCACCATTTTTGAGTGAACTGCCAAAAGTCAGATTTTTTTCTGATATTGTGACCCCGGGGCTTAGGGATTTTTTCCAAAAAATATTTTCTGCCGGTTAAGTTTTTGAGGGCTGATTTCTTGTCCTGTGATAAAAAGCCTTCTGTTTCGAGTGCCAAAGCTTTCAGGTGAGCATTTGCAAGCGGTTGGCACCATTTTTGAGTGAACTGCCAAAAGTCAGATTTTTTTCTGAAATTCTGACCCCGGGGCTTAGGGATTTTTTCCAAAAAATATTTTCTGCCGGTTAAGTTTTTGAGGGCTGATTTCTTGTCCTGTGATAAAAAGCCTTCTGTTTCGAGTGCCAAAGCTTTCAGGGGAGCATTTTCAAGCTTTTGGCACCATTTTTGAGTGAACTGCCAAAAGTCAGATTTTTGCTGAAATTGTGACCCCGGGGCTTAGGGATTTTTTCAAAAAAATATTTTCTGCCGGTTAAGTTTTTGAGGGCTGATTTCTTGTCCTGTGATAAAAAGCCTTCTGTTTCGAGTGCCAAACCTTTCAGGGGAGCATTTGCAAGCGGTTGGCACCATTTTTGAGTGAACTGCCAAAAGTCAGATTTTTGCTGAAATTGTGACCCCGGGGCTTAGGGATTTTTTCAAAAAAATATTTTCTGCCGGTTAAGTTTTTGAGGGCTGATTTCTTGTCCTGTGATAAAAAGCCTTCTGTTTCCATCGCCAAAGCTTTCAGGTGAGCATTTGCAAGCGGTTGGCACCATTTTTAAGTGAACTGCCAAAAGTCAGATTTTTTCTGAAATTGTGACCCCGGGGCTTAGGGATTTTTTCAAAAAAATATTTTCTGCCGGTTAAGTTTTTGAGGGCTGATTTCTTGTCCTGTGATAAAAAGCCTTCTGTTTCCATCGCCAAAGCTTTCAGGTGAGCATTTGCAAGCGGTTGGCACCATTTTTGAGTGAACTGCCAAAAGTCAGATTTTTGCTGAAATTGTGACCCCGGGGCTTAGGGATTTTTTCAAAAAAATATTTTCTGCCGGTTAAGTTTTTGAGGGCTGATTTCTTGTCCTGTGATAAAAAGCCTTCTGTTTCCATCGCCAAAGCTTTCAGGTGAGCATTTGCAAGCGGTTGGCACCATTTTTGAGTGAACTGCCAAAAGTCAGATTTTTGCTGAAATTGTGACCCCGGGGCTTAGGGATTTTTTCAAAAAAATATTTTCTGCCGGTTAAGTTTTTGAGGGCTGATTTCTTGTCCTGTGATAAAAAGCCTTCTGTTTCGAGTGCCAAACCTTTCAGGTGAGCATTTTCAAGCTTTTGGCACCATTTTTGAGTGAACTGCCAAAAGTCAGATTTTTGCTGAAATTGTGACCCCGGGGCTTAGGGATTTTTTCAAAAAAATATTTTCTGCCGGTTAAGTTTTTGAGGGCTGATTTCTTGTCCTGTGATAAAAAGCCTTCTGTTTCGAGTGCCAAAGCTTTCAGGTGAGCATTTGCAACCGGTTGGCACCATTTTTGAGTGAACTGCCAAAAGTCAGATTTTTGCTGAAATTGTGACCCCGGGGCTTAGGGATTTTTTCAAAAAAATATTTTCTGCCGGTTAAGTTTTTGAGGGCTGATTTCTTGTCCTGTGATAAAAAGCCTTCTGTTTCGCGTGCCAAAGCTTTCAGGTGAGCATTTGCAAGCGGTTGGCACCATTTTTGAGTGAACTGCCAAAAGTCAGATTTTTTTCTGAAATTCTGACCCCGGGGCTTAGGGATTTTTTCCAAAAAATATTTTCTGCCGGTTAAGTTTTTGAGGGCTGATTTCTTGTCCTGTGATAAAAAGCCTTCTGTTTCGAGTGCCAAACCTTTCAGGTGAGCATTTGCAAGCGGTTGGCACCATTTTTGAGTGAACTGCCAAAAGTCAGATTTTTGCTGAAATTGTGACCCCGGGGCTTAGGGATTTTTTCAAAAAAATATTTTCTGCCGGTTAAGATTTTGAGGGCTGATTTCTTGTCCTGTGATAAAAAGCCTTCTGTTTCGAGTGCCAAAGCTTTCAGGTGAGCATTTGCAAGCGGTTGGCACCATTTTTGAGTGAACTGCCAAAAGTCAGATTTTTGCTGAAATTGTGACCCCGGGGCTTAGGGATTTTTTCAAAAAAATATTTTCTGCCGGTTAAGTTTTTGAGGGCTGATTTCTTGTCCTGTGATAAAAAGCCTTCTGTTTCGCGTGCCAAACCTTTCAGGGGAGCATTTGCAAGCGGTTGGCACCATTTTTGAGTGAACTGCCAAAAGTCAGATTTTTGCTGAAATTGTGACCCCGGGGCTTAGGGATTTTTTCAAAAAAATATTTTCTGCCGGTTAAGTTTTTGAGGGCTGATTTCTTGTCCTGTGATAAAAAGCCTTCTGTTTCCATCGCCAAAGCTTTCAGGTGAGCATTTGCAAGCGGTTGGCACCATTTTTGAGTGAACTGCCAAAAGTCAGATTTTTGCTGAAATTGTGACCCCGGGGCTTAGGGATTTTTTCAAAAAAATATTTTCTGCCGGTTAAGTTTTTGAGGGCTGATTTCTTGTCCTGTGATAAAAAGCCTTCTGTTTCGCGTGCCAAGCCTTTCAGGTGAGCATTTGCAAGCGGTTGGCACCATTTTTGAGTGAACTGCCAAAAGTCAGATTTTTGCTGAAATTGTGACCCCGGGGCTTAGGGATTTTTTCAAAAAAATAGTTTCTGCCGGTTAAGTTTTTGAGGGCTGATTTCTTGTCCTGTGATAAAAAGCCTTCTGTTTCGAGTGCCAAACCTTTCAGTGGAGCATTTTCAAGCTTTTGGCACCATTTTTGAGTGAACTGCCAAAAGTCAGATTTTTGCTGAAATTGTGACCCCGCGGCTTAGGGATTTTTTCCAAAAAATATTTTCTGCCGGTTAAGTTTTTGAGGGCTGATTTCTTGTCCTGTGATAAAAAGCCTTCTGTTTCGAGTGCCAAAGCTTTCAGGTGAGCATTTGCAAGCGGTTGGCACCATTTTTGAGTGAACTGCCAAAAGTCAGATTTTTTTCTGAAATTCTGACCCCGGGGCTTAGGGATTTTTTCCAAAAAATATTTTCTGCCGGTTAAGTTTTTGAGGGCTGATTTCTTGTCCTGTGATAAAAAGCCTTCTGTTTCGAGTGCCAAACCTTTCAGGGGAGCATTTTCAAGCTTTTGGCACCATTTTTGAGTGAACTGCCAAAAGTCAGATTTTTGCTGAAATTGTGACCCCGGGGCTTAGGGATTTTTTCAAAAAAATATTTTCTGCCGGTTAAGTTTTTGAGGGCTGATTTCTTGTCCTGTGATAAAAAGCCTTCTGTTTCGAGTGCCAAACCTTTCAGGGGAGCATTTGCAAGCGGTTGGCACCATTTTTGAGTGAACTGCCAAAAGTCAGATTTTTGCTGAAATTGTGACCCCGGGGCTTAGGGATTTTTTCAAAAAAATATTTTCTGCCGGTTAAGTTTTTGAGGGCTGATTTCTTGTCCTGTGATAAAAAGCCTTCTGTTTCGAGTGCCAAACCTTTCAGGTGAGCATTTTCAAGCTTTTGGCACCATTTTTGAGTGAACTGCCAAAAGTCAGATTTTTGCTGAAATTGTGACCCCGGGGCTTAGGGATTTTTTCAAAAAAATATTTTCTGCCGGTTAAGTTTTTGAGGGCTGATTTCTTGTCCTGTGATAAAAAGCCTTCTGTTTCCATCGCCAAAGCTTTCAGGTGAGCATTTGCAAGCGGTTGGCACCATTTTTGAGTGAACTGCCAAAAGTCAGATTTTTGCTGAAATTGTGACCCCGGGGCTTAGGGATTTTTTCAAAAAAATATTTTCTGCCGGTTAAGTTTTTGAGGGCTGATTTCTTGTCCTGTGATAAAAAGCCTTCTGTTTCCATCGCCAAAGCTTTCAGGTGAGCATTTGCAAGCGGTTGGCACCATTTTTAAGTGAACTGCCAAAAGTCAGATTTTTTCTGAAATTGTGACCCCGGGGCTTAGGGATTTTTTCAAAAAAATATTTTCTGCCGGTTAAGTTTTTGAGGGCTGATTTCTTGTCCTGTGATAAAAAGCCTTCTGTTTCCATCGCCAAAGCTTTCAGGTGAGCATTTGCAAGCGGTTGGCACCATTTTTGAGTGAACTGCCAAAAGTCAGATTTTTGCTGAAATTGTGACCCCGGGGCTTAGGGATTTTTTCAAAAAAATATTTTCTGCCGGTTAAGTTTTTGAGGGCTGATTTCTTGTCCTGTGATAAAAAGCCTTCTGTTTCCATCGCCAAAGCTTTCAGGTGAGCATTTGCAAGCGGTTGGCACCATTTTTGAGTGAACTGCCAAAAGTCAGATTTTTGCTGAAATTGTGACCCCGGGGCTTAGGGATTTTTTCAAAAAAATATTTTCTGCCGGTTAAGTTTTTGAGGGCTGATTTCTTGTCCTGTGATAAAAAGCCTTCTGTTTCGAGTGCCAAACCTTTCAGGTGAGCATTTTCAAGCTTTTGGCACCATTTTTGAGTGAACTGCCAAAAGTCAGATTTTTGCTGAAATTGTGACCCCGGGGCTTAGGGATTTTTTCAAAAAAATATTTTCTGCCGGTTAAGTTTTTGAGGGCTGATTTCTTGTCCTGTGATAAAAAGCCTTCTGTTTCGAGTGCCAAAGCTTTCAGGTGAGCATTTGCAACCGGTTGGCACCATTTTTGAGTGAACTGCCAAAAGTCAGATTTTTGCTGAAATTGTGAGCCCGGGGCTTAGGGATTTTTTCAAAAAAATATTTTCTGCCGGTTAAGTTTTTGAGGGCTGATTACTTGTCCTGTGATAAAAAGCCTTCTGTTTCGAGTGCCAAACCTTTCAGGGGAGCATATTCAAGCGGTTGGCACCATTTTTGAGTGAATTGCCAAAAGTCAGATTTTTGCTGAAATTGTGACCCCGGGGCTTAGGGATTTTTTCAAAAAAATATTTTCTGCCGGTTAAGTTTTTGAGGGCTGATTTCTTGTCCTGTGATAAAAAGCCTTCTGTTTCCATCGCCAAAGCTTTCAGGAGAGCATTTGCAAGCGGTTGGCACCATTTTTGAGTGAACTGCCAAAAGTCAGATTTTTGCTGAAATTGTGACCCCGGGGCTTAGGGATTTTTTCAAAAAAATATTTTCTGCCGGTTAAGTTTTTGAGGGCTGATTTCTTGTCCTGTGATAAAAAGCCTTCTGTTTCCATCGCCAAAGCTTTCAGGTGAGCATTTGCAAGCGGTTGGCACCATTTTTGAGTGAACTGCCAAAAGTCAGATTTTTGCTGAAATTGTGACCCCGGGGCTTAGGGATTTTTTCAAAAAAATATTTTCTGCCGGTTAAGTTTTTGAGGGCTGATTTCTTGTCCTGTGATAAAAAGCCTTCTGTTTCGAGTGCCAAACCTTTCAGGGGAGCATTTTCAAGCTTTTGGCACCATTTTTGAGTGAACTGCCAAAAGTCAGATTTTTGCTGAAATTGTGACCCCGGGGCTTAGGGATTTTTTCAAAAAAATATTTTCTGCCGGTTAAGTTTTTGAGGGCTGATTTCTTGTCCTGTGATAAAAAGCCTTCTGTTTCGAGTGCCAAACCTTTCAGGGGAGCATTTGCAAGCGGTTGGCACCATTTTTGAGTGAACTGCCAAAAGTCAGATTTTTGCTGAAATTGTGACCCCGGGGCTTAGGGATTTTTTCAAAAAAATATTTTCTGCCGGTTAAGTTTTTGAGGGCTGATTTCTTGTCCTGTGATAAAAAGCCTTCTGTTTCGAGTGCCAAACCTTTCAGGTGAGCATTTTCAAGCTTTTGGCACCATTTTTGAGTGAACTGCCAAAAGTCAGATTTTTGCTGAAATTGTGACCCCGGGGCTTAGGGATTTTTTCAAAAAAATATTTTCTGCCGGTTAAGTTTTTGAGGGCTGATTTCTTGTCCTGTGATAAAAAGCCTTCTGTTTCGAGTGCCAAAGCTTTCAGGTGAGCATTTGCAACCGGTTGGCACCATTTTTGAGTGAACTGCCAAAAGTCAGATTTTTGCTGAAATTGTGAGCCCGGGGCTTAGGGATTTTTTCAAAAAAATATTTTCTGCCGGTTAAGTTTTTGAGGGCTGATTACTTGTCCTGTGATAAAAAGCCTTCTGTTTCGAGTGCCAAACCTTTCAGGGGAGCATTTTCAAGCGGTTGGCACCATTTTTGAGTGAATTGCCAAAAGTCAGATTTTTGCTGAAATTGTGACCCCGGGGCTTAGGGATTTTTTCAAAAAAATATTTTCTGCCGGTTAAGTTTTTGAGGGCTGATTTCTTGTCCTGTGATAAAAAGCCTTCTGTTTCGAGTGCCAAACCTTTCAGTGGAGCATTTTCAAGCTTTTGGCACCATTTTTGAGTGAACTGCCAAAAGTCAGATTTTTGCTGAAATTGTGACCCCGCGGCTTAGGGATTTTTTCCAAAAAATATTTTCTGCCGGTTAAGTTTTTGAGGGCTGATTTCTTGTCCTGTGATAAAAAGCCTTCTGTTTCGAGTGCCAAAGCTTTCAGGTGAGCATTTGCAAGCGGTTGGCACCATTTTTGAGTGAACTGCCAAAAGTCAGATTTTTTTCTGAAATTCTGACCCCGGGGCTTAGGGATTTTTTCCAAAAAATATTTTCTGCCGGTTAAGTTTTTGAGGGCTGATTTCTTGTCCTGTGATAAAAAGCCTTCTGTTTCGAGTGCCAAACCTTTCAGGGGAGCATTTTCAAGCTTTTGGCACCATTTTTGAGTGAACTGCCAAAAGTCAGATTTTTGCTGAAATTGTGACCCCGGGGCTTAGGGATTTTTTCAAAAAAATATTTTCTGCCGGTTAAGTTTTTGAGGGCTGATTTCTTGTCCTGTGATAAAAAGCCTTCTGTTTCGAGTGCCAAACCTTTCAGGGGAGCATTTGCAAGCGGTTGGCACCATTTTTGAGTGAACTGCCAAAAGTCAGATTTTTGCTGAAATTGTGACCCCGGGGCTTAGGGATTTTTTCAAAAAAATATTTTCTGCCGGTTAAGTTTTTGAGGGCTGATTTCTTGTCCTGTGATAAAAAGCCTTCTGTTTCGAGTGCCAAACCTTTCAGGTGAGCATTTTCAAGCTTTTGGCACCATTTTTGAGTGAACTGCCAAAAGTCAGATTTTTGCTGAAATTGTGACCCCGGGGCTTAGGGATTTTTTCAAAAAAATATTTTCTGCCGGTTAAGTTTTTGAGGGCTGATTTCTTGTCCTGTGATAAAAAGCCTTCTGTTTCCATCGCCAAAGCTTTCAGGTGAGCATTTGCAAGCGGTTGGCACCATTTTTGAGTGAACTGCCAAAAGTCAGATTTTTGCTGAAATTGTGACCCCGGGGCTTAGGGATTTTTTCAAAAAAATATTTTCTGCCGGTTAAGTTTTTGAGGGCTGATTTCTTGTCCTGTGATAAAAAGCCTTCTGTTTCCATCGCCAAAGCTTTCAGGTGAGCATTTGCAAGCGGTTGGCACCATTTTTAAGTGAACTGCCAAAAGTCAGATTTTTTCTGAAATTGTGACCCCGGGGCTTAGGGATTTTTTCAAAAAAATATTTTCTGCCGGTTAAGTTTTTGAGGGCTGATTTCTTGTCCTGTGATAAAAAGCCTTCTGTTTCCATCGCCAAAGCTTTCAGGTGAGCATTTGCAAGCGGTTGGCACCATTTTTGAGTGAACTGCCAAAAGTCAGATTTTTGCTGAAATTGTGACCCCGGGGCTTAGGGATTTTTTCAAAAAAATATTTTCTGCCGGTTAAGTTTTTGAGGGCTGATTTCTTGTCCTGTGATAAAAAGCCTTCTGTTTCCATCGCCAAAGCTTTCAGGTGAGCATTTGCAAGCGGTTGGCACCATTTTTGAGTGAACTGCCAAAAGTCAGATTTTTGCTGAAATTGTGACCCCGGGGCTTAGGGATTTTTTCAAAAAAATATTTTCTGCCGGTTAAGTTTTTGAGGGCTGATTTCTTGTCCTGTGATAAAAAGCCTTCTGTTTCGAGTGCCAAACCTTTCAGGTGAGCATTTTCAAGCTTTTGGCACCATTTTTGAGTGAACTGCCAAAAGTCAGATTTTTGCTGAAATTGTGACCCCGGGGCTTAGGGATTTTTTCAAAAAAATATTTTCTGCCGGTTAAGTTTTTGAGGGCTGATTTCTTGTCCTGTGATAAAAAGCCTTCTGTTTCGAGTGCCAAAGCTTTCAGGTGAGCATTTGCAACCGGTTGGCACCATTTTTGAGTGAACTGCCAAAAGTCAGATTTTTGCTGAAATTGTGAGCCCGGGGCTTAGGGATTTTTTCAAAAAAATATTTTCTGCCGGTTAAGTTTTTGAGGGCTGATTACTTGTCCTGTGATAAAAAGCCTTCTGTTTCGAGTGCCAAACCTTTCAGGGGAGCATATTCAAGCGGTTGGCACCATTTTTGAGTGAATTGCCAAAAGTCAGATTTTTGCTGAAATTGTGACCCCGGGGCTTAGGGATTTTTTCAAAAAAATATTTTCTGCCGGTTAAGTTTTTGAGGGCTGATTTCTTGTCCTGTGATAAAAAGCCTTCTGTTTCCATCGCCAAAGCTTTCAGGAGAGCATTTGCAAGCGGTTGGCACCATTTTTGAGTGAACTGCCAAAAGTCAGATTTTTGCTGAAATTGTGACCCCGGGGCTTAGGGATTTTTTCAAAAAAATATTTTCTGCCGGTTAAGTTTTTGAGGGCTGATTTCTTGTCCTGTGATAAAAAGCCTTCTGTTTCCATCGCCAAAGCTTTCAGGTGAGCATTTGCAAGCGGTTGGCACCATTTTTGAGTGAACTGCCAAAAGTCAGATTTTTGCTGAAATTGTGACCCCGGGGCTTAGGGATTTTTTCAAAAAAATATTTTCTGCCGGTTAAGTTTTTGAGGGCTGATTTCTTGTCCTGTGATAAAAAGCCTTCTGTTTCGAGTGCCAAACCTTTCAGGGGAGCATTTTCAAGCTTTTGGCACCATTTTTGAGTGAACTGCCAAAAGTCAGATTTTTGCTGAAATTGTGACCCCGGGGCTTAGGGATTTTTTCAAAAAAATATTTTCTGCCGGTTAAGTTTTTGAGGGCTGATTTCTTGTCCTGTGATAAAAAGCCTTCTGTTTCGAGTGCCAAACCTTTCAGGGGAGCATTTGCAAGCGGTTGGCACCATTTTTGAGTGAACTGCCAAAAGTCAGATTTTTGCTGAAATTGTGACCCCGGGGCTTAGGGATTTTTTCAAAAAAATATTTTCTGCCGGTTAAGTTTTTGAGGGCTGATTTCTTGTCCTGTGATAAAAAGCCTTCTGTTTCGAGTGCCAAACCTTTCAGGTGAGCATTTTCAAGCTTTTGGCACCATTTTTGAGTGAACTGCCAAAAGTCAGATTTTTGCTGAAATTGTGACCCCGGGGCTTAGGGATTTTTTCAAAAAAATATTTTCTGCCGGTTAAGTTTTTGAGGGCTGATTTCTTGTCCTGTGATAAAAAGCCTTCTGTTTCGAGTGCCAAAGCTTTCAGGTGAGCATTTGCAACCGGTTGGCACCATTTTTGAGTGAACTGCCAAAAGTCAGATTTTTGCTGAAATTGTGAGCCCGGGGCTTAGGGATTTTTTCAAAAAAATATTTTCTGCCGGTTAAGTTTTTGAGGGCTGATTACTTGTCCTGTGATAAAAAGCCTTCTGTTTCGAGTGCCAAACCTTTCAGGGGAGCATTTTCAAGCGGTTGGCACCATTTTTGAGTGAATTGCCAAAAGTCAGATTTTTGCTGAAATTGTGACCCCGGGGCTTAGGGATTTTTTCAAAAAAATATTTTCTGCCGGTTAAGTTTTTGAGGGCTGATTTCTTGTCCTGTGATAAAAAGCCTTCTGTTTCCATCGCCAAAGCTTTCAGGAGAGCATTTGCAAGCGGTTGGCACCATTTTTGAGTGAACTGCCAAAAGTCAGATTTTTGCTGAAATTGTGACCCCGGGGCTTAGGGATTTTTTCAAAAAAATATTTTCTGCCGGTTAAGTTTTTGAGGGCTGATTTCTTGTCCTGTGATAAAAAGCCTTCTGTTTCCATCGCCAAAGCTTTCAGGTGAGCATTTGCAAGCGGTTGGCACCATTTTTGAGTGAACTGCCAAAAGTCAGATTTTTGCTGAAATTGTGACCCCGGGGCTTAGGGATTTTTTCAAAAAAATATTTTCTGCCGGTTAAGTTTTTGAGGGCTGATTTCTTGTCCTGTGATAAAAAGCCTTCTGTTTCGAGTGCCAAACCTTTCAGGGGAGCATTTTCAAGCTTTTGGCACCATTTTTGAGTGAACTGCCAAAAGTCAGATTTTTGCTGAAATTGTGACCCCGGGGCTTAGGGATTTTTTCAAAAAAATATTTTCTGCCGGTTAAGTTTTTGAGGGCTGATTTCTTGTCCTGTGATAAAAAGCCTTCTGTTTCGAGTGCCAAACCTTTCAGGGGAGCATTTGCAAGCGGTTGGCACCATTTTTGAGTGAACTGCCAAAAGTCAGATTTTTGCTGAAATTGTGACCCCGGGGCTTAGGGATTTTTTCAAAAAAATATTTTCTGCCGGTTAAGTTTTTGAGGGCTGATTTCTTGTCCTGTGATAAAAAGCCTTCTGTTTCGAGTGCCAAACCTTTCAGGTGAGCATTTTCAAGCTTTTGGCACCATTTTTGAGTGAACTGCCAAAAGTCAGATTTTTGCTGAAATTGTGACCCCGGGGCTTAGGGATTTTTTCAAAAAAATATTTTCTGCCGGTTAAGTTTTTGAGGGCTGATTTCTTGTCCTGTGATAAAAAGCCTTCTGTTTCCATCGCCAAAGCTTTCAGGTGAGCATTTGCAAGCGGTTGGCACCATTTTTGAGTGAACTGCCAAAAGTCAGATTTTTGCTGAAATTGTGACCCCGGGGCTTAGGGATTTTTTCAAAAAAATATTTTCTGCCGGTTAAGTTTTTGAGGGCTGATTTCTTGTCCTGTGATAAAAAGCCTTCTGTTTCCATCGCCAAAGCTTTCAGGTGAGCATTTGCAAGCGGTTGGCACCATTTTTAAGTGAACTGCCAAAAGTCAGATTTTTTCTGAAATTGTGACCCCGGGGCTTAGGGATTTTTTCAAAAAAATATTTTCTGCCGGTTAAGTTTTTGAGGGCTGATTTCTTGTCCTGTGATAAAAAGCCTTCTGTTTCCATCGCCAAAGCTTTCAGGTGAGCATTTGCAAGCGGTTGGCACCATTTTTGAGTGAACTGCCAAAAGTCAGATTTTTGCTGAAATTGTGACCCCGGGGCTTAGGGATTTTTTCAAAAAAATATTTTCTGCCGGTTAAGTTTTTGAGGGCTGATTTCTTGTCCTGTGATAAAAAGCCTTCTGTTTCCATCGCCAAAGCTTTCAGGTGAGCATTTGCAAGCGGTTGGCACCATTTTTGAGTGAACTGCCAAAAGTCAGATTTTTGCTGAAATTGTGACCCCGGGGCTTAGGGATTTTTTCAAAAAAATATTTTCTGCCGGTTAAGTTTTTGAGGGCTGATTTTTTGTCCTGTGATAAAAAGCCTTCTGTTTCGAGTGCCAAACCTTTCAGGGGAGCATTTTCAAGCTTCTGGCACCATTTTTGAGTGAACTACCAAAAGTCAGATTTTTGCTGAAATTGTGACCCCGGGGCTTAGGGATTTTTTCAAAAAAATATTTTCTGCCGGTTAAGTTTTTGAGGGCTGATTTCTTGTCCTGTGATAAAAAGCCTTCTGTTTCCATCGCCAAAGCTTTCAGGTGAGCATTTGCAAGCGGTTGGCACCATTTTTGAGTGAACTGCCAAAAGTCAGATTTTTGCTGAAATTGTGACCCCGGGGCTTAGGGATTTTTTCAAAAAAATATTTTCTGCCGGTTAAGTTTTTGAGGGCTGATTTCTTGTCCTGTGATAAAAAGCCTTCTGTTTCCATCGCCAAAGCTTTCAGGTGAGCATTTGCAAGCGGTTGGCACCATTTTTGAGTGAACTGCCAAAAGTCAGATTTTTGCTGAAATTGTGACCCCGGGGCTTAGGGATTTTTTCAAAAAAATATTTTCTGCCGGTTAAGTTTTTGAGGGCTGATTTCTTGTCCTGTGATAAAAAGCCTTCTGTTTCGAGTGCCAAACCTTTCAGGGGAGCATTTTCAAGCTTCTGGCACCATTTTTGAGTGAACTGCCAAAAGTCATATTTTTGCTGAAATTGTGACCCCGGGGCTTAGGGATTTTTTCAAAAAAATATTTTCTGCCGGTTAAGTTTTTGAGGGCTGATTTCTTGTCCTGTGATAAAAAGCCTTCTGTTTCGAGTGCCAAACCTTTCAGGGGAGCATTTTCAAGCTTTTGGCACCATTTTTGAGTGAACTGCCAAAAGTCAGATTTTTGCTGAAATTGTGACCCCGGGGCATAGGGATTTTTTCAAAAAAATATTTTCTGCCGGTTAAGTTTTTGAGGGCTGATTTCTTGTCCTGTGATAAAAAGCCTTCTGTTTCGAGTGCCAAACCTTTCAGGTGAGCATTTTCAAGCTTTTGGCACCATTTTTGAGTGAACTGCCAAAAGTCAGATTTTTGCTGAAATTGTGACCCCGGGGCTTAGGGATTTTTTCAAAAAAATATTTTCTGCCGGTTAAGTTTTTGAGGGCTTATTTCTTGTCCTGTGATAAAAAGCCTTCTGTTTCCATCGCCAAAGCTTTCAGGTGAGCATTTGCAACCGGTTGGCACC